>NC_088246.1:99004394-100475227 GCF_036013445.1 Caloenas nicobarica | reverse complement strand
GTCATCTGAGTGGGAACTGGGAGAGCTGCCGGACCAACAGTCAGAAAAAGTGGGATTTCTCATCCAGATAAACCTGATTGTGTTAAAACCTACCAAGAAGCTCTAGTAGAGCAGTGGGCTACAAAACAATTTACCCTCTTATAGCTCTTCCAGAACTACAGCAGGTAGCTCCCACCCTGACAGTGAAATTAAAGGGCATGTTTCAGCCCTCAGTGCCATGAACAGGGAGTTAGAGCTCCTGCATCTCCTGGATGGCATTTTACAAAACCTCCTCTGTTTCTTTTGGATGTTTGAGTAACTAGACTAGCACTCCCAATCCATTAAAAGCCCAAGACTGTTCCATGGGCCACATGTAAGGTCCCTTGCCCTTGGTTTGCAGCTCAGGTTTAATATGACTGCAAAGACACTGCAAAGACTTAATATGTTTGTTCCTTGAGCAGGAATATCCACGAGTCAGTCTAGTTTCCTAATAACTAATGACCTTCTTATCTGGCTTACTTTCCTAAAGTAAATTTTCAAAGGCAAACTCTTAATTGTTTTTTGTTCTTCCATTGATTTGCCCTGTTCACAGGCCTGAAGGCTTACAAACCCTCTCTGATCATATGCTAATGAGTCATTAGTACTGACTGTCTGTTAATGTGAATAAATCACTCCTTCTTAGTCACTCTTTGTCCAAATAAAGAAGTCTATTCTGATGACAAAAACGTTACAACCAGCAGAGAATCAGCGAGATAAAATTAGAACAGCTCTTCCTCAGGGCTGGCAGGAGCAAGGCTCAGCTGGCTCTGCCTCTGCCTGGCTGGTCCTCACTGCCACCACCCCCTTGTTTTATTTATCCCCTTGTTTTATTTAAGCATACGTGTTCACTTAACTACACTGAGTCTAACATTGCATAATCGTGGCTAAGGAAGATTTTAACATCTTTAGATGGCTAAGAACAAAAGGTCAACACTGTGTTTAGCTGTGTAGCTTTACTGAAGTGTGACTTTTCACCATAAAACAGGCACAAGGTCATTTTAAGATATTTTTACACTTTCGTTAGCAAAGGGGAATTACCCATTCACTTCTGGCCAAGGTTAAATAGCTCACAACAGCTACAGGTTAAATATTAAGCCATTGGGCTTTCATTTCAAGTAAGAAACTGCGGTTGTCTTCAAAAACCCTTGAAAGTTCAGGCAGCATCTTGGAACTGGTACAAGGAAAAAACACTTTTCAAAGGAACTGTACAGATTTTGAGCCACACTCTACCGTCTCTCACGTTCATGCAACCCTGTAAGAGTAACAAAGGCCATATATTGCTGTTTGAAAGACTCAGCATATTGTTTCAAGTACCACCAGTGTTTGCTTGTGTTATATTCAGCAGGACTGAAGTTACAATCAGATGAGATGGCTAAGCTGACTTCACAGCTTGCTAATGCTAAAAAATAGTTATCTTTCTTATTTATTTTTCTTTTTCCTTTCCTGTGTTAATTTCTACCACTTTCATGAGCTTGGCTGCCTTCTTGAAAGGTCAGTTTGCACCAAATTAGCACAGGGAAGAGCTGCAGACCACTGGGGTGAGTGTAAGAATGAGGGCACCGATGACAAAAAGGAGGAGGAAGTGGAGAGAGTGAAGGACTGCTCCTTTTAGCAGCCCTGAGCTGCTGTTTCACCCTGTTTGGTCTGACAGGACCCTGGGGGTCCTACAGTAGATTTGCAATAGCCCAAAGTCTCTGCAGTTCAAACATTTAGACCCAGGTTCAATAAAATGTTTAGGCTCCTGGTATTTTACTAGACTTGTAATTTCCTTTTGATTTGCTTTTCAAAGAGTTTGGTAATAGCTAGGATCTATACCTTATTGTGTTTGGGTCTGTGGAATTATGATTATGGTGATAACTTTGAAAATCTAAACTGAGTTCAAGCCACCCGTTTGCTCAAAGCTTGCAGTAATAACTACCATAGGGGGTAAAAAGCTGTCTTCATTTCAGACAGGGGCTGTGTGCTTCTAGAGTGCATGATTTTGGCATTTTTTTCTAGAATGTTACTGAATTTAATATTCATACTCTAAAATGCACCAGCTCATTGCATTTGGCCACCAGCCATTTCTCAACCCATTGCATGGTCAGAACGTGCTTGCAGCTCAATTTTCCTTCCTTGTTTTCCTCACATGGCTTTCCAGGCTGCCTGAATTACATACAGCACATGATGCCTGAACTACTAAACCTTTACCTGACTAAAAGCATATGCCCTCATTTACTGTCCAACCATACTATCAGCCCTGGACTATAGTGTGATCCAGCTTAGCTCTTGAAATCTCCTTGGGGATGTGATTCAGAGGCAGTATTTCTAGAGGTGGCCACGACCAATGTTCTGCATGATGTGTGGCTTGAATGAGTAAGTCAGGCAGAAAGAGAGGCTAAAAAGGTGGCAGTCTGTAGCTGTTTAGAAATAGGGATTTTTTTTTTTTTTTAGCTGCACCAAACATGTGAAGGCTCCTATTTCATAACATTTAGAAGTCAAACTTATTGCATTGTTGCAGTTGTGTTTAAAAATTGCCTTGAAAAGAATCAGAAAAACTTAAGTGTCCTAGGATGGACCTGAGGAGGAATAACCCCAGGTACAGGTCAGGGGCGGACCTGCTGGAAAGCCCCACTGCAGAGAAGGACTTGAGAGTTCTGATCAACAATGGGTTGACCATGAGTCAACAATGTGCTCTTGTGACCAAGAAGACCAACGGTACCTGGGGTGCATGAAGAAGAGTGTGACCAGCAGGTTGAGGGAAGTTATCCTCCCCGTCTACTCTGCCCTGGTGGGGCCGCACCTGGAGTACTGCATCCAGTTCTGGGCTCCCCAGTTTAAGAAGGACAAGGAATTACTGGAGAGAGTCCAGCGGTGGGCTACGAAAGTGATTAGGGGCCTAGAGCACCTTTCTTGTGAGGAGAGACTGAGAGAGCTGGGTCTGTTCAGCCTGGAGAAGAGAAGGCTGAGAGGGGATCTCATCAATGCTTATCAATATCTCAAGGGCAGATGTCAAGAGGATGGGACCAGAGTCCTTTCAGTGGTGCCCAGTGATAGGATGAGGGGCAACAGGCACAGACTGAAGCAAAGGAGGTTCCATCTAATATGAGGAAAAACTTCTTCACTTTGAGAGTGCCAGAGCACTGGTTGTGGAGTCTCCTTCTCTGGAGACATTCAAGACCCACCTGGACACATTCCTGTGTGATCTGCTCTGGGTGAACCTGCTTTAGCAGGTGGGTTGGACTAGATGATCTCCAGAGGTCCCTTCCAACCGCAACCATTCTGTGATTTTGTGGTGGCCAGGAGGCTTAAATGGCCTCCTGAAGGTGACGTGCCTCAGCTCAATTTCGTGGTCTCCTAAAACACACCTGGTATTGACTGTGAGTCCTAGTTTCTTTTAGTTTAAACTAAAAAAGATGCTTTCCACATACGTACTTAAACTTGTGCTGAGATGAAGAGGGAACTTCCCAGAGATGAGATGGCTGTGTAAAGATCACTTAAAAGCTTTTCCTGATTGCACCTCAAATGCAGGTTGTTCCTGGCTGGCTGAGCGGTGCCTGGCCATGCTGATGGGCTCAGGGCAGCAGTGGGTTGGGCAGTGCACCGGGAGAGACGTCTGTGGTAACGCTGGATGTAGATGTGTTTCGATGGTGCTGCAGGCTTCGTGCAGTGGTAAAAAAATGAAACCTCCCTCTTGTAATGTTTTATAAGCAGCATCTACTGTTGCTTTGCTTTTAATAACGCGTACTTGGTAATTGTAGTAATTATTGTATTTGTTATTGTATTTATTATTATTTATATGTTAATTTACAGACTCTAGTGCAAGTTTGATTAACTCTGACAGATGACTGAGGATGTATCTCTTTCCAAATGGTGAGAGGTGCCCTGAAACATTGGATGGCTGCACTAGCCTAGGTTTGGGGGTGGTGATCACAGCTATGGGAGCGCTTTTTCTTAAGAAATACTCTAATTCATTTAATAATGCAAACGTGGTCCCAGCAGTGCAGCTTTACTGCATAATGACTAATTTCTGTCACAGCAGGATGCCAAGAATGAGTTTCTCTGGGAAGCTGTGGGTATGCATAATGAACAGCTATGCCTAATAAAGTCTTTTTAATCAGGATTCTTTCTCAGATCAATTGAGTTAAATATGTTTGCACTTTGTAAACACAAGGGTCCAAGTCTCTGACTTGAGTAAAACACCGCATCTACTCTGAAGTCAGTGAACATGTAAATAAATTGACGTCCTAGCCCTAAAAGTTAACTTTTATGCTCACATGTGTGAAAAAGAAAGCCCATGTAACTCTATACTGCCCCCAGTCAATGTACATAGAGTATGTGATACTGCTTTGTATGCATGTATTTGTCTTTCCAACAACCTTTGAACACAAGTCACAGCCAAGGATGTTGTATCTGTCAGTAAATTTCAACCAAACATATTTAAAAAAAAAAAAAAAGGATGTTTCCAAGGTGAGAGTTTCCTGTACGTTTGAAGAAAGTGAGAAAGGAGACAGACTGTATGTATGGCTAGTACTCTGAATACTTTTTTGAGTACTAATGTTTAAGCAAATTTCCATTTTCCCACTCTTACTGTGTGCCATTTTGTGTCATGGGGTGGTCTCAGTGTGTACAAATGGGTTTCCTTTCAGATGAAACTGAACTGGGACATGCTCTCTGGGACTGTCTTTAATGTACTTCACATGTCACATATGGGCATATAGTCCATGAAATGAGGCAAGGGATGCTCAAAAATCCCTGAAACGAAGATGGCAGAGACTGTGATGTCCTGTTCCCCTCTACAGACCTGGTCCTATTAGTCTGAACTTGCTTGCTAAGACAGACCCGGCCATCAGGTTCCTGCTCAAGGCCTCCCATCCTGGTTGACATCAAACAGTCTGTCAGATGATAAGTGCTCCAATTTCAGGAAAGCTTCATCTGTACTTCGTGCCTTACTAGGTGCTGGGGAGCCCAGTCTTTCATCAAAGTGTGTCTCTCTTGATTGCACCTCAGCAGGGAGATCCCACGGAAAGCAAGCAGGCTCCCTGAGGTCTGGTGTTCACAGGACTACCAGTTTAATAGAAAGAGCTCTGCTTCCAGTTCGGGATTGATACAAGTATAACCACTAGAAAAATCTGGCCCAGGAGTCTGGATCACTGCAGTTGTTCTTATGCATTAAAAAATCATTTCAGCAACACATTTCGTGTTTGCAAGGCTGTATTCCCTCAAGGATTTGCAATTGAATGTCACAGCATTATAATTAGACATGAGAATTGGTAAGTAAAAATGACAAGTTTGCCTGTGATGGCCATCCTGAGTGTCAAGACCCATAACCTTTTAAAAATACAGGCATAACAGACTGATCTTTTATTCTTAGCATCACCACCAAGGAAATGAATCTGTGTTTCTTAATATGACCATTGACTTGACAAGATTTTGCAGGTTTACCCCAAATTTGGGTGTATCTTTTCCTTATTTCTCTTGTTAAAGAGAAGGTAAGTCTGCCTTGTGCTCCAATAAGTGTAATAATCTAAATTCCCAGTACAGACAGACCCGGGAAAGTAAGACATTCTTCTTTTTCCTTGACTGTTTCCATGTTGACTACAGAGGTCAGAGCAGCCAGTCATAAAAATTCAGATGCTATTGTGGCTAAAATGACTTCATAAAAGAGGCTGGAAGCATCTTTTTTTTTTTTATTTTTTTCTTTAACTTTTTGTAGTAGTTGTTGTTGTTACTTATTTAATGAAGTAAGAAAGATAAGTTATTTTCATGCCAAAGACGCAAAGTAGAAAAGCAAGGTTGGTTAATAATTTCTGCCTACTTACAACACCATTTGCAAATACTGTCCCCCTAGAATTTCACACCGAACAGGTTTTATAAAAATTTAAGCTTCTAAATCCCATTGCTTAATTTTTTATCACAGATGAAGTGTCTGGCAGAGGAAAAGCCCATAGCCCACCCAGGGACATCACACTGGCTCTGCAGTTGTGCCGTATAAGCACAGCAGCTACTGCTCCCACTTTCTGATGGAAACATTCCCATCTTCTCACAGAAATCCAGCACAGCAAATCTACTTCTTCTGTTAAAAGTGGGTTTTGCCTTTATTTTCTGCTATGACAACAATTCATTTTTTCTCACATATTTGTCCAGTTAAAATTGTAATTATTACAAAGCCATGTCTGGCTTCTCTGGCTCTGGAATTTTACAAAGCAATTCACCACTAGGATGGGAAACCCAGGATGGTCTACTGAAGAGCTTATAAAAAGATGTCTAAATTTGGTTACACATAGAGTCAGAAAAGAAAAACAAAGGGAACCTCCCTGGGTTATCTTCTGTGTTCCTTCTTCCTGTGCTTGATGGCTAGCATAAACCTGAGGACTGTTTCAGAAGGCCAGATGTTTTTGCCTGAATTTTCGATAAAGTCATCTGGACCTAGAGATCCTTCCTGTCATGCTATGCGAGAGTCCATATAAGAACTATAGCAATGTGTCACCTAGTATAATGCTCTGCCAGTGAGGAGAAAGGAAATCTGGGAGGGACTACTAAATAAGGCTCAGAGAAAAATTCAACATAGATTATAAACCTGGTTTTTGGGCTTGTTGTAAAATTGGATGTGGGATATTCATGAGAGGGAAATTTAGCTCATGAATAGTATTTGAATTTTTCCATTTAAGCACAACCACTATCCGTTTATTTAAATGTTTAAAAAGGAGAGAGAGAGCAAGAAATTATTTCCGGTTCCCTTATTCAAACTTTTAGTTCACCCTATCTGAGAGACGTTCAAGGGAAAATGGACTTGAATCTACTCTTTTGTAAAAGCGATAATTGATAAACTGGTTTGAACTTCACAGCCATTCTCAGGAGCTATCTGAATACTGTCTGAAAATGAAATAAGACATTAAGGATATTTCTTATAAAGAGAACACCTGAATTTTGTCACTGAAGTTATGTAACCTAAATTAATTTGCTTGGCAAGGTGTTAGCTAACATAGGATCACTTGTAATGTTGATATTTTTATCTTCACAAACCTACATAAATCTACAATCCATGTAGCTTAAATTGTCACTTCAGCAGAAATCAAAGGTGTTAGTATATCCCTTCTGAGGATGGTGTATATGTTAAATGTCTATACTCATACTCTAGATTAAATTTCATAATCAGCAAGAGGCAAGAAGTTTTAAGAAATAGACTTGATGAGGAGGGTGACCAGAAGCTTTTAAAAAATTATGTTCTTTATTAATATGTTTAAAGACTGTCACCATGAGCAAAAAAGCACAGACACAGAAGTTTAAAATAAATTCTGTCTCTGCCCTGTAAAGACCAGCCTGTTCACAGCATGGCCAGGACAGGAGATGTGCCCGAGGTGGCTGATGATCACAGGTGAGTGTCTCTGGCAGGAAAACTGCACCTGAAGAGGGATATTTGAGCCCCAGTCTTGATGTGAGGCAAGGACCCGAGTGCTCCAGTTGCAAATCTGGCATGAGGAATAGTGGTGAGAGAAAAAACAGGAAAACAAACAGCAATTGGCTGGTTGCTGAGGGATGCTCTTCACAGGGAAATTCTTAAGTCCTCTTGATGCCTTCATAAAGACGATGTCTTTACAGTGCTTCAGGAGTCTCAGAGGTTGTTGGGGAAACTGCCCTGCTTCCACTTTCAGCACTTTCAGGAACCGGTAATGCTGTATTCCTTGGCAAAAAGCTTTTTTTTTTTTTTTTTTTTTTTTCCCCTCCTAGGGGCTCAAACAGATGCCATTTTGGATCCCAGAGATTCACAAACCCTAACTTCCATCATTTCTGTAGATTGCTAACACTGTTTACCATTACAACCAGGGTGGGAATTTTAGAGAGAATGCTCAGGCAGTACCAAACAAGAGCAACAAGAAATTGTAAAAATCTGTGCTGCAAGCATCTCACAAAGCAGTAAAGGTTGGTGGTAGTTAAGTGCCTTGCTCACTGCTGGCTGCAAGACTCTGAGCTCTGCCTCTGCACAGCCTGGCTCTTAGTTGCTGTGTTTTTTTAATTTAGAATTTATTTTCTTGGGCTGGGCTCTTGTCCAGGTTCTTTAAAATAATCTCTTTTGGATAATCTGATTGCTAAAATGATCTGAAATGCATTAGTCAAAGACAGTGTAAAGAAGAGAGCGCAAGCACAGTAGTTCTGCATGTTGTTTAGTAAAATGAGAAAAGAGACCTACGTTGCTAGAATATCCACATTATTTGAAAAAGGGTTCTCAAAGTACCTTAATCTCAAGAGATATAACATGGTGGTTCCATTTTACCCCTGGGCTACCACGAACTAGTGCCACACCTGACCTACCTTTATCATGGGTCTCTGTATTATGGATGTAGGAATGTCAATATTTTAAAATTGCCACTCCTCAGCAAAGTGAACACTGTCAGCCCCAGCTTTTATCAGGTCACAGTAATAGCATGTGTTTGCTGGATGCAATATAGTCCTAGGTTTTAGATGAAGTGTACCCACTGTGTCAGAGAACGCATAACAACAACAGCTTTAGATGGGCAATGGTGTTTGGCTTTGAAATATTCCAGACTTTGTCCAGCTTTTTCAAATTGTATTGTGAAAGCAAATAAATATTCACACTTAAAAATACCTTCACCTCTTTATTGCCACAACTCATTCTCACTGTACTCTTTTTTGTTGGAGATGAATTGTATAATTTATATAGAAAGCTGTGCTCTTCAGGAGAGGAAGCAATTTCCAATTACATATTCCTCAGAAGAGAAATATTAGAGTGATAGTGGTTCCTATGTTTAAATTTTCAAATTAATTGCATTGTGAGATTAAAACAAAACAAAACAAAACAAAAAACAACAAACCCAACCCAAACCAAACCAAACCAAAGCCAACAACAACAAAACAACAAACACAACAATAACGAAGTCAGAACATTTCCAAAGAGTCTCTCCATTAACCTGTCTGTAAAATTGAGGGGTGCTGACACTTGATGGTTATCTCAGGCTGGGATGTGTAGAGCCTTTGTTCACAATAAGCAATAAAGACAAACCTGAACATGTGCTCTTAAGTTTCCAATTCTCTCCATGTTGTAGAGGGTTGAGTGTTCATAGTGGGACTCTCCCCGTTTCTCATATAGTTATACCCAAAGTACTCCAGAACACAGTCCGGAATGTGTAACACTTCAGTAATTGCATTTACGTTGCATATTGTGGGCAGTGGTGGTGGGTGGTGACACAGGCTCAACCCCAATCACACACCCCACTAACTGTCTTCTGCTCCTACAGTCCCAAAGTTTTCTCCTGTGTCTGTAGGCAACTGTTTTGGCTGCTTTCTTCTTCCATCAAGTACATTCTTCCAAAGATGTAATACCTATTTTAGGTAATAATACTAAGAAAAGGACGAAGACACAGCTTTAGAAGTTCTTCTGGTTTTCCTGGTGTTAATAGTAGCACATGGTAGAAATAAATTTGCTATTAATTTACTTTCATGTCAAACACTCAATATAATAAAGCAAAGTGCCATTTCTACTCGATTACTTACTTTAAAATTAAGATGATGTGTAAACCAGACTCCTAATTATCATGCTAATACCTGTGAAAAGCTGTTTTTAGATTTCAAGCTTCACAGGCTTTTTAGTATCAGACTTCAAAGGCTCCTGACAGGAATTATGGGTAGGAAGGTCAAGACTTAAAGATAGGTTTGTTTAATGTTATCCTTTATGTGGGAGCGCTCGTTTCAGTTGTTAATTCCCTTTGCTAAATTTCACACATGCAACAAAGCATGACTATCGGTGTTATACTCGGGTACCATTTGCTCCACCTGCACAAATAAAGAAAAAGTAGTGTTCTCCCTGATACCAGCAGCAATTATCCAAGTGCATCACAAGAGTGATTTAAAACCTTAATACAGTTATCTGTGCTTATATTCAGAAAAAACCCTATTTGTGTTAGTATTAATTAAAGGCAAATTAGAAGAACAGAAAAATGAATCTGACTGAGGAAAACATCATCATGCATGCCATTTGCTTTGTAATTGTGCACATATGAAATTACCCTTCCATAGAGATGAAACATCAGAAAGGACTCTCAAAGCCATTTTGTTTATTATCTGCTTTAGTACAACGTTTTTCATCTATAAGCTATTGCATCCAACTTGTTTTCAATGTTTCAAGCTACTGAAAATTCTTTTTTTTTTTTTTTTCTCTCCTGGGGAAAACTCTGTTTAATCTTTTACAGACTGACCAAGAAAATGTTTCCAGATACTCATACAGCCTTTTTATTCCTCTGAGTCATCCAATCCCTCCTATATCTGCTGCTAGACTTCAAAACAGGATTATTATATGTGGCTTACAGCCTGCAAACTGGATATAGGATTAGCCATTTTAGCTTGATCCTACCTGATAAACTGTGAAATAGTAGTGGGAGAAGAAATATTTTTCCATGTAATAATTTTTCCACAAATAATGTCTCTTTAGAAATATTGTTGCCTCAAATAACAGGAGAAAATTCTAACAATCATTGTGAGTGGGAGGGAGGATGATCCATGCAAAAATTCTTTTTCATTAAAATGTCTTGAAAAGGTTTGAAAATCAGCCTCAGCTGAACAACAAGGAAGAAAATCAAGGAGTGGGGCAAAGATCAGCAAGGCTTCATCATACTGCATTAGCAGAGAATACGTGTGCCTTTGTAGCACAGCTAAAAGCAACCTAAAAAGCAGAAGCTCTTTTCAACAAGGGAAGGAAATAAGGAGATCCATTTGCCCAGTTTTAAGAAAACTTGCGATATAGCGCTTTGACCAGCCTGCTAGTGGGAGGCTGAAGACAGCCTGTGTAGACGGTACAAAAGCAGCTCTGGGAAGTTTCTAGAACATCTCATACAGTGTTGGGTGACTTGCTTTCATACAGCAAATAAAACCCAGGACTCACGACACTCCTACATTTAAACAAGAAAAAGGACTCAGCTTCTACTTTGCCGATTAAATTAATCTAAGATTTGTGATTAGCAAAGTTACA
The DNA here is from genome assembly GCF_036013445.1 of Caloenas nicobarica. Lineage (NCBI taxonomy): Eukaryota > Metazoa > Chordata > Aves > Columbiformes > Columbidae > Caloenas > Caloenas nicobarica. Next base: position 100,464,246 of record NC_088246.1, on the reverse strand, counting down.
ACTTCAGTGTACGGTGGTACAAGCCATGCTGAAGGCTGCACAGCTCCCACCATGCACCCTGTACATAGTGCAGCTCGCACAGGGGCCACATCAGCAGATGCAGGGCTCAGCGTGCAGCACATTCCAACATCTCCATTACCTCCTTCCAGGCTCGTACAAATGATGCTCAGCAAAATAAAACAAGTTTATTTTAAACCAACCTATACTCAAAGAAGAATAAAATAAAACCTGCACTTCTTAAGTGCCACCAAAATGATGAGTGTAAAGACAATGCTTTCTATGAGAGGTGCTAACATTAAATGTTACAATATTTACTAGACTCAGGAACAGGACCAAAATACCTCAGTGTCAGAACAATAGGTTTCCAGGTAGTGAAGACGAGCATCACATCCCTCACTTGGCTTTGCATGGGAGGGCAATTGCTCAAACAAATCAAATGGATCACACTGCTCAGAAGTGGAGAACATCGGGGTCATAAGTATTACCTAAATGATGTAGAATTACTGGAATCAATGACTATTTGAAACTAAATGACCCCATCCCTAGAAACATTCAAGGCCAGGCTGGATGGGGCTCTGAGCAACCTGATCTTGTTGCAGATGTCCCTGCTCATTGCAGGAGGGTTGGACTAGATGGGCTTTGAAGGTCCCTTCCAACCCAAACTATTCTATGAGTCTATGAAAAGATGGATATGCTTTTGAGAGCTAGATGTGCTTGTGCAAATTTGTGTTATGTCTGAGAAGCTATGCAGGCACTGAGGCACAGTGGCCCTGCCTACCTAGCAGTGGTACTCAAATACCTGACTATTGAATACAAACTGGATAAATCTATATTCTTCACCTCCAATGTCTGTGGATGAGATGGGAATGGAAACAAATGTATAACATTGTGCTTTAATTGAAAACATAACTGTACACTCCTTGAAGGAACTCTGTTAGCTAGTAAATGAAGAAATATCACATCTCATGATAAAAGATGCCAGTTCTGAAAATCTGTCTTATCATGTGGCTGCTGAAAAAGGAAACAGTACAGAAAATAATGTTTCTGACAGATAAGAAGCGTCCCCATTTGTGAATGTTGTGTCTTGGCTGGTTATTATATTTGCTCTATGGTTTGAGGGAATTGATGAAAAATCTCAGACAAGACTCCTGCAGCAATTTAGGAAATAACAAAAGGCACCAATGCACTCTGCACCTTGGCTGCAGGTAACAGCCCTCTCATGCAGAGCTGGTGGGACAGATGTGTCTGTTTGCTCAGAATTGCCGTGCAAAGCCTGACATCGTAAGCTGCATTCAGGTTCCTGGACTTCTGATCACCTTTGTTCTTGCGGGTTAGTATATGTGTCCCTGGCTTCACAGTCAGACAGGATTGATGCAGTGGGGTAAGGTGGAAGGGAAGAATGTGTTACCTTCCACTGTGCTCCTCTGTCTAGACAAGAGGCACCGGGATTGGAAGGATGGGCGGTGGCCCACCAGATATACAACTAGGGGACATTATACCTGTTGCTGAAATCCCTAACAGGTATAATATTGAAAAAGGAACATGAAGAACTTGTAAGAGTTGCAACGGTTGGCCTCTGAGATAAGCAAGAAGAGGAACCAGTTTCCCTGGTTGGAGCTGGAGAATGTAGATCTAATTAATGCTGCTACCATGAATCACAGAAACACAGAATCACAGAGTGTTAGGGATTGGAAGGGACCTCGAAAGATCATCTAGTCCAATCCCCTTGCCAGAACACCCAGATGAGGTTACACAGGAAGGCGTCCAGGTGGGTTTTGAATGTCTCCAGAGAAGGAGACTCCACAACCTCCCTGGGCAGCCTGTTCCAGTGCTCTGACACCCTCACTGGGAAGAAGATTCTTCTCATATTTAAGTGGAACCTCCTGTGTTCCAGTTTGTGTCCATTGCCTGTTGTCCTATCATTGGTCGTCAATGAAAAGAGCCTGGCTCCATCCTCGTGACACTCACCCTTTACATATTTATAAACATTAATGAGGTCACCCCTCAGTCTCCTCCAAGCTAAAGAGCCCCAGCTCCCTCAGCCTTTCCTCATAAGGGAGATGCTCCGCTCCCTTCATCATCTTTGTTGCCCTGCGCTGGACTCTCTCCAGCAGTTCCCTGTCCTTCTTGAGCTGAGGGGGCCAGAACTGGACACAATATTCCAGATGTGGTCTCACCAGGGCAGAGTAGAGGGGAAGGAGAGCTTCTCTCAACCTACCCTCGGTAGGGTGTTATTCAACACAGTTCTACAGAGTAGTTCTCCTTTTAAAAATATTTCACAGTGACCTTTTCTTCTCTTGGTAAATACGAAGTGTAATTTGGTCTAAGAAAGTTGTAGGTCACCAACTTGCCACTGACTCCATAATGGAAGAACTGCAAATGACCAAACTCAACCAGATTTACAGGATGGTGAGGAATTGTCATGCACAGGCCAAATCTTAACTAAGTATATGCTCAGACACAAAAAGCTTTCATTATCTGGAATGAATTACTGTCTGTGAACAAGGCAAAATGGCGAATCTCTTTATAGAAACACAATAATCTAAATCTCTAAATGGGGAAAGATCAGGGGAAATAATGCACCATGGGAAAAATGTAGGCTATGGGAGAACAGAATATGAAGAAGAGGTCAGGTCAAGTTTTACTCAGTGCTTTGCCTTTTAAAATTCTGTATGGAATTAAAAATTATTTATAAGGATACACAGAGTTTTGTTGAAAGGGTTTAAGGAGAAGAGAGGTTTGAGGTCAAAATTTAGGGGAAGGGAACTAGGTAAGGAATGCATGATTAAATAAGACATCATATGTAACAGAGAGCAGACAGAACAAGCTGAGGATTTCGGTGGAATAATGTGATGAGTGAGAACAGCTCATGTCCACACCCGCTGGGAGTTAGCACCTTTGCAAGGCAGGACACCTCTGTTTTGTGATGCTTAACTTGGATTTGGAGCCCAACTTCATGCTCCAAGGATGCGAAAACTTTAATTTTTTTTAATCTTCTTGTCCTGTAACTCAAAAGACACTTTATTGGATACTGTCTTGTCAAAGGAGGCATAAACCAACAGAGCAATCACAAAATAAACCCTACACCAGATTATCTCAGGCTCCAATGTTCAAGAGGGCTTTTGAGGTAAAATGTGATTCTCCCTTTATGGCTATTATAGATACAAAAACTAAATGTTGCCATATTATTCAGTTCTGTAGGTTAATACATTTTGTAGCTGTGTATAATATTTGGTTTGCTGCTAGATCTTATTAGAATTCAATCATACCAGAATGAAGCAGATCACTTAGCAAAACAAAATGCATGTTAACACATTTAAGTCCCTTAGACACAAAAATAATTTCTAAAGTTTTGTGAGGCCAAAATATATATAAGCTAAAAGCAGAAGGAAGTTCACAGACTAAAAAGTAAAATATTCGTGTGATAATGTGCTTGTAAGAATCAAAGAGGACATAAAGTAACGAGAAAGAAAGGGAACTACTCTGTGAGAAAATATGAACAAAAGGACAAATTATAGCCCTACGCTGTTTATTTGAACAAACCAGTAGGCTGTTCATACAAATAACTTCCTTAAAAATGTAGGTTGATGTTTTCACTTGGAAGTGAACAGTGAAATAATGGTAGCCCCCCGATTAGTCATTCTTTACTTATTAAAACTTCTTCCATCATATTGTCAAATTGCATCTAATGATCTCTTTTGAAAAAAAGAATAACTTTCTGGACAAATGGAAATAACAATAGGTGGAATAATAGTGATGCAGAAAACAGGAAAAAAAAAAAGGTGTTTTACAAAGATACAGGAAGATGAGCTTTTTTTAATATCTGGAAAGATTTGGATGCAATTATCTGTGATAAAAATAGGGAAGGTAGATCTTTTTTTTTATGCCATAAAAGCAAAACAAAACAAAACAAAAAAACAACAGAAAGGAAAAATACTGCCCAGGAGGCCTCTGATCCTTTTTTTCAATTTCATGAACACCCACCTAAAATTTATTCAATTTGTTTTTAAACTGGAGCACTGAAAAAGGCAGATCAAATTTCCAATATTCAGAAGAGGATTTTTATACTGTACTATGGCTACAACAAGATAGCAAAATTGATTGAGATCATAGTTTACCAGGAATATTGAACACTTCCTAAAGCAAAGAATAAAATACCACTTTCTCACAGCCTAGGTGCAAGCCCTCAGAAGATGCAAAAAAAATCAAAGATTTGCTCCAATAGAAGCACAACAATTTATACCAGCTTGGGATAACTCCTGTAATGTTTTGCATGTCTAGAGAGAGATTAGGTTTATTTTAGGAATTCTGTGAATCATGAATTGATTAAATAAAGGAAAATAAATTTTTCCTGTATGTGATGGAAATAGCAAGAAGGAAAACATTCTCTTCACAGATCTCATAAAAGTAGGATCATGTTTAAAACGTTTTCTCATCATTTTCTAGAACATCAACATCTTTCATACAATACAAGGAAATCTGTGTTTACTTCCTAACAGATGCTACATATTTGAAAGTGGATTAAAAATACTTTTAGGTATAAAGTTTGATATAGAAGGTGACAAACATACAAGATAGAAATCATGATGACTTTTACGTATCCTAGTGCTAATCACTACCTTCTGCCATAATTTTGGTTCTATGGTTTTAGAGCTTACCCGCTAATATTTTGGTTGTTTCTGTACTGTATTGTAAAGTAAGAATGTTGGTTTTGTCATAATTAAGTTAGTAATTTCTTCTACTAAAATTTGTATGAAGATGACTAATGTTTGATGCAGTTGGATGCAGGCTGTAATAAAGTCCAAGAAAATAACACTTATTTTTTTGTCCCCAGCACAAATGCACCAGCTTCTTTTTCACTTTTCCTCGAGGCTAAAGGTGTTGTTTGGTTTTGGTTTTGGTTTTTTTTCCCCTCCTTGTTATTATGCTCCAGTGTTCAAAAGGTAGAACTGTGCTAGGCGTAATAACATCTATTAAGCTCATGGTGTGTGCAGACTGTTACTAACCACCCCAGGGCTCCTGCTTTTCCCTGATATCCACCTGAGGTTGTCCTACCGCAGTGACCTTGGGTTCGCTGCAGGCTTAGTGAGCATTCTCTTGCTGGAGACTTGTGGTGGAACAACTTCTCATTAAGAATAAAGTTCTGCCATCTGTCACAAGCCTCATGTAAACAGCTGAACCAAAACATCTTGGCTTCCCCAGATCCTGAGTGCTTCCAACAAAAGTCAGGTCATGACCAATGACAGACAGGAAAAAAAACTAATAGGCAAAAGGCCATTGAAAACAGAATAATTTAAGGCATCCTCACAAAGTGCTAAACAAGAAGCAGAAAAGTGGGTGGATAGAAGTAATCTCAGCAGCTTCCCTTTTTCTTTGTTGCTTGATATACATTTTTGTGTGACTTGGTAGTATTTATCAAGCACAAGAAAGACCTGACAAAAAATGGCTTAATAGAATAGCAAGTTTTGTAAGATAGGATAAGAAGAGGAATACAGACAGTGAGTACATCTCACATCCCTTCAGACGTTGGGCACCCCGCGTGTGTGCAGCATCAGACGGGGCCCAGATGGATTTCCCCACAGCACGCTGCACAGAGCAGATCCTGTCCATGGAGAGATGATCTCCCTTGTTTGGACATTTTTGCTACCACAGGATTTCCTCATAAGAAAACAACCCTGTTCCTAAAGGACATTCACAAGAGAAGTTCTTGCTGCACGGTTAGATAAAGGCAAGGACACTCAGGAGGTGAAATTGTCAGTATGGTGCGGGATCTGCCCTCAGGTGGCTCTGTGACCATGCTGTGGTTGAGGTGACCCCACGGCCAGGGGACTAAGCAGCCCGGCACCGCTGTGCCCGCTCAGGGTAACAGCAAGGGGGGTCATAGAATCATAGAATCATTTTGGTTGGAAGAGACCCTCAGGATCATTGAGTCCAACCATAACCCAACTCTAGCACTAAACTATTTCCCAAAGAACCTCATCTAAACACCTTTTAAACCCCTCCAGGGATGGTGACTCCACCACTGCCCTGGGCAGCCTGTTCCAATGTCTGACAACCCTTTCCATGAAGAGTTTTTTCCTAATGTCCAATCTAAACCTCCCCTGGCTCAACTTGAGGCCATTTCCTCTCGTCCTATCACTTGCTACTTTGGAGAAGAGACCAACCCCCTCCATGCTACAACCTCCTTTCAGGTAGTTGCAGACAGCGATCAGGTCTCCCCTCAGCCTCCTTTTCTCCAGGCCAAACAGCCCCAGTTCCCTCAGCCGTTCCTCATCAGACTTGTGCTCCAGGCCCCTCACCAGCTTCGTTGCCTCCTCTGCACTCTCTCCAGCACCTCAATGTCTTTCTTTTGATGAGGGGCCCAAAACTGAACACAGGATTCAAGGTGGGGCCTCACCAGCACCGAGTACCGTGGCACGATCACTTCTCTAGTCCTGCTGGCCACACTATTCCTGACACAAGCCAGGATGCTGTTGGCCTTCTTGGCCACCTGGGCACACTGCTGGCTCATGTTCAGCCGGCTGTCATTCAGCATTCCCCCCCACCCCCCCAGTCCCTTTCTGCCAGACAGCTTTCCAGCCACTCTTCCCCAAGCCTGTAGCATTGAATGGGGTTGTTGTGACCCAAGTTGCTTGCTCCTCCATGGGCAGCCCTCTGCATCCAATTTACCTTTCTCAATGGTATTATAAGTTATGGATTACACGAATAGGCTGGCCAGTGAACAGGTGGTTATCCAACAGGATGGAAGGTCATCTCTGCCCTAGCACCCACCAGTGCAGCTCAGGCTCACGTGAGGCAGCAAGTTCCTACACAGCAGCTGCTCATGCTAACGAATGGGCTGCTTGAGCCCACATACGAGGCCTGGTGGAACAGCCATGTTCAGGATCGCGACTGCCTGGGAATGCAATGTCTCCTGCAAAGTGCCCCATGCAGAGGTCAGGGCAACAGAGAAGGGAATAGGAGAGAGGAAAAGCAGACGGGAGGGAAAAAAAGTTTGTAGAAAGTAAGGACAGACTAGGAATAGAGAGGGATATCTGTAGGGAGAAGATGGAGTAGCAGAGCTGAACAGACTCAGAATTCAATGGCTACAGAAAATACACTCAGCTATTAGAACAACTGTGAGAATTATGCAATCGTTTAAGCCGGATGTGATCTTTGAAGGTCCAACTCCTGCTATCGAAAGAATGTCTGCTGAAAGAAAGGATAAATTGCAGAGTCAGGAAAACATTTCATAAAGCAGGTGACAAGCAGCAAACAGATATGACAGTTTGTGCAGCAGTTTGTGCAGAAGGGCACACAGTGACTCTGCTCTGGACAGCATCCATGTCCTCAGCAAAGGTGGTGATGTACTGCAGTCCCCAGCAGACACTGGAGCAATTTCCTTGTAGCAGAATCACAGCATAGCTGAGTTTGGAAGGGACCTCTGGAGGTCATCTGGTCCAACCTTCCTGCTCAAGCAGGGCCAGAAGCCTCAGCACAGACAGAGCTCCAGGAGGATGCAGCTCTCCACGTCTTGGGCTGCAGGAAATGCCTAAGGCCTCTCATGGAGGCTGGCGCATGAGGAGATGGTTTTCTAGCCTGTAGGACATGTGTGCTCGTCCAGGATCTGTGTCAGCAAGCTAAGGACCTGTATGAGGTCAGCAGACTGTGCAGCATCAGACGTGACAAGAAAGAGAAGGACTGGATCTTCTCTGAGACCCCACAGCTTCAAGAAACTGAAGTAAGAGATTGGAATAGAGTGGGTGGATGCAGGTTTCTTCATCTGTAGAATATGGTCTGAAGCAAAATAAAAGTATTACTCTTGCTGATTACATGGGAGGTGGTCTTTTTGGATGGAAGAAATGGGAGAACTGAGGAAGGAACGATGATGAATGTTGCAATTCACCATGCCAGTATTCCTTAGTGAAATGACAATATTTCATTTACTCAAAATGAGGTAAAAATCCACTCTAGCCTTGTGTAAGCTTAGTTTTGTCGGCAGTTAATGCAGCATGAAAGGTAAACATCTACTCTCTCTCTTTTACTGCTGACTGTGCAGAATTTTGCTGCTCATGAGTGAATTTCAGCAAGCACTGCAGGCTTTTTAGTATATGCCCCTTCCGCTTGGTTCTTTCCGGAGAAGCTCTTTGCAGAATGTCCTGCAGGGCTCACGAGTGCAGCGATTGCTTCTGCCCTCAGCCTCTAGACATCTCTGCTTCAGTATTTTACTTCTTTAGATGGTTATATTCGTGACTGGAAATGTAAACAAAAATGAAACAAAATAACTCACCTCAAAACACATTAGCACAGTAAAGACCCAAGTGCTTGGAAATGCCAACTTATGTTGTATGTGATTGTCCAGATGATTAAACTGATGCAGTTTTTGTTGTTTCTATAACACGATCTTTCATATTTTTGAAGTTTCATGGTGTTTTCCCAATGCACTCATTTTAATTTCTTCTATCTCATCCAGTGACTCAAAGTATGTCACAGATTAAGATAAACAATGTAGGCACGCACCCTCAGAAGCATTTAGGCAATTGAATAGAAATTGGGTTCCTGAGTCACGTTGGTGATTTGGACCTTGATCTTAACATTTCCCTTCATTTCTTCAACAGTTACTTTGACAAACTTGGCAGGTTTCATCTCATGTGGTGGCTTTCTGCATTTAGGAGGTAGGAAACAAGAATGGTAAAAAAAAAAAAAGTATTGATCTATATCTTTGTTCAATGATTATTTCAGATATTTTTGGGTCTACTGTGTGGCTGATTACTGTTTAAAGTTCTTTTGGTTGCTTTGGCTGTATATTTTCCTATGTGAAAAGTATCTGTGTCATCTAATAAATAAAGTAATTTTGCATAATGAAAAGAACAATGGAGATACGAAATTTATTGACAGATGTCTTATTAAGTATCAAAATATTTACCCAGTGTCCAAAGAGTATGCTTTTTAGAATTATGAATCAGAACAAGAATGAACTCCAGCTTTAGGTGCAAAGCAGAACTTGCTACCTTAAATCTGAAGATGTAATGAAAGTTCCCATTCAGTACACCACAGCTTCCTGTATCTGGTATACATAGACTGATTTACCACTCATACTTTTTTCATGTTCAGTCAATATTTTTCTCTTCTAAATTTCTTTCCAATCAACTGTTATTCAGTTTTATGTCTCTGTAATAAAATGCCTTTCTTGTTAACAATGTTTTCTTAATGCCAATGTAGAATGAATTCTGCTTCTAAGCCGCTTATTTAAGGTGAGCCACGTTAAATAGAAAGCACCTTTTCCCCTCTTCAAAATATAATTATTTCCTCTCTGTTGCCCGTGGCATCTGTTCAGGCTGCATCCATTTGTGGGTGACAGAGAGGAAAATAATACCAGTCCCCTGCGATGCCAACTCCAACTTGAATGGCACAGGGTGCTTTGTGGCCATGTTTCTTACAACTTCATTTATAACAGCTGGTAGAGCAGTCCATTAAATTCTCTAGATAAATCGTTGGCTACTACAGAAACTTTGTGCACCAATATACTCCAATATTCACATTTAAAAAAAGAAAAAAGGTAATTTTAAAAAGTAAACTGTATTGTGACAGAAATTAGAGAGTTTTTCATTACCTTTCCCAGGAAACGAAGTTTTACATACCACGAAGAGGCCACTGTACCACCATTGAATACCCTGTGCCATATTCCCCTTCTTTCCCCTGCAGCTCTTGAGACTCAGCAGATGTTTGTGTTTGCACACTTGGCATTGGGAACGGGCATTTCCTCGTACAAACCTGCAACGCTGTTTGTATTTCCACCAACCCGAACCCCCTGACAGCTCCAGACTGGCAGGCCAGAAGGTTATTGCTGTCCATCCCTGTGCTCACCAAGTTACTGGACCTGACATAGTGACACAAAACAGGGAAGAGTGACATCATCAAACACATAAAAAAGGCTGCCAGCTCCCAGTGTCAGTGACTGGACCCCTGATGCAAAGCCTTATCAAATACTGGGAATCCCTTTGACCACCAAAGGCTTTGGATCAGGCTTATCCTTCTGGAGATTATTAAATAACATAGAGCTTGTGCAACAAACCCCTTTGTGCTCAAACTCATTATAAATATATATAATAGTGGATGTGGTAGCATTCATATACATATGTGTGTGTATCAAAAAAAATCACCCAATGATGTAATAGATACAATATTAATCAAACAAGTTAGGTGTGGTTTGTTTTGTTTGTGTTTTTGGCTTGTTTTGTTTTGTTTTTTGTTTGTTTGGTTTTGTTGTGTTTTTGTTGTCGTTGTGGTTTGGTTTTTTTTTTAATAAGCATGAAGAGATGTGTCAGGAGACTATTATACAACTTATTTTTTATTTTTTGCAATATGTTATTCTATGATGTGGAACAATATCCAATACAAGCCATACAAGAACTGCTACTAATACAGAATTTAAGTGTAAAACAGGGTTTTAACTATTCCAGATGGTGTTTCCAAGTACTCTTTCTTTTTTGTGTGTGTGTACATACGCCCTCTGAAATGCATGCCTATTATCATGTCTCCTTTTAGAACTTCTGCTTCAAAAATATACTGCATAATCAGTTTGATTATGTGACAAGCTGTTTCATCCTTTTCATTTTTTTTCCTCACGCAATTTTCTAGGTCGTTTGCACTAGGTCTTCCTTTAAAGAAAAAAAACAACAGTGATTTTCGGTGGAATTTCTTTCATCAAGCAATTACAGTTATTGTTTGGAGAGCTAATTTTGGTGATATTTCTAAATAATTAGTTTATTTTTTCTGTGGAAAATCAGAAATCCATTTAGGCAGTGGAAATGTAAGCCATTCATGGAATACTTAAAATACAGCCTTCAAGAAAAATGGAAATAGCTGTACTTAAGATTTATTCAGTTCAACTTCTTTCACCAGCATCATTCAAGTTTCAGTCTTCAGTGAGATGAATTAGAGAAATTGTCTCTAAAAACTTATTCTAAACATTTTAAATTAAATCTATTAAAGTGACAACGTCTGCTTTTTTTTTTTTATCTTAAGAAAGGTATTTTAAAAGAATGCCAGAGGCTTACATTATGCTCAAGATATACTGGAAATCCTGTTATTGAACGCAGGACCAACAATTCCAGAATCAATTAGTGGCAGTTAACAACCAGTCTGACACTGAATTGTAACGAATCCAGTCAGTAACTTTGGGAATGACACTTGCCCTTGGTCAGCCCTTGTGGGATCTGCGGGATGCAGGCTCGAGGGAAGGAAAACCCAGCAAACCCAGGAGTCAGGATTCCTCACACACTGAAACACCTTCCAAAGTGGATCCCACAGCTGACAAAAAGGAAGAGGCTGGATTTGTACTCCAGACGTCACCAACAATGGAGTTGTTCCTACCTGTTGTGTGGCATACCCCCTGCGAAGCCAGCAAGTAATTTAAACTCATCTCTATGTTTTTGGTCACTATTGTTTGTTATTTAATTTCACAGTGCTCCAGCCCTGACCCCTCAGGTGAAATCCTGACCCTGGAGAAGCCACCAGAAGAGTCCCAGCTTTGGAATCGGATTTCCAAGGTTTGAACGCTTGCAATCCCAGCTGGAGGTGACAGGTGCTGCGGGTGGTCAGCCCCTCTTCTGAATGCTGTTCTGCAGCTGCCACATTGGGCACTTCGTCACTGAAGAACTATGGTGCTTCTGTTCTGAATTCTGGTATAGGAAGAAACCGTCACCCAGAAAATGAATATAATAATACCCCTCTGCCCAACAGTGATATTATAGAGAAAAATATAATTCATACATTTTTCTGAGACATTCGGACACTGTGGTAGTAGAAGTCACACACAAAAAAGAGTCCATTAGGAAAAGGATAATTCTGTGCTAAGAATACTGTACAGCAAATTAGGCCTAGGGCTATGATATAACTAATGAAGAGAAACTAAAATACTGAATAGCTGCCTCATTCACCTGGCACTATTCATCAAGGTTGCTATTAGAGGCAAGCAACCTGCAGTAAAAACAGCAGGCAGTAATTTGAATGCGAGGTAACTTCATTAATGATTACTTCATAAGGCATGTATACAACGGAGACAAATAAAGATAGGCAAAGTTCAACAATTTACAAGAATAAGGCCCCCGACCTTTGACTACTTGGCTTTGCTAGTTTAACAACTTTTAAACATTCTTCTATAGAATTAAACAGCATATAATTGAACTTTAAACCTAACATATGATTGCTGCTTTTCATTATATCACACAGAATGACTCATGTCTATTAATACATAATCCTTCACAGCAACAAGATCCCACCCAATAAAGGAAAGCATAAAACTTTGATTTAATCTATCGAAGACCAGATTTCTTCTCAATATGCATTCAATTAACAATACATGCCATATATATCCAACACTGCCTTTTCCTCATAAAACAAGAAAAGAAAGATGAGACTAAATACGCTGTGTAAGAGGTTGGAAACAATCTGTAGGAAGTGAAAACATATTTTCCACTTTATTATATTTTCATGTCATTATTTAGACAGATAAATATATTAAATACTATATATCATTTTTTACTACTGTTGTATATTCTTAGTCTCTATCTAAAAGCTTGCAAGCATAGCTGAGTTGGATAGGGAGCACATGACGATCACTAAGCCACCTCTGCCTGCAAAATCTGACTTGTAGACATGAGTTCACCATCAATATGACTACTTTCCTACTATTTTGCTATTGGAATAACAGAAGCCAATACCTAACTGGTGAATTTATTTTAAACTGAAGAAACCTTCTGACAGTATAAGCAGCATCTCCCTTGTTGGAATTTGTTGATCTAACTCCATTGGCAGAATCAAACTTGGACACATGAAGAAGGCTACGGAGTGACTTCTGAAGTCTACTTAGGCACCATCACAACCTTTTCTGATGTTCAATGAATTGAGTTCTTCCTGTGCCTCAGAAATTACACCAAAGGGGGAAAAAGAGGAAGATTATTTTTACATGTATTATATTCCTGAAAAGTGAAGAAGTTATTTTCTGGGAATATGAAGAAAAACAGCAAAGGCAGATTTGAATTCAGTAAGGACATTTGCTACAAATGAAGACTGGCAGTTGGTTACTAGCCCAGAATATGTCCTTTTCCATCCTTGTAACATTGGTGACCACTGCCATTACTTCCTTATAATGCATGTGTTCCTAAAAGCCATATTGGTTCTAATTATCCAATAGTCTCAATCTCTCATACACTATTCTCCAGATATTTCAGTTTTCAGACATGAGTAGATCCTATAATGTCTGAACTCACAAAAAAACCCCTTTATTGGGTTAGAGCAAAGGCCCAGCATTCCATGTGAATGAGGACTTTGTCAGATGTAATAATGATGAAAAGAAACTAGGCTCATCTAGGCTGATCTGTCTGGATACAGACCCAGCTTCCTGATCTTTTTGGCCACACCACTGTGGTCCTGTTACAGCATTCCCCACAGCACTTTCAAGGCCACATTCCCTGTTGATTTATCTCACTTCTCTTGGTGCTATGAGGTGTCAGGGTGGCATAGGGGTGACAGTGTCAAACCTTCATGGCAGCAGGTGGCAATCACTGGCAATACCTGATGCCAGCAGCCTCCTGCAATGTCCTCCCTCAAGTTGCCTGGGAAAGCACCAGCCCTGAGGTGGTGGCCTAAGGCTGCAAGGACCAGCCCCAAAAACCCAGCAGCACAGGCTGCACTGCCCTCACCCCCTCAGGCATGATGGGCATCTCCAAATCTCTCTGACATAAGCAGCAAGCAGGGCCCTCTTCGGGGGGGTTATCTACCAGATGAGTAAACTTGTGCCCCAGGGGAATCCCCCGTGCAAATTGATCCAGGAAAAGCCCACACTTTGCCTACAATCACAGTCAGAGCCAGCTCCGTTCCCACAGCAACAAATGCAACTCTTGCAATATGTGGCAGCTTTTTGGCAGTGCCCGACCTTCTCCTGCCAGAGCCCTGACTCCGACCCTGGCAGGGCACACTGAGAAGGGGGTTGCTGTGCAACCTGACCGCAGCGTAGCATCTCCCAGGACAGCACTCTTCAGTTAAAGCATGCTTTGATGACTGGACCCGTGCATTTTTCTCCAAGGAGTCATTTGTTCCCTTAGCAGCTAACATTTCTGGCTGCATCTTGTATGCAATCAGGCACAGCTTCCTTCCTCTCATACCCACTGGAAAAAGCTGTGCTCAGCTGCAACGTTTTTGTGTCAGGTTACAGAGCTGCCAACAACCAGTATTAATGAATCTGCAGGCACATGAGGAAATAAAGGCCAGGCAGGAATGGTTTAGGGTCCAAGGTGTCCCCTGTGCTACGCAGAGTGCTTCCCCTGGATGCCTGCTTGCTTTCTGCTGCTTCTGTCCCTGATCCCAGTTCCCTGCACTCCCGTGTAGAGCTGTCTTCTCCCTCCACCACAGACTATCCAGCTTTTCAGTTCATCTTTGATATCCCAGGTGCAATCTGGCAGCAGGAAGCACAGGACAGCTGTAGGTACTCACAACTTTGTTTCCTCTCCCTTTCCACGCTTTCTGTCCCAGGGCAGTCCATTTATACTTCAGCCTGGCCTCTGCTTCAGGGCCTTCTGCGCGTGTGGGATTAAGCATCTGGAGGCAGAGTGGATGTCTTGAAGGTCCTGCTGAGACTCCTATGCAGCCTGTGGGACAGCAGGCGGCATTTGCATCCACCGCTAAGTGGCAAAATTCTTGAGCCTGTGAGGCCAAATGGCTGCGACAGTTCATAGCACATCCATATATTGTAATATCCTCTAAATGGTTTCATTCATTTTTCGGGCCAGTGACCATGCAAATAAAACCAGACTACTACTGCAGTATTTATCGTTCTTGATTTGATTTCAATCTCTTGTGTAGTGAGGGCAATAAATAGATCACTAAATAAATAAAAAAGCAACAGATGGAATTCTCTAATCCGCTATGATCTCGTCTTTTGTCCTGAAAAACAGAGGAACTTAAATATTTTCAGATCACCCCACTGGGGCCCTGGCCATTGCTCAGTTGCAAATTCGCATGATTTCTGTGACAGTTATTCCAGGACATCATAATAAACTGTAATATTAAACACAGCCTGAGCTCAGTGAGTTAAGAATGACTATCAGGGGGCTTTGCAGTGACAGAAACAGATCAGAAATGGGCAACAACAACATGATCTCTGATACTCAGTTCTGCTCTTTCCTAGTTCATGTGGAATCAACTTCTACACACACAAAAACCCATGAAAACCAAAACAAATAAACAAAACCAACCAAAACCCAAAACCCTGAGAAGTTTTGAATGTTTTATACCTCTGTTTGAAAAAAGGTGCAACAAAGATTAAACTCCCACCCCTGCAAAAACCCCTAGAACAACACTAATTCCCATCCCACTGATTTCTATGCCTCTTTTTAAGATCCTCGGCCGGCACGGGGCTGCTGCGCCCCTGAGGCCCGGCCGGGCCTTACATGGGTAAAGCACCGCGGAGCTCCCCGACTCCAGACCCAGCGGTGGAAGCCGAGAACCGGGCTCTCCCCACGGCCACTCGGGCTCACGCTGACTCTCTCTAACCCCACAGTCACCAAGCCAGGGACAGACCACCCCAGGCCGGGCCAGAGTGGGAGTGGAGCATCTCCCTTATGAGGAAAGGCTGAGGGAGCTGGGTCTCTTTAGCTTGGAGAAGAGGAGACTGAGGGGTGACCTCATCAATGTTTATAAATATATAAAGGGTGGGTGTCACGAGGATGGAGCCAGGCTCTTCTCGGTGACAACCAATGGTAAGACAAGGGGTAATGGGTCCAAACTGGAACACAGGAGGTTCCACTTAAATTTGAGAAGAAACTTCTCAGTGAGGGTGACGGAACACTGGAACAGGCTGCCCAGGGAGGTTGTGGAGTCTCCTTCTCTGGAGACATTCAAAACCCGCCTGCACACCTTCCTGTGTAACCTCATCTGGGTGTTCCTGCTCCGGCAGGGGGATTGGACTGGATGATCTTTCGAGGTCCCTTCCAATCCCTAACGTTCTATGATTGATTCTGTGATTCTGTGACCGGACCTGACCAGCCCAGCGCCCCCCCCGCCCAGCGGCCCCGCCCCTCGAGCCGCAGGCCCCGCCCCCTCGGGGGACCGCGCGTGGTTGTTGCTACGGGAGCCGCGCGAGGTCGCGCACGCGGCGGAGGGGAAGATGGCGGCGCCCGTGGAAATCTGTCATGTCGCTTGCTGCGCCAACCGGGCGGGCGGCGGGGCCGTGTCCTGGGGCCGGGGGGCGCTCCTCGCCTTCGGCAGCAGCCGGGATGTCGTACTTTACGAGCCGGCGGTGAGCTGGGGCGCTGTGGGGCGGGCCGGGGTCGGGGCCGGCAGCGCGGCCTGGCGCTCGATGCTTTCTTATAGAATCATAGAATGTCCCGAGTTGGAAGGGACCCACAAGGATCGAGTCCAACTCCTGTCCCTGCACAGGACAACCCCACAGGTCACACCATGTGTCTGAGGGCCTTGTCCAGTCTCATCTTGAACACTGTCAGGCTTGGGGCCGTGACACCCCCCTGGGGAGCCTGTTCCAGTGCTCCACCACCCTCTGGGGGAAGAACCTTTTCCTCATGTCCAACCTGAACCTCCCCTGGCACATCTTCCTGCCATTCCCTCGGGTTCTGTCACTGGTCACCAGAGAGAAGAGCTCAGCCCTGCCCCTCCTCCTCCCCTGGTGAGGAAGTTGCAGATCGTGATGAGGTCTCCCCTCAGTCTCCTCTTCTCCAGGCTGAACAAACCGAGTGTTTCTCTCTCCCGCAGGCCAGGCGGGTGGTCGCCGCCCTCCGCGGCCACGCCGGCCGGGTGAACTGCGTGCGCTGGGTCCGCCGGCGGGACGGCGGTGAGTAGCGCGGCTTTTCTTCTCCCCCTCGCCATCCCCTCGGGCCGGGGAGCCGCAGGCGGGGGCTGGGAGAGGTTCGCTGCGGCGGGGGCCGGGGCCCCTTCCCTGCGCTGCTGCTCTGCCCCTCGCTGGGGAAGGTGAAGCGAGAGGGTCGGCAGCAGAGGGGCTGCAATTTATACGACTGAAGGAAAGTCGGAGCTGCAGCAGCTCCTTCCTCTTTCCTATTGAGGATTTTAACAGGTGGGTCCGCAGGAATCTGACCCGCCACACTCAGGTGAGCGAGGAGATCCGGTCGGGCCGTCCACCCCGGGCCCCGCAGGCAGCGCCAGCCCGGGAGGCGGTTTTGCCTGGGGCTGCGGTGGCTCTGGGAGATCGGCAGCTGCGGTGCTTGTCATGCTACTGGGCTCTTTAGTAAGGGCTTGGAGTTCGGCACGATTTGACATTGTAAACTGCTTTGCAATGCCTTTTAAGAAATCTCTGACTGTAAAACTGTAAGTTGCTTAGAGGTCGTGTCCACGAAAACATCATCTTTCAAGATGGGAATGCTTGGAGACCCGTATGAGGCTTTTGGTAGTAACTCAAGAATTTGAAGTTGCTTAGTGCAGACTTTTCAAAGGCACATATTCTTGCCCTTAGGCATTTGTAGAAACTCACCGACAAAGAGAAACGGGGCTGTTGATTAGACTTGGTGCTTTTTTGGGAGAAAGTACTGAAATGAAAAGATTGCTTCTTAATAGTGTTATTACCTGCCAGCCTTTCAACTTGTTGCACTAAAACATTTTCTTCTTAAAATTGATTAAAAGTAATGATTTGTGGGGAACTTGGGAATTAAATTTTCATGTGAAAAGCTTTGAATTCTGCTTGATTGGATTTTTCTTGCTCTATTTTCCTGTCTTCCAAAAAGACCAAACAACAAAAAAAAAGAAAATATTTATTTACACTGTTGGATTTGAGAACATTTTTGGAAAGATATATTCATCACAATCATACAAAGCTTCAAATATTCCTGTGACTTTTCTTTTTATGTTGTCTTAGAGAATACCTTTGTTCTTAAGCTGTCTTGCACAGTGCAACTCATATTAGCCATCGTTTCTTTTGGTGAAAACTTTGCTTACAGTTGATACATGATATTTTGTGAGTAGTAACCTGTGTAACTGCTTATGTTGTTGGCTGCTGTAACAAAGTAAGTGTTTGCAAAACTTACCAAAATATACTGTTTAGCTTCTGAAACAGAGTTAATTTCTGGTGGATCTGATAAACAACTCATTCTTTGGGAACTGAATGGAACAGGAAAGTGGAATAATCAGGTAAGCAGGAAAAACCTCTTTTAAAATCTTCCCTCTCCGTGGTTTCTCCCATACCACAAATCATGTTTTTTCTGCATTTATTATTCATATCTCTGTGTTTAACTATTGAACCCTATGTGCATCTCTTTCAAATTGTTGGTAAACTGTCACGCTACGTTTTACTTTAAATGTTGTTTCTTCTTTTCTGTAGTTTATATTTTTTCAAATCAGCCTTCATTAAGAAATGAGCTAACCAGTCATCAGGTGGATTTTTCTAGCATGTCTAAAAGATCCCGTTTGTCTGTTCTTGAGTCATCAGCTTTCTGATGTCATGTAGCACTTCCCTTTAAACTGCCTTAAAATCTTCAAATAATGAGTTGACATTTCCTGTACCCTTCTTCCTTGTTTCTTTATATCGATTTCTAATGATTTCTGGTAAATCTCTGTGACAGCGTAGTGCTTGTGTGTAGGTGGTCTTACCAGGATGATATACAAGTTGGAGTAGGTGTTTAAAAAATAAGTAAATCTGTGCGACAATTTAATTTGTCAGAGAAATTGAGAAAAGGAGACATGATAATTTACTATTCATACTGTAAAATGTAAGGCAAAAGATGGAGTATGGTGTAAAAGAACCTTTAGAATGAACTGAGATGTAGATGAAAATATACTTTAATTTATTGTCTAACTTGAAAAATCTTACTTATTAGGCATTGGTTTGTGAATGGCTGTGTAGGTAACCCATTTCATAGGCTATCTCAAACTAGATTAGATTTGGTGTTTTAAAATGCATGACCCACCACACCATGTGTTGGAAAGAGATGTCAGGTGCATTTATGACAAAATTTGGATAAATACTGGACAACTTCTGGTTGCAGAATTAAAAGCTTCTAATTTTGCTCCTTGTGTTTATGAGGAACATATTACAAATGGAATCACCTGTTCATTAAGGAAGTAGGTACTAAAGTCTAAATTTAGAGTTTTTGTTTTTCATGTTGCTATTTTGAAGGATTAAAAAGCTGGTTTAACTTGTGAGAACACACTAAACATTGCTGCTACAGCTGCTGTAGCTGCTACTTATTCCATTGTGTTTTCTACTCTCCTTCACTAAGGTTCTCTAAACTTTTATGAGATATTCCTTAGGGTGAGGGGCAAGAGAAGGAGAAAAAAGAAGGAAAGTGCTCTTCCTAACTTTTCTACTATTTCCAGATTTCCTCAAGGAATGGTGAGGTTTGTGTAGTGTACACAGGAACATTTAATTCTGTTCATCTTTGAACAAAATCTTATCAAGTTAATATTCATCATGGCTGTATCCCTTCTCAGTGTTTTCCTGGAATATGCTGTAGCTTAAGCATAGCTTGGCAGATTCTCTGTCATTGCAGGCATACAACTTGTTTTCAGTATTAAATTGTTTTATTTCTTAAATGGCTTTAAAAATTCTCTTGGATAAGTTAGTGGAATTTAATGTTGTTTATTTGTATAACTTTGTAAAACTTTCTGATGTGTTCAGCTTGTGAAAAGCATTCCTCTCAAAGGCCATGCTGAAGCTGTTTGTGCTGTGGATGCTGTCTGCCAGTCAGATGAGCCTGATTCAAATCTGCTAGTAGCTTCTGCAGCTTCTGACTCTACTGTGAGAATTTGGTCTCGGCATGGTTCAGAAGGTAACTTTCTTTTAACATTAGGGACAACTTACTGGCTTAAAAAATGATCAATGCTTATCCATTGAAGTACTTGCCTAAATACTAACATCTTTTAATACAACTATATTGATTTCTCTTCAAACTGCGCAATGTGTTGGCTGAATTTACGTATTTCTTTTTAATATGTGTTCAGAATCTGATAATCTGAACCATCATTTTTGCTTGTAATGTGAGGGCAAACTAGCTGTATGTGTGCGTGAAGTAAAATTACTTAGTAAAATGATGAATGCTGGCATTAGAAAGGTGAGGTTAAACTAGTAACTTTTTTGTTACTATTGACTTGAGTCCAATGAAGTGTGGGGTAATAGGATCTTGACCCTCTGAACTAGGCCCTTGAATGGACACATGGGAGAACAGCTCTTTGAAATACATAGGAGATAAGTAGGACGGATAATCTAGATTTAAAGTGTTATTTGCTAGTTGAGTTGTACTGTCTGCATCTCTCAAGCTACTTTCTTCTTTATCTGGTGCACTCAAAGATTTCACATTGCCCTGCCTACAGGAGGGAAGTGAGAGTTGCCAGTCTTCAGTCCCATGTTCTGGAAGGCATTTCTCATGCTCCCAAAGAACACCATGAAGTCCCATCCTTTCCTTTTTGTCTTCCTGTTGTGGGTTCCGGTGGTAGAAGGACCACTTCTGCTTTTGTAGAGAGGTTTTTGTGCAATCCTGTTGGTTACTTTGATCTCGATGACTTATCAGTCCAGCCACTTCTAGGATTTCAGGGTATTTGCAGGAAGGTTGGTTTCTACTCATCTCTCTCTCCACTCTTGTAGAAAATGGATTCACTTTTAGCTTCCTGTGTAGTCAATGTTGTTGCCACAGGATATAATTTGCAATATTTATCGCTTCTGATGTGTTACCACAGTGAAGCTTTTATACAACTTTAATAATCAGTGGAGAATAGTGATTTATCTTCTAACTCAGCTAACTCTAGATGAATTTCTGTGGCCCCAGAGAAGATAACATTATTATTTAGGCTTCTGAAAAATGTAGAAGTTTTTCAGCTTCTTAAAATAAAATCGAATGGGAAATTTTAACTACATAATGTAGTAGGAAATGACAGCATAACTGTAATACTTATGATTAATGAGATCAATGCTGTCCTTGTTTTCCAGCTAAATGCATTGAAATTCTGCAGTTTGGAAATGGATTTGTTATGGATGTCTGCTTATCCTTCTTGCCTGGCAGCAATGGTAAGTACAGCTGCACATCTTGAATATCAATGCAGGAAATGTAAAATCTGAGAAATCCCCCGAATAGATTTTCATTTGACTAACTGCAGACCCTTGTGCCATATTTTTTGTTTTCTACAGAATCAACCTAAGCTGATTGTCACTGAACTCTTCTTAGTAATTATAATAGAAAATTACTGGCTGATTACAGTGTCTTCAAAATTATGCTCAAATTGAGTTTTTTAGTTGAACTCTTAAGACAGAGAACTTAAAAAGGGAGTAACAGGGCTATAAGTAAATGGGCTAGGATGATGCTTAGTTTCACCCGATCCTTGTGGTGCTTTTGTGTATGTTTGTTCTTGTTGTTTGGATTGAAGGACAAGATCTAGAAAAAGAATCTGCAAGCCTGCATCAAAAATTGCAGATTAATGGGCAGTCTTTATCACCTGTTCAGTCTTAAATGTGAAAAAAAAAGAGATGCTGAACAAGTTTAACCTGACTGTTCAGTATGGTTTATATAGTTTTCTATTAACAAAAAATGTCCATGTTTTGGAGCCTGCTACAGACACATTCTTCCATAGCAAATCTGTAGAAGCTTTTTTTTTTTTTTAAAAAAAAACCCCTAAATGTATCCTCAAGCCAGATACATATGTTGAATTAGGTTTGTGTTTAACCATCATTAGAGCCTTTCACCTGGATGGAGGAGTTCCGGACTCAAGTACTCAAGTTTCTCACCGTATCTGGAGTTTTCAACTGTTGGTTGCATGTGTTCCACACCGATATGTTGTTCAATTGTATGCCTCCAGAGCAATTATACAGAAGCTTATTTTATTCTTTGACTTGTGTTAATTCTGGGAGATATGAAAGCTCTATCAAGATGTGTTGTCCCATTTGGAAATGTTGATGTCCATTTCCAGAGTGTGTCTGATAACAAAAGCAGCATCTGCACCACTAAAGAACTTTAAACCTCTCTCTCTCTCTCTTTTTCCTGTAAATGTACTAACAGGTGGTTGTTGAGATGAAGTTAAAAGGCTTAAGGGTAAATTAAGATCATTACTTCCAGTGTCAATTTTCATTAGAAGTGAAGTTTCTGTGGTGCCAGTTTAATGAGTATAAAATTCATATTGCAAAGCAATAAATTATTTCTTCATGTATGATAGTGTACAGGTAAGAAATTTTCACTGTAACACTTTAGAGTAGTGCATCTTTTTAATGTTGAAATCACGTTGTATGTAAGAGAAGTGACCATTCATTTTGGAAAAAACCTTAAACAAAGATTATCATATTAATTCTTAAAACTAAATGCTTCTGAAAGCAAAATTGCTGGGAGTGCTTGAAGCTTCTTTAAATGGTGGCATAGCAAGCATTTCGTTTTGCTGTGAAAATTTCTGAGAGTCCCCAAAACCTGGTGTTACTTCAAGTTGCATTCAGAGCAGGATGATCCATTATTATGGCCTCTTCCCATCCCAATTCAAATTAGTTATTCAAAACCAACACAGTGCTCATAACCTGAAAAAGAGTACTTTTCTGAAGACCTGAAATTATTTTCAAATGAGAATTTATTTGCATAGGTTGTGTGCAGAAATTTTTTAAAAAGCCCTTTACATTTATGTTTTTAATGGCAGTTCCAATATGAATGATATGTACTGCTAAAATTGTCAAGAAACAGCTTGGATTTTGAGCCATAAATACATGGTTAGAAGTGTTTCCCCTAGAAATCTATAAAGGAGTTTCTAATATAGCATTGCCATATCCTGTGTTTTTTGCCTAAACCTGTTATAGTAGTCCTTTCAACTGAACTGTTTTTGTTCAGAGGGGTATGTTAATTCTGAAATAAAGTACCTTAAACTATATTTTAAAAAATCTCACTGCTGATCTTTTTGTCAGAAACATTAATCTGTAATGGCAATTTGGAATTTTAATGAGCTTCATGGAAAAATGATCTGTGATAATTTTAGGACTTGCTCTGAAATCTTTATGAAGGCTCTGTTGGTAACTGTATAAAGATTTAAAGAAGCTTCTCTCTTCAGGGCAATCTGCAGTCACGAATTAAAATACAGAATTACTTTTCTGAAAGTCATCAACTACTGTCCTGAACTAGAAGCACTTACAGTAACCTCTGATTTCACCAAGCAAAGAAATGTACAGCTTGCATTGAAAATAGATTAGTATGTAGTGGATGCTTTAACTTTCAAAAGACACCGAAGTTCACGATGCCCGACACCTTAACTGATTGTCTTTGAAAATAAATTATTAAAAAAAAAAGTTAACCATTTTTATGAAGAAGTCAGATGGGGAAGGCCAATAGACTGCTCATAAAAACCTGAACAATCATTTACAGCTGGAGTAGAGTGTAAGCGCTTTACTGGCAGCATCTTAGTGAAAGAGTTTCTTCACGGTTGTTTTCTGGGTCTGGAAGAAAAGCTTTGTACTGTTTTGTTTGGTTTGTTGCTTTTTGCCTTGCATTGTCTATAGAAACCCTGCTTCTAAAATGCTGGGAATAGGATTTACTATTTTATAGATCTTGGTCAGCTTTTTTGTCTTATACTCTGATTCTTCCTACCACCTGGAGAATCGTGGTGCCGTAGCTTTGTTTCTGACAAGTAAGAATCGTCTCCTCAGAACTGAATTGCAAGAGGTGGAAAAAAGTGAACAAACTTGAAAAAGCTTTGCCAATCACACTGTCCCCATTGCAAGTGGACCACAGTTTCCCACTAATTTTTTCAATTTCCTTTGCAGGACTTAATTCTAGCCCTTTATAGGGATGACATAAAGGTTTTTTAAATGAAGTAGCTGATTTTAGTGAAACTTAGTATTTTTTTTCTACCCAGTTTTGAGAAATATGAATGTCTAGCCCTGTTAACTTATTTCTTCATAATTTTCTAATTAATTCATTTTCTTTTGCTATTTCAGTCCCTAGCAGTACTACTTCATCCTTATGACCCAAAAAGAGTGGAGTAAGGGTTAACTGTTTTTCTCCATCATCTTCTGTGAGAGGGATGAACTAATACACTGCCTGATTTCTCTTGTTTTCCCTTTAAACAAAACTTTTTCTGGTTTGCTTCAATAGACTTATGTTTTTAGTGCACTTTCTAGATGGGTCATAGAAGTAAACTACTACTCAAGACTTGAGGAGGTGTGTAATAATGTTCATTGCTTTCATATCCTTATGTACAGTTGTTGGCGGTCTGTCTTCCTTTTTTGGTCTTTTTATTTGCTGTGTGATAATTATGCTGCCTCCATCTATATGCTTATTTCAGTTAATTTAGGACTTGAACTATATTAGTTCTGAGTAATTTTGTTTTGCTGCTTGCTCCTTCTGTATTTAGAGGAAGTGCCTGTTGATATCAATAAAATAAACAATGAATTAAAAATCTCTAATACTTGAACTTCCTACAGATACATGAGCTCGAAGGAAACTACTCTTAAGCATCTTAAGAATTTGTAGATACTATATACATGCCAAAATAACTTACGAGTTTTGTGTTCTTCAAATCCTAGTTTATTTCAAACAATATTAGGTGTCTAATTTGGAAAACAAAAAAGTGGTATCATGCTTGCCTGTCCGTTTGTATTAATATATTTATTGATGATATGTTCATTTTTATGTTATTTATATAATTTTTCATATTCTAGAATATTAGATTTTGTAACTTGAGCAATGAAGACTTTCCTTTTTTTTTTTTTTCCTTTCCAGTGCCAATACTGGCTTGTGGTGGTGATGACTGCAAAATACATTTGTTTATACAGCAGAATGACCAGGTAATTATCATTTTTGTCTCTTGCTCAGAACATTACTCAGTTCTTCTTCCCATAAGTACTGATGATTTTTTGAGGTTCTTCAATAACTAGTATCTGTTTTCAGAGAGTCGTCACATGCAACTATCTCAGTTCAAATAGTTCATTTTCTAGGTAATGATGAGGTGTACATACAGAATGTTGAAGTTGGATTCAGTGCATAAAAGTGTTAGGTTTTCTTATTTTTGCCCTGTGTGAAGATAGCCTGTGTTTTTGTTTTCAGTTACATAATGGGCACAACTGACCTTCTTTACTGAGCATATTACTTCTATCTGTAGAATTGTATTTTTGTTGCTAAGTATGGCCTTTGTGCTCAATGTTTCTGAATATTGGAAGAAATATTTGAAGGAGTGTCTGATCTTCTAAAACATGCACATTTTTCATGTATTATTTGAAAGCTGTCTCTATCTTTAGTTTTTCATACAGTTAAATGTTCCTTTGGCGCACTACAAAGAAATTCTGTCCTCTTTTTGATCGGTTCAGAAGTTTTATTAGACTCTAAAGCATGTTTTGAGTGACTGTCTTCCAAAACAGAAGTAAATGTCTTTTTTTTCTCTCTATTGCTCCCTGAAGAAAAACCTCAAACCACAAACACTGCCCCACAATGTACCAATGAACCTGAACATTCAGAACCCCCATTGAAACTAACGTATGTAGGAACCATGTTTCTGGATTTGTTCAGGTACAGTCTCCTTAGGGCTGAAGAACAGATTTTCTTTTTGGTTTTTGCAATAAAAGCTACTTTATTGATAATTTTGCCTGTTCATGCTGCAGCATACAACAATAAGGTTTCTTTTTTTGTTGTTGTTATTGTCCATAAAATAAATACTTCATCCTTT
Source organism: Caloenas nicobarica (assembly GCF_036013445.1). Lineage (NCBI taxonomy): Eukaryota > Metazoa > Chordata > Aves > Columbiformes > Columbidae > Caloenas > Caloenas nicobarica. Next base: position 100,438,626 of record NC_088246.1, on the reverse strand, counting down.
ATCTGCTACGTTCAGTGTTTTCTCGACCACTAAGCAGGAAAGAAGGGTCACTTTCTTAGCTTTTTCTTTTTTTCTTTCTTTATGTAGCTCATGAGTTAAATCAGTTTAATGATGTTCTCTGGGAATTAGCCATGGCAGAATGCCACTCATGATTCTCAGTGTGCTAAAGAAAGACTTTTTTGTCAGGGGTTGTACAGTTGATTTTCCTCATTCAGAATCTGGAACTTGTTTTCTTGCATGGTTCAGATTAACAAATAATGTGCAGTTTCACTGCCGAGAGTGTTTCAGAAATCCATAACTTATTTTGCCAGTTGTTGACTAAACTTTTGAGTATAATAGCAGTCTTAGCCATTCTTAAATGCAGTCAGTCTGTGGAGAATAAAGGAAGATAATTGGAATAAACAAGCTCCATTTTCATCTTCATAAGCAAGTTTATTCTGCTGTCTTTTTTTGAAGGTAGCAAACTTTAATCATACAAGGGATGAATAATTTTCTCTTATTTTACATGTGTTATTTTTCACACATTTTCCTTCAATTTTAGGAAGTATTTTTACCAGCTGTCTTGGCAGAGTTTGGGTTCAGAGTCACTCTTTTTTTAAATGAGATGAGACGAGACTTCTGTTTGGTGTCTGTTGACTTTCCAGAACATCTCTTTTAACTAAGTAAACTGTACAGATCTCAAAGAGAAGAGCCCAAATTTAATTCCCTGTGGCTTAAAAGTGCCTGCATAGTGCATTACAGCTGTTAACAGAATGAAAACATTCTTGTGAGCCTTCTGACGTAAATTCCTTCCTAGCTGTGAAAGGGAGGTTCTCTTTAGTTGGCTTCTTTCAGATCTGCTGACACTTTTTTATGGCTTATGTAGCTCTACTTTTAGAGGTATTCGAAGGAAATATTAGTGTCATCCTGTCATTTTTTCACAAGAACTTTGTGCAGAAGAGCGATTAGAATCTAAACTTTTGCATCCTTCTTTAACTTGTAAAAGCCTGTAGCTCTGTACTGTAATTGTGACTCTTGGAAACGTCTTCCTTTAGTCAAAGTCCTGAAAAAGATTGTGTGGACCCCAAGGTAGAATATAAGTTAATAATGGGACATTCTAATCAAACTTGGAGCGGATTGTTACACTCTGAGGGAAGATGAGGCATCTTCAGTTAGCTGGAAAAAGCTGCCTTTTGGTAAGCTCATGAATTTTCCAGTTGAAATATATTTATTCATAAAAACTACTTAAAGGATTTGAAGCCTGCCCACTCAATTTCAAAAATTAAGACTCTCTACCCAGAGATCCCTTACTGTGTTAAGTAGTAGAGAGAAAATGATCTCTTTACTCTTCTGAGTTCTTGAAAGAGAGTATTGATTTATAAAAGTACCCAGGGAATATCTTTCAGAAACCATTACATGTCTTCCTGCTTGAAATATTACAGGCTTATGGAAGGGAAGTAAGTAAACCAGAAGATTAAAATAGAGCTTTAAAACAAAACATCTCTATGTTGAGCTTGGTTTCTGTGAGAAGATTTGCTGTTGCATGTTTGTTTCTCCCAAATAATTTGGCCTAATCGAAAAGCGGAATAAGAGACTCAAAGATAATTCGGGCTCTTTCTAATTCTACAAGACTAACAGCTGGATAGAGGAGAGATATCGCATTTAGTGTCCCCTGGAGAGAAACCGAGAAGATCTGAACATCTGTTACCTTATGTGAAAGTTGCCAAATTTGCTAAATAGCCTGATCCTGACAGACATGTACCCCAAGTGTGGGCAAAGTTAGTTGTGCAGAGTGTGCTGGGCATGGCCACAGACAACCAGGCTTCGTTAGTTCTGCCACCTGCAGAACATTTTTATTCTTTTCCTAAAAGAAAAGAGACCAGATTGCTGCTACATAAAAATGTTGAGAGATTAGTTAAGAGACATGGGAAAGCCTACCAAGTAGGTGACTCGGACCATGAGTTTTTGTTAGATTCAGCTGTTGGTACTGTAACTTCCAATAATCTTATGTATCCTGTAAGGACCAAGGGGAAAACTGAAATAAAGGAGAAAGCTGAGACTATAGAAACAAAATCTGTAAAAACGAGAAGAATGGCGGCTTAAAATACTTGCAAATATAACTTAGGCAATAATAAAAACTTTGAATAATTTAAAAATAATGACCACGTGCATCTGCAAGAATCTTTAAATTGATGCAGTTTTAGAATGGAATACATCTGAAGAAACTGAGTGTGTAACAAACACCAAGAGACACAGACTTCAAAGTAAACAGTAAAAACAATACAAAAATCTCAAGCTGAGGGGGCAGTTTCAGGGGACAATTTTTATTTTTATGGGAAACCGTATCTGGAAAATGTTGTGTGCTTTTCCTATAGCACAAAAGAACTACATGCTTGACTTAAGGCTCAGTAGTGCCTAGAAGCCTATTTGGGAAATTAATTAGAAACCTCAAAGTAATCAGTTTTACTCTCTTGAAGAGAAAACAAATATCTACTTTTCTTAATGGTACTCTTTGATGTGAAAAGATAAGGGTAATTAAAAAAAACCTTGAAATGAAAAATTACTAGATGTGTGTTTAGATTAATATTATAGTCAAATTTCACGAAATACGAACACTGTTCAATGTAAAAGGAACAAGCATGTTAGCAACAGTTCAACCTGAACCAGTCTTTCGGTTGGCAATAATTTTACTAAGTAACCGTGGCAAATGTAAAACACAGAGCATGATGTCAAAGATCATATAACTGAATGAATAAATAGATGTTTTTAATCTATTATCTGAAATGTGAAGTTCTAAAAAGATTTTTTTTTTTTTAAAGCATTGCCAGAAACACATAATGTTAAGAAGAACTTTTAGGTCACTGTTTGATCTTGTTTCTTGCACTGGTCCTGCCCTTATTTACACATAACCAGTTGGGTGTTTAACTCGAACAACTATCACACATGCAGAAGTGACAAGCCATATGAGACTTATGTGGCTGTGGGATCACATTTTTTATCAAAACCAAAACCTTCTGATTTTGAAGTTTCTGTTAAACTTTTCTGGTCACGTATCTCATATACGGATCATTCTGTAACATTACGAATGCAAATGTAGAACAAGGAAAGGCTGAGTAACATTTTTTGATGGGGAAGGTGATTTTGGGGAATGCTCAGGAAAGTATGGACCAAAGAGAAGAGGCGCTGAATTCTGAGTATGTTTAGTTAGCTGTAAAATTGTTTGGATGAATTACTGTGGCTGACTATCTTCTCTGAAGCTGAAAACAGAGATTTTGAGAGAACTTTTCTTATTGTGTTGCCTTTTTTTTAAAAAAAAATATTTTTTATTACAGATAGGGAAAGAAAACTCATTTGCAGTCTTGTGCTGACAGCAAAGACTGTTACTACTTATAAGATTACTTAACTGTTAGTAGGCCTAGGTAAGGGATTTAGCAAAACAGAATGCAAGAACTAATGTTATAATTACTCATTTGTACTAAACTACACTAGCATTTGAACTGTAATGGTTATTTTGGCCATTTAAGTCATCCTGGGATAAAAAATTGTCATGGAAGTAGAGCTTTTTCTGGGCAAAGAAAAATAGAAATGCTTTAAAAGCCAATTAAGCAGTAAACACTTCTACCATACTTGAATCAAAACAAGATAGTAATAAATGTTATGAATGAAAATATACTACTAATGAAAGCTCTTATAAGACGGTTTGGACTGTGTTTGCATTCCTGTGTGCTTGAGCCTGTGTTCATGTGTAGGTTTCCATCAGCAGATACAGTTCTTGATGTTTGCCTTCCTTAGAAACTTAGTTAATGAACTTAAGAAACACAGGGAATATTTCTGGCCCCATAAGTAATTCTTAGTAATAGTATTACATTACAAATTAATTATTGAAATAATTTCAAAACATCTACCCTTCTTTTTACACTCTGTTTTACCTCTTAATTTTTCACATCATCTGCAGTTGCATCTATTTCACACACGTAATAAAAATTATTTACCATCTCATAACCTGCATTACTTTATTTTTGTGTACCCCTATAAGCCTGATAAACTTAAAAAAAATTCATCTGTTACATAGACTGTAGCCTCTTGAAGGCGAGCACCTTAAATTCATTTTTTTTCCTGCTCATGTGTGGGAAGTGCCATGATGTGATGCATGTTTACCCAATGGTGGCAAAACCAAAAAGGCCTATTTAGAGTCTGTCAATAGATTACAATCCTTACTAGCAGCTTGTTTTTCCAGTTTCAAATAATAGAAGCTGTAAACATAAAAGACTTGAAAATCTAAAGCAAGTTGCTCATATGTGTGTGGTAATTAGGTGCGTTTCTATAACAGGAATTTTTATTTAGTTTCAGAAAACTTTAATACTCCCTGGCCATGAGGATTGGATAAGAGGCGTTGAATGGGCAGCCTGTGGTCAGTATCAAAGACGAATGAAATGGAATACTGGTGTAATGGCAGTACTGCTGTTTTACCCCTCCAACAGATGGGTTTGATGCACTGTAGTGCCTAAGCTCTTGTCGTCGTAATTTTTTTTCTGAGATGGTGGTAAAAATATTAAAGATCAAGATAGAACTTTGTCTTATTAAAACATAAGAATTGTTGAACCTGTACTACAGTTATATTTTAGTTATCATAGTTATGGATACAGTAGGATCGATGCAGAACACTTATACCTTATGTTTGCATCCCTCATTTTGTCTTGCTTGCTTCAAGTATGTTTACCTGACTGGTAGCTAAATGCAAACAAATAGGACTTTCAGCAACTTGTCCTTTTCAATATACAAATGTCTGTATCTGAGTGAGGAAGAGCTGGCTGCTTTTTCAAAGGGGAGATAGTAGGGGAAAATAGTACTTTTCTTCTCCCCACCCCTCTTTTTTTTTTTTTTTTTTTTTTTTAATTTTAAAGAATGAGAGATTAAGAGGAGAATCTATTCAGATGTTAACTAGTCAAATAGTTCTTGCAATGACAAAACTAAAATAGAATGAATTAGAGAGTACTACAATCCTGAAAGAAGAAAAGAAGGAAAGGAGTTATCGCTGCTGTCGGTTTTGAAAGTGGAGGCTATAGGTAGTAAGGAAGTATATGTACATTATGTACAGCATTTACCATGTCTTGTAAGTATAAAAATGTCTCTACTCAGTGTATTCTAAACTAGTGGAGAGTTTGAAATAGGAGAGTAAATTGATGTTGAAATAAAAAAACAGTTTATGATATTGCGTACAATAAGAAAAATTAGGATAAAGCTGTAGTACATTTGGACAGGTGGTAGGTTAGTCATGGCAGTGATTGCAATGAAAACATGGCCCTAAACTTTTTTTTTTTAAACCAAATAGATGAAGACCTTTTCTTAGCAAGCTGTGCTCAGGATTGTTTGATAAGAATTTGGAAAGTGTGTGCAAAATCAAAGGAACTTCTAGAAACTGAAGATGATTCCATAAGACTGAAAGAGAATGTTTTTACTGTCAAAGGTAGGTAACAGCTGTAAAATTCTCTTTCACAACTTCTCACTTGTGTATCTGTGGTTTCGGAGTGGCTAACAAGGTGGTTACCATTTAATTTGTTTTGTTTCTTGTATTAAAAGAATTTTAGAGCAGTTTGACTGCGTTATTTTTTATTCAGCTATTAGAAAAAGTGGAGTTATTGTTTTAAAGCTGTGACTATGTGAAGGTAATGATGTGTTAAAAAATGGTAAAGTGGTAAGAGACTTTAATATCAACATACCTTGTTACACTTACTGCAAATGCAGTACGTACTCAGGAGATAGATTTGTCTGTGGGAGGTAAGCTGTTGTGCAGTTATCCTTCAGTTTGATAACACACCTTTAGTTTTCTTTTGAAATTCAATGCATTAGGAGTTGCTACTATTACTTAAACCATTAAGTATGTGCAGGCTTACTTTTTGGTTAAACATACTGTTTGAGCACTGTAACATACGTAAAAAGTGCTCATGCTACTTGCTGCAAATCCTGATTCGTTGTTTGAAGTATCTTAATGGTTGTATTTACAGTCACTTGTAGATGTAAATACGCTGAAGTTAAGAGTACGGGTAGAACCAGTGTCAGAGAGTTTATTTCAAAATTGCTTGAGAGTTCGCCAGGAATTCCGTGATACCCCTCTGAAGCAATAGGCTGACCTGGTGTCAATCTGGTACTCGGGGCTTGCGGCAAAGTAGGTTTTCAAGGAGCTATTCAGTGTCAATAGACTATTGAGATACTGGTAGATAATGAAAGCCGTTGATTTTTTTCACTGAAGATATCAGAAACGACCTGGTCTGTCTTGGTTTTTAGAAAGAAATGCGCTTTTCTCTGTTTTGTGGTAGATACTGTTACAACATATGCAATTACTTTGGAGTCTGTGTTGGCTGGTCACGAAAACTGGGTGTATGCAGTTCACTGGCAACCTTCCTTTTCCAAAGGTAAAAAGATACCAAACACTTGGCTGTTATGTTAAGTGTTGTATACACAGAGTACAGTCAAATGTCTTTGAATTGTTTGCATGCTCACTTGTCACTGTGGACTACGAACATATTTAAATTCTGCAAATCATGTTTTGTAAGTAAATTAATGTTTTGGCTGAATGTGCCACAAAAGCACATCTTACAGCACAGGCTCTGTCTGTCATTGTGTATTGCATGATGCTCTGTCTTACTCAGGTTTTGATTAATGAATGAAATGAAATAACTGAGATATACTGGCTTTGTTGCAATTGATTTGCTGTTAGTGGAATAAAAATCGGTTTAATCAGTATGAATTAATAGTGCTAATATTTTACCTTGATACATGTATTTGAAATGTCTGTTCTTTGGAACATCAGCATTAACTCAAGAGCACTCCTTTCTTCTTCTTGGACTAGAAAAGAACAAATAGCAACATTCAGAAGATCAATCTTCAGTCATCCATGCATCAATGTAACATGCCAGGGATTCCTTGAGTGTCAGTTTTCTCTAGCTAGCATATAGCTTTAAGGCATTAATGCAGACTCTCACTGAAAAAATAATGTTCTTTACAGTTTAATTTTGCATCTTGCCCTAGTCTTTATCTTCCTTTTTAAATCCTTAAATTCTGACAGCCTTGTTTTTGGTACTGATTTGCTTGCATGTCTGCCTGGGGTGTAAGGGAAAGACGTTCTTGATTTGACATGCTTGTACCATCAGAATGCCCTTGGTATTTGTATTGACAAAGGATTTCTATTGACCTTTTTTTTTTCCTGAGATGTTTTAGAGTTACTGATGGCATGTGAGTTCACTAGTACAAAGCACAGCTTTTTTTCCAGTGTATATACAACATTTGAACAGTAGAGTGCAATTAAAATGTCAAAGAACCTGTAGTGAAAGCCACAGGACTTGCTTTAGAAATACTGGCTTAGTTATCTATTCTTTCACTTTTTTTTTTTTTTTTTAAATGCTAATAAAAGATTTTGCGTGTTAAGGCAAGGTTTAGGCAAAATAATCATGCAAGTCTTGCACTGCAATCTGAAAAGCTGTCCTGTTATGTCATGAAGTATTCCAGGTGTCTTACATTGCACTTCTGCATACGTGCAGCTGCTCGTATTCTGTGGCCTGCCCAATCTTGGGTTCCGCAAAATAGATTTTCTTCTTCGTTAGGGGCACGCTGCTCTGAGAGAGACATTCTCAGTGCAGAAGGTAGGAAGTTTGGTGTGACATAAGATACTGCCTCAGGAGGTGCCCACCAATGTGTCTGTTCTCAAGAAAGGTTTCCCAGCAGTTTTAGAGGTTTCCCAACTGGATGATGAACCAGATCCCTCTTCCCAGTTCTGGCTGTGTTGGGCAGTTGTCTGGAGTGTTTCACTGCATTTTGGGGAGCAGTTCTTCCTGCTCCTAGATGCTAGAGTCTGTTGAAGGCTGTAGCGAATGTAACACTTAATTTGCAAAAAATAACAGTGAATACTGGCATAGAGATTATTTTGTTTTAAACTGGAAATCTCTCTGTAAAAACTAATTTGAGGAATACAATTGCCAACTGCTATGCAAGCTCTCTGTGAAGCTCTAGCTTTTCGTCCAAATTACATTTGTTTCTATGTCAATTTGGAGTGACTAAACAGTAGAAGATGGTTGTTCTGGTTTATGTGTTTTACATTTCGTTTGAGAGATGATGCATGAAAAATACAATACCTCCTAATGAACACATAGTAAGAACATACAGCCTGTTAAGTCTGGCATTTAGGTACAGCATTCCATATCTCTGCTGAACAATTTTCTTAGTGTGTTTGGATTTCAGTATGACCAAATCATTGTAGAAAATATTCTCATAGGTTGTAATTGTTTTCCTTGTGCTGTAGATGGCAGCATGCAACAACCAATGAGGATATTGTCTGCATCAATGGACAAAACTGTGATCATCTGGGAACCTGATAAGGAATCTGGAGTTTGGCTGGAGCAGGCAAGTGTCAGTCTTTCTCACAAGACATACTGTATTCTGGTTGCTTTTCTACCATTGTGTGGTGCTGGAGGAAACAAAAACTCTAGAAAATTCTGGGAGAGAAAGGCAAAAGCATTTTCTTGCAAAAATACTCATTCTGATGCTGTGTTGCAAGTAAAACTATATTTTTCAAAAATCATGTGATGCAGTATGATTTTTATTGCATGTTTGTGCTCCCATCCTGAATTATTTGTAGTTAATCCTTGTGGGAATGTGCACCCAAACAGTTACTACAGAGCAGCTGACAGGCCATTCACAAGCCTGGTTTTACTCACAGTAACTTGTTTATGGGCTTTGTTGTTAGGTTTTAATTCCATTTGAGCTGGATACTCATGTTTCACTGTGATATTTTGAATACTGTTCTAATGTGGATCATCCTAAATGAACAAGTAGTACAACCAGATTTATCTAGTGCTTTGGTAGATGTCTTCGTTTTCAGCTGACCTGCTTTTCCAAATTGTAGTAGTTCAGCTGAAATTATTTGCGTTGGGTTATGCCAACCATTGTTTATTATCTTTCCTGTCACAAAGAAAGTTCTAATCCTCTCTTGGGAGAAAAAAAGATAATTACAGTAAGTGGATTTAATTTTTACCCTGTTGTATTGAAAAGTTTGTGTGCCCTTCTACTTGAAATAGAAATTAAATCATAATAGGGTGATCACAGAGAGATGCTATTTGTCACTAATTGTAATGCTTAGCTGTGGCAAAATATACAAGCTTCTAAAAATGGGTTGTGCAATAAAGCTTGTTGCAAGTTGTTACTCTTTCTTTTATGTTCCGTTTGCATTGGTTAGACCTCAAATGTGCAGCTTGCAGTTCAGATCAGACATTTTAACTGCAACAATCCTTTTTGCATTGAGGGAGGGAAACCTGAGCTGGAAGCCTGCAGCGAGGAAGGGCACAAGGGGAACATTTCATTTTCTCTCTCTTCCATTTTGAGATGATGAACAAGAAGTCTTCACAAAATCATTCCCCTGCTCAGAGGTGAGACTAGAATTCTGCCTCTAGCATGGTATATCAAAGTTACTTCCATATGAGTAGTATTTTTTGGAATAAGATGGACTTACTAGTCCACACTGCTGTTTAGAATGAGGTGTAGATTTATTTCATTGTGATCTTAAAAGTAGCTGTATAATAATGGAAGAATTGTTAAGAGTTCAGCTTGTAAGGACTTATGTTCTTATCTCCTGAATAAAACTTGAAAATGTAACTTTAGTAATCCTTTAATGTAATTAAAAACTTGGAAGAGCACTACAGCACCTATAAGGCATGTGTCTATTTATGCATATGTGTGTGCACAGTCACAATGGTGGCACAAAATAGAGGCCAAAATATCCCACAGAAGGAATGTGTAGCAAGTTGCAGGGATTCGTGGAGAAAGAGGAAAGTGGAAATATGGTAGTGACTCTTGGAAATTAAGGAAAAAAAAATAACTGGGTACCACTGTTCCTGTGGACCTTTTTTCCATTTTGTGCAAGAAAGCAATAGCAAGGCAACAGATGACAAATAGACCATTACATCTAACAGACTGGACCGAAACACAGAAAGATTAGGCTCTTATCTCATGTAATGTAGTGTTTTCTTGATTGAGCAAGATTGCATCCTTCTGTGTTTATGAGGGAGGCTCTATTAAAGTGGCATGCAGCTTTAATCCCCATAATATTTTAGTGCTTAACTTCACAATTAAAATACCCTTTAAATGTATTTTTATGTGTAACATGAACTCTTGCCTATAGCTAAATTTTAATCTCATGAGATTAGGATGAGTTTAAATGAATGGAAGGCCATTTTCGTGGATATTTCACTTCTGATCATTAATTCAGGTGCGGGTAGGTGAAGTGGGTGGCAATACCCTTGGATTCTTTGACTGCCAGTTTAGTCCAGATGGTTCAATGATCATTGCTCATGCTTTTCATGGAGCACTACACCTTTGGAAACAGGCTACAGTTAATAAGGTACGTTGTTGTGGTGTTGGGTTTTTAAATTACTATTAGTGCTTAAAATAATTAGACTTCTATGTCACTTGAATTAAGTTCTATTGTTAGTAGAAATGTGTAACAGTACAATTTAAAATTAATGACTGGGATTCTCTCAATATAGTGTTCTGTAGGAGTCTCGCTTGTGCGCAGAAGGGAGGTTGCAATCTCCCAGGCTCTAAAACCTGATGCTTCCCTGTGGGAACCATGAAGTCAGTGGAACAGGCTGAACTCCTTTGTGGTTATGCTTTGTTCAGAAGTGGTGGCTGAACTAATAACACAAGTTTCTTTTAGGCTGGATCAGTAAATCAGTATTTCTGTCTCTTTAGCCACTCAGAATGCTAATAATTTGCTGGTTTCAAATGTCTTTTTTTCTTTTTTTTTTTTTAATTTTTTTATTTCTTAGTAAGGGTGTTGATACTTCTGTTTTAGTTAGAATATGTCAGTTGGTCAGTTGAAAACTTCTTGCTTCTTTCGTGACTTTTTTAATAGAAAGAATGGACTCCAGAAGTTGTGATTTCAGGACATTTTAACAGTGTAGAGGATGTAAAGTGGGATCCAGAAGGAGAGTTCATCATCAGTGTCGGTTCTGATCAAACTACTAGACTCTTTGCTCCATGGAAGAGAAAAGAAGACACAGAGGTACAATCTTCAAAAATTTCGTGAGCTTGGTGGAGAGGGCTTGTCTGTCTTGAGTTTGGAAATAGTCACTTGAATAGAACTGAAAACTTAAATTTCCCCAAGCTATGATTTGTTCAAAACTGCTTGTGTAAATACTTGGTTTGGTCATTCAGTATGTGCTGTTTTAACTTTAAAAATACTAGTGGCAGAGTTTTAGCAATTACATAGCGTGACTGCTGTTTAATCCTGAGTTCACCTCTGGATTACCTTCAGGTAGTGTTCTCCCAGGGTTTTAAAACCAGGCTCTGCAGTAATGCACAAGGAGGAATACATGGCTGATTCTAATAACCATCTATTGCCCTTATTTAACACTTGGCTAAGTGCTGCTGCAGCTAATCATAAAGAGACTCAACTGGGGTTGTAGGGTTTTGGTGTTTGGTTTTTTTTTTTTTCACACAAGCTTTATCTAAGCAGAGTTCTCACTGTATTCTTTATGCTATTTTGTTTAGGACTGTGACCATTTTACCAGAATGATTATCTGAACTGCATGAGTACAGTTGGTACCTGCACAAGCAACTTTTCAGGAAGAGTTAATCCTGAACAACTTCACGTGTTCCAAAATAAGTCTAAATTTTGGTCTGAGAGACCCTGTGTAGGAATGCAAAAGTTCTGTTTCTAGTTGCATGTATGTTTTCCTCATCTACAAATACAGCTTTTTTCTGAGAGAACAGTGCTTATGTTCCATTCAGGAAACTGGCAGAAATGAGACTGATGGAAGTCACATAAGGCCCTGCGCAAGCTGTGCTATTTGTTGGGGAGGGCAAAGCATGGCCATTACAACTGTCTCATCAAAGCTGCCATAGTGTAGGCCAGCACAGGATGTCTGATGTTTTTGGGAGAGTGAATTTAGCATAAATTCCTTGATTTCCTTCTTCCAGGCCACACAAAAGTGGTGGCCGTCCCAGCTCAAGTGCTAAGCCTTGCTTGGTGTTATAGGAAGGACATCTTCAGTTTCCTTCCTTGCCTCTTCCCCTAATCTCCAGTCTGGAGGGTACAACAGCTCTGTGGAAAAGATAGTATGTTGGATTTGACATATGGAAACAAAGTCCATAACTAGCACATGATATAAGTTGGCAGCATTCAAAAGGGTTGTTGCTATCATGTTCTCTGTGACCTACTGAAGCACCTCTCTTCATTAGGTCTGAAGCGGTGTGATTTACCTGCACAGCTGTTCCTCTGTCCCAGAGACTTTTGAATTAATTGATTTAGCAGAGTGCTGGCAGTCTTTGCATCTCACTTTGGTGTGAACTGACTCACTGTACTTGCTGTTCTGACAAAGAGCAGCCACTTGACTGGTTTGACTAGGTGTCGATCCAAGTAGCGCTGATACTTGTTGCTGCGTGGGGTGTGGAACAAAGCTCTAGTATCCTGTCCGTGGGGTGAGGTGGAGAGTTGAGGTAGAAATGGGTCATTTGAGAGCCTGTGTTCAGGACTTCTGAACCCTGAAAATCTTAGGTGTTTAGTTCTGCTGCTCATGAGCTTAGAGAACACAGGTTTTAAAATGCCTTATTTTTCTTTACCATACTGAGTTTAACATCTGAAAAATTACAACAGGTGACATGATGTAATGATTTCATAGACTTTGGATATCTATGAAAAGTTAGCATTACAGCTCAGTATTCACATTTTTCTCTATAAAAATAGAACTGTTAAATGCAAATAATTATGCCTGCTTAAAATCCGAATTCTGATTCTGTACTGGGTTCAAATATTAGAAATAAGGAGTAATAGTCAGGTTCAATTTGTCATGCAAATTTACACCCTGATTTTTCTGGAAGGAGATTATTGCATGACTTATACAGCCCTCTCTTTTGTTTTGAGCTCTTAGTTTTTTTTGTTCCTGTTAAGTGCTGTGTTCTAAAGTATGCAAAGATGCACCTAGTAAAGGGTAAGGAGGGTCTATTGCACTGTTTGCTTGCTTGTTTGTTTGGGCGTGGGGTTTTTTTGGTTTTGTTTTTAGAATTAGGTTTTTTTTTCTCATTGGAAAATAAGCAAGCTGTTGTGAAAACATGAGATTTTGTAGGATCTCTCAAATACCCCCTTCAGGTTCTATTGGAAACTTTGATATTCAAATTTCAATTGAATTTTTAGTGTGATGTATGCAGTTTACAGTCAACATAATGCCTTTCCTTATGTTTCCTTATGATGCCTAATACAATGTAAAATCTGCCTTAGTTGCAGTTTTCCAGGCATTGTAATACTGAAGAAGCCTAAATTAATTCTAATTGATGAAATTAATTCTAATTCTGCCAGCTGTTAACTCAAAAGTGCACATCGTATTTTTCTAATCAAAGTATCATGTAGGAGTAGCAGCAAATGACACTTACTAAAAATCTTTTCATGAAAGTGTAGTTGCTAGAAAAATATTTTTTTGAAGAATCACTTTTTTCATGTGTAGAATGAATAAGATTTTTAAGAAAGCAATTGATAATTTTTTTTTGCTAATATTCTTTGCTTAGTGTGACTATAAAACTGACTTGTCTATCTAATTTCTGGTCAGCTGTTAATTGTGGCTTTCTTGGATTAATACTTGAAGTGTGGATATGAATATTTCAGGAAACTGGAAAAAAATAATACGTCAAATGAAAACACTTCTAAAATCAGCAGGGTTTTCCAGATGTTTTTGCTATAAGAAGCTATTTTGGTTTTGTCAGGTTTTTGCACAGCTCCTATTAAATGGTCTCACTAAAATCAAGAAAGGGAGGAAGTAGGAACCTGCAGCCTGCTGACAGCGGTGCTGTTGCTGTGCTTTGTGAAAGACAGATGAAGGAAGCAAAGTGATTATCACTACCTGTCTTACGTCTTTCAGAGCTACAGTTTTGAAAGTAGTGAGTAGCATGCAATCCTCTGTTTGCATAAGCAAATTCTGTCCTATTCCTGACTGTCTAGCATATAGAAGTCGCAGTAAGTGCTGTGTGCCCGTAATAACAAAGGTGAGCAAATGTATTAAACATACCTTTGCGGGGACACACTAATTACAGGAATTGTTTGGTGGAAAAACAGGATTTAACTGACATATGTGGGCATATATCAGTTTTATGACTGTCGGGAGAAGTTGCTATTAACATTCCTTTATGTTACTACAGTCCGCAAGGAAAGTATTAGTACCTTTTTGGAATTCAAAGTCTTGCTGCTTCTCTGGTTAAGAATTGTGTTTTAACTGTGTGTCTGTTCGTTTAGGTAACCTGGCATGAAATTGCAAGGCCTCAAGTACATGGGTACGACATGCGCTGTCTGGCAATGATCAGCCGGTTTCAGTTTGTGTCGGGAGCAGATGAAAAAGTGCTTCGAGTTTTTTGTGCACCCAAGAATTTTATAGAAAATTTCAGTAACATCACTGGTATTCCAATGGAGAAGCTGTGCTCCCATGTAAGTGTGCTAAAGCAATGCTAAATGCAGACGGTCCTCTTTCATGTAAATAAAATTAATGCTTTAGGAAATGTCAAGTTGCACTAAACTCCATGAAAATTCTTTTAATAGTTCTGAAACCTTAACCCTGTTTTTCCTTGCCCTTCTGTTTACTACCATGTATATTGTTTCATATGTATTTCTGCCGTGTTGTCTTATAAAACAGGTTGTGCTTGAAACTAAGCAAGACCTAATATATGAAGATTGCAGAGAGTATGCGCAAATTCTAAATAAGTCAGACCAAGTAGACTAATGTACACACTTGGTGATTAGAAAGCAAACAATAAAGCCCGTGAATGTGCTTCTCCGTAATTTGAGGGTGTAGTAGTCTTGTCTAGATGTAATTATTGTTGTGTGGTTATGTGTTGGGTTTTTTTAATTGTATGCTTGGAAATAGCGTAAAGCTTTCAGCACTGTTGTTAGTTGTTGCATATAAATATTTATAAATATGTAGTTGCTTATGCTTTAGATCCTCTTGGCACTGGAAATTTTCTTGTGAGGCCTTTACATCCCAGTTCTTAGTTGACAATAAATATATTTTCCTACACTGAGGAAAGATAAGATGGCAGAGTTGCTGTCCATTGCTCCCCATTCACTTTAAGATCTAATTTTGTTTTTCTCTGCATTTTGTAGAGCAGACCTCGTTCAGGACAGTTGCCTCTGTGCAGTGCCTTGCATGCTCTTTGCATTTCTGGCTCAAAAGTGCTGTTTTCTGTGCGGTTTCTCAGAAACAGATTAGCTTTTCCATTTCATTTAACAATTGAAATATCTGAGAAAAATCTACTCATTCTGGATACCAAGAAGTTACATAAGTAGCTGTTTAGCACTTTAATTCCGTAAGAGGTTATAAGCATTTTCGTTAATAACGTGCAAATAACACTATGCTTTTATAATGCTGGCAGATGTCATTATTTTACTTTTATGTAGACCTTCCTTATCAGCTCTTCCTCTGAGTGCTGTTTTTTGATCCATGATATCACAGTGTTTCACACAGGCATTGTTTGAAGGGGAAGGCTTTATGAGCTTTAACAATACAGCTACTCTTAAATAGCTTTATTGAATTTGTTTTCTTTGAATGCTTTTTTTCATTCAAGTGGCTCAGCTTTTTCTTTATTTAACTCAAATGCCTTCCCCAAAAAAGTACGTCAAACCGAAAAAGCCAGCTTTTTATTCAAAAAGGGTTGAATAGAATTATATTCAGTTCAAATCCATGAGATTGTCTTGTACTTTGGGTTATAGAATCACAAAACGATTTAGGTTGGAAAAGATCTTCTTAGATCATCAAGTCCAACCTTTACCTTTGCACAGCCAAGTCTACCACTAAACCATGTCCCTAAGTGCCACATCTACATGTCTTTTAAACACCTCCAAGAATGGTGACTCCACCACTTCCCTGGACAGCCTGTTCCAATGTCTGACAACACCTTCCGTGAAGAATTTTTTCCTAATATCCAATCTAAACTTCCCCTGCAACAACTGGAGGCCATTTCCTAGCACTTGCTGCTTGGGAGAAGAGACCAACACCCTCCATGCTACAACCTCCTTTCAGGCAGTTGCAGACAGCGATCAGGTCTCCCCTCAGCCTCCTTTTCTCCAGGCCAAACAGCCCCAGCTCCCTCAGCTGCTCCTCATCAGACATGTGCTCCAGACCCCTCACCAGCTTCATTCTGAACTCTCTCCAGCACCTCAATGTCTTTCTTGTAGTGAGGGGCCCAAAACTGAACACAGGATTCGAGGTGCAGCCTCACCAGTGCTGAGTATAGGGGGACGATCCCTTCCCTGGTCCTGCTGGCCACACTAGTTCTGATACAACTGATTGTAATGAAGAACCATTTTTGGTTTAGAGGCCTTAGACTTGTGTGTGTCTTTCATACATTTTCTCAACAAATTATATGAAGTGTAAGGAAGGGGTTTTACAGCTATTAAATCTAATCTTTTTCCACCTCTGCACAAAGGGCCTGAAGTTCACTTACCCTTTCTAAATTTTCGCTTCTTCTCCCATACTTTTGTGGAAGTATTTTTCCGTCTGTTGATTTGTCTTTCCTCTGTGCTGCTTTAAACAGCCGTGTACTCCAGTCACATGTCTGTGCTATGTACTGGGTTGCGTTTGATGTTGTGGGCACCGACATTCCCCCTCTGTCCCCGTTCCCAGAGTGCTGCTTTATTATTTCACCTCAGAACAGACTGTTTCCCTGTCCTGTTGTGTTAAAAAGTGCAGTGCTCTCAGTTGATTAATTATCATGTATATCCTAGAATAAATAAGATTGTGGAATAAAACCTGCAATTAGTGAAGATGCATGCTTTAGAGCAGAACACTTGAGCTGAAGCCTTAGAAAAGCTGTTTTTTTCTGGCAGAATACTGGTCTTTGTTCTGTCCAGGGTACGTTCTGGATGAGTTGGTAGTTTTTCAAAGTGCCTCCCTTCTCTTCTGTAGAAAAGTCTCTTTTTATCACATGGATTCCTTAAACTGTGGCCTTTGAAATCTGAACCTACGTGGCCATCTGTGTGTAACCTTTCGTGTTTTTTTTTTTTTTTTAATTCAGCAATCATCTGATCTTCCGGAAGGTGCAACTGTGCCAGCTTTGGGATTATCCAATAAAGCTGTTTTTGAAGGTACGGCTAATGAGAAATAATGGTGATGCAGCTTCATGTGGAAACTTTTTTTTAAATGATTGTTTTAGCGTATGGTTTTCGTTTTTTTTTTTTTTTTTTTTGTTAGGACCGTCCATTGTAAGCTTGACTGCAAGTTTAGAATCTAGAAGTAAAATTGTCCAAAGTGTTTGTTTCTCTGGCAGCACCTAAGTATGGTGCTTAAAAGAAAAAGCACTAGTGAGAATCTTTCCTCTGTTTCTCTGCATTTGGTTTCTCTCCTAAACATCCCTAATGTGTTGTGCAAACCCAAAATGCTCTTTCCTTGCCTCCCATACTTTGTCCCACAAGCCTGTAGGAAGTGACCCCACTCAGTCTGCAGAGTGCTCTTCATCTTGATGAGTTTCACGTGGATGCTGGTCTCATTGCTCTCCTGTGATGGGTCTGGGAGTAGCCAGGGCAGGATATTATCCAAATTCCTCCAGCTGCCTTAATTCCTCTGTTTTCTCCATCCCACTACCTGTGTCCCTGAGAAAGACTGGTGACTTTTAGCCAAAACAAAAATAGTGTTGAGTAGTGTACTGTGAAAACTAAGTTCAGAGTTGTTAAAGCAAGACTACCTGTTGCTGCTTGTGGTTGCTCTGTAAAATACCTTGACCTCTGAAGCTACATTCTGGAGTCCTTTTCATGCTCTTCTGAAATGTTAACATGCTTGTAGAGGCTTATAGAAGTAGTGCCGCTTTGAGAGGGATCAGTCACATTTTCTGTTCCAGAGAAAATAGCCATGAACCTTCTCCAGGTAAATGCTGCTTCATGAAAGTATTTAAGAAGGAAGGATTAGTTAGCCAACAGTAACTACTGTTCTGTCCATAAAGGCTGGTAAAGCACCAGATGAATTTCTTGGAGAGGTGGTGAGGATTGCATTGTGGGGGAACAGAGAAGGAGAGACAAGGATCTGTCTAGAAAGATAAAAATAACTGAGTAATGTCATGGTATTGGTGATCTGGTGTTTAATAAAGTCTGGTAAAATGCACTTACACTGCAATCTACAAATTAGGTCAGACCTGTTTTTTCTCTGTTTAAGGCTTTATCACAAGGTGCAAATTAAAAAAAAAAAAGAAGCATTTTAATAAGCTTTGTCTCCAGGGTTTTCAGTGGCGATAAAGCCAAATTTTCCTTAATCGTCTGTGAGAGAAAAGTAGATTTGTTGTTTGAAGTAACCAGTAAAATATATTTTGGCAAAAGCCTCTTTTTTCTGCTTTCTTGTGGGTCCTTCTGAGAGAGAGAAGGAAACTTCCTTTTCCTAGAGTATTACCACACACAGAATAACTAATTTTCATTGATTTCATGTGGCACACCCAGGAGTGGCACTATGAGTAGAAAAGCCATCAGATTTTCCAGTGTTGTCCAGCATTGCCCACCCAGTGCCATCAGCACCGATGGCTTAGGTTAAAGCCCCACAGACCTCTCTTCTTGCTGAATCTGCTTCATGGTGAGCGATGGTCTCAAGTTAGCTAAATGTTGCTAATTCCTTTTTCAAGGGGAGGGAAGACAGGATGAATGAGAAGACAGTCTTTCTGTTCTGCTTTTTCCGTATCTGCTTTTTTAAACTGCTGTATTTGAAATGTACATTTGGCAAAAAGTTAAATTCTGTCTGAGAGCAACTGTTCCCCAACTCTGTACCTTTTTCTTAAATAATGCCTTCAAAGTGAAGGACAGAGTTGAATTTTAACTTAAAATTAATGGAGTCATTTCAGTTAGTTCTGGTACTTTTGCCTCAAGCTAAGGACTGAGCCCTCAGCAGTTTTGCTGAAGTTTGCAAATTGTAGATGCACTTCTGCAAGTATGGCTTTTCATTTAGGAGTCTACATTAAATTTATGGATTCATCACTTGTATTTGACACTTTTGCCTTAAACATTTTCAAATACAAAAGGAAAGGTTTAATGTCGGGGAGGCACAAGTTCAGGTCCAGATTCTTTCAGACAAATCAAAGACTCTTCAGGAATCTCTAAAAGAGACTATGCTGATAGAGAGGTCAGTCTCAGAATGGAATTAGTCCTAAGATTAGATTTTTTTTTTTTTTTTGTCTCCTCTTAATTCCCATGTGTAGTAGAATAACTAGATTTTAATATTCATATTATTGTTACTCTGGAATATATTGTAAAAACAATATATGTTTTTCACTTGTATAATAAGTGCTCATATTTTCTCTCCTGTCAAGTATGTTCTCTCTAGCTAATGAAGTCCTTACTTTGAATAGGAGATATGGCTGTTCAACCAACTGAGGATGAAGAAACATTTAATTCCATTTCAAATCAGTATCCCGAGATTTATTTTCAACCCTTGATCCTTACAGGTATGAGATTAATTTCTCTTGTAGGAAATAGAGAAAGAGGTTAATTGAATATAAACTCGAAGCATTATTTAGCTGACTTTTAGATTATTTAGTTCTAAATTTGAATATGTTGTACAAATGTCTTTTAGCACCTCCTCCAGAGGATCACTTACTACAGAATACCTTGTGGCCTGAAATTCAGAAGTTGTAAGTTTTGTTTTTCTTTTTTATTTAATTTACAAAACTTCCAGAAAGGTACTGCCACATGTTGATGTAGTCTGGTCTTGTAACTCTTCCTGTTTTACTACCTGTTTTGACTGTGTACAGTGTCAAATAAATAAGGTGTATATAAAAATTAGGAAACAATGCAGAAAATGGCAGTTAGGACTGATGTCTCACAAAACGTTATTTCGCTAGTTGTTTCTATACCAGTGAAATATGTATGTGTTTCAGCACAAAGCTCTTAGTCTTTTGAGTTTGTAATGATCAAACTCTCATTGTCCCTTTGGATGTTTGTCTTTTGAAGGTCCGTTTAGGGCCCGGATCCCTGGGGTTTTTTGCCTCTTTGTTCCAAGGGAATAGTGAGGTTTCTGGTCTGCTGTAAGGAACTCTGGCATATTTTCATGGTCTTCTCTGTGCTGTGGAATGTGATACGCCTCTCTTTCCATGCTGCAGCTTTTGTTTATGTCTGCTCAGCACATCTGCTTAAAACCTTGCCTATGCTGAAGCTCTCTTTGTATAAGGAGTTCTCTGCCTCTTTCCAGTTCGTGCCACAGACTTGCAGATCAAGTTTGTCTTTCTGGTCTGGAAGTAAAGGCTGAGGCATCAAAGAAGGAGCTTCCCCCTAAATACTCACAGAGTTTTAAGATGCAATAAATGGAAGCAGCAGCCAAAATAGGATGTGTCTAGTGGTAGAGCAAAGTGAAGAATGTTGACTAAGATGGTTCCAAACCCAGTTTGGGTATTAAATGCTGACAAAGTGGGTTGTGGATTGCAAAGATAACAGGGTCACATGGTCATGACAATAATTGTTTTGAGGTCACAGGGTTTTAGAATTCTTCAGCCGTGTTTTGTACCCTCTTTTCTGAGATTCACAACAACTTGCAGCTTAAGGTTGTCACCTTATTTGTTCTCTAAGGATCCCAGTAACATTAGGCTACACTTTCGCAATTTTCAAAGTTTTAGTATCAATCTTCAAAGCATAGCACCAAGAAATCGATAGTCTCAAGCTCTTCTGGGTTTATTTATCCGAATCTCCTGAAGGAGTGGTCTGAGGCAGGAACAAGAAGAATGTTGAGCCTTTGCCGATGATTACAGCTGCCATTATACATTGCCAGTTTTGTGACTTTAGGTGGGGGGATGGGAAATAAAAAAACCTTAGGGAAAATAGTTTGCAGGTTGCTTTCATTTGGCCAAGTGGGAGATTTTGTGGGAGCTCATCTTCACCTTCAACTAGGCAGTTAATCTTTGTATGCTTTTAAGCTCTTTTACTGTGTTTGTACTCAAAAGTGCTTCTAAGAGGGAAGCTGGGGGGTATTAGACCATATCTGCACATTTAGTAATTTCTAACTGTTACATTAACTGCATCTCTTGCATTTGCTATGGCCGCTAATGCACCCACTCACATAAATAGTTTGATGAGGGATCCTTAAGTAGTGAAAAGGAACCAAGACCAAAATTTTCCTTCATTTGCCTTTGACATTTCTCAAAGTCTAGTGAGACGTTAACCTTTGATATTCTGCTATGGGAGTACTGCCTATCTGCTCTCATATCCTGCATTCATTAAAATAACCACGTTTTATGATGGTCTTCAGGTGGCTTATCTGAGCAATTTTCCTGGTTTTAGAGACACTGCTAATGATAGGGGTTCTTTTATGCAAGAGCAACAAGATGTAAGGCATTCATACATAGACTGTCAGTTTTTTGCTCAGGATAATCTTGAAAGAAAAAACATGAAATTGCATAATGTAGATTTAAGTTGCCATAGCAGCAGAAAAATGGTGTGAGGAACTGACTTGCTAAAAATAGCTTGTTTATCGTTGACATTTGCGTATTCCTAGCTCCAACTCGACATCAAATTTTGAAGAATTAGTGTTGCGTTTTGAAAACTGTTTGCCTCGAGTAGGTTTTATTATGAAGAACTTGCTGAATTTTTAACGTGATCTAATAACTTTAAAATAAAAATATGATAAATCCAGCAAAAGTATGCTAATCTTTATCCTTTTGGAAAATTACCATAGAGAGTTTATAAGCAGCAGGCTGCGATTAAAGCCTGAGTCTTGACATATATATTTGTGGTTATGTGTATGTACATTTCATGTAATACACTTGGAAGTCTTGATAAATTCTTTTTGACACTCGAAAATTACTGTAATCATTTGTCTGGACACTTTGAGAGTCCAGTCAGTTTGCCTGTGGATAAAAAATTGCTATGGATTGCACATTGCGAAGGCAAAATTGCTTGTGGTTATGTGGTGGGTTGACCCTGGCTGGATGCCAGGTGCCCAATAAAGCCACTCTGTCACCCCCCTCCTCGGCTGGACAGGGGAGAGAAAATATGACAAAAGGCTCATGGGTCGAGATGAGGACAGGGAGAGATCACTCACCAATTACCATCATGGGCAAAACAGACTCGACTTGGGGAAATTAATTTATTACAAATCAAATCAGAGTAGGTTAATGAGAAAGAAACCCAAATCTTAAAAACACCTTTCCCCCATTCCTCCCTTCTTTGCAACGCTGCTGAGCAAAGGAGTTTGTTAAGATAACTGCCCATCTCTTCAGAGCTCGGAGTCAAAGGACCACCCCTCCTTGCAACTAGTTATTTAGCTAATATTTGTCTACTGTTTATAAATTTCATCTCCAATTTTATTTCCAGTCTGTTTTGTGACCGATTTTAATTTGTGTTAGTCTGGTGGCATTTCCGCTTATTAATTAAATCCCTGTCTGGATATGTGAGCTTGAATTCCAGCAGAACTTGTGCAAAGACTGATTAGAAATGTATTTCTGGAGAAAACTAGAAGTTTATGCATATTTGGGTGGTTTTTTTCAGTGTTGTTTTCCTTTTCCAACATGATGATTGTCCTCTAGTTCAGGGTCTTTGGGTATTTCACAGAACAGATATCTTTAGACTGGGTTTTTGTGGTGTATGTTTTTGGTGATCTTCAAATATGTGGCTTCTGATTTTCGTTGGTACTATTAAAATTGCTTTACAAGCAAATAAGAGTACATTCAGTGCTGCTTTAGTCTCTTTGTTAATCATTAGTGTAGCTTCTGCAGTACTGATGCTTTAGAACTATGGCATGGGCTGGAGAGATTGTTCTGTAGACCATTCCTAAGTGTGAAAGCAATTATGCAAATATTTAAATTAAATGCTAAACATTAGGAATTATTTGTGATGTAATACTGAAACAATGGTGAGAAGTTCCTGGCAGGCGCCTTTCATTCTTGCAAAAGGATTTAAATTAACATCAGAACCTTGATATATACTGCAAAAATGACTGTGATGTGTTAAATATTTTTCACATTTATTTCAGGTATGGACACGGATATGAAATTTTTTGCATCGCTTGCAATAATTCTAACACCGTAATTGCCTCAGCATGTAAGGTAAGAAAAGATTCTAGCACCATCTAGTGAAAAGTGCCAGCAGATTTCTAGGGCTGACAGAGCAGGAGTCAGAATTCAGTTTGGGCTGAATCCTGTTCTTTCACTTAAAAGTGAAAGATTTTGTATAGGTGACAGTTGTTTTGCAAAGGTGAGAGTGAAGGCAGATAAGCTATTCTTTCTAAATTAGATATGATTCATTTGAAGATACTAGTAAGATGAATTCTAACAATTACAGGTATAAAACAGTTTCTTACTGATATGTTGTCAGCATTAGTAGAAAGTAGTGAAACAATCTTGAAACTTCCCAGAGGAAAGCTGATTCTAATTTGATTGCAAACCTTAGAACAAGCCTCCTAACATCTTAGGATTTTGAAACGTGTGACTTTTATATTTGCTTTCATTAATTCTCACTGATATTTTTTCTGTTGATATAGGCTTCCAAAAAAGAGCATGCAGCAATTATTTTGTGGAGCACTAGTTCCTGGAAGAAACTGCAGAGTTTGTCATTTCACAATCTGACTGTTACTCAACTGGCATTTTCTCCTAATGACAAATTTTTATTAGCGGTTTCTAGAGACAGGAATTGGTCACTATGGAGGAAACAAGACTCATCAGAGTCAGGTAAGATATGTGAAGTCGATATATACATTTGAAGACGTCATGGTTTGTTCATTATTTTTGGCTTCAAAATATTTGAAAGAGAATTGATAAAATATTTTAATGGACATTTTCCTTACAACTTTAAAGAATTAATAGTGTTGTAAACTCCTGTGGCTTTAAGAAGTGCAATTAATAGTGTATAGGAAAGCTAGAAAGGGAATTTAAAATATAGAGAAGAATATAGTCAGCCCTTAAATGCTGTTTAATTTATGGGTGTAATGAAGTCTGCTATTCTTTTTCCTGCCTTCTGCTTGTGATTTTATGTTTCAGATTTACTGAAATCAAGTATACATGCTACAGTGTAGTGCCTGAACATCAAACTGGTGTTCTGTGAAGGAACACCTTCATCTCGGTGTTCTGTGCAGGCAAGGCTGGAAGGTTCATCGTGACACCCATGGCCTGCATAGAGCTGTCTTGTCCCTGTTTGCAGGGCATCACACTTTGAGACTCTTGAGAGGATTAATCTCTATCTTTGGTGTGGCTTTCTGATAATCCTGCACAATTCATTAATTTGGCTAGGACTGGATCTGTCTGGAAAAAGAGCTGATAGTGAAGATTCAGTTGACTTTCTCATTAAGACTTTGAGCCTTGCAAAATCATGAGGAGGTTGCTGTTGAACACTAATGGATTCCAAGAACAGATGCTTGTGCTGAAAACAATTATCGTTGTACTGTTGGCTTAATAGCACATAAACACTACTGGGTTTTACAGAGTTTTCCTGGAGACCTGGCAGCGAGTTTTGGCCCCTTCAGACAGTGTCCGGTTCTATCCTGGCTTGAGATTTCTGTTCTATTCAGGCTTCTGTTCTAAGGCTTGGCATCTTGTCCGCAGTAGTTACACAATGTTTCAGGCTAAGGAGTGTGAGTTCTCATAGGATGCAGAGGAAATCCTCTTTTCATCTGCTCATCAACAACTTTTCTGTCTACAAAGAACATCATTATCAGTGTAAAGCAAAACTGCTGGTGTTGGCATCCAAAGAAGTGGTTATTTAAAGTCTATGCTCCAAACTGGCAGCCTTTTCTACTTAGGAAAACCATTTCTGTTTGCTGATCTGCTGATCAGGTTTATTGCCTGATGGTATGCATCTTGAAATGGCAGCCTGTCTCTTTGGGAACCTTTAGAATTAGATCATTATGGTTTGAGCTCTTGGGGCTTTACCGATAAATAGGAATGGTATTTTTGGGGATATGTGTACACATGGTAAATATTGCACTATGCTAAAAATTCTGAAGTTGTGTTCTTGTGAAAAACTTGTATAGAAAGAACCTGAAGGTCTTATACTTGGACTTAAGTTCTTCTGAAATAGATAGGTGTGTAAAAGATCAAACTATTACTACTGTTGTAGTGCTATAAGGGTGACTGATACAGTCTTGAACAGGTGCTAGTTATCATTGTGATAACTGTTGGAAAAAAATATTTAGGTGGTGCTAGGTATTCCCAATTGCTTTAAATATGAGTGGAATCATGTCCAAGTATTCCTGCAGTTCTTACATAGTTCACAGAATCACAGAGTGTTAGGGATTGGAAGGGACCTCAAAAGATCATCTAGTCCAATCCCCCTGCCAGAGCAGGAACACCCAGATGAGGTTACACAGGAAGGTGTGCAGGCAGGTTTTGAATGTCTCCAAAGAAGGAGACTCCACAACCTCCCTGGGCAGCCTGTTCCAGTGCTCTGGCACCCTCACTGTGAAGAAGTTTCTTCTCAAATTGAAGTGGAACCTCTTGTGTTCCAGTTTGTACCATTGCCCCTTGTTCTATCATTGGTTGTCACCGAGAAGAGCCTGGCTCCATCCTCGTGACACTCACCCTTTACATATTTATAAACATTAATGAGGTCACCTCTCAGTCTCCTCCAGGCTAAAGAGCCCCAGCTCCCTCAGCCTTTCCTCATGAGGGAGATGCTCCGCTCCCTTAATCATCTTTGTGGCCCTGCGCTGGACTCTCTCCAGCAGTTCCCTATCCTTCTAGTTAAGTAAGAGTAACAATTACTTTTAATATGTAAAGTAGTTGAAGCAAGAGTTTTCCTCTATATGTTTTATTCCAGGACTAGTCTTCAGTTGCTGTGCATACACAGACAAAAATACAGCTGTTCACAGTCGAATCATATGGTCTTGTGATTGGACACCGGATAGCAAGTATTTTATTACTGGCAGTCGAGACAAAAAGGTAATTAATATAAAAAGAATTTTAAAAGCCCAGAATTATTTTAAATGTATTTTACATTAGCAAGTGCTGTGTTCTAATGGGCCCATATTCTATAAATACAGAGAAAGCTCATTGTGTGTATTACCACACAAATCAGTGGTCTTTAATATGGGAAATAAAATGCTTGAATATGTGTGTACAAGACTGTAGTCTGACAGTGGGACTTCCTCCCTTCATTTTTCGTACAGTAAGACGAGCATATGTCACATAACGCTTGTGGGTCTCCAAGTTTTTCTTTATCTTTCATAACAGAGACTATTTTATTTGTCAGTATCTTTAATGCAATCAGACTCTCTAAAAAGTTGAATCTCTGTAGATAGACTTTTTTTTACTATTTTTGGGGTGTTACACTTTGTTCAGTGCCCTGTAAGTATTTTAACTAAGTTATTCCTTATGTTTTTGTAAATGCACTTACAAAAAAGATTAAAGTGAAAATTCCTGGATGATTCTCTCTCTTGCAGGTCATTATCTGGGGCCAGTGTGACTTATCTGTGACTAGTGAAGGGAATGTGTTGGATTCCATCAAGCCTTGTTCAACAGTACTGGATGCTGGGGATTCTGTTACTGCTGTCAGTATCAGCCATGTGCTTACTGCTGATGGAAGGTACTGCTGTGTCTCTGTAATGCCATTTTGTGTTTAATTAGAAGTTAGGATTTTTCCCCTTTAGTCAGTTTTCTGTGGCTAAAGAGCTCCTAAAATCTACCTGTCAAATATTTTGACCATTCTTTGAATGAATGAACTCTACCTTCTTTCTTTCCTAGCTGCCTTTTCAGGTGTATGGTGACTTCTGCAAACACTGTAACAAGATAAGAAAAAGGGGAGAGGGGGGCATGAACACACCTGAAATGCATTAGTTCTTCCAATAATATTGTCCTAAAAAAGAATCATAGAATGATTTGGATTGGAACGGTCCTTTAAAGACCATCTAGTCCAAACTCCCTGCCATGAGCAGGGACATCTTTAACTAGATCAGGTTGCTCAGAGCCCCGTCCAGCCTGGCCTTGAATGTCTCCAGGGATGGGGCATCTACCACCTCTCTGGGCAACCTGTGCCAGTGTTTCACCACCCTCATTGTAAAAAATTTCTTCCTTGTGTCTAGCCTGAATCTCCCCTCCTATTGCCTGATCCGATGTTGCAATAACCTTCTTATTTTTTTCCTAAACGAATATGTTTGCTCCTTTTTTATTGAAGAAGCTTTGATTTTAAAAGTGATTTTGTTTGTTTGTTTGTCATAGAAAAGTAAATATTGGTTCAAAGGGCGAGGTGCAACTCAGTGTTTGAGTGCTAGTTCTTTCTAGCTTGCATTAGAGCCAGCTTCCCTGAGCTGCCTACTGTAATCTCTTCAGAACTAATGAAGTTATTCTCTTGATAGATATATTGTTGCAGTAGGCTTAGAGAGTGGGAAGATCATCTTGTACACATGGAAGCAGAGTGGGCAAGAACCAGCACTAGCGGATTGGACCCTGTGTGTTGAGATGGATGACAGGTATGCCTTTTGGAATAAGTTGGGAGCAAGCGAGTATTATTCTTGAGACTAATAGTGTGTGAGTTCTGTTTGTATAGTAGAAAATGATACAAAACTAGTTTATTTGTATATCAGAAATTGTTATCCTTTTAGGAACAGAGTGATCCCTGAAAGTCTAAAGATGTCTTTAAGCAAAACCTGGAAATAAAAGTATTGCTTATTTAGATTTATTAAAAAGACAACACCACCACACACACACAAACAAAAACCGAGAACAAAAAACAACAAAACCAAACCCCGACGGAAACTGAAGGGGAGGGAGAGAAGTATTTGATGTGCCTGCTTAATGAAAAACAGCCAAACAAACAAAAAAACCTCCAACCTTTATTGCCTTTAGTCATAAGATGAGATGATAGAAAACACTGAAGAGTGGGGAAAAGAATCACTGCTGATATACATCAGCAAAACCTTTTGGAGTAGATGACAGCAAGTTTTCAAGAGCAGTTTCTAGCAGAAACCAAAGGAATGACAAGCTGTATGCAGTGCTGCTGCAGTGACAGCTCGAGAAGCTCTCTGTAGAGAGACACTGACTATTTCACTTGGAGCATTCTGCTGGATTCTTCCTTCACATACTGGCATTGGTAGTACCAGAAATGGAAGTTGATGGTGACTTTGGCCCATGTGTGCTTGAAGTGGATTGGAAAGAGACACCAGATAACAGGAAATCGCAGGCTAAAAGCCAGAAATCTGTCATATCTCAGTATCTGAGATGCTAGACCTGCAGCTTAATGGAGTAAAACTTGAAATCAATAGCTGTTTAAATTATTGATGAGTGAGAGGATAAAATGTCATTAGTGTTAATGGCCCTACTTATTTTAAGAACTTAATACCTGCTGGTTGTCACAAGTTGGTTTTTCCTCAGTTGGTAGTGTTAAAAGAAGAGTACTAATTATATAAATGTTGATGTTTACACTCACATGCCCAGCTGTGTTTGACATTTTGCAGTTATGTATGGATTTTTTTTTTTGTTGCAGCCGAAGTCACGCTCTTGCTGTGAAACGTTTATGTTGGAGACACCATGCAGGCAGAGCTGGACATAATGATCAGAACAGCAGTGAGTGGTTGCAGCTCGCAAGTTGTGGAGCTGATCACTGTGTTAAGATATTCAATGTCAACAGATTTGCTCTTTAGCAAAGGCAGCAGGCCTTTGAATCTGAAAAAACAGATTCACAACATTTTTTTTCTGCCTTTAGTCATTTTGATTGTTGGATTTTCTGTTTTCTGCTGTGGAAAGCGAAACATTTTACATGTAACTTATTAAAGCAACTTTTGTGCTAGTTTGAAATGTCAAATATTTTCCTAATTCTGCAGTTCCAGGAATA
The DNA here is from genome assembly GCF_036013445.1 of Caloenas nicobarica. Taxonomy (NCBI): domain Eukaryota; kingdom Metazoa; phylum Chordata; class Aves; order Columbiformes; family Columbidae; genus Caloenas; species Caloenas nicobarica. The sequence goes on along the minus strand of NC_088246.1, from coordinate 100,409,900 downwards.
CGAAGTACTTATACGTTTTGGTTGGTGAATATCCTGGAGGGATGGGAGGTGGGGCAGGGTGTGGGAGAAGGATAATGAGGTGGGTTTGTTCACCTGTGACTCCAAGGATAGGTGGGAAGCTGCTGGTACTTGGGTTCTTCCATGCTTGGGATTACAAATGGAGTACTGAATTGTTTTGAGCTCCTTACTCCTGTTAAACTCAACTGGAGCTGACCTGCCAGTGCTGACACTGCATGTCTAAGCATGTGCAGTTAACCAGAGGTCAGAGTTAAATATACAGCTTTCTCTGATCGCCTTCTGAACGTGTGTTACAGCCCTGATCCAAGTCTTAGACCAACTTACTTAAGAAGGAGTTGTTTGTGCCTGCGTGCTTGGGCAGGCCTGCTTGTTTGTTTTTCCTGCCCATGTTCCCCATTCTTCTGCTGTTCAGAGTGCTAGGCTCATGTCTCGTGGTCATGTGGGGCTTAATGCCCACCTCACAGACCACTTAAATCTTGTGGGATCTCCCCCATGAGCCATCTCTGACCAGAGTGCTATAGAAGAGTCACCTCTCACTCAGCTTGAGGGATGTCCTCTAGTTTGGACTGGAAGAGCTCACAAATATCAGTAGGTGGGAGCTGAAAGGTGGCAGCCATTCCTGAATCTGCCTTTGGACTCTTCCTGACTTTTGAGTGCTCCTTATCTATTCTGGTGACAAGTTTAACCAGTTAACTTATTTGTCTGATTCTTGTAATTTAAATAGGCTGATAGTAGACCTCAGCAGGCCTGTCTCTAGTTCCAAAATCTAATTGGAAATCAGTTAAACTTTGGGATTGAAATTATTTTTGTTCCAGAACCAATAACTACCCAAACTGACAGCGCAGAAATAACTGGAGTTGTGCTTAACTTTTTACTGTGTTACATCTTGAGCTAGAGAATATGGTTCATTCAGAATGGGCCAAATTCTTTTCAGAATAATTATAGATTATGTTTTAAAGGTTTTTATATTTTAGCTTTTTATTTTCAGTTCTGTTTTTCAGCATTAAAAAAAAATCTTTAAAACCTGTTAGGGGTATAAACCCCCAGCTTCTTAATAAAGATGCTTTGCTACGTTTTACTTGTACTTTACTTACATGTGTGTGTTAAGCATTTGATTAGTGTATTTTACTTGTCCAGGAATTTTTAAACAACCGTCGACTGTATCCTGGCAAAAGCAAGACATAACTTGTCATTCACGAGGCATCAAAGAGTTGTCAAAAGTGGAACTTTATTCTCTGTCACAACTGTAATTTGGTATCTTACCTACAATTTGATGATAATGTTGGAGAATACTTTCCAATACTAGTATGTCTTGCCATGCAGCCACTCTTGCCTATAGGCAAAAGTGAAATGTCATATTGTCCCTCTCTTTTTATTTTGTGACATGCTGTCATTAAACAAGCGTCAGCTATTACACGATTTAGTAATCCATTCCATTACTCCTGGGATTTTTGTGACTCAATCGCATTGAAAAATATACCTCATTGTTCCACCTTTGAATACATCAGATTAGTCTGTTGATCTCCCAAGTCTAAATGTTTGTAATAGACACGTTATTTTCAATGAAGTTAGAGGTTGTCAAGAGACACCTCAACACATGACTAATATATTTTTATGCATGATGTTATCTTTGTTCACATATCACTTTACTATGCATTTAGTGGGTGTGACTTTTACATACGCCTCAGTAAATCCACTGTTTTTTTCAAACCAGCATGTAAATCAGCATCAGGGTAACAAGTCAGATACTGATTTAATTGTCTTAACTAATATCAGAAAATTATTTGGATCAATGTAAGTGTGATACCAAGGAAAAATGAGTGTAATTATAGTGATCATTTTGGGGGTAGCATTGGCTACCTAATGAAGAACAGAGTTCTTTAAAGAACAAAGTAGTACCCTTAAAGATTATTTTTTCTCTTTTGTTTTGTTTCTTTTTTTAAAAAAAAATGGAGAAGAGCAAGGATTTGCCAGACGCTTACTATCTTCTTTCTACTTCATTATTCTTGTTTTATTGGTTTGATAAATCCTGCTGGAGTCAAGTGCCTTCTTGCTGTATTTCCTTTTTTCTTTTTCTTTCCCAAAAACTGTCTTAATTGGTTTTTCAATTGAAAGAATCTACTGTTTTTTATGCCTACTGAAGGGCTACTGCTTTTATTTTCTTCTATGTGCTTTTTTTTTTGTATATACTTACTCAGAGAGACTCTCTTTGTTTAGTTGTAGTGCACATGTTCATGTACTATTTCATACGTTAAAACAAAATAAAAAACTATGGCTTCAGTCTTATTTACCTGACTGACCTGAACATAGTCCTCTTTACCTACCAAGATGTATAACTGCTGTATGTGTCCATTTTTATTTCTACATTTTCTTTCCCTGGTGCTCTGTCATTGCTGTTCTCCCTTGTGAAGTGCCATGCCTCTTTCTATTCCTACCTATTATATTTTTCTAAAACTGTGATGATTTTTCATGGCCTCCCTTAAGTGAAATCTCTAGTTGTGCTCAAGAGTATTTTGGAAGATGGACTTAAGCTCTATACTTCGCATGTTTCTTGTACCACCCACTTTATAGAAGATAGTTCAGTGTCACACAATGAAAACCAAAGTCGAGGTAGGTGCAATATTACTTGTTTCTTCCCCTTCAAGACTATCAAATAAACCCTGCCAACTCCAGTCTTGGGAAGCTTCAACTTTTCACGACACAGCCTCTAATATTGCATTTGTTTTCCCTTAACAATGCGAGGCAAGATCATGTCCAGTGGTCAGAGGTAAAAACTCACTCTTTGGAATCATAATTGTCCCAGCTTTGTGCTGCCCTTTCCTGCCAGTCCTAAGGTCAGGCCTAAGGGCACAATTCCAGTGATGAAAGCCCGGAAGCAAATGGGACACGTCAAAATACACCCGTCTATAGCAGCCTAATCCTCTGCATGAATTTCTAACTCTAGTAGCATTACATATTTCTAAGTTTCTGGCTTAATTTCTCTTATCAGGTTGGCCAAGGGCAGTATGTTTACTTTAAACCTCTGAGATCTAGCAGAATGCCAAGCTGATGCAGCATCCCCTCTAAACTGATGCTCCTCTTAGTCTTATTTACATTTTACTCTCCCTTTTTTTAACTAACCTTTACATCCCAAATGCGCAGAACTGGGTCTGTGCAGGTTTAGAGAGTTAAGCTGCTTAGCGCCTCTGCAGCCCTCAAGTGCTACTTTCTGAAGTACCGTGGGCTGGTTGACATACGTGCTCGTGTACCTTGCCCCTAAAGAATAGCATACATTTAATTAAATGTTGCCATCAACACTGGCGCAGATGAGACCTTGTTTCCCACAGATTTGGGCGCTTTGCTGATTGTGAGTTTTCATTAGTTTTCCTGTGATTAGTTACTTTTTACTGCTTTCGGGTGTGGATTTTCATCTCCAGAGTGTGAGCTCAAGGTGCAGCTTCTTGTCTAGACACCGATGGAATTTTTTTCTTTTATCTCAAACCTGTAAAATCTATGGATTTTCACCTTTGAACACTCTACCTTTCAGACAGACCTGGGTTGAAATGATTCAGTTGATTAAAATAATGCATGAGGGTGTGTGCCCATATATGTAAACTGAGAAAAACAAGATTGGTGTACTCTCAAGAGACCAGGGTAAAAATCTAAACCAAATTTACAAATATGGAACTAAAGTTCTGACAGAATGCCAACACTTGCCTCATATTTTGCCTTTCTGCAATGAATGCTTTAATTGTCTTTTTTTAATGATGGTCTTTACCAAGAGATGTAAAGCTTGCATGGTACCAAAAGAAAAACACCACAGAGCATCTCTCTTTAAAACCAGTTTATTGTTTTGTCTGTATGGTTGCTATAGGAAAATATCACAATAGTGGTATCAGCTTTTATCCCAAGATCTCAATTCCAGGAAGCAAATTGCTTCCTACACTGCAGTTGGTGGGTAAGTTTCCCAATTTTTTTTTCCACTTTAAAATTATGAGCTGTTGCATCTTTCTGCATCAACTATCCCCATAAATGTATTTCAAAAGCCTGTAATCATCACAGTCTGAATCTCTGTGGCATCTGCTTTCAAATACTACACACCATAGTGTTTACTCCCACTCAAATTTTCATTGTAAAGTTATATTGCTGCTTTATCTCCCCTGCCTGATGCAAAGGCAATATGTTATAAATAAGCTGGTGCCAGTAGCATTTCCAAGACAGCCCCTTAAAGACCACCTGGCAAGAGCACCATTAGAGAGTGTCGTGTTCTGCAGGGGGAAATCTCGATTTTGACATCTTTATGTGGACAAAACAGTTCTTTTATCATAGCAAAGATGTTTAAACACTTCTTTAAACTCACAAGTTAAAGATCTAATATATAGGAAACGCAAAAGGAGAAAGCAATTTGTAGTTTCTCTGAGGCTTTTTCCTTTGTTTCAGTGAACATGTAAGAGCTTTTATGCATCTTCTGCTACTGGAAGCGAAGCTCTAGAGTTATTTAAAGGTCAAACTTAAAATACTTGACACTAGTCAAGTAGATAACTGAAAATTACTTTTTTACTGATGATAAAACATTATGCAGTAGAAGAAAGTGTAATAACTGTAGTGCTTTGGACTACTCTGAAATAATGCTTTAAGAAATTAACTGTTGGCAGTGTATGCACCGCTCTGAAATTCTCTGCTCATTGAGAATGGAGTTGAAAAAATTGATGGAATAAACGAAAGTTTCACAAAAAATACTCTAATACCTTTTGATATATTTGAGGTAAATTCATCCTGTCAATATTTTGGATGCACGCTATCAGAAGTATTTTACTGGCTTTATGCTTGTTCTGAGGAGGCTTCACGGCTGAGGATATGAACGAGGTGGTTGATGTAGTCAGACTTAAAGGAGGTAGGATTGTCTTGTCCTGCAGTAAAGGCTTCTGTGAAAAAGAAAGCAAGAAATGGTGTGATTATGGTGGTTTATAATCTGAGATCTATAACCAAAGTAAAATATTTATTGAGATTATCCAAAGCCATCTTAAATCTGTCAGACCAAAATGTAGGCATCCTCAAGCCTGTGTTGGACCGAAAAGGTGTGCTGACACTGACTTGGGGAGTGAGGACGCTGTGGAGTGCACTGGGACCTGAAGGACAAAAAACGAGCTGCTTGTGTAAACTGGGAAGGTGAGAGATGCCGACATTCAGCCCCAGGAACACCTGCCCAGGCTCCATGTGGCAGGCTCTCTAAACACCACTACGAGCAGCCAAGCTATCGATTGCGCCTGGTTTCCTATTATGAAATGGGAAAGAAGGAACAGGATCCACGTCATCCTAAGCCTTAACAAAAAAAAGAAGTATATTCTTCTGCTATCATCTGTCTTGTGGGCTGGGACTCCAGAAGTAACTAGAAGCTGGTGAAAATTTCAAGGAAGTCAATTACTGAGCTCTCAGCTATTGAAAACATCGCTTTGGTAACTCTGAGTAATCTCTGTTTTCCCAAATATTTAACGGGAAGAAATGAGGATGCTCTGAGGCCCACTGCCGATTGCTGCTACTGCGGAGATGAGGGAAGAGGAGGAAACAGCTGTGTCCTCGTTTAGACTTGAATTTCGCTTTAAAGAAGTGGCTTTTGCAAATAAGAAAACTTTAAAATAACTGAAATGGGAAGCAAAAATGTTGTTTGTTCTGTTCTAAGGAGCATCTGGAGCTGTACAAAGCCTGAGACAAAATCTCTGATGGTACAAAAATCAGAATTTGCCTTTAGTGCATTAGAAAGCTGTTGAAGGGGGGAGTTGTTGAGCACAGTTTAGCAATGCTCTACCACCGCTCTTTTACCAGCAGTACTTTATCAGGATCTACAGCGGTAATTTGGAGGTGGCAGGTCAGCTGTTCACCTCGTGTCTTTCCCAGCCCTTGACCCTCCAACCATTCCCACTTTTGCCCTGGATACCAGCACATCCTCATACGGTTGTGAGACCTTCCTTCAGACACTCCTGTTACCCAGCCAGGGGCCGCCTCCATGCCCATCCAACCACCAGATTCCCCTTATCGTGCTTCTACCTTTTCTGGCAGAAAGCCTGGAGGGCCATGGGCTCCATTTGTAAGTCCCTGATAGTTATGCTCAAGCACAGCTCTGGCTCTTACCTTGTGTCACCAGCTCTGGTGGCTGTATTTGTGTAGTGTGTGTTCAATGGCATTTTCAAACTTTGCTAGCATCATCATTTTATTTTCTGCAGTAGCTTATCTGTGCTGTAATGCAGTGATAAAACTAAAAATGATCTCTCACTTTGTCTGGAAGGAGTTTAGGGTAGACCACCTGACAAAGCCCGATGCCGTTCCGTAATAAGGGGGCTCGCTCTGGTACCCCAGGGTAACTGTACCAACCAGCCATGCCCTGGGCTTGAAGTCCTCCAAAGGAGCTGCTCCATGTAAATTGGTGCTTGCATGATTCAGCCAACATTACTGCTGTGCAGATGAAGAGGAGGTGTTACGCTTGAGGTAATTGCCACGTTATGGCAGTGTCACCCTTATATAGACTCTAGCTGATCCCAACTGAAATGACAAGGGATGCGGCAACCAAAATCTTTACTGCAAAGGAGCTATTTCCCCTTGAATCAAGAGCTTGTGCAAACAAGGATGCCTGATCTTTTGTTTTTTTCCTAAGCCTTTTCTCTGTTTATTCACCCATTCTTCTTCTAAGAAGGCATTTTGCCTTCTTAGTCCCGTCTCCATTCTTGCAGGCCCCTAAATCCTCATATAATCAATCCTTATTTTCTCAACATCCTCTTCTCTCTTGCTATTGTTCTAGTGAGATAATCCTATGCTTTTTAATACGTGGTCCTATAGGAGTTTATACATATCAAGCAGAACATCCTCTTGGTATTATTTTCCCTTCTGTCTCCTGTGTCTCTGATTCCTCCATTGCTGGGGTTTGGGCATATGATATTTACACAGCCTGTCCAGTGTCATTACCTCCTTTTTCCCTGACAGCAAATTACTGGTGTATGTGTGGGCAGCATACCCTTCCTACCTTGTTAGAGCATAAGTTGTCTACCTGTCACTGGGGGAAATTTTTCTCCTCTACAGAAATGAATTGACTGCAGTCTCCCCAAGGGAAGCTCTCCTAGTGCTTTTCAAGATAAAGCAATCGTTATGTTTGCCTGTCCATTTCATAATCTCGGAGAACCTCCATCCTAGGAGTTTTCATACAAAGGTGTACCTCTCTGAGAGAATATCTGTAATGCACATGCGTTCTTTTTAGAGCATAGGAGTTTTTGCTGTTTAAGGTCTTTGCTTTGACGTGGCAGGCAGTCTTATACAGGGCATGCTACAAGTCTTCACCACTGTCTGCAGAGAGCCCTGAGCTGTGCCACACGTTTCTTTGTCTCTGCAGAAGAGGCTCAGCCAGGGAGGCTGAAAAAGCTGCAGGGCAGGGAAGTGCCCGAGATGCCTGTGGGATGCTCTGTGTGGGTCTTCAGAGTGGGTCTGTCTGGCCTACGCAGGCGCTAAAGGTGCGAGGTAGGAACCTTCCATGGGTGCTCTGGTCTAACTTCTGCTTCTTTGGTGTGTGCCTACAGTCTGTCTGTACCACAAATGTTGCTGCACCTTCAGTGTGAGTTCCAGCTCGCTAAGCCCACTGGGATTAGTCAGAGTGGGAGCCCCTCTATGGCTGGTGAGCATCGATTCAGGGTGGTAGACGGCCCCTACAGTTATAGCTACACAAAATGTAGTCTGGTAAAGCTAATGAAAAAGTGAAAAGGCTGTGTTTGGTTAGCCACTACTAGGTGAGGGATAGCTGCAACTTTTTCTACCCATTAAAAAGAATTTGGGTATGTTTTATCATGCAAAAAGTACTATCGTATCTCCAAACAGGATTTATGTCTGGGATGTGAAATTCTGCAATTTGCATTAATTGATCAAGAGTGTATTTCTATAGGTTAGTAGTACTGAAAATGGTTAGCACAGAGCTTTTCTTAACTGACATAAAAATAGATTGTGGTTTACAAAGCAATAGGACATAGGATTATTAAAATTGGAAGGGAGCTCAGGAGGCCCCTAGTCCAAACTTTCGCTCCAGGCAGGGTCAGCTATGAGGTCAGACCAGGCTGCTCAGAGCTTCCTCCAGTCTGGTCTTGAAAATCTCAAAGGACGGAGACTCTGTGGCCCCTCTGAGCAACCTGTTTCATTGCTGTCTTCACGGTGAAAAAGTTTATTTTTATATCAGCTCTGAACCTCTCTTGTTTCAGCTTATGCCCTCTCTCTCATCTTCCTGCAACTCAACACTGTGAAGAGCTGGGTTCCATCTTCTTCACAGCCTTCTCCTAGGTGTCAGAGGGCTGCTACCGGGTGCCCTCAAAGCCCTCTCTCGCCCAGGCTGAACCAGCCATATCCCTCTGCCTCCCCTCACATGACTGCTCCTCCAGCTCCTTCACCACCTTGGTGGCCCTCTGCTGCGCTTGCTCCACTTTAACATCTTTCCTGTACTGGGGGACAAAAAGCTGGACCAGTACATATGGTCTTGTTACAGTAGACCAGTTTAAAGTCTATTATACAGTTTCCTCCCCTATGAAGTTCAAGTCTATAATGCTTTCTTCTTTAAACTAGCTGCAGATTTTAACACCTTCCCTGCACCTGCTGTGCAATGTACTCTGACATCTGCATTGATGATAACTTTCTGATGCAAATGGTGGAGGAGCCGACTAGGAGAGGTGCGCTGCCTGATCTCGTCCTCACTAACAAGGAGGATCTGGTTGAAGCAGTAAAGGTGGAGGGCTGCCTTGGTTGCAGTGACCATGAGATGGTGGAGTTCAGGATCTCATGTGGCGGGAGCAGAATAGCAAGCAGAATTGCAACCCTGGACTTCAGCAGGGCAAACTTTGGCCTGTTCAAACAATTGCTGGGGGAAATCCTGTGGGCAAGGCTGCTTGAAGGTAAAGGGGCCCAAGATAGTTGGTTAACATTCAGGGGCTGCTTCTACCAAGCTCAAGATCAGAGCATCCCGACGCACAGGAAGTCAAGGAAGGGAGCCAGGAGACCTGTGTGGTTATACAAGGAACTGCTGGGTAAGCTCAAGTGGAAGAGGAGGGTTTACAAATCGTGGAAGGAGGGGCTGGCCACTTGGGAAGAATATAAGGCTGTTGTTAAAGAATGTAGGGAGGCAACTAGGAAAGCTAAGGCCTCCTTAGAGTTAAACGTGGCAAAAGGGGTCAAGGACAACAGAAAGAGCTTCTTCCAACACATGGCAGATAAAACTAACACCAGAGGCAATGTAGGCCCACTGATGAATGGGGTGGGTGCCCTGGTGACAGAAGACACAGAGAAGGCAGAATTACTGAATGCCTTCTTTGTCTCTGTCTACTCTGCCGGAGGCTGTCCTGAGGAGCCCCGTACCCCTGAGGCCCCAGAGGAAGGCAGGGCAATGGAGGAGTTTGTCTTAATTGATGAGGACTGGGTTAGGGACCAGTTAAGCAATCTGGACATCCATAAATCCATGGGTCCAGATGGGATGCACCTGCGGGTGCTGAGGGAGCTGGCCGAAGTCATTGCTGGACCACTCTCCATCATCTTTGCCAAGTCTTGGGAAACGGGAGAGGTACCTGAGGACTGGAGGAAAGCAAATGTCACTCCGGTCTTCAAAAAGGGCAAGAAGGAGGACGCGGGCAACTATAGACCAGTCAGCCTCGCCTCCATCCCTGGGAAAGTGATGGAGCACCTTATCCTTGGTGCCATCTTAAGACATATCAAGGATAAGAGGGTCATCAGGGGCACTCAACATGGCTTCACCAAGGGGAAGTCATGCTTGACCAACCTCATAGCCTTTTATGAAGACATAACAAGGTGGATTGATGACGGCAGAGCAGTGGATGTGGTCTACCTTGACTTCAGTAAAGCATTTGATACCGTCTTCCACAGCATCCTCATGGCTAAACTGAGGAAGTGCGGACTGGACGATTGGGTAGTGAGGTGGACTGCAAACTGGCTGAAGGAAAGAAGCCAGAGAGTTGTGATCAATGGGGCGGAGTCTGGTTGGAGGCCTGTATCTAGTGGAGTGCCTCAGGGGTCGATGGTAAAACCAAACCAGCCCCTCACCCCTACGAATTCTATATTTAAAAAATACCCATCTTCTGTCTCGGGAGAAAAGAAATGGATGGTATTTTAAATGCTTAAACTGAGGTAATTTTACTGAAAAAATCAGTGTATTTGTTGCTTCCATATGCCTAGGACCACCAGGTGGCAATATAAGAAAAGGATAAATGAGCCTCTCCAGCACCTGCCATGTATAGCCCAAAAATCAAAATAAATTACAAATATATTCGAAGACAGGTATTTGGTCTCCTCTGAGTTGCTTAAATGCAATGTTTCGGTGGCAAGCATTTCTCATCAGGAAATACTGATTTTGAAAGCATTCTTTCTTCATCTTGGTCCTGCAGTTGGGAAACTGTACAACTTCAAAAAATTATGAGCCCCTCCTAATCACAGAAGGTCTTACTGTCTGTTATATACATTCCCCCTCACCCCAACATCTCCATCAGAAGAGGATTAAAAAAAAAGTTGTTTTCTTACTTCACATTGTTGAAGTGTAAAATGGAACTTATTTTCCTGCCTCTGTTTTACTGCTTCATCACAGGACTAATTGGGTTTTTTTTCACTGTCTCATTGTCATTACTGATTTTATAGACCTCTTGCATATTCCCCACTTGTGAATTTCTTTTCCAGTCTGAAGAGTCCCTTTTATGGCATCTTTCATAGAATCATAGAATGTTCTGGGTTGGAAGGGACCCACAAGGATCATCGAGTCCAACTCCTGTCCCTGCATGTGACAACCCCACAGGTCACACCATGTGTCTGAGGCCTTGTCCAGTCTCTGCTTGAACACTGTCAGGCTTGGGGCCGTGACACCTCCCTGGGGAGCCTGTTCCAGTGCTCCACCACCCTCTGGGGGAAGAACCTTTTCCTCATGTCCAACCTGAACCTCCCCTGGCACATCTTCCTGCCATTCCCTCGGGTTCTGTCACTGGTCACCAGAGAGAAGAGCTCAGCCCTGCCCCTCCTCCTCCCCTGGTGAGGAAGCTGGAGCCCCATGAGGTCTCCCCTCAGTCTCCTCTTCTCCAGGCTGAACAAACCAAGTGACTTTAGCTGCTCCTCATACGGCTTCCCCTCCAAACCCTTCACCAATTTCATAGCCCTCCTCTGGGCACTTTCCAGTAGCTTTATATCCCTTTTATCCTGTGGCACCCAGTGCTCCAGGTGAGGCCGCCCCAGTGCAGAGCAGAGCGGGACAATCCCCTCCCTGCCCGGCTGGCAACGCTGGGCTTGATGCACCCAGGACACAGGTGGCCCTCTTGGCTGCCAGGGACACTGTTGGCTCATGCTCAACTTGCTGTTGACCAGAACCCCTACATCCTTCTCCACAGAGCTGCTCTCCAGCATCTCCTTCTCCAGTTTGTATGTACAGCCAGGGTTGCAGTGTCCCAGATGCAAAATCCAGCACTTGCCCTTGTTGAACTTCATGCGGCTGGTGATTGCCCAGTTCTCCTGGAGAAAAAGAGGCAGTAAGTTCTCTTTCATCTCTTTCATTGAACTTACTGCCTCTTCCCCAGCCCTACAATATTTCTATCAAGAATAAGCATTTATTACTCTTTTTACACCTTTTAATTTATTAATATTTATCTGGGAGTGACTAGTAAACCAAACTGCTTATTTAAAGTACTGGCATTTGTTTGTTTGTTTGTTTTGAAACAAGTCAAAACTCACTTGTTTGAAGCATTTAAGGCATGCAATGTGAATTTAGAACTGTCTTTTGGGTATTTGCAACAGAGTGCAGCTTCTTGCCATTGGACCGTTTCTTTCCTCATTTAAGTCATAAATTGATTTTCCTAATATCGTTCTGGTCTGCAGTGTCAGAGGCCTCAGAATGGCTACATAGTGCTGAATGATTAACATTTTCTGTTAAAAAATAAATCGAATACTAAAATAACAGGGTAGCTGCAACCCAAAACTGAAGGTACTGGCAGCATGTTTGGGATATCTGCGCAACAGCTGACATTGTGTCTCCTGCATCTTTGCAGCTCCATCAAAGGATCAGTCAGTCACGGTGGTGAGAATTTCCTTTATTGATTCAGTAAAAATGGAGGAGGCTGGTGAGTGACTTCTCTGGTTCAGTGAGAGCCTTTGCAGCCATGTCAGGGATGGGTTTTCACACTGTGTGGAAGGCCTCCCAGCAGATGTGGCAGATGCCAGGAACCTTTCCCAGTTGACCTTGCCAACAAAATTAGCAGAGAGGAAAAAGTCTCTGTAGGATTTTACAGATTTAAAAACAAACAAATCATTGATTTTTTAAGTCCAGTGGAAAGTGCTGTAGATGTTCAGCTTGTCCTTTTGCATAACATAGGAGGGAATTATTGCACCCTGCCGAGTTACTGAGCAGTGCAGTGACTTGTGTTTTTTTTTTTTTTCTATGGCAGCCATTTGTTATCCAGGAAGATTGAAGTTTGAAACATCTCCTTGTTCCTCCGCAACTCCCTCGCTATAATGTGGGTAAAAGAGGTTCTCCAAAAGCAAGAAAGGGCTTGTGAGAATGTGCTGTTGGTCTTAGAGACTTGTTCTGTTACAGTGGTGGTGGAGTTGGCTGGTCATATATATGACACCAAAACATGGCCTACTAACCATCAAGAGAAGTCACGTGTAAAGGTACTAACCACTTGTCTCCACATGTCTTGAGGAAGCAGGAGAAAGTTTGGGTTTGATATGCCTCTAAGAAGAAACAAACATTAGCAAAACCTTGCCCAGAGTCACCCCTATCCCTTCCTCCCCCAATGGCTGTTTGGTTGAGGGTGAGAATTGGTATCCCAGACATAGGCAAAGAGCCAACCCAAGCCAGGCAAAAATGCTTGATTTCAGCCCAAGCACAACTTCAGTGTGTCAGAACCACAACAAAAGAAGACACCACAGAGTTTTGCGATGTGCCTAAGAACTCAGTGGTTGCAAAACCCCAGCCCCACCTGGGAGCAGACCGTGGTGATGACGTGTGCGTGGAGTCTGTTCTGCACCTTGTGCTTCTGTGTAGGTGTGGGAGAAAGGTGAACATATGCTTTTGAAGAAGCTCTCATATCCCTGTTTTCTTCTGAAGGTGCCATATGTGCTCTCTGAGTCACTGGGACGTAGTTTAACCCTGTGAGAGGAGTAGCTCTTGACGGTGCCACTGGTGCAGCAGGCACAGAGGTCAATATGGAGGCTGACGTGCTTTGGGATCTGAGATTCATATTCTGCACCGTCCCCTCAGCTAGTGCTGGTGACAAGCCTATTCTTCTTACAGCTGGGCAGCAGGGGCTTAGGGTCGTTCTTCTTTGGGGTCTTTTTCTTACAGATATCTTCCCACCTTGTACCTCGGCTGCTCACTCACTATTGTGACTGATGGAAACCCTTTTTTTAGGTATGTACAATATTTTGTCAACAGGATGGCATCTGAAACTGGCCAAGTTATGACTTGTAGTGTGACACCATTCCCATGTTTGAATCTCAAAGCAGTTTGACATGTCTCATGGCAGTGTGTCTGCAGACAACCAGTTCACCTCAGCTCCAGAAAGCACACTGTGTCCCAGGCAGACATTCTCTTTTTATATCATCAGCTGTTGGATAATATAAACAATATTCACTTCCCAAGTGGCACAGATATGCAAATGAACCTTTCATAGGATAATGGGCATATGAAGCTTTGCTAGCAGGCATTCACGACATGTGGAAGCATGCTGGTGCCAGATGCTGGCAGGGTTTTGGCTGTGCTATTCTCTTCTCCCATAGGATAGTCAGTACCAGGCTATTTTGGGAGATCTACTGCAGGCCTAGATCAATGATAGGTGCTTCTTTAAAAGCATCAGGCAATAACACTTTCCAGGTTGCCACACAGTGTCATTCTGTTTCCTAAATCCCCTGGCTTGCCTAGCTGCTATGAAATCTTTCTCATAACACCAAACCAATGCCATGTTGCAATGTCTCTGAGATGTGACAGTCTTTCATGACACAAACAGAATAATGCATCATTCTTAGTGAAACCTTCTGGAGAAATGTGATGTGATGAGCAAAGCTGTAGAAAATCATCAGATTATTTTCTCTTTTCAAACTAAGACAAAATCTTGTATCACTGTAAGTAGTCTTTTATAAGGAGGTAAAAGCCAGTCATACTGGTATACATGCAACTGTCCAATTTTTGCTTCTTTATTTATCAGGTTAAAAGACTGCCTGATATATTGAGGTCTGTTGCCTTATGAGATATGGGAGGAGATCAGTCTCCTTCCCCTTTTTCTTCTTTGAGGCTTAAAGCTCACCTAAAGTAGCTGAATTCAGTTTATAGCTTGGCCAGTGGCAGCTGTACAAATGAGACGGTTCTTTGCTTCCATTCAAGTTACTTCAGAAAGTGAGAAGGTGTCACCCTAATTGTGGAAACAGCACTTCCACTTCCATCCCACTCACTAAATGTTGCAGGGCAGCAGCTGTGGCAGGACGAGACAGTTCCATTGCTCTGGGAGTCCAGAAACTGGAACTGAATCCAAATGCCCACTGTACAGAAGATCTTCTCGTAATGCCCAGTATTGTGTACTGGGAGGGGAAAAGCAGTAGCTACTGCAATGCGGTGTGGTCCATACAGACTTCCTTGGGTGGGAGATGCACCCAAAGATCTCTCTGACTTTCAGCAAGTTTGTCATCAGGAGGACAGGTACAGGTCTTCTCATGAAGTGTCTTCTTGTTCGGGTGGCCACAAATGAGTTGTCCTGAGTTTCACCTTTTGCTCTGAGCAAAATAGAACTAACACAGACAGTGGGGACAGCAGGGGAGCCAAAATGTGTCATGATGGCACAGTGGTTTTCAGCATCCAAAGCTATCTGGAACTTTGGACTCTTCTCATTTCTGCTCACTGCAGAGCTAAGGCTTGCAGGATGAGGCTGCCAGAATTTTTTCATACATAGGAAAGGGATCTGTGCTACATCACCACCTCAGTGGAAAGATTCCTGTCCTAATACCTCTGCCCATGGAGCTGGAGGACCAGTGTTTTGCTTCCTTTTATGTGGGACTGTTGAGGGAAAGCAGAGCCCTGAGTGGTCTCTCCTACTCCACCCGCGTGTCCTGCTGTCAGGCACAGAATAATAGAATCATTTTGGTTGGAAGAGATCCTCAAGATCATAGAGTCCAAACATTAACCTAACACTGTCACTAAACCATGTCCCTAAGTGCCACATCTACTCATCTTTTAAACACCTTCAGGGATGGTGACTCCACCACTTCCCTGGGCAGCCTATTCCAATGCCTGACAACCCTTCCTGTGAAGAAATTTTTCCTAATATCAAATCTAAACTTCCCTTGGTTCCTGCTACTTCTTGTCTGACAGTCGAGTCCTTCACAAGTGCGCTGCTAATCATGCATCACAGAGCTGCTTTTCACTAGAACGTGTTTGCTCCATAGACATCTGTTTTAAATAGACTGGAGTTGACTTCAAGTAGACAGAATGTTTGAAGGGCCTTTACTTGTGTTTCTGACAATGCATGCAATTAATCCAGTGCCAGCACGACTGTTTTGTTTGCCAAATGCTGATCTGATTTATCTCTACATTAGCCTGAAAAGCAGTATAGCCAATGACAGTCAGCTCCAACATATTTTCATGATTGTCTATTATTGTCCTGAACCAGATTAATATTCTATTTTCTTTGTTAAAAATGTAAAAGGGGAAGAAGAGGTTGTTTTACTGATCAATATTGGACTACTGAGAATAGCCAGAATTCAATCTGCCATCAGGATGGCAGAACTACAGCTTTGCTTTTTGGTAGTGACTCACTACATGAATTAAG
This sequence comes from Caloenas nicobarica, assembly GCF_036013445.1. Lineage (NCBI taxonomy): Eukaryota > Metazoa > Chordata > Aves > Columbiformes > Columbidae > Caloenas > Caloenas nicobarica. The sequence continues at coordinate 100,394,079 of NC_088246.1, read as the reverse complement.
CAGGATGGTCCCCAAGGCTTAGACTTTTTATGCACTCTGCATCATGTTAGAAACATTAAAATATTAACAAACTTTGATCCCAGTGCAGCTGGATGCTCGCTCAGCTCTGTTTTCAAGCTAGAATGCGCTCCATCTTTGCAATCCGTAGTAAACTTCAGAAAACTTAGCCTGAGAGCCAGAGCGTCACCATTCAGCAGCATCTAAACTCCCTCTTCAATTATTTAAAAGCCATTCTGAGAGCCTCTTTAAAGTTGTGCTACAAATATTTGTTGATATTACATTTTTTCATTAAAAGACAGATCTCTCTGGCCATCACTAGTTCTTGTGAATGAGATTGTTACCATTTCTATGCAGCAATCCCACCATCTCCGTATCCTTAACACCTTGAAACTATCAGTATCCTTCTTGTATTTATGTCACAACGATGAAACCTTAATTATCTTAGAGGCATTACTAGGTAGCTAGTGGTTCTCACACATGAAAACCACTGAGGTCAAGTTTCGGGAAGTGGAAGAGAAGAGGCAGTTGAAGTAATATACCTTTTTCTTTCCCTGAATATTTCAACAGGAGCATCGGGTACTGGCCAGCTTGCAAAACCTTCTTCTTCCTCACACGTGCTTCTCCCTCACCGCCCCTCTTCCAGGGACCTCGGTGGTGGCTGCAGCGAGGAAGGGCCTCTGCGAGGAGGACAAATTAAATCCCTTCCAGCTTTGCCTCCTGCACCCATCTGTCCGTTCAGCACTGACAGTGTTTTCTTCACGGGCTCCTGCAGCTTCGCTGTGTAAGGGCCGTCATCCCAACCAGGCCGGGAGGGCCCAGCGAACATCGGCCGCTTGCAGTAGCAGCATTCTTAGCATTGCTGTTACCTGACAAGTGGGTAGTGACAAGCTAAAAAGCAAAGGGAGGGGTACAGGCCTGTGTTCCACTTTTTTTTTTAATTTTTTTTTTTTTTTTTTTAGTCTTCTCATCTCCCCACTCAAGGCTGATTGAGCTGTTCCTAAGGAATTTTAGAGTATTTCTGAAACTCATTTCATTTTGAAAAGGTCTTCTGAAAATCTTCCTCAGCTGCGGCCGTGTGAAATCACACATCAGAAAGAGCTCTGGTGTTGCAAAATGTCATGCCCATCATCTTTACATTTCTCTCTCTGAATGTCTTCCAGCACTTTGGCAATACCCTCGCCCAGTTTTAATTGTTGCTTCTCTTTGATCTTTGCACAGCAAATATTTTTTCAGATGGCCTCACCAGAGGAAGCTGACGTATCAGCTAAGGGTGATGGAGAAGGGGCTGAGGAATAAGTGCACATCTGGGACAGGAACTTAGGAGGAAATATCTCCCACTGGTATTTAGGGATCCTCAAGCAACTGGTAGCTCTGGACTTGTACGGCCTTCTGAGGGGCAGCTATTTTCACTCACTGGTGTGAATTTCCAGATCATCAGGCATTAAGAAGCCCTTGTCACTATGAACTGGCTGTGAGTTGAATGAAAATGAAACAATAATCAAATAGGCAATTCTGAGTCTTTTGTTGTCATTGGCAATCAGCTTACTAGCAAGTGTCTTTGAAGACCCTGGACTGAGAGCCGCTAAAGCTGGTGAGACAGTTAAGGAGGGAAGGAGATGTAGAGGACAACAGCTGCAGACCTCCTATGGGCTGAGTTGAATGCAGATCACAAGTTTTCCTTATTTGTATTTTTTTCCATCAGAAATCTTCAGTATGTCACTAAACCTCTGTTCCTCAGTTTCCTGCAGACAATGTCTCTGTTCATCCAACAAATTTCCACTTCACTCGAGGGACTAGCTGATTGCAATTTCAAAACACTTTATATATTTATTTTCCAAGTGATTACAAGATACCTTATTTAAAAATTATGACTTCCTTACTGTCTGTCTCGCAAAAAGGCTTGATTGTGTTCACAAAGGACATCTCTTACATTTAGAGGGATGAACAAGCAAGTTAAAGCTGCCTGAACAAAGCAAGTGACATTAATTAAAATATAAGACAGACCTTAGCAATTAGGCTAAGGAAAAAGCACCTGAAAGAATAAAATTGCTTTCTTGCTGGTTAAGCAGCTAGTCTCCATTCAATTCCCAGCCATGTGAAAAGGTGTATTTTCCAGCCTGGCTTGTATTTATTAGTAAATAAAATCTAAGACTGATCACAAGGTAGGCGACAATGTCACATTCTTGTCACAGGCAGAGTAATGCCAATGGCAGAAGCTGAATGTAAGCAAAGGACAGCAGTTCATCTGGCCCAGGCTGGCAGCATGGCTTGCTACATACATACCCCAATCTGCTGACAAGGGGCCTTGACATGTGGGTAACCCCAAAAAGGGCCAGGTGTATGTGTCTGATGGATGAGCAGTATGTGGAGCGTGTCAGGCACTGAAATGCAGAAGCAGGGTGATCAGAAAAGGTGTTGCAGAATCACAGTATGTCCTGAGCTGGAAGGGACCCACAAGGATCATCGAGTCCAACTCCTGTCCCTGCATGTGACAACCCCACAGGTCACACCATGTGTCTGAGGCCTTGTCCAGTCTCTTCTTGAACGTGTCAGGCTTGGGGCCGTGGCTGCCTGAGAAAGCTGTGAAGCAGAATGTGCACAAGGGTGGTGAGGGTGTCTCGCTGTGAGGATGCCAGCTACTACTTGTCCATGTTTGACAAGCAAGATGCCTGCCTGCCACCCACCTAGGTGAGGAAAACCTGAGGATGATTCAAGTGCTGAGCTGAAATCAGCAGGTCTGAGGATCCCTGGCTATGGGGAGAGGCAGAACACAGAGGAAAGAGAACAGATGTAGCTGCAACAAAACCTAACGCACGCCTTAAACATCTTCCCCAGGCTCAGCTTTTCACAAGGCTTTCCCCATAGGGCCTCTCTCTCTCTGGTGAAGTTGAGTTGCCTCCGCTCCCCACAAGACAGCAAGTGTCTGTGGGTTAATGAGTTGCACCTGCTGCTGAAATGAAGCTGTAATTATCCTGCATTTCTATGCAGAGTTGGGTTACCTGGCTGCAGGGTGGCTGTGGAGGTGTTGCTTTCCTGGAGAGGCTCTGAAGGCTGCTGTGGGTTTTGAAAGAAGAAAAGTGGTGGCTTACTCTGTGTAAGTGTTGACTGGAAAGTCTCTTGTGCATCTGAGAAACCCAATGGAAACTGTGAAATGAGATTTTGACAAGAACTCGATTTGAAAGGCAATGAATATGGACAATTCGGTGATTTCGAGAATGACAGAAGTGGACAGAAGGAATACATCATTGCACTTCTGTCTTATTGGTTTTGGAATTAGGATAGTTGTTTAAAGTCCATGGTATAGAGGGACAGACAGCAGAGATAACAGAAATTGGTGTGCGTTAGCAAATAATTTGAAAACCAATATAGTGTACCTTTCTGAAACATCTTTTATACAAACAGTGGCCCAAAGTGTTTTAAAAAAAATCAATATAACTGCAAAATTAAGTGACAAAGTTTACCGCTAGGAGAGTGTCCTATTTTTGGCTTAAAAGTTGATGCGCCTTGATTGCTGCTGCTGTGTAAGTGTTTAAGTTGTCCTTCGGAAACAGCAGATGAATGAGTGCTTCTGGAAACACTCTTAACTGTTTCATAGCCTCAATATTCAGCTTCTTTCCTCAACTACTGCTCTTGTCAGAAAGTACAAAAATGTTTTCATTTGGAGGATGAAACCAGTACATGTATTTTATTTGACTTAAACAGACATGTTGGGTGTGCACTGTTAAGTTCCTAGTAGCCCATGTTAGATGTGAAGCTGAAGTCCTGTGAACGTCGAGTGAAAAGCATTGGCTGCATTTCCACACTGCCCAGGAGAGGCTGTCTTTGCTTCTTCCCTTGTGTTTAGAGAGGGGAGAAATTGTCCTGGATCCCAGCCTGGGAGGGAAGTGTGAGGAAAGGGAAAGAAACCTGCCCATTGCGGGGGCAGCTGGTGACAAGAGACGGGAGCGGCAGGAGCATCACGGCGCAGGCGTTTCTGAGGGAAGGTGATGTGGAGGCAGAGGTGAATGGCTGGTGGGGCACTGGCTGTTCGTGGTGGGACTGAAGCCGATAGAAATCAGCTCGAGGTGAGGCTTTAAAATCCCTGAATGTGGCCACAGCAGGTTGGCATGAAGCTGAGCACAGGCTCCCTGTCCAGCAGGTGAGGAGAGCAGAAGCAACTTGGTGAGGGATCAGGCCCAGGACCAGTAAACACAGCCCTTTTACTTTTCAAAACAAGGCTTTCCTGACAAAATCTTGTTCTATGTAATTAAAATCCTTCACCTGAGGTTGGGCACTGATGGCTATTGTGGATGTACTGAGTTTAGCCATCAGCTGATCTTGGGGTCACGGGCAGTATCTCTATGCTTTGCTGCCCATGCTGTTGCCCAAGCACATGGACATGCAGAACTACGGATGCTATGTGGAACTGCTGTGCCTTTATCCATTCCCACCCTCAGCTGTGCTTCCTGGCAATGAAATTGTCTTACTCTTCAACGACAAAATCGATCAGCAGGCTCCTCTGGGGTCTCGTCGCCACCTTGACACACTACATAAACCAATTTTTAATATTCTTGCTTCTTTATTCTGCTTTGCTGCATTATATGTAACAATTCTGGTTAGTATTAAAAATGAAGAAAGAAGTAAAATGCCTTTACAGACCACCTAGACAGCTACAGAATCACCTATGATCCCATTTCTCCTCTGGTCAGCTATGCCACAGTAAAAGTCCTTGATAGTCGGTGTGAAATCACATCAGGATTTTCATCCAGGTGGCAAATCTATGTCCAATTAGGTGGAAACAAGTGTTTTCCTGAAAGACTGTAGAAATGCGGATTAGAATCCTGTATCTACACCACATTAATTGCTTTGTTTTTCTTTAAAAATATATAACCAGATGGAGTACACTGGGAATCTTGCTTCTGTAATCTGTAGCCAGGGATCAGAGTTGGCGATGGCTGTACCTTTGATACGAATGAATGAGAAACATAGCGGTTAAATTTTATTTGGGTCACTTGTAACATTCCGTTTTCACAGCCAGTTTGGTTGACATAATATTCGATTATATGTTTTTTGCATAATGAAGCAATGGAAATCCACAGCAGTTCTCCTCGATAAAAGGCAGTGGGATGATACATATTCTAAAACTCCGCATGGGCTTTCCTGTGTGAGGCTTGGGAAGAGAGGCTTTTTTCTTCTGTCAAAGCCAGTGGAATGGAGCTAGGCCTTTTCAAAGCTGTAATAGCCCTCCAAGGAAGAAGTGTAAGTTACAGTGATGTGACGGAGGCAGAAAAAAAATAATCCACCTTAAAATGCAGGTGTGTAAAGACATGTGAGAGCCAGTTCACTGAAACAGACATCAGGCAGTATCCACCTTCCTTTGCCACTGGAATAAGAACGGATTTAAATCTCATTTGTGCCATCCTCCAGGTCAGGAATCCAAGCTAAACGAAAGCATCTTCTGCACTATCGATGAAATCACAAGTGTTTTCCTTAACAGCTGCTTCGCTCTTAGGTAGACCTGCAATACAGAGGACTTGACTGCGCTGTGCCACCAGCCGGCAGCCTGCTCGGTCCGGGATGCGTGGCACCGGGGAGATGCAGCACCTGGCACCGACGCGCCTCGGCTGCTGGGGTCAGCTCCCAAAAGCACCTCGCTTGGCTCCTCGGAGTCTTCAGGGTGGGGGAAGCAGAAAGCAAGCAGGTTGCATAAATTCACAACAAAATGAGTATACTGAAATCCCAGCACTTCTATTTCTTCCTTCTGAGTGTGGGCATAAAAAAAGTCTACTTTTTCAGTAGGCAGGGGGTGGGTGTGTGAGAGCGCGGAGTGTTTGCTCCCCATTTCCACCATCTGGAAAAGGGTGGATGTTTCGGGGGAAAGGATCCTAACAGCAGAGTGTTAAGAGGCTGCAGAAGAGATTGTAGAAGGCATAGACGGAAAGAATATTACCAGATCACCAGGACTGGGAGATACTCGAGTCTCCTACAGAAACATAAGGCTGCAAGAACTGATCTGCATGTAGTGGTGTGCAACCTCTTTTTTAAAACTGGTTTGCTATTATAAAGCCTGGAGGTTATAACCATGATGCCAGTTTTTTAAAAACGCTTCCAAGGGAGAAAGGGGAAACGATAGGCTGAGAAACCTGACACCTGTGCTGGGAAAATTAATAGCAACTGTAAAAGTAAGAGAATTAGTGGGCAGGCAGTAAAAACGACAAACAGAAATGTTAGTGTGACTTTGTGCTGACGTCCTATCTCCCGAACATGTTGGAGATGTGTAAGGGTGGACTGATGAGTATAATCCCCTTGGAATTCTGAAAGACTTATAAGGAAACTAGGTTGCCTGGGAATAAGGAAAACTTCACGTCAGGTTTCCCAGAGCAGTGGTAAGAGATGGTGGGGCTGATGTGAGGGTGCAGCTAGGTCAGGAGGAGAGACTGTGCAGAGGGGTGAGTAGTAGGTGCGGGAAGTAAGGCGTCGCAGAGAGGGGACAGGTGCTGAGCGGGAATAATCCACGCAAAAGGACAAGGAAGGAAACCAGGGAAAGGAAAAACAGAAGTGGGGAGACAGTTGCTTGCCATTTTTTTTCTTTCTAATTAAGAGAAGTTGAAAGAGCAGGGGAGTGGTAGGAGCAGAGCTGACAGAGGCAGCCAGCAGAGTCTGCTGGGGGCTGTGTGCAGGTGTCACTCTGCAGGACACGGTCCCCTGCAGCAACTTGCGCAAGTATCCTTGGCACAGCTGAGGCCTTGACTCAACGTGACCTCCAGAGGGAGGATGCTGGTTCCCAGTGGAAGGATGAAAAGCAATGGGCATGAACTGAAATATGGGAAATTGTGTTTATACATCAGAAAAATCATCTTTGAGGTGAGGGTGGGTCAAACACAGGTGCAGGAGGACCCGAGGAGATTGTGGAGTCTCCCTCCTTGAAGATATTCAAAAACCATCTGGACATGGTCTTGAGAAACTGGCTCTGGGTGGCCCTGCTTGGGCAGGCAGGTTGGAGTAGATAACCTCCACTTCTGTGAACAGGAGGATGGGGCTACCTTCTGCTTGTGGGGAACAATGGGAAGAGAATAGCAATGGCGAGGGTAGGACCTTCCTTTTTCTGCATCTGTTGAAGTTTATTGTTTTGTTTTGGTTTTGTGTGTGGTTTGTTTTTTTTTTTTTTTTCCCTCAGGGGATGGGACAGAAAAAACAAGGACAGCATTTCCACTCTGCAGATGTGAGCAACTTTCACTGTAGAAAGGTCCTTGGAGTGCTTTGGTTTACTATGTCTGTGGTTTAATGACAGCTGAAAGAAGGGACAGGCAATGACTACAATGATGACAATGAAGGACAATGGGAAGTCAGCCACGGCTGCAATGGAGATGGGGTTACTTCTCCCCCAGTGCTGAGGGGATGGGTGGGGAAGGGGATGCAGAAGCCTTGTTGCTGAAGCAACAGCCCCCACCCACAGAAAGAGAGTGGGGTGCTGGCCCTGCCCCACTGAGAGACCAGGTCCTTGGGGAGACAGGTGGCAGGCTGACATCCTGAGGCCATTTTAAGTCCTTATTTCTGGGGTGGACATCTCAAAATCCTGATGTTCTTGTGACCATTTTCATTTACTCAGCTACCCAGTATGTACCTGTCCCCTTCCAGTTTGGGCTTGGATTTGGAACTGGTGTCTAATCCAACAACCAGTTAAGAGGGGTAATGAAAGAAGAAGAAAATATCCTTCTCTGTTAGGCAAACAGAGACGAGGGAAGAGATAGAGAGAGACTGCAGAGGTCCTGGGTGGGGTAGATGGAAACCACACCTGGCCAGTCTGTACAGCTTCACCAGGTGTCAGCAGGAAGAGGGTGTCGGTCAGAAACTCGATAGGGCTGATCCTGGCAGTTTTCCTTTATACATGCATAGAAGAATATATGGCGTTACTAAGTGGTAAGTGGCCTGCTGTTTCCACACGCGAAGCACTTGTGAGAGAAGCCACTTTGGTGGTGCCTCTTTCTGGTGAGGAAAGGAAACAGAATGCAGGTGGGTTGTCCTACCACAGATGGGCAGCCTAATGGGTGCAGGGGGGAAGCTAAACACCAGTAATCTGGCCCTTTTCACTCCCTGCAGCATCCTAACCCTTTCTGGATATCACCGCTCCCCTCTGTACTGGTGTCTTTGCCTAGGAGGCTGGGGCTGTTGGGGCTCGAGACTGCAGGGGTCTGTGTCCTCTGTTCAAGTCACTTCTTAGCCTACGTTGTGCCCAGTGTGCCTGGAGCTGGGCTAGGGTCTAGTGTTGGTTTTGTCAGTGACAGCAACCTGCTTGCTTGAGAGAAGAACCTGTAGGAAAATAAGTCCCTAAGAGGGATTTTTTTTTTTTTTTTTTTTTTTAAGGAAGAGTTTACACTCAGAGTCTCTGTGGCTTTCACAAAGAGCATACTACAACCAGTGAGAGCAGTGTAGGGGAAAGGGACCTGGGGGTCCTGGTGGACAGCAGGATGACCGTGAGCCAGCACTGTGCCCTTGTGGCCAGGAAGGCCAATGGCGTCCTGGGGTGTATTAGAAGGGGGGTGGTTAGTAGGTTGAGAGAAGCTCTCCTTCCCCTCTACTCTGCCCTGGTGAGACCTCATCTGGAATATTGTGCCCAGTTCTGGGCCCCTCAGTTCAAGAAGGACAGGGAACTGCTGGAGAGAGTCCAGCGCAGGGCAACAAAGATGATGAAGGGAGTGGAGCATCTCCCTTATGAGGAAAGGCTGAGGGAGCTGGGTCTCTTTAGCCTGGAGAAGAGGAGACTGAGGGGTGACCTCATTAATGTTTATAAATATATAAAGGGTGGGTGTCACGAGGATGGAGCCAGGCTCTTCTCGGTGACAACCAATGATAGGACAAGGGGCAATGGACACAAACTGGAACACAGGAGATTCCACTTAAATATGAGAAGAAACTTCTTCTCAGTGAGGGTGCCAGAGCACTGGAACAGGCTGCCCAGGGAGGTTGTGGAGTCTCCTCCTCTGGAGACATTCAAAACCCACCTGGACACCTTCCTGTGTAACCTCATCTAGATGTTCCTGCTCTGGTGGGGGATTGGATCTTTCAAGGTCCCTTCCAGTCCCTAACATTCTGTGATTCTGTAATTGGAATGAAACTTTTGTGGCACATGTGATTTGTAATAGCAGCAGATGAGGCCAAAGTAAGCCTAGCTAGTGATGGATAGATGAGTCAGATCATCAAGATTAGCAGCCTGGAGGACCAACTCTGATAAGGCTTCCTTACCTGTCTATGAAAGCAATTATTTCCTTTGGGCAACAGATTGATTTGTCCCTTATGTGGATTTCTTCATGTTTAGGCACCAAAGTGAGAGTATAATACAACCAGGGCTGAAAGAGGACACATTCAAGACTCTTACTGCTTCCCTCTAAGATATGAATGCTCTGGGTTTTAGGATTGATTCAGGTTTTCCGTATTGATGTGTTGTCGCCCCTGTTTTTCCTTTCTGATTGTTTAAAGTTCACCTATATAACACCAATTCTGCATTCAGCTTGTTCTTGAGCCCCTAGAAAGTACAATTTACTTCCAGATTTCTAGGTGGAAGCTTTTAGTGAAGACCTCTCAGAATAGAATCAGACATTTTTCTGCCAATCAGTACCCAATACAAGAGTTTTAGCCTTTCTAAAAGTCATTAGTTACCTTGTTTTTCCAAATGTACTTTTTTCCTTGTGTGAATGAGCCCATCAGTTAAATTGCAATTAACCCTATGTTCTGCATCACACTTTGACCTTGAGTTCATCTCTTGTTTGAAACTGAAGTAATCCAGAAAGCAGTTTAAGTTCTCAGATATCTTAAAGGCCAACTTTCTCTTGAGTCATTTGGTGACAACTACAATTGCTTGAAGCATTAAAACTGACATCTTACAGCTTAACTGAAGGAAGCCGAGATACATGGTATTTTCAACAAAAGAGACCTTCACCTCAGAAATAGCTTTTTATGCTTGTCTTCCAGGGACTGTGCTTGTGCATCTGAAGGTTTTGCTGCAAAATTTCCTGTGTGAGAAGAGTGGAATAGATCAGGAGAGCCTTATGGGTGAAATTTAGTGGGATTCATGAATGGTTGATGATGATGACATTGGCATATATGTGGTTATTTTTGTGTTTTAATGTATTTTACCTTTGAGCTCAGAGGTCTGGATGACTTTTTAAACACCTATTGTATGTGTAGTTTAAAAGCAGACAGCCTTGTCAGTAAGCCATTTAGCTAGAAACTTTCTTTAGTTTCCTACTTACAGATACCATGTGTTGTCTTTTTAGCCTAGACAGAGTTGATAAGAGCTAGGCAGGGCTGACAAACATCTTTGTATGAAGAGAACTTATTTTCCTAAATTAGAAAACTGTCTAGAGACAGCACATCCTCCCTTTCTTGAGAGGGAGACCTTAAGGTTTAAGAAATTCTAGGTGATTTTTAGATAGCTCTGTCTTGCACATCTGATTTCAGACTACTCTAAGGGTCAAGTGGTTTTGAAAACTGAAATCCCTTAAATACGGTGTTTCTCTTGCCTTAGGTTCACTGGCTGTTTCTCCTCATCCCCAACACAGTAGCTGAAATCATTGTGCTTTTCACCAGCAACTGTTGAAGGAATTAAACATATACACTGTTATATCCATTGTGGTAAGAATTCTTTTAAAATACGACAGGAGAAGACATCTGGGCTCACATATACCACAGCAAACATGAATGGATGTCTAAGGGAAAACTACTTCAGTAATTCATTCAACTTTCGCTGTGCAGTCAGACTGTTTGCTGGGGTCTGCCATCATGTAGAGCCCTCCCATCTGGCTCATCCTTTTGGTGTAGACTTCTGCTCTGTTCTCTGGATTTGGCTGCTCTAAGTATGTGTAGTGACAGAACCTAAAACCAGTGTTTTCATGTAATTTAGAAATCTTCCAGCTGCCTGACAGACTGTTACAGAGGTGAGGATATGTTACAGACCTACAAATACACAGTACTCTTGTAATAACAACAGAAAACCTATGTCAATTTTCTTCTCCCATTTGGCAAGACTCCAAGCATCTGCTGTCTAAGAATATCTGCTTCTTGTAGCAAACTGGTATACTGAAACAGAATAGGTTAAATTTTCTTTTTCCCTTAGTGACTGTAAAAAAAAAAAAGCAAAAAAACCCAAACCCAAGTTACTATCAGACAACAAAAGATAATGAGAACTATGAGGTCAGATTTATGTTCAGAGGTCAGGTCAGGTCAGAGATAACATGCTCTGGTAATAACACAGACATCACACTAGGTTTCATTAAAAAATAACAAAAAATAACAACAACAACAATCATTTTTTCCTCCTTTAAAGTAAGTGAAAATTGGGACAGGCAGGGAACAGAGCATCCATCTTACATTTTGGGACATGTTTGTTTGCTGGATTGTGCACACTCACTAGAGAAACTTGTATCTGATGTTGGGGCTGGAAAGGTCTTGAGCTTCAAGAAAGGACAAGCTTAAAACTCTTCGGGCATAGCTAGCTGTAGTCACCATCTGGTCACTTGGTCTCTGGTCCTCAGGCAAGTTACCTCTGCTTACTGCTGTCTCTCCAGATTTTCCTGATGCTGGGAAGCAGGGAGGGATCTGTGCCTCACAAATGAGTTGGGGAGGTCTGCTCTGCAGCCACCAGCATGGCAGGCAGGGGCAGTGAAGAGGTGGGTGGCTCCTGGTGGCACATTGTTCTCTGGGTGTTGGAGCAATCTCTGGAGTTGATTAAAGTGATTTCCCAAAAGTCTTCAGCAGCAGAGAGAAAACAAATCAAGCTGGAGCCTGGCTAGTGGGGCAGAGGAGGAAAAGGGGCAGAAATTATGTGAATTCTCCATGTGACAGCAGCTAAGTGGTTGAGGATAAAGAGAACCAAAGTCACGGCTGATCACTTAAATTGTGCCTTTTGGGGACTGCAGCTGAGGCCAATGATCTAAGTGAGAACCAGGCTTCACAAAGCAGGTAGTAACAACAGTGTTGCTGTTTATCCCGAGCTAGCAATCAAAACGACGATAGCCACTCACTCCCTGCTCCTCCTCGTCACTCCCCTCCCCATATAGAATCAAAAGGGAAGGGAGAAAACTCGTGGATTGAGATAAAGATAGTTTAATAAAATAATGAGATAATACTAATATAACACCACTACTACTAATACATATAAAATGGAAATAGAATATAGAAGATAAAATAAAAGATAATCAATGCAATTCCTCACGACCTCCATCCGCACTGAGCAGCTGGTATGGAGCTGGTTTTGGCTTCCTGGCTCCTCCAGCAGCCAGCTCTCAGACCTTCTGGTCTCCCTGCTATCCAGCCCAGACCCCAGCTGCTGCAATACCTGGCTCCCAGGTCCCTGCAGGCATGCCAGTTCCTCCAGTTGGTGGCATCACAAAAACATGGGCTCTGTGACTCATGGTCCCCAAACCCTGGTTGCTGGTGCTTGGGCCTCAATGCACACAGAGTAGAGAGACTCTCACCCCGGAAAATAGTTAGAAATTGAGCTTAATGAGAAGACAGGCCAGGCTGCAGCAATCAGGTACAGGGCATTGCCAGAGAAGTGTACTGATCGGTAACCTGTTTACACACAGTCACTCACATTTATCCCTTTTCCTGTCTTCTTTTCCATGCTTGTTCCTCCCAAACCACCTTGATTCCCCGCTGTCCCTGCCTCTGGTCCTTCATCTCCTGTAGTAAGTCTTGCACCATCCCTAAATGCTCTTCCCTTCAGGCAGTAAAGTCTGCAAGACATCCGGAAAGCCTCTCCTGCCAAAACCCATCTCAATGGGTTTCCCACCACAATGGTGGGCTGAGCATCCTCCCATAATGGGCCTGGGAGTAGTCAGGTCAGGGTGCTCCTCTCTGTCTGATTAGGACACTGGGGTTTAGCTGCCTGTCACCACTCCTTTGTGCTCCTTTCTGTTGATGGAGATGGACCTTCACTGAGCTGACAGCTGTCCGGGGATGCCTGGGCAGTGGCGATGTCAGGGCGCTCTGTTTCCCTCACCAGGTTGTCAGATTTTCCCTGCCTGTCATTGTGGGGCCGATTCTTCATTTCCATAATCTAACCAAAATGACACAAATATGGGCTCTCTTTTGGTAAACCAGTTCCAAAGTTGAGTTTTGATAGCAAAAAAAAAAAAAAAAAAATCTAGATAAGATAACATGCAGACCTCTACTTTTATAGGAAGGCTGCACATCCACAGCTGTCCTTGTAGTTAAGGGGAGGTGAAACTAATTAAAATTGCTTGGGGTTATTGCCAGCAAAATTACACAGAAACCCTGTGTTCATTATTTAGTAAGCTTTGTACTCTAAACTTTACCACATAACCTCACCATTATAAATCGTAGTACATTCAAAGAGTAGCTAAAAGGGCTTGGGTTTTGCCATATGGTTGTTTCTCATTCGTTTATTTCTTGACTCATGAAACTATTTTCGTTTCACACTCCTAAATTAAAAATGAATTGGCCCAAGGATGTCAATTGGAAGTTAATGATTAAAAAAACCACCACCAACAGAGTAAGGCAAATGTATAAAGGCAGGACAATGAAAGCTATTGACGAATTTAGCTCTTAATCTTGGCATGCTGTGTAGCAGCAATACAGGAAATCGTAACTGCTTGCTGGCATCGTTCACCCCACATTTCTGCTTTACCAGAATAGCAACAATTTATAAAAAATGTATGAGCCCGGAGCATCCTGTCAAAAATTCCTTATGTGATAAATCAAAATAATATTGATGTAATATTTCTTATCAGCTCATGTATATGGGTTGTATTAACTCTGTGTATAGAACTTCAATGTTCCAAATTTGACAGCAGGGAGGTTTAATTCTGCAGTATAAAATCAATGTGCTTGTACGCATGCAACTTGTCGATACGTCCAGACAACAGTTTCTGACGTAAAGCTTTGACTGGAAAATGTGTGGAAACCTATTCTATATTTCCTTATAATTTTCTGGAAGACTAACTGATATTCTAAACCTGCTTTTAATACATGCATCCATGCATATGTTTTCCCCTCTTTCCAGACTGTTTTGTTTTGCAGTAAACCCTCACCCTGCTTTATGGTTTTCCATCTGGGAAACCATATGAAATAACCATGGTTCAATATTGGATCGTCTTCTCCCTCTGCAAGTAACGTTTTCTGCCCAGTGACTGGCTTGACCAGGATAACAACTGGGAGAGGAGGGGTAAACAACTGGTGCAAAACTCACCGTTACCTTATTTTCTTGTAGTTTTTGTTTTGGTTTAGTTTTGCTGGTTTTGAGATGTTACTTGGGGTGATGTAAAAACTGAGTGTAAAAATGTTCTCTCCCAAGGAGAAAGAAGGGGGAAAGCATTCTTCTTCTTCTTCATGTATTCCCTAGTTATATATATATATTTTCCTTTGGTTTCTGGATACTTGCCCATGTTTAAAGTGTTGATTAAAAAATGACCATAATAAGGCAACAGTCTGCTCTCCCTTACAGACAAAATGAACTTGTTTCACTAGAGTAAACCTAAGATGAATTTACAGTGGCATAAACATTAGAAATAATGGTGAGTGCTCAGACAGAAGCAGGAAAGTACTTCTCATTGTTGTCAGCCTTTTTATGATGATTTCAGGGAGCATTGAATCATTCAGTTTATGTAACTCTGAGGATATAGACTTGTTTGTACAGAAAATACTTTGCATCTCACATGAGCTGGTGAAGTCCATGTTCTCTCACTCTCTGGTGCTAATGCTGGGGGATGAGAGAAGAGCAGCAGACACATGTTTTCTTTCAGGTGATTGAGCAACTTGAGATGAAAGAAATTTCACTTTTTGTTGGTGTTGTTATTTGTTGCGTTAGACCTCATGACATTTTTGTGGTTTTTTGCACTCATCTTTCTGGTGCCCTTCTGGGCCCTAAAGTCACCAGTGCCAGATTTCCTTTAGAAGAAAGAGTTCATGGTGAGCTACTGGTGACCCAAATTCTTCACCAGGAGGAGTTCGATGGTGGGAGTGGGCTCCCTTCCTCCAGTGCTGGGTTGGCTTAGGGGTGTTATCTTCCTATCTTTCTAAATAGTCTGTTTCGCCACTCTTGTTGGTGAGCTAGTGAGTTACATAATGGTCACTTTTAGGTTTTCTTAGACCTTTACCATATATAATTACACCTTTGGCAGTCACAGCCAGAGTTCTCAGCTGCCTGATCTACTGGTTTAAATCTTTGACAGGGGTTTTGTTGTTGGAATTCATGCCATTTCGTCTGCAAAAGACAGGCTAGCAAACTGTTAGGTGGCCAGATATGCTTGGCAGTTGTAACGAGCAGTTTTGGCTACCAAAGTAATCCAAAGGGATGAAAGTGAATAGCCAGAGAAATGCAGAGAAGACCTCTTAGGGTTTGAAGTTTGAAGCCAGAAACTCTCAGCAACAAGAGTGAAGAAAACAGAGGAGGATGCTAGGTAGGGAAAGAAGGAATAATGTAATTTATGGGTAGCCAAATGACTGCCTGACAAGTGCAAAAGCAAGTTAGCAGATTGTGGGATGTTTTTATGCAGAAAGGTCTGTCTTTGGGGAAGTGCAGCTCTGCCCACAACAATTGCATGGGGAACAGTGCCAGGGTGAAGGTAGGACTGTCATCAGCAAAGAGGCACTAAACCAGTGATCTGTGTATTAAACGTAAAGAAAACTACAGTGCACAAAGTGGTGTGTTGCTTGATGTACCACAAACGTCCAAATAAATCTTTGCCAATGAGGCAAATATGTCCCCGAAAAGGCACATGATAGGCTACTCTAACCTTTTTGTGAGATAACGCTACCTAACTGTGATGTGCAAGCTACCGATAGGAAATTTCTCTGTCACGGATCATAGAACCATAAAATCATAGAATAGTTTAAGTTGGAAAGGATCTTCAAAGGTCATCTAGTCCACCCCTCCCTGCAATGGGCAGGGACATCATGCAGGAACAGACACCTATCTTAGACCACTACAGTTCACACAGTGCAGCTTACAGCACATGTAGGTCAGGAAATATGCAGATGTATCTGAGAGAGTGGAGGAAGTTCCATAATGAATAAAATCCCCCCAGCCAAGGATGATTGTCCATTCAGCATGAGGAGTCTGAGGCTAAAACCAGCTTCAACATCTCACCGTGCCAGCTATGTCAGGAAAGAAGAGAGCAGTCTCATGTGGTGTAGCATCATGGGATTCAAGTGAGGTGGTGGAGTCTGAGGGAAGCACTTTTGAAATAAAAAGCTGTTGATTTACATTAACAAAGCTAAAAGATGACCTAAAGCTCTGGCATGAGGATCGCTGGTGACTGCTCATGTAATGAACTTCCTACTGCAGTGAGAGGCTGATGCTTTCCAAAGGGACACTTCAAGACTGGAATGGACTTTTGGAGCAAATAATGATCTTCATGAATCTCTCTCCCTTTGTTTTGGTGTTAAATACATTTTTGAACTTCCATGATAAATGTGAAGTCTGTAGTGTAAGTAAAAAAAAAGCAGCTCCTTTCTTCACTCCACCTTAGTTTTTCTTATACAAGTACAAACAGTATACTGTAAACACTGTTCCCCTGTAGGAATAGAAAAGGGGAAAAAGAAGATGAAGAGTCCCTATTTGCATCACTAGTGTAGTGCTAGTAGTTTAATGTCATCATAATGAAGGTAATATAACATCTATTTAGAACAGAGTAAAAGAACTGAATATCAGTAAAAGGAAAGCATTATTCCAAATAAGAGCGAAATTCATGAGAAACATCTTTTCATCATTTTAAATATACCCCATTAAATTAATTTGAGCAAGGCTGTCTAAATTCTGAATATGTTCATAAATGTTTCTACGCATACCAAGCTGAACTAGGTCCTGAAATCAAGAAAAGTGCCTTCCTAGACTCTCTGTGGATATGCAGCCAGAGCAGCAGGGTATTCATCAAAGCTGTAAGCAAAGTGCATAACCAAATATTTAATTCCTGAAACTGCATTTGTCTACAAAACTTTCAAAGCCTCGTGGAGAGGGCTTTTATGTAGAGTGTCTTACTGTAGCTTTAGAGTATGATGAAGTAAATTAATTCAAGGAATTTGTTATTGCTTGCAGTTTGCCTGTGAAGAGATCGGACTGCGTTTTCTTTTTGGAGCTTGGATTTTAATCTCTGTTAATATTCGCATCAACAGGGTAAGTTAATGAGGCCCAAGCTTGTTTTATTATCTTTTATCTGACTGCAGCTCTAAGCTTCTGCCCGCACAGCCTGAGATACGCACCCTGCATGCTGGATGAGGAAAGCAGCTTATACTCAAGCATTTGTCCTGCACAGACGTGAGTGCTCTGTGGTTGGTGTTCTCCATATGGGAAAGTTCATTTTGTTTCTGTCTTGCTTGAAAACAAACAAACAAGAAATCAGCAACATGACCATAAAAACAAAAAAGGCAGAAAATAAGGGGTATGTAAGCATGCCTACAAGGTCTGAAACAGAGCTGGGCGCACACTTTTTCTTTGTAGAACACAATGAGTGGTTTGTGATTGCTGACGTACACTGGGAAAAAATAGAGAACTTATTTAAAATAGGCACTTTTAAAATTCTTGAAACTATTTTTCTCACATTTAGGACTCCTGAAGTGAGTGTTTGCTCCTAATGATTTCTCAAGTAAGGGCTGACAGCCTTTTCAGAAGGATTTGAACATATCAGAGGTGCCAGTATTGGTAACTACACAAAGAACAAAGGGAGTGGCACATGGAGCTAAGCTGGTGAGGAAGAGGGGGGAAAGAGGAAGGAAAGAGGGAAGGGAGGGGAGGGGAGGGGAAGGGAAGGGAAGGGAAGGAAAAGGAAAGGAAAGGAAAGGAAAGGAAAGGAAAGGAAAGGAAAGGAAAGGAAAGGGAAAGAAAGAAACAATAAGGAGAGATGTGCAACAGTGCAGCCTTGCTGCACGTTGCATTGCAGGGAAATGTTGTTTGGAGCGGGTCTCTCCGGCTGCTGGACGTCCTGTCCCCTCTGCCCACCTGCGAGCGCACAGGATGCAGCAGCAGAGTCAAGCAGGTGCAGGAGGATGAAGATGTTTCACCTTTTTGGTATATTTAGAATGACTCAGCCAGGACGGTTTGTTAAAGTTTAGAAGCAGAGAGGAGGGTAGTCAGTTCTGCTGTGCTGGGATCAGGTTAGAATAAAACACGAAAACTTCTCTTGAGAGGAATCAATGGACATCTGATGTGACTGCTCCCGTGCCATGACAAATCAACCTAATGCTCAGCAGAGGGAGATACCTTTGGATTCATTAGTTTTCCATTCCTAATACTCTGCCACAGTCCAATTAAATACGTGTCTTTATATGTCTTTCCACTCTCATTACAGTTTTACTTGTCCCTAATAGGAGTAATTTTACATCAAATGTCAGTATCCTAAAAAGCACAATGGGATGGGAGTATCAGTGGGCTAACACAAAGCAAGTAAGGCCTGTGGATAATTCACATGTGCTAGTCTGAATTTCACAGTAAATCCGTTCACCTTCAAAAGTGTACAAGCCATTTTTTTGTGGAGCTGAGGGCAGCTTCAATAAGCAGTGAGCAAACAGGCCCCAGCAGGTGGAGAGTCAGGTTTGATCCCAGGTTGTGGCAACCTGAATCAGCTGCTCAAGGATAACTGAGAGCTGGCTTTGTCCATGGTCTGTTAAACCTGGGATAAATTTACTTGATTTTGTTTTGAAATTACTGTCATTTGTCCAAGGGAAATAGCTCTGAAAGTTTTGAACTGTAGCAAGGGCTCTTCTTATTTGTTTATGTGGATTATACTGGAACAACTCACGTGTTTTCCACTTTGCTGAGCTTCGCTCTTATCATGAATTGCTTATTTAAGCTCAAACATCAGTTAATTCTTAGGCAAATAAATTATTGGGTTTTAAAACTAAAAAAAAGTAGTAAATATCGAATATTAGCTGGGTGGAGGGGGAGGGCAAAGACTGAAAGGTCCTCAAATAATGGGGGTACTTCTTAGAGAAATATTCCCTATTACAACAGCAGTATAGCAGCTTTTCATCTGTGCTTTCATCTTGAAGTTGTAGAGTCTATAATCTCAAAGACAAATTCTGTGGAGACCTCTGAAAACAGTAAAATGTATATACGTACATAGGGAGAATAGTGAAATATGCCCTCTCCCCACACCCTAAGGCAGTCTAGTTAAAAGCATGTTTCTGTGTGTGTATAATAACCAGTTTCTGTAAAATTTTCCTAAGGACTGCTAATTTACGAACTTCACACTTTTGCAGCCCTTCAGTAATAATGAAAGCTTGGAAACAACCTAGGCTACCAAAGTATTGAATTGAATTTCAAACTTTGAGCCTACTACAAGCTGAGGTCAAAATCTGGAGGAAAGTTTCTCCCATTTTAGTTACTAGCAACACCGAGGCAGTCAGTGATGGTGTTGGCTTTGGTTCTGACAATTTTAACAGCTTCATTTGCACAGCTAGCTTTGTGGGATGGCAGCGACTATCTTTTGCTGGGGTGCTTGTATCCGATCCTGACATTGAAGTATCTTCTTCAGAAGCAATTGCAGCTGAGTCCCTTGTTCATTTGCATCTTTATGACTCTCAAGCCATCTCCTAGTATGTGTGTGTTGGTTGTTTCGGTATTTTTTTCCCTTTTTCTCCCACTAGTTCTGTTACTTTACTCAAATAGTGTCTTCCAGTGACCTAAGGATGGGTCAAGTAAAACCAAAGAGGATTTCTTTCCAGTTTTGAGAGTTGGGATGAGTTGTGGGGCTTATGGAATCGTTAACTTAAAGCCTTTAACCTTTTTCTCATCACCCTCCCTCCGCATGTCCAGTGTGAAGCTACTGTCCTTGCCCTCACTGTTATTGTCCTGTCCCATGTGCCTGCCCTCCACCTGCCATTCATCATGGTGAAGAGTCAATATCTTTGGAAATGTGACTGCCTTTAAGGTGAGCAACTAAGACTTTGCTTCCTTTTACCTCTCTTGAGGAAAAGCTGATCCATGCTCAGCAATTGGCTTCTCTGCAGCAGGTCTTTTAGAGGCACCTATACCTGCAGGTGCCCCTCAGAGCATGATGGGCAGGTGGTCCTAGAGCTGCTGCCTCACTCGGCTTTATCTCCTGAACTGCCAAGAGATGACTTTCATCTCTACTCTTTTGTCTGTGGCTCTTTGCTTCAGAGGCATCAGCTGTTGGGCACAGCTCTAGTAGGGGATAAAGTGAAGTGTTTGTCAGGTTGGAGGAGCAATGTTGTTGTCTGGGGTAGTAAGAGCTGTGCTGCTGCTGTTTTGTACAGAGGTGTCCGAAGAAATAGGAAGGCAACGTTTCCCAGAGAGAGATGTTCATTTGCTGGAGGGGAAAGCTTTCTTCTTGCAAGGCTTGTGCTGGTTTGTATCACCAGGTGATAGCCTACTTAATAAATACAAAATAATAATTATATCTACTAGCTTATTTGGTGAGGATGTGAGGTTGTTCCTTCCTACAGAACAGGTGTCTCTGTCCATCTGCCTGCTGGGAGGAGTTTCTGGTGTTTGGAAGCACTGAAGTAGCCTTAGACAGGACAGACTAGGAGCCACTCGGGTAACAGTGCAGCAGGGCACTTACTGTATGAGTACAAAGCTATGCACGTATTTCCTGCCTTCTCTTTTCTAGTTTTTCATTTTTGCTTCATGCTCCTTTTTCCTTAGGTCTGGACAAACAGGGTATGTTCAGCTGTGCAGTCCCAGGGTTTTGCACTGTGTAACAGAGCGGGCCAAGGAGAGTTAATTCTGAGCTGGGAACGACTTGTGTGTGTATATTCTTAGGATGGGTTTTGCTTTTAGATGCTTGACAAATTCCCAAAGCAGGAGGCACCATGGATGTCTCTGCCTTGGTCCTTATGGTGTTTTCCAGGCCATTAATGTTGGGCTGCTTGCTCTTGCTCAGTGTCCCACCAGTGCTCTCTGCAACATGCACAGCATTTTCCAGTCAAACTGACTTGCCAGAATGGACAGCTTCACATTTGTGGGTTGGTTTGCTACCAGTGGCAGCTCCCCTGCTCAAGCAGATATCCCACACTGCTGCCCGCAGTAGTAGGTAGGTGGGTGATGTGATCACTAAAGCAGCTACAGCTGTAGGTCATAAATTCAGCTGATACTTTTCTCAGCTTAAGTTACACATAGTGCACGTGGGTACAGGGCTCCTGCTGCATAACCTTTTGTCAGGAGATAAAAATCCTCTGCTCTAGTCAAAGCCTGTGTTTGCTGGCTCATGGAGAAGTTTGTCCTTTCTCCTTAAGCTCAAGGTCATATGAGCTCCTTTCTGCTCTGCTTCTGCTAGCGAGCCAGCCCAGAGGCTGCTTGCTGCTGGTACCTACAGCTGGCACTCCCACCTCCTGCTCCTGCCCTCAGATCCATTTGACCTCTACGGAATTTAGCCTCTAAAATTCAGTGATTTGTTTAAATGCTTGCGTGATGCTTGGCTCTGATGGTATCGGCAGCAGCCACTTTCTTGGGGGTGGTGAAGGACATGCTCAGTGATTGGAGATGCCCCTTGTTTCTCCTTCTGCCCGCCCTTCACTCTTTCCCTTCATTTGGCCCACATCAGCACCTCATCACCAGGGGAAAGAGCTTAAACCAGTTGCAGTTTGCAAAGCTGGTGGCTCGAAATGTCTGCAGGTGCGAGAGGTCTGTGGCAATGCCAACGTGCCAGCAGCTAAACACGGGCTCTGTCGTCTCCTCCTCACCTCTTCCAACGCAGCCCTAGACACGCTCGTGCTCCTCTGCAATGTCATTTAGTGCGTAGTGAGAAGTGCTGTAGAGCGCTGGCAGAATCCTGATGGGCTCGAGAGGCAGAATGCTCTTGAAAGTGTGCTCATGAAGAATGTTCATGCATATTAAAGTAATGGCCAGGTGATCTTTTAAAAGAAAGAGAAAACTGAAAAAGTGCCTCTCCTGCTCTTCTTACCACCCTTGATTTTTATTAATTATTTGAAAGAAGTGCTGCAACATTAGTAATTTCCCATTAATTCAATAGCAAGCTTACGATTTTATAGGAAGCGTATTTGCTGTGACTGTGGAAACTCAACAGGTCAAGTAAACTTGCTCCCCTGACATCTCCCTCTTATTTTTTTTCTTGACCTCTTAAAGCAATGTTTTGCTTTGTTCTGGTTTCCTATTATTCTTGAGCAACTTTAAGTTGCTCACATTCTACCACAATTTCTGGTTGAATATAGGTTTCATGATAAAGTCATTCCAGACTTTTTTTCCTTTCTTGAATGAGCTTTGATGTATCTGTTTGAGTTTCTCCTGCCATCTGCTACTCTGCGTTGAGATCCACAAGCCTTGCTGTTAACTCCTCACTAGTATTTTCTCTTTTGCATGTGTTTGGTAGGACTCCTAAGCTGCATCAGAAACCTACAGAAAACACATTTGTGATGTTGGTTCTGAATTCCCTCATCTTGGGCTTTATGTAATTTTGTGCTGGCTTGAGGATGCTCCTGTTGAAAAGCAAACAACTAAAAATGTTCTTTCTTCTTGCTGGCTCATTGCACTACATTCCCACCCTCCTCCTGTTCTGCCATCCAGAAGAACCTGGTTTAGAACACAAAAACTAGAAACTAGATGGAGAGGTTTAGTGTTAGCCTTCACGAAACTATTGGTGATTATTCCCAGAAACTTCCCATTTGCCGAAGCAGAGATTTTACTACAGAGCTAGAAGATGGGCTCAACTTCAATAATTTATGTGAAATAGTAAAATCTTTCTTTTCCTCCTGAATTCACACTCACTGTGGTGCAAGAGAGAATGGTGCATGTATTAAGTGTGGTTTGGATGTAAACATTCAGCATCGGTTTTTTATTTTCCCATTTGAAAAAGGGCTGAAATTTCACTTATGAGTATTGCAGTAATCGCAGTAATTATATTTCAGGGCAGAAACTTTTCTGTCTCTTTTCTCTAGATGTGAACCCTCCAACTACTAGGATGTGTATTTTGACTTTTTATTACAATGTGGTATTGTAATAGGATTCTTCCTCCTCCAGGGAGACTTTTATATTTCTATGCATGTTTATACACACACACACAGACACACATACACATATTAAAAATGGTTTTGCTATGGGATGAGGGCACTGAGTCCAAAAAGCTAGGTTTTATATATTTTATTCATAAAAACAGATTTGCAACAATTTATTAAAAATTGATCTCATGCAGTATAAGGTTATACAAGAAATTCTTCATTTACATTTTATTCTGGCAGTTCCAGTCTAGTTTAAAGCATTTGTGCACTAACATCATTGGAAAATGCCATTGGGGCACAGCCTCTTCATAAATTTACAGTACATTTTTGCTGCAGTATAAAAGAACAGAAACATTAAATAGCTATATTCACTTGGTTGGTCTTGTTATCTGCAGTAAAGTAAAAAAAATGTTATGGGAGAAACTACAGTATCATTGAGACAAAGAATGTACTGCATGGTTTAAACCTAATAAACGTCACACAGTCAGTATTCACAAAGTTACAGACACACACACACACTCACCTCCAATGGTCCGATACTTCTGATTTTTTTTCCTGCTAAATTGGAATAATATTTCTACAGAGATCTTTGTGTATACATTATATACAATATTGTAATTTTCTCTTTTTAAAAATTAACATTCCTTTTAAAATAAATCAGGCCCTGATGATATTAATAAAGCAAGAGAATACTGTCAACACACATTGAGTGACAAAGTCAGTGTTTAGTGCTTAAACAGAGTAGTAAGTTCTATTTTATCTGTGTTTATACTTACATATTTTTGTTCTAAAAGCTACAGGTATTTCCATAACCTCTCTTACTGTATGTGCCAAGTGAAATATTTTGTGATGCTCCTGATTGTAAGATTCAGATACATATTCACGTTGGTTTTGGCCACTATGAGGTGTCTTTTATTTTTAATGGAGATTTATGCTAGCTTGTCAAAGCTGCAGTTAAGTCCCTCAGCTAATGAATCTCTTCAGCTGTGCTTCAGTCATGGCTGATTTGTAAACCTTTGTAGGAACACCATTCCAAAGGTTTGGTCTGAGGTGCACAGGTGTTGGTTAAAGAAAACTGAGAGCCCAGTGGGTGCTTCATGTGGGTTTTGTATTTTTTTTCCCCCTGCTCTTAGCAAACAGCCCTGGCAGTGAGACGCCACATTTCCAGTCCCTTGGAAAAAGAAGCTGCAATGTGTATCTCACCTGTGCCTGAGGGTTTGGCTCCAGAGCTAGTCCAGACAGTGTGCCACTAGCATTCCTCCCAATTACTTTGGTTCAGGGGATGGAGCTAAAGTATAAAAACTGATGTTTTTTTCACAGTCCTTTTAGGATTCAGATAAAATATTCTATTGGTAAACTTGATTTGTCCTCTCTATTGTCCGCTACAACTGCCACACACGCGGGTACAAAGCAAACATAGTGTATATTCACATCTATGTGCTCTGCAGGCTTTGCCTGCAGCAGCAAAGTGCTGTGCCCCAGCCCCTCCCCCCCAAGTCCACTAAATTAATTTTATTGTAATTATGTGTGACATAATTCAAACAAACTATGAAAAACAATCCACTCTGTGACATTAAGACTTTACTACCCATCTGTCCTCAGCTTTTTGAGTTACCAGCCTTAGGACTTTTCCAGACAGTTTAGTACATTTTGGTTGGTGGTGTTTATTCTGAAATAGGTGCAGAAACTTTGCTAAAAATGAAACTCGGAACTGGAGCTTCAGCCTCTGCTTGGCTTTAATGTACAGCTGCAAGTTAGAGGTGACCCTGCTCACAGCACTGCAGAATCTCAATGACACCTGAGGAATCACTTCTCGCAATCCTTCTTTCCTATCGAACATCATCCCTGAAATGAAAACAAGCAAGACTAACCAGTGCAGAATGTTTCCAGCAATTTAACACAACTCTTGTAAAAATGAATGTATCTACTTCAATAAATATGGTATAGCTCAACCACTGTATTTTCCTTACATGGATACAGTATAGAATTGCATGTTCTCAGCAGCCACATAAAGCTCAGTGCCATTTGAGTATTTTGTTTTTCCCTAGTGTCTTTTTTGCAAGATCCGTATTTCCCAGCCTCCTTGTTGCTAGTAGAAATTTGGGAAGAAACATTTTTCAGTGACTTCTATGCGAAGAAATAAAAACTCCATGAATAAGGCTACAGATCAAACTCCTTGTGTCCTTCTCCTCTGCCTTCCCACACAAGTTACACGGGCACTCCTGTGATGACGGCCTCAGCAGTAGTTCCTCTGCGGTCAGAGCCAATGTTATATGTTTGTGGCAGAGTTCTAGGTCAGATGTTTAGTCCAGTCATTGAGTACTTAAAAGCAGTTCAGGAAGCACTGACGTCCCCTTCCTACAGCCCTGAAACCATTACTCGGAAGGAGGGCGGCACATGTCTGTGCCGAGGACTGGCGCTGGGGCTGACGCAGGGACTGGCACAGCTGGCGTCAACTCCTCCTATGGATGGCAAATAGGCATGGTGGAGAATGGGCAGCTGCAAGGACAGCCGGCGCTGTATGCTGCCAGAGAGACAGAGAGACACAAGCATTAGCCAAGAGCAAAATGTAATACGTATAGTCATAGAATCATAGAATCAAACCATAGAATAGTTTGGGTTGGAAGGGACCTTCAAAGGTCATCTAGTCCAGACCCCTGCCATGAGCAGGGACATCTGCAACTAGATCAGGTTGCTCAGAGCCCCGTCCAGCCTGGCCTGGAATGTTTCCAGGGATGGGGCATCTACCACCTCCCTGGGCAACCTGTGCCAGCGTTTCACCACCCCCACTGTAAAACATTTCTTCTTCATGTCTAGACTGAATCTCCCCTCTTTTAGTTTAAAACCATTACCCCTTGCCCTATTGCAACAGGCCCTGCTAAATAACAAGTCTGCTAACACATTACAGGCTTGATATGTTTGCAGGTTGCTACAAGGACATTTTCTGTACCTGCTGCTGTGACAGAGGGGGTTAATGCCAAGAGCATTACACTCAGTGCTGCTGAGTTACACCACCATGGTGTTATTTCCCCTTGAGGACTTTTCCTGCCATGCTAGACATGACAAAAGAATCTAAGGGTACGTTCTCATCATCCCACAACCTTTTGAAATTCCCAGGCACTTTCAGGTTGATCATTAGACTGCTGATACCAGAAAAAGGGAAAACCTTAACTTTGCAATGAGGACATATAGCTTTGCAACTCCCTGCCCCTTGCGAAGTGATCTATTGCACGCAGAGTCCCAGCTGACTGCATAGACATGCAAGAGCTCATGGGCTGAGTTTTAAGCCACGCATCATTTAGCGCAAGGATGTTAGAATTAAGGATGGCATTTTTGCAACTCCAGCTAAGGCAAACACAGGTGCACGGCGGGAAGGAATTCAGACTGACAGGTTTTGCCAAGTAGTTCCTCTTTGCAGTTTAGGTCTGTGCTTTTGAGGTGCTGGATGCTCTCCAGTTACCACAGTCAGTGCTGTAGGACTGAGGAGTTGGCACCCTAAATGCAGTCTAACCTTCCACCCACACCAAAATTGAGTATTTAGTAACCTGACATTCCATATCCAATAGTCCAAGCAGATTGACATCATGACAGCTGGTAGGTTATTGTGGTTTTTTGTTGTTGTTGTTGTTTTCTTTAAGGGATAGTAGATCATGCTCACAGATATCCTAACTAACCCCGCTCCGTGGAGAGGACAGTGCCATGCTGTGGATATACTGGCACCTTACACTAAATGAAAATCCAGTTGAGGTTTGTTAGTGCAAGAGATACTTTGATTAAGATGTTATCATACCAGGATTGCTTCTTCATTTGGAGACATTCACTCTCGAAACAGGGAGGAACTTTTTAAAGAGAAGACAGATGTCAAATTGACACAGCTGAACTGAAGACTGGCTTTTTTATTCCAGAAGAAAAATGGCCATACAAAGCATTGTATCAGTACAATGGAGTTTTAAATTTATATTTCCCTGTTATCTGATATAATGACTGGATATAGACAGGCCCTTGTAAGAAGTGTGTGTTTGAAAGCTTGTCTTTGTATGGCCTTTCTGATTCAAACGACATTTCATTTCTTTTTTTGCTTTGTGTTAGGAAGTGGAGACAGCTGCCAAGGCATCCATTGCACCGCTCAGGGACCAAGCGGTATAGCTTTCAAATTCAAATAGAAATGTAATGTTGCTTCTCTTTAGTTTCTTCACTACAAACTAAGGCTTGTTTATACAGAGATGAGGTGAAGACAGTTGTAGGCTGTCTAGCCAGGAAGACCTTTCTCATCTTTTCTACCCCCCCACAAACTCCTTTTAAAAGTTTGATGCGATATAAATCCACAGTGTCGAGCGTTGTAGTGCTGGCAATGCATCCCTGGGATTAGACAAAATCCATTCATTGTTATTTTGCTACTGTGCCCAACTCTTTCTGGTGGCATCAATGAAATCATGCCTTGTTCCCAAGCAGTGCAGAGGTGGCATGGCTCGCTGCTTCCATGCGCTGAATCCTTATGAGCCCCAGGCTGTGGATTGTCATTCTGTCTCTCCTTGCAGGGTCAAACGCAGAATTCCCCACGCTTATTTTCCCACCAGTGGAAATGCTTACTCTGTTCAACTGTTACAGACTTCTCATTAAAGAGCTTTCTGATGCTATTCCAAGGGAATCCAGTTGCATAATCAGGTGAATGGGATTTCTTTTTCACCCATTTAAGTGTTAGCCATACCATGGACAAAGCATGTTTATTTGGCTATGCCAAGAGTGGCTGCAGTGGGTGGCAAATTTTGCTTTAACTGTACTTCAAGTTTACTTTCACTTGAAAACTTGGTTTCTGGAACTGGGGCAGAGGACCGTAGCCTGGAGACTTGCACACACTTAACCGTTTATGCAAAACTCTTAGGGGAAAAACAAAACAAAGTAACAAAATCCAAACAAAACTGCTATTTTCTCCTTAAGTAAAAGCAAATCTTGTTCCTTGCCTTACTGCGTGGTTTTTCTTTTCCCCTCCAATATCAGTGCTTTTCTCCCTCCTACACCCCTGCCACATTTTGTCAATGCTTTTCAGGGTGGTGGCATATAATTTGTTTTGAGTTGTCCATACAATATAGATATGGCAAAGCATATCGTCAAGTATTTGGAGGAAGGAATGGTTAATATTAGTATTAGCGGTTTTCTACAACTGCCGAAGGAGTTGGAAAGGAAAGGTGGTGCCACACACAGAGCAGCCACTTATCAGAGTATTGTGTTAGAATAGGGCCGTATCCTCAGCTCTGTACAGAAATGCCATTTATTAGGGATAAATAAAATCAAGTAAAAGCTCGACTTCCAATGCCAATACACATAGGAACACAATGCATATGGGAACGCATGATGCTACAAAGAGGGCAGAGGCATTTGAAAAAATAATTTCTTTCTGCTATACAAAACCAGCGATGAGATCCATTGCTAAGTGGGGGGACTGGAACAACTCCTGCTAGAGTTGAATATCTGAAGAGCTGTGGGAGCATATAAAGCACGTCTAAACATTCAGGTACCTTTTCAGTTGATTCTCCAGCCCATTAATGTTGATTTTTAGCAACTGCTGGGAAACTGGAGATGTTCTAAGAGAGTACTGTAAAGCAAGATGTTGTACTAGCAAGTAAACTGAGCATTCTAAATCCACCTTATTTTAAGGACAGATTTGAGTAGGATTATAGACAGACTAATATGAACCACTGTTAGTGAAGAAACTCAGTAAAGGAGGCATGCTAATGCCAAGGCATATGGCTATAATGCAATAATCCAGTCATAACCAACTTTTTTTGATGAGAGTTTTTGGTTACTAAAATCAGCATAACTGGCTCCAGCAGGGTATTTGACTGTCTTTTAAATGTTGCTAAAAGCAGAGCTTTACCTCAAAAAAATATCAAGTTAGTTTCTCTAATAAAGGTTACACAGCAGTTAGCTGCTTTGAAGGTTAGAAAAATGACCACATACAGGAAATATCCTGCAAAAATTACAGGTTTTAGTGGGGTCCTGCAGAAATCTGTCATCACCTCTACTCAGAGATCTGGAAGACTGTTACATGTTCTTGCTGTTAAAATGAGGACAGTATAAACTTTAACGGTGCCAAAAACTAATTCACTGAATGTAGGTCACTGATGAGATGGGACAGCATGCAGGACTGAAGGTGCCCAGAAGAATGTCTTTAAGGGTCATGGAAGATCTCCTATTGAGTATATTCGTGTAGCCATCATGCAGATAAGCTGACTGATGCAATCTTTAGATAAGTAAGCAGGTCCCTATCAGGCTGGAATACAAATAGTATCCTGGTTAACATCTCAGCACACTGCACTGATAGAGCTGGTACTGAAATAACGTGTCCAGCTAAGGTACACCGATCTTATCAATGCTTATAAATATCTCCAGGGTGGATGTCAAGAGGATGGGACCAGACTCTTCAGTGGTGCCCAAGGACAGGATGAGGGACAATGGACACAGACTGTAGCATAGGAGGTTCCATCTGAATGTGAGGAGAAACTTCTTCACTTTGAAGGTGCCAGAGCACTGGAACAGGCTGCCCAGAGAGGTTGTGGAGTCTCCTTCTCTGGAGACATTCAAAACCTGCCTGGACACATTCTTGTGCTATCTGGTCTAGGCGAACCTGCTTTAGCAGGTGGGTTGGACTAGATGATCTCCAGAGGTCCTTTGCAAGCCCAACTATTCTGTAATTCTGTGATTCTGTGATCTTCTCCAGCAGGTCACACACCCACAGAAGAGGAGACACCCTGGCCTACTGGGAAATGAACTACTATATCTATTCTAAACTGGTTCGGGCTGCTTTCTGGACCTGAGATGAACTGGCATGGTGCAGCTCTCATCCATGCAGCTAAGCTCCCCACAAACAGGGTTTCCAAATACCAGACTGTGCCTCAGCATTACCTGGGAAAGCACAAGCTGATGCCACCGCGCTAGGAGGTACGCTGATAAGCACCACAGAAAATCAAAGTTCAGGGCTTGAGCCTGTGCACTGGCACTGCTTTGTCTCCTGTAGGAAGTGTTAATTTACACTGGGTAGCCAGTGTGAACAGGAGAGAAAGCAGCCAGCACTCGCTTTTTGCTCCTCATGTCTGATGGTCTGACTGGGTATGGCAAATTTTACATGGCATTATGGATAACCTACCAGGTCCTGCCCAGCAGGAAAGGGAGTAAGAGGCAAAGGGAATGTGAATCATCTATATTCATGCTCTAAGGCTGCTTTACAGTCATATAGACTGTATTTTCCTTAGGTGCGGGGTTTTAAATCTGAGCCAAGCACAAACCAAATGTTTATATAAACAACACCCCATGAACAAATGTGAAACAACTTCTTGCATGATTGAGCCTGAAGTGAGTGCATTCTGCTGTGCCTTCACTTTGGACACAACTGTAGGATAGGGGATCATACTTGCAGTTAGTCAAATGTATCACTAATGGGAAGAAAGAAGGAAAAAAATCCAAACTGAACTCTTTTCTGCATTCTACAAGAACTTTCATACTGGAAGATGTCAGCTCTCCTGAGTGCTGTCAATAACAGGAAGCTGGGATGCTTCTTTTTGCTATTGCCATTAAAGAGTTAACATTTTTGCATTATTATCTTAACGTCCTCCTTTCATAAGTTTGTGGCAAGGAGGAAACCTTTTTCAGACTAATGTCCTTGAGGTCTGTGTTCTTGAATAAGAAATAGGTTCAGCAGAGTGTGTGACTACCTCTCTTATCAGATGCCCTGTGTACACAGTAAGTGAGAAAGAGAGGGCACAAACCACAGCTTGTTTGTAACACTTTTTTTTTTTTCCCACAAAAATGATATATTTAATGACCACGGAAGGCCAGAAGTGCTGCCGAACAAATTGAAAAAAGCACATACTTGAGGAAGAATATTCTTAAAGAGCAAAAAGTTTGGCAAGAGGCAATCTTTGGTCAAACAGAGGGAATCACAAAGCCCTAGTCCTGAAGATGGCTACACTTCTCTCTGGCAGGTCCCCTGTGGTGGAGTGGTGAGGCTCTGGTACCCAAACTGCCAACACATCTTCAGGGCAGACATTGACTCTTGGACCTGGCACAGTCACAGCTGTGCAAGTGCTGAATGACACTGTTTTGATCTACCAGGACTTCATTAATTACTTTCCATAAATGTCAGTGACTATTCAGATTTGTACTGACTTGCTCTTTAAGACCTTCAGGAAATCTCAGTCTTCTCAACAGTTACTGCTAGCCTAGGGGAGGGTCTGTCACCACCAAATGTTTTTATTTTTTTTTTTTTTTTTCCTCTCTATTAAATCTATGTTGGGACAACTGGATTGCCTGAGTGTCTGTGTTTTTCTTAGCATCTCTCTTAATGTAAGGTGGCCATGTGCAGATGAGGCTGCATTCACACTACATTATTTCTGACAAATGGTGCTGGTAAAAGACAGACCTCTAATAGCTATGCATTAAAGCACTCTGCTGACCCCATAAAGTCACGAGAGCTTTCTCAGCAAGGGCCCTGCTTTTATGAAATAACTAGATACTTCAGCTACTGGGGGCTCTTTTTTTGGTGCATATGTGTGCATGTGTGTGTGGATCAGCTCCAGTGCAGGTTTGGGTTGAGGTTTTTTGGGGTGCAAAGACAGAGTTAGAAATCCACGTGCTTTCCTGCCCCAGGTAGTACAAGGCAGTAATTGCTATCTGAAATCAGGTTTGTTGTCACTGATGGAACATGTGACTCAGTCTAGTAATTTATTTAATTTATTCTGTTTTTAAATAAGCTTTTAAGTTGCCTGTGTACAAAACAGGAATCTGACAGCTATTAGCTCAAATCCTGATGAAGTGATGCCCGAGTAAGTTGGCTGCCTTGGGGAAAGGGCTGATCCAGGGACAAACAAGCACGGTGCTTCCCTGAGCTCTGGCCCACAGCAGGCTCTGCTGAGCTGGTACAGGACAGTACATGCATTTATTATATAGGTTCCTGGAGAGAAAAGCTGATACCATCAGACTCTTTCCCCTCCATCAATCCAGCAAGTGCTTTGTGCCATCCTCTCCTTGTAGCCGCAGCATTGTTTCTAAGGGAAACTACTCGGTGCAGGCTTTCCTATGCCAAAACTCAGGTCCAGCTGCTATGGTAACGCTGAAAAGCCCTAAGACTGTTTTTATTTCTCAGCTAGCTTAAGATCGAAAGAGAACAAAATGGCGATGTACACCATGAGCCCTTCTGGCTTGTGTGTGGAAGGACTTGGGCTGTTGACAACAGCCACAACACATGTATGCACATATGTACATCCTCTTCTCTCCTTAACATACATTGGTGGTTGGCCACAGCTTGTCCTGTAACTCTCTACAGAAACTTTAGACATCATGTTGTTTCTGACAAGATAAAAGAAATATGTTAGTTTGCCTTTGGGGCACCGTAGGACCTACTGCCCCTGATTTCCTCTAAATCTGGTGGGGATAGTGAGCTGGGGGCAGGGAGGCATCACAGTACAACGTTGCTGCCTAATGGTGCTTCAGGAGTTGGCTTTCATATCTTCTGTTGCTGATGGTCCAGGCTCCCTCTGTAGCTGGGGTTGGCAGAAGGGGTTTACAGTGAAGGTCTTCCATAAAAATGTATGAAAGAGAAATATGGGTTTTGATGAAATGTAATAATTTAAATTAATGTTTTGCCAGCAAGGCAGCTGGTGTCCAGGGTGGAATTTATGGATGAAACAGTAGAAAACATATGCACACAATCACATGCATACTCAAGAGAGCAGGGGTACCTCCTTCTCTACCAGTATGTAATGGTGTATACTTACTGTTCTGGTGAGTTGATGTCTTCTATAGGATCTTTGCTTGTTCTGGAAGGGTCTGATGAGCCCCATTGTGCTGGTGGATTTTGATCAAGATGATTTTTCAAAATGGCTTTCTCACCATCTAGATGGATAACACATTCAATTTTACTTTACTGTGACCAAGTGACCATTTTTACAATGTTTCATTTTAAAATTTCCCAGATGTTCTTAATGCCACAAAGTAAAGCCTTTCTGCCCATATTCCAATACAGTCTCAGGTTTCCCTGTGAGTCCTTGGTACTCTTACGCTTCGGTGATGTGCTCCTTCAGAGGAACTGCCATGAAGAAACAGAAAAGGGACAAAACCTCTTTTGTCCTTCCTTTGCTTCTGCCCCACCTTTAAAAAAACTTACACAAACCAAACCTTGTTTCCCACCTCTGTGTAGCCCTATCATACCCTCTTGCCTTATGCTCTGAAAAAATTAACGTAACTGCATCATCATGTTACCTTGCACTCAAAAATTGTCACCTTTTCATATGAATAAAACCTCTTATTTAAGCCTTTTCCTAGAAAAAACTATAATCTCATTGATGAATAAAACCTTGGTACTCTTGCAATCACACAAGCAATTAAGTGCCATCATTTAACTATTTTCTATCATTTAGCACAGAAATATGATTCATATCAGTCGCGCGGGTCCATAGGCTGTCTGCAGGAAGGACAGCTAATGATTTCATTAAGCTTTCTCCTGCAGTTTTCTTTTTTTGGATAGTGATAACGTAGAAGATGGTAATTTTCCCCGTAGGTAGCTTCACTTGTTTCCCCCAGGAGTCCTGGGAGTCCCTGGCAAGCTGTGCTGAAGCTGGTTGCATCGGTCCCCCTGAGAAATGCAGACAAACACAGCCATTTTAAGAAGGCTGTCTTCGCCGGGGATCCTTTCTGTTCCTGCCTGCTTTTCCAAAGTCTCCCTGCTGTGTTAAGCCAAATAAAATCACATGGAAAACATCCGAGTAATGAGGACAGCGCACAGTTTTCATAAATAATTACAGAGCCGCTCCAAATCCATCACCGGCAGTTGTTTGCCACACACACAGAGGAACAGTGATTGCTGCAGGCATTAAGGCAGCGTGGAACGGGACTTGAAGGTAAAAACTGGAAAAGAACACTGGAGGATTTGAATGTAAAAATGGGTATGAGGGAGAAAAGCAGGAAAATATTGAAGAGAAAATGAAAATAGCATGAAAATCCCAGTGCATATTGCAGGATTGAGATGCTTTTCTGTTCTACTAGTGCTCAGAAGCCCCAAATAATGCTCAGGTCCCAGCACACTAGGAATATCTACGTTATCAATGAGCGCAGTAAGGATACTGGTGGGCAGCAGAAACAGGAGTGACGAAAGAAGGTGAAAGCAGAAACAGGAATGTTTTGAGGGCAAACTCCAACACGCATAATTGACCCAGCGTGGTCAGCCCCGGCATTACTTTGTAGCATTCACTTTCTGCTGTGAAAAACCTAACAAGCAACTTGGGAAGAAGTGAATAGGTCAGGATGCAAAAAGGTGCAGGCATGGGGATCTCTACAGCTCAGAAGAGGAGGAAAGAAGATTTTTTCACTTATGTTGCACGGTACACAAAGGTCTGGGTGAGAAAGGGGGCAATCAGAACACATGAAGCTGCTTCTGTTGGGGCAAGAAAATGTCAGTAAAAGAGAGTTAAGGAATTCAGTTGCAAGAAGAATGCTTAAAAGGAAGATCTGACAGGATTCACTGGTGGTTTAGATGTGAAGGGAGGGCAGCAAATACTCAAATCTGACAGTGGCTAAAATAAGCAATGAAGTCTATAATCTCTGGGCAGCCTGAAGTTTGCTGGTGTGGCATTTGCTGTCACAAGAGTTCAGTTTTTCTTTTCCATATATTGCATTTCTATGTATATTGAGCTTGACATTTGCATAAAAGCCTTGTGACGTCTATAAACAGACACATAGAAAAGAACACTTTTTACTCCCATGATTAAAACCAGCATTCAGTCCTGAGCTGATCTGAGCTGACAATGAAAACTGCTGACTTTATGATAGAGACCAAAATTAAAATTTGAGTAATCCTTGTAATTAGGGATGGAAAAGGTGTATTATTTAACTATTTTAAGGTCCCAACTCCTTTGGCGAAAATAACCTTTTACAAAGCCACTGAGGATTACAATTCTTCATCAAATGACTGGAATATGCAACTGTTGGGCTTTGGAGTATGTGATTTAGTATATTAATCTGTGTTATATGCCCCTTAAGGGGTTTCTTGTGCTTTCAGTTGTGTTGTGAGAGAGAGAGAGAGAGAAGGAGGTGGTCCCTGTCAAAAAGGTGGGGGATTTAGTTTAAAGTAGACAGAAATTATGTATTCTCTGCCTACTCACCCCTCAACACTGACTGCCCATATCTCACTGTGTGTTATTCTTAATAGACCCTTCTCTATCACACTTGCAGATGACTCTCCCTTAACACACTGCATATATTTCTGTGTACAAGGTTACCATATACAAGTTTTAATGTACTAGGTTAAAAAAATACAGGCAAAATCCACCTAAAACTGCCACAATTTTGAGATTTTTCTTTTTCCATTGCTTCTTTCAAGATGCAAAATGTTGGGTAATTCTTATTTGTTAAGCTTTTTGGGAGAGGAGTTGTTGGGGTTTTATTCTGCAGCTATGGAAACTAGAATATATATATTTTTTTCATTTACCTTTCATTTAAATAATGAAGAGCAAGATTCTCACTTAGTCATACGCTTCCAGGAGCTGGAGCTTAAAAACACTATCACCATATGCACTTAAAAAACTGAAGGGTGGAGGAAACTGATTTTATATATGTGAACAACTGAAATAAAATAAATTAAGAGTAACGGTAAACATTTGAGTTCCCAGTTTCCCCTGGAAAGTGTAGCGCTGCTTTAAGTACTTCCCCATCTTTTCTTCCTCTGTCCATTAACTATACCACTTGAAAAATGCCCTTCATTCTCATTCAGCCTTAATAAGTTGCACCGGGATGATCTCACTACCTTCAAAATTGAATTTACATTAGCCAGAAGTACTTTGTAAGTAATTTTCACCTTCGCAGACCTCAAACCGGAACTCAGAAGTCTGGCTAAGTGACGCCTGAACACTTTCCGTTCAGAAAACCGCCGGGGAAAAAAAGACAAATAGGTCTCAAGGGCCTCGCGCGGTGCTCACTAATGGCTTCATTAGAAAACAAAATCCCGCTGCCCAGTGGTTGGTGAGAGCCAGAAGGCTTCAGCCCAGGACCTTTCCCTACCTGCAGCAGAGAAATGAGTTCCAATTTACAAAGCTCGGAGCTGGCAGATGCGGAGGGGCCGAGCGAGGGGGCGGCTGCTCCCAGCTGCTCTCCTCTCGCTCTGCCCTGTGTATGATCACTCTGCAACCCGGCGCTGCCAAAATTTCCTGGGCTGGCTTAAACGCATCATGCATTTTAATAACTCCTGTTCAGCTGCAGGTCGAAAGCACCAGGTGACT
Organism: Caloenas nicobarica; assembly: GCF_036013445.1. Classification (NCBI taxonomy): domain Eukaryota; kingdom Metazoa; phylum Chordata; class Aves; order Columbiformes; family Columbidae; genus Caloenas; species Caloenas nicobarica. Next base: position 100,357,903 of record NC_088246.1, on the reverse strand, counting down.
GCCACTGCTGCGGTTTCTTCCAAGATTTTTCGAAACTGTGTTTCTTTAACTAGAAGTTTGTTTCGTTGACGCTTGTACACTGCAGCTTTATTGAACATCTTCATCATTATGATTAAGTGGCAATATTCCTCCGATGGCTTACAACTTGATGGCAGAACCCACTGTTCATCTCATATCTTTCAATTCCACTGTTGTTTTCTCTTTACTAGAAAGCGTATTTTATGCTCCGCAAAGAAGCAAGTGTGGTTTAATAATGACTTAATAGAGCTGGCAGAGAGAACCTTGCTGATTTACTAAAGAATTCTGGAAACTGTAAAGCTAGCTAAAGGCGTATTTTTAAAAATCTACTGTAATTTTTCACACTTCTGTGGTTTGGACCATGAAACAACACTAGCTAGTTTCTGCTTTTTATGTGAACAGGATGAAAAGAAAGTAAAACGAAAGAAAAAATTAAAATGATCACGTTGCCTGCTGGGTATATCAGAAAAAGTTCTTCTGAACTTAGCTCACAGCACTAGGCAGTCTAAAACATGACTTCTGATAGTTTTGAAAGGAAGATTTTTTTTTAAAAAAGAAAAGCCAGCAAGATTCTCCTTTGATTTATACTACTTTAAATCAGAAGAAACTCCTTTTACTACAGATTTGTTTCTGTGCAAGGAAGGGCAGGCACTGAACCTCTGGTAGTTTGGTCTCCCTGTTGAAATAGAAACAATCTCCAATTTCAGGATTGGAATCCATTTGCTGGACTTCATAGAAACTAGTATACATATCTCTATATGCAAAGGATATAAAGAACTATACCCTTCCTTTAAAAAGAATTCGTTTAAAGTCTTGCACACCTATTTCTGAAAGCCTATCCTTTGAATCTGTGGTTTCAATCTCAAGTTTAGTGCTTGAATCGCGTCAACTTCATAGAAGTAATATTTCCTCCCTCTGTCACAAAGGAACACTGTTCTGCTTCGCATTTACAAACAACATGCTGAAATCTGTTTTCCTTTGAGCTGCTTTTACACGCAGAAAAACTAACACTAGGAAACATTGGAGTGGGGTGACAACTGACAGCATGTAGGCATATCTGACATGTAAATGAATGTTCCCGGTCCATTTACAGCAATGAACAAAGACTGTTTTCTGGCTCAGAACAGAAAAGGCTTTCTGCGCAAGCAAGAGCACCTGCACAGAGAGAGAACTCGCAAAAAGGGTTTGTCCATAAGTGGGGACTGTTGTAAGGCTGTCTCTTGCTTCTTATGTACTTTCCATAGTATGGCTGCCATTCATTCATTTTCCTAATGTGCTATTCAGAAATGTACCGGCAAAGGTAGGAATAAATGGAGATTCTCCTGCAAGATTTCTTCTGAGCTTGACTTTATATGAAGCTCTTGCGATCTATGAATCATTCATGTAGAAATAATTTCATGTAATAAAATATCAAATAGAAATCAAACAGAGTAAGATTGTAAGATTCCAAGTACAGCAAAATTAGCCAGCCCCCCCATACCACATAGTATCTTCTCTCTGTATTCTTCTCCTCAGTAACTTTTATCTCTGCAGGAACTTGCATGGTTGAAATAACTTCTACCTTCATGAAGTCTCTCCTGTTTCTGGCACATCGGCTGCATGGGTGAAGGGAGCCCTTTTGGGAAGCTCTGGTTTTGTGCCCGTGCCAGGGTGTTTCTTCCCTGGAGCTGTGCGACACAACCTTCCTCTTTACACAGCATCACAGCTGCAAGCATTTGTCCTCCTTTTTCCAAATGTCAGCCTGGAAAACTCAGCCCTGTCTCCAAGCTTGGCCCCCTTTGCTGAACGGCGCTGCCAGGAGCCGAGCGTGGGTCTCACCCACAGCCCGTCCCTGCCTTAAACCCCAGCTGAAATGCGGCCCTGCAGCTCCAGCAAGGTGAGCGGATCCCACAAACAGCAAGCTGGGGGAGAAGCAAATGTGGTGCTGTGCACAGAGCCGAGGTCGCTAAGCAGACACAGTGACTCAAAATCACCCCAGGAATGTATCAAACGAAGTTAAGGGGATGCCCTTTTAAATTCAACTGGAGAAGCCATTTCTAGAGCCATGGTCTATAAAGCACATTGGGAACTACTTGACCACACAAAGCTGTCTAGCAACACAGGCAAAAATGCATTAAAAGAAAAAAATCAATCAAGCCATAAACTACAAACCACATTTCCTGATTGCTTTTCTTACATAGCCAATTGCTGTAGATGTCTCAGGAACATTACACATTTCTGAACAAGAGATGAGTGTCTCAGATAACATCTCTCTTTAAATGAGACGTACTGAATTGAAATGTGCTGTAAAGAAGGAGTACAACAGGAGCTGCTGCTGTTAATAACTAACCAGGGATCCCAAAGTTATGAAACTTAGCCTGAAGTCAGGCAGTTACAGGAGTGCACAGTTGTGTCTATCTATTTCGGCTAAAGTAATTTAACTTTTGTGTCCTAAATCTGTACTTGGCATAAATGACAGTAGAGGGGAAGGAAGAGAAGAACCAAATAACCTCCTTTGGCATTTGGCTATAAGAGTTAGGAATTTTAACATGAGACAGTTTTTACAGATCAGAAAACTACTGAAGTGTGCTATGACATCAAAGTTTGATTAGGACTTGTTTGAGATGCATTGCATAAGTCCTGTGTTATTATCTGTTCTTTGAAGTGCAGTGCCCTGAGTTTGTGTACTCAATAGCAATGGGGATATATTACCTTGCATTCTCTATGTGAACTCCTTCAGAACAGCAACGTATAATATTTTATAAAGAGGATTGACACAGGATTCAGCCATGTCCACAATGGAAATGTGGCAAATGATCTGCTATGATTTTTCACTCCAAGTCATGCTATTTTTAGCATTCCTCTTTACTGTCCTACTCCTTCTCTCTCAGTTCACATTTTTTACAAGGTCCAAGGTAGGCAAAAACCTTGTCATCACCTTAAAAACAACATTAGACTGGCTTCCCCAGTTGCACGGTGGAGGTGAGAGACATAGTCACTTCTAGGTCATGCTAATAAATTATTTACAATCCAGAAGCTTCACTCAAGTACCATCGGGGACAGATAATTTCAAGGTTCTGTACTTTCATTTACAGATGAAATACATAGCTACAGAAAGCATAGTTATGTCAGTCAGGGTTAGCTTTCCTGCAGCCGTGAGGGCCAGAATTTTTTAAAATACCATTTAAGTGATGTCTGTTTGCATCTGCACGGAAGCAGCAGTGACTCAGCAGCATGAATTCTCCAAAACCTTGTTATTTTGATTGGGATGGCAAATTTAAATTAAGCACATAGGCTGACTATTGGGAATGAACACGGTGAGAGAAATAGAAAGGAGATTCAGACATGCAGCTAGGGGACAGGGAAATGTGGAAATAGAGAAAACAAGAGGAAGAAGAAACAGAAATGGAGGAACAGAAAAAGGCTAGCAAGGGTTGTTGAACATGGTGGCTCAGAGCCTGGAAGCAGGAATATTTGGTGCCATTAGGGTCAGAATCAGAATACTCCAGGATACTCATGCCTGGGGCATGTGCCACTGTGTCTGGAACCAAGCTTCAAACACCTGCTGCATATTGGGATCCAGGTATTCTCCATTCCCAGGTGAATGGATGCTCTAACCTATTCAATAGGTTATGGCCTCCCCCCCTGCCTTTTGTGTAGAGCTTGGTAGGTCCATTCAGAAAACTGTGCCCAGCAGCTTCAGTCTGCTGAAGAATATCTACCCTGTAGATCCCGGTAATACATAGTTCCGAGCTACTCTGAACATTAAGGCTCTGTACTTACAGGTGATTTTAAATACGTACCCCCCAGCAGAAATGTGGACATTGGGGAATTGTACTGGGGGAAAATTAGGAACACATACAATCTTGGATGCTCCTGCTTAAAGCAGCAGTTAAGCATTGATGTCTTTTGTAGATAGAGCCACAAGTAAGTGTGGAAAGGTTATATTTTTCTCCTTGATTTCTTTACCAGCATCCTACTGTTAATGGAGTGCAACCTACTGTGGAAAGCATCCCATCCTAAATTTATACCCAGCATATCTCTTGAGAATCATTTTTATTTCTCATACCCAAACTCAGATGGGCATTTGGCACAATGTAATGTTATCTTTTCTGCTTGAAATATTATTCATGATTTATCATTTCTCCTGGAGCATCTGACATGAGTGGAACATTCTATATGTTCCTTTCAAACACTTGGTAAAACTGCCTCATCCCACTCACTGATGTTAGTTCTTGCTGCTGATCTCAGGCCAATAATCACACGCCTCCAGCAGCTATTTGCGTTTTCCTTTTCCTCCTTTCCCCCCTTCTGTTTTTTTTAATTTTAAAAAGGACACTGGGAACTCTATGGAGCTCTTCTTTTTTTTTTTTTTTTTTTCTTTTTTTCTCTTCTCTCCACAAGTTACACAACCAAGTGTATACCCAGGCTAAAACAAAAGGCATATGAAAAAGTAACCTTATCCAACCAAAATTTCAATATACTTTAAAAGCATGTATGAGCTCTTGCTGTTCTAAAATTATTCTTCAACAACTATACTTGCAGAAATGGCTTCTGTTCCACTTAACCAAGATTATGCTGCCACATCAATAGGAATTCTGAGCCTAGTATTGCAATAAATATGCAAGGCTACAACTTCCCAACATGGGACAACTAGTTTTTCATATATTATAGTAGTATTCAGCTATACGAAGTTATTTGCCAAAAGTCACAAAGTAGATCAATTCTAGAGTCAGAAATGGAAGCTAGGTGTCCTAGCTTCCACTTTATTGCGCTATGCACCAAATCTTATTGCTTCCCAAAAGTGAAATAGATTTAATGGAAGCAATTGTTTCACATGCATTTCTTTGGGGAGAGATGCAAGAGACACAGTAGAAACAACTTAGGAATATTACAGTCGTCATGAAATCCTTTTTTATCAGTTCCTAGGGAAGAGTTTTCATACATGAGTGCCTTCAATTCTATATTTAGAGTCCAAATCAGCACTGAAATATTTACATGCTTCTCTTCTACGTGCTTGATAGCAGTGTCCAAAAAGCAGGATTTTAACATCCTGCTCAGAAGAGAACATATTAAACTGGGCTTCCTCCTGCTGAAGGCTGGCTCGATTAACTCTCACAAGATCTGAAATATTCTGTGACTTTCCTTCCTCCATATAGCACAGAAAACTTGACTTCTGAACACATGCATGCTTTTAAAAGTTTCCCACTTTACTATGTGTATTATAAAGAGAGGGCATACAATAGAAAACATAGGTACAGAGAAATAATTACTAAGTGGGTACCATGCAGCTTATTATATGAATCTGCATGCTTTCTGTAATGCAACCAAAATATTTAAAGCTCTATCTTACCCAGGTCCAAGTGCTCTGGAATCAATTCAGTGACATGATTGCTGTTCAAAATCTCGGTGGGTTAAGCTACTAATGGATTTTACTAACTCTCACCTTTGCTGTCTGTAAAGTTCCGTATACTAAGAATGTCATTAAGATCCTGATAGTGGTTCTGCTTAATGTATGTTGTTTTCTCAGGAGTGTCCTGAAGCTGCATTGTGACTTCCTCCAAGTCTTTGTCCAGCTGCAAAACGGAAAGAGTATGAATCTCTAAAAATTCAAGAGTCATTGCTTCAGGTTATCTGCAGTAACTGCATGGCTTTAATTAGACTAGAAGGCAGGTGGTAAAGCAATTGCCACTCTGTGACAAATACAGTTTTCCTATAGCACTACAACAATGCCTCTAAAAATCATGCTACAAGTTACAAACCACATTCAGCTGTGATACTGCGCACAGGGCATACAAGAAGAATAAGCTTTAGTAGTTTAAGCAATTCAGATGTACAGCTGAATGAGAAAGAGACAGGCATTAGAAAGCCCTCCTGAAGACCTCTCAACTGTTTATTATTTATGCATACAATTGTGGCATACATAGCTATAATCGCTTTCTTGAATCAATCAAGTTATCGATCATATACGAGAATATAAGGGAACTTTGGCATCAGGGGCATGTCCAGCCATGTGACTTACTGTGGTCAACTCCACCAGGAATGTTTTGTTTCCCTAAAGATTATTTTTTCTCCTTTTACCTTTCTTAGAGAGACAGATTCCTGTTAGACCTTTTGTTTGTACCTCTGTGTTTGTGAAATTTCAAAGAAAGTTCAACTCACAGTTTTTAGTTTTGGGGATGAGAACACTCCATACTTGCATGATTTGAAAATTACCTCCATGGTTATTATCTCTTGTGTCTTAAACTGTGCAATCTGATAGCTAGTAGTAAACTGCTATTGCAACCATAACTTTCTAAGAGGGGGAAGAAACAAAAATCCCAGTCCTGTCTCCTGAGAAGCGTCCTTTAAGACTAGCATGAGATGGAGAAAAGCACAGATGTTTTCTGACTGGAACAGCCACAGCATGAATGCTGGGTTGGTGCACCACTGGTTTTTGCACAGAGCTGAACAGAGGATGCTCTCCCCAGAGGCTAACTTGTATTCAATTAGCTACAGCCTCAGTACAAAATATGCAAATATAAGCATCTTAATGGTGATCTGGAATGGTCTCTGTGAACAGTTGTCCAGAATGCTGTGTCCAGAGTATGTCCCACTCACTACTGGCATAACTGAATTTTAAAAGTGCTGAATTTTGCTTTGCATTGTTTCCTTATAAAACGGAGACATAGCAACTCAAGGTAGATAAGCCGGAGATGTAGTTCATAGAATCATAGCATAGTTTGGGTTGGAAGGGACCTTCAAAGGTCATCTAGTCCAAGCCCCCCTGCAATGAGCAGAGACATTTTTGTGGCCTCCTCTGGCCCCCCTCCAACAGGTCCATGTCTGTCCTGTACTGAGTGCTCTGGAGCTGGACACAGGACTCCATGTAGTTGCTAGCCATGGCAGGGCATGCTCTAAATCACTTTGACAATGAAACTCTTATTTGGACCTAGTGGTTCTGGGTATTTAATCTATTTAAGCAAAAACTATAAAGAGCAGCCAGGCCCTGTGTGCACTAACATGGCTCAGTTGCCCAGACCAGCCTTACCTGTTACCACTGTCATGAGCCTTGTGAGGCACAGGCTGAGATCTTGTGATTTTGGAGGCTTAGTAGAAAAAACTGCAGTAGGATAAAAAACTGAGATAGCCAGTAGCCAGCTGAGCCTTCATTAAAAACTGCAATGCTGTCACGTAAAAGGGACCTGGCAAAGTTGAACTAAATTTCTTTAGCAAAGCAGAGATAACTTTTGGTTTTGGAATCTTTAGTAGTTTGAGTAAACACCTTTTGATTAACTAGGCAATTGTCATTAGTTGAGATCTGGATGAAGAAGTAATGGTTGCAATAGCTTTTCCTCAAGGCATATGACTACTTCACAGTCTAGGCAAGGAGAGGTTATTTTTTTTGTAAGAGATAGATCAGTTATGGTTATCTTGTCTCACAAAATGGGCAGTCTTCAAGGGTGATTTGTCATGGTTTGAGGTCTCCTGAGCAAGGATGGACATAACTAAAAATATAGATGATATAGCTCTAATGGAATTTATGGTCTCCATGCACTTAGACTTCCTCTTGGTGGAGACTGAAGAAACTTCACAGCCTTTGTGCCAAAAGGGTCAGCTTACATGATTGTAAAGGTCTTTTCTACCTCAAGAAAATACGTAATTCTATTTCATAGCAGATATAAAAATCTGTCTAGCAAGTTTTTGAGTGAACTCTCAGAGAGGTTAAGAAATAACAGCAACAGTCTCTGAACTCAGCCATGAACAGGAACAAAGAGAGCTCTTAAGTGCCCCTGGGGCTGTGGGTCTCTGTTACCTTGCATGTAAAGGTTGCACTTCTAGAGCTATTGCTCTATGGTGCTCAGCATGTCCATGTGAAGCAACAGGGTAATTTGGCTGTTACAAATAAATAAGGGAAGTTTCATTTAAATTTGCTAAGGCACATTTTCATTTTATCGCACCTGCTAAGTATTTACTGTATTAATTAGCTATTCATATAAATAACCTGTTTCCTATTATAAAATTTTTCTATGGGGAAAGCTATTTTTTTCCTCTAAAATGTGGTCAACATTTAAGCAGATTACAGAATTGCAACAAGAAAGAAATGCCTAGGCAGTGTATACAATAAACAATACCTCTGTAATTTTCATTCTCAAGCGGTGGTTCTCTGACTGCAGTCCTTCTAGTCGAGATGTGCTGGCCTGATTGACGCTGGTGACTGATGTTGATGTTTTTGAATCTTCTTTCTTTTGATTTTGAGTGAACTGAAATCGTCTGTTCTGTGTGGCTGCATCTGGATTTGTCCTCAGTGTGATGAGCTGAAAGGTTTAGAAGACTTAAGAAATCCCATAGATGGTTTTATTTTTGTATCTATTTCTTTTGTAGCTCAAAATATTGAAAGGCAAACCAAGAGCTCCTTTCTGGCTTTCAAGTACAAAATTCTGGAAAGTGAGCTCTGTTTGCTGTGTGCAGTACTTGAGAATAACTTTATAGAATAAGTTGAATCAAAACAATTTTGTAAAGGGAAGTGTTCAAAAAAATCAGGAAAAACTCATTTAAAATACATGTAACTGGATTTTAATTATGTTAAAAATAATTTTTAATATTTAATCAAACATATTTTTCTCCTTCATTTACATCTTTATACTATCAAAGGATGTATTCCTTCTTTAAGAAAAAAAAAAAAAAAAAGACCATCTCTTCCCAAGCAGTTTCATTTGAAATTTCCCCTTTCCTACTGTTACAAGTAACACTCAAGCAGAGAGAGGCATGAAGCAGGACTATTAACAGAAAGAACTCATGGGAGATTGCACTCTGGAGATAACAGAAACTTAATTAGGTTTTAGTGACCCAAAATAAAACAAATCTGTTCAAATAAATTAAATAAGCCACTTAAAAAAAAAAAGGTTAACCTTAAATATATTTAATTTAAGCAAATACAAGTAAGATTTAACACTCAGTGACAATGTGAAAATACTACCTCGATGTGAGGAGGGAAAGCTACTAGCTGTTTGGCAAGGGGGAGAGAGCATCTCAGATTACTCTAGAGAACACAGAATTTATGATTACTTGCCAAGCAGCATGCATATTTGTATATAGACAAAGCTGAAGGAGCTCCCTGCCCTGAGAGCATAGGCATGGCATTGTAAAGGGGCAATCATTTTGTAAGCACAGCACAGCCAGATTTTGTGGTATTGCCCCATTTTGGAATTGGTTCCTCTCGTTCTTCAGAGCATGAAGCTGTTCTGCAGCTGCAGTGGCATGAAGTAAGAACATGGCTTGATAGAGATCTGACTGATCAGACGCTGAAGCACTTGGTCCCTGGCATGTATTTACAGACCAAGTCTGCAGATCTGGCTGATGCCTGAAGACAATAAATTCCCTTTTTCAGGTGATAAAAGAGATTGAGAAGGCTGAGATATTCAATGCCTTCTTCACCTCAGTCTTTATTGGTAAAACTTGCTTTCAGAAATCCCAGACCCCTAGAGATGCCTACATCAATTGAACACAGGTTCATGTGACCTGAGGAGGTGCATCCCTGAGGACTAAGAGAGCTGCCCAATGTCACTGTGAGGCCACTCTCAATTACCTTTTGAAGGTGATGTTGAATGGGAGAGGTTCCTGAGGAGAGTGAGAAAGGAAATGTCACAGTTGTGTTCAAGAGAGGTGAGAAGGAGAACCTATGGATATACTGCCTGGTCACCTTCACGTCAGTTGAAGGAAGGTGCTGCAGCAAATCCTCCTGGGAACCATTTCAAAACATGTGAAGAGCAAGAAGGTGATTAGAAGCAGTCATCATTGATTTCTGAAGGGGAAATCCTGCCTGACCCACCTGATACCTTTCTTCAGTGAGATGGCTGGGCTGGTAGGTGGAGAGAGTTATTTTTCTTGACTTAAGCAAAGATTTCAACACTGTCTCCCATAATGTCTTCACAGTGAAACTACTGAAGTAGTGACTAGGCAAGTGTTCAGTGAGGTGGACTGAAAACTGAATGAAGTGCCAGGCTCAAAGGATTGTGGAAGCCAGCCACTAGTGCTATACCTCAGGGGTTCAGGCTAGGACCAGTTGGGTTTAACATCTTCATTAGTGACCAGGATGATGGGACAGAGCACACCCTCAGCAAGTTTGCAGATGATCCTCAAAGAGAAGGAAGGGTTGATACACCAGTTGACTGTACTGCTCTTCAGTGGGATGTCAAGAGACTGGAGATCTGGGCCAACAGGAATCTCCTGAAACCGAGCAAAGGGGAAATAACAAGTCCTGCTCTTGGGGAGAAAGAAAGCCCAAGAACCCACCCAAACAGGCTGAGGGGTGTTTCACTAGAAAGCAGCTTTTCAGTAAAGGTACTGGGTATTGTGGAGAACACCAAATGAAATATGAGACAGCAGCACCCTGGGCCAATAGAGATGATCCTTCCTTTCTACTTAGCCCTGGTGAGAGCAAACCTGGAGCATTGTGTCCAGGTTTGGGCTCCCCAGTACAAGAGAGACAAAGCTGTACTGAAGAAAGACCAGTGAAGGGCCACAAAGATGCCGAAAAGGATTGGAGTCTTTATGATACAAGCAGTGGCTGATGATTGTTTAGCATTGAGATGGAAGAGACCAAGGGGGACATTATTCATGTGTATGTATCCATGTGTGATGGGAGAGAGTAAAGAGGATGGAGGCAGATTCTTCTTGGTGGTGCCCAATGAAAGGAAGAGAAGCACAAACTGAAAACCAGGAAATTTCATTTAACACCCGAAAAACCTTTTTTTCTACTGTGAACATGGTCAAACACTGGTATAGGTTCTCAGAGAGGTTGGGGAGTATTCATCTCTGGAGATAATCAAGACCAAACTTCTCAAGGCCCTGAGTAACCTACTGTAGCTGAGTCTTCCTAGAGCTTCCTGCTTCTCTTCTCCCCCATTTCTCTGATTCTAATTAGGCTGGTTGTAGTGACTGGTATATCTAACTCCCAGAAAAAAAACTGCATTAAAATGAAGTTAAAGGTGAAGAACAGTAATTACACGGCTTCTTAAATTACCAGGGAAAAGTGTTACAACATAAAAGCTCTGCAATTTGATGTGGTCTAAGTTCAAACCGAATATAAGATAGGAGTATAGCCATCCATCAATTGACTCATCATCATCTGGGAGTTTATAGCTAAAGACTGGATGTTTTGCTACAAGGACATAGGCTCTAATGAATTCATTAACGTGATGTGGGTTAGATGGAAAAGTCCATGGGCAATATTGTTGGCTCACACTGTACAAGGAAAGGGGTTAGATTGGCTTTTTTCTTTTTTTTTTTTCTGACCATAAAGTCAGTTGAACTTGTGTCTTGCTGCCTCACTTACGTGCTGTTTCAGTTTCGACAGAGTCAATGCTGAATATCTACAAAGAATCAATGCTAAAAGACAAAAAATTCTACCAACACAGAAAATGAATATTTTAATCCTGGCCTCCTAGAACTGATTGTGCCTTGCTGCTCTACAGGAAACTGTATCAGAGTTAATGTATTAATGCCATTAATGTTCTGTCTCAAAAGGGATGGTGCAGAAAAAATGGAAGGATATGGAAGTTTGATAAACATTGATATGCAGCTTCATGAAGAGATAATATCTATTAGGATTGCTTCTTTTAAAGAAGTGATGAGTATGCTGAAAAATACTATGGACATACTGGCCCTTAAAAAGATAATTAGATATAGCAGTTAACAGCAAAGCCACACATAATTTATATTTGAATTCTTCAGATTTCTTCTACAAGATATCATTGAACCCAGAAATCTGTAGTAGTTTTAAAAATGTTTGGACATTTTTTGGTCGGATAACAAGAATGTCTACAGTTATTCTAAGTAGGATGCAGTATAATCGATATCAACACTTGTGTTTCAGGACAACTTTAAATGGAAAGAGTGATGAAAATTTTTTCTCTGATCTGTTTTACTCTACTATGGAGATTTTCCTTACATTTTTCTGAGGCACTTGGTGCTGAAAAAAATGGCAGTGGATGAGGTGGATATTTAACTGGAGAAATATAGTAATTGCCATGTTATAAGTAAATAAGATTAGTAGAGCTGACAAGAAGGGAAAAATATCATGTTTCATTCCCTAGTTCACCTACATTGTTGAATACTTGCCTGATTCAGATTCATAAAAGGGCTGTGGCCAAACTGAATTCCAGCACTGTTGGCCCAAGAGACTGCCAGTGATTAGTTTAAAGGAATGTATTTTACTCGGTATAGCTGAGAAGTAAATGTAGTAAACTGGTACAAACCCATGTTACTGTCTGGCCACAGTTAAATAAACAAAAAAGTGGAACCTTCCAAGTCTTCATTATCGCCTCCTGTGCTTGATGAGCCACAGGCTTTAGAATTTCACCAGCAATCCTCCTACGTCACCAAAATTGTACTAATTGACTACATATTTCTTAAGGGAAGGGGCTCAATGGCTGTCTCACACTGACACCTTACCTAGATGTACAAACTGGATGGCATTGTATTTAGTCTTCTGTGGGTTCCAGACAGGCTGTTGTGAAACCTGAGCTGGAGCAGGTTGCAGGAGAGAGCGCTTGCCAGCCGTCCTGCTGTAACGGTGGCACAGCACGGCGAGAAGAAATGTAGGGCAACATTACGAGAGCAAGAAGAACTCGCCAGCTGTGAAAGCACCCACGTTGACATTGGAAGCGCTGCTTTCCGGCTTCTGCTCCAACCCCCCCTTTTCTTTCTTTTTTTTTTTTAGTGCATTATCTAATGACCATTTTTAATGCAAAATACCCAAGCATTTGGAAACCTGATAATACGTGGAATGAGATGAAGTGCTTCATACTAGAAGGCTATGGTTCATGTTTGTATTTTGTGTAGAAAGAACTGAGAGGAAAAATGAGGGCAGGGTAATCAGGGTTTAAAAGAAGAGCAGGTGAAGGGGTTAAAAAAGGAAACAGAAAAGCCATTTCAAAGCCTGTGGTAGCGGAAGAGAAGGATGGGCAAAGGAGCATGAAAGCAAAGGGGCAGAAAAGCATGTCACAGCATTAATAATATTTTCTCTTTGAAGAGAGTTCTGACATTCTGTGGAGGTATTTTTGGCATCAGAGTTTTAATATGCATTTTCATACAGCTTACACGCTTAAATCTTGCAGCATTTCAAAGTACTCTCCGTTGCTATGTTTGTGAATGTTCCCTTAATTTAGAATGAAATTGTGATTCTTCCCTATGATCCAGAATAAAAATATGCTGATATATGTCTGCACAGTTTTTTAATATTTGAGAAGTGAATTACAGAACTTGTAAAAACATCCTGGTTAGGTGGTCCTAGAGAACAAATTACTTCATTTTTTTGCAGCTTCTATTGCCAACCTGTGCCTCTAATTTCTTCCAGAGGGAACACTTTGAGATAAATTTATTAGATTTTGCATTTTACACATATAGTTCTTGGTCCCCCTGTTAGAACCATCACCAGGGATGTCACTTAGCACCAGAACCTGTTCACTAAAATTTGCTCAATAACATTGATTGAACATGGAGCAGTAAAGAGTCACAAAATTTTTATCACTACTCATTTGAAAAGCCTAAGAACAGATTCCAGAGGTGAAAAGACCTGCATCTTGACTCTTGCCTTGCAAATGTTTCAGACATTCAACTGCATATGCATCCAATTTGGGATGATAAGCTATGTTTATGCAAGTCACTTAAAATGAATACAATTATACATTTTACTTCAAAATGTCAAATACATTCTCCAGAACTTGAGTCTTTGCTAAAGTAAGCTTATGCAGAAACCAGTTTTCCCTTCATTCAAGATCTGTCATGCTCAGGCCTAAAGCTTAACTCTGCAACTGAAATCATCAAGTTTCAGCCCTCTGTGGGTGTCTTCTCAGTTCTTCCAAAAATGCACAACAAGCACATTCTCAGAGCCCAAAAGAGGAAAACGAGATGAAAGCATATGCCTCCCAGTCTGTGCTTCACTCAGTCCATTAATATATCCATTAGCAAATATATCTTCAGTGTCAGCATTTTCAGCGTACATACAGTTTTCCTCTGATGTACCGATAAAGCCTGTCGTAACACCATACTTGAATACCTTAGAGGTTTCAACACAGTTGACCTTACAGCATGCTGGTGAACTAAGAAGGTGTTACTGTTTTGTAGGTAGAGAAGCAGAGATCCTGATTATCTTGCTTAGGGTACGTAAGAAACATGGCAGCATAGACAACTGGACCTTCCCCTCCTGAATCCATACTTATCACCCTTTCAAAAATGTTCCTAAAAGTTGGAAATGGAGACTGTTCCATATAAATTACAGAAAACGACTTTTGTTTCCCCAGTCACAGATTCAGTAAAAATATAGTAATTAGAAATGCATGAATTCACACTTCTGTAACTTTGCATATTCCATTTTCTCCAGAATCTCATGAAGCTTTGTTCTTCCTCTCAAGATCCAGAGACAAGAAACTATAGATGGGCTTGATTTAGGATTTACACACATCCATGTACTTGAAAAAGCAATGAACTTTCACATATTATATCATAATTACAAAACAGGAGGAAAAAAATCCAGACCCATGCTAAACAAATTCACCTACCTTAGGTACAAACACAAGGCAGAGAGTAATGGTGCTGCAGAATATTATGACTAAAGCAACGATGCAGAACTGCACATTGGGTTGGTCCCGAGTAAGGAATGAAACAGCAGCACCAATAATGCACATTATCCCCACGTTGTATACACTCATTCCGATGTACTTGCTATCATTCAAAGCAGGAATGCTGACATTTCGTGTCTCCCAGGCTAGGAAACACCCGAATAACTGAAATAGTAAAGGAAGAAAAAAAATATTATAAGAGGAATTGGCAGACATCCAGAAAAAGCACTAATTTAAAACTGGTATGTTTTCTAACTAGACAAATATAGGTGATATTACAATACAGAGATACACACCTACCTTTTACCCAATATCTAATTAACCTATGTGATTTGTTTTGCTCACTAGGACAGATTCTCATTTTCACAAGAAAAATATGAAACTTGGAATTAGTTGTGATGGGAACGAATTTCTCTGAATAACTATTTTATACTTATACTTTATAAAAGTATTTTATACTTTTAGTAATTTTTAAAGACAGTCCTTCCTGTTTGTTTTCAAGGATTCCAGTAAAGATAAAATGTGTGTTGTTCTTTTAGCTATTTTTAGCAGCTGTTCTCAGTATACTCTTATACAATCCAGTCATTCATTGTATGATTATCACCTGCATTAATAAACAGCAGTGCCAAGATGTGTCTCATGGGAGTCAAATATACCATGTAGAAAGTGTCACCCTAGTTGTTCAGACTGCGATTACAATGTATTTTATTATAGTGGGAGTTAGTAATGGCCTTTCAATTGCAGTTGTCTAATGATTTTGGGCTTCAACATTCTAGTGGCTTTTTTTTTCTTTGGTGTATTTTTAAGTTTTAGCCCCTTTGCTATTTGCAATATGCTCTTGCAATTTACTGGGTAAAGTCTTCAGTGTAAGTAAGCCATCCTCATGCCTTGAAATTTAATTAGATTCTTCTACAACATGAACTATAGCAAACGATTATTTTATTTCTTTTGCATTCCTCAGAGAAATTCTAGCAATGCAGCAAAACCATAAATGAACTCAAAACATTGTAAATATATAATCCAGTTTATGGCCTAGGCAAAGCCCAGTAAGAGTGTATGGTGCCATGGGAAGAATGGCAGATACCAGATGGTATTGGAGGGAAGGAAAGCACAGAGAGAGGAACCATCACTAAGACTCAAGACATGGTTTATGTGTTTTCTAGCTTTTTCTGACCACGCTGCAGGGACAGACAAGAAGGAGAAAGAGAAAAGGTGCTCTGCCATTGACCTTGGTACCCTTTCTCCCAGACCATCACATTTGTCCACTGCCATATCATGAAGATAATATTCTCCTTTATACAACTGTGATCAGTGAGGTAATCCAGGAAATTAGAGGTCTATGATTATGCCATTTGGGGATTAACTGCAGTTGCCTAGTAAAAATTTACCTTCTGCTTTTTTTCCTGTGTGAAAAATCATTTTAAAACAATAATAAAAAAAAATCACCTGGACTAGAAGAACACTGTCTGGTTGCCAGTCAAGCACAAGATAGTTGGGAAGTGACAGATTTATGTTTGTTGTACAAACTCAGTTGTGCCCTTACGTGCTTTCAACTGTAGTAACAACTGGGCACTATTAACTGCAAATTTCCTTGATTACTTACTTAGTTTTTTACATCAACTAACAATGGCAACAAACCCAGCCATTTGTGACTCAGCTGCTTTGCACTCCCACAGACACTAGCAGGCTGCAGCCACCTACCTACTCACCCAGGCACTTCAGGCCAGGATTTACTGCTGAAATATCAGCCCTGCCCGCCCGTTGCTGAGCTTGTCTGCTGGCTTATTTCATTCTCTTGCCTACAGCACTTATGTTTCCCTGCCACATGTTCATGAGCAGAGCCAGCTGGAGGGCTTTGGCGGATTAGGCATCTACTCTCAGCCCATGGAGTGTGGCAGGCTGGAGGTGCTGCCGGGTCCGGGGGAGATTCCTGCTCACCTGTTTTCCAGTGCTGCCATCACAATCTGAGTAAAGACATGTAGGTGGGGGTGGCCCTTCACAGGAACGGCACCAGCAGTTGCCCTTGCAATCCTTACCCAAGTCTTCCTCAGCACCGCCCCCACCCTACCCCCTCCACATACTGCTGCAGGACATGGTGCTCTCCAGGGCACTCACTCGCCTCCTTGTCACAGGCCTACCTCTTCTGTTTTGCTTCTTGTAGGACTAGAGCCCATACCTCATCTAGGTCCTTTGCCTCTTCCCCTGCCCTTCCCAGCAGCCTAAGAAGTGCAGGAAGAAAAGTAGTGGCTGCTGCAGGAGAATCACAGAATCACAGAATCACAGAATGTTAGGGATTGGAAGGGACCTCGAAAGATCATCTAGTCCAATCCCCCTGCCAGAGCAGGAACACCTAGGTGAGGTTACACAGGAAGGCGTCCAGGCGGGTTTTGAATGTCTCCAGAGAAAGAGACTCCACAACCCCCCTGGGCAGCCTGTTCCAGTGTTCCGTCACCCTCACTGAGAAGAAGTTTCTTCTCACATTTAAGTGGAACCTCTTGTGTTCCAGCTTGAACCCATTACCCCTTGTCTTACTGTTGGTTGTCACCGAGAAGAGCCTGGCTCCATCCTCGTGACACCCACCCTTTATATATTTATAAACATTGATGAGGTCACCCCTCAGTCTCCTCTTCTCCAAGCTAAAGAGCCCCAGCTCCCTCAGCCTTTCCTCATAAGGGAGATGCTCCCCCCATGGGAGGGGGCTGCTCTTGAGGGGTCGAGGTCAATGTAGACAGCTACCTGGAGGAGAGAGGGGTCTCCCAGCCACTCGAGTAGTGTAGCTGAGGTGGGTAAGCTGTTTATCGAGCTGGGTAGCTTTGTGCCAGAGAAGCAGCTCATCCCTTAATACATTTTGTAGAGCCCTTCAGGTAACCAAGATGATGCTTCCAATAAGGAAGCGTGCAGGCAGCACCCCTCTGGTTTTGGGTCTGGCACTGCGCACAGGTGGAGCAGGGAATGTACAGACTCCTTCACAGGCTCTGCAGAAGCAGATTGTCCAGCGTATTGACCTGGCTGCACTGAAGACATACACAGGTGAAACCTTTATTCAGGGTACAAACATGTTCCTCCCAAACACGCCACCGCCTCAGCTGTTGCCTGTTCTGCATTCCCTGCACTCTTGTTGCCGAGCAGCTCAGCTGTGCTGCAAATTTACACCTTGCCAGCCCCTGAACTGCCAAATAGGTTGGGCTGGGCTGGGCTGTTTTGAGGGGTAGAAGGAAACCTCCTGTGTGTGTGTGTGTCTATATCATGTTTTTAAAGGGAGGAGACCTCGATTAACTACGGAGACGATTTCTATCTTCTGCTGCTACAATTAATTATTAATGAGATATTTAGGGTTTTGGGTCATCCCTCACTCTCCCCCACTTCTCCTAACATGAACGGATTCCCTTCCAAAAGCATTATTCTGGGAATATGGCCAACACACTTAAATGAGGCGAGCACTTATTACAAATAATAGGCATGAATTTATAGCTGAGGCAGTTAGTGATCTAAAATATCAATTATAATGGAAAAAGATCATTTGAACAGTGTTGTAGGGATTATGGTTTGGCCCATTCTCATTTATAATTGAGAACAGCATGGAAAATGGTTAAGTATCTTCCAGATGAAAGGAAGATATATATTTATATGACAACTAAAGAAAGCAAGAGGTTCTTGCAGGAGTGGGTTTCCTCAGAATGATGCACTATAAATTTGAGAGCGTTGTTTTTAGTTTTTATTGGTATTTTGGGTAAAATGCTTGCCTCAGGAAGAGAGCTCTTCTTTTCTAGAAGTCACAGCTCATCTCTGAGCCTCAAACATGGGTAAAAGCTGAGAGTTTTCTACAGCCTGCTGCCACAATGGTGATTCCAGAGGCGCTCCTTGTTTGCCTGGTACAGGTACCTAAAGGGCTCCATAAAGTTGATAAGATTTCTCCTCCTGAGAGGAGAGCCTTCCTGAGGGAACATGACACTTTGCTTTCCCTTCATCTCCCCTTCTTACTGTCACCCTTCCTGAGGCTCAGCCAATCTGCACAAATTAAAGATTCGCTTTTATGACTGCAAAAATCCTGAAAATCCCTAAAATGGCTTGGTTGAGGAATGGGATGCAAATGTTGTCAGTGAAAGGTCCAGAGGATTCCTTGACAAGTTCTGAATATGAAACCTATGATCTCCAGTTAAAAACACGGACTCTCAGTAACCCAGTTCATCTGTTCTTTACTCCTGGTATCTAAACTTTAAACATTAATCTTCCCCAGCTATGTAAATCACGCTTCTCATTATGCTTGGGGGTACCCCAGTCTTGAGACTGTCATGCAATTTAAGCACTATTTGATATTTAAGGCCTCCTGCTGGGATTTGCAATGCAGCTGTCTCTCCTCCTATTTCTCCCAGAGGGCTCAAGCTGGTAAAGGCTTCTTAGGTCGTGTCTACTGGCTTGGGCCTCCCACAAAATACAGTGTCAGCCATCTTCATTGAAGACAACGATGCTGGTGATGACCAGCTTCATGTTTGGACAAGCCGGCACAATTCCAAATCTTGCCTGAGTAGTGCTCCCTAGCCCCAGACTAGAGGCTGTCTTCAGAAGGAGATCTCGAACTTCTTTCAGAGCTTTCAGATTTTATGTAATGAGACTGACTGCCTTAATTACTTGGGCACTTGCGTGGGATGTCAGTTCTGATCTCTGCTGAGAATTTTGATTAAACAGTGTTTAGAGAAGGCGTGCACAAACAAGGGGATGGAGGCAGGCAGCTCTTAGCAGTGCTAATGTGCTAGATTTGGAGAGGGGTAGGACATGTCTGTCCCCACTGTTTTATACCAACTTGCTTGCTGGCTGTTGCAGTTCCCGTCTCGAGGCTCCTGATGGATCCCGTGCATCACAGAAGGAGATTGAATATCTCAGGGCTATGCATTCCCCTATAGAAAGCAGTTATCTAAAACTTAAGGAGCACAATAGTCTACTGTCGGGTCTAATGGTCTAATTAAAGTCCCTTTAGAGATCTCAACCAAAGACACATTGAGAGTGCAACTAGGAAGGCTTCCTACATCATTAGTCACTAACTTAAAGCCTTGTCCCATTTTGGTCTACTAAATACACATTTTCCTGATGTAGAAGTGTCATAAAATGTTATTTTGGGCTTTCCCTGAAGATATGGGCAATACAGGCAAGACTGATTTGTTTCATCTTTTGTTTCAAGGTAGGCAGCTTCCATTTGACACTACATTGATTTAGAGTATTATCTTTGTAGCAGTTGATATGGTGGATTTAGACTGTGTTGTCAGTGCACCTAATAGCCTGTGAGACAATCATTGAATAAATCAGAGGAAAACAGTATCTGAAGACAACAGAATTATACCACTGTGACTGAAGATAGAATTCTGGTCACTTAGAGAAATCTATACTAAAGTCTTAGAGGAACAGCAGGACTATGAAGAATACAATATTTGTGTTTACAGAGTTTAACAGGCAAACTTCGATTTTTAAAGATCTTATACTGACTAAATAGCGATAGCTGGGAATATAATAAAAGTGTTTTAGCTGAAGTATTAGAAAACATTTAACACTGTTTTTCAAAACTCTGCTAGTTAGCTACTTTTAAATTTTGTTCGCCAGAATTCCTGCTAAACACAGTAACGATTGCTTACAGATCCACGACATATATTAATACAATCAAGTGTCTTATTTGCTATTGGACTGCATAGACTGGCAGATGACAGGCAGGAAATTATTTATACTCCCTTATTCCCCCCTTGCCCTGGACTGCCCTTAACTATTTTGTCTATATGTTTCATTTCAAAGTCATATCTGCTTATACTTTGAACATGGGTTAAAAGCAGTATTAGGAAAGAAAGATAAAGAGAATTACACTGAGGATATCAGACAGGAGAAAAGAAAACACAGAGGAAAAGCCTCCAATCTTGTCAGAAGTCATGCTTGCCAATAACCAGAGGGTATGGTTTTGGAAAGATTATGTATTGGACTAGGCTGCAGCTCTGCAGCTAATTACCGTATTGTAGTAGCACTTAGTGAGCTCACTTGTGGATCACAGCCCTGCTGTGCTGCATGAAAGAACAAAAGTAAGCTTTTACTTCAGAGATTTTACAGATGGCTTTTTTTTTTTTTTTTTTTTTTTTGTCTTTTCTGGCTAGAGTACTGGGAGATTTCCTCTCCTGCTGTCCTTTAAAATAAAGGCAGTTCTGGACTCTGGCCTGTGAATACCTCTCAGTCTGAAGTAACCATGATGCTGGAGTTGTGGGTTTTCCTATGCGTGTTCATTCATTAAATCCAGATCATCACACATCTAGGCACATTTTAATCTCAGTGAAACGGCTGCAGATTTTTTCAATGAAAATTTTCAAAACTAAAAAAGAAAAAAGATGCATTTTGATTTTCAGGTTTTCACGGAGAATTGAGGTGTAAAAACTACTGAGCAGTTTTCAGGAAGCCAGCACACCAAGGTTAACAAACTGAAAGACAAACTATACCCTTGTAGATCTCCTACCTTCACAGTAAGTAAAATCCGATATTAAACCATCACTCACTCCCCTGTTCCGGCATGAGTCTGCTCTGAATTTAGTTCATTTTCACAGAGGTGCTCTGGATAGACAGTCCTAAAGGGAAGCTTAATATTTCTATTGAGCGGTAGGACAATAGTTGAATATTTTTTAAATTGCAAGATATGGCATTTAGCTGTTCAGTTGATGGGCTTTCTTTGTGAAGGTCTTGGCAAAGTCTTTTATGCTGCAGGGTACTTTGTATGGTCCTGTCCAGGGCAAGATGGAAGAGCAGCTGCGCAAATGGACACTAACATGCATCCAGATACAATTTTCCACATTATACTCCAGCCTCCCAAATCAACAGGTTAATAAAATATTTTCCCTTCTTTCTATTGAGACTGTGTCTGACTTTCTTCTGTGAAAATCCTACTTAGTCATGAAACACATTATAGTAACAAAGTTGAAACAAATTTGCAACTGGTTATTAGTGAAATATCCATTTGGAATAGCTTTACATTGTCTCTGGCGTAAGGTTTCCACAGACAATCACAATACTGTAAAACAATCAAACATCTCTGATAATAACAAGTGTGTGGTACAGTTTAAATCTATTTCTGCTACATAAAAAGAGACATGTAAGGGAATACTGCAATATCTGCAGTATTTCAAGAATATATCTGAAGTTTATGGTCATAATAGGGAAAAATTTATCCTACAAAACCATATGGTAACTTATGTTTTGGATGTTAAAAAACCGTCAATGTTTTGTTAAAGATATAAGAAATATCTGGTACCACTACAAACTACCTTCCTCCACCATAAATCTTAACTATCTTCCTATCTAATGTTTGTAAGATGGGACAGATGGGTTGGTGCTAAACCCACCATAAATATGAGTTGGAATCATGCAAATTAATTGAGAAGGCAGCAGTCCCTTCTTCTGAGTACTCTTCTCAATCATGAACAGAATTAGGAAAGAATGCAAGTAAATGTCTTAAAAATCAAAGGTATTTTCAGAAAATAATTAGGAATTTTAACATAGTCTGGAGACTATTCAATTTTTCTACACATAAAAATCATTAATTTGATACAGAGATTGATTAAGAATCGACATATTGTTGATACACTGTCATAAGATAATCAGGAGGGATTTGAGGAGATCACCTAGTGCAACCTTCTGCTCAAAAAGCAGGCTCAGCTGTGAGGTCAGACCAGGCTGCTCATAGCTTTATCCAGTCTGCTCTTGAAACCTTCCAAGGATGGATGCTGATCAGCCTCTCTGGGCAACCTGCTCCACCGCTTCACTTTCCTAGGAATGACAAAGAAAGTATCTATATCCAGTCTACATTGAGTAAATACAGTGAAATGGTGAAAATGAGGAGTGCAGGTTGCACACCACAGCTCCTGGGTCTGATGTACAGAGAGGCCTTAAGCACCTGAAGTGGTCGTGAGAAGCTGCATCCAGCATCCAGCAAGGGCGGTCAGGCCATCCCTCAGTATCACCTGTAGGTGCCTGAATGCTGTTAGCACCCAAGTTCCTGCTTCTGTGCGCACTGAGGGCTGCCTGGCCTCTGGCTGGCTGTTTGCTTTCTGGTGCCTGTCACACAATCAGCCTCTGCTGGAGTTCAGAGAAGATGCATCTCAGGCTTGGGAGGTCCACGTACTCTGGCCAAGCTGCTCTTCCCTCCTGCCCAGCAAGGCAAGAGCACCAAGTGCTGACTGAACACTGCGCCACTGGGCACGGACTGCAGCCCAAACGCCAAACCCTGGTACCTAACTTCTTTTTGCAAATCTACTTCCAACTGCATGAAAACATTGGAAAAGTAATGTTTGTAGATCAGCCATCAAAGCGAAGGGAACTATCAGAGAAGGGAGCAGGGAAAGCAACCGGGATGTTTACAAACAGTCACTGAAAGATGTTCGGGTATTGCTGTAAACAATCTGCTCTAAACTTCATAAATGCAAAGAAGCTTTCCTTACCTTAAAAATTATTTGGGTTGTTGTGGAATTTAAAATAAACAAGCAATAAAATTGCCTGAAAACTAGACAGAATGTAACAAAGGTTTAAAAGAGGATATTCATAATAATGATTATGAATTAAAATTCTAAAATACAGATAGTGGAAAGGGAAGTTAAATATTTAGTAGAAAATGAATGGCTGGCAGCATTAACAGAATTCGTAAAGATTTCTAAAAATGTATGTGGAGAAAAAGGAATCCTAATAATGATTCATTCCTTGGAAGATGACGAATTTGATAGTAATGATGCATTATAAGCTATGCTTAATGAATATTTTTGTCCTATATTTACATAGAGATTGAACAATGCATTCACATCTTGCCAAAACAGTGAAATGCAGCTTATTCCAGCAGTAAGAGACCTCTTGAAAGTTCTGTCAAGACAAGGTGGTGTAACCAGATGCGGTAACTTGCATGCCGGAGTGTTAGGAATTGATTTAGAAGCTGTCTGGACTGCCGGACTTGATTGTTGATATTGGAATTCTGGCAAAGCTCCATTTAAGATATAAAGAGGCCATATGGGAAAAGAGGAAGTGGAACATCTTCAGTAATTACAGAGCTATTAAGGTAATTTCTATCCTAAGCAAATTAATGAAATGGCAGATACATGAACTCAAGCAATAAATGACAAAAAAAAAAAAGATAGTGATATAATTCAACATGCTATTATTTCTTTCAATGAGATTGCAAGACTGACTAAAGACAACCACATTTATGCAGCTTACTTGGATTTCTCAGTAGCATTTGTCTTAACTCGGTATTGTGATTTTAAAACGGTGTGTTACAAAATCAATACAACAAATTTAAACTGATCATAATCTAGGTGACAGATCTCAGTGCGTAACTATTAATGAGAAGCTACTGAAAAAAAGGATAGGTTTCCAAAAATTCCTAACGTAATGCTGTCCCTTATTTGTAATTTTGACTTGAAGGAGGCTACAACATCATGGCTGAAAATGATGCAGAGGCAGCAAAGGTGGACAATGGTAGAAAATTAAGAGATGTCATTTTTATAAAGCAACAAGATTTTTAGAAAAGTCACAGAAATTTGGCCAAACTGAGGGCAGTTTGCCTAGGAGTAAAAGCATCAGGTCATTTCAGAGAAAGACAGATAACATATATGCAAGACCCACCAAGGTTCAAGGTTTGGAAGTCAGAGCTAGACAAATTCAGCTTGGTGATTAGAGAGCCTCAGGAAGAAAAGGAATTCTCTCAAACTTGGAATTAAGATTGAACATTACACCAAAGATATATTTTACTTGAAATAATAGTTTCTTTGGTTCCATAAATCCATTATAGAGCTGTGCTGTGCAGTATGTCAAGTATAGTGACCAAAGTAGAATGCTGGAATATGAATCATCAGAAGGAATTAGATTTCTTATTCTTAGTAACCTTTCACAAGTCCCATGATGTATATGCATCAGTTTTTCCTATTTTCACCACAAAATACTGATGTTTTCATCCTTAGCAAGGTTAGATAAGGACGATCTGTTAAAAACTGTGTATCGGAAGTGGTCAGTAATATTAGTTATAGCTTAAAAACCTCTTAATTAACACTTACATGGTAAAAGTAGGAGTTGATATGCAGAGCAACAGCCAAACTGAAAATATACCTTGGCTTTGAAAGCCTGTTTCTCAGTAGATTAAGAATAGGTAACTGAAATAATACACCAGCAACACAATGAAACTTCCAACGTAAGTGCATCTTGAGTCTATTGTTAATTAAATGCATTACCAGGAAGAGGGGAATAAAACTGTAGACAAGTCTAGTGTGTGTGGTTACTAAGCAAAGTGCCCTAGAAGAGTCCAGTCCATCCTGAAGCTGATGGTGTTCTGGCTGAGATCAGAAAAATAATTTGTACGGCTTGGAAAGATATTGGTACACTCACTAATATTGCATCACTGGCAAGTTAAGATAATGTGATTTCTATCATCCTTTGGAATATATAAAATAAACGTACTTTTCAACCATGTCTACATCATCAGAAATCAAAAGCTAGACATACTGCAACTAATGGTAACCACATACACACAGACAGACCTTGAGCTTGTATGTAGCCTTTTAGGAGCTGAACCTGAGAAGGGAAATTAAACTGAGTCCCATATGTATGGTGGGACTTGGCCAAGGTCACCAAGAAGATCAGTACAACACAATACAAAGGCAAGATTTAGGATGGCTGTCTTCCTGTTATTCTCTGGTCACCAATCCTGAGGAGTGTGAGTCCAATAACTGGGAAGCCTTCGTGCAGTTAGGACGCATTTCCTCACACCCCTTCACAGGCAATGGAAGAATCGTGAATCCCACTTTTACTGTTTGCTTACTTTAATATACTCGCATCCTGGCGAGTAATGCCTTCCTTTATTTTGCCTTGCTTTGCCTTCTCTGCCCTCCTGTGCTCTGCCCTAGCCTGAGTGATTTATTCACTGCATCAGTGCAGTTAAGTAATCAGAATGATCAGTATTGCTCTACATCTTCAAGCCAAAAAAGAAAAGTACTTTTTAAGGTTAACTCATTTTTTTTGTATTCTCATTTTGAGACAGCAAGAAGTCATTGTAAATAATCTTGATCTGAGTAAATCCTTAAGCCATTAAACTTTAATTATTGCACAGTACTGTAATTAGCAGTACTAGCTCTTTAGTATAAAGTATGTTAAATTACAGATAAGTATTTTATTATTACAAACTGCACAATTTCATATTAGATAATCCTTTATAAAATGATACAGTAATATGCGAGGTTCTAGTTTTTGTTCTTAGGGCAAAGTATGTGTGGTGTACAGAAACATCTTTCACGATGAGATAAAATGCATCAATCCTGTTGTCCTCATATAATGCACCATACCCATTATTTAAGTGATTCAGAAAAATATCTTCCTTTTTCATAGGGATTTGTGTGTGCCACCGTGATAAAAGGGCACTGGAGTAATAAAAAGTGTATATTTCACTGGTGGTTATGAAACACTTCATGCCTGAAATAAGCATAGTGAGTAATGCCAAATGGCATTTGCAAACTTAAACAAGCTGAGTCACATATCTTATCAAAAACAGTCCAACATACATGCCAACAAACCAAACCAGGGCAAAGGACTAGTGAGAACCAATGCGGTTTGATTATTGTTGAGCACAACTCAAACTTGAAAGAAACTTCAAAGAAAATTACCTGAGAATGTATTTTTAAAATATATAATGTTATTTTCCCTCTTCAATAACAAATCATAGATTTTTACTGAAAACATTTTTGAAGTTATTTTTGCAAAATTATGCCACTATTTGTTTCAATCCTTCAGTATTTTTAAAGGAATTTTAATTTGATTTGTTGATTTACACAGCACTAAGTGAACCAAACATTTACTTGTTTACTTTTCAAACAGAACCACAGAGAAAAATGTCTTAAGTACTTGTATAAGGAACACTGGCAAATTCTATCTGGGAGAACACAAAATGAACTCTTCAAAATTTCTATACAAGGAGATTGGAAAGTAACAAAAGTATAGAGAACATTGTTCCTTTTAACAAATTATCTAAGAAAAATCTTGTAAAATGAAATACGCAATGTAAAAAATACTCTCCTAAGTGAAGAGCAGGAATTTATTGGCAGATATGTGAAACCAGTAATAAATTAATATACTAGACAAGGAATGAAAAATTAAGAACTTCATCCATTAAGATGAAGAAATGATCTAATGTATACAAACCATCACAAATATTGCAATAAAGTTAAATACCTTGTCAACAATTGGGTACTAAAGCTATGCTTTCCAGTTTAGCTGTGTCTCTTTGGAAGATTTGGCTTAAAAAAAGAGACAAAATCAGAAACCGGCACTATGCACATTAGGAAGAATCAAACAAAGAAATGTAAGTAGGAATTT
Organism: Caloenas nicobarica; assembly: GCF_036013445.1. Taxonomy (NCBI): domain Eukaryota; kingdom Metazoa; phylum Chordata; class Aves; order Columbiformes; family Columbidae; genus Caloenas; species Caloenas nicobarica. The sequence goes on along the minus strand of NC_088246.1, from coordinate 100,330,940 downwards.
CAGAAGCTCCCAGCTCCACATGGGGACTTGCAGACAGGCCCTGCTATGGTACCAGGGCTTTGACAGCCCGAAGGAGCCTTTGTTCCCTTTATTTGAGGTGATCTCTTTTGAGCTGGACTAGTTCATTCAGTGTGCAAAGATGATCCACATACAATGTACTGGTACAGTTTTGGGTCAAGTGCTGTGTTTTTGCATGATGTTTTATGCCAATGGACAGTTAAATCTTACGGTCAAACTGTGGCCCCGGTGCTGGTCAGTAGTCATGGCTCCTGACTTGTGGTGTCCTCGCCTTCAAAACAAAAATCCCTCAATGCTGTGCTATATGTTGAGGTTACTGTGAATCCAGAGACAGTCAGAGCTGCCCAGTAAAAAATGCTGAGTTATGGAATCTCTCCTAATTCCTGATCCCTTTGGGAGGATTGAGTATGTCTTAGCTCTTGGTTTCACAGCCTGCTTGGACATTGTCCAGAAAATAGGCACCTACACCTTAAAGTTGCTACTTCTTTTTTAAACAGGAAGGTGGGGAAACTTCCTTTTGGCTAGTAGCTCCAGGATCAGAACTTGCACCGAGGAACCAGAGAGACTTGGTGCTACTCCCTTCTCTGCTGCAGGCACTCCCCAGCAGACCAGTAGGACCACAAAGCTACTGACTACTTAGAATTGAAAAAAAAAAAAAAAAAAAAGAAGCTCTCATCCCTTCCTGTTGAACTTTGTATTGCATATTTAAATATCTTTCAGCCTGAGAAAAGCAGCAGGGCTCTGCAGCCCAGCAGAGCAGTCATTCGCTGTAGAGAGGGAAGACGTGTCCTCCAGGCACCAGCAGGTCCCTCTCCCCGGCTTCCCCCGGGGCAGCAGCACCAACTGGCCCAGCCCTTCACGGGTGTCCTGACGAACAGGCGTGCTACAAACACACAGAACAGACTGAACCCTGTGGGCAGTGTAAAATAATATTTATCTAGGTTTAGGATCCAGATGGGGCTCAGCTCAAGATAGGTGTCCAGCTGGTCAGTGCTGTCAAAATTGCATGTTTTTAAAACCTCGGGGCTTAGGAGCTTTTAATCACTAATAGTCACCTTTACAGTTTTGTTTGCCTTTTTTTTTTTTTTTTTTGACTGTCAAGGTTTAGGATTCCTTCTTCCTAATGTCCATTTTATAAATAAAATCTTTTTCTGGAGCTGGGCCTCAACAAAAGGGTTACTTTGATTCAGGCTCTGAATTCAACTTGCTTCTGCAGCTGTTCCTGAAGGAGGTTTGCGACTCAGAGGCAAACATCTAGAATACCCTAGTGCCACCTGTCTCATTCATAGACCCATCCTTTCACTATTGAATTTCTTGGTTTGTGGTATATCTGTAGTGTTCAGTTTAAGTTCTGTTAGTGTCTTGCTTATTTTATGTGTTCATATATCCACATACTACCACCTAATGAACTTTAGAACAGGTCCTATTATAAAATATGTATTCAAGGAAGATTTAACTAACTCCCAGCTACCAGGAAAGCAAAAAAAAAAAGCAAATATCAGCTTGCAATCAGTGTTGTGCAGAACGAGCTATGCTTACCATCAGCAGCCCTTTATAAGCGTAGACAATCCCAAGCCAAATTGTCATGTGAGTGTTTTCACAGTGCTCCAAGATGGGTCGGATGGAGATATCTCTGCCTGCAGGGTCCGGCTGCAAAAATAAAATGTGAAATATTTGGATTCATTTGTATTCACACCTCAGAGGTACTTAAATCTATTCTCAGTAGATTGAGGATGTGTAGAAATCAGAGTGGACAACTTTAAAGTAACTTGTGATGACTGCAGACCCAAGAACCTGCAAAGGAATACAGCAAAAGCAAATATCAGAGGAACCAACTGCACGATAACTACCACCACCTCTACTACAAACCAGAAGGGAAATGTCTGAAGTCACTCTGTTTTTAACAGTGTCAGTCACATTTTTCAGCTTTAGGACATCCAATTTTTCTACAAGGCAAACAGCTTGAATGCACAGGCATGAAAATAAATGTGCTTAAAGTCATCCTTCCTTTCACCTGCGGCTCTTGTGTCACTGGCAAATGGCTGATAAACAATGTATGAAACACTGCTGTGTTTCAGGTGTTTTTTTCGTTGATAATCATGAGCTAAATCAAAGACCATTCACTATGGTAACTATATCAGTAGCTTAGAAGAGAGTGTAAATCATCAAAAATCTGGAAAAAATGACCTTCAGAGCAAGTGAACCTCTACGCCAAATTTAATACTGCTGAAAGCTTTGTAACCTTCCATTTCTTTTGAAAAGGAGATTGTATTAAAGTGCAGAATGAAGAGGACTTGCAGACTACTAGCACTGTTTGTATGAAGGAGAATTATAACTAAGACTCAGAGAAACCTGCAAGAACAATCTCCCACAATCTCCCTCGCTTTTTTTTTTTTTACACAACAGGAAGAAAGAAAACAGTTGCCACAAAGAGCAAACAGGCATTAGCCACGATGTTTTCTACAATTAGAATATATATTAAAGTATGGCCCAACCGCTTTTTACTGGTGTACATTGCATAAGAACACAAGATGCCTCTTGTATGTGATTCTGAGAGATCCTGTTTTAGGTACTGCAGAACACTTCTGTTTGTAATTCTGAGATGTGTGTACTCACAATCTGTTTTGCTTTACAGAATACACTGAAATGATGAAAGCTATTTTTCCTTTCTACTTTGAAACACTGGATCTGAACTTCAGCTAAACTAAGATCACCCAGACGTAACATTGTCCCAGGGCTTTGAAATTTCCCCTTTCCCCGTGCAATTTTCCACGTATAAAAATCTATGCAGAAGAATAATGATTATTATATGAGCTAAGGAAAAAACACATTTTCGCCAACCGAAACATAGAATTATGTGTGTAAGGACTTTAGAGATGTCTGAATAATTTCCTAAAGCTTATCTTTTCCACCTCTGATGCCAATAAGAATTTTGCTATGGATTTCAGTGGCCACAGCATCAAACTGCAGCTTAGTTTCTTCCATCAGTCTTTTTATATGTGAGACTCTGCCCCTGATCTCATACACTGTCAAAAGATAATGTAAGAAACAAGAAGTTAGACACACAGAGGGAAAAAAGATCCAAACAACCTTCTGCTACGCACTGCACAAAGGATTCAGAAATTTCTTTGCAAATCTTTCAGAAGGCAAGACATTAACATTTAAAACCTTTTCTTCTCCTGAACTTGTGCAGAAACCCTGAACAAGGGAATAAAGATCTTTGAAAAAAGGTGCTCTAAAATAAAATAAGATAAAACCTGAGAAGGTGATATTAACTCTCCCAGAGAGCTTAAGTCTCCACCCTAACGGTTGCTGATGACAAGCAAACAACCATTAGATGAAGAATTGAAATGGCTGCAAAGATTAAGTGGCATCACAACGTTTAAGATGCTGCAGATGTTTGTCCGGGGATCAGTTGAACTACCGCATTCACTCTCACCAGTGACAAAAGGCTAATGCAAAAATTTAGGTGCACTGAAGGGAAAGTATCCTTTCATGCCAAAGTTTCCACCTGCAATGTGCAGCAACATTTTTGGTTAGTATGATGTAAACTTCACACGACAAATCACTCAAATATAGCTCTAAGTGTGTAACTGATTGTGAACAGGACTGTACTACAGAAATTCTGAAATTCTAATCTACATCTGAGACTGCTATAAAGATTTTTTTTCCATCTTCGATCTATAGTATGCTAACAGTCGCATCCCTCATGATCTGGAATTATGAAAATGACATCAAATTTAAGCTTGTGGCCATCAGAATGTGGTGGGGGTTTTTTGGTGTAGATTTTTTTTTGGTTGGTTGGTTTTGGTTTGGTTTTGTTTTTTTCCACTTTGGGGAATGAGTACAGGACTGTCTCTTCATTTCCCCAGCTCTAGGTCCTTTCTGCCAGGTATTCCATCTATTTCAGTTTCATTTGTTTGTAAAACAAGCAAGTTTATAAAGAATGTCGACTTCCACTTGGTGCAACAGACAATGTCATGTAGTTTTTTTCCCTTGTCCATGGGTTGAAACCTTCACTCACAGTGAGACTGAAGCATTCCACCACTTTTAACCAACTATGAACAATTGGAATCATTCCTTATTTCATAGAATATGACTGAAATGCAAACTCTTATTTGGTCAGTGGCAGGTTGTCTTTTTATTTTCACTATGTGGTTATTCTCTAATGCAAATTTGCTTCAAAATTGGAAAGCATACATCCATTCATTACTCAAAACTGAGAGACATGGGCAGAAAAACGATGAAACAGAAAACATAACTTGTGTTCAAATCTTACTAGAGAGGAAGAAGCTGCATAATTTCCTCAGTAGGAAGAGCGTCAGATTTTATAAGGCCATTGATAGCTTAAAATATATGTTAATTAAATAAAACAGTGTATTCAGATTTTCTATGTGAGAAAATTTTTGTGAAGTGCTCTAGGGGGAATAGGAAAAGAGAGAATACTGACTGCAGCATCAGCAAAAGTGTGCATGGAGCAGTACTTCTTTCAAAGCACTTTCTTGATCTGCAAGGTGGTAATATTTTCAACAAAATTTTGCTGAATACTTGTGCATGTGGAGTTAAGCACTGGCAGGTAGCAGTAATTTTACAGTAAACTGATTTTGATGATTACTTATCACTACTGTAAAATGGCATTCCTATTTTACCGCTTTTAATTTGCCATTCTGTTTCTTCACTGATTTTGCATGAATTAACTAATCAGCAAAAAGCTGGGTTAAAAAAACATACTTTCTGATGTCAAAAGAATTTTTAAAAACTCTACAATTACAGCTGAATGGAGCACTTTACTGACCTCTCTAATCATCCACCATTTGTGCACTTTGTTACTGCTTTAGAGAGAATGACAACATAAATGCTACCAGTGATTATGTGTGCACTGGAAATTTGCCCTTTCCTTTTATAGAAAACAATCTAAATGTCCTTCAGATGTCATTCTCAAAAGCCTGAAGACCTCCTGTCTTGTGATGAGGTTTCCTACATCTTCTGAAACCTAATAAGGTTTCCGACATTGACATCAATTTCTGGAGTGTTTTCAGCAGTTGAACATAAACAGTTTAATCTGTTCACTTCACACAAGAGTTTTGTATCATCACCAGTAAAATGCTTGTTTTACACAAGATTTGCTAGGTTTAGAAAGCAACCCAAACCAGTAACAATATTATCTGCAGAACATTTGTATCTCCTCTCTCTGCATGTTTATATTATTATTAGTCACTTTTATAGCTTTGTTGCCTTTCTTTGCTCTGCAGTCTGCGGGTGGGCTGACAGATCCTCGTTGTGACAGGTGAGTGACGGCTTAGGTGGGTACTGCCAGAGGGACGAGTGAAGCTTAGAACCACCTGGAACCAGAAGGAAAATTTGCAGGCCAGACCCTGGCATGGGCAATGGCCGAGACTGCCGAGTGCCTCCTGCCTTCCTAAACCTCTTCAAAACAACTGAGCAGCAACGGCACTTCACATATCCGTGGATTGCAATACAAAACCACAGGCCCAGTTTGAGCTGCTTTCCAGAGAGGCCCACATTAGGGAAGCAGAAAGGCAGTGCTTCAAGAGCAAGTGCAGTTTTTGTGGAACAATTATCTCAGTTCCTTTAAGATCTGGCTCTACCTGAGCAAATGAACATATGCAGTGTGATGGACAGCTTGCCCTATCTTGGGCTAAAGTGTGGGAAGATAGGGCAAACCGCCTAGAGGCACCTGTGCCTTCTGGGCATGATGTTATTTGATCCATATAAAGACAGCCCGTGTCTCCTTTTTAAATCTATAATTCTGATTTCTTAGTGGCTATTATATTAACCAAAATCCCTTTGGAAAAGACTCTGCACAGTGGGAAGATATTTGTATGGCGATTAATGTATCATTAACTTATTTTGTGTCTTTATTGCTATTCCTTCTCCGTAGCTCTGCACGGGTCTCAAGAGGAGGAAGGGTTCATGTTCCATGAGGCATTTCATACAGCAAATGTCTGTGAAGAACAGACTGGACCACTGCGCCGTATCCAAAAGTCCTTGACCTTCCTAGGGTACTCCTATGTGGTCACCTCTTCGGGTCCCATTGCCAGTACAGCCAATGATTCTTACTTGCAGAGTTGTGTTGCTGCTGCGTGACACAGCTCACGGGTAGACAATCTCAACAAGCTCTCTAAGAAACTTTGCAGCAAATTTTGCCATTCCTGCAGCTGCAGTTTCATCAGTAGGAAAATCAGAACATTGGGCCTCAGTCTTTTCCAAAGATGATTATGAAACATAAGGTAAATAGTTGCAGCTTCTGTTTACTAGCTTTAAAATAATCTGTGCGGTTCCCATAGTACAGGAAAATACAGGATCATACTCTCCTGTCACACTGTTGAAATGGTCTTCATATACCGTCCCACTCTTTGTTTTATCTTCCCTTTAAGTGGCTTCCATCTAACTAGCGTAATGACTGTATGCTATCACTAGTCTGCAGCATGAATTAGACATCTCTGGCATTTTTAATTTGGCACATTTAACAGTCATATGGAGCTCAAATGTGATTCCTTATCTGAAAATCCAGACTTTGCTAAATTAGAAGATCATCCTTACTTCTTTTTAAATTCACTTTTTTTTTTTCCCCAAGATAATTATAGTTAGTTTATACTATAAATTGTGTAAGAAATTGAATTTACTTGCACATTGTAACTGGCCCTGCTCTGTGCTAAACTGCATATCAATACGGAAAGGTGTTCCACAAAAGGATTTAAACAGTTTCCGCATGCAGTGTACTGTAGCCAGGCTCTCAACTACTGATGAAAAGAGAAAGGCTGTCTACTTTTCAATTACTTAATAATTTGAGCGTATTTTTATAGCAAAACAACTGTGATATGCAAAAGAGATTTACCAGGAAATAAATCCCTTTTGTTTAATATTTTACTTTGTGTAGTCATACCTTTGTTGAATGCAAAATAGCGAATGCAAAATAGAAAATGCAATACTAGGCTGGGGTAGCTCACTTGGAATGTCTTCCCATTTAAAATTTGGTGGGCAACCTAGAATAAAAACTTCTTTGTCTTTGCTCATGTTTGAGCTTGTGTTCAAATGCGTTACGAATCACATTGTAAGTTATAGAGCAGCTCAGCTGAGTACAAAACTGTTACTGGATTCTTGCAGTCCAGTGACCAATTTCATTTCTCTTCAAGATGAATTGAGAAATTTGGCCATTTCTGTAAGAGTCTGGTGATCCAGGACAGTGACTGATTGGAAGACTTTTTCTTCCTGTATTTTTGTTTGATTCAGATTCATGGGACAATTTGAGCATGGAAAATAAAACCAGCTTTTAATTGGTGAGCACAGTACTATTTCCTATAGTAAGGGCTGTTTTCCAGTATAGGAAAGCAGGATCCTGTTAATAAAAGCAGGCTTTACACCTGGCCACTCCATAACTTCTGCAAGACAAATGAGAAACACAAATCTTCTGACTTCAGTAGAAGGTAAGTATGAGGTTCTAAGCAACCACATCATCCATTGCATTCGGTGTGCATACTTGATGCTCTCTCATGGAGGCCCCAAGGAGAAAATGATTTGACACTAGAATTTAGACCATTAAAAAAAAAAGTTTAAATAATGTATTTATATTTGTAAAAACATTTACAGTTGATGACCATGAATACACAACTGCAGCAAGACAGCATGCTACATCAGTTCCTATCTGAATAGAAAAATTTCTCATAAGGATCAAAAGTTTAGGAAGGTTACTGATGATGATGATGACTATTATTGTTTTCCATAATCTGAGATGGAAGACAAAATTTTATTTCATGAAATAGTTGCGACTGCTTCAGCCTCTAATCTGTGGATGTACTTACTTTGTACTGGAACAATGGATTAATGCTCATGACACTATCAGAAAGGGAGCTGTTACCTCATTTCTGTAGATGAGGAGGAGTCATCATATGAAGGTTAAGCAAATTGCCTAAGAAATCTGAGAAGAATTCAGTCTATTGTGCCTTACTTCTTTGAGATAGAAAAAAACACCTTCTTTCTGATAACTATGATCAGTGTAAGAATTCTCACTCCAGTTTAGAAGCAGTTTTTGACAGTAAACTTCTAATTAGAAATTATAATTAGGATTTTCTAAAATTTGAATTCAAATTATAAATTTTAATTAGAAATTTACCAGAAAAAAGTTGAAGAAAAATGTTTCTATGTATCTTTTTTGTTTGAAAAAGGATCAATTTACATAAACTTAATGACTTGAAATTACATTTAAAATCAGGTTTGCAATTCTTTCAGATGTCCTGCTGCAGAGTTATTTATAATGAAAATGTGTGATTTTTAAATTGTCACTAACTTTTAAAACAGTATTTATAGCAATTATACAGATTAAAAATAAATTACTGGCATTTCAAATTGATGCAAAACAACAAAGAAATGGTTCTGTGTTTTGTGAAAGTTTAAGAAACCTGAAGTTTATCTTAGTTTGTAACTGAGAAGATTCCAGCAACTTCAAACATGTTAATGAATGAGGCTAAGGATTGGTCTTGAAGTTTCCAATGGTTTCACAGTGGTGATGAGTACTGCAGCAATGCAGTATTATTCCAAACTATAATCCCACTGTTTAGGCTTCGGTTAGAACTGTTTAGGACAGCAGTCAGCCTTAGGTCCCGTATGTCCCTTCTTCCCAAACCCACAACACGAGTGGCTCAGTGGAATCCTCCAGATGATTTGCCCAGAGCTGTGGTGTGATGTGTGTCAGGACACAAGGTTTCTCACCTAGATCTGAATACACACCCCTTCCCCCTGTGACATGAAGTAAATTATATCTTTACATTAAACAGGATGATTACAGGGTATTTTCTCCTTCATTCCTTTTCTTGTTATACTGAAATTCTGCTCCCCCATCCCACCTCGGTCAGTGGACCGGACTTAGGCATAATCTGGCTTCATGAAAACTTCAAACATTAAACTCTTCCATCAGATCAGAAGAAATCTTGTTTATGTTGTAACTCCTAAAAAACTCCATCCCAAGTGGTATTTTAGCATAGCATACATATGGGCCAGTAATCCTGTAATGGTTGTCTACCTAGAAATCATTACACAATAAAATGACATTTGCTGGAATGCCAATGTGTATATACCTTTTTTTTTTTCCCAGTTTTGTTTTCTAAAACACAAAAAAGATGTACCATACAAACCAAGGTAAAAAGTACTAACATATTTTGGGGCTTCAAGGATATTAATGTAGTTATTTTACATCACTCAGCTTGCTATAAATACAGAATCCAGGTCCAACTTTACAAGTGGATGGGAGTGAAGAAAGATAGAAAAAAGAAAAAAAAAGAAAATGTGTTAGAGGTAACCACTGTAATTCCTACTACTCCAAAACAATAAGGTTTAGTATTGCAGTCACAGTGATAGTCACACTGTGATATCTTTACAACAAGCCTACTTTCTAGCTCCCCATCTGTCTCTTGTACAAAAAATTCCAGAAAGCAGTAAGCATACGTACTGTAAGTTAGTGTGATTGAAAGATGATAAAATGCCAGAAGAGCTATTTATAAGCTCTTGTATTGTGAGTGTATCCATACATTTACTTGTAAATAAAATCTCTCAGCAGCATTATTTATAACATCACTTTACTTAATGATTTTTGTTTTGCTCTTGTAGTGCTTCATTTTTATTTAAAATGAAACTAGATTTTGAGAGCCAAAAGCTTCTCAGAGTTTTCTTGGTATTTTTATTAATACTATCCCCTAATCTGCACAATTTCATTTATTTGCATTAACATAAAATACAAAATAATAGATTAGACTGAGGAAAGAAAACCCTCTGATCCCTGCAAGCAAATGCAGACTGGCAATGAAAGGGAAAAGGCAAAATTCTCTTGTATCATTGAGTGTTTCAAACAACCATGACTAAGTCTCCCCACTCTGCATTCAGGAATCTCTTCAGTAGAAATTTTACATCATATTATTTCCTGAGAGAATGTTGCCCCAATTACATATCTAGGGACTGGATAATGAAATGTTTCTGCGTGTGTGCATGGAGGCAGCGGGACAAGTGTTACAAAGACTTAATAAAGCATTCTCAGCAGTAGAACGTGTGTTTTTCTTTGAAGGGAGGGCAGAAGGCCAAGAAAAGCAGGTTAGAGGAATGAAGACCTCCGTTACTATCCAGACCCTCCCGTGTTACACAGAATCTTCCAGAAATGCTCACTTCTTGGTATCAGCTTCACAAAGCGAGGAAGAATATTTCCCCCTTCTTTCCTGTGAAGCTGCCCAGAATCATGGCTGGCAAGATGGACTTTAAGTTTTTTCTGGGTTTTTTTGTTGGTTTTTTTTTTTTTTTTTTGTGTGTGTGTTTTTTTTTTTGTTTTGGTTTGGTTTGGGTTTTTTGTTTGTTTTTTGTTTTTGTTTTGTTTGTTGGTGTGGTTTTTTTTTCCTTTCCTAACTAGATTTTCTGCTACACTGGAGGCCATGCCATGATTTAGCACTTTTCCTGTAAATAAGCCAGATTTGCACCAAGCAGCTAACAAAATCCATCATTGATGGCTCCTTCCAAGAAGAAACACTCTCAGGTCCTTAATTGTCCCCAGCTATTTGGGCCAAGGAGGGCAACAATCTCACTTCAATAGTATCTTCTGTTTAGTGTTATAATTCCTTTAATGTATGGATTATAACAATATTTATTATCATGCCTATTTGCATTGTAGTGACAAGAACAACAAATGGACACTGTCTTCCTGCAGAAAGTGAAAAATCCATTCCCTTAGAGGATTTAAAAACATATATATGAGGTGTAGGAGGAGAGAGAAGCATAAAGTAAGGTTTTATGATGTTTTCAGAGACAAGTATCAGTGAAGACCAGTGTCCCTCTATGCAGGCACTGGGCTGCGGCAAATAAAAAGGGATTACTTCTCAACATGAAGGAGAGTTTAATTTCCTCCTTATTCTTTTATTTTCTCAAAAATGGCTAGCCACTACTGGAGGATTTTGCTGCTATTTTTATGACTGCATTTAAACAACATTCAGAAACTCTTGAATTAAGTGGAGGTCTTTCCTTTATCTAAGAAAAATGATAAAAATTTTGATTCATAAATGCTAAGACTACCTTAATAAGTATATTCTCATGATTTGATTGTAATAGTTGTAGCAGAAGCACCTACATGTCCTCCAAAGTCTTTCTAGAATTAGACAATTCAACTTCCCCATCAAAATAGTTGCTCTGCCTAAAATCAACTCCTAATTTCTTGTTGACAGTCAAATGTAAGATGCATCTTAACATATGCAAGTACAAGGAAACACTTGCCTCTCATAAAAATTTTGAATATTTAATTTTTTTTTCTCCTACCTTGCAAGACTAGTAATGTCTCAGATATAAAAATTTTACATACAACCATGCAAAACCTGAATGGATGAACAAATAAACAAACATCAGGTCAACAGAAAAATTTCAATTACTTCAGAAGATTTGATTTGTTCTTGACCTTTTAAAACCGTTAACCTTATTTTATATAAGCTAACTTCATTTTGAAAAGAAAGGTCACTTTGAATTAAAAAGAGATTTTCTTTAGCTAACAAAGGTCAACAAGAACATTTTAGCACTTTTCTATGAAAATAATTCTACATGGGGAAACTCACTGAGACCACCTTTTTCTTACAAGTATATCAATCTCATGACTACTCAATGTTTTCTGAGAAAATTATCTCAATACCTAAGTTAAGGAATATGAGCAGCAAAAAGATTGTAAATCCATGGTTTGGACAGATTACTTCTGAAGATTCACACTTGATAGCGTAACCGACAATGTATTACAGCATTGTGATACCAGTGATTGAATCACACATCTTTACAACTTTTACTGGCGTAATTATGCCAGCAAAGCCTGCAGACTGGAGGTGCACACAGGTGCACTAAAGGAACACAAAGTATGCCTTCAGCTTTGCTGGAGTTCTGCTTCAGCTGTGGAAGTTGTAGCCCTTCGCAAACTAAAATAACTTTTTGAGTCTCAAACTGATGCATTTCCTGCCTTGAAGAAGGAATCTGAAATGAGGCTTAGGATTCCATATTTAAATTGGTGTTACAGTTAAATGAGACTTTTGATGATTGTCTCATCTTCAGCAAAACGCGGGACGTAGATTTGACTTGCATTAGCTCCAGTTTGAAATAAAACATATATTTTAGAAAAAAAACATTAAGTGATGATGAACCTATAGAACTCTTGCTGAGTCGATTCTGTTGACTGAAAAAAACCCTGGTCCTCATTTGGCACCTCATTTCTAAAATGAATTTAGTGTCAGGTTCCCTCAGTTCTTACTATGTTTTGTCTAATGAATTGAAAAGCTATGTAACAAAATTTCATTCCTATGTTGGTATTTACAGATTTTGGCCAAGTAAACTCTTAATGTAGTCCTTGATAAGTTAAATATTGAGCTTCTAGTGTTTTTTGCTATGGATATGTTTTATCTTTCTTTAAGAAGTCTTATTACTCCTCATTGGACCATTGCACCAGCATGTTTCCCAAATTCTGAAGAGCGGAATGTAGCACACTATGCTGGTCACGGTTGCCCTGGAGCCATATCCAGGAATAATACCGTTGTACCATTCAAGATGAAGTTAGACCAAAGTATATATATAAAACCACAAACGCCATAAAATTTCCGTTTCCTCTATTCTAAATGAATAGACATATGTTAAGATAGTTTAAAAACTACAGAAAACAGATAATCTCGAAATCTTATTCACCACGTATTTCTTCTGATTTCATAGGAATACCTGACATGAGTAAGAACCAATAAGAGTTGCACTAAGCTACATGCCCCCAAAACACAAAAACAATAGCAGTTACACAGGTTTTTGATTTTTCCATTACGTCTTTCTTCTACAAATAGCTATTTCAGTGTTGCCACTTCTATTGACGCTAGTCAGAGCAAAGCAGCTAGTCATGGGAATTTTTCCTTTCTCTCGGTTCAGTAAAACTTTTATGCAACATTTTTCTTAAATAATTTATCTTCTTTCAGCATCTGTCAGACCAGATTTCATTTAACACAAGTCTACCACACCCTTCAAATGTTGCAGGTCCTTTGCTCTGGTATACAACAGAAGAATTTTCAGTTAATCAGAAAGAAAGTGAATGTGAGACAAAACCTAGCAACCATGAAATCTATTTTATATTTCCATAGAATTTTTTTTTTACATTGTTAAGCTCTACACCATATAGTTGATTTTTTTTTTGGCTTTTGAAGCATATGTTTGACATAGGTGTAGTACAAGTAGTACCTACTCTACCTTGCAATTCCTACATCTTCTTGACAAAAGTAGTACTTTTGCTTATTTCTAAGATTATGTTTCAGTGAATTCTTGTATTAAAGTATCTGGATGAGACAATGCCTATTTTCAAACTAAAGAATTGCAGGAAGCATTGATCTGTAACCGTCGTCTGATATAGTTTCATACTTTTTTCTATAACTAAACATACAGTGTATATCTATAGCTGTACGTTTTTTTCTCTTGTCATGTGATCTTCAAGTTGTCTTGGTAGATACAGGTGATCCTACCTACAAGCGTCTTCCCAGTACAGATGTGTCAGGCATCAGTATAAAAGGATTCTTTCAGGATCCTGTATTGGTAGCAAAGCTTGCAATTTTTGCTGGCCTTGAAGAATGCATTGAGGTGGTTATTTCTGAGGTAAAGTGCTTCCACTGTCCTCTGAATCTATCCGTCCATTGCTTGTTTTTTGTTTTTCTAATAGGGTATACTTAGGGATTTTATCATTCTTCCCGCTATATTTTAGGAGTGCCTATTACATAATTTTATTTTAGCAGATGAGCATATGCAGTTCTTCTCGAGCACTTCTAGAGCTGACATGAGAGCCCTCGAAAACTTTCTCAGCACAGTCCCTGACAGCTTACATTTACACCCAAGTTTTCATTGTTGAGATCAAGGCATCAAAAAGAAACAGTAAGCGGATCGGTGCCTTTGTTCTTCTGGACCATTTTTCACTGCTCACTGGAAGACAGGCAGAGGACGAGATAAGGACAGGCAGACAGGCAATACCCGCACGAGGGCAGAACAAACAGCGTATTTCTGAATGGTGATGGCTGGTATCAGCTGGGTTTGTCTGACTGGGCACTCACCTGCCTTGCGGTATTCACCTACAGCCGCTATCTTGTCACACGTTTCAGGACAAACCTCTCCTGTTTGAGCTACCTGAGCAATTATTACTCTGTCACGATATCCCCTTTAAGGTATTATAGCAGTGTGGCAAGACTTTGGGAGAGGCAGGAGCTGTGACCTTTTGGCTCTTTGCACTGGGCTGTGTGCTGCAGTGCTGGAGGACTTCCTTGGAGCAGGACCAGCCTAAATAACCGGGTAAGATTAAGCGGCAGCACAATGGCCCCAGGAAATCTCAATTTTATTGATATGCTTTGAGAAGATAAGGAAAATGCAGTGTTCTGCTACAGAGCTCTTAGTTGATCCTCCTCAAAGTAGACCTACAGTGGGGATCTCTGGAGCAGCTATGGCAAGAGCCAAATGATCCAGCTTGGCGAGGTTAGACATCTTAGCTCCTCTGTTGGAAGTTTTCCTTACCCATGAGAATCTGAAGCTTGAGCTTGTGTTCACAACTCATTCGAGGCTTGAAAAACTGTCAGTGGTGACAATTCTTGAATGACTTGATTCTCTATACAGCAGAGCAGACTTTTGTTAAATTAATCAGAAGATGACATAAAAGTCTCACAAATACATCAAGGATAGAAATAAACTTTGGGCCAGATGCTGAGATCTGATGGAACAAGGGGAATATTGAAAACTTTAGAAGACTGAAACATCAGATCATTTTAGTTCAAGATGACTGCGGGGAAGAAAGGAAATCGTGGTGAAAATATTCCCTTCTGCCTGCCAAACTAAGAACAAACAGAAGAAGGGGCTAAAGCAGAAAGTGGCCGGGTTCACATGCTCCCCCTGAATAGCATCTTCTTCTGCCACTGTCTGTGACAGTGAGTGGGGTATAAACTGACTCAGCATCAATCCCTTACATAGTCTCGCAGCTAACATACATTAAGAAAAAAATAGAAAATATTAATTTCTGTAACCTGATCAATATTAAAAAAATAGATCTTTTAATGAACCTTTATAAAAGTGATTTTTTCTTTTTGAAATGTGTTTGTGTAAGTGAATGTGTATTTCCATGGCAACAAGGCCCAATATTCCCACAATTACCTTGACATCATGAATACATCAGGCATTCAATACAACAAATTAAACAGTAGCAATTATTGGTTAGAAATGGAAAACAGCTTTCTCAGAAGGTGGTTGAATGCTGTGAAATTCACCTCTATACAAATCAGAAACTATATTATTATTTTAGAAACAGGAACTCCTATCAAGGCAAATACAAGTGCAGTATTTTGATCTTGACTTAAGAAAAACAGTATCTGTGAGCTTGAAAAATATCCATCCAGTGTTCCCATTCAGGGAAGAATGGGCAGGGAAAGACATATGACAGTTATTCATATGTTCCTATATTTATTAATAAAGAAGTGTATCCACCACTGAGCAGTGGTAAGATATCATCAATGGGATGAACAAATGTAAAAATTTGAGTAGACAGTCATTTAGCTAACTTGTTAAAACTCCAAGATTTATATGTTACATAGGGGGAATAAGTAGCATCATTTGTTTGCATACAGTTTAGAGATTAGAACAACTAATGTTCATCAAAAATTTTATAAGAAGCACCAAAGTAAAGTTGTTCCAAAGTACTCATAATATTATTTTCAGGGGAAAAAATCTCCACAAATTGTTACCTTAAACTTCAGAATATTAGAGTTTTCATGTTTTTACTGGGACTTTTTCATCAGAGTTAAAAATTATATGAAACCATTCCTTACAGACAGTTTATGATAGCCTTCCTCAATTAAATAGTACCATATTCCACAAATAGCTCTCTCTGTAGTAATTAGGGCAACATGTGGAATAAAGTATAAGCTAGAGCTTCAAAAGCAGATAGTTCCTGTTACCCAATTTGCATGTTAAATGGTACCTTAGTGCTGCATGAGCAAACTGTCACAATCTGGCCTTATGCATTTAGATTTTTATGGAAGCATATTAACTTCTTATTGTTCTTCAAATACTTTTTTTTTCCCCCCAAAGAAATAAAGTCTGTGGTATCTTGATTACCGTATCCGCTAATTATGACTAAATAAAAGGTTTTAATTTTCCATGAAGTATATTTAAATACACTGCTTTCAAGTATTGTACCAAATATGAGTCACAATATGTAATTTGGATTGAATCAAGTGACCATGAATCTAAACATTGACATACGTGAGAATCAAATGAAACCTGAGGACCAGTGTCTCTTGTGACAAACAACAGCTTCCTCCTGTACTCTCTGATCTATATTAGCTGTGTTTTTATGTTCTTTTTATTTAAAGAGTATATTCTCATAATGCAGATATTATAGTCTAATTTCCATTCCCAACATATTTTCACAAATATGGCTCCTGATTCTCTCTTTTAATAGGCTCTATGTTTGCCAAAATAGTCTCAAAAGAATCCACTGATGCTTAACTCTATGGTTAAAATCATTTGCCTATGATGCCACGGGTTACGAAGACACAGCACGTAGCTTACAGACTGACATAAAATTCACCAGGTACCATTTGTTGTTTCTGGATTTTTTTGCTAGAATATTTCACCTTGTCAAGAATTACTATAAATATATATGGAATCTTTACTGGCATCTCCTGGAAGAGGACGTGAGGTTATTTGCACATGTGAATGGCTGTCTTCAACCCCTAGCATCCCAGCATTATCTAAATGAAACAATAATAGTAATAATAAAAGAAATAATAAATACACAGATGAAGGACATGACTGAGTATACTTTTTTTTTACTATCATCATGCCACTTACTAACAAATGATGAACACTCACATCTGTACAAAATAGTGTTTAAAATGGCTGTAAAAGACAGGCAGATGCAGGTTGCATTAGCAGAGGAATTTATTTTGTGCATATGGACAGCAGCAAACAAACAAACTTCGATGTTATTAAAGCTATCCATTAATGTGACTGTCCAGCAAGGTTAATGTGTCTTTACTAAAGGGTGCAAAAGGGTGTATTTTTCTAGCTCTGCAGATAAATGCAGTTCAGATTATACTATGACTTTAGATCCAGTGGCCATATCTAAAAATCGATTGCTGTAGTTGTTCATTGTTGTCACCCAGCTGCCAGGGTGCGAAGAGTGCCTACTCTAGGTATAATACGCCTTCCCTAAAGTGAATGGAAATCTTGTTTTTCACTTTAGTATAGTCAGGATTATGCCTGCGATGTTCATTTTACAAGCTTGATGGGGTTCCTACAACTGCAACTACTTTGAATCACCATCTGTATCCCTTCGTAGGCTAGGCATGCCTATTCCAACGAAGTGCTGTGGTCTGAATATCCATCAGTGGATGGAGCACATCAGGCACACTTGAAGCACACCTGGTTCAGTTTCACTGAAAAGGACATCAGTTCTGGTCTTCCTCTCTGAGAATTATTCCAGAAGCATATTCCCAAATCAAAATGCTGACACAGACACCAAGTTCCCTGGGGAGGGAAGACATTCCATATCATAAGTCAAGACTTAGATCAAACTGAGTAACTTGTATCACCAAATGTATTTGTGTGTATGTGTCTATAGTTTCATATGACATTTCTTTAATATAGATCTTTTTAAAAGACGAAATTGACATTTAAGAAGCTGCAAGCTGAAGACTCAGAGTTTCTCTTTTAATTTGCATTAGAATACTGAACTATAATTTAACAAGAAGATCAAAACAGAAAACCAAACCACCTTACAAAGGCTGTCTTTCAAGCATGTAGAGACTCAGAATGTTCCTGAAAATTGCAGTCTTCAGGCTGATTAGACATTCGCCACAACAGCATCACCACAGACAGAAACCTGGAGGGTTTTTTTAGCTATACTCTCACTCTAGATCTCTATTTTTTAATGTATGTCAAAAGGTGATAGCATAGTATCTTGTATGATAAGACTGATTTGTGAGGGTAGCTCCCATGCACCATAATAAAGAACAGTAGTCATTCTTGGTAGTTTCTTAGAGGCTTTGCATCCATCCAGTCACTTGTGATACTGTGGTATGTGCAGGTACGCATGTGCATGTGCAACAAGTCCAGGACTTACTGAAGATGATCAGCAGAGAAGCCACAGTGTGCTGTCTTCTCCTTAGTGCATTGAACTTACACAGCTAATGGTTTGAACGCCTAGAAAGAGCATGACCCCCAAGGATTCCTTCTTATGGCCAAAGGAGCATCTTGTGAGGTAACTGGCAATATTTGGAGTATAATGCAAAGTGCTTACTTTCAAATATTCAGTCCATGCCAAATCCACAGTGCACAGAAAATGGGGTTAAGGGAGTGGAATTTAGCTCAGTGTGCTTTCCTGTCCTTTTCACTTTATATCTACATCTTATGAAGAACATGGGTAGCTCAGTGGACAGACTGTTGGAAGGGCAACACAATATCAGGCTATTCACATATCCCAGCTTCAGGGAACCAGAGAATAGCTGAAGTCATGAGGCACCTCTGGAAGTCATCTTGTCCCCTCTGCTCCACACAGGGTCAGCTATGGTCAACCACATACTGTGATCTTCTGTAGTGGTATGCAGGACCTTTCTAGAAGGGACTCCATATTCAGCTTGTTTGCCCAAAGCTGGCCAAGCTGTAGTGCTGAAAGCAAAGACAGAACACCTGGTGGCACAGTTAGCTCAGGCCCAAGTTTCTAGCTTGTCCCGAAGTTTGCATAGAAATAGTTCGGTATCCAAGTGTGGGCTGTGGTCTGCAGTCCAAATGAAGTATAGACATGCTAGTGGAATATTCCATACACGGATTTGCAGGAAAAAAACATCCCATGTCTTATCTTCTGCTTAGCGTTCATGTATATGGCTTTTCCCCTAACATATGTCCCCAATCTCAAAGTGCTGGGTATATTGAAAATTTATGCATGCTTTACATTTAATTTAAGCATTTCCATAGCAACTGCTAGATTTTGGGATGATTTACGTTTCTCCCAAGATACAGAATATATTCTTCTCAGAACAATTTCCCAGGTTGTGTTTAGCCACATTCATACGACTTTCTACAATTCAATTTTCAATGAAAATTACCATATCATCTACTAGAAGCAAGAGTTTCAATAAACAGATTTACTTTTATGACTTCTTCCATCTTACTCTGTGTTTAAACAAGTAGTTGTGCATCAAATGAGGATAATGAAGTCTGATTGCTCAGAATCATTGTTTTTGATTTATAGATGCAGGGGTTTAAGAAGGTCCAAGTCCCAACCGACATGTTCTTCACTCTTGGAATAGATCAAAGATGTGTTTCCTCCTGTCATTCTCTCTCCCTCTGCGTCTTTTACACAGATGTTTTACTGTCAGGAGAGCCTAAAGGATGAAGATGGCTACCAGAAGCCTGATGTTCAACCCGTGTTCATAATGACATGAAGATAAGTAAAACAAACGTATGATTGTCTGTGTGCTGAAGCCTGGAACAAAATTAAAGGGACTTGAGATGATACATGGTGCACCTAGCAGTAATGAAGTGATGACCCATACTTCTGTATGGGTGACCTTAAATCACTTCTAAAACATCAGAGATTCAAGTATGAATAAAAACTGCAATACAGGTAACAGACAAGACACATATACAAATAAAGGAAAACAGGGGAGGTATGGGAAAGAAGATCTTTCTTGTAAATATTCACTTCTTTCTCATCTGCATTTTGCCTTTCTAAATGTCACTTCTGAAAAGAATTCCACAGCTGCAAGCTATTCTTCCTGCCCCCTTGCTGTCACAATGGCAAACCTTCATCACACCTGACTCCTGTTCCAGGACCACAGCTGGTACAGCATGCATCTTTTATACTGGTACACCTCCATGAGCAGTCAGCATAAAGCGCAAATCTAATGGAGAGTAGGTGAATGAAGAATTTCATAATTCCCATCAGGTTATGCACACATCACCTTCATCTTGTGCAAGCAGCAATGCCTAAGCCAGGTGGCGAACGATCAGGCTTCCTACCCTGTCAGGCAGCAACCTGACGCTTTACTTGCCTGATATGTCACACAAACCTGAGCTGCTATGTAAACAGCAATAAATAACAGAGAAGTGGGTGGTGATACATTTGCATTTGCAACTTGCACATTTCTTCCAGTCCCATCACTTTCATACTAGGAAGCAAGAGAGGCAATAAACAGAGAGATACTCTCAGGATCCTGGCAGGCTCCAGGATATAACCATCAAATAAATCAATTAATTTAACTCTAATGTAATTATATGCTTTAGACGAAGGGTGATTTTAGCTTGCTGAATTCGCTTATAAGATCAAACAGTTATCCTAATAAGTTTATACTGTTCTGAAGATGGTAGTATTCTCAGTGGCCCTGGTACAACTCCAGTGGCTTGAGTAGAGATGCTATACACTTAAATAAATGAGAGCAGCTTTCAGTCAGGCAAAAAGGATTTGATTTCCAATTAAAAAATAAGTCTCTGAAAATAAAGCCCACCATTACAATTAAACTGTTGTTGGACCTACAATGTGTACCTCTAGCATTGAAATTATGCTCCATTTATGGATAGAAATTTCAATAAGAGATTCAAAATCAAAGCCATTTCCTCTGGTTTCCATGCCCAATCTGTTGTCAGTTGCAATGTCCTTGGGCAGAGGGACTGTGGGTGAGGTTCAGAGTAAGGACATAGGATATTAAACATTACAATCTAAAGATCTGCTGTTTATTTATTTGTAAAAATGGAGTAGTGAGGAGGAACAACGTCAGACAGGGATTCATAGACACTGACCACTTGGTTAAAAGGATGTGGTATTCTCAGCTCCTGATCATGCAAACAGAAAGGCCAAGGTACTTTTCCAAGAAATGTGCTAAAAGACAGCAGAAAAATGTATAAATGTGCATTCCCACAAGTTTTTAAAGAGACTACCACTGCTGTGGTCTCTATTTTGAGTCCTTTAATGCAGACAACGTGCTCCAGTGGTGCAAACAGAAGATGAGCTGGAGGAGTGCTCAGTCCATGAGCCCTGGCACAGCAGGGGAGCCCAGCTGCTCAACAGCAAACAAGGCTTCAGCAGTTCTCCCCTAGAAATGGCACTTGGGCATCTGAAAAGTCTAAGAGCTGGGATTTCAGAAGTCCACAAGGAGAAGTGGCAACTATACTGAGGTTGTGAGGGGGTTAATTTGCATTTAGGTGCCTATGAGGTATCTAAGCAGTCAAGGATTTAGATTCATTTGTGGTCCTGGCTCTGTATCCCCACACACCTCCTGATATGCTTTGGCTATTGCTGGCCTTCCATGAAGAGTGCAACTACCAAGCAACAAATATTGCCAACTCACAATCAAGGTGTGTGCCACCACCAGCTCCTTTTCTTCTGCTTCCCTTCTCACTGTTTATCTCCTCCTGTCCAAAGGAGATCACCTCCTTAGCTCTGAACATTCTCCAGGTAGATGATTCATTTAATTCCTTGCATCCCTAGTGTTTGTGGGCACATTCCCTGTTTCTGATTTCCTTCCTTTCTGGCGATGGAGGTGAGAGTGAAGCAGCCAGCTTGCTACAAGGTGGAGAAAACCTGGGAAATACCAGAGAAGCAGCCACATGGCCCACACGGTCCAGGGCAGCTCAGCCTATGGGAGGCTGGGTGACAGGCAATCCTTTACTTGTAGCATGTGAGAAAGGGAAAAAGATGTCTGAGGGAAGGCTGTTAACAGTAATAATTGCCCACTGCATCCAGAGCCCCCCAAGACAAACAGGAGCTATAATGTGTAACTTCAAAGCTACACCTGGTATACAAAGATGCCAGGTTATAAAGATTGGTCTCCAATCACAAAAAAATCTATTGAACGTGTAATACCAGAGGAAATAAATGGCAAGTGGAGCTAATAAACTGTTAATAAGGTATTATTTCAGCTACCCACACATAAACTGGTCAAAAGTCATGCTGGGACAAAGTTTAGAGAATAAATTTCTTTACAAATTAAATTACTGCCTCAGGCAAGACCTAGTTCTGAGTACTGAGTGGAAAGCATGAATCTCAACCAAAAAAATGACTTCAGCTAAAATGAATTTGGACATTATTATTCTGAAACTATAAAGGCTACGCAGATTAACAGTAAAATAATCAAAGGTAGCAATTGATTTAATTATTTCAGTTCATGTTTATTTGCAGCTCAGTTCTCAGTCCTAAAGCCAGAAGCAGAAGTTCATTTTAGCAGTAACTAGAGTTGAACCTTAAATAATAATTAAAAGCAATTTCCTTGGAGGAGAATAGATAAGGATACAATGCAAATCCTATTTATATCTATCATGAAAATTCAAACCCATCTCAAACACAGCCATTAGAACATAAAGAGCAAATGGGTATATAGACACAGGAATAAATAGCTGGCAATTCTATTAAATGTGTTAGATGGAGGACATTTTATGCGACCATTCTCACCAGGACCAAAGACAACAAAACAAAACGATTAAGGCGGGGAGAACTGTCACAAAGACGCTCAAGGCTGTATTTACAAAGAGGACAGGGGTGCTGGGTTTCAAGGATGCATGTCCATCATTTTGGTATCACTAGCACCTGTGGGGCAGGACAGCTCTGTAGGGACCTGATCCCTGTGACACCTGAGTTTCCTCTGCAAATATTTCTAGTAGGGACCTCCATTTCTGCAGCTAGGTGCACATATGGCACCTCAGGACAGACTTTTTAGCAGGGCGTGTTATGAGAGGGCAAGGGGCAATGATTTTAAACTAAAAGAGGGGCGATTCAGGCTAGACATGAGAAAGAAATTTTTTAAAATGAGGCTGGTAAAACACTGGCCCAGGTTGCCCAGAGAGGTGGTCGATGCCCCATCCCTGGAAACATTCCAGGCCAGGCTGGACGGGGCTCTGAGCAACCTGATCTAGTTGCAGATGTCCCTGCTCATTGCAGGAGGTTGGACTAGATGACCTTTGAAGGTCCCTTCCATCCTAAACTATTCTATGATGCTGTGATCCAGAACATCCATTCCCCTGTAGCCTGTCTCATAATCAGCCTTACCACAAAATGTTTCCCAGCTGGCTGACTTGTGGGTTCTGAGTTGGTTAAGCTGCTTGGGCAGCACCTATCCCTGTGCAAAACACAGCTTCTGGGAAGGAAGGGGAGGCATCCTTTCCCTCTTCCTTCCCCCCATCCTAACATCTTTCACTTGAATACTCTAACCTGCTGGAGCACAGTAGAGTTTACAACCTTGTACACAAATAGGGAAGAGAGGGCATGAGAGAAGCTACCACCTCCTTGGGTACCCCACACCTTGATGTAGAGCTGTCAGCTGGAGATGCAGAAACAAGGCACTTCAAAACCTGATTTGGAGACAGGAATTTTATTAACTGGTGGAAGTACTTGAAAATGGACCCGCTTCTCCATGTGGCTGAGCAGCAGTGGAGGAAATGGGAGGAAGGCGGCTAGCCAATGGCAGAGTATTAGGAAGGAGGTTAAGAAATTTTGAGATGGTGTACAGAAATACAGAAAACATTGGCCATTGAGTGTCTCTAATCCTCTTCTATTTTTGGTCTAATATTTCATTACACATGGCACAGAAATCAGCACTGACAGCTGTTTTGCTGGCTTAAAGAAGGACAAAACAAGCTCAAAACGTGGTAAAAGTCAAGGTAAGTTAAACATTTCTTGACAAAACATTGTATGAGTCCAATAACAAAGAAGGTAATAAAATAAAGAGACAGCATGGTCATCAACACTCTGAACTATCATCAACAGATCTCTGCATACTTTTAAAATAAAATTATCTTCAGTGCCTGCCTGCACACGGTAGACAAATAATTTATTCTAAATGGGAATAATGCTATCATACATTCATATACTAGTCATTTTTTGAAAAGATGGTGACAGGCAGATGCGTATGTACTATCTACATTGACTTTTTGAAATCATTCGTTCAATCAACAGTCAGTGCCTCTGATTTGTTTCCTGAGGATGAAGACAGCTTCTACACCTAATCCTGACTTTAATATTCTAATCCTTCTCATACACGGAGAACACTTGATTACAGGTAAGCTGCATTTGGTAGCATATCAAACTGCTCAGTTATCTGTGTCGTCACTCGACTGGCAAAAAAAAAAAAAAAAGAGGAGGACAACCATGTATTTTTCACAGGAATTTTGTAAGAATAACAAGAATTATCACAAAGACATTTTACCATTCATCTTATTATAAAGCAATAAAGAATAACACCTTTTTTTAACTCCCCTATAGAGTGAAGAAAATAGAAGTTTTTCTAGAAGAAATATATATTTTACTGAAATTTCTCCCCTCCTGATCCTGGCAGCAGAGTATCTCCAATAAATCTTGAAGAAAAGAATGATTGTCCCATATTAATGGTGGGAACTGTGAAAGTGAAAGGTTAAACAGAGTGTCCAAAGTCACAGAGGCAGTAACTACACTCCAGTAGATCTAACTGAAATCTGGAGTTAGTTATCAGACCATTATGCCAAACTACTACCCTGGTTATCAACATCTTCGAAGTATTTTGTACTGAGTATCATAAGATTCCACCTGCACCTTGCCGTAAAACACTTTATCCTGGCATAAATGATATTTTTTTTTCTATTTAAACTGAAAAATGGCAGATTTAGATTAGCTATAAGGAAGAAATTCTTCATTATGAAGGTGGCGAAGCACTGGAACAGGCTGCCCAGAGAAATTGTGGATGCCCCATCCCTTGAAGTGTTCAAGGTCAGGTTGGATGGGCCCTTGAGCAACCTGATCTAGTGCAAGGTGTCCCCGCTCATGGTAGAGGGGCTGGAATTAGACGATCTTTAAGTTCCCATCCAACCCAAACCATTCTACGATTCTATGATTATTGAATTAATATCAAGGACAAATCTAGTAGAAAATGAAGTTTCGGCCTTACACTTTGATATCTAAAGTGTTTCTGAGAACTGAGACGGGGAAGGAATGACCTACCAAGAAGTGTCATGACAACATTTAAGCAGCACAAACTGCTGCTGTGGTAGTAGAGTTGCTTCATTTACATAACAAATTGATTTATTGCTGCTAGTGAAGAGCATTTCATTTCATTTAAGTGGACTTTAAATAGAACACTACGGAAAAAGTCAGGTCTTCTCTTTTGCTATTGCTATTTTGAAGTAGTGCTCATGTTTCACGAAGACAGGTGTGAATGTGCACTTAAAGACATAATTTCTCTCAATGTTTTTGCATTTTTTAGGATAATTAATATATCTGCACAGCACCACAGCAAAGACAAAGGAACCGTCACTGTAGATATGACCACTATCCCAGGTAGCTGCTTCCAGAGGTGCTTTGCAAAGTGTGCAAACCTCACTAGCTAACTGTATGTCCAGGAAAAAAAAAAAAAACAGTCCTACCCTCGAGGTGCTGGAATTTTGTTCTTCTCTGAAGGAGTGGCAAAATCTTAATTACTTGTAAAAAGGGTAGACTCTTTTTTATTTTTTTCTACTGCACCTTTTTCTTCTGTATTTCTTACTGAAATGAGTTCAACAGGTTAATCACACATAGTTTGCAAAGTACACCCTTTATCTTTTAAAAATGTGTTGATAAAATTAAGGCTTCTGCTGTCAGTTTGCTTATGTCACATTAGAAAGAGTAAATACACTGTTTGGCCTTTTTGACCATTAATTATTTTATATATCGCTATCATATTAGCTCCTGTGTATTCTCTGAAATTTTAGAAAGCAAATTAACTAACCTATTTTAAGATTTCCATTGCCCACCTGTTGTTTTAAATTTCTCTTTCATCTCTCTGTTCTTGCCTTCCTTTGTTTTCCACTTGCATCACTGTGTACCACACATGTCTACCATTTTTATCAGCCAGAAAATTGCTCTCCAGAATGGAAACTCTTACATTATGCTTCTCTTCGCTGCACTTTCCTCAGCCCTTTTAAATTGTCTCACAACTTTCCTAAATTTAACCAAACCAATTAACTCATGGTCAGCTGTAAATTTTGCTACCTAAATATTCATGACAACTTTCATATCAACTTGTTAAGTAACTGTGATCTTCACACTGATTTTGAGGTATTTCATTGTTAGATCAAATCTATACATTTGCTTGTTTATTTCTAACCAACAGATGTATGAAGCCAGCCTTTACTGAACTGTTACGTGCTTTTTGAACTAAAGGAGCAGAAGAAATTAACCATCCTCTGACTGTCACTATTAAAATGTCAGGTAATAATACCACAATGCATTTTTGGTAACAAAGTAATGATTACCTGGATCCTCAGTTTATGAAAGTTCTTTTCTTGTGATATACTTACCACTTTTTGTCTTGCGGTAAAGAGATAGATACTGTAAGAAAACTTTTTGAAAATGTATGCAATTGCTCAAGTCTGTGTACATTCAAATTTTGCTGCTCTTCATACTTTTTCTCAGGTGTTGTTGAGAAGAGACTATTTCAGTATAATCTATGTACGTACAAAGTGCTGTAAAGAATACATAAAGGACAGGAACACTTTGCTGGTTTTGTGATGTCTGGAAGGAATGGTAATCTCGTATTATTACAAAACACCTAAAGAGTGTTTGAAAGCAGGCCATTCACTTTCTGCTGTACTTGAAAACTGGAACTCCAAAGGTATCCTCATTGACTACCACACATTTTATTTATTAGAATTAGATCTCTCTCTAGACTTTATACTTGAAAGTAGGAGGTTTGTCCTACAAAAATGTTTGAACATTTCTGCCTTCTCCATATATGTCTATTAGAGCATGTAGGTTATATTTAGTTTCTGTTTTTTCACAACTGGATGTAGTGACTCACACTTTGTGGCTGTTCTCTCCATTTTCATAGCAATTATTCCTGAAAAGGCTCATATACCAAGGCTGTCAGCTAAATACTTCTTATATGCCTGAAAAGAACGGGCATCTTTGCAGAAACCCATCATTTGATAATTTGCTGGAGTCTATGCTAGTGTTATATTTCACTGAATATTTCAATTTGGATTTTAATCATTTTTCTTCATAGGTACTAAGTTAATGACATAATAAATCCAGGATCAAAGTTGTCCCTGACAGAAGCATAGACTTACTACCTTAAAGCAAGTCTCTGTTTATTCACAAAAACAACATCAAGAACAAGAAGAAACCTTCAGGGAGCACTTCACTGAAATGAACTTTCCTGTACCAAGTACTTAAAGCATACAGAAAAGAGAAGTTACATTTAGAGCTTGTTCTGCAGTCACTACAAATAACCTATATTTTAAATATGTAACTCAAAAGTACATGAAATCTATAAGCACATATCATGCGGGTCTTTACCCTGCTGGCTGGGGAAGAAGAGAAAACTATGACTGCGAGAGCAAATTGTCTGGAAGAGTCCTTTCAGACCGAGCAGAAACAACTCCACTTAACATGAATCTTACATCTAAATAAAATTAAAATAACTCCATTAAAAGCTCCAGAAATCTTACAAAAACATATTATGAGCCTTAAAAATATTTGGTTTCTTTATGCGACATTTTTCGAAAAGAATGGTAGAGGCAGAAGCAACCCATTCTAGTGCATAGCCAGTGTTACAGCAGGACGAGACACTTCATGAGTTCCTCTTGTCAGAACTTTCTATTACTGTAATTATTCCTTCCCAATGTCGACCTTACTGTAGACATTTCCATGCCTGTGACAAGGAGAGGAAATGATATTCTCCTGTGGCTTTAGGGATCATTAGGTATAATCATGGCAAAGCTCCTTTATCAGAACAAATCCAGTTTAGCATGACATCTTTTGGAGATCTCTTGAGATGTCTAAACCTTAGAGGTATTCTCAAGTAACTCTTACTGTGTCAATATCGCATTTATGTTTCTGACATACTGTTAGACAGTTTTCCTTTAAAACAATGTATCATAGGTTCACCGGAAAATTCTAGTTGAAAGGGACCTCAAGGGCCTGTCTCTAGTTTAACCCACTGCTCAAAGGAGGGTCAGCTATGAAATCAGACCCGGTTACTCATCCTGTCCAATCTTAAAATGGACAGAGACTGTACAAACCTCTCACAGCGAAAAAGCTTCTCTTTGTGTCTAGTCAAAGCCTCTCATTTCAATTTGTGCCCATTGTTTCTCATCTTCCCACTATGCACTCCTGAGAAGCAGCTCACGCCATCTTCTCAATGACGTCCTTGTAGGTGTTGGAAGGCTGATGTTAAGCCACTCTCAAGCTTCCTCTTCCCGAGTCTGAACAAGACCCATTTCCCCAGCCCCTCCTGCTAGGTCAAGAACTCCAGCCACTACCATGCTGATGTCCCTCTGCTGAACCTGCTGAACCTGCATCCATAACAACCTTATGGATGTTTAGAATGTGGTAGTGCTTCGCTTTGATTTGATTCCTGCAATAGTACAGCTCTCTACAAGTCAAAGAAATGGTATTCCAAATAAAATAGCATTTTTTTTTAATCACCAGTGGTATAGGAGGCATGCGAATTGGAATTGTAATCGCATGAATTTTAGACATTAACAGCAGGAATTTTACAACCACAAACTGGCTCTGTCCTAGTTTCTCGCTTCATCAGACTTAAGATCACATGTGACCTAGCTCACAAAAGAATGTTAATTTTACAATCTCCGTTTAATGTGAATTATGGCTTTGACAGGTGGATGTGCATGTTTGTAAAATCAGCAACTCTTCTTGAATGCTCACAGTGAGTAGCTGATTCTGTAAGACAGAACTGCAATAAAAGGCTTCTGCATGCAACAAACTAGGTGAAAAGTACAAAGCAGTTAAGTTTTATTCTGAAGCATCTGCCATGGTTTATACTTTATCTGAGATAAGGATTTTTAAAGTTGATGTCTAACATAAGAAATTATCTATTTTATGCCCACAAACGCATTTTTTCATTGTGTTTACAGTGAAAATAGTTAGCAACAAGGTTATATAATAATTTGAAACATGATGAAAGGGCATAGTGAATTCTCTATCTTTTTTAAAAATTTTTTTCTGAGAAGATGATACATCTTGTTGAAAGAACTTCTAGACAAAACAGCAGCTCGTGTATGAAGTAGAGGAACTACAGCCACTGTTACTCTGATGTTCAGATTAGAAGTGCCTCTGACATAAAGTATATTAATCTGAGAATGTATTTTTAAAAATGAAGGAAAGCAAAATGAAACCACAAATACGAAAGAATTCTTTTGAAGGATCAGTATTTTAAAACCTGTAAAATTTGAAAAGGCTAGATGTTAACTCTGGACTGACTTTTGTTCTACAAGTTGGGTGTTTGGCCTGTGCTTCTGAGGCTGTGCGCACCCTGCCAGGACACTCACTCAGCCCATGGCTGCCCCAAGTGCTCCCAAGACCAACAAAGAAATGGGTCACAGAGCGAAAATATACTTTAGACCTTTATGGTGAATGAATCATAGAGTAATAGAACAGTTTGGGTTGGAAGGGACCTTCAAAGGTCATCTAGTCCAACCCCCCCCTGCCATGAGCAGGGACATCTGCAACTAGATCAGGTTGCTCAGAGCCCCGTCCAGCCTGGCCTGGAACGTCTCCAGGGATGGGGCATCGACCACCTCTCTGGGCAACCTGGGCCAGTGATTCACCACCCTCAGTGTAAACAATTTCTTATGTCTAGTCTGAATCTCCCCTCTTTTAGTTTAAAACCATTACCCCTTGTCCTGTTGCAACAGGCCCTGCTAAAAAGTCTGTCCCCATCTTTCTCATAGGCCCCTTTTAAGTACTGAAAGGCCGCAATAAGGTCTCCCTGGAGCAGCCAGGTCAGAGCAGCCAGACATGTGCAATGCAATTGATCCGAGGATTTGCAGTCCGCCCCACACTTGGGGAAAGCAGAGGGCAAGTTACGTAGGCCCAGACTGAGTTTAATGAACTGTGCTCTGAAGAAAGGGATGAGGTGAGCTGGGAAAAGGATGTGGTAAATAGCTCTCCCCAACAGTGCAAGAAAGGTGGATTAGCTTTCTTGAAGGCTATCAGAAGGATATAAATAAGCATTTTTTCCAACCTCTCTTCCAATGAAAGACCTACACTATCTAGCACACTCAACTCTCTCATAACAGTTTTGCACTGCTAATTTAATTAATTAGATAGAGGTGATAATTTAAAACAATAGAAAACAGAATAACTATACTTGCCATGGTTTTCTGCAAAGAGATAAAGCTTCCTAGGTGTTTCTCAGGCTAAATGATGCTTGAAATTCTGAAAGAAGCTTCTGTTTGCCTGCAAGACTTGGAAACTGGAAAATTTTACTGCCTGAATTTCCAAAACTCTCTTTAAATTCTGATGCAAAATATAGGTGGAGCACTTTCTGGATACTCTTTTTGAAATATCAGTAGGAATATGAGTATTTAATAAAATATATCTCACTTGGAATTAGGACTGTGAGGTTTTTTTAAACAGCTGAATTAAATGAGATTTGAATCAAACATGCACATTTGATGTGGATCATACAGATTCTTCCCACTTTTTCTCCTACTGTGCCTAAAAATAAAGCTCATTTTCTGTTAAAAACCAAAACAAATAATTTCCCCTTAGGGAAAACACTGTTTCAGAAACTTGTTAAAAGAACAATGTCAGAGAAAGCCTAGACTCACCAAACCAAGAAGAAAGGATGGGTTCGTTCAACCATTGAGGGATTTTCAGCTCAGGAGCTCCAAGCTCAGTTGTCTCCTTTGCTTGAGAGAATCTGAATTCCCAATTCCTACCTCCCCAGAAAGTGCCTTATCCTGCTGCTATAATGGGCACTGTGCTTTGCATTTCACCTGTTGATGTTCTTTCACTGTACTAATAGATACTAAGTGTATTAATAGATAGTAACTCATGTGAACACTGATGCATATACTTCCTACACAGCAAATGTCCCAGCCACATGGCTGGAGAATCAGTCTCAGACAGTACTCATTTTTTTTGGTAATTATATCAGTATTTAATAAAAAATGAAACAACCTCAACAGGGAAGAGTGAGGAAGCCTTTGTTTAGAATGTCATATAATCTGATTATCAGTACTTCCTCCTCAACCTGCATCCGTCAGTCTTGCAAAGGGTGGATTTTAAGAGACCCAAATCAAGCCCCTTCCAGTCTGCCACAGTGCTTGAACCCCCGAGCCAGCAGGCAGAGAGATACTAATTCCCCTTCTCTAGCTCAAGCATGCATCTGGCTGAAGGGTTTTTTTTTTTTGGTGTGTTTTGTTGTTGTTGTTTTGTTTGTTTGTTCATTTTTCTTTTTTGTTTTTGTTTTTTTGTTTTTCGCATGAAAATATTTGGTGAATTGGGTTTACATCTCTAAGATATTTCAGAGCAAGTTAATTTGCACTTCAGAGTGATCCCATTTCTCTGCCACATCAGTTTGTCCAGTGCTTTCATAACCATAAGCCTCATTAGTGAATACTGTTTGGCAAAGAATAAACACATTTCCATGCCTAAAAAACTAAACACAAAAACAAAACCAAGAAAAAACAGCATTAAGAAAAAATAGGAGGCCATGAAGATTTTGCAAACAGAAATCCTAAGAACAATAACCAAAGGAACATTGCAAATAGAGTATTTTGGGTTCTGCACATGAAGACAGCAACGCACTGCTGCTAATACCCACCAGGTGGCTCTCCCCTCTGGAGCACAGCAGGTTGTAAAAATCCCTCTTCGCAAGAGAAAAGGGCTTGCGGATATCCAAAATTACTAAGATTTGCTTTTGAATCTAAATAACCACCTCAGCTGCTGAACAGATGCTCAGCCTAGGATATGTTGTGAAAGCCTCACACTGAATTCTTCTGTTTATTTTAAGGTTGTTATTTTTGAATTATTGTTCTGGATCTGGAAGGGCTGTAACCCTGTGCTTACTCTACACCATATCCTGCAGTATATTCAAATGGAATGTATGTGTGAGTTTGCTGGATGCTTGTCTCCTCTGAAAAATAATACAGCTAAAGTCTTGTGCACCATTCATATCCTAATTAAAGGATCATGCAGTCTGACCTTTAAACTGTGGTTTTGCTTGCTGGCTGAAACTTGTATTTCACTTGAAATCTTTTCTATCTTCACACGTGACTACTTCAACTGTTTCCACGATTTCTCTGAAACAAAGTTCCCATTCCCTAATCATGGAATAACTTGCCACTTTATTATGGTGGCAGGTATTTATAAGATGTTGTTTTCTTCCCTGCCCCTGCATACCTGAGATAACAATGATTATCAAAGCCATCATGCTAAACTGAGATGTCATTACTGGGTTAGAGTCTGAAAAGGATGCAGCAGAGAAAATCATCTTTATGTGGACCCAAATCCTTCTTTGATTGAAGGGCATAACACAATGGCTCCTGTTTCACTAACTTTAAATGACCTCGGTCTTCTTCATCATTTTAGAGGACGACACAGTCCTAAACTCCAAGAGCTTCCTTTTTTCATACCCTACAGTATTACATAATTTTTTCCCCTCTGCCTGTTTAACAGCAAGGTTTTAATATTGAGAAACAAGCTTTGTTTGAGAGCAACAGCAGTGGAGACACAGTGTTGTTCATTTTCTTTCTCATCCTATTTTTTCTTTTTGTATTGATTCCTCATAACACTGGCATCCAGACAAAGAAAGAGCACTTTGCAGCCTGGCATTCCTTCTTTGTGGGGTTATCGCATCGTCCTCATTTCAATCTTTACAGAGCAGTTGCTTGTAATGTAAAATGTTATCACCAAACCAAGCTAACAAAAAGAGATTAATTTACTGAGAAACCAGAGCTTTTCTTACAAAAATAGGAATATTTACTGATATTATGGGATTGATGTGAAATAAGATGAAGTGGTGAGTATGTGAGGAGATAATCCCTGAACTAGCTCACAGGTGCTGCTCTTCTCAAAATTCAACCTCAAATTTCATAATACAGGGAAACCTGAATCTATCCTCTAGGTATAATGTGTTACATAATAACCACAAATTTAGAGAGAGTATGTATTTATAAATACATCTTTGTAATTAGTATTTTTTTCAAGTGAGAAGACTCCTAAATTCAATGCTAAAATGAGGAGCACAAACTGCTTGCAGCTGAAGACCAGGTTCTGATATCCCTGTTTCTATGGTCAAAGACTCATTAACTTGCTGTATTTTTTACTGGGTAGATCACCAAGAATTATCATTCTGGCACGTTGATGTTACACACAAGGAAGCAGAAAGTACATCGGCAATCTCCTGGGTGAGCAACACGATTGCACTCTTCTCCACTCAAGGATGCTGAGAGAGAGAATGTGGCCATGGCAACAGCAATGGGATGGATGGGGCCTGCCTCCTAGGAAATGCAGAGAAATCCCTCTGCCAAAGAGCAAGTATGTCTCAGATGGTAGTAGCATGGGCGACCCAGGGATACTTTCTGCCAGCAGCAACTGTGTTTCTACACATGCACCCCAGCCCACTTTGAGGAACTACAGCTGACAGGATTTTGAAGTACAAGATTTCTCTCCCAATACTCCATTCTACCTTAAGGTGCAAGGGCCAAAGCAAAATGTAGTACCAAAAAACTTAACTGATGTCCCTAGTTTATCCCTACTTTCAGCTTAGCTTATGTATTTGTAAAATATATACGGTATTGACTTCACAAGCACTTAAAAAAACTTTAAAAATATATATATTCATGAGAAGGCTACATATGCCATAAGGATAATTATGGGGACAATGAACAAAGCAGCAGTCCCACATTTTTTAAAATATGCAATGAAGAGCTGACTGTAATGTCAGGAATGAGTTCACTTCTAATTTCAAAGAACTATGGCCATGATAGATATGTTAATCATGAGAAGTATCCTGTTGAAATTAATAGGATAAAGAAACTATTTTGAATAAAGGCAAAATTTTTCAGGAGAGAAGATAAGAAAGCCAAGAAAACCCTCAAAAGCACAAAGCTCATGATAACATCATGAAAGCTGCAAGGCAATTGGCTGATCTTTCTTATTTTCTATTACTAAAACCCATCTGGACTTACAGATACATAACTAACCATCTTTAATATTATCTGGTATTATTTGTGAAGCTGGAATACTATTTCTTCACTTTCTACTTTTTTAGTGCTTTTAAATTTGTGATATGGATGTACTAATATAGTTTTTGCATTCGTTCTTCTTGTTCCTTTGCATTGCCATGAGGAAAAACAGAATAAGATAAAACTTTCTGCAATTCTAATTGTTACCAACTCAACAGCCCATGGGGTTGTGCTCACAAAAACCTCTGGATGTGGGTCAAGTTCAAACTTGTCTCATTTTGCCTTGAGGTATTTTCCTGCAAGGCTAATTCTATAGGGCAGAAGCGCATAACATTATACTCAGACAGACAACTATTTTTAGTGGTTAAAGACTGGGTTTTTTGTTTTTTGTTTTTTGATTTTTGATTTTTTTTTTTTAATAGAAACTCTGCCTTAAATACAGTCCCAGTGTTTTTCTGTAAAAGCAGTTCCAGCAGCAGCCTGATGTGGAAGTTCTTCTTACAATCAGGTCAAACACAAAGAATGCAATATTTTAATAGTGAGAAAGGCTAACCATGCAGGAAGCACTGTTTTGTAGCGTAAGTGCTATTAGGCAGTAAACATTACAGCAAATTACCACAAAGAATGAACAAAGCTGGGTTTTGAGCACTTATCAAGTGCTTTTTCCAGTCCCTGCTGCCATTCATTATATCTCTGGGAGATGCTCTTATAAAAAAATGGAGCTTGGGAATTTCATGTCTCCAGCCAGCAGAGGAGTATCAGAGGCTGATAACTGTCAATAAAACTGATATTTACAGCAGAATAAAACATGATGAAAACCAAGATACAGATGTGTCTGAATTACCCTTGGTATCCCCAACAAGGAGCTAGAATGGAGCTCTCCTACCAGACAAGACTTGCCTGCTGATCCAGGAGATAAGCATTTGAAAAGAGGCTATCAAAAGCCACTCATGAACAGTCTTTTCTTCCAAAGCAATTTTCCTTGAGGATACAGGAAATCAAGTGTTCATTGATAATATTTACCTTGTAAAGGAGTCATGTGGGCCAGATTATCAGATCTGCTTCACTTACTTTTCACAATTCAGCCACAGGTAGGGTTTAAAAATGAGGCACATTTTGCCAGCTAGGGATTCTTTTGGTACAAGACAGTTCATTATCATCACAAACACAGTAGTATCCCACTATTCCTAGCAAAGGAAACATGTTGGAAAGGGCTGCAGTGTTCTTGCCCTCTGCTTAGTTTGGAAAACAACTCCTTTAGGCCAGTTGCTAATTAGTAGTTTTCAGAACGGCACCAAATCCTGCAAACACCATAACCCACGCAGAACCATCCCCAGAATCAGGAACCAGGCAGTCTCAACCATGATCATCCTGAATGTGAAAACAAACTTGTTACAGGAAGTTGTTTTGTTAAAAAAAAAAAAAATTAGATGCTAATTCAGAACAAATGCAAATGTTAAAATACCTTACTTTTTTTCATGACAGTTTTTTTCCCCACAGCCTCAATTGAGATCCACAGCAGTGTTGTGCTTAATAAAGCTGTATAATTCTTCCCCTTGAATTGCAAAGGTGATCTATTTTTTTGTTTTGCATCAAGAGTATAACATACAGGTCATGCACGGATACAGATTTTGTGTTTGTGTGCGTCTCATCTATATCTTAATTATTGATTTTTAAAATAATTTGAATTTGGGCATATGGATTTTTCACCTCCAAGCATTTGTGTGACTGTTTTGGTCATAATAGTTGACTGGATATCAATCACCTTTTCAGTGCTATTGAAAGTCATTTTCAGACACCTCTGATTGTATTCTTGAAAAAATTATGCTGTTACCAAGAACAATTATGAGTGGCTGTTTCTTTTTCCTGTCATTCTACTATTTTCCTTTAGTCTCCTCTCCTTGCTGGATGAAAAGATGGAAATTACCCATGATCTCAATTAATTTTCTCACTCTGCAAATTAAACTTCCTGAAAATTGTTCCCTTAAAAAAGAATTTATTGCTTCTGCAACTACAATGAGTCTGCACCCAGATAATCTTACCTTCACTCTCTCACACAAATACCTACTTGGCCAGGATGGTTCCCCTTTGTTATGCCCAACTATGACACTAGGATGGTCATGCAGAAGTGGTCTCATTCAGAATAAGACGTCTTTTTTTTGTTTGTTTTGTTTTAAAATCTGATCCCTGTTACAAAGTAGGAATGTGCTGTTTGGAAGATACTGTTTGGCTATGTGGAGCTTCACAAGCATTCGTCAGATGCTAAAAGTTACAGTCTGCTTGATGTTGAGACAGAAAAGGGTGATATTTGACCGGCAAGATCACCAACATGAACAGAGCTTCTGCATTATGGACATGTAACCTCTGTCTACTATCCTAAACATAAAAAAAATGTTTTGCTTTTTTCTACAAAGGACTGGAAAATGCCTGAAACACAGTAATGTGTTTGGAAAGGGCCGTTGGTGGACTTGCTCCATCACCTTCACAGGGATTAAGGTGAAATTGTCTGGACCATAGTTTCCTCCATCCTTCTGCTTGCCCTTATTGAAGTCAGCAGTGATCTTTGTTTTTCCAGTCCTCTGGGACCTCCCCCAGTTACCATGATCTTCCAAAGACCATCAAGAGTGGCCTCACAATGACATCAACCAGCTCCCTCAGTCCTCATGGTGCATTCAGTCAGGTCCCACAGATTTGCGTATGTCCACTTGTTTTAATGTTCTCTAATGTGATCCTCCTAACTGAGCATAAAACTTGATTGCATCAGATTTTTCCACTGATCTCAGGAGCCTGCATTTCCTCAAGGCAAATTCTATCAGTAAAAACTGAGGTGAAGAAGGCATTGGGTACCTTAATCTTTTCCATTTCTTTTGTCACTAAGTCCCCTGCCCCATTCAATGTCAGGCCCTCATTTTCCCTAATCTCCCTTTTGCTGTGGAAAGACCTGTACAAGTCCTTCTTGTCTCCCAAGATTCAACTGCAGATGGCCTTTAGCCTTCCTAATTTTATTCCTGCACACTCAAGAAAGTGTCTCTATATTTCTCCTGGGTTGCCTTACCCTGCTTTCAGTTCTTGTATGATGCCTTTTTAAGTCTGTGCTGTGTAAAGAGCTCCTCCTTATTCATCCATGCAGACCTCCTGCCACTTTGGCTTGATTTCCTTCACATTGGCATAGACCACTCTTATGCTTGGAGGAGGTGATCCCTTAAAATCAGCCAGCTCTCCTGGTCAGCTCTTCTCTCCACAACCACCTCCTTCTAAGCAGATCTTTCAACAGGTCAAAGTCTGCTGTCCTGTACGCCAGAGCGGTGACCCTCTTATTTGCTTTCTTTTCTTCTCTCAGGACTGGGATCTCCATAATCTCACCGTCACTGCAGCCAAGACTGCCTTCAACTTTCATATCCTAAACATTTCCAAGTTTGCAAGCATCTGGTCAAATTGAACATCTGCCAGTGTCTGCTAGGAAGTTCTCGTCAATGCATTCCACATATCCCCAGGCCATGTTGTCACCTAGCTGTTATTAGGTTGCCGACAATAAACAGGACTTGTAAACATGAGGCTTCTTCCCCTTGTCTGAAGATGGCCACATCTTCTTCCTGACCAGGCAGTCTGTAGCAGACATTTTCCACAGCACAGTCCACAATGGTCTGCCTTCTAATCCTAACCCTTAAACTGTTGACTGGCTCGTCATCTGTCCCAGGGCAAGGCTCCATGAATACCTGCTAGTCTCTCACAAAAAGCTGAATGACCCCCCAGCCTTCCTCACCTGTCCTTCCTAAAGTGCCTGTATCCATCCACTGCAGCACGCTGGTTGCAGGAGCCTTCCCACCATGTCTCTACAAGGTCACAGTACTGCAACTGCACATGTGCTTTTGATTCCTCCTGGTGTTGCCCCATGCCACACATGTGCATTAGCATAAAGCCACTTCAGAGAGGTGCTCCAGCCTGCTGATTTCTCAGAAAGGATGACAACTCCCA
This sequence comes from Caloenas nicobarica, assembly GCF_036013445.1. Lineage (NCBI taxonomy): Eukaryota > Metazoa > Chordata > Aves > Columbiformes > Columbidae > Caloenas > Caloenas nicobarica. The sequence goes on along the minus strand of NC_088246.1, from coordinate 100,292,987 downwards.
TCATGATGCTGTCCTCTTGGCACTTCCCTGTGTGTGTGCACGTGCTTGAAGCAGGCCTCCTTCACCCTGCTTTGTCATGCTCAAGCTCTGTCTTGTCTACCGTACCCTTCACACTTTCTTGCCAACGCAGCCCACCACTTCCTCAGTGGACTTTGGGTCATCGTCTCCCTTCGCCCTCTCATTCCTGGCTTCAAGGTCTCCTCAGCAGGCTTTGCTGCCTGTCTGTCGGCAGAGATGCTTTTGCCGGAATTCACCTAAGATCTTTTTTCTAGAATCCACCTAAGTACTAATTCCAGACATTTGCATTACTAAGTAGAAATCACACAAAAGAAGCCTCTCAGGCAGGATGAAGTATACCCAGCTCACTCTTGATGACACATTCATCTAGCGTGTCCTCAGAAATCTCCAGTGAAGCAGACTGCACAGTTAGCACGTTCCAGCACAATCTGTCCCTACATTTACTTTCACTTGGCATCTAGCTTAACTCTTTCCTGGGTAAATTCAGCTAACTACATCTGTCCTATCCTCAGTGGATAGGAAGAAATTCCGATTTCTCGTTGTTGTAATAATCTTAATATTTCACTGTTCTTTTTTATTACAAGATTTCTCATACTCATTTATTTTAGAGCAAAGAAGGCCCAACAAATTAACAAATTATCAAACCTCCCTCACAAGCCATTTTTTAAACCTCTTATACCTCTTCTAACTTTCCTCTGGACTCTTAGCAATTTGTTTACGTTTTCCTGAAATCCAAGCTTCCAGCATAGTGCTCTAGTTAAAATGTCACTTGTAAAAGAAAATACCTCCTATTTCTTGTGCTTTACCTACAAACACTGCAATTCATGTGCTCCTTTTTTGCAGCAGCAGCAGTATTAAACTGTAGTTTCAGATTTAGATTGTGATCTGCCCCTGCCTCTTTGTACACACTCATTAAAATGCCCAAATGGAAAAATTACATCTTCCTTAGTAAGTACAGCACTTCTTTCATGTCTACTGAATGTAATTGTATTGATTTCAGACCACTTCTTCAAACTGCCATGACTTCTGAATTTTAATCCTGTCCTCCAAAATATTCCCTTCTTTTCAGAGGGAAAAAAATCATAACTTTTTGATGAGCATTTTCTGTTCATTAATGAAACTAGAACACAACATAGGAAAAATCTGTTAAGTACGTTATATAAAACACCTTCCCAATTTCATAGTGCACTATCGTAACTGGTTTTTAGTACACTTCTGCAGCAAGTGGGTGCACTCACCAGATGGCAATTTCATCCAGAACATTTCCCTAAGTTGCTTATGACAATGTAACTGGTAGTGTGTCAAAAGCCTTATTAATGTCTCAAATATATCACATCCACTGCGTCCTTTTTATCCATTAGACCAGTTATACTGTCAAAAAGGAAAACAGATTGGTTTGACTTGATTTGTTCTTGACAAAGTGATGTTGGCTGTTTCATATCACTTTGTTATTTTGTTATCTATGTGCTTGTAAACTGATTATTTAACAATTGGTTTTGGTAACTTTTTGGCTATTGAAGGCAGGGTGACTGATCTACAATTTATATTTTGTCATTGGCAATATGTTATAAAATGATCATTTCTGTTGTAGTCAAAGCATTCTTGAATGCCCAAGTTCAAACTCAACAATTTATAATGTAATCGTAAATATTACACACTGTTTTAACTAAATTACAACTTCTAACAAGAATTTGCGTATCTCCGTCTCTCCTTTTAGATTGGGGTTATGTCTTCTGTTTCTTCTAGCATTGCTATTGTGCCTGCTCCAAGCCTGTTTCTTTACTCTGCAAGAAAAAGTAATGAGGACCCTACAGACACATTTCTGAATTCCTTCTCTGAATGGGACCACAAATCCATTTTCTTACCCTCCTTCAAAGTCCTCTTCAGGAAGATCTTTCTTCATTATCTTTACACAGAGTTAGCAAAAAAAAAGTAGTTTGCTATGGGCTTGTCTGCAAACTCCTAACAACAATTAGCAAAACCCACCGACTGTTGTTTTATCGTTCCTTGCCAATTGTCTTTGCACATCAGGAGCGTTCAGGAATCCAAACATCTCACTGTTTGGACAGTGCAGCCTGACAGGACTAAACAAGAAATTCAGCGGAATCTCTCTACAGCAATCTCTATTATAGATCTGCTTTTACCTCCAAACTTTTTCTTCATGTTTAGCCTGACTAAATAAACACAAAGTGAGAAATCTGTAACTTCTGAGGGCCAACAGTTTTAATTAGCTTGTAGTACAATACAGTGCAGCAAAGGATTGTTAAGAAACAACAAACTAGAAAGTGTTTCAACCTTGAGAAAACCTTGCTTACAGATGTTGATACAAAAACCTTCAGTAACAAAACACTTCAAGGTTGCTATAAAAAATCTGGATGCTTTGAATGACAAGTTAGACCATTATACTGTGGACTGCCTGGTTTTATCCATTATTCCTGTGGTACACAGTCCTACAGCTTCATCTCGTTTGAAGCTGCAGGACTAGCAGAAGTTATTATCCAATACCTGGATGAACATTGCACTCAGGTGCTGCACAGTTAGCCAAGTCTGAAATAGCATCTTTCCAATTTATATCAGCAACCTATTTTGAACAGGAGTAACTCCTTTTTGTAACCCAGGGCCTTCTTCTGGTTGGCCAGGCTGTTCCTGCACTCTAATGCAGAGACTAGTCCACTCTATGCTGTTTCATGTCCGCTGCAGGATTTGCCAAAATAAGGTCTCTGTAATACACTTTTCAGATAGAGCTTGCCTGGGATGCCTGGGATGTTGAAACCTGGTTACATGGAAAGATGAGTAGGAGTTAAGCCCATTACCCTCAGCACCACTGCACTGGCCTCCAGTGAGCTTCTGAGTGGAAAAGGGCAATTTAAATCAATAAAGCCCTAAATAGTCTGACAAGGATCTAAATAATAATGGCAAAATCCACAATCAAAATCATTATTCTGTACTGCACCCTCTGAGGGTACCAGAGAAGCAGTGTCTCTGCAGAAGATGTGACAGTCAGCTAGGATTTTGCCCTGAGACATCTTCAGTTTTACTCTCCTCACCCATGCCATTTGTTAACTTTTAGCATGCTCTAACAACCAATATTCTTGTATTTCAGAGGAAAAGGCAACATCAAAGTTAGAGAAGGTGGGGAATAATTGATATGAGTATACAACAGAGCGTAGAATTATGCATTACAATTTATACAGTCAGAGCACAGAGTATGTGGGCACCTGTAACTATTGAGTGAATCCATGTGCTCATGCTTTCCCATTCCAACATCTATGAAAACTATCTATCCAACTTACAGATAACAAAGTTCCAAATTTAATCCCAAACTTATTAAAATGAGCTAAATCACATTAATGCCAGTTCACAAGCATTTCCTCAGTCATGTTTCTCTCTCTTCAGATCTCAGACAAGCGATATAAAGACAAGACAGTTGATCAAAGTAAAATTTAACCGCCTGTGGCTGAGATTAGGGGAAAAAGTAATAATTGCTAAATGAGAGAAGGCACTTGCCTGTTAACAGACACACAAAAACCTCAGGTCTTTATTTGAAATGCTGTGGACTTCACAAGTTGGGGGAAGGCTCGCATGACATTAACTGTGTGCTTCTTGGCACCCAATGGGACAGAAATGCTGCAACAAGTAAGTATTGAAAAGGCTTTTTTGGTGACTTGAATTCAAAATTTCAGTTGCTGTTTTAATTACTGTGAGCGGACAGGAATTCCTATGAAACGGACTGCCAGGAAACTGGCTTGTTTTCAACACCCTTTGTGTTCCTGTCAAAACTGAAGTGGGATAACTCCATTTGTCAGTCATTTTGCATTTTATCAGCCCTTTCCTTTTGCTTTCTGCTTCTGCTATTTAGAGAAGTAAAAAAAAGAGCAGACAGAAAATATTTTTTTCTCTGTCATCACTCTACACTCCTTCTCATAAAAATCTGCAATTTTGAACATAATGCAATTTCCACAGAGAACAATATAATCTAGTAATTCTTCTAATGTATAATACTTCAAAATGTGTTTACCATGTGCTGATGCTATCACTTGTCACTCCACAGGGAATTGCAGGAATTCCAACACAGAACACTTGTGAAGTTGTTTTTGCATGGAAACGTAGCTTGTGCTGTTTCTGACCACTCAGAGCTGTTTAGCACTGACCTCCATTGCCAAAAGAAGAAACAAGTCTCAGTACCTCCTTCAATCCCTTAAATATACTGTTATAACATATAAACATACTTATGAATAGAAGACATGCATTTTCTTCATGCTTGTTTTAAGGCCAATGTATGCAAAGTTTGAGTCAGGTTTGCCAAGTTCATGTTTCTTTGCATACCATGTAATCCAGAACAACTCTACTGTGTTTCATAGACCATATTAGCATGAACAGACCACGTTTAGGAATCCAAATACACCTTGGAAAACAACGCACTCAATCAGTGTTAGAATAAATGCTCTCCTCTCCTCCAGCTCACGGTTTGCCTGTCTCTAAGATCCCAAGGAGAGGATATCAACAATGCAGACAGATGGAATTAGAGAAGTTTAAAAGGAACATGTTGCCTTTTGAGATAACTAGTACTGATACTTCTTACTTCTTTTTGACCTTTACACCATATTTTTTTTGGTACTGATTTTCTTTTGTAATGTTTGTAATGAACAAGCCAGGCCTGGGCTGCACAAGGCTGTGACAGTCATGTCAGTGTTTCTGAACGGAGGAGGAACAGCCTCTGGTCTCCCCGGGATTGTGATTCTGCTCTTCAGACTGCACCCTGGTGATGAAGAGTTTCCAATTAATGCAACTGAGGTGCCTGAATTAAGAGCATAGGGTTCAGATGTTGTCAGTGGAGGCTTTACAAAGTAACTGAGATGGCACAAATGCTCCTGCCTCATAAGAACTCTTTAAATACAGAAATTCAGATGACAGCTTGTATTCTTCTTTCATGCTTGCAGGTATGAGGCTTATTGTGAATCCACACATAATCCAGTCTTCTGACTTTGACATAAATACCTTGCTATTTGTACCATGGCTCTTCACTTATTTGATGATTAACAATGGATTTTCACGCGAACAGTATTTTTCTTGAGGAGTATTATGTTATAATGAAGATCGTGTTCCTTTTTTAAATCAACAATCCTGTTAGCATAAAACTGAAGAACTCAAGTTGTTAAAAGAGAATAATATTTTGGAGGATGAATATTAAGACTGTACATAACAAAAAACTGGCAAGCAGACTTCTCGTCAGAGCTTGATTTTTTTTTTTTTATTTTGCATTGATTTGCTAATCTGAAACTAACCAGAATATCAGTTCTTCTTACTGAACACTAGAAAATTAACATCTACAGATAATTGTTCTGCAGCTTGGCAATGCAATACATCAATCTGTAACCCAAGTTACACCAATTCCTTTGGTATTTCCTTATATTCTAAATAGAGGCCACATAAATGTATCACAATATTGTTATGATGGTGTAGATACATTACTTTTAACAGCATTCAGAACTGTATGGAGCTCATTTAGTATGTCTCCCCTTTACAGACGTCTGATAAGACATCCATGTTTATTGTTGTGTAGAGCTCTGAAATAAAACACTCATTCCGCTTCCAGAGTGCACATTTTTAACCTGATTTACCTCAGCAAAAATTAGCTGCCTTTTCTTTTAATAACTGTGCTCTTCTGAGGTCTGCCCTTTCATCTGGAAACATTACTAGTGTCTGTGTGTGCACACAACACATGCAAGGCAATACATGCCTGTGTATATGTATGAGTACTATGTAGCTGTAGGGTAGAACATAAGTAATCTGATAATTACTAAACACAATGAAGTTCAAGAAGAATGATAATATCAAAGAGGAGAAATTCTGTAGGCTGATCTGTAAATGGTATCTTGTGCCAGATATTACTCAAAACCTGTCCCTCAGTGCTCTGCTGAACCACTGGATGGCATCAACCTATAACATAATCAGTTGCTGCTGCTTTTATCTTTTTGCAGTTCTACTGATTATTCAACCATTTGAAACTGCTTTATACAATCTGTGCACTCTCCATCTAAAAGCCCAGTCCTGTGAGTACATCCCTTTGGGAAAAAAGTTAATACAGTTTATTATCTTAATAGAGATACTAACTGTGACCTTATCACCATTTCAATAACTGATTTTAATTATACTACAATATAGAGCACTGGCTGCACAATAACAGAATAGAAATATTTTGTTCTCATTTATACAGTTCACAGAGTCTAATAAACTCTTTAAGGACTCATGTTTCTTTTACGCTGAACAGACTTTAAAATAAAAATATAGTTTTAGAGTATGAAAGCATGTACTGCCAAATAAATTTATTGTTTTATATCTGGCAATATCTGCTGGTAAATCAGGAAAAATATATCTAGTCATATTCTATGAAGAAGAAATACTGCTTTTTAAAAATTTCTGAAATTCAAATACGGGAACTTTTACTGAATACTCATTTCTAATGGCTGTGAAAAGCCATGCATCTCATGTTCAAAAACCTCCCCTCTTGTCAAAGGTATTGATTTCACAAATCTGTACATCTGGCCATAAAGTTAATGCTGTCATTGGGAATCTTTGTAGGCTGAGTTATTCACATGCACATCACTCTTTGCAGAAATGGAGCCTTTATGGACTCAATTCTGCCTTCAAGTGTAGCTGAACAACTCCATTTCAAGCCAATGCAAATTACAAAGAAGAAGTGAGTGCTGTCTGTATAGTTCGGCTTCACTGATAGACTTCTAGTAAGGAGAGGAAAAGTGCTTGACTGGGACGGCCAGATTACTATAGATATATCTTGAAACTCACTAGCTCAGCTGTAATTCAGCACTGTCAAATCTGTACATGAATTTGTACATGCTATTCCAGCTAAGCTATGTACATCTGGCCTGTGGCACTTGCATGGATGGTCATTAAAAAAAAAAAAAAAGCAACAAGCAATCCAAAACCCCCAAACCAAACAACTACTAAATAGGACTGACAGTATGTCTTACATACTCCCTATAGAAATTACAAGCTTTTTCACTGCCCATACAGAGTCTACTAGCCAAGATCTACTGGTAGGAGCCTCCTAGTTCTACTTCATGTTCCCTATTGCAATCTCATGCCCATCAGTGTTTATTCCCTCATGCTGTTTCTGCTTCACTTGAGGGCAGGAGTTAGCTTCATTTATCTCTGAAATCTTCAACAATGAGCATCCAGTAACAGTGCCTATAATTCATTTTGGGCTGTCTTAATTAAAATGAGATTTATTAGAGAGAAGAATCAAATTAAACTTTAAGCAGAGTAAAAACATAGTCAGATTAATGTCATGGTAAATTTAACTCTGTAGGCCAGACTCCTCTTTTTTTTAAGGTTGCAATTTATTAGATAAGAAGGAGTTTAAAAAAGCTACATTTCATAAAGTTAATTTGCTGTTGCCCAACACCAATGCTCTCTCAAAGCTGGATCCAATAAATGATGATCCCAAAAGTAAGGATAGGGATGGCTATCTTTCCAGCATCTGCCTTCACAGGTTTGGTGGCTAGGTTCCGTATGTGGATGTAGATAGATATCCTCAAATAGGAAGCAGAACAATTAGTATCTTGAGTGGAAAGCTGCCTAGACTTAGGCAATAGGATAGCAGGATCATTAAATCTTGCCTTTTAGGCACATCATCTAGTTTTCTCTTTTTTTCTCCAGCACAAAATCCACTCATCAAACATAACTCTGAGCTCTTCTTTAAAAACAAAGCTAACAAAATAAGTGACTTTCCATTTCCACATAAGAATGACTATCTCAGAGCACTGATCAGGGACAGAGGAACCACTTCCTGGTTCATTGAATAAAATGCAAAAAAAAGTAACTTTGAGATTAGGAATCAATCATCTACAAATACAGTTTGTGTCTCCAATCCAATAATGCAAAGTGACATAATTTTCCAGGATACAGACAAATGTTCCTGCACAGAAGAGTCAATGCCTGGTGATTAGGGCATTGATTGATGAACTGGGAGCTTCAATGCTGAGAAGGAAATTTAAACTGGTGTCCCAGTTCTTGGGCAAACAAGCTCACCAGCATCTTGTGCTGTTTAAAGTGTTATGTTTTACAAGGAAGGGGCAACTGTCACAGAGGCTTTTTTTTTTTTGCTTTTTTTTTTTTTTTTTTTAAGTCTAAGTTTGTCAGAGTGAGTTAAACCTAAAGATGTCTGGATTAAGCTGCTCAAGCAGCTTCCCTCCCAAGTACTGTTGTAAAATAGGGTAAGAGTTCACTCCATTCTGCCAAGGCTGAGGAAACTCATTGTATTATAATTCTGAAGGATTTTAAAGCAATAAATGGAGTACTACTGGTTTAGGTGACATCTGCACAGTAGTTTTCAGCAGTTTGGATTTAATGATACAATTCTGCTCAAGTTCAAGTCCCAGTCAAGGTGCTTGAATTTTTTCTCTTTAATTTCTGTTTTTGTTGACCTTCTAGTTTGGTTGTGGTCTGTTTTGTTTTTTCTTTTTTTTTTTTTTTTTCTTCATACTGCATATCAACTCATCACTTCAAAACTAAGAACAAAAGAAGACAACCAGGATATTATTCTACAGGCCTAAACTTCTCTTCACAGAGACTCAAGTCTTAAAACAAAATTTACTCATCCTTAATATAACTCAGTCTGTGAAGTTGGTTGGGCTGATATTTATGCACAAGAATCCAAGGTATTTGGACTCACGAAGCATCAAACGGAGCAGCTTTAGCACTGGCTGAAATAGGTATCAGGGGAAGAGAGAACCTGGTCTTCCTGGCCCCAGAGATTGCTGGTGTGGAGGAAGAGAGTCCCACCTTCCGTTTCCTGCTACTTTTTTCCATCACAGCATGGAAAAGCCACTGCCCCTACTCGCAACTATTCAAATAAGACTAAGTAATGCCTGGAAGGATGCCTGGATATATCTACACCAATAAATTTCTGCAGATAAGTACTGCTGGAGCAGTGGTGTGCCTTTTGGTTTGAAAGGGAGTTATCTCTCAGAGAAAAAAAAAAAAAAAAAAAAAAGCTTTATAGTCTGTTTTGCTATGATGACTGACTTCAGATGATGCAGAAGAGGCCCATACTGCTAGTGTGCAACAAAATATCATGTGTGTCAGCTGGTAATGTGCTTCGTGGTCCAGAATTCCCACTATATTCACTTCTGCATAGCTGCCCTAATTGACTGCATATCAAGGTCCATATTGTTCTTTTTAATAACAGTACAGTTAAAGACATGGCCCTAACTACACTATGAGAGTACCAGAACATAGCATTGTGAGGTTTCTGGGAAAATCTTTTTTTGCCTCAAAAGTCAGGAAAATGCTTATCTCCATATGGTAAGGAACCCCTCTCCTCCATTTCCCCACAGGAGCTATCAGTAGGATGGAGGATGTGCAGCAGTTTTAGAAAGTGGCCTCAGAATTCAGGCATTCCATTTTTAGGCTGGATTTGAGACCATTAAGGAATTATGGCCTTGTATTTTCATCTCGGCTATGCAATCTTACTCCTATATTATTTATATTGGGCAAGGGAACACAGATTAAAAACAGATTTATACTGAATAGACAGAGACCAGATTAAAATAGCCTATCTGAATATTTTATCTAGTCTGACTCTCTTGAAGGCTCATCTAGATTGGTTTGGTTATATTGAATAAAAAAAATTACTTTTCTAAGAAAGCACTTTCTGCCCTTTGACCCTTTCAATCTCTCATGCTGTCAGTTACTTCTGGATTAAATCCACTTTTCTCCTCAAATCCCAGTCCTGTGAGTCCATGTCATTTGCTTGTAAAAATCTGACAGAATTCATCATCCTATCATCAGAGAAACTCATTGTAACTATCACCATTCCAGTGACTCAGTGTCTGATCGGGTGCTCTGTTTCAAGTAGGTAGAATAGTATTTTGTTCCTGGTAGATTAGCTGTGTCTCTCATTTCTGCTGACATACACGTCTAGCTCTAGTTGTACTCCCCAGTTCCATCAAAATTTAATATTTCAAATGCACCTGCCATGCAACTGGTATGTTGCTCAGCAAAAAGAGGTCAAGGTGCAGGGATCTTGCATGACATTTCAGTTATTCTTGCCTGAATACAAATCATGTGGTTTGTCTCTGTATCTTAAACTAAAGGGTCCATAACCCTTAGATTTCTGCCAGCATGTATTCTTCTCTTTATTAAATATGAATTATTTATAAATTTCATAGGTTTTAATCTGTCATAGTGTTGAGCAGTTTCATGTAAAATATTTCATTCCAACATCTGCTGAACAAATACGTATAAATGCCAGCACCTTCCCTCACACCAAAATAACCTAAAAACAAATAGCCAGTTACTTATCAAAACAACAAAGAAATTGTGTTTTCTTATTTATTGCCTACCACATGAGTACTGTTTGAATTTCCTGCATGGATGATTAATACTTTACAAACAGGAGAGCGACTAGTGGATAAGCACTGTGTTGGAAAAACAAATTTGCTCTATTAATACCTATTAATTGTCATAAAGTTCACAAAACTTTTAGATTTTAGAATTACTTTGCTAAGTATTTTAAACCTAAATCCAGTATAAATAAGGGCCTCAAAAATCGTAGAAATATATTCAGCTAGTTAGGGAAGGATTTTCTAACTAGTACAGTAACTAACCCATTATAATAATTATAATAACATCAACATTATAAATGTCTTTGTAGCAGTGGTATAGCTTGACAGGAGAGACACCAACAATCGCAAAGATAACATTCAGCTTTGCACACAGATAGACTCCAGAAAAGGGAGAGGACATCAAAAAGAAATCAAATAATCCAGGTTATTTCTGTACAACCCCTTCTCTCACTTAGCAAAGCAGCTGACACATTCAGATGTTCACTGAATTTACTATAACCATAGTTTTCTGAAATATTTGTCTCTATGTATCCCTCAAACATAGGGATACTTTCATATCCCTTATACTCTTTGGCTGGTGCGTACATCCAATGATTTCACATGTCTCAGAGATATCAGAAACTTGTATTCCATCTGCCGCTTTCAGTCACCCTAGAAGCATGGCAAGGTGATGCTGCAGAGATGAAGAAAAATTCCACATAGACAAAACGTTTTGAATGACTGTCATTTCTTTTAACATCAAATAGGTTTGGATTCTAGTAATAAACATTTTTTATAAGGATGCCAAAGGGCATCTCAGAGAGGGCCTGGAGTGTGGCCTCTTATGGTGCAAAACAGTATGTTTTCAACTCATTACTCATTCTCCTTCTTGTTTGGGCTGGATTGGCCTTTCACATTACCTGGCAGCCTGGGGATTGTTGACTGTTTAAAACAGTCTGGTGGGTGGTTGTTTACACCTGGTAACTGCTGTGCTGTGTGAGTTATTTCATGCTGAATGTGCAAGGTTGAAAATTTCTCCCTTACACAGTGAATACAGCCAATGTAACAAGCACGATACAGTTTGTCAGGATGTGAAGTGCCTCTTTTAGGAGAACAGAATCATTGCAGACAGACTGGATTATCTGAGTTCCAATACATTTTCAGGAAGACTGGACGACTTTGCCTTCTGTTTGCATGTGTTGAGGCATCTGCTAAGACCATACATAGAGAAATATGACACTGAGACTGTATGTTCACCACCCCTATGTGAAGATAGTGCTAGAGAAGTGATAGTTAAATGCCCATATGATGCTTCGGACTGGCAGCCTGCTCTGAAGTAACCTTAGGTGGAATCTTGCAAGTGAAGCCATGTGAGATGGTGATCATAATTACATTGTGATGCAAGGATTTATGGTGACCATGTTGATGATGTTGACCTGAAATCCTGTTGAAACTACTCAGAATGCCAGGGCTGCTTCTATGGAACAAAGAACAGAGCTGAATTCAAGAGTTGCAAAAAAATCCTGAGATTCCCAATGGGCACGAGCAAGGCCAATGTCACCATCCTGGGCTGAAGATCCACATGGGGAAACTGACTGAACTACTCTGGTTATAGCCTCCCATTTTCTTTCGGAGGTGCAGTAGGAAGCAATACAGCTGGCAACAGAAAGTTCATCTGAAGCTCTGAGATGGAAGTAAGTTATGTCATTTCTTCAAGAAGCGTTGGTTTACAAAATGTATTTGCAAATGATTTCAGGTGTTGGAGAAGAAGAAATGGCAACTGCAAAATGTGGGAAGCAAGAGGTAGGGCTCTTATTAACTTAGCTAAACATGTTCCTTTTTCTTAGAGGCTGAAAAGATCTCATGTCTTCTGTCTTGCCCTGTTTGCAGGATTCTCTTAGGATCACCATTACTGGTTTGTGTATCAAAAAAGGTTCCCTTTATCTGCTCCATTAATTGAAGTGCTGGCTTGAAGTCTATCAAATAATAAATGTTTAGCTGTCACAAAGAACTTTCAACCTTTCACTGACATCTGTCATTAACTGGAATGCTTCAACAACTTTTATCTATGAGCCATGATGCATTACACAATAACTACAGGGAGAGAAAGATGCATGCACATAGATGGAAAAAATAAGCGTGCATATTTTTTCATTATTTTCAGTACTTCAAAAAGGTTTCTTGAAAATGTTGGGGAAGTAAGCGTGACTTTGAGCTACATCAGAATAAAGCATTAAGGAAGAGGGACAGAGACACTAAATGCAGCAAAACATTCCACAGTAAAGATATAATATCAATGTGATTGACATTATCATGTCAATCCTGGGTCCAGAGAGATGTAAGCAACAGAACTGATAATAATTATCAGATATTGCAATGCTAAGGAATTCTGAATCCATCTCCTTTCTTTAGTTGTCTGATCTGTAACATATTTTCCAAGAAAACATCTCTATTTAATTGAAGCAGGATTTCCGTAGGGCAGAAAAATCCTACCTTACGGTAGCCATTATCCTTCTACACTGTCTGGATACAGTGAGATGTAGAAAGAGTCCTGATAACTGAATTGCTATACTGAAGGGAATTTTAATGGTAAATCAGAATATGCCTTTCACAGAGATTGAACTCTCTAAGGAGGAAGTTACAGAGCAATTAGAGATGCAATTACAGTAAGTCATCAGGACCAGATGGTATTTCATTCAAGGACTGAAAGGAATAATGTGAAAGAATGTACTGAAGAGGATATTTATTCTGCAGCTTCCAAAGAGGCAGGCTTCACTCTCTCAGCAGAACGACCAGTGTACTGAATAGTCACTGACAGTTGTCCACTGAGTCCCTGGTGACACAAGAGTGAGCTCCCAATTCTGGGTCCTTGCTGCTCCCTGAGTAAAGGAATGAGTCTTCCTCTGTAACTCTGAAAGTCAACACATCTGGACTCTGACAAAAATTTGACTTTCACAGAGAGTGATTTCTACTGAGAAAACAGGTTTCAAGATGTCAAGATGAGACTCAGCAACTTAACCGCCATCTCAGATAGCAGAATTAATACAAATGCAGAAGGTATTGCATTTGTTCCTTCCTGAAATAGGTAAGACATGGTTCAAGCTAGACTGGTTGCATCTATGAAGTCAAAACAAAACTCTAGCAAGTAAAAAATGTCCCAGTGCAAAGGACCAAACTGTGGCTGGCGTGTAACGTCCAAACAGGTGCAACACACCTCTTGTGGCAAAGGCATGGCACAGGATTGCAGGATTACCCAAAGAATATTGCCTCATCCCAGTGTAAACCATATGATTCTCCTTAGGTAAAACAACTGCTTCCCTGGGAGTTGACCCAGTTGAGCCTGAAACTCCCCTTGATTCAGTCAAGTGTTACACATTTTGTGGCTGTTGACCACAAAGAATTTTGTCGCATGTGGTCTGGAACCGGGCTGTTTTTTGTGCATTTGTTTTTTTGGCCACCCAAAGTTTAGCAGAAGCCTCTTGTCTGATGAAGAAGAAAACTTTAGCTGAATGTAAAGGAAATAAAAATAAATACATAAATGCATAAAGATATTCAGAAGTATCAGAACATTTCATGTGTCATACCTTATCTATCACAATAATCCTAGAGAGGGACACTTAGGGGGATGATATTTTAATTGGCATTGTACTAATGGTTAAGCAGTCTTGGGCTTATGATGGCAATAATGAAGTGGACCTAAGTCCAAACAGATAGCTGCATATGACACAATAGTTTTGTATTTAATACCAAAGACTCAAAAGGTTTATTGGCTAAAAGACAGAATAGATGAAACTGTTGTTAATGTCTGGCATGCAGGCCTTCAAGACGGGTAACAACTATTTCATTAGGTAGAATATATAGGATTTTACACTGAACGTGCATATATTTCAACTGTGCTATGCTGGACAATAAGAACTGATTAAAAATTGAAGATGAACTCAACCCCTAACGTTTAACAGTTAGAAAACATGTTTTCTTTCTTTTTCTGGGCACTTCTGCATATTGAGCTAGCTCTACCACATATGAAGAAAACACTGTGCATAATCCAGTGCAATTAAACCTACTGTTTATGCAAGTTATTCTTAAAAGCAGCAACTGTTTCTAAACATAGCAAAGCTGCTCTCAAAAAGAAAATCTTGGTAACTGTAGACAGAAGCAACTTAAATCAGAGTCAGGGAAACTGTCTGAGAATCTAGTTGATAAGTTAGCAAACCACTGCTAGATAAAATTTGAGATGATTAAATTATCATCTGATCTACCAGATAAAACAAAACAAAGCACAAACTTAGGCACATTTTGTCCTCCCTGAAGTGTGCTTATATGCGGGGTACTTTTCTTGTGTGAAGCATCTCTGCAGCAAGCCCCAGTAGTCTCTACCCAAAAAGCCAGTCCCACTCCTGGGTGTCCAAAGTATAGCTGATAAATCAATAAAGTGACAATGAGTGTGCACACAGTAGCAGAAAACTGCCATTTTCACACTATTCAGCAGGGTGAAAGGTCAAAAGTTTATATCCTTCAGAGCTAATATAGTACCTACTGTAGATATTTATATAAAGACAGAACGGAGCTTTGCATTAGTAAAGTTTGCCGATTGTCCTAAATGGTTTCAGGTATTAAAATACTACAAAGGACTTAAACCACAGAAGGATTTGCACAAATTGGGGGGATTGGACTGTCTTACACCAGATGTTACAGATGCCTTCTGAAATCACTGTGCCAACATTTACTTTGCTTTGGGTTGTGAAGGAGTATGAATACATAAGCTTTTGTCTCAGTTTTCCCACCTGTGTCATAAAAGTTATGCTGGCGAATACTGCAACAGATTTTTGATTCCACCCATCCATATCCCTCAAGAACACTATCCATATATTTGTAATGTTGAATGCATAGCTGAAACTACAAGATGGAGCTGCAAGGTGCACATAAACAAGTCTACATTTCTAAATGTATTAACAAGACCCAAATCTGTGGCCTGCTGGAAGGGAAATAAAACTTTGGAGTGGGCAATACATAGTTCACCAGCCATTCAAACTCTGAAGTCAAACTAAAAGCTGTGTACTGTTGGTATTCTATTAAAATCCTTCCTGTCTCCTCATAAAAAAATGCTGAATATAACCGGAAAAATTTCAGAACATCTGGGAAGGAGAACATGTTAGAAAATAAGTATACGTAACCAGTTTCATTTAACAATTTACCTCTGTTTACCTACGTGACCTGCAGAGGTGAGCAGCTGAATGCTTCTGTGCTTCGACAGTCAATTGGGATGAATCCTTTCCTTTCTGCAATACGTGGAAAGGCAGAGGCTGGCTCTGCCACTCTTTTTCCAGGCCTGTGATAGGCACAGCAGTTTCAAATTCCATCTGATGGAGGCTGAGCGTAGATTAGTACATCTGTTCTCTGGCTTAGTCCTTCCCTGTCTTTGTTCAGCTTTTTCAATTTATTGGCTGGTAGGATGGCCTTCAGTTCTCCAGGAGAGGTGGCTCATGGATAGTTTGTTATGCTGTTACCCTATATTGAGTAAGATTTCCTGAAACCGTGCTTCCTCAGTTATCATCCTCACAGTCTGTTCAGCTGGCGAAATATCACCAGCAGCCAGATGAGACAGAGTTATTTGAAAGGCTCGTTCCTGAGACAAGAGACTTCCACAGAAAGTACTGCAGGGAAAAGGCCATGAAATGACCACCCCAGGAAATGTTAGCGGCTCTAAAGGAAAGACTGTAATCCTGATATTGTCGACGCACAGTGAGGACTGCAATAGGATGCCTGAAGCTGTTGTATACCCATGCCAAAGGATGGTTGAACTGTACCTGAAGTAGTCCCTAAACTGCTGCAGAAAATGGTCTGACAGACACTATATTTTTTTTCCATCTTCTGGGCTGCAAACTTCATGTGTGGTTCAGCCACACCTGCTTTGGAAGGGGCAACACCTGGGGCTAGGGGTCGGAAAACTGCTAAAGGCAACATGCACATCTGCCGTATCTGTTAATTCACCCTGTGTCAACTCAACTGGATTAAAGCAGCAGGGAAGAACAGTAATCAGTGCGCCAGCCTGGATGAGGAGCTACACATTGTTTCTCTATTGCGTGAACTCGAATGCTGCAGGCTAGTTCATCAGTCTGTGAACTGGTGTAGGCAAAGCACATAAATAGATGTTTTGCCAGCTCTCTGCTCTTTTGCACAACAGGGCAGGGATCTTCTAATGTGATCAGCACTGTAACAGGCCTGTAAGGTGTTTTTAACTGAAAGCTAATAACATGTAAGGATGGTCAGCAGCATCTTTTTTTTTTAACATTCACAGTGTAATCTTCTGTTTGTAAATGACAAATATAAACGATAATATCTTTCTGTCCTACTGTAAAACACATAAAGCATTACAAATCTCTAAACAGTTTTGCAAACCTTGGCTCTAGGGGTGCTGTGGTATGGCAGAGGAGGATGTTGGTCTGTGTCAAACTATTTAATTCAGTCCTCATATTATGTTTCAGGGTGACACTCAAACCAGATGCAGAAATACACCTCACTGTAGCAGTCTTCATAGTGATTAGAGTAAAATTTCAGCTACAACAAAATTAAAATTGCTATTGTAAAGGAAGCTGTGAGTAGCTTCCAGAGTTTGGATGTTCATGTGTGCCCCTGGCATAAATAGAAACAATATTACTGCTTATCTTTCAGGAGTACTGGGAAACAAATAAGATGATTGTAATTCTCCTTGATTTTTTTTTTGTTTTTCCATAAGTCAAAAGTTAATTACTTCACAGATGGCGGAATGGCAAATAGAATGAATGCAGTCAGCTTGCCTGGAAAACTGGATTCCAGGACATGTGCGGTGAAATTGGAATGAAAAAAGGGCTCGCAAGCAATAAATATATATTTCTTTTTTTTACTTTAAATAGACTAAAAGGTCAAGAGAGATATATTACTGATATTTATCCAAGGAAATAGCAATTATATTACTAGTTATATTTGTCCGCAAGCAATCTCAGAAAGAGAGATGAGCACTAAATTGGCTAGTAAAAGATATCCTTCCATAATAATAGATTTCTTTCATATCCTTTAATCAGAATAGGTTGAGATAAATAGTCCTAAGGTTCACTGACATTCTGCCCTTATTGCTAACAGTGATAGAGATCAAGTTTTTATGACACATTTAAGGGATATAAACAAAATATTTTCATGGTTTTTAAGAGTATTATATGTAGGAACACTATAGATAGTAATTTGCAGCATTCATGATCTGTACACATGAAACACTTAGTACCTATAGCAAAAGATTTCCTTTTATTGTTTTGTGCCAAAGTTGTATTCTACCTCAATGAAAAACGATTTAACATTGACATCCTATTAGTAAACTATATTGATAATGAGAATGGCTAAGGCATCCCAGAATGAGCTAAGCTAAAATATTAGGGAGCTAACATTAGAGACAAGACTCTTAAATCTGCAAAATAATGTGTCAGTTTGGGCTAAATTTGTCAGGCTTGTCCACACAATTGCACTGGAAACAATGGATGCAAGTGAGCACCGGGTTCTTTTTAGACCTTAACTTAATTTGCTAGGGTTATGTTGAATACAATATTGTATGGTTTTATGCCATGGCCATCAGAGCATTCCCAAGGAAGTCTACCACTTCCCTCATGCATTGCTTGAGGTTAGGGAGAGAGTTTATTTAAAATCAGCTGTGTTCAAAAAGCCATACACAGGTGATGCAAAAGATGAATGAATGAATGAATGAATGAATGAATGAATGAATGAATGAATGAAAAAACATCTACGGTCTGAATCACACCACTTTATCATTAATTTTATTTAAATTTGTTCATTACCATCACAAGACTTCTTAATTTATGACCTGTAGGGAGCCCCAGCTCTGAACTGCTCTTGTATGAACTTGAATAGGCCGAGTCTTGCATCAAAAGCTTTGTGCTAAGATTTGTTAATGTACATGAAATATTTTCCACATCTACTTTGCAACAGCAACAGCATTTACATAGCCATCCGTGGATCTCTTACAGTACTGATGGAACAGTATGATCCACCATAAAGGGGTTTATTTTGATTTGATACTTTGGCAGCTGAAATGATGTGATTTACACTCATTTCTAGCAGTAAATTTTTTCATATGTGATAAAACATCCATTGGACTCTGAAGTATACGTACTGATTCTGTTGCGTTCAGCAAAACATCAGAATGAAGCAAAATGTCGATGCAATAACCAAGACCTACACACAAGTCAGTGAGAGTGACACATCCCTGCTTAGATGACCTCTCAGGTACGGCAGCACTTTCAGCACCTATGAAAACCTAATGGCAGGACATGGTGTGCTGAAGAGTAGGGAGATGAAACTGGCATAGTCCCGCAGGGACCCCAGGTACTCAGCTCAGGCTTCATGCTCTACAGTCAATCATTCTTCAGCAAACACCTCTTAAAACGGCAGATCACAGTTTTCATTTGTGTAATAGTCACCCTCAGTACAACAATTTGTAGCCTATTATGAAGTCTTTGTCCTGCTGGAATTTCACTGTGTATGTAAGACTACAAAAGAATCTGAGATAATTAAGTGCCTGATTCCCGTAGCTACCAACTGGAACTTCAGCGCACATTTTCTTCACATCCCTTAAATATTGTAGTCCGGGAAGAAAAGAGTCTGTTTTGGAAACAGATATACTTAAAAAGTAGTTACAAAAACCAAGTCCTATTTAAGCACAACCACAGTTATGCTTGTATTTTTAGAAACTCCAGGGCTTGATCTTGGCAATTCTGGGCCAATAAACCTCACATCTAAACCTGGCAAATGGGTTGAAATGATAAATTAAGCAGAATGAAAAGAGACCTGAGAGACCAGGCTTGCTGGCATGATCTAATTGGCATGGATTCTGCAAAGGAATTCTCTCTTACTGTTCTTTCACTGTAAATAAAATAGTGGCTAAGGAAGAAAAAGTTAATATATTTCATTTTAAAATTCAAGTTTCTACAAAAGAGGTTACTGCAAAGCTGTAAGGTGATGGGCAAAATACGTGCAAAACCAATGAACAGCAAAAAGATGATACCAATATGCACATGACACAAGAGGCTGACTGCAAAAAAACCCACCCAGTAGTGATGTGGGGTTTTTTGTGAGATCATAGAATCATAGAATGTTAGGGATTGGAAGGGACCTCAAAAGATCATCTGGTCCAATCCCCCTGCCAGAGCAGGAACACCTAGATGAGGTTACACAGGAAGGCATCCAGGCAGGTTTTGAATGTCTCCAGAGAAGGAGACTCCACAACCTCCCTGGGCAGCCTGTTCCAGTGCTCTGGCACCCTCACTGTGAGGAAGTTTCTTCTCATATCTAAGTGGAACCTCCTGTGTTCCAGTTTGTATCCATTACCCCTTGTCCTATCATTGGTTGTCACCGAGAAGAGCCTGGCTCCATCCTCGTGACACCCACCTTTTACATATTTATAAACATTAATGAGGTCACCCCTCAGGCTCCTCCAAGCTAAAGAGACCCAGCTCCCTCAGCCTTTCCTCATAAGGGAGATGCTCCACTCCCTTAACGATCTTCATGGCCCTGCGCTGGACTCTCTCCAGCAGTTCCCTGTCCTTCTTGAACTGAGGGGCCCAGAACTGGACACAATATTCCAGATGAGGTCTCACCAGGGCAGAGTAGAGGGGAAGGAGAACCTCTCTCGACCTACTAACCACCCCCCTTCTAATACACCCCAGGATGCCATTGGCCTTCTTGGCCAAAAGGGCACAGGGCTGGCTCATGGTCATCCTGCTGTCCACCAGGACCCCCAGGTCCCTTTCCCCTACAGTGCTCTCTAAATTTTTTTAGATTTTTTTTTGTTGCTATTTCAAAGAGAAAGTGAGACAAAGTACTTGAGTATTGAAGACTCTAAGTTAGAAATTTAAGTTCCCAGTGCAGTCAATGGCAGATTTACAGTCTCTCTGTGGTCTCTGGGAATTCATGACGATTCAGGAGGTTACCAACTTGAGCTGTTTACCTCTGGCACCTCTGGCACAGGTTATTGCCACTGTAGCAGACATGGCAGGATGGATGATATACTTGCTGCAATTCAGTGCTCACATCTTAAAATCACTGCTGACTTTCTTTTAGGTTAATAACTTATGTGGCACACTGTGGCAGCCAAAATGTCATTCTGTCACTTCTGTTAACAATCTGGAGAGCCCAGTAGATATCAGACTTGGATATCTGGTGGCACTAAATTGCCAAAAGACCATCTGCTAGAGCACAGCTGATGGTAACTGAGGTGCTTCTAAAAGGCATTTCAATGCTCTTCCGAAGTGGAAGCCACCCTAGAAGGAGTGCGAAGATGTGCCTGATCACTGACCCCTCCCAGGAGCTTCAGCTGGTGAATGAAGATTGCAAGGTAGGCACTTCAGTCTGCTCACATCCAGGACTGAGAATCCTCTTCTGCAGCTACCTGTGTCTCCTTTCAAACACGAGAAAGACTGCATATACTGTAGGCAACAGCACCGAGTAACAGCAAACTCTCCAAAAAGGAGGAATTCCTAGTATTCTTCTTGTTGACATGGACCTGTCTCCTCACAAACACCAAAGAAAGTAAAAATCCCCCGGTTAGCTAAAATCCAAGATGAAGAGAGCACAGCTGGATTTTGACCCTGCTCCCAGAAGTCACTCTGCTTTATATCATACAAATGGGCAATATAATATACAAAAAAATCTGATTTCATGAATGGATTATGTTAAATAGATTACCATAACACAATCTCATTCATCTGCTACAGTTACATATAAAGAATGCATATGCAAGAGAAGCAGCAAACAATGGTACATCCGAATCTAGCATCCGTGCAACAAACCCCTGGTTACTGTACCAAAACCTGGTATTACTCTGTCAGTCTTCACAGAACTCAAATATAATAGGTTTTCTCTGCAGAGGACTGGTAGAACTCTTCATCCAGACTTCTAGCTACATAGTGAAGACCATATAATTTGCTTGTGGTTGTATAGGGTCACGTTACATCAGCTTTGCCTCTAACCTCTCACACGTATATAGAAAGAAAACCCACAAAATGTAGCTTCATGCCTCACAGACAGGAAATGTGGAAATATGTCTGGTGTCCTGCTCTTCCTCACAGTGGAATATCAGCATTTTTTTGATATTCATGCTTTCCCAGCATGATTTTAGATCCAAATCTGGAAAAAAAAAAAACCCCACCACTTAACCATATGCTTCTCTCTAAGTATGAGTCACCTGTTGACTTCAGTGTGACTACCCACATGCTTAAGGTGTACAACATATTGAAATACTGTCTTGGTTTGGAACCAAAGTTGGTAACAAGACATCTCCTTCTTCTAGAGACCTGAAATGGTATGAGGTTCCCCATGTGAAACATTTACATATTGTATCAGGATAATGAAAACCAGAAAATAATTACCAGTGTAAATGGGAAGATGAAAAAGGAAGAGATTACAGAATGGCAAGGAACTTTCTATATTCTGAGATGACTAGAAGGAGATTAATTCACAGTAATACAAAATTGGATCACTATGTCTTCTATGGTTTGAATGCTACAGAACACTCTTATTTCAAGTTTCTTACCTTTTGCCCATAGTCAGTAAATAATTCTTCGAGACTGAAGACTCACCACAGTGAAAGTTCTTGGCAGATAAACATGGAAATTTAAGGTTATAATGGTATCCTCAAGGTTAATTCCTAATACATACCAAAACTCCCCAACCCCAAGGTCAATCCCTTCAGCTAAATCAGTACATGAAATTTGAAAAGCAAACAAGTAAAAGTTAAGACGTCAAATAATATTTGGAGTACAACTTCAATTCTTTCACACTGGTCATTTGAGATAAAGTCCTTTAGGGAGAATATAACTGAGTCACAGTACAGACTCATAGCAATAATGAATTACAGTTGCAAAGGTGTAACGGTAGAATGTTTCCTTCCCAATTTATTCTAAGATCAAGGTGACATATTGAAATGAATTCATTACTGTGAACTCTTATTAGCAATGAAATAGTCTGCAAAATCAGTAAATATGAAAAACATTGTATATGAGAGATTATAAAGTTCTAAATCATTTTATTAGCAGACAATATAATTTGTGTCAATTATGGAAATATCAGTTATGTTTGTTCTATGAGGAAAAACAGTAAAACACTTAGACTTACTTGAGTAAGCTAAATATCTTATATTTAGTCTAACAAAGAAAACTGTCAGATTCCTGTCTTTCTATAAATCATACCAATGTAGGCATTCATCTTCAACTTTAGTTAGGTAAGCTCTTGACTGTCTCATCAAAATAATGAACATAACAGGCAAATTCTGTGTATTAATCAGTACCTCCCTTTTACTGGGTTGATGAATGTTACGTTGATGCTCAAAGCACAGAAGCTATATATTTTCAGACCAAAAGAAAGCATTAGAGTTAAACAATCTGTCCTGTTGCATCAGTGAGACATCTTTTATCCAGTAATACCTTCACAGAAATAATTTTCTCTTTTATTATGCAAATGAAAATGACCTGCCTAAAATACATTTTGTAGAAAGCTATCTAGTTTTGAATTTAAGGTTGCAAAGAGAGAGGAATTTACTACATGACTAGGGTGGCCGGGTGGCTAATTACTGGTCTATTTAAAATGTTCTACCTTGCTTCTTAATGTGGGCATTGATAATTTTTATTGTCACTCAGTAAATCATGCCCTTTTTGTTTGCCAGATCAAAAGGTTAGATAACTTGTATATTTTCTCTGTATACAGGTATTTCTGAATTTGTCTTAATATTGTACTTGAAAATAAGCAATTCGGATTGCAGTAACTGGCAGAAAAGTTAGATCAGGCTCTAAAAAGCTCAAAAGCACTCGATAATGCAAGATAGCAGGGTTATGAATTGTGTGTATTTGGGCATTTAAAAATTGCATTTGATACCTTTTCCAAAAGCTATTTATAGCTCAGAGGAATTCTCACTGAGCTGTACAGCCCTGGCTCTCTCACTTACATATGGTAAGATTTCTGAACATTCAAACTCATTAGTGTCAGTCAAGGTCTCTTAGGGCTATTGTTCAGGAGTGAGTACAAACACTGTTTTCTTAAAAATAAGACAGGGTCTTATATTAATTTTTGCTGCAAAACTTATTACTTTTTTACATGTATAGCTGCCTGGACACTATTTAAATTGACTTTTTTAATGAACTGTAACTAGGCCTTATATTTTGAGCATCCTCAAAAATCCTGAAAAATCATGCTAGGACTTCGTTTTGGGGTAGGTCTTATTTTTGGGGAAACAAGGTATCATGCATTTTACTCATGAGGTTACATAAGGTTATTTTAGGCAGAGCTGAACATAACCCCCATTTTTTTAAATGAAACAGTTACAAGTATTTTCCCTTGCTAAACTGCACCACAGAACAAATTTCCTAAAGGATAAGCAATATTAGTGTTGTTCTAGCTCTAGTGGTTTAATCACATAAGAAAAGCAGGCCTTGTAGAAGAAGGTGATATATTTTGTTAGATTCACTGGAAAAAGGCAGATAAATCTATGGATTTATGAGCTCATCGTCAGGTCTGAAATGGAAGCAAAAATTTTAAACTAATGCAGGAAGAGAAAAAATTATCTGAGTTGAACTTAATTTTGTTATGTACTTAAGACAACTTGAGACAAATGGATAGTTAGCACTAATGGCTAAAACAGGTATTTTTATCGCTTGCTTGTTCCTGGATTGAGGAACACAAGCTAGGCATCAAATTTCTCATTTACAATCTCGGCATCATTTATGATTGTACTTCTTACTAGCCGCTGTGCTATGATTCTTCTTATGGCACCAAAGGAAAACATTTGTTCTGAATATCAGAGATCAGAAAGTGCAAAAACTATTTATGACCCAGGATATTAGACATAAATGCAACAAGATTGATCTAAGGAGTACCTTAGCTCAAGCACTGCTCTAGATTTTTATTAGCTGATGATATCTCCTGTAGTCTTTCAAAATTTACTTTATTTATAAGTGACACTAAACTAGCATTTTCTATTTTGGTCTCATTGGCAATAGAACATTTCCTCTGTATAATATCAACTGTACTGCAACCCAGTTCAGTAGGACGCTAGAGCCGTTCTTGCTTAAAAGACCCAGGAGGCGATGTCGTTGGCTGTTGGATTCAGCTCCCCTATCTATCAACATGGTCTGCGTGCTCACTGAAAAGCCAGAGCTGCACAAATCATGATGTTTTAATGCCTGTTACCTACAAAAGAAGTTCTTTCTCCCTCTTGGTTTTAGTTTGCTTGTAGACCACTGTAGGAGAAAAAATCACCTTAAACCCAACCAGTAGACACAGAGCTTCAGTCACCAAAACTACAAACTGGTACTCTTTCATCAGTACTAAATCTGTATGAAAGAAGGTAATCTTCAGAGAAATCTGCAAATTTTTAAAAAAATCTGTAAAAGAATTACTGGTTATTGCATAATGCAAGTCACAACTGTAGATAATAGAGAGAGCTGCTCTCATTACCTTGGGATTCTTTACGACAAAGGACATCATACTACCCCGCTTTCAGAGCACCACTAAAAAAAGATCTACCCTGTCATGTATCTGGAAAACATCCAGATCTCTGAAGGACTCAATTTCTGTTTCCAGCCTTCATCTCTGGTCCCCACTAAACTAGATTATTCAATATGGTTACACTGGCAGTATACACCTGACTGTCCTTCTCAGTGCAGCAACCAACCACAGTGAATGCTGAAAATCAGCCTGTTATGAAATTCCTTTCCCTTCCAAGATTCTTCCTTAATTCCCACTGACAACTTGCTCAGTCTCAGGAAGGGTGAATTTATATCTCCAGATTTTCTCAGAAATTGTCAGAAGTATGTGTGGGGAAGTAAACTTTCTCCTTTCTTAGAAACAGTCCAGATGATTTCTTTACATCTAACAGACAGATTTTAAACTTGTGAAAGCAACAAACCTCAGAAAAGCAGCTTTGAGAAGACTAATTAACTCATTCTACGAGATGAAGTTTGTGTTTTCTTAGTATATAATCTATTTTAATTAACCATGAAGTGGAATGTTAATTATTGTTGTCATTTCATTTTAGACAGTCACATCAGTTTCAGAATGGACTTCAGCGGATGTTATTGAAAACACATTTCAAAATCAAACATGTGACTAATTAAAGTGTATTAAATAAGCACCATCCAAATTCTATTCTGCAAGGAGGTGGAAAATAATTTTGGTCTGCAGCCTAGATCCTGGATGTCATGTCAGTGTAAGGAAAAGCCTCTGTGGCAAGGAGATTAACACACACAGTTCTTTACTTTTCCAGTTAACCAGGATTTTTTGCAGTAGACAGAGGCTGCATGGACACAGACTGGAAGGGCAAAAAGAAGAGGGGTATTTCTAGACAGAAAGCTTCCCTCAAGAATTTTGGAATATTTTCTTGTACTAGCACATGCATTTTCTTATCTTTACTTTGCAGCTGTCTAGCAGACACTAATGAGAGATTCCATGTTCATACCAATTACTTGAAATATTTAATGTCCTTCTTAAGGTGCATTTACACATCAAAGAAATTACTCGGTCCAAGCATCCCACAATTCTGCAGAGGGGAAAAAAAAAAAGTCCCCATTTAGTGCTGAAGAGAAATGACTTTGACTTCTCCTGTAGCTAAGGCTACATCATCAGTTTTATTTTAGACCTTCATTTTCAGAGGTTGATAAGCCAGGGCAAAAGCGCTGTATCCATACAATGCTGGGTAGGTAGTATATCAGGTAAACACTAAAGTCACAGCCTTCTTGGCCAGTTAGCGACAGTTTTAGTTGGGCAGCAGTCAGGATACCCAAAACAACTTGGTCTCAACAATAGTGAAAGACATAGTGTGTAACTAATAGGCAGGTGGACGCTGAAGCAAAATAACCCATCCTATGTTATGCAACTAGGGTCTTGGAGATCAATTTTTAAGGTCTGAGACAAATCACTAAATTTCTCTTTCTGTAAACACACCCTTCTGGGAATAATAAATTATCTTTCTGTATTGGTTTTGTCAGAACTCACTCAATGACATCCATAATTTGCTTTTATGAAGAACACTGGGTGCTAATTAACCTTTTACCATTTAAGGAGTTAGGTTTCAATTGCTGAGAAAACTATAAAACATGTAGGTTAGGTTGCTAGAGATGTGGTGCAGTGATCGTGGCCAGTAACTTTGGTAGCAAGTCTCAAATGTATAAGATTTTTAAGGTTTTTTTTAGCTTATTTCTTTGGTTGGTTTTTAACTGCTAGAAAATATATTCAGCCATCTCTACCATAATTTGCATGAAACCAAAGAAAACTGGGGTCGTTGAGTGAGAGGATACGATTAACTGTATATCAATGTCATTTTGTGTACTACTATCTTACTAAAAAATTCTGACCACGCAGCTCAGGGTGGTTGGTTACAGGTCACCATTGCCTACATGTGTATTAACCTGCCCCCTGCCTAAGCCTGTCTACACCTACAGCATTTCCCATTGGTGAGAAGGGATGTGATCCATACAGAAGGCAACAGATCAGCTGGGTGCTGAGTGGTGAACCCAGCAGTGTCTGAGTGAAACACCAGGCACAAGAGCACCATGAGGCTACCTCTGTCCTGCCATTTTCCATCCAAACAAATTGTTGTTATTGCCAGAGATTGTTGCTTACAAAGACATCTTAGCCTCAGTACATAAACATTATGTGAATTTAGCCTCACATCCGTTAAGGTCTTATTAGATCTGTCACTAGTAAGGAAACATCTTTAGATGTTAAATCAAATAACATTTTCCTAGCACACACATTTAAATGGCTCAGTTTGGTTCACACTCTACTGCTTCACTCTGTATATACTTCTGCCTTTTTAAGAAATACAAGTTGGCATTGGGAATACATTTTCAGCCTTAAAATAGCTGAAATTATAATTGTAATTATTTTTTGTTTAGAATACTAATACAAATAAATACAATCACAGACATGAAGTCTATTTTGCATATTAAGAGAATGTTTAAAGAATTTGAATATCTGTAATTGTCTCCCATTTTTCAGTGTATTTAAGAGAATTTAAAATCTTAAACTTATAAAAATTAAAAATGAAAGTGTTAATCTTTGAAAAACAATATAGTTCAAAGTATATAAAAATACTGCATTTTATTTTGATGGGAAAGAGTTACTATTCAAAACAGCCTAAGATTATCTTCTCTATACTAAGACTGACAGTTCTTTTTTTGAGCAAAATACATACTTGTCATTCCATTTAAAAAATATAGTTGCTGAATTTGGATGAGGAGATTTGTTAATATTAGTGTGGGCGGTCTTGCTGTGATTTGTAGGTCAGATAAAAAAAACAGTCCCTTTGACATTGTCACTTTCATGTTGAAGCCTCTTCTTCAGTTAGTTAGTACTCCCTCAGGCCAGAAACTATTAATCTTTGAGGCTTCTCATTCCCAAGAAAAATTAGCTGTTGGTACTTAACCTCCTTTTAAATAACCCTTATTTACTTTCTTGTGATGAAATACAGCTGAAATGGTTCAAAGGTGCCCTTTAACTTTTGTGACTGTGTGGTCAGCATGGTTCCAGGCAGAGAATAAAGAACATCCACAAGTTCCCCAGAAAACATCTGTATCTTCATTCAGAACCCAGATATTACTCTGTCAACATAACATTAACATTTCTACAGAAATGTGCAGCTGCAGAGGGAAACCAGACAATGATGTGTGTAATTTAACAAACAGGTGTGTGGGGTGGTGGAGTGGGTAGGAAGAAAAATCTACTAAAAGAGGTTACTGAAATTACAAAATCCTGAGACTTCAAAGGAACCAGGAACACAATTGTCTCTAGTCTTCAATAAGACCTGGGAACTAAATCCTTTAAGGTATCCCTTTTGCATATTCAGCTGGAATGGACACAGGACATGATGCATCCATAAGTCAGCCACAGACTGCTGTGGCAAAGAAATGAGCTCTCTGTATGGATACATAACAGCATGATTTGTGTGTGTGTGTAACTTTCACACCATCTTCTGAAGCATCTGACACTGCCTGTCACAGAAAATTAAAATGGATCATATTACTAGTGTAATTATAGGAAAATTTGTATGTACACCAAATCTGGAGTTGATACAAGACTGTGAAGCGTTGCTATACCCACAAAAGGAAAAAGAAAGCTGACCTAAGGTACATGCAGAGGATGATGAGGGACATGAAATACAAGGGAATAAAAAGGTAAAACTATCCACAGGATACCTGAAATACCAATGCCAATACAAATTCAGCAGGTCAAAACCTCATAATATTAAGAGGAGAATTATGGAGTCAACCAAGTGAATAAAAGTTTTTAGTGAAATGTTAACAAAATCTTCATCCCTCTGCTAGCTTTTAATGGGGAAACCACACTTCCTAGAAGAGCCATGATGGGATCATCAGTGTATGGCTTTCTTTGTTTGGAGACAGAACAGTTGATGAAATAGAAAGAGCAGTATAACAAAAAGAGAAATGATCATAAGATTGATAGGACTGTCTGCAAAAATTTAAAAGGAATCAACTTCAAGAAAGTATTTATTTATACTGATGTGAATAGTATCTCTAAAAAGCATTTACAAGTAAGCTAAACAAGACTCGAGGTAGCTAAAAGCAGATACTGTATGAAAACTGAGGTGCCTCCAGCTGTGGAATAGTCTTGGAGGTACGATGATGTTGGAGGACACTTTACACTATGTGAGTCTAGCATTGCTCTGTTTGATCCTTCCAAGCCCCAGCACGCAAAGGAAAGACCCGACACAGGGAGGGGGCAGAGGTGGGAAGTGATGATTAAGAAGTGCAGGTAATGTCTCGGTGACTCAACAAGAAGAGAGGACAGTCTCATCAGGGAATTTGGCATGCCTGGAGCCCATCAGGTTCTCCGAGTTGCTCACTGCAGCAGTCCATCCCTGCCTCCTGCCAGCCTGCCTGGTTACTGAGCCCATGGCAGGATGGGACTGCCTCAACCTGCTGTGCGCTGAAAGGGGCAGAGCAGAAGCATTTAGTGTGAAGCGCACTCCTGCAACGCACAGTAGATGAAAGAGATGACTCAAGCACCGTCTTTCAGCCTTCACTTTCTGTATGTCTCAGATTAAAGACATAGAGGTGTGTCATGCAAAAGGACACAGGCACAGTGTGAGACTCGGCATTGCAGTGCCTGGCTTTGAAACGGTTGGCATCTGCTTCTGAAGCGCAACCCACAGCCCCACGTTAGCCGCCTGTGCTCTCGGCAGTGCTCTTCCAAATGAGAACCAAAGCAGCAGCACCCTGAGCAGCGAGCCACAAACACTACTCCAAGGAAAAAGCTAATGAGAGAGGTGTGTCTGAAATTCCACCTTCCTTCAGCTTTGGACTCCCAGAACAGGATTAGCTGTGCTAGGGAGTCACACACTGGAGTCTCCCCAGTAGAGTAAACCATCTTCCTAGCTTTAGACAAAATCTGTGGAGAGTCTACTCCAAACATTTTAGACTGGGACACCCAGTCAGTGTAGCTGCAGTAATCCCCAGTTGTATAATACATGTCTTATTGAGGACACAGGGAACTGTAGACATCGAGAAGCTCAATCACCATCATACTTGCAGTCCCACCTGCAGAAACTGCTGTTGGTCCTAACAGAAACCATGCTGGATAAGTTCGGCCCCAAAAAGAAAGAAAAAAGTAGCACAGCACAAAAGGTTGGCTGATGGGAACAACCCAGTTTGGATGGCTGAACCAAGAACAGTTCCTCTACTTTTTCAACAAAAGCATCTGATACTGCTTTGTTTTCAGTGGACCTTCTTCTACTCATATTTATTAGACTTGCTCTGATGACATGCACTAGACTGAATGCCTGAAGAGACATATGTAGACGCAGGCCTGAGGCACAACATAGGTGCTGAACTTCTGCTTACATGCAGAATTTTACGTGTGAGGGAACTAACTGGTGAAGCTGAAGTGTCTGCAGACCAAGGGGCAGGGATTTCTAAGTGGAGTATAAATACTGCTAAAGCTCCCCAGAAAGGGTGCAAATCCTTTTGTCTTCTCAGAAGATGGAATTGAGAAACAGGAAAGGGCAGAACAGAAGGAAATACCAATCAAATAATGAAGGGTAGTTTTTTTGTTTGTTTGTTTTTTTAAATAAATACCAGAGATGCAAACTATGGTGTAACTTACACGTGAAGTGTGAGTCAGACAAATAGCTGCGCTGAGTACTGCAGGCCACCAGAGCCTGCCCTCAAAGGCTGCAAGGTAAATACGTAACATTAAACAGAATAAGACAAGACAGAAAAAAGCAAATGTAAACTCCTAAAATACAGTAATGGCAAAAAATCATCTCTATTTTGGCTATGAGAGCACTTCAGAAACTGATACAGGATCATATGCCACTGTGAAGAGTGCTCCGCACATGGGCAGAATTTTATTCTTGCTTTCTAAGAGTTAAGCCTATCAAAAAACCTAAATCATATACTGATACATATGTATTTTACAAAACGTAAGAATTCGCAAGTTGTAGATCTCATTCATTCACCTTTGCCAGTTACCATAACCATCAGCACCATTTCTGCTCTTCTTTGTCTATATTCTTCCTAGTCCTCACTTGCACGCTCCTGACAGCTGTCCTCCTTGTGCAATGAGGCATACAGATGTGCACCAGCAACCAGGAAGACACTTCTCATAATATTCCAGAATCTTAACGATAAAATAGAAATA
Organism: Caloenas nicobarica; assembly: GCF_036013445.1. Classification (NCBI taxonomy): domain Eukaryota; kingdom Metazoa; phylum Chordata; class Aves; order Columbiformes; family Columbidae; genus Caloenas; species Caloenas nicobarica. Next base: position 100,261,929 of record NC_088246.1, on the reverse strand, counting down.
AAAAGCTAAGGAAAGGAGTGAATCTTAACAGCAGAATAATAAAAGTGATATTTGGCAGATTCTACTTTAGTGCATGCACATAATGCTCCTACATTCACCTTATGTACAAAACATCCCTGCATTATAAAAGGCCAATAAAGTTGCAAAGTAGTATTTAAAGGATAGGACTTTTATCTCTGTGAAAGACTATGGGTGTGATTTGTGTTCCTACTATAGCTTGAATATTGTAGCAAACTTTGCTGTTACTGGTACAGCTTGTTCTGTGTTGAAAAGTCACAACTTAAAACCGAAATCCAAACACTGCTCAAAACCCCACTAATGAAATCAGGCGGATGCCTGATGATTAATTACTTCATGCAACAATGGTGTCAAGACAGAAGACACAAAACAAATACCCTAGAAGAATAAAGGAGAGCACGATTAACAAATCCAATTACATTTGCAACAGTAGGTGACAGGTCCTTTCCCTCACAGGTCAAGCTCCTAGGTCAGCAAGTGGTACTGTCTTTGGTAGGAGGCTTTTCATGTCGGGCTACTGAACAGTGCTGACACTGACCTTGCTTGACCATGGTCATTAACTGTGCTCACCACCATGAATTTAACAGCACTTCCATTTTATGCTACCTTCTCTCACCCGTTTCTTCTTGGCTTCTCACTCAGACCTGACTCATGATTCCTCTTTGCCAGGATGAAGCCTCAGTGTCAAGTTTTCCCAAATGTTTGTTTGCTTTTCAATCTATGACCTGGCCTGGATGGCTAAAGGGAAGAGGCTCAGCAGTCTGTCAGGTCTGACAGTTCCCCCAGGCTAGAGAAGCAGACATGGCTTTTTCAAAATGTATGAGAGTACCAAGGGGAGTATTAAAAACAGAAAAAGAAGAAGGGGAAACAGTCCACTGGGTCCTACTTTCTAAGCATGCCGTGTGGGAGAAAACAATTTGTGTCTTAAGTTTGAGAGACTAAACAGAGAAGCAAGCTCTCTATGGGAAAATAAAAATGTAGGTTTTCTTGCATTCATAATTACAAAGCATAATTATCCAGGTAGTTCAGCTTTTCACAATATACTTTTTTTTTAAAGTAAATTTCCTATGTTTCTCAACTCAACTACTAAATTATTAGATGCAGTCATGCAAAATTTCACACTAAAGAGAGCTAATTTGATACTGTCAGTGGTTAAGTTTGGTAGATGAAAAATACGAAGCAGTAAGAGAGGAGACTTGAGTAAAGTGAAGAAGATAAGCACCATGAAATGTCACCCCTTAAAATATCATTGGCTGAGAAATCTCTCTATTGTTGGGATGAGCTGATCACAGTGAGCAGCAGAAATTCCGTAATTCAGGAAAGGATAAACAGGTTTTTCCTTAAGTGTCAGCTGCTTGGACTCTAATAATAAACATGTATAGCTTAATGGAAAGAATGCAGCTAGAACTGTCAAAGGTGGTTGGCTCTACAATTTATAATCTGGGTGTTATTTCTAAAACTAGGAGGTTCTTGGAGCATAAAACAGTCTCCCTTGGTGCTCAGGAAAGCCTTGCCAGTGAAGAGTCTCAAGTGAATTATGACGTTCTCCCATTCAGCAGTGAGGATGAAATCAATAGCCCATTGTTCAATGTTAATCTTTATATAACATCAATTAAAAAAAAAAATGACAAGAATATTTATGAAAAAAATCTGATTTATCGCACATCAACAATATGCTTTGCCTGCAGCAGCCATCTGTCTATGCACTTCACAGCTCTGTTTTCTGTAGGAGACAGGCTGTCATATGAAACGTTTCTCTCTGCTGTTTATTTTGGGGTTCTTAGTTTGAAGATCAAGTATTTTGTATATTTTTTTCAGCACAAGAAGACATATTTGAAGGCTGACACATGAATCAAAGGCCCAGAGAAGGTGTTAAGCTTGTATAAAAGTTTAAGTGGAAGTGAAGATTAGGTCAGACAACTGTCAATGGCTGGAAAAGCTTTCAAGCAAAGTGCCTTAGAGAAGGATAATACCAGTGTTCAAATCTGAATGAACCACTGTACTGAGCAGTTCGGAAAAACAATCACACTGTCTGCTCCAACAGCAATATGACCCTTTCAACTTTGGACAGTGCATCTATGGCAGGAGTGCTCACTTAGAATTCTCTCCAAATAAGCATTTTTTGCATGTATGAACATTTATGATGGAGCTCTATGAAGAATGTGTATTGTGAGCTGTCTAAAGATGAATGCCTGCCCTTGGCTTTTTATTTCTATTTTGTTGTTAAGATTCTGGAATTTCGTGAGAAGGACAGTGTCTTCCCAGTTGTAGGTACACATCTGTATGCCTCATTGTTAACTATATCTATATATACATGAAAGGCAGTCCTTTGGAGAAAAAGGGGGGAAAAAAAGAATAGTTTCAGAGGTTGATAAAGATCTTATCTGTATTGGATTTAGATGTTTCAGGGAGAAAACGGGGGTTGTGCTTTTCAGCTTGTTTTGCAGCAATATAGTCAACTTCAAAACACCAGCAACAAAAAACCAATAGCAATGACCCTAACGCTTTTGCTGTCGAACCATATTATGGATCAGTCAGCTGGGCAGTACCAGTGCACACCTCTCTAGATACAGCGGTGGGGTAGCGGAAAAAGAAGTACTCTAGTTAACCAAAACCAGGTATGTCCTCAGCACAGGAGAGAAAGACGAACATTTTTCCTTGAAGGAGGAGTAAATGCAAGCTCTCAACAGCAAAAGCTGAGATAAGACATGCAGCAGGTTAAAAATGAATGAATAAAGAGGAAGGGAGTAATCTGGAAAGCAGGCAGCTAAAATAATGAAAAGATAAAATGAAAAATATACAGATAAAGAGAGAGAAAGCGTGCAGATGAAACCAAGGAATGAGGAGGAGAGAAGAACATTTCAATACTTAACTGGATTAGTCCAAAGCCACTGATTTCTGTAATATTTCTTCATCAGTTTCAACAGGCATTGGGTCGGAGTTATGACTTGAGTTTATATTTCTATTAGATGTGCAACTGCATGCAGCAAAAGGAAGAGAATTTGCAGGATCTGATTCCTTCAAGATAAACAGGAATGCTGGTCTGACAAGTCCAGGGGAAAATAATCCTGCCTAAATAAGCAATAAAATGTCTTAGAGCATGTCCTGGGTTTATGTCTGTTTTGCATGGGTTCAGTTGGAAAGACTGTGCAGATGTGGTGAGTACACACCTCACTGCTCCTCTGGTGGTTATGTTGTTTTGGAATAGAAGTTTGTTTAAGATGATTTGTATCTGGGAAGGAGGAACGTTCTGGTACAATTTTGTCAGATATTTGCAACATAAAAGAAGCACATTTATGTTGAGATGGAAATGGCCACTATAACTGTTACAAAGGGAAGAAGGACTTGGACGCTAATGCCTCCTCAGGGCTTAGGTACACAAAATCCATAGTTCCTTCGGTTTAGCAACATTTTAATTGTTTATTTGTTTGTTTGTCCTTTTATGCAAATAGGCAACCAAAATTCAAGACCCCTAATCTCAGGCGAGAAAGTCTCGGATTCCATCTTCCTTCAAGGTCAAATCAAATAATGAACCAAAAGGGCCAAATTCCTTTTTCTGAGAGTTTAAAGGAGACTCATTATGTTGCCTCACCAAAGTCCACAACTACCAAAAACCTAACTCAGGAGCAGATGTAGTTTATAGTGACAGTGATGGAGTCAAACTTTTCGTAAGTGGCAGCAGGGCTGCTTCTCCCCACACTCCACTGCCTGAAAAATGGATCCCACCTTTCTGCTCCTTCCTCCTGTCCTCTATCTGTGCAACAAGCCGAGGGACACGGTGTGTAGGAGGAAAACAGGAAAAAGAGGGAGATGGCAGCCTTCACGGGAGGCATCTGATCTGGAACTTGCCATGGTGCATAATTATTTGTTGAACTAGTGAATCAAAAATGAGTGTGGGAAGAGCACAAGCAGCCTAGACTTCTTATCATAAAAATACCCAGTGGAAAATTAAAATCTGTAGTATATGAATAACATGTGTAAGAAGATGAAAGTTTTCTATGAGTCACTTCAAAATATATTTTCTCAGGATGACAGTCTATTCTGGTTTTGGAAGAGCGACAGCACAGCCTGGGGACTGCTGGAAAGAGCATTGACCAGGCTGAGCTCCTGCACTGAGTGCCATTGTACTTGCTCTAAATTACAGGAGGCAATCCAGCAGGTACATCTGCAATCACATGAATTTTGAAGTAGAAGTCGTGTTCTCCAATCACCCTGTATGTTTTATGGCTAGGTAACATGTGATAACTACTTTAAGTTAGCAAAAATTTGTGTTAATCATCTTAGTGCCCCAGCCAGGCGAGTCACAGGCATTGCCATAATGCTAAACGAAAAGGAAAAAAAATATATACACTTTTTCGTGCCAAAACATGAATATGTGCCAAATGTTTTTCAAAATTTTAAAAAGTCAAAATACACAGAAGTGTATTTTTGTGTTTTCAAAATTGCTGGATATTGGGAAGAAGTCCTGATAACAGACATCTGTTGCATTAAAAAAACAAGCAGGAAAAGAAAAAGATGGATTTGGAGTTTGCCTAAACAAAAGTCTCTGATCATTTCTGTTACTCACAGCTCGTTCTTTCAGCAGGTGATATCACTTATGCTATAGCCCTTGTTCCATCAGAATTACCCCTGGGGCAAATACTGCAGCCTAGCGAGAGCCTGATAAATGGTGATCCCTGCATACCTAAGAGCTTCACTCTGCAAAACTAACAGAGAAGGTGATAAATCAGAGGGTCTGCAGCTGTTCAGCTATACCAGCCAAAACACAGAAAACAGGTCACATAAGGGGCTACAGCTATTCCGTAGCTTGAAGACCTTGGAGACATTCTCTTGGGATAATCCACTCTTTCTAGAACGATGAAGTGAATTGTTTTCACCCAAATTTCATGTAGGTCCATAACAAATCAGCAGAAGACTGGTTTTCACAGTCTATAATCGCTGTTTGATGATGCATGTAATTTACAGTGACTATGGTTCTCAGTGGTTTCTGAATTCCTGAGATATTCTGTTTATTAGAAATTCGTTAGAAAAAAGAATAAGTAATACAAAATATTTCAGCCTGCTTTTAAGTTTCCTAATGCTTTCCCTTACAACACACTAAAATTTTTGGTAAACAGCCTCTTACAAAATTTTCCCAGTAGTTACTGACTTTACAATATACCACCTTCATGGTTTTGCTCTCTGTAATTGCATTTCAGTCTTAAAGCCCTAAAGCAGCACTTTTTCACCTTGTCTGTCTCAAGTTAATATTTATTTTCCTTGATGAGAAGCAATACAAATAGTGAAAGAAAACAAACAAGCAAAAATAAATAAAAATGAAAAGGAAAAAAAGGAAAAGAAAAAACCCCACCACCTCTCCTTGAATAATCTTCAATTTCTTAATGCAGAATATAGTGGTAAAAGGAACACTGCATATGTTCAGAAAAGCCACCATTCAGCCAGTAAGCACATGCTGGTGGATGTGCAGAAAAGCTTGCTGAGTCAGGGCCTGAATCAGCAGTATAACTGGGAAGAAAAAAAGGCAGAGACCAAAAATCCACAACATATGCTACGAGGACCTGCTTCATGAGACACAGATGACAAAATACCACTCTGTACTCTTTGTGTTAAGGACAGGCACTTCTGCCAGTAGTTTTGCCCTATTCTTTGTTTGGTTTTTTGTTTGTTTTGAATACTAAACATTAGGTACAATATTAAAAAAATATGCAAAATACCAATCCAGACACTTTTGCATTCAAAGACATACTTCTGTTATTTTCTCAAGCATTCAATGAAGTGAGCAAGAGTTTTTGTTTTATTTATTATCAATTTACCTTATTCAGTCCCTTGTTCCCTTGAGAAACTACTTGTAGGCTTCATTACTTGATTTCTTCTGCTTCTCTGCCTTTGGTTCCATGGCAACCAAGGTAAAATTAGTAGCAGAGAGGAAATCCCAAGCAGCCCTGAGCAAGAATCTTAGGAAATTCACCTTTTTATTTCACAGAATCAAAGAGTCACGGAATGGTTGAGGTTGAAAGGGATCTCCAAAGGTGATCTGGTGCAACCCCCCTGCTGAAGCAGGGCCACTTAAAGCAGGTTTCCCATGACCATGGCCTTTGAATATCTCCAAGGATGGAGGCTCCTTCACCTCCCTGGGAAATGTGTGCCATTGCTCAGTCACCCTCACAGTGAAAAAGCGTTTCCTGATGTTCAGAGGGAACTTCCCACACTTCAGGTTGTGCCCACTGCCTCTAGTCCTGTCTCTGGGCACCACTGAAAAGTGCCTAGTTCCATCCTCTTTGCCCCCTCCCTTTATTCATTTATGTACATTGATAAGATCCCACTCAGTCCTAGCTACCTAAGCTTCTCCTCATAGGAGGGATGTTCCAGTTCCTCCTTCATTTTTGTGGCTCTTTGCTGGACTCCCTTCAGTATGCCCATGTCTCTCTTGCACTGGGCAGCCCAGAACTGGATCCAGTACTCTAGGCACAGCCTCACCAGTCCTGAAGAGAGGGGAGAGATCACCTCCCTTGACCTGTTGGCAATACTTTGCCTAATGCAGCCCAGGACACCAATACCTGCCTTTGCCGCAAGGGTACATTGCTGGCTCATGTTCAACTTTGTGTCCACCATGACCCCCAAGTCCTTTTCTGCCAAGCTGCTTTACAGTTGGTTGACCTCTGGCTTGTACTGGTGCCTGGGGTTGTTCCTCGCCAGGTGCAGGACTTCGCACTTTCTCTTGTTAAACTGCATGAGGCTCCTGTCAGCTCATTTATCCAGCCTGTCAAGGTCCCTCTGGATGGCAGTACAACTCCCTGGTATAACAGTCACCCTTCCCAGTTTTGTGTCACCAGTAACCGTGCTAAGGCAACACACTGCCTCGTCCTCCAGATCATTAATGAAGATGTTGAAACGGGCTGGACCCGGTTCTGACCCCTGGGGTACACCACTAGCTACTGGCCTCCAACCAGACTTGGTGCCACTGATCACCACCCTCCGGGACCAGTGATTCAGCCAGTTTTCAGTTCACCTCACTGTCTGCTCATCCAGCCCCTACGACCCCCCAGCTTGTCTATGGGGATATTATGGGAGACAGTGTAAAAAGTCTTGCTGAAGCCTAGGTAGACAATATCCACTGCACTCCCCTTATTTACCAAGCTGGGCAGTTCATAATCAAGTTTATTCTCCTTATATAAAAAGGGAGATGTTAAACTGAATTTGTGGTTTGATGAGATAACTAGTTACATATCAGGATTTATGTGGAGTGAAAATTACTAATACACCTTTAACAATGAGTCCTTAAAACACCACAGTGCTTGAAGAGCCACCGAAGCTAGCAGAGTATCAGGAGCTACAGTTTCAGGCCAGTAATTGTTGAAAGCACTTGGCCAGCACTCATTTGAAAAACCAAAGCAAAACTAAAAAATCAAAGCTGGAAGAAATAGAATTGTCACCATTTAAACAGGTTAGGATGGAAAACACATTTTAATCCAAAAATATCTGTAACTAGTTAGTTTTCTTTGAATTTCTCTGGCACATGAAGCCACCGTGAAAAGCTTTGCCATTGCCATGAGTATCACTGCCACATGACAAGATAAGATTAAAACTTTTAAGTATGCGGTTGCAGGGAACGGTTTGAAATTTCTGTCCTTTTCATTAATCAGGCCATGAGCTAATTAGTTGGAATAAGTAAGAAAACTTCCCTCATGGCATATTAATTCACAATGCATATTCATGGGGGTTCCTACTCATCCTCTCAGGAACCCTGGACTGCCTGCTGAGAGGCAGCATGGTTTGCCCTCCAGCACTGCCCTGCAGAAAAGTGGGTATAACACCACTTACTGTGTTTTGATGTCTAATTAGCTGTTTGCAAAAAAGAACTGAGGTCGGCAGATGAAAAGTGCTTCAGAAATGCAAAATATTATTATTACTATTATTAATAATAGTAAAGAACATGCACCAAGTAATTATCATAGCAAAACCACACTGATAATTTGATAAGGTTCCCAAACTGTATGAAATGGATGTTAAAGGGAAGTTAGGAAAATACCTTCTTTTCCTTCAGCAAAACCACTCAAATAACATTGTTTCTGGTTTTTAATAGATGATGTTAATAATACAACTGGCATTAAATGTTATGCATAAGCTAGGTCACTTCTCTAAATAGAGAAAATAATATGGCTAATGTTTTAAAAACAAGTCCATATTAGGTTAACAAATACTGAATGTTAATCAGGAGATTTTTCAGATTTTCAAGCACTGAATTGGCTGGTCTCTTGAAAAACATGACCTATTTTTAAACACTGATCTTCAAAATGCTCTACTTACAGTCTGATGTTCAAAGTATTAGGTTGCAAGGTTTGGAACAATCTTAATAATTGATGATCTTCTAATCAAAAGGGACATACATCAAAGAGAAAAAGCTACAGTTCTGTTCACTGAAAGACTTAGGCAAGCATGGAAAAAAGGAAAAGGAGGGTAGTGACCGAAAATGTGGGCAAAAAAATACCTAAATCACTACTGACTGTTTTTTTACAGACCACTCCTATCATAAATCACAAAAATTGTTTATGATGAATAATTCAGTTGACAATACCAAGAAAAACTGAATGCCAAAGCAAACTAAATTTTCACTTGATTTCCATAAGTCATACTTTTTATCCCTGTGTACACAAACTAGAAATAGATCCTAGTGCAAGTATTCAAATGTCTAATATTTCCAGACGCAGAGCCAGATCAGAGAACCAGATTCCAATCCTCCAACTTATTCCACCTAGAGTGAGTATGCCTTTGTGACAGGTTCCTTGGAAATTTGTGTTTTCCCTAGATAACAAGTATCACTGGCTTAATTTAAATCAGTTAAAAAATATTTCAGTTAAACTGGTGAAAAAAATTTACAGAATTAGAAATTTGTTTTACATTAATAGCTGTACACTGGCAAGAATTCTGATGTGAATTACATGGGTATAAGCCAGGTTGAAATCAATTTAGAGATGTCACAGAATATGTCCACTTTAGAACACACCTTTTCTTAAACCCTCCTAACTTCATATGTAAATCACATCCAGGGATACAGAGACATCTTAAATTTTTCATTACCAATGGAAGTAAATTTCCATGGATTCTAATTTTATACAAAAAGGAAATTAGTATCCATTTCACATAGGTGTGGGGTATTTCTAATACAGAATAAAAGATCCTTTAACGCAAGAGTGTTCTTTTTAATTAATGTTTAGTAACTGCACTAAACTACTCCTACTTCCAAAATACACTCCAAAACCTGCAATTTTAATGGCTAGACTTCATTAACCTTTTAAAAAGAACCTATTCAATTACTGGTTTGTATTCTGTGTCTGAGACAATAGAAAAATTATCTTAGTATTTTCTTTACAGATCTGTCTTGGGTATGTATGTCCAATCACAGTCATTTTCACTGGAAGCCACATATTTTTGCCATGTTTTCTTTTCTGGCTTCTGGGACTGTGATCCAAAGGAAGAACAGTCTGCTCCTCTTTTTTCCTTAGGTCACCCTCAGCTTCACTCCTGTTTCTCATGTTTTCGGTCCAGTAAGATCAATAGAAAAGGGTTTCTTGTTTTTCCGTATCACTTGTGTATATAGGCAACCTTATCATACAGAAAATTTTTAAAGATTCTGAATCATCCTAACATTAAATTATTTTAAAAATATTAATATGCAGTTTTCAATCTGTTTATGGGTTAACTCTACCATTACAAAAGTAACTAATTTTTTTGTCCTTTCTGGAGCTTTTGTGCAGAGCTTCAATAAGGCTATATTCTCAGTGAGCTGAATAGGGTGCAAATGTATGATGGAGAGTCTATGCCATGGGATGTAGAACTGCAATCAAATAAGTTTGCTTTGTATGAATAGCTACCAGACACCTGGTGAGCTACATGAAAACCAGAGAGAAGGAAGTCTTGATAGTACAATTCCTACACCCTAAGGCAACCACACCCATAATAATTAATACAGCAATTTGGAAAACAAACTTCTCCTGAGGAAAAAAAAAAAAAGATGAAATTAAATTTTGTCCTTTACAGGATACAAATACAGAATGCCTTGTAGAGTTTGGATACAAAGGCAAAATTTCCTGCAACTCTCCTGCGCCCACCACCAGCATAAAATATAAATGCAAATTTTCTTCTAACTAGAATATTTTACAGGGTGAAAAAAAAAAGTTCAGCACCTACACTTGGCACTTTCCCTGACACACACATACATGCTTTTCCCTTTTATCCCTCTAAATCACTGTCAAGCTTTGAACAGCATCAAAATAATGAGTGGCCACTTGCTCTAGCTGTCTTCCCTCTCAGAACTGGAAAATAAAGGAAGATAGCACAAAAATGACTAGTGAGTTATTAAGCTATTTTAGAATATGGGCTGAATGATAGATGCTAAAATCAGATTTCATTGCCAGACTTGAAAAAGGAAAGGTCTTGGGAATAGAGACTGGACAGTCTAATAGCTTGGTATATCCCACATCAGAATCGCACCCAAAGACTAAACTACAATCTTTCTTTGTAAAAAGAACAAGTCTAAAGATCCACGAAGTTGCCTTTTATCACATTCTTGACCCTTAATAATAATACACTGAAGGGAAAGTCAGAGCCAGACTTGATTTAAAAATGGCACACACTTTTGACTTTTCTCCAAATGGATCAGAATTGGATGTCTTAAATGAAATACTAGGGTTCTGTTGCCATCTGAAGCTGAACAGAGGGACCTAATTAAATTGCAAGATTTCCTTTCAATTCAGGATGTCAGCATGACACTGTAGTTAACAATGAGGCCTGTTGGAAGTGCAGAAATGCAAGATATAAGGGGAGGATGTTCATTTACAACTCAAGTCCCTTGGCTTGTAGCTCAGTCCATTTCCCATTAGATCTCAAGGGAGGCAATACTGTTCTTGTCTTCTCTACCTGCTCCAAAACATGCAAGATAAATTGCTTTGTCATGAAAGCAATTAGCTTAAAAATGATGCCATTTTCTATAAACTTGACAGTCATGAGAAGTCGCAGCAATATTTGGTTGTAAACATGAGGTTCGTTCGCCAATGTACCTACTAGTTTGCTTCGAACACAAGACTGCTAAAAAGAAAATGAAAATACTTTCCTTTAGCCCCTTCTCATGATTCATTTATGAAGTTCCTGACAAAAATTGGAGTACACTGCTTCTAGTTAAAAGGTGGCAGCTCTTTGCTGAAGAATTGGTTGCCACTAACTATTAAACACTTCTGTCACACAACTGGAAACATCTTAATTCTAAGTTTAGATGAGCATGCCTCTCTTTCACCAAAGGTTAGACAAAACTTGGGAACTTGTTGTGACAATTGTGAGAATTGACACAGGCCTGTCACATTTTAAGCCATATATTTTCTGTAATTTGCCTTGTCTAACTTTTTCTATTAGTTTCTACAATGCACTGTGACATTTTGATAGATTCAAAGCCCTAAACCAGGAGTGTCAAACTCATTTTCACCGGGGGCCACGTCAGCCTCGCGGTTGCCTTCAAAGGGCCGAATGTCATTTTAGGCCTGTACAAATATTATACAGTCCTAAAATGACATTCGGCCCTTTGAAGGCAACCGCGAGGCTGACGTGGCCCCCGGTGAAAATGAGTTTGACACTCCTGCCCTAAACTAATTCTTAGTGCCTTCTTAAGTAAATGAACTATTTCAAATAGGTTAAATATATTTACACATGCACATATACATATATAAAAGAGGTTTTGAGGTCCCCAGATGTGTATTATTCTATGTTGGGCTACTGAAAACTATCTGGGATCTAAAAGAAACTTTATTTAGCCGTGCTTTTATTTCTCCACATTTAGTACAGCCTTTTATTAATACTTCCCTAGTCAGCAGCATGCCACCTGCTCTTTCATTTCCTCAAAGTAGGTCAGCAGTCAGCCATCAATCTTTCATCTTCGTTACAGCTAAATCCTAAAGCCTGAGGCAAATGAACCATTTTAAAAGAGATGCACTGATAGCTGTGGTGTTCTCTCTCGTGTTAGTCATTTTTGGCTGAAAGAAATCGCAAAATCCAGATGAAGCTAGCCAGGCTTTAAGTGGAAAAGAACAGGAATGCAAGCAGTTTTCACAAGTTCCTAGTAAAAATCTGAGGCCCAGTTCATAAACACAGAAGCATGAGTCCAGTCTCCATATAATCTCCTTCATATGCTTACTAAACTCCGAATTTCAAATGTTATATAGTTATCCCCCTACAAAAAGACAATTCTAGATATTCAACTAATCTAGTGCCTTTAAAACATCTTATCACTTCCAGTTTCTGTTTATTCAAATCAATTTTTAGCTATTTTTTCATGAGTCAGCACTGACATACAGTTTGAATAGTTCATCTCCCCTTTTGGTATTTAATATTCCGTGAAATTTAGAAATAATAATCATATCTCCTCCTAGTACCAATTCTGCAAAATTAAGCAAACTGTAGTTTTTTAGAATTCTTTAGTAAGAGAGGTTTGCCATTTTTTTTAATTAAGCCAACATTTATTGCATGTACCTGCTCCTTTATGAGTTCATTTTTTTATCAGAGGTGACCACTTTTAAACAAAATACCATTATTCAGAATTTATTTACAAAGTTTGTGGAAATTAGCTTTTTGTCTAATAATTGTATATATTTGTATGTCAGGATGATGTTTTCCCATGAGTAGGTACTACTGTGTCAGGATCGCACAATCACCTGGCATTTACATTCAGCTTCTCCTATCATTTAATTTTCACTGAAAACAGAAATATTGCTTGGGATTTAAATTTATTAAATCAATGTCACAGCGAGCTGCGGAAATGACTTGTCAAAGTTCATCATTTTAACTGCTTAAATAATTACTTTGGTAATTTCTGATATGATTGTCAGGTCAGACTAATTAAAATTTTATCAATTTATTAAAATCCCCTCAAACAATGGCAAAATAGGAAAAATATCCAAATTGTTACACTCCTGTTCCCACAGTGATCTTTTCCATCTTGCTCCAACCTAATTCCTTTGTAAAGCTGTTTCTTATAATGTTGTTTGATGATCCCCCATCACACATATATTTCCACCCTGAATGTGTCTTCATAGTGCTTTAACTGTCTGTTCTTTCTTCTAGATTAGTACATGCAAATGAACAACATGAAAAAAACCCTTCACTTTAAAACTTTGCTCATAGCATTATTGTAAGATTAGACCCCAATGAAAACATTAAAGACATGTGTCTTCAACCTATATAACAAAGCTGAAGAACACCTCCACACTGGTAGTAAGAAATTTTCATTTTGCTTTCATCTGCTGCACAAAATTACGTGGTAGCTCAATGGTATTACAGCAAATAGAAAATTCCACAGTAAATTACTTTCTAACACTAGCTCTATAAATTATGATGTAGGTGTTCTGTTCTACTTTTATTTGCAACAGTCCAACAAGTGAGAGGGGTCTGATCAAAGCAGATCAAAATTCCTCTTCTGCAGAGAAGTAACCAGGACACAGAAATATATAACAGGGAATATCCGTTTTTTCACTTATCACAGTCAGAATCATGGGTTGTCTCAGTTATATTCCATAAGAGATTCTTGAAATTCACATTCAAGACTGCCAGAAAGCAAGAGAGAGTCCCTGGTCTTTCTCTGTGCCTCTTGGAAAAAATACATCTACATTGTTTTAGAAAATTAAAAGGGAAAAAAAATAAAGGCTTCTTTCTAGTGGGCATTTGTCCATCTGAGTTATCTCTGACCAGATACCAGAACTGAAACATTAACAGTCAAGATATTAAATACATATGTATATGTATATGTAAATATGCACACATTCATACATGTATATATACCTATATGCAACATACTGAAATTGAATATTTAGAGAACCATTTTTTTCACAAATACATGCCTTTTTGAGTACCAAATTTTGTAGTACACATCAGAAGAATTTCTTCTACGTGCTAAGAATTACACAAAACTTTATTTGTTAATGAGAAATTATGCAAAGGCAGGCATAATGATTTTGAAGTGTAAAAAGGGCATTTCCATAGAATGAAAACTCTAGCTTTGTAAGCCCTAACCTGACATAGTGATAGTACTAAAGGAACTATCAACTGCTTTAGAAAGATTCTCCGATCTCTAAAATTCTTACTTGGGTCAAAGATGCTGAAAGCAATAAAATATCTCAGAATGAATGGAAATTATTGAACAAAACAGCAAAACTAAAAAAATCGGTATACCACAACATTTAAATCTGGAATGCTATTTGAGATAATCAGTGCTCCCTTATAATATAATCATAAAAAGGAATTTGATACAAAAATATATTGGAGAAGAAATGATATGAGAAAAATTAAGATAGCTAATACAGTTTTTCAAGAGTGAGTAGCTAAAAGACAACACTGAGTTTCTTTAAACGTACCTGAAAAATCAAAAAATTGGATCCATGACATTGCTGGAATTGAGGTGAGATGACAGAAGAATGAAAACTCCATATTTTCGAGTGAGGAGAATGCTGGCAAAATTCTTATACCAGATCTTTCTTTTCAGGTAACAAATTAATTACTCCACTGAGATTCAGAAGATTTGAAATAAAGTGATATATTAAGTATTCATTATAAAATGTGTGCCCAGGTATAACATTGCTGTTTAACTGTCAAAAATAAGTTAACAAAAAATGTAGCTTGACAAAAACTAACAAAAATATATAGTCTTTTCATGCAAATTACTTTTAAGGCAGAAGGTTAAGCCAGTAAGTGCTGCTCCTACTTTTTAAAGGCTTTATGGGACATGGTAAGAGAATGATGTGTAGGAACACACAGAAGCACTCCTGTAAGGTGTGAAATGACTGCTCTCACACCGGGATGGACTTAGACCCAGATTTCATAAGCAGGGTGGCAGGACAGGTAGGCAGCTGCTACAGGTCACAGAACAACTCCTGTGAGGTGCAGTACTCTTGCTGCCTACCTAACCTATGCAAAGAGGAGACAACGTGTGCCGCATAGACTACCACCAAAAAGAAGGAGAAGGAAGGCTGCTAGGCAGCTACAGCTATGGGGAGTGGGTCTCCCCATTTATGAGGCACTTTTTCCACATCTCTCGGGCACACAATCAGTGACAGCGGCAAGCCCAGCTCTCCTCTGTCCCCTCCAAATCTCTTTGACTCTTCTTGCTTACCATTGGCCACAATCGCCTTCCCAAATTCTGCACGACCTTCACCTTACGCACCATCCCACCCTCCCCCACCAGGAACTCGCTCCACCACTTCCACATAATTAAATTAGTAAACATTTATACTTGCTTCTTACCCCAAACCATTAAATTAGGTCTTACTGGGAAGCCTTGAGTCAACTGTCCACAGGCATGTCAACATCAGCCTGGCAGTACCTAAGCCATGGCCACCTGCAGTCAGGTCCTTGCCAGTCTTTAACACAGGCAGTTTCTGATCTAAAACTGTGCTGACCACAAGTCTGCTGTCCTTTCACACAGCCAGTTTTATCACTGACCTGCAGGTTATGGTAGGGCCGTTTGGTGAGCCTTAGAGTTTATGAACACGGGTAGGAGGAAGCACGACAGGAGGGCAGAGAAGCACAGAAGGAAGGCATACACTTCTCAGAGTACAGATGCAGCTGCTGGCCATAGAAGAACAAAGTTTGGGAAGTGTACTTTAGGTCGATTCAGGCCGTTATTTAAAAAAAAGCCCCCAGTTCTATAGCTTTTAAGAATATATACGTCACTGAAGCATTGCTAAATGCATATTGGTCCCATTAACAATGTGATTAACAGCTACTACGTGTTTCTTGCCTTTTCTCCAGGGAGAGAAGAACATACAGCAGGATGTGTTAAAATAAAAGTACATACGCATAAACATATTCTGATGGATATTGATATTGGAGAGAGCTAATTCAAAAACAACCCTTGCTGTTGTAGGAGTGAGTAGATTTGTGATAATGCGCGATTTTTGTAGAAAAGTTCATTCTAGTGTTTGGCAGATCCCCAAAAAGCTTCTTCTCACTTACATATGAAATATATGCTTGAATTTTTAGAGTATGCTTATGAGAGAAGAAACAACTTTACCCTCTAAGGGGAAGCAATCTTTACATGCATAAAATATAGGCATTTACTACTGTATGGGAAACCCAAGTAAAGAAAGGCCTAAGGCACTTGCTGTAAATATCCTGTACTAGTACTAGGAGGTTTTTTAAAATGGTTTTCAAAATATCTATATTTTCATGTCCAAATATATTGTATTGGTGTTTTGCAGATGATAAGGTATAAACAACTATGACTGCATTGCTTTGCCAGGGTGGGACAGAGTCTTCAAGGTTTGGGTACAAATATCATACAGTATTACTTACGGGTGCTGCTCTGTAAGAGTGCTTAACAACAGTGAGGAATCCAGGAGAAATAAATACAGAAGTGAAATGACCTGCAGTGCATAGACATAAAGAGGATGGCTTTGTGCATGAAAGTTCTTCTTCAGGCCCTCTCCCCATCAGCATAAAGTCTGTTTTGCACAGGTTAAGTTTCCAGCACTTTGCTATCTGCTTTCCACCTATGTGTGTCCATGCTGTCTAGCTGGCTCACCAAGCATCTCCCTGTGTGTGCCAGAAACAGAATTCCTCCATGTGGCACTTTGTCTCTAAGTAAAAGTACATCAGTACCTTTGAAGTTTAAGCAGCACTGAAGTGGTTATAGTGCAAAGCCAAGGTGCATCTTTTAGATGAGAGAGCATTACTTCATGGTCAAGCACTGCATAAAGACCTTGTGGCAGGTGACTAGTGGCTTGCTTCTCCTCAATGACAGCAGGACTAATCCATCACTGCCATTAACATATTTCAGTACAATGTCTTGGCCATAACTCAGGACATTCCAGGTGAATGACACTGACTATAATCACTATAATATAAGCTGAGGCTTGCCTGCTCCATAAGATGGCTCATGACTAAAGATGCGGTTTTAAAGGAGTGCCAGGATGTCCAGGGTGTATCTTTTCAGTAGCAGTCTGTTAAACATTTGAAAGAACAAGGGAATATACTTCCCCCAAATAAACATTAATTACATTAGACAATTTGTTATCCTAAATAGCTATATTAATGCAGAATTTGCTATCTTCAGAGAAGTCTGGTAAAAGGAATCCATGGGTCTCTATTGCAGCCTCAACATATTCTTGGAGTAATTCATTATGTGTCATTTCATCTGCATCAGCATCTGTTTCCTGACATAAGCATTAAAGTCCGCCTTTGTCTATACAGTGGCGGTTGCTTCCAGAAAACAAAAGAGAAATGTTACAGGGCTAGAAAGGGCTGAGCATTGAATTCTCAGGATAGAATGCAATGAGGGACATTAATCAGTTCCTGGAGTCTGTCTTCTGGAAGTTTTTCACAAACAGGCTTTGGCATTTGATGGAGGGAGAATTTTCTTGCATTTCTTGCTTCTGTTACTAAAAACAATTCAAATCATTGACAAAAGAGTAAAAATGTTCCTGGCTGGCTTATAATGCCCCTAAACAAGGAAAGCGTGTGAGCGGATGAGCTCCTAAACCCTTGCAAGCGTGGCGCTGCTGAATGAATGCTGAAATATCCTAAAGCCAGGTATATTGCTATTTGGTAGTCAGTTCCTGACTGCCAAAAAGCATCAATGTTGTCCTAGAACAACTCTGTAGCTGTTTGTAGTCTTATAAGGGAGCATAAAATCAATGTTAACTTTGCCTCTGGCTTCAGCCTTTAGAGGAATAAATCTGCATGAATGTATCCTATGTATTTGAAGTCTAAAGTGAAGAAGTGCCACTGGGTCTATCATATACTGAGCCTCCTCAGTGAATGAACAAAATTGGCACAGTGCCTGCTGTGTGAACCAGCCAGCTATCACTGATAGATGATATATCTGTTGCTTTTTATAATGATTAGGTTGTGAATCATTTACTGGTAGTCTCACACTATACACAACAGTCTCATGAGTATTGTGACCGAAAGTGGTAAATGGGTGCTTCTAATCCACACATATGTAATGACTTTACTGGAGTTATGTACCTGCCATCTGATTTCCTTTCCTGCAATAGTCTATTTCTCTTAGGGGGGTTACACCTTGAAATCGCAAAGGGAGAACAATAGTCTGGATTGCCAAATGTGGTGGAAATTGGTTGGCTCTTGTTGGGTACCTCTGGTAGCTGAGTCCTCAGAACTGGAGCACCTACAGCACAGTGTTCACAAAGCAGCAGCAACATGCCAGAAGTGTGACTACATAACAGGAACACAAGTAAGAATAATTATACATTAAAAAACAACAACAACAACCCCCCTCAAAAAAACCCCAAACCAACAAAACAAAAAAAACCCCAAACAAACAGTATCATGCTTCCATGTTCCAGAGTAATACTTCCACTCTAAGAACCATAATCCCATACTAAAATCAGTGTTGCTCAACAGCACAAGAAGCAAAATATGCAGACAAAAATTTTGAGGCTTATCGAGTCTTTAGATTTGTGAGGAGAGTAACTGAGTAGGCCACACAATGACAAATGGAACTTGATTTCAGTAACTGTAAAGCCATTTTCACCTGAAAACAGTGGAACTATTAATACATTTTCTTGGGGTCTTAGTGCCTGGAAGTGACCTGGGAACCACTTTGGCAGTAAAGTCCTAAATTCTGTTTAATGGTGAACATCAGTGAAATACACTAAACATAAGGAACAGGACGAATAATAGATAAAACCATTACACAGATCTTCTAAAATATGCAACATTAGTCATCTTAACTATAAAAAGATGCTTTAGAGTTTCTATGTCATAGGAGAAAGTGCTTAATAAGATTGTGACTGTCTACCAAAGATAAGAGGAAAATAAGGTTTTATAGTAAACATACAGCTGTATAGTAATGCATGGTACTGCAAAAGTAGATATGGTAGATTCTTTTCCTTTCCTAAAAGAATAATGTATGTTTAGTGGGACTGAAAAGCAACATTTCCAAAACTGAAAACGGAAGTTCTTCACACAGTGCCTAACTAGAAGTTACACTGAACTGGGAAAACTTAGCAAGAGTCAAAAGCAACCGACGTTTATGGGAATAACAAAAGTATTCAAATAGTGAGTGTATAAAACAGTTCTCAGATATACACAACAGTACATTTGAAGTCACTAGTCAATTCGAACCATGGCTGAAAACTTAAGGGTGACAGGTGCACTATACGTTTCTAGGATCTACCTCTGAAAGTGTTTGTGCCATTGTGTCGTTTTTGCAAACAAGCGGCTGAACAAGATGAATTAGAAGTCTGGTCAACAACAGTGGTTCCTACGTTCCTGAGGTTGGGAAGTAGCATTTATTGGGAAGTGAATAATGGAGCCAGAACTAAAATCGGAATTGCTTACTGAAGAGGAATAAATACCAGCAAGCTTCATCTTTTTAAGTAGACGAAGCGGCAGCCATCCATCCTGCCATTTTGGAACTGACCCTGCCCTGTTTCTTTATTTTTGCCAGTTTGATATGTGTTTCCATGGGAACAGAAGCAGGACTAGCCACCAGCTGAGTCAATCTCAGCTGCTGGCTCCCAGTTCTCACGTTTTGTTCCGTTTCCTTGGAAACGGATGTCAAACGAGAATGAGAAGTAAACCGGCTTTTGGTCTTTAATATTTACCCTTTCTTCGGATCTGTTCTAGATCCTCTGTGCTGGCAGAAGGTTTAGAACTGACACTAATGGCCATTCATTTTCCTTCTCTCTGGCATGGCTGCCAGCCACCGGTGGGCCCCAGCAGATGCACATAAGAGTTCTCGGTTTCAGCTATTGCTGGTGGGCCACCTGCTGCGAGCTAGAATGGCAGGGTTTGAAAGCAGGCTACAGATTTCAGGAGACATTTGGCTCCCTCAGTCTGTAATATTTCAAATTGGAAGGAAAGAAATTAAATTTATTTAAAAAATAGTAGGGGAAACAGATGGGCGTAATGGTATTTAGAGAGCAAATTGACTAACAACCTCTAACCTGCATTAGTCTGAACACCCCCAGAAACTACTTCACCCAATTATAGTCTTCATTTCACAATGTATGTTTGACAAAGTTCCCTCTAATCCAGCTGTTAGCTGACTGAATAGCCTAACAACACAATATAAACAACACCCCCTAAATACATCTGTTTATGCATGTATACGTATGCAGAAAGAGAAAAGAATATGATCTGATTGTTTCAAAACAGCAAAGAATCTGCACAAATCTACGTAAGCAGTGAATTTGAGCCAGACATCTTTACTAATTCCAGACGTATGTTGCTTCTACATTTTTAGCATGTGTGTACAAACAAATATACACCCCCTTCCCTGTATATAATTTTGGACTAGAGTTTTTTCAAATTCTTACAGTGACTGTGTCATGACTGAAGATGCATATTAAAGAAAAAATGCAAAAAAATGTAAAAGAATATTAAAGAATATGAAATAGCCCTGGGAAAGCAGGCAGCCAACTAATCTTTATGAAAGGCAGGTCCTGCTTGACCAACCTGATCTTCTATAACAAGGTGACCCACTTAGTGGATGTGGGAAAGGCTGTGGATGGTGTCTACTTGGATGTTATACTAGTAAAGAGTTTGACACTGGTGCCCACAGCATTCTCCTGGAGAAACTGGCTGCTCATGGCCTGGACAGGCATACTCTTCACTGGGTAAAAAAACTGTATGAATGGCTGGGCCCAAAGAGTTGTGGTGAATGGAGTCAAATCCAGTCAGTGGCCAGGCACACGTAGGGTTCAGTATTGGGGCTGGTTCTGTTTAATATCTTTATAAATGATCTGCATGAGGGGATCGAGTGCACCCTCAGTAAGATTGCAGATCACACCAAGTTGGATGGGAGTGTTGATCTCCTGGAAGGTAGGAAGACTCCACAGAGGGATCTGGACCTGCTGCATCATTGGGCTGAGCCCAATTGTATGAGGTTCAACAAGGCCAGATGCCGGGTCCTGCACTTGGGTCACAACAACCCCAGACAGCGCTACAGGTTTGGGGAAGAGTGGCTGGAAAGCTGCCTGGTGGAAAAGGACCTGGGGGTGTTGATTGACAGCCGGCTGAATATGAGCCAGCAGTGTGCCCAGGTGGCCAAAAAGGCCAACAGCATCCTGGCTCGTACCAGGAATAGCATGGTCAGCAGGACTAGGGAATTCATCATCCCTCTGTATTCAGCACTGGTGAGGCTGCACCTCAAATCCTGTGTCCAGTTTTGGGCCCCTCTCTACAAGAAGGACATTGAGGTGCTGGAGTGTCTCCAGAAGCAATGAAGCTGGTGAAGGGTTTGGAGAAAAATCTGGTGAAGGGTCTAGAGGAAAAGTCTTAGGAGGAGAGGCTGAGGGAACTGGGGTTGTTTAGCCTAGAGAAAAGGAGGCTGAGGGGAGACCTTATTGCTCTTTACAACTATCTCAAAGGAGGTTGTAGTGAGGTCTCTTCTCTCAACTAAGAAGTGATAGGACAAGAGGAAATGGCCTCAAGTTGCACCAGTGGAGGTTTAGATTGGATATTAGGAAAAAAATTATTCGTTTTGGGTGTTGTCAACCACTGGAACAGGCTGCCCAGAGAAGTGGTAGAGTCACCATCCCTGGAGGTGTTTAAAAGACATGTAGATGTGGTGCTTAAAGACATAGTATAGTGGTGGACTTGGCAGTGCTAGGTTAATTGTTGGATTTGATGATCTTAAAGGTCTTTTCCAGTCTAAACAATTCTATGATTCTATGATTCCAATCTAGGACTTAAGTAAAATTTTCTATGAAAATGATACTTGATCTACATCTGTGCAGCTGAATCCCAATTTTCATGTATCTTTTGCTTAAAAATGTAGAGACAAATCCATTTCATGAGACAAAAGGCTGTCATAAAGAAAAGTTTTATATTTGGTGGCCTCTGGTTTTAGTTAACTAGTTTATTAGGCTACATAACCATACTCACCTTGGACAGGCTTTTACTCTTTTCTTTCACACCTAATATATGAACCCCTTCCTGAGTTTTATTTATATCACATCTTAGTTATGTTCACAGAACTCTTGCTTATCAGTGGCCTGACACTACTACTGTGAGAAACTTCTAGAATCATATATTTAGTTGAATTCACATACAGTCCAAATAATATCTCTGGAATATTCATTCCTTCAGGTACTACACTAGGAACAGTCTCACAGAAAAGACAATCAGATACCAGGAAGAACATTCATTTCTCCAGTCTTGTTGCAGTTGCATTCATCTACTTCAAATATACTCAACATCTCTGGGTGCTCAGAGTTGCGTCAAGCTAGCTAACATTGTGATTTTGTTCTTAGTTATGTGAATGATGAACTTAGGCAGATGTAATTTTTTTAAGTCAGGCTTATTCTGTCTTATTCAAAGAGATGTAAGACGTACTGAATTTACCTAGTCTATTTATGGGTTTCCTCCAGCAGACCTTAAAAACAAAATCTATAATCTCGCCTTCCTCTTTGTCAGCAAGACTTTGCATAGCAAAGAAGATGATAATCTCTAGGTTTCTTGTTGCAGCTGCAATCAGGAAGGACCATTTAACTTGATGTTGATCTTCACAGTGTTCCCCCTGAATTCTTCACAATCAGTCCTAATTTTTATTTTCTGAAATAACTTACTATAAACAATAAAATTCTGTCATCTTGTCATTCACTTTCTCTTCCATTGAACAACACTGGTCCCAGTACAGAGACTGGCACTTGTCCTGAAAGACTCTACAGGTTACATCCCTCTTTTGCAGAAAATGAACTTTTATTTATTCCTTAATTCTGTTTCCTTGTTCTAAGGAATTTTATATCCATTTCAGGGTTTCTCTCTTATTCCATGGCTATTTCATTTTCATGAGAGCATTTGATGAAAGAAATTGCTGAGTCCTTTTTGGAGAGCTAGCAGGCTGTGTCAGCTTCTGTTCACATGCCTGCTGGATTCTTCAAAGGAATTCACTGAGTTTTTGAATAATTTGTTCCCTCACAAGTGCCATGTCAACTCTCCCTCAGTGTAGCATATTTATTTCTAATTCCACTCCTGATTATAATTTTTTATAAATTGGCCTGCTACAGATATT
This sequence comes from Caloenas nicobarica, assembly GCF_036013445.1. NCBI lineage: Eukaryota > Metazoa > Chordata > Aves > Columbiformes > Columbidae > Caloenas > Caloenas nicobarica. The sequence goes on along the minus strand of NC_088246.1, from coordinate 100,238,894 downwards.
AACTTACAAGTTTGATGTTTCCACTCTGTCTTGAAAACACGGCAAGACATTTGCAAATTTTCATGCAGATATCAAAGCAGTTCTGAGCTAATGATTACATACTGCTGTCAGTAGTCTGACTATTACTCCTTTGAATTGCTTTAGAAAGCCTAGGAGAATATAACCTGTTTCCACTGATTTATTTCTGATCAGTTTCTCTATTCCTGCTAGCAACTCCAGTCACTCCTCAGTCAGTTCATCAGAAGGGTTCTAGTGTAGTAATCTACACAAGCTCTTTTACAAAGAATTTTGCTGAACAAAGCAGCAAAGCAATCATTTAACCATTCTACACGGCTTTGTTTTCTGCAAGTAATGCTCTCATATTCTAATCAAATATTGTCCCCAAAGATTCCCTGGCAAACTTCCTGCTACTGATATTTAGAGAGAGATTTATTATTAATTCTTCTGCCTTTTGCAATATTTTTTTAGACTGCTTTATTGTGTTCTACATTTAACTTACCAGACTTTACGATCCTTTCAGTTTTCCTCATTTGGATACAACATTGGTTTTTTGAAGGATGGCCTCCTGCTGTTTTGTCATGCTGAGTCTCTTCTTTTTCAAGTCTTACTTGATGTGAGACATGCATTTACTCTCTGTCTCCAATACGATATTCTTAATACTGTCTAGACCACCTGCAAAGATTTAACACTCTACAGTGTCCTCTTCAGTGTCTCTTTAAGAGGCTTCCTCAGTTTCATGTTGTTCCCCTTTCTGAAGTTGAGTACCACTCTACTGATCTTTTTTGGTTGTTGCTTCTTCAAAGCTATCAAAGATAAGAATGATGTATTTGCAGCCACAGAAAAGTCCTTCAGCTATCAACACTTTTGAACAGATGTATGCTATTCAGAATGAAATCAAGGGTTAATTCTCTCTTTGTGGGTTCTCTGTTGAATTACAAAGCAGTCACCGCTCCTAAGTGAATTAGTCTGAGCAGCAGATTTGCCCAATTTGCACAGGCCTTTTTTGCTCTTGCAGTGTTTATGACTCCCTCAACGTATCAGTCAGAGCTGACTTTCTGGCTTGTTGCTTAGTAGTATGTGTCCAATAGCGCTTGGAATGCATAGGTATTCTGCCTCACTCATTGAAATGATTAATCTGTTAATCTGACTTCACTCCAAGTTTTCTTTAACAGACTGCACTACAATGCTACTGTCAGGCCTACTCAATCTTTCCTGCAAATTGATGTTTTTATTATAGCAATGTCCTCACATAAAGTTGGGCATTTTTAGTTTCCACATTTTATTTCTATATGGGTGCTAGAAGCTCAAATAGGATGCTGTCTCACTGGTCTGGTTTTTGGTATTCTCTTCTGTATCTTCTAAAATAGCACCTTTTTTTTTTTTTTTTTCCCCTCTTTTTCCTCCATTTTGTGTTTATTACCATTCCAGGACAATTCAGTGTAAAACTTTAAATACTGGTATACCAGATACCAGAATGAAGTCTATTTTTAAATACTGATAATGACATCATATGGTTGCACAAGAGGAAACATCACAAAGATAACTACATAACTGATACTAAGATATCAAGGAATGCAAAGGTTGCTGCCCTGGATAAGCAGGTTTTAAAATTCTAGAAGAGATATTGGCATCCAGTATGCTAAGTATTACTTTTCTTGAGTCTAACGCACCTTGGGAACTATAAAAACTAGTCCATTTCCCCTAGTCTACAAGTAATACATTTCATAAATATATTTATTAAACATTATTATTGGTTACCTTCCAAAGCCCCAGTGATGCAATCTGCATCACAGATATTTGTGTTGGGAGAAGACAAGCCAGTCAGAGGATTTCAAGCTAAAAGAATCATTACACCATTGTATTAGGAGGGAAAGGTGAGTTTGAATGTATATCTACAAACAGACTTACTGAACTGTAATAGGTACGTAATTGAATTATGACATGGCTATTGCACATGGAGAACAGATTCCACTTTGTAAAAGGATTTTGCTGTTTGAGATTGGTTTCCTTCCAGTGCAGGTGTATTGGTGAGCAACTGAAATTAGAGCAAGCTGTTTACTTATGTATTTTCGTCTTGTGGCTGGATTCTTTGTGTCTAATTAAGCATAGAACTCCCCTATAGCAGGTCATTTATAATGTTTGGTTTTAGGCAGAGGGGTAAACTCACTCTGACACCTTCTTCTTAGGAAGAGGCGAACTACCAGAGCTTCTCCTCCACACAGCCAGCTGTTTCCATCAAATCTGTAGCAGTGCTATGTCCTTGAGAGCTGTATCTGCTCGGTCAGGTTGGACTGAATCTGGCAAAGTTTATTATATTAGGCAGTAGTAAAAATCACACACGGCACTCTCACACATCAGCATTGCCTTCTTAAGAAACCAGGACAAAATCCAGATGGTTGGAAAAAGTGGTAGAGTGCTGCCACTGGGGCAAAAGCTCTTCCACAGCTGCATAGGCAGAAGCACTGTAATTCCTCATGGCCTGTCAAGCCCAAGAACCCGGTTAGTGGGACGGTGAGGGAGGATGTGCTCTGGTTCACACGACCTGGAGTAACTTAGTCTGGCACAAACCTTGTCGAGATCAGATCATATCCGCAGAGCATTTTGATTATGACAAAAAACCGTGAATTACAATGAAAAAAACGAATTCCAAATTCAGCCTAGGAAGAAGCTAGTGAGAAAAAAACATGACTGGTCTCTTCACTGGTCTGAAGCATCAGCAAAAGGAGAAACACTACACCCGATACAACATGCAAAACAGGTGAATAGAGGTAACTTTATGGATTAATTTACATTTTTTACACTGCTGCATGAATTTGAGAAGCATTTTATGTCAGAAAAAGCTTTTGCGTTATGTGAGAATCAAGCCTACAGTATCTGTATAAAGTGTACGTAGGAGGAACCTTAGTTTTCTCTCAGAGATCAGCATACAGCAAAGGAAATTTTAAAGTGGTTCCTGACTTTATCTGTAATCTATTTGCTTTTCTCCAATAATTTTGTTGCCTATATGTCATATACCAAAAACCTGCCCTATTGATGGTTGGAGGATCTGGATATTTTAGGGCCCAAGTCATTAAAACTTTTACCATGATGTCTTATAGGAGCCATAGATGTGCTTTTCACAAGGAAACCTGATATCTAGGGTCAGGATGCCAGAGACGAGTCTGAAAACTCGACAGACCAAACAACCCACCTGACTTCTTCCTTCTGTCAGAGGCAGAGAGTCACCATAAGCATCTTCACATCCCTTTGTGTTTTTAGACGTGGACTGCCTGTCCTCAGCTTTTAAGGCATGGATAGCTTGACTTTACAAACAATTCCAGGAAAGGAATCTGGATTTTTAAAAGGGCCTTGGTAATTTGCTGGTGTTGGTGTTCAAATGAACTATTTTGTGAATAATGCCAAACAGCAAAGGACACTGTCAGTTTTTAGGCTCCTCATCTTGGTTACTTTGATTGACATGTTTATGAAACATAGTTAACAGAGGACCACTCGATAGTGGCCAAATGCAGAACTTTCACATAGGAAGCTGATGAGTATTCATTGTTAAAACAGCACTCAAATGGTTCATTAGCTAGAATGACTGATTGTATTCATAAATTTGGAGCCTAGTCTCTCTCACTTGGATCAATTTTAACTGAGATGAAATATCTCTTTAAAATGATTTCATAGAAGCAAGTGGGTCAAGGAATATACGTGACACAATATTCTTGAAATAAAAGAGAAACTTGCTTCCAGTAGTGTTTACTTTGTGGTAAGTACTTTTTTAACACACAAAAGACAATACCTGCTGAGGCAAGCTCAACTAAAGAATTCACCACTACAGAATGCATTTAAAAACCCTATTTTTTTTAAAAAAAAGGCAAACTAAAATAATTTTTAAAAACAACAAACACAACTGTCATTTGCTTTTACAAAGGAGTTTTTGAGACCTGAAGAGGTCTGCTTCAGGAAAGCAAATTGCAGTTCACCTCACTGCTTATATAAGACAAAAACATATGTACAGTATTTTAATGACCAATTTCCTTGCATAATACTTTCATTTCCTTCCCTCCCCAAATCCATTAGCTTAAGAAAACATTCTGCATAACTTATAGTATTAGCAAAGAGCTCTAACAGCAAATTTAAGTCAATTCTATGAGTGTTCAAAATATTACACATTCACATGTGTGCATTCAGTGAATGTGAGTTTGCATGGGCTTACATAGTTCCCAGGGAATCCCAGTTCTGATACAAAGTTCAGGCAACTGGTGTGCAGCCCCATGGTCTACACAACACTCAGCATGGAACAGGCACACTAAGTTTTTAGTGGTATACATTACACAACCAAAGAATATTCACTGATAGGTTCATATGGAAACTGCAATAATTTAAAACTTGAATAAACATTATTTTTCAAACACCTGGTGTTTATGGTTTGATAACTTCACAGTTACTGCTGCTGTCTACAGAAATCTAACTTGAGTGATTCTGCGAAGATGAGATATCAGGATCTTTAGTTATGGCTTCTCTCTGATAAGGCAAAAAAGTAAAAATCCTTCTAACTCATTCACCCACAGCACTGAAATGAGCATTATTTCAGTTGGATTTTGTTATTACTCATCACATTATATTTGGTTTTATATGAGCAATGAAACAGTTAAGAACACTGATAAGTGAAATATCAGTTGCAGTGCAGTTGGAATGAAATGAAGTAAACAAGGCTATTGACAAGCTGCTATTGTTTCAAGCTCTACAAACATACAGCAGAAGTGTCTCCACAAGACAAATTTCAGTTACATTTTTCATTTTTTATTGACAATTGTAATAACTGCAGAGTCTCTTTAAAAAAAAAAAAAGGTTCAAACTCTAGAGAATGACCAAGAGGTATCTTTTCAGACTCTGAAGTGATTTCATGAAAGGCACCCTGTGCAGTTTAGGAGGCATCATTCTAAGATATCTCCTACAAATTACATTCAAATAGTAAAATCTTCTCCTAATAAAATTCCAGAGCTATACTGCAAAGTAAGAACAAGGTAAAACCAATGGAAAAAAAATCTTGTTTTCTTGCAAATGTTAACATCAGAAAACTACCATTCTGTTTCATACTGATTGCCAAGCATTGGAGAATAGAACAACAATTCTAGATTGTCCTCATATTATCTAGTTCTCAGATATCACCAGTTGCCAGGTTTGAGGTAACAAACTCTCAAACACTGCTAATCTGCATACAGATAGATTTTTTTTCTAGTTCTGCATTGTTACTGCCATGTTTCTTGCTGTCAGTTTGTCCAGAAACCTACCAGAATGCTGGAAAATTTCTACAAGAGACATTAAGCTATTACCTCCACCCTGTAAAAATGTCTGGCATGACCTTTCTGGGAATGACATTAAAATAGGAACCATCAGTATGTGTGTATGCACATGCTATTACTGAAAACAAATATAGCAGTAGGTAACATTATTTCTGAACATCTCCACGAAGAATGCGGTCTAAGCAGTGACCTCTCCTGAACTTATCTTGAATAAGCTCTTGCTGAAATCTGCTAATGGGTTTTGATAATCTATTATTTATTGCAACAGACTGCTAGAGAGTCTTAGCAGAGGACTCTCCTGTGTTTACAACACTTTCATCTAAAATCTCTCACAAGTGACACAAACATGGCACCTTCAACTACAGATACAATTTCTTTTGGTTGCAGTAATTTCGTTCCTATGTGCTTTTAAAAAACAGAAACTTTCTTCCTCCCAAATACACAGCTTGATCTGCTTTCATATAACCTAGTGCATCTTTAGCTTGGTCTTACAGAAAGCTGTAGATACTGATATGCAGCCAGAAGTACTACTTGGGCTTGAGGACATACCTCCATGTTATACTTTTCCACTGTCCTTCTCAAAGGATCCACAACCTGCCAGCAAATCAAGATGCAAAGATCAATCAGTAGCATCCCTCCAACTATCACCAGTAGCTTCTGGTCTTTAATGATCTGGAGAGACAAAAAAAACAAAAAAAAAGGGAGGAGATTCCCATGAGCCATAGATAGAACCCTGTACAGCTTTATTCCTATATAGGGAGAAAAACATAGGTTGCTAACAAAAAGGTTTTTTAACAAAGAACAAAGAAAAGTTTCAGAAATATCAAAAGGTGAAAGCAAGAAGACACAAAATTATTTTAGTTTGTTTCATGTTTATCAGAAGTATCTAAAGCGCATTCTGACTTCTAAAAGGAAACTGTGAGGACTCTTAAATATTAATATTGAAATCCAGGTCTAATGTTAACTCCTCGAAAATGAAAAAAATATATTCTGGAGTGCCACAATTGTGTTGCTGTATGCAAATGTGGAAAAACGTCCGTTGCATCTTGCAGAGCAGCAGGAGTTAAGAAGGAATTTAGTTTTTGTTAAGATTTACAGTGTTCACTTTTTCATAACCTTCTTGGATGTGGAAAACACAGTTGCAAGGTATTAAAAGATAAGTTAATTTTTGAGGGGTTTTGTGTGTGTTTGTTTAACATTTGCCTCTGTTACTCAGGGAGCAGAAAGGGACAATGTATTTTTTCTATATTACTGAAGTTAGAGGCTTTTATGCACATGCAACTTAAAACATGTTTTTAATTTTGTATGAATTTTAGGTTCAAAAAAAAGTTAGATTTGCTAATGAAAAGAACAGTCCAAACCATGTATTACAGTCTCATATAGCCGCATGCAATCTCTATATTATTTCTACTGTTACACAGATAGCAACACAGAAATAAATACACTGCAAATACATTATTTCAGTTGCAAAGTTGTAAACATGTTCAAGGATCAGGCTTCAATTAACTTTATGTCAGTCCTCTTGTGCCTATGTTCATGGTTTTTAAATTCATATATACCTCTATTACGAACGAACGCTCGCCCAGTATTCAAAAGAAATTACCAAATTGTTTTAACATGGACAAAACCACAGATTTTTCCCTAGCTTTGATTCTCAGAAACAGCTGGTTTAATCCAAATGAAATATTCAAAAATATTAAGCCTGAGCAGCTTAATAAAGTCGTGATTATTTCATTTCAATTTGATAAACTTGTTAGGATTTTGAAAATGCATTACAAAGCCAGAAGTGTCAGCTAATCTTAATACAGGCAAGGCTGGTACTCCTGCCTAGAATAAATTGTATTTGCATTGAATTCCTATTAAGCTTAAAGAAATGATAAAAATGAATACAATTTGAAATAATGTAAGAGGAACTTCAGAAAGTGTTTTTTTTTCATATTATTTTGTGAAACATTCTTTATTTTGAGAGACATTTCTGCAATATTGTGCACCACTCTAAGTTAGCCTGCCAATTTATTTTATATTATAAATCATTTGGAGTAAACTAAGTATAGAACTAAGGCTAGAAATCAGAATGACTTAAAGGACTTGATGCATTATTTTCATTTCCTGAGACTAGTTATTTAAATCTGTGCAACTCTCATCATCATAAAGGACCAGAAAATTATGAAAATGATGAAAAGGTGTCTTGGTGGGAGGTGCAGGGGGAACTGTTGCAATGTGTTTCCTCGTTAAGCCAAAAGGAAAGCAGATAATAAGCAGAGATTCTCAGAGACAGCTTGGTCCCTTGTCTTCTTTAGGAAAACAGAACTATGCCTAACCTTTTAGTCATTTACTGAGTTACAGTCAAAGCTGAAAAAGGACTGTTAATTACTGAGGTTGCTCTTTGTAGAAAAAACCCATGCATTTCTAATCTCTTTTTGAATGCCTCTAAACATGACTTGGGTGAAACACACCAAGTGCAGCTCCTAGCATGAGTAGAGACATAGGAGAGAAAAACACGGGGAATCAAGTCCAAAGACAAGAAATTTAGACACCTCAAGTCAAATTAATTTTTCTCCCTCTTAAGTGACTAGGCATTTCTTTTACTAGCATATTTTGGTTGATCTTTCTTTTTAATTGATGAGATATACTTTATTGAAGTTAGCTGTTTAAGCATTATGAGTCTAGCCTCTCTCAGCAGCCAGTGGGCAGAGACAGAAACCTTCAAAGGACAAATCATCCCACCTATCTTGGTTACAATTTAGTATCAGAGAAGTTAATGTTCTAAAATGTGTCCTTCCCTCCTGCCCTATACCCCCATGAGGGTGTGAAGACAATTAACTTAAGCTAAAAATATGCATTTGAGAAACTTAAAGCTATGTGAAAAGAATCTGCTGGAAATGTTTGCTCTACCTAACCATAACATTTCCTTGTAAAAAACACCAAAACCATCAGTCATGATGCCCTACCTTTCTAATGAAAATAGTGACTATTTTACCTGGGACAGATAAAACAGGAGACAATTAGCCACTGTATTCTAAATTTATACCGATTATATTGATATTGAAAGGAGGGTTGCATTAGATGCAACACCTGGCAAATATTAATGAAGCTGCTACAGCGACGTCAAAAGCAAAAGAGTGAAAGGATATTATTAAAAGCAGTAATACTGATAAACCACTCACTGACAGGGTCAAAAGCAAGCTCATTTTAACACTTCATATGCAGGATCATGTTGCTAACTGCCCTTCCTTGCACCTGACCTTGCACTACTGCAGGTCAACATCCATATTTTAGTTCACATATAAGTTGGGTAACCTCTTCTTTTGGGCAGGCAATTACTAGAACAAATAAAAGCAGAAATCCAGTGGACAGTGGAGCTCTTCCTTAGACGCCTCTTGGCGCGTTTTTTCCTGCGTTACATTGCGAATGGCCCTCTTCTGCACAGAAGGGGAGAGGTGCAAAACAGCAGCTGTCACTGGCAGCAGGTATTATTCATCCCTTACTCCTGCCAGACAGCCAGGGGGAAGGCAAGCAAGAGAAAGCCCGTAACATGACCCGAGGAAGGGATTGCACTGCTGCAATGAGCTCTGTAAAACACAGAGCTACTGACGCTGCGTGCAGGGTGAGCGGGTTAAACCAGGGCTCCTGAAGCTGCCTCGCACACCCATCGCGACCCTGCTGGGGTCTGTCCTTGGCAACACGGCAGCAACGCAGCTCTGAAGCAGAACTCTTCACCAAAGCACAAGCCTTTCCAAATGAGATGCTGAGATCCAATGAGTTTTCTGTCAGGTATTAGCAGTTTGTCCTAACATAAATCTACTCTGAGAAACGCTGCTCTTGTACCACCAGCAGCAACTCCAAAAGGCCTGCTGATCTGCCCCCCTCCCGCCCTGGGAAGCCCAGCTTTCCCTCTCTCCAGCCATCACTCCCACCCACCCGCACTCCTCGAGTTCAGTACGTTCACTCCCTGGGAAACACCAGATGCACTGAAGGAGTCTTGACTCAGATCTTGTGAATCCAACAATTTCTCGGTCTGACAAAAGAAAGTCATGAGCAACTGAGGATCCTTAAAATCAAATATATAATTCTTCCAGAGAAAGACTTTTATTTTTTCCCGTTTACATCCTCCTTCTAGCACACAGTAAATCAGCCTTGGGAGATATGCACAGTAGCTAATAAAATCCATTTCTGTGAGTGTTCCTGACTCCTCGCTAAAGCCAAGCTCTCATACAGCAGCATCTGTGAGTAATATTTTCTACCATCTGCGACTGGATAGGTGAATCCGTCTCATCCTGGCAGATCTGCCCACTGTTATAAATGCCATTGCTACCAGTCTGGACTATATATCTGGATATGAAACTGTCTGTCCTCAAAACAAATCCACTCAGAACAGAAACCGGTAGGGCATTTTCTTCTCAGCATCACTGTGTGAGTAAATAAATTTTTTTTCTCAAAACATGTGACCATGAAGACAACTTCAATATCAAGGTCCTTATCTTCCATGGACCTTGTGGTCTGATCATAGGAGATATAAAATCTTTCTAAAGCTCTGGGATGAAGTTTCTTCTCATGAAACTCTTGAGGATTTTCTGGAACTATCACAGGCTGTACTACCTGCCACAACAACTTCAACTGTCCATTTCGTTACCGTTTCACACACTTTTTTTTTTTTTTTTCATTTGCTTCTAATGCACATCCATTGTGCCCTGCAGAACCCTATCCTCAACCAGTTTATGGGATCACCTGGCAATTTGCCAAACAACAGTAATTAAACATTAGGTTTGCTTTTTGTAGTTAGGGCTAAGGCAAACTTTTTGTTATTTCTTACCTTATTAGAAACCCACTCTGAAAATGTATATGATATGGACCTTAAAGCTGAACTCTGTTCTTAACCAAGCACAAGGGGTCTTATGTATGACTTAACCCCTTCTCCAGAGTGCAACATCAGCTTTGTACTCTCTGAGTTCCACAAACAGCCTTCCAGCATGAATTGAATAGTTCGCTTCCTCCTGTGTTTTCTTGAGAGTTACTTTCTTTTTTAGCAGGAACTTAACCTTCCTTTGTCAAAATAAAATACCTTTTAAATTAAAGGAAGATAAGGAAGATCTATTAGCTAAATCTTGGTGTTGTTTGTTTTTTGTTGTTGTTGGTTGGTTGGTTTGGTTTGGGTTTGGGTTTGGGTTTGGTTTGTTTGTGTTTTGTTTTGGTTTTAGTTCATTGAATTCCTAGGAGCATAGAAAGGCTGGGAGTATTTTTGTACCCATTTATAGATTCTGAGATAAATATATGTTTCATTTTTTCCTTGAAAATTTTGATTTTTTTCTGTTTAAGATGGCAATTCTCTTTGTTTCTCTTATGTAGATCGATCCCTTCTAGTCTAGCTGACAGATCTGTCCCTTGCCTTCTGGCATTATCTGGAAAAACACTTAATGCTATTCGGTATCATTTTTTTTTCAGTTGTCCCTTCCCCAGAATCCTGGGACAGAATCTGTAGAAAGAAACTCTCTTTAAAGGATCCCTCTGTGAAGCTTCCTAGACCTTATTACCTTAAATGAATAACACTGACAGCAATTATTGAAGCCGTCAGAAATCTGAAACTCAATGTTCCTCTCACTGGTACATACAGAAATGATGCTGATAGGAGTCCTCCCTCTGAACTGGAGGGGAAAGAAAAAAAAATGTGGGGATAAAATGATAAAGTCTGCATAGCTGGAAAAAAGGACCATACAACTACTCCTAAACTTGCCTTCAGTATATTCTCTCGATTGCATAGACTACCCTTTTATTTCTCCCAGTATGATTAACTGGGAAACAACTTAGGGTTGATCGTCTACATTTAGTGGGGTAGCACAGGTAGGATGGTGCCATGAGGATGACGATGCAGAGTCAGATGTACATAGGTGAACTTTGTCATACGTGGGCCAAGGGTGATATCTATCTTTGATTCATTAAAGTCATTAATATTTTAGAGGACTATTCTGTAACACATTCTTAATTTCTATTGTGTAATGGAATGTGAAAAAAGGACTATTGAAAACACATTATGCACTTGTTCCCAATAACTCCACAATGTTTTTTCAACAGCTATTATGAGCATTTCCTATAATAGGTTTTATGATTAGTATTGGGAACACTTTTCATACTGCAATTACATTAGTTTTAATGAGTGAATGCCAACATTTAAAAAAGCATATTTTGTAGCAGCAAGCTCTTTTGACCAGTAAGTCAGTTCCAGTAAAAAGCTAAGCTTAAGACATTTTACCCTCTTAGAGGTACTTTGATAAAAGATTTGTATATCTACTTATAAATTAAAAAAATAAATTTGTCTATTGTAAGGATCTACTGTGACCTGTGCAGTCTGAGAACTTGATTTTTGCTGCTTTCCAGGATAATGGAGTGCGTGGTGCTATTCATAATAATGGGCAATTGCATACAACCAGAAAGTTTAGGTTTGAGAATTAAATAGCTACAGTCACTAGCCTGCTGAAGAACACATTTTGGAACATGTCCTCTTTGCTGACTCATGCTCAGAATAATCGTAGAGCATCTTTGGGCAGACTCACCCTCTCAGTAACTACACTGCAAATGTGGATGTGTTGACTCTACGTCTTGTTGCCAGGAGAAGCTATCCATTTAGAAACACCTTCCCCCTTTTCCAAGTCATATAAAAGACAGGTGGAACATCCTGGGGGAATGCTCCCTAGGGGGAGCAGAAGATAGAAATTTTACAGGGGTTAGAGAAGGGGCAGGAATCAGCAACAGCTTAAAGAAATTATAAAATTCCTCATCTTTGAAAGCCTGAGCCTCAATCATGGCTACAATGCGCTGGAGAATTGGAGAGATGATTGTTTTACTCACATTGCTAATTCAGCCTCAGGGAGCACACAGAGTGATATAACACGACTAGTTTCACAAAACTCTCTTGAAAGGACAGAAATGAAAAACACTGTAGTCTTAAAAACTAAAATAGCACTGAAGAACTCAAGCTTGACAGCGTTAGAACCAACCATTCTTGCTATACAATGTTTTGGAGAACAGTCTTAGGAATGGACCTCAGCATTGTGTTAGCTTCTACACTCTACTGTAAGTAAAGCTCGGTATGCTGCCTTGAGCTGGTTATCCCATCAACAAAGCAGGTCGCATTCACCTTTGAGAGAAAAGCATCTGCTGAGTCCATGATTGCATGGGCCATAAGAGTGGAGAAATTTCTACTAGGGATGTGAATTTTCATCTGTAGTGCTAAAAGGGATCCCAAAATGCGCACAAAGAATTTGAATGGTCTGGAAGAAATGTTCTGATTTTGTTTGAGATAACACTAAAATATCTAGAATTTAATATTTTCTTTAATGAACAATTCTGTGGGAAAGCACACTACATTGTTACCAAATAGCTGGAGACATCAATGCACTTGATTGCATTTACAATCTAATTTCAAGCTATTCAGGAATAAATTGCCTCATACTATATAGCGACATGTTCTTTATTTCTCTGTCATCCATTAGTCTCATAATACATAGAAATTATGGCTGTTTATGAGCAGTTACATTTCACACAGAGTTCTCATTGTTTCCGTCGCTACCGAGGTTTAGCCTTATCACACTGTACCATCCAGAAATTTACATACAGAAATGACTTCAAAAGCAGATTTTTCTCCTAGATGTACAGTTCATTAGCTCAACTTCTTTCTGTGACAGGAGCTTGAGATTTAGCTCCCCGATCCATATTTATATGAATGCAAATTTTAGAAATGTGATTCCTATTGTTCCCTGGCTGGCATTTTGGGTGATCAGCTCTAACAAAACACCAAGATGCTTATTTTACATCTAAATATGGATTCTAGGATTACACTGACTATTTTTGAAGCTTTGGACTTAAAATTTATAGTTACAGCTATTTGGGGAAAAAAGTAATAAAATAATTTGGTTTCTACTTATATTGCTTTAGGAAGTACTATATCTGTGTATTAATAACCCATGAAGCTATACCTGAATAATTTACACTGCACTGTAAGTATCATGGATTACTTGGTCCTGTGATAAATATTCATAATGAAAATAAAATAAATCCCAAACATAAGCAAATTTCACACTGCTGTCTTCTTTCTTACCGTCAAAGACTGAACAATAAAGCTGAACGTTTCTTTAGGTATCCATATGCTGGCTCATTTTCAGCAGATGGCCCCTAATAGATTGTTGTGCTGTTGGTATGGTTACCCAAAGCAAATTTTTGGATCCTGACAAATCTTTTCAGACTTACGATCTCTCATATATACTAAGTGAAATATGGGGAATCCAGCATATAGTTTTTTGTTATGCACACAAAAAGCACTCGCTAGATTGAAAAAAATGTCTTGGAAATGGATAAATATTTACAGTCTGAACCCTAACCTGGGAAAACATTTTATAGTAGCAGTTACAGAAATAAATAATTAGGTAATACGATCTACATTTATGCTAATACAGAAAGAACTACATCTATAAATGCATTTAAGTGAGTAAATAAGATGTGGCCTGTGAAGTTCTGATCCAAAACGTTTGCCAATATCATACGGAAGACTTTGCTTCATCCATTTTTAAACTATTAGGATCACGAGTATATTTTTTAAAACCTCTTTAGCACTTCTGTGAGAAAGACTGTAGATTACAGTAGATTCTAAATTCCATAAGTGACTTGAAAAACCTACAGAAAAGTTGAGATTACACTCATCCTATAAACTTTCTTGCAGAGATTTTCAAATGAGGCATGAGGATAGCAATGAACAGAGACTAGCTGTGCGAGGAGAAGGCGGCAGCACACCAGCTCATAAGCATGTGGAGTCCAGCTGGTTTCTTCTCTCTGTGTGGTGTTGGGGTTTTTTTCTTTGTTTTGTTTTGTTTTTTGTTTGTTTGTTTGTTTTTGTTTTTTGTTTTGTTTTCCCCACCAGGACACACAGCCAGCTGCTGCCCACCTCAACTGGAGGGGCTGGGACCAGGCGCTGCTCAGAGCAACCCACTGCCCCACTCCCCAGAAAGAGCATGGATGGTCTCTTACTCTTCCCCGTCTTCAGTGTGCCACAGTTTATAGACCATTAAGTATATGAATTAGGGAGGTAGGGTGGCCAAATTTGGGTTAAAAAATGGAGTGGCAAGGCAACAAGCTAAAAAGTTTGGGAATTCATGCTCTGCTTCACTCAGGGAATAAATTTGTTTCTTAAAAACAAGTGCTATCTTTTTTTCTGAAAACTGTGCTCAAAGAGTTTTCTAAAGCATAACAAATAATTCTGGCAATTAATTATTTTTCTTCATGTTAGCACTTAACTGTCTTATACATGAGACTACCTTTCTCTAAACTCCTACTGCCTTTTTTGTCATGTATTTTTTTCTGGTTTAAGTGAAAAAGACTGGAACAGAAAACTGGGTCTTTTATTACACAGTGCTATTGCATGCCCAGAGCAGACTCACTGTGTCTGCCATGACACTGGCGTCCTAATAATGCACATGGGGGAACAAATCTACATTGTAGACACTCCAGCAAGCTGTAGGTTTTCAATGATTGACTTTTTAGCCGCAATGTAAGCCTTTTAACATTTTCATGAGCCCATTCTTTTCAAAGAAAATGGAAAGACAGATAATTCAATTTTAGAGAGAGCTGCACATATCAGTAAAAGGAACATTTAGATCTTTTCATACCTCATCAGCTTGAGCTAAAAGAGTAACTAGAAGCTATCATGAGTTGTACAACAGCATAACAGTTAGACAAAGCACATATTTTACCTGTAGGTTTTACAGATACATAGTAATAGAAAAAAGAACAGTGAAACTCTAAAATCCTGTGTTTGGTTTTTATGCGCTGTCCATGCTTCCGCGCCACCATTCCAACCACTCCTAATTTCAACTTTTTCTTGCCTTTTACTCCTTTTCCACTCCAATGTTCCTTTCCCAGTCCATGTCCCCACCTTTCAGGCCTGCCAGACTACCTCTACATTTCAATCTTAATCTTATTTTAAACCAGATCTAGTAACTCAACTGGAGTTTGCCACTTGAATCTCAAACTTGGACTCTATATTCTCCCACATTCAGCTTTCTTCACCACTTCTTACATCCCTCCCTGCCCTATTCAACTATTTGCTGGCTCTCAATCTTATTTTAACTCCCAGGGAATTCTTATCCAAATTCAGCCTCCCTCCTCAACTCCTTCTCCCAGTTTATAATCCCAAGCTTTTCCCTATTATTTTTGTCTGGAGAGGCTCCCATTCCCTCTGAAGCCCTTAGAAACTAACCCAGTTTCTCACTCTCAGCCTCTCCCCTGCTCCCTACCTCTCAGCCTCACATATTTTCAGAAGTCTTTTAAGGATTTAGTAGGCTGAATATAAGAAAATGTTTGCCAGACTGCAGCCTAAGAGGCATAGCTAAGTCTTCTAAGTCTGGTAAGTCATTTTTCTCTGTTGTGGTTGGTTGTAGGTTTCTAACCTTGTGATATTACTGTTATCTTTTCTCAATACTTCTTAACCTCATTAACCCTTTGTCATCTGTGAAAACTCCACAGCCACACAGTAAACGTAGAACAGAGAAAAGCTTATGAAATATCATCAATGAGTAGAATGATGTTGGCAAAATGATAGCAGCGGAAGTCTTAAGAAAAGATGCTGTTATACATTCCTTCTGCAATTATATTCTGTATTTACCTTGTAACAACATTGTCAACATAAAGACATATGCCACCGGAAGCCTACAGTGGTAGTAATAACTGAGTACCCTGACAATATTTTCAGTGAAAGTTAAACATAAAACATCCCTCCCAGTTATAGGATTAAGTACAAATGGACAGAGCCAGAATGTACTGTTATGGGTAAGACAAGTCTATCCTAGCAATGTCAACCAAGAAGTATCGTACTTTCAAATATGAACTACAAAAAGCAACATTGTGACCCAAATCATCATGCTTTATTGGTATTCACCCACAGACAGTCAAATACTTGTCTTTGTAGGAGCAGAATATATAAGGTTTATGGAGGCTTTAAAAAACACTGCTTTAAATTTGTTACTATTCTGGTACTTGTCAAAAGTGAATGGTCCTTATTTTGGCACACTGGAGTGGTGCAGGAGCAGTCACTATGCAGGACTGCTTTGATGTCCCCTAAAATCTAAGACAATGCAGCTCCCATTAAAAAGGACAGCTTCACAACCTTCTAAATTTTGCCAGAAAGGCTCGCTTCTTCAAATGGTTCAGCTAACTAAAGCTTCCCTGGGACACCACCTGCTCTCCTGCCACATTCTTCTCTCCCTCCTCTCATCCACTGCCATTCCTCCTCTGCTGGCCAGGGAAACATAAAAGCCGTCCTCACCTCTCACAAAGCAGAAGATATCCTACTGCCCAAAACAATAGAAAGGAGACGTATCAGAACTGGATTTGCACCTCAATTATAAGTGTTCCAGTTGTTTTTAATACTAATTCTATTCTACTTTCCATTATCTCCGCTAACCTCTTTAAAACTCAAAAATAATTTATTTCTCCCTACAGATTTTCTAATTTCCATTTGACAAAAATTGATTCCCTTGCACCCCTCTGTTTCAGATCCAGCTAAAATTAATGCATTTTTAATTTGTTTCCTTTGAGCCCTATCAAGATCAAAGATGGTAACAGATCTTGCAAAATTTGTCAGTTAGCACCTTGATAGCAGGAGGAGTATATCTTGAATGTTATTGTTTATTTTTTCCAATAACAAAGGACTAGATATATAAATGGGTGAAAATAAGAGAATTGTGAGAGGTTTGTACACTAAAGTTAACAAAAATCTTCACATAATTCAAGACATCCTACATAATTTAGTTCCACTCTTCACTGCACTGAAATGGGGCTATATTCTATTATTATTTAAAATTCTATATATTTTCTCACAAGGAGAGAGAAATCCACTCGTCTTTTCACAAAGCTATGTTGTACAATTAAGATAGGTGTCCAGTAACATTTTGGATGAAGGTAAAGAGATTGACTCATTCTGTTCTCTCCCTTACTTAATACCCTCTTCAATGAACTGAATGCACCAATATTTTTCACCTTTTGGAAAATTTTTCTGATGAAAATATCCAGGATGAGAGGCAAAAGTGATATACCTAAATGTCAGTTTTTACTGTCATATGCAGGTGGAAAATGAAGCATCCACAGATGAATAGGATCCACAGTACTTAAATAATTTTGGAACTTTGTTCTTCTCGTATTGAAATGTCAGTCTGCTCTGTCATGGCACAGCTAATTTGAAAAACATTAATGTGCTTTTTCTTGCAGCACTACCTTTGTTTATTTGTCACTTTAGGTATTGTTTGCGAAAATTTCTACTATCTATGCTTCCATAGATACAAAATGCTTTGTCTGTAAACTACATCTACTGAAAATGGAAATGTTGTTCTATAAAGACATAAGTAAAGAATGCCACATTTTTCAGTTTTTCAATCAACTCTTAAAAAGAATTTTATCTGTCTGGGCAAATCAAAGGGGAAAATGTATGCCTAGTAAACATTTATCATGGATAGCTAATTTGTTTTGCTTTAAGAAAACTGTTGTCTTCTATGATTCATGCTTGTGCTTTGGAATGGGATATCCAAATAAAGCAATCCAAGATAATTCTGTGCAACAGCCGTCCTTTAAAGTTTACAGAGCAAAATGTGTTATTTACTCAATTCCAGAATATTGAATAAGATCCCCTAATAGCCTTGACATTTCCAGTATCATGTAGAGTGGCGCATCTCATTGGTCAGCATCCAGATGTCTGAAAGTTTATTGCCGTTATACTGATCAGTGTCTTTTTAACTGATCTTAAACCATTTTTAACATCCAGCTGTGAATAAGCAATTGCAATTTGCAGTTGTTGATGGGCCTGTTGGAGAAGAGACACTATATAGAATTTGAGGATTATTTTTAATTAATAGACTATGAAATTTCATATTGAGTAGCAACTTGAAGCCATAAAATGAAATGTTTTCTAAAAACCAATAAGGCAAATACCTAGTGACAGTCCATTGAAGTACCTGTTCATTTCTATTTAGAATAGTTTGTATTGTAGGAATGATAAAATTCTCAAGATAATAAAGGTTATTAAGTAAATACTTTCATATATTAACTAGTGTCACCTCGTGTAACTTCATTAATTTGTAGTTTTGTACCAATACAGCTGAAAACATCTTTGCAATATAAAACTTCATTTTTCAGGAAGGTAAAACACAGTCATTGAGTAAAAAGTCTAATATAGGAAGTCTAAGATCCTTTAAAAGTATTTAATGGATTCTGGTAGCATAAACTGATAAGTCATAGTGGGCTATTTGCACAGGTGCAGAAAGGATGGTCTCCACTTCTCTCCATCCAGAACGTCCCATTTCCGGTACAAAATTTCTTATAATTTTACTTGATTTTAAGAGATTTGTTATTTAGCATTCATTATTTTTTTTACATGTAATGATATTTGAGATTTAATTAACAAATATTTAAGCAAACCTGACATGGCTGAAAAGTAGAGGGAAGGACTAGGTGGCTGTAATGTTAAGGTGCCAGTGTTCCAGGTCCAATTCCAGCCATGGCATGTATTTCCTTCACAACCTAAGACAAAAGTCCTCTCAGAAACCAAGTTAACACAGTCTACCTAAAGCCCAAAACTTTTTAGGGATAGGTGTGTCATGTGATGACAGCAACTCCTTACATGTTGCAACTGTAGAAACAATAACATAGTTAAAAAACCAAAACCAACCGACCAACCAAAACAAAACAAACAAAACCCCCACAACCAACCAAACAAAAAACTCCAACAACACCACCACCAAACAAACAAACCAAGCAACCCCCCCAAACAAACAAACAAACAAACCCCACAAAAACCCCCAGCTCTTCCATGAGCCCACATAGAGGGAAAAAAACAGAGGAATCTGATGAAGGTTTGGAATATTGTTCTACTTATTTTGGGTGTAAATGACTCTTCCACTTATTAGAATAAACCTATTCAGCTGCATATAGGAACTGCATTTGGCACTGCTTCTCATTCTATAAATTTTTTTTTTCTCTTTCATGCACATTTATCTTAATGTTTTTTTCCACCAAAATTATTTCTATTCACCAGTTTTCCATTATAAAATAAAACCATCCGATTAAAAGCACTCGTGTGAAAGGAAGCTCCAATTGCTATACTACTCCTAAGCTGAGTCTAATTGTTTACAGAAAATGTTCCGTACCAAAAATGGCGGAGACGACCACTGTGGTTCAATTGCAATCAGTCTTGGGGTAAACTTATGCAATTTCAGTCCAAATTAGAAATAGAAACCTGTATAAGCAGCACTGTCTCTTGCTTCCTCCTACCAACCCATCAGAAACTTCTCTGTAATACCTGTATCCCAAACAGACGCATTGAGAAAACATTTCATAACAGCTGTGAATCTACCAGGAAGAGACCTCTGGATGCTGAAACAACATAATAAATAAGTGTGAGGATCCAAATACACTTCTACAGCCTTCTCCACTATGTCTCATTAAAAAGACTGAAGGACTGTTGCTTGACTCCAACTCTCAGAGACTGAGACCAAGAAAGCCTCTACATCAAACCATTCAAGATCTTTGAACAGAGTCAGCTCAAGTACGGCCATCCAGGAAAGGCAGCAAAACAGTTAGAAAATTATATTAACAGAGCAACAAAAAAATCGTTTACTTCCCCTCACCTTTTTCTTCATTTTTACATTTTTGAAAATTGCATGAACTCTCCATGTTTTTGCAAACATTGCTCCAAATGCAGTTGTGTATCCCACTATAAGAATCCATGTTCGAACCTAGAAATATATATATATAAAAAAAAGACAAAGCCATTTAATTTTAAGTAGACAATGTGGATATCATAATTTCACCCACTTTTTTTCTCAAGATCTTGAGAAAAAATATTCAAAGAACTTCACAAAAATGTTGACATTTCAGAATTGTCTCATTCATTGCTTTCTTGCCTTTTTTTCTCTTCCCTCTATCCCCTCTCCGAGTACAATAGATCTGGATGCTGAATTAACAATCTTTTCGATATATAAATACATAACACAGTTACAATATTGTTCATTTTTTTCACTTTTATTGTGTTCTGTGCAGGCAGAGGAAGGAACTAGTGGAGGAAAACAAGAGGCTGAGACAATAAAAACTACCCAGGGAACTAATATTAACAGCAACGTTTTGAACAGAAATTAACAGAGAAGTAGAGACATTACTCAGACTAATTGAGAGGAAATTGTACTACTTGAGGTATGCATCACTTAGTGCAGACCCTGAGCATTCTGGAAAGATAAGAAAAACTGACATTAAAATTATCATATAGGGAAAAATGGCAAGACAGGAACATAGCCTTGGTGGGCAGGCCTTGGGGACAAGACCTGAATCAAAGATAATACCCACAATATGGGTCTAAGAAAAAGGAGGTGGTCAGTTTACACAGAATGATGGAGCAATGGGACCTTGAGCTGGCCACAGCTCTGACACAGGCCCATGTAGACATTTTCTTGATAATGAGATTCCCAGAGAAAACCAAAAGATTTTTGAACTAAAAAAAGGCATTACATCTTTAGACTAAAAACTAGAATGACTTGTTTTGTAGTAGAAAAAACTCCTGTTGACCAGGGAGGAAAGACTACAAGTTACAAGAAGCTTTTTGTGCAATTCCCCACCTGCCCATAGCACCCTTGTCAGTAGGCCCTTGCTTTCAGACTTGGTTTCAGCCAAGCCTGTGACTTTCAGAGGTGTAGCAATCTCCACATGCCCCCTCTAATTCATTGGAAGTTTCCCTTTTCACCACCCTGGAGGTCTGGCTGTTTGAAATCTCGTGTGTCTTGCACAGGCTATTTTCTTTCCCAAAGAGGAAGTGGGGACTACAAAGTGTAGCAGGTGGAACACCACGCAAGAGGCACGGCAGGGAGCTGGAAGCCTACAGCTGAATCAGAGAGGCTGAGAAATCGCCAGGAGGAGGAACCAATCTCCTCCTCCCTCTAGAAACTCCACCTGGGCCAGCTGTCAGAAAGGGAGACTGCACAAACCCGAACAAAGAAGTAAAAATAATATGAACTGTATATTGCAGGTGGAAAATCTGGAAGAGAGATAATGGCTAAAGACAGGGAAGGCAAAGCTAGAAAAGGGGGAAACAAACCTTCTCTTGGCCTTGTGGACTATGCATCCTTGGTCGGTAGAGCTGATTTTTGATATTAAAAAAATCTGGTTTGTGGAAACCAGGACATTCTGAGAAAGGATTTAAAAAAAAAATCTTTAGATGGCCCAAAGGCAAATTTTTTCATTGGAAACCGGCCTGGTTTCACATCTGACTTCTGGACAGTTTGGGATTTTTAATTTGTAACTTTAGGACATGCATAATGATGAGAAACTAGATGCTGTGGTAAGAAGCAAAACTTGGGATCAAAGATCAATATTAGGAATAATCTAAATGCTTCACTTCTGAATACATGTTATCTAATTTTTACCTTTCCAAACCTGTTCAGAAATTCCATTTTTGTATTCAAAGTGTAATTTTTTCCCCCCAAATTTTCTGTAGAATAGAAATTCTGATTTTTAGTAAGCATTAATAACTGGGTATCAAGTTGGAAAAGAAAAATAAGATATGGCTCATTCAAAAAATACTGATAACACACTAAGAGACATAACATGACTACGGTTTCTTATATAAATAAATTGAGAAGATATGTATGGTCATTAAGGGTGAATTAATGAGAGAAAAGTACACATAGAATGACGGATAGTTAAAAAACCAGCCTGTTCCAGTGCTCCACCACCCTCTGGGGGAAGAACCTTTTCCTCATGTCCAACCTGAACCTCCCCTGGCACATCTTCCTGCCATTCCCTCGGGTTCTGTCACTGGTCACCAGAGAGAAGAGCTC
The DNA here is from genome assembly GCF_036013445.1 of Caloenas nicobarica. NCBI lineage: Eukaryota > Metazoa > Chordata > Aves > Columbiformes > Columbidae > Caloenas > Caloenas nicobarica. Next base: position 100,216,744 of record NC_088246.1, on the reverse strand, counting down.
AGCCCTGCCCCTCCTCCTCCCTTTGTGAGGAAGCTGTAGACCATGAGGAGGTCTCCTCCAGGCTGAATATACCAAGTGATTTTAGCCGCTCTTCATACTGCTTCCCCTCCAAACTCTTCAGGGTCTAAGAGGACATATGCCCCAAACCAGGTAACACTGTGGGACACACACTTCAAGTGTGCAAGTGTGAACTTGGAGGTTGCTGTCTCACTGGTGAGGGTATTACCAGGTAGGGAACCCACATCTCCTTAGAGGACGGGTGTGTATAGGGGAACCTGCAGCCCCAGAAGAAAGGTTGTGCTGGTAACCCAGGTGTCCTGTGAGCGGGAGGTGTCTCCATGGAATTTGGCATGTTCATTTATTAGAAAATGTTGCAATTATGTGTGGAAAACCGTTTAGATATTTGTATGTATATATTAACATTTTATTAGCATCTAATATTGTGGTTTATCTGTTGTATTGCTGACACTGAACACTGAACACTGGTGTTCACTGATTGCTGGTTAACCTTGCCAATAATAAAACCAGTAAACCAACTGCAATTAGATTCAAACCACTTTGTGACATTCTTGAATGTTGTATTGAAAAAGAAACCCGTAACAAAAAAAGGAAAAAAAAAAAAGATTAGATATTTAGGTCAGCAAAGTATTATTTTTAACTTATATACTTTATATAGTCTTTGATTGTTATCCATTACCATGCATTATGCTAATAACTTCAGTAAAACCACAGTTAGACCAATTCTGAGTGATTTGAAAAATACGTTTCATATCAACATGCTCATATTAGCCAGTTACTTCTTTTTTTGACTTCACATCAATTAGGTTGTGATAACCACACTTAGCATTCAATCTTTCTGCTGCTATTAATAAGTATTCAGCTCTTTTCTGTACCATTTAGTGATATATTTGGCAAACAGATACATGGTATTTCCATGTCTCTAATAAGACTCTGTTTTGTTCTCAATGAAACAGTAATTGGCTCTTGGGAATAGTAATAAATTCAATTATACTCATAATATGTTTGTAACCAGATATTCAGAAAAAATGTTATTTCTAGCACGTTTGGTTCAAAAAGTTTTATGCATTCCTGATCTGGATTGTGCAAATTAGAATAACATAACTATTTGTTATAGTGGAAGCATTCTAGCTTAAACATAGATTTTGCCAAAATGAGATCGCTGTTGCTAAGAATGAGATAGTAAGTTTCAGATGAAAATAAATTTTTAATTTTGAAGAAAATGACCTCGAATTTGTCTGCTATAATTCATTAATGCAGCCAGCAAAATGAAAAATTTAGAAAACGGCAAAAGCCTCTGAAATTCATATATCTGCCCATTTATATTCTTAAATGTATTATACCTCCAAATGCAACTCATTTGAAAGAACACGATAAAAATAACACTGATAATTGGTGAGCATGACCATGATGTTACACAATAAATTATTAATTCTTCCATGTTGGATGTTTTTAATGATGAATTTTGACAGAAGAAGCTGAGGAAGATCATACTCCTCCAGTACCCACCAAACAAACAGGAAAGGAGCCTCCTTAGAAGATGGGAAACTTGCATTCAAATCCCTACTCCAAACTAGACACAAAACCTGAAAACACTCCTATGCTCATATAGAAGGATAATTTGCAAAAGCTACAATTTACCTTTTTCTTAAAAGATTAGGTCATTAGGAAATTCCTCAAGCCTTCACCGAATTTTAGGATATACCTTCAATTATCTGCTTATATTTCTTGGTTACTTCTTTTTTTTGAATAAGCTATTTTGACTAATTGCATATCTCCTACAACTTTTTTGTTTTCTATCATTCAAAGACAATTCACAAGTGTTAAAGGAGACAATATTGTTTGGTATACAACAATCAAGTATATCTATGCAGATGCTAAAATGCAGTTTCTTAGTCGTCTTTTATTTCTACTTCCTACACTGTTTTGGTTTAGGGTCTGAAATTACTACATATGCACCCATTATTTGAATTTGTGCCTTTTATAAATTACTAAGTTACTTGATAGAAGCTTTTACAGGTGCATTACATGTGACAACTGAAAAAGCTATAAATCGTTTATTTAGTGGACAATGCAGTTGGCGACCACGAAACACTGAAAGTGTTTCCACAAAGAAACAGGCAATTCTGGGTCATTTTCCAGACTTGGAACAGATATGATGTTTATTTAAAACAAACGATCCCCCACCTTTGTTAAATATTAATGTAAATAAATGTTCTAAGGTGTTTAAACAAATGTTGTAAGGTTCAGCTAAAGAGTCACTGCATTTATGAAAAAGATTCTCCTTACATCTTGTAGGAGCATTTCTTTTCGACTTCCCTTTGCAACAAAATCCTCTGTGTTAAACATATCCATAAGGTGCTAAAGATCTTTTATTTTTTTTAATTAAGACTATTCTTCCATCATGTAATAAGCACTGATAGATGAACAGCCTTATATAAAGTTATTTCCATCTGAATCAAAGTTCCTCTCAACCATGAATTTTGGCTGGCTAACCTATGTTTTGAATGCTGCTATTTGATATCTTCTTCTATATAAAATTATAAAATAAGGTTATCTTGGAAAATGGACTGAATCAATGAATGGCAGAAAGTTTCACTTTTATAGAAGTTTCATCATTTTTCTGTATTTGACCACCATTGCTTATGCATTCAGAAGACCCCATAGTCATGAATTGATGATGAACGCCTGGAAAGGTCTTGAGCTCGTGAAAGCAATAACAAAAATTTCAAATGCAGTTGATCAGGAATATGATGTATTTTACTCTTCTGTTAAGTTGAAAGAAAAAAAATATTAACAACCATCTGAATACAGTGGACATTCACATTTTTGAGTTGCAGCTTTAAATTTGCTATACTAATCCAGTTTGCCCATATCAAGCAAACAACATGAAGACTTGGAAGGAAGAATAAGGAAAACCAAGTGTTAGCACAAGGAACTATGAGTTGCAAAAAAGCTATAAACTTCTTATCACCTCTCCAGTTATTTGAATAGAGTAGTGAAACAGCTTTATTCTTCAAAATATTTTGCTTCAGTTAGCAAAACATCTAGATGATGTTCTTGCAGAGGAATCGCTCAGGTTTAAGATTCCTGAAAAAACATAATTTTTACCATCTCAATACCTTAATTTTAATGGTGTCATTTTAAACAAAAACTTTCAAATATTTCTTTCGCAGGACTTGACACTCCAGACACTCTCCAGTTTAGTTGATAAGACTTAGACTGATTCATTTGGGGAATATAAAAAATTATCCAATTTTGCACATGCACTGGTTTGGAAGCTGTGGTGCTCACAGGGTTAGGCTGCAGCTGCACGTTAGTGCTGAGCAGCTTAGTGGCATCTTAGTATTAGACTACGGCACTTAAAAGTGATAAGCTCGAGAATAAACCATGCTGTGAGTTTAGCCCTGGAGAGAACAATTATCATTGAATAGACAATTCTGTTGATTTCTGTGGACTACTCATGAGTTGAAAATTGAGTACCTTCTATTTTTCTTGGCAAACTGGGGATATAAACAATAATTAGGATGAACAAAAGTGTGTCATGTCAACAATTTTTCGCTGGGGCTTCATCTTGCTTCTATTAACAATGGCAAAATCTCCAGTGCAGGTCGCAAAGAAAGAGTTCATCCATTTGAATTATACTTTTCTTATTTATGTCAAACATTTTCTGACATGCATTTATGACTTCTAACCCATTCTTTAGAATCTGTGTTGCACCGGCACAGTTCTTGTAAAATGTAAGCGGCAATAACATTAGAAAATTGAAACATGCTGTTTTCACATAAATTAAGTACAGTGGTTCTCCACATGCTGTGAGATCTCCTGTAGTGATTTCTTAATTTATTTCTGACCATGGGTAATGTAAGAGAATTGCTCCTGACTCTATTAGGGGGCTTTAAAATCTGGATGTTGTCCCACTGAAGGAGAGACAAAATGTTTTTAAAATATTACCTTAACAAATGTCTGGCAAGGCTGTGGTGTATTTGCTTCAGTATATGAAATAATTTTGTTTCAAGAATCTGTTCAGCCTTGCAACTTTTGTCTCTACTGGTTTTTTTTCTTTCTTTCTTTTCCCCAAGAAAATGTCATTTACTAAAATAGAAGCTGATCAGGCTTATGTTAAACTCAGTAACAGAATTGCCTTTGAATTAAATAGGATTGAGATCAGTCTCAGACTGAATGACAGTGAGGACAATTATGGAAGTGATTATATAGAAAAGGGAGATTAAAATTAACGGCTAAACAATTAAGAAGGAAATAAACTAAAGAATACACGCGGAATGAAAAGGGCCAGACTAAAAATACAAACAAAGGCTATAGTTTCCAGAGACAAAGAAATGGATTAGAGGTCCAAATCCTTTTGCAGTTCAGTATGAGCTGAGTGTCTATCTGTTGCTTTTAAATTCCTGGTCAAAATTAAACAATTTGAGGAAAAAAAATATGCAAATTTAAAGTCCAAAGGGGCAAAAAAAACCCCAAACCCAAAACCACAGCAGTGCCTGAAGAGCATATATGAATAAGAAGCACATCATCAACTACTAACCAAATATCAAGGCTAGCACAGAGTCTAGTCCAAGTAGGTCCTGCCCACAATACACCAAGACAGCCTCAGCTTCTAGGTAGCAGTTGCCCAGACATTTTCCTTTTAGTCAGTTCTCTCAAAAGTGGTTAAACAGAGAAAACTCAAAGTGACAAGGGAAGACGAAGTGGAAATAAATAAACAGACAGCAGGCAGAAGGTTCACACATCTGCTCCCTCTCCCTGTTTTACCATTAAAGGTAAGTCCTTCCTCCCAGAGCTGCTCTCAGCCAGGTCCACAACTTGGAGAGTTTTAGCAAATTTCCCAACATCCCACTTGCCCTGCAGTCTGTTCCCATCCCCAGGAACCTGTTCCATGATCTCTCATCCCTGGCTTTTCCTCCCTGCCCCTCACTGCAGCCTCTCAATCTCTGTTAGATGTAATTTTCAGGATATCTCCTCACTATTACACCACCCTGCATTCCTCACCTTGCCTAGGTTCAGGGTTTCCCAAGAAAAAGTCCAATGTGGACCATGGAGTTCCAACTTGCCTAGCTGTTCTCTCAGTGGGGCAGACATAAGATTATTAAAAATTAGTAAAAAGAAAAAAACTTGCCTTTCACATTGTTGCAAAACACAGAGTCAGAAGTGTTCATGATCCATCATTAATATCAGATGAAAAAAAACCCTAAGTGCTTTAGAAAATCTGGATACACTTAAAGGTCACATTTTAAAGTACATCTTTAAGAAGATAAGGTCTATAACGTCTATTGTTGCCATGAATGTACACGTACTCAGGATGTCTGATTGATGCAAACACAAAGTCTGGATAGTCACACACACTGCAGCAGGTGGCTGGATTTTATCAGTGATATCTCTGCTCTTCTGTCTTTCTGTGTTGCTACCCCACCCCACTGCTTGGTTCCTTCCTTCTTTCTAACAAAGCCTATTTCCAAACGCCTGCATCATGGCTGACAGCAATTGACTGAAATCCGAAAGCCTGAGCACATCCTGGGATGGATGAGGGCAGTGCTGGACACCATGGGTGTGGAAAATCTTCATGTGCCCTCCTTACTTTATCCAAGGCAAAACACTGATGGGGCTCAGTGAGATCGCCAGGAATCACAAAATATCTGCCTGGTTTTGACAATTCATATCAAGTATGCTAATTAATGAGATAAACAAGATAGAGCATGCTTAATTTTAGCGACTATGAGAATCGCATGACTGGACTGTAAAGGAGACTGGAAGACAACTGCTGTCTCCAGAACAAATCTCTCTCAGAACACCATGAATCCTACATTAAACTGTTCCAAACAGGTCATTTGCCCCTTTCTTGTTACTCCCATCACCCCGTGCAGCACAGTCTCTAAGAGAAAGTCCTGCTATCCATCAGGACGACCAGGACAGAGGAGAGGCAGAGTTGTTCAGTCTACTATTACCTAATGCACTAGACCTTTCTGGGTGGAGACTATGGGCATTTTATTGCAACCTAGAGTACTTAAAACAATCTTCTTTCAGCCTTAGCCATGTATCCGGAGAATATGAACACCATTTTATTTACCTACTTGAGGGAGATGCATAACAGAGAAGACACTATGCTCCTCCTTAGGGCCATTGTAACCTTTCATCCCATAGCAGTTCCAACTTGCAAAGACATTACTCATCTTAAATGTAAAGCATGAAATTCTCAGTAGAATGTATTACAGAAGTCTAAACGTTATGATCATATCTAATATTCTCTCTATTTTAAGTACCTCTATTTAGTATGTCAGCTTAAGCTCTATTCATAGGATATGTCACTGGCGTTGCTAATTTTTAGTCTCTCTCTTCCATATAATGAATGCTTTCAGTTATTCTTCCACTTGTTTGCATTTTCCCAGTTGGTATCACATCTAGTTTCACACCCTTACTTCTAACTTCTTTTTTGCTATGATACCATGGTAATTCTGAGATTAAAAACAAAGATAGAACATTCTCATTCCCTCTCATATCTGAAGCACTTTCTACTTTGGCATACATATGAATTTAATGAAATGTTGTATTGCTTTTCCTTTTTCTGTACAACCAATGAAGTTGCTATCGAGTAAGACATGATCCAATGGTCCTAACTGACCACTTTCTCAGAATTCACTGCTTTGGGTAGTTTTAATTCTATGTAATTAGAGTTTTACTAACCTCAAATTCTGACGTGGAACTAAACAACACTACATTTATGAATTCTTACCATTAGGAAATGAATTATTATGTATTTAAATATATGTGATTTCCTTTCCATAGAAAATGGGCATACCAAGGTAAAAAAGAGTTTGGGAACCAATTACCCACTTTAGCACAGAGTCAACACTATATAATTTCAAAAATCTATATAATACTCCTATTCAGCAAATTATTTGACGATATGTTTGAAGTGCTTTTCTGACTCTCAGATACATTTGACACTTGGTTCTGTGTTTCAGCATATTGACTTATACCACATGCTCCCACAACCAATGCCTTAGAGAGTGGAAAATGGTGGTACAACTTATCGATGAAAGCCTTTGAAATTTTGGGGTGTTGCTGGTGTAATTTTGGATCATGTTTCAGTGTCTTTTGAATATTACAGCAAAAAACGTATGCCATATGTAGAAGTCAAAAAGACCGGAGACTGCATAGCACTTCACCCTCCAAACAATGCTACAAACACTGTGCTGTAGAGGAAGCACACACAACAGATTTGGAATGTAATACCTACAATTTGGAAACCATTTTTCCTGAATTTTGTGCATAGATTAAGGAGTATTGAAGGACCTCCTGTTAGTGTTGTCAAAAAATTATCATAAAATTAAACAGAGACAATATATAACATAACTGATTAAATAATGTTGCTGTTGTGTATGTACTGCTATCCTGTGAGATCCAAGGGCTTTTGAAATATAGAAGACAAAGAGGGTGATTACTTGGCTTCGAGAGGGGCTAACACTAATGACAGCTTTTTAGTTTTGTATGTGCTTATAAAAGTTGAATCAAAAGTTTTACCTCCCCACAAAAAAAAAAATAAATCTCCCTTCATTGATGTGGCTCTACTCTGTGCCTGAGATATAGTTGTTATATCCACATGTTCTTGGCTCAATGACTTCTTATGATCACTCTCCATTGTAGCTGGTTCTTTTAAAGACTAAGCCACAGTCCTGCATAAAGTGGGAATTTCAAACTAATAAGTAATATGGTTAGAATGGGTAATCAAAATCATGCCTTTCCAGGGAAATGGACAATCAAGAGATTTGCACTGGCCTGATCCTATAAGAACTGATTTCTCTAAGTAGTCCTTATGAAACCACTAAGCATATTGCCCATATGGAAATATGGATGTTCGTGACATGGAGCCAAATGCACAGGCTGTACCCAGCACTTAGTGGTTATTTTGGGGAGAAAGGAGGTGACACAGAAGAGTTACTGAACAGAAAAGTGGGTTTATCTCCCATATTTATGAATTGTCTGGCATTAATTCAGAGTTTTCTAGATACAAGGAAAGTGTATTGCCACAGTCAATGGTGGCCATGTAAAGATGATTTCTAACAGAAGAATAAACTATCCCACTGAAAAAAATATAATTGGAGCAGCAGATTTTATAAGAATTGTTTTAATGAGCAGGAGGTTATAAAAACATTTCCTGATAGGTTGCTTCTGAAGGGTTTCTTGCATCTATGAGTGTAATACTAATCGCTGACAGAGCTGGGATCCATAAGATACATCAGTAGCCATGTGCAGGAAAATACACTCAGAAATGCCTCTGTAGTGAACTGAAAACCTGGAATGCCAAGACTGGGGAGAAATCTCACAGACTCTGCTCTGTTGATATAACATTAAACATTTAACTATGTTAAAAAAAAAATCTCTACATAAGGCATGTGGTGATATTTCTTAATCAAAGTTTGGCTTTAAGAACACATTCTTTTCCTCCACCCCTTTCTTTTATCAATCAGTTGGGTAGTTATCTTACTGAAGTGCCCATGCAGACCTTTCGCTCTATGGCAGACAGACAAACAAACTTAACAAAATGTGACAGATACAAATGGAAAAAAAAGAAGAGGTATGTAAGATAAGACAGAACAAAGCAGCCCTCACTTAAATTTTGTTGCATTTAGAATATGACAGTAGTGGTTACATTTTGAGAAGCAAAAAATCAAACAGCAGAAATATTCTGGCACAGAGGCACAGGATTTTGGATGTTGGTTAATTTTCCAGAGATAACACTGAGCTGTTTCTCATTTAAAGAGGGACTTAAATTTAGTTTTATACAGCTAAATCTGGATGGAAACCTGTTCCTAGAACAGCTCCGTGGTGATAAGTACCTCTGGTTCCCATTTTCTTTCCTTCTGTTCAGCAGTGCTTGGCTGCTTCAAGGGGAGGGCTGTAGCCTACTTGTACAAATGGCCTGAGCTCTGAATACAAACCCCTCAAGGCTGAGCAGACATCAGGACCTAAAATTTGCACCTCCTGACACTAGTTTCTTCTGCAACAGAGGATGAGAAAAGAATGGGGATTGACATCAATAACACTTCTGCTCCATTAGAAGCTGTTTCACAAATAAGGGCATAATTGCTAGGAAAAAAATGGATGCTGGCATCTTCCACTTCCTGTTGGCCCCTATGTATTCAAGGAGTTATATACTAGTTTGGGAGAGGTGAATAGGATTTTCCTTTGAAGTCTTTGAGGCACCTCTTTCTACTAGCTGTACAGAGAATTTGCACTCTACCTGTAGGAAGAATGGATATTGTCTCCTTCTTTCTTTTGCTGCTAATGGTTAGGTGTCTAAAATACAGCTGTGTCCAGGCCCACCTAAGGAAGCTGAGACTTTGCACAGAAAATCCTACATGTTCACCTATAGTACATCTTCTAATGCATCTTGGCACATACTAAAGAGGTCTCCAGCGTTTTGAAATGTTATAACTGAACAAGTCACATGATATTTCACTTCCGTAATTGTTCTAGTCAGTCTGGAGGATTTAAGTTTAAATATTGGGATGTGTATCCACCAACTGGCTTTAGGCATCCAACTTTCATGCTTTGAATTATTCTCTGGAAGTAAAGTTTGTCTCTCTCCAATGATGATGACAGAAATTCAGATTCCCCCCAAAAAGGTGCTGTGAACTGCATCTTTCTAGAGACCTGAAGAAGGATCAGAAACATAGTGAAGATAACTCCTGATGTTCTTAGGCAATAGGCTAAGCATAGTCTTAGGAATTTTTGAGGAGAAAGTAATTCATACATTTAAATGCTGTTTGTATTGGTTTTGGAAGGAATATTCTTGAAGTGAAATTCTTTCCCTTTCTTTGAAATGGCCTCTGTAAGTCAGGCTGCATATTACAGTAAGCAATTAAGACATTGCAGGCTTCTAGGTGGACACATTTAATTTTGTTTCAGAGTTGCTTGTTTTAATTTAACTAGAACATATTCTACATGGATCTAGGCTTTGTGAGCTTATAGTGTATTGTGCAAATAGTAGTAGAAATCTTTGGAGATTCAGCCAAAAAGACTTTACTCAGTCTTTTTACTCAAAGACCCGGACAAGCAGCAGTCATATGGAACCTGTAAAGAAAATATAGTAACTTCGTAGATAATACTAGCTGCCATGCTACGAACACAACCTTTTAATAATCATCTTCATATATATAATTTCAAAATAAGAAAGCACATCTACTCCTCTATTCTGAGGCCAAATCCCAATGCACCTGAAGCTTTCAGTAGTAATAATAACATAGCTTTGTGCATGTTTCAGAATTTAGTCCCAGAAAACATCCCAGGAAAGAACTAAGAGAATAAGTGATGAAATGGAATGAGACATCCAACTACTGAACTCTTCTGTTTGCATTTCTCACAGAGCTTCCTGCAAGACTATCTTCAACTAGAATATATGGAATTACTTACTGTGCAAAGTGTCTCAAATGTCTTTTCGGAGACAAAGGATCCATCAAGACCAAAAAGAAAAATAGATGCATAAGAAAGCATCCCTCCAAGGATAATAAGGTTGTTCATGTAGGGACTGGACATCTTTATTAGTCTATGGACAAAAGGTGATAGTGCATTAAACAGGAAAAGACTACTGCTAGGCTATTATAGCAGTAAAGAAGAGCTTTTTGTAACCTGGCAAACAGACATCCTTTCTTGTAGAACTCTACACCATCTATAGGCATGCACACTATTTGCTGTTTTATGAAGTCTAGCATTGTTTCAGGTTTTTGAATGTTTAGTAAAAAGACCTTCTATTTAACTGATGGATTAATTAGCTAGGGTTAATATTAAGAGTAGACATTCAAACATGAATAAAGAAATTACACTTTCTAGATAGTATAAAAGAAACTGTTTTAACAGATAGACAATCTGTTCCAATGTGAATATATTACACAGTGATTTCAATTAAATAGTTCTAAAATATCATCTTTCCACAGTTTTAACATTTTCCTTTTATATATATCTAGATAGGCGACAGACTCTACAAACATGGCATTCAAATACAAAAGATGTAGTGATAGAAGTAACATGAATGTCTTACTTCTGATTTCTGTTTTTGATGTTAAAGAACAAGAAAGCACTGGCCATTATCATTCCTAGGATGGTGAGGGCAGAGAGGATGCTGTAGAGAGGCAGGGAGATCTTGCGTAGTTCCTCTTGTATAATTGTTTTGTCCTTCGGAGGCTCAAGTCCTAGAATCACAAGAAGCAAAAAAAGGCTAAAGCTCAGCCAGATGCAGAATTTCTGTAAAAAGATTTGCCTCTCCTAAGTACTATACCTTGACTTAGCAACTGTGAACCACATCAGTAGCTGATGAAATAATTTACTTTGACAGACATATGTTAGTCACATTGATTGACAAGATGGCTTGCATTTCTGGAACACATAAATATCCTCTTTGGAAGAAAAACCACACCAAAACCCTAATGCAGAACCCCATGAAATGTATACTAACTATCCTCATTTTAAAGTACAAATAAACACTAAAATGCATACTATGACTCTAAATTTTACCAGGAGGTTATGCTTTCCTGAAACAAGTGACAGAGCAATAAGGAGAAAACAGAGAGCATCGTTCCGCTGCATACTGCTATTATTACCAGGGCAAATTCAAACAGCCTCTCTAGGTACTTACCACAGCCTTGGTGTGGCATCACTGGGGCAGGGACTGACAGCCCTGGGGGGCTGAAATGGGGTCCTGGGCTGTGGGCAGGGTGGGGGATGCCCCAGGAGGGGTGGGAGGCAGAGCTGCTGATGCCCTCAGGACTGTACAGAATGGAACAATATGGAAAAATGGATTGCAAAGGTTTTACAAGGACAGACCCACTTTGCTAATCCTTACAGACGTGGATTTGAATGTCTGAATTTAAAAACTATATTTGAAGCCATGTACTTGATTGACAGTCAGCTCTCATTAATTAAAGGCTTCTTGGTTTAATGAGAATTACTTTCCAACAACTGCAACAAAGCTCTGCATCCCTTACTTCCCACACTCCGTTTTACCCGCTTCCTACACTTTCTTGGTGCAGGGGATTGGCACAAGGCCTTTTGCATCGCTGCCTTCTTTCATTAAGAGATTTGCGTGCCCTGCAGTGCCTGGGCCTGCCCTTTCACACCAGCTCTCCGTGGGGCTGTGAGGATGACCCCACGCAGCCGAGCAGCTTCATTCCGCACCGTGGCTGCAGAGGCAGAGCTCTGTGCACCCGCTGGTCAGAGAGCTGTAAGTAAGGAGCTGACCTAGCGGCTGCCATAGCTCAATTTCACATCCACTCTGCTGCTTTTCAAGGATTTATAGAATAAAATAGCTTTATCTATACCAGTTATGCTGAACCAATTGAGACAATGGAAATTTGCTATCCTTTGGACTTTATGCCTGACATTTCTGCTAAAAAATTTCCTTTCAGGTGGTCACAATAAAGTGGTGGTCAAGGGAACTTTTGCCGATTTGGTATTGGAGAAAAGTACCTGAGATTTTAATCTTTTCCCCTTCCCACCTCAGAACGTGTGTTCACAGTGCATGATACTTCACAAAATTAGGCAAGAAGTAACAAGCTAAATACACAATAAAGCACATGCCTGTATTAAAAGAACTAATACTAAAGAAAAAAACCCCAACACCTTACTGTATCAAAAATATACAGAGTATATTCATGATTTGTATTTATTAAATATAAACAACCAGTGATTCTATATGTAATTCCCTATTTGTGCAATGGCCATTCAATTCTGTTGCTTCTAATATAATGAATTATTGTTCTCTTCTGTGCAATCTTAGGCCATGGGTTAAATGGGGCTACATTTACTACTCCTCATTTCAAACACTTAAAGTTACTAAGTCTTTTATACTACCTGCAAGACATAACAGCTATGTCCTCCACATTGAATATATGACTGCCTCAATGAAAATTTAAGGTGGGTAAATGGAGAAGGTTCACTCTGACTCACGTAATGCATCTTAAGACAAATATATGACAGGCTATGAGTGGAAAGAACACCAGATGTGGTTAGAATAAGAACTAGGAGTCTGATCCTGAAAAAGGCCTGAAGAGAGAATTTTCCCCATCATCTACTGTCCATAGAGGCATGGAGTTATGAACAAAACCTGTCTCCTGTTACTTGCTTTATCCTATATATGTTCTCTGGAAATTATGGTATTGAACTAGAATTCAACCACATCATCAGTTCCTCCTTGCAGCAAAAATAATCTGCTGGGACCCAGACTTCAGCAAATGGGACAGATTCTGCACTCTTCATTTCCAAAGCCTCATTTTCCAGACAGATGTAAGAAGAGCACATAGCTGTGCTCATGCAAACCTTGGGTGCTGGGACACTGAAGACGGGTGTGGTAGAGAAGAGGATGCAGCAGCTTGAAGTCATCCACCACTCCCAGAGAAGCCACAGAGATCTCATGAAGACAACTTTACTTTCCATTAATGAATTGCACTGTAGCAGAGCTTAAGATTAAATCTTAATTATTAGCTTTAAAAATAACGTATATGCCTAGATTCAACACGAGAGACACTTAAAACTAATTTCAGCTGACATATGTCTGCATTGATCATAGGTATGCTCAGAAAGCTGTGGGTATACTCATGTTCCAAGTGCTGTGAGGGCAGAGGAAGTCTCCATGTTAACTTTGGAGCAGCATGGGATAAAGAATGGGAAAAAGATACAGCAACACAGGCTGTTTGCCTGCTGTGGACCTTGGGAGTGCTGCTGGGCTGGACACCCTCTCTGGCCCTGTTTCAGATGGGCCACCTTAAAGCTAGCCTTGGTATTTTGAAATCCTATTTTCTAACTGCCTAACAGATACCTCCCAAAGGAAAACAAGCACCTCCTCCTCCTTTGTGCAAACACACCACCCAAGAGCATCACTCAGGTGAGATGAGCTGGGAGAGTGGGAAATGGGGACGAAATTAGAACATTATTGATCAGTAGAGATGAAATAGAAGGCATATCTTCATCTTGTTGAAGTATCAAAGAACATTTATGTACATACATGAATTTGAATTTATCCTGGTCATTGGAATGAAAAACAAGTATATGATATCGAAACACTGCAAATTTCTGTTCAGAATTCTCCTTCTATTTTTTTTGAGCACAGCTCAGTTCCCTTTCTCTTTATACAGTGTCATAGTTTTTTGATATTAAATATCCTAAACCAGCTCTTTAACAGCATGCAGTCTTACAAACTACATACAGCCATCCATGTCATTGCTGTACTTCTTTCCAGTTTTCTCTCCTACCTTGGAACCTGATGCTGTTGTTGATTATTTCCAGGGTGTCAGCCACAGCATTGTACTCTCCCACCTTCACTTCCTTTCTTTCTGCAGAGAAACAAACACGAGTGATTGTTTATGGCAGTTCACACATTCTCAATTATTTAACTGATTTTGCCTTCTTTTTTGACAGTACGTCAAAAGGAAAAGAAATGTGCCTGAAGTGCATGAATTATTAAAGCAGAATGCGAGACAGCACATGTCATCAAAAGAAATATTTCCGATTCTTTAAAAAAACGCAAAGTATTCTTAGGAATTAATTTACATAATTAAGGAATTGTTGTTACGGGGCACAGACATCTCCAGGTTAAAAATCACACATTTCCTTAGTGTCTCACACCATGCAGGACATTTTGCTGGGAGAACAGACATGGCTAAATCACACATTCCACTCTCATTTGAACAACTAGGACATCTTGCTTAGTGAAGTATTTCCCGGGGGAGTCATAGCAGCAGGCTCCAGCCAGTATGGAGTAGTCTGGCTAGTTAAGAGATACGCTGGGAATCTAATCTCTTATTCTGACTGGGAATAAGCAACTCATTAGTACCCTGACTGGAAAACATACTATGTTATGTAATTAAAGCCAACACGCACTTGAGCTAAAATGTTACTGTTACTCTCATCTGCTATTTTGGGACTATCGTCACATGTACGGCGTTTTTGTACCTAATGGACTAGAGTAGCGCAGATATAGGAATTTAATTTGTTTGGCTGCTGCTTTGGCCACTGTAGGGGGAACTCCAGCACATGCTTGTCCCACCCTTCTGATAACATCTGGCATCAGTTAATTTCTGCTGTTTCTGTTGGGGTTTTGGTACGTCTTAGAAGTGCTGGAACTTACTAAATTATCGCTTTCACACCAAAGATGAGAGATTTATAATCCACAGACACAGTGGCGAAAGTTTTCTTTGATAAGCTGGCTCAGCAGAGTAAAAAATTTCTTTTCCAGACTCTATGTCTGGGCATGCACAACCCAATTTATATTTAAATTCTGAGCTCATGACCCTATTTGTGACACTGATTTGGGGAGCTGATGATCTTGAACTAGATGGCAAATTTGAAAAGACTGTGTTTCATCCAACAGATCCACATTAACCTTTTCTCCTTTCTCACTCAAAGTGATTGAGCCTGTTCAGCTCTGCTGAATAGAGCAGCTAGCTCCATTTTAGCAAAATCTACAGCTGATTAATACTAATCTGAGAGCTCACAGGAGGCAAAAGTTTTCCTTACATAAACCACACTTCTTATTGTTAAAATTGTTTACACAGAATTGCAAACTGGGCTGAAAATCTGGCAGAGATACACATTTGCTATATCCACATCAAAAGCTGGAGTTTGCTGTTCTAAAAACTGATTTGCCTTTCACATGAGCAAGATCCGCTTGTGAGGCCCTAAGACTAGTTTGGAATAAAAGCACAATCCCCTGGTGTCCAGCAGCAGTTTCACAAAGCCCATCCACACAGCACTACAGACTCTTAGGAGTAAATATAAGCTTATACTTTCTGTCACTGGCTGAAAATTCTCTGTGAAATAGATATATGCATAAATCCTTGACAGTCTTAAACAATAAAATCCTCCCAGTAGTCATCTAAAAGCTAAAATGTTTACTGCTAAAAATCAAACCACTTCACTTCCATCTGTGTTTGTAGCATAACAGCTTTTACCTGTATATCTAAAACATCAAAACGCCATCTAGAGAGATGAAAGACAAACGCTAGTATGTGTATTGACATACAATTTGCACATTAGATGCCAGATAGTCCACAGCATCTACTTATCCAAGTGGGGAGGACACGTTCCTTGGTGTTGGTCTAGCCACAACTCTACAGCAACAGGCTAAGACCTGATAGCTCTGATGAACAATGAAGGGAAAAGAGTAATTGCTCCACAAACTTTTGTGTATAGAGCGCTTACTGGGACTATAGTAGGTGTGAGAGGCACATAATAGGTGGCAAAGCACACACAAAAGGGAACATCTGTGGTTTAGTTGATTAAGGTACTGCAACTAAAACTTTTTCTGTGGTTGCCTCACGTGACATACAATGCCATTCCTTTTCAATATTTATAAATTCTTACATGGCTTCCTTTGCAGATGAAGTAACACTGAGAATGTGCCTATGATGGCAAGTACAGCGTAGTCTAATACGGATGAGGTAGCCTGCCACTAGCTAGCCTGGGTACCAGGAGCTGGTCCTCATAGGAATGGAGCTCATTGAGAGAAACAAACCTCCACAGCAGACTGAGCTGAAGAGTGAGACTTTTTTTGGACTTAGAAAGGCAAGAGTCTGTGGAAAAAAGCATGTAGTAACTAGGAACCACATTATCAACGCCTCACCCTTTACAAATACGAAAGGACAGTTCATAGAGCACATGCCAATGTTTATCAAAGTCAAGAAAAGACATAAAGATATTTGATATCTCAAAGTAGTTACAACTGTGGAAAGTAGTCTATGAGGGAAATACATTATATTTTTATCAAGAGGAAGGATGTCGTATTCATTTCATAGTTTGATGATAGGGGTGCTGCAAGGGAGACGCAAACATTCTTTGTGATCTTTTGTCCTCCTGTTGTTTTTTCAGTTTCCCAAGCAGAAGTGCTGTTCAGCGACAAAGTCACCTCCAGATATTAATTAAAGAAAGCAGAGAGGCAGCACTATAGCTAAGGATGGGACTGCAGGCTCTGCTTCTCTATATGCCATTACCTCGAGTTCCCTTTGGAAATTCTGAATTATTCAAGTCAGTATACTGTTTGTATGATGTAGCTCATATCTGTCAAAATCTCTGTGTGTTCAACAACAAAAGGACAGGGGAAAATGGATCTCCTTCAAACAAGAATACCAACAAAATGCTTTGCACAATATTCAGAATATGATGTTGGCTTCTTTCTGTAGTGCTTTCATTATTTTTAACCTGATCTTTCCATACTCATGATAGAGAGATTGTATTGAAACCTTCCTGCTCAGGTTAAAATCCAGAAGCAAAATATGATGGAAAATATACTTGTTTTGGGAGACAATGCTTGCTAATACCATGACAGGAGTGGTAGCATTTTAGAACTTGAATCTGCAGCTGTTCTTTCACACAGGAAGAGAAAAGTATGAAAACTAACCAATCAAAGAAAACCGGACCAGAAATATGTGACTGAAAATTATGGCTAACAGAATTATAAACAACTAATCCTTGTCATTAATTGTCACATAATAGATTACTTATATTGCCAAGATGAAAGCCTTTTGCTAACAAAGAACTGAACTACTCTTAAAGGTGAATTAAAATGGTTACCTCTACATTATTTATTACAGAATTTTATAGCTCATTTTAAGCAACTCCTGACAAATTGACACACTACCGCTTAATTAATTGTGCCATATTTCATAAAGTTAATACAACAGATTTTTTAATTGCATATGAGGTAGTTACATGTTCTTGTTGAATGAAAGCGAAAATAAATCTGCATCTGACATCAGCTAAGTAAAACAAACTTACCAAATCACAACAGTATGGCTGTTACCCACATACACTGAGAATTTCCAGATGAGACTATGCTTAGTTTCAGTTCCTTTCACTATATGTCATAATACCCATTTCCACTACATTTTTATAAGTGTACTTATTCACATTTCATGAAGATAGTTTCTACTGAGAGATGTTTACAGATGAGAGAAAGCACTTGCAATGCAAAAGAGATGGGACAGATGATTTCCTTTGTTTTTCTCTATGTAGAGAATGCTGGCTAACTCCTAATGATGCTAAAACTTTGTCTGTAACTAAAGCTTGCAGCACCTTGCAGTATGTTAGTCTACTGAAATGGTACAAATAATCCTAGTGGTGATGCAGTTAAGCCAACATAAAAATGGTTACACCAGTATAATCACCAGTATAATTTATGCTTATAATAGTGATACAGGGAATTAACTAATTAACACTTAACTAATTAATATTTAGAGAACTAACACTTAAGGAGCTAACGCTTAGAAAGCAAACCCTTAACCCACAACACTTAGAACCCTTAACCCACATTACAATTGCCTAGCTTTGCTTAGCCTAGTGTAAGAGAAACAAAAGTTTATTGACGACTTTACAGGCCTTGCAGGGAGACAAAACCTTGGGTGCATCCTTGGTGCATCCTTGGGTGAATTAGATAACCGAAACTTGGGCGGGGGACAGGAGATACGCCAGTTCTAACCAACTCAGCAGTCTGAGTCCCAGCCAAATCAGCACACCAGGCAAGAGGTGAACGTGTACAGAGATGACCCCAGTTCACAATCACTGTGCAGGTGCAACCAGGAGCGGCCAAAGGTGGAGACTATGGAAATGATTTCCTGGAACTCATTGTAATAAGGACCACCTTCTCGGGGACAGGTTATGAATATGTATAGGCGTTCCTAGAACTTTCATGAATATGTAACACTTCACAGCATTTAACCAAGCTCACAGCTACTGGAAATTTGCACACGTCTTTGGTGGAAATTATTTCCCCGTGTGTCCAGTGCTGAAATAAACATACCTGCTTTACAGTCTCACAGGTTGTAAGGTCAATTACCGCGCCTCAATAGTAAGGGCACTCTGAAATAATGCAGTATCCTATGAAGTTCCAAAAAGATAAATATTGGTATGAGAATGGACTCATGATTTCCTACACATCCAGTTGGTTATACCAATGTAAAAAAACTATGCCTAGACCACCAGAACAAAGACAAATTAACGGTTCTGCCCTAACGTTACCATGATCCCCAAACTTCATGGCTGTAAATGAAAACTAAGGACCTCAAATCTCAGCTTACCGTAGCTTGACACTACTAATACTTTGTTATGTCACTGCAACTCTTTATAAAGTTAGAACTCCATGCAAACTACAAACACATGCAAGTGATGAGTTTTCACCTTCCAACATATTTTAAAGTAAATGTAATAAACTTACTATGTAATAAACTTACTATCTCCAGATAAGCTAAGGGTCACTGAGGTTACTAAGGACACTTAGGCTAGTCTCAACTTAGAAGTAGCAGAAAAAAGACAGAACCTATAGCTGAAAGTATACACAATATGTAGGTCTTAATTTGTCCTCAAAAAATATCCCTGCCTAAGGGGCTACCTCCATGTCTCTTTCTTCTTGAAAAGTTGTTTTTGTTTGTTGGTTTGGGTTTTTTTATGTAGCTCCTCCTGCTTCTCTACTCAGGACATTATCATTGTACTCCCTGAAAACATTCCTTTGGCATCAGTTTAACAATCCCTTCTCTCACTCTTCGTCAGCTGCCCTTCTTGCTTAACCATTGTGATTCGGTGGGAGTGATTAGACGCTTAGCACATTAAAAAAGTCTTGCTGCATATTCAGCACTTAGCAGCCTATCCCAGAATCCAGTATTATTAAACCTTATCCTACAAAAGAAACATTTAGCTCTTGCACATTGTTCCTCATCCATGCATCGCAGCCCCACAGAACTGCTGGCAGCTATGGGGAATATTTACTCATCAGATCTCAGAAGAACTTTGGAAAGTGGCCACCAGCAGGTGAAACTGAGCAGGGACCATCCACACCTGAAATGCTTCAAGATCCTTAGGAAGAGAATGACACTGTAATTTGGAAAGGCTTTAATTTCAAATTTCAAATCAATCTCCTAGATATGAACAAAAAAATCATTCCACTGCACGGGTAATCACTTTTTCAAAGACACAGCTAACCTATCTGGAAGTTCACCATTCACAAGCTATTGGCAACTCATGGACAAGGTTCAGTCCAGAGACAGGCCGAAGGATGCACGCACACACTACGCTACGGTGTCTTGAGGCCTGCCTTTCTCCAGTTTGGCTTCTGGCCACATTCCCTTCTTAAGGAAGGGAATGTGAATGTTTTCCTTTAGCACTTTAAACTGTCAGTCACCTAGCAATCATTTGGCACTGACAGGCCTTAGCTCTTCTTTCTCATTCCCTCTCTTGGCTACTGCGGTGGCTCCTGAAGAGCTTATGTGCCACACATTCTGCGGCCAAGGATATGCAGAGAACAAGTCCCAGGAAAGAAGATGGGCCAAACACAAGCAGTGAGAAACCTAAAAACTGCAAACTAACGGCAAGCTTGAAGACACTTCCCATATTTCAGTAAGTCCTGTGCAAACTGCCTGCAAAGTCTCTTCCAACCCATCTTACCATAGTCTCACTCATTTTGAAAGCTCTTTCACAAAATAAAGTCTACCACAAAAGCTGGAAATGCTGTTCTAAATGCCTTTACATCACTGAATTAAACCAAGCATCATGAAAGCTAATTTCCTTCCGAATAAATACAGAAACATTTCATGTTGTGGATCCTGTAGAAATTCTTAACAAATTAATGTAATCTTAACTTTCATAATATATCCGTGTCAAACAGGACCAGGAAGCTTTTCAGTTATCGCATACCAGCAATAACCAATACACGTTGAAAGCTTTCAAATTGAAAAAAAAACCCACAAGTGAAGTTCATAAATAATGAATGAGCAAAGCCTTTGTCATGAATTTCTATCCACTTGTAGGCAACAATTCCTTTGTTTAAAGACAGAAATGCTGAGATTAAGAATCACAGTTCAAATAAGGAAGAAAATGTCAGGTCAGATAGAAGATTATTCTTCAGCAGAAGCTGCCAGAAAAGAATGAATCGAGGAAGAAAAATATGTTACCTTTGCAAGGATTTTAACTACCACAGTTTTCAGCCCTTGTAATTAGAATTAAAAATCTGGTTTGCCCCAAGAAATATTACCTTCATCTTTTAACTCCTGTGTAACTATTTCCTTCATCTGAAGTTCTTGTCTAGTGCTTTATTTCTGAAATCCTGGATTCCAGTGCACACAACATGCAGGAAATCCTGAATTATGAAAGCAAATTATGAAAGCAAATGATAATTACTCTTCATTGCCAGTTCACAAGTCCTAGCTTTCATTCATCCACAAAGCAAAAGACAGAAAGGTTAAACCAGACAAAGGCCAAACAGTGTATGTCAGGAGTATGCAGCCAGGATAAAAGCTAAGAAATCTTAACCCTGGGCTTATTTCACTACGTTAGTAATGATATTTAGTCAACAGGACATATCAAGCAAGTAAGCAAGCAGCACATAAAATGTCATTAAGTATCCTGAACTCATAAAAAGTCAAGTCGTTTTATAGCCCAAGAAGATTTTTCCATAAAAAGTTCAAGCATCTCAATTTTTAATTAATTTTACAGATTCTTTTTAACCTTTGTTTTTACCTTCCTGATTTTATGTCTGTCTCCCATTTTGCTTGTTAGACTGGCATCTAACTTGACATAGAAGTTTAGTAATATCGTTCATGTGGATTTAATACCTACATTTCTTAGGTATCGATATATCAATTATATATCAAAAAGCTATACAATGAAACAAAAAATAATCATTTTGGGTTTACAATAATTATTTCTTAAAATCTGAATTGTTTAGATCATTATTTTACACCTTTCATTCAGGAACCTGAGAAAGATATAAACAATTATACAACAATGAAGGGAGATTATCTACGAAGTAGAATGACTGGTGTGATGAAACAAGTGTATAGAGCTTACATTAATTCCTCTAAAAAGAACTTTCTCTTTCTTAGGATGCTTAATAAATTCCTTGATAGTTTGAAATGAGTTTGCGTATGAGATCATACCTTTTTGGTTTTCATACTTCTAGCATAAAATCTTAACTTAAGAATCATAATCAGACTCTATAACCACTGATACATATGTCAGTAATTTGAATTACCTTTAACTCCATTAAGGAAGTTAACAGATACAAACATATTCAAACAGGTAAGGTATGATTCCATTTTAGGATACATGCATGTGCAACAACTGCAACATCTCAACCCAGCTACGGGATTTCCTATTCTATTGTTCATCCTCTTTTATGATTTGATTAACTTCTCAGAGAATGAAAATCCTCATCATTTTGAGAGTTCATTTGCCAAAGTAAATGATTCCTTGAAATCATACAGTACATCGGAGTGTAAGCATACCTATGAGTTTTTTTAATATTAATATTTATCTAAACATAACATGGTCTACAAATAAAAATTGGAATTGAATTCACTTATCACTTGGAATCACCTCTTTCTAGCAGAGTCCAAAACCAGTGAGCTTTTCTTGGCTCAGAATTTACAGTGGGAAATAGCACTGCATGTGTAAAACTACAGGCAGCCAACATGAGAAGAAATTTTCTCAATTATCAAATAATAACAGAACTGTATTAATTGTTGTGTGCCTTTAAGAACCTTTACTCTAACACACTAGTCCGTTTTCTACAGCAGGTATGCTAGGAAATCAACCTGTGCAGACACACAGGCTTGGGCTGGCTTCCCGGGAGACTTCCCAGGAGATTTTGGGGTTTGAAGGGCCATCCAGGCAGTGACAGGTTTGGATGCGGATGCCACTGATCTGCAGAGAAGTCCCCCTGGCAGCAGCCCAGGGCCCAGCAGCAGCTCCATCTGTCAGAGTCTCTCTGGGAGAGGAACAACTGAAGCCAGGACTGCGCAGGAGGTGGAGGTGCCAGTGAGAGAGGCCGTGGCCACGTTTTGTTGCCTCTTGAGCTCCATTTTGGAGTGCTGAAGCATCAGAGACCGTGAGGCACAATTCAAGATGTACCATGATACTGCACTAATTCAAAGACAAGGGCCAGCAAACCATAGGATGGCAGCGTATCCATTTTGACAGTTTATGACACTTCCAAAGAAACCCAAGCTGACAGGGCAGTAATGTTTCCAGATCTCTTATCCAAGGGGAATAAATGCAATTATTATCTTGCTGGTGCTCTGGAAACTGAGTCTCAGTAGGCACAGTGTGCACTATCAGGAGAGTCTGGCAAAAGAAAGATTTGAATCATTATCACATTACCAGAGAATGTTTTTTTTAGTTAACCCAAAGGTTACTCACGAACTTAAGTCAAATTCACCAAGCGGTGTCATTTAGGGAAGAAATGACTGGGAATAGAACTGCTGTCAGTCTGTTCTGATTCACCAGGTTAAAGTTCATCTGAAGCTGAAAAATGCATGACACCCAAGACAGTAGCCTAATCCTGGCTTCCATCTGCTGGCTCAGCATTTAGGTTTTCCATACAAACCTGATGGAAGATGTGGCTGGCCACGACCAGGGGATGTCCTGACAGGAAAGACAGCCCTGGAGACACGGATGACCCTGACTCCAACCCAGCTGCACCCTCTGGTTGAATCAGACAGAAGATCAGGGTGATATTTCCCTCCTCCCGTATGTTTAATATTGGAACATTTAATTTGATTTTCTCACGGATGGTCAAAAGAAATGTTTCACTACACTTACCTAAACATATTACTTA
Source organism: Caloenas nicobarica (assembly GCF_036013445.1). Classification (NCBI taxonomy): domain Eukaryota; kingdom Metazoa; phylum Chordata; class Aves; order Columbiformes; family Columbidae; genus Caloenas; species Caloenas nicobarica. The sequence continues at coordinate 100,193,118 of NC_088246.1, read as the reverse complement.
TCTGAAATTTTACATTCTGTTTAAACTGGAGTATCGCTTATTTTTTGCAGCTGAGAAGACAAATTAAAAAAACCCAAACCAGTTACTTAGAAAACCCTGGATGGTTACCTCTTTACCAGAGAGGCTTTTCTTGTCAGCGTGGTGACGCACAGCACAACCCTTGACAGTAGCTCCAGTCTGTGGACAGCTTGAGCTGACCTGAACAGTGCTGCCAAGCCTCTGCCACCGTGCTTTTGGGGGGGTGCTCAGACATACAGAACAAGCTGCATGATGCAGTCCTCCTTGTGAGAGCTGGGTGGCCCTTCCTAATTTCTATGATAACCAAACTTAAATGCATAACATGACAGAAATAAAAATGTCCTCCGTGACAGAAGACGCCTGCTGGCCCAGAGGATAGGAGCGAAGTAGCACGCTAGCTATTGCATGGATGTGAAGAGGTGCCACTTAGCAAGGCAGTCTGCGCTTTCTGGTAGGCTCTCAGGAGGCAGGAACAAAACAAAGGCTCCGTTATTGCACATTTGGATGCATACCTATGACTACGTGCTGAGGGCCTTCCCTGGCCATGTGTCGGGGTTGTGCTTCCCCTTCCCGGGGAGGGCTCAGCACACCCTGAGCAGTGCCTTGCAAGATGCTGTGCCTGGTCTGCTCCAGCTGAGAGGTCAGAAAACGAGATGCTCTGGCTGCTTCCTTACGTACTGCATCCTTAAACTTTCTCAGAGTTAGGAGTGCATTATTTAGAGGTTGGAGTTTTACAGTTACCATGCCTGAGATGGGAGGAGAGCAGCAGCTGTTGTGCATATTACAAGTGTTGGATCTGAACTACTCACTATGTCCTTGGATATCAACTCTTGCCATTACACCAGGTGGCCTGTGAAAACACTGTAGCATATAAAGAGCTTTGAATATCTTCTTCATGATTCAGAGTCAAAGCCAAAGGCAGAATTCCCACTGCCCTCATCCTAAGATACAAAATAAGATAGCTGAGGCAGCACTGAGCACATTTATACAAAGCTGCAAACTCTATGCTCTTTTCTGTCTTGTAATTTGTGCAGTAACTGTCAGGGTTTTTTTCCTGTACAAAAAGAAAAAGCAACTTTTGACTCAGCCAGGCTGGCTTATTCTAGATACTTTATTCAGGAAGAGTAGGGGATGCGTTCTTGAAAAAAAATTAGAGCAACAAAGAGCCCACTTGTATAATAACCCACATCTGCAAGTAACCTCTCAATGAGATATAGGGGAGAGTATAAAGGCACTCAAGTAGTGATACTTCCCTAGATCACTCTTCCAGCTTCCACTGCTGAGGAGAACAAGAGAGCTGTCACTCAGAGAGCTGTCAAAAGCCACAGACACCGAGCCCTTCAAGCTCTGGCCCTCTCATGACAATCAGCTCCCCATGCAGTAGCCTGGCTGGAGGCTTGGAGCCACATGAGATGACAGATTGCATTTCCCTGTCCTCGGGGAGGTACACTCCCCATCAGAGACAGGCTCGTCACCACCACATTTAGGGATGACACACCAGAGAGCGAGAAACAAGAAATGTTACACAACCCCAGGACGCCCATCTAACCCAAAAATTGCGTGATTCAGAGGGTGAGAAAAGTGCGTTTGGGAGTGCTACTTCGGGTGTTTCTACAAGCAGAAGTTGCTGCTGAGAAGTTCCTCTTGGTAGTATTTGTCTCTTGCCTGTCTTTTTGACTCCCAAGAGGCTACCTGAGAAGTGCAAGTTTGGGGGACCCACCAAGAGGAGGGGTGCTGTGAGACCATAAGCACACAAGCGAGGAACCGAAAGCCTGGGGCTTTGGCCGAGGGGTGCAGGGGTAAGGCTGTGCAGCCCCATGGCCTGAGGGCCTGGAAGACGTGAATTCTCTGTGCGAAACAGAAAAAGTGCCCATGCCCTGCTCAGTTCTCACAGGCTTTAAGAGACAGATCCAAGAGAGGGATCCACTCACTGCTGATCTACAAAAGAAGAGGTGGGGTTTTAAAAAAACAGCATTTGAAAGGTTCTGTGTACCAGCCCAGCCCAACAGGCCCCTGCAGTGATACTTTTCACTTTATGAATTTCCATTTGACACCCTTTTTTTCTTGGTTTTTTTTTTAATGTAAGTGTATGTGCATTGTATGTCAGGATGAGGCCAAAACAGTTTTGGAATGTAAGATAGTCAAGAATAGCCAAATCAGAATTTGCCCTCCTCCACCCTGATACACATTTCTCATGTTGGTAGAGATGTTTGGCTTCCTTCATTTACTACCAGTAAATTTTAGTAGGATGCATTCTAGTCTTGAACTTCAATATTTACCATGACTAAACTTACAGGGAAGAAGACCAATAACATTTGCAAAAGAAAGCTCATTCAAGAAACTACTTCGGTTTGAGTTTGTGTGTGTGGTGGATTTTTTTTGTTTGTTTGTTTATTTGTTTTTTTAAACCTGTAAGCTGATCTTATATTCAAAAGGAAAGAAACATACTCCAATTGGAACTTGCTAAAAATCAAAGTTCCAGGGAAATACATAAGTTTTCCTGCTATTTCAGTGAATCTATGCTTGCTTTAACCTGTTTTGAATAATCTGTTTGTACTACTAATCCACTGGAAAAACCAGAAAGGACGAAAAAGAGCCAACACTAATCTCCTCTTACTATTAATTAGGAACAACACATATTTTACTGAGAGCAAAGAGAATGGTGTAGAGGACTGATTAAGATACAATGAAGAGTTTTGAAATGATAGTCCCTGATTTTATCTTTAATGATTGCTTCAAAATTTTCTTGAAATATGGTATACTTCATTGTTGTGCTAGTTTATTTAAAATTCTGATTTATTTTTCCTTTTATTTCTTCATCTGGAGTTTGAATAGCTACAGAAAACAGGCTGTATTAAGAGAAAAAAATCTCCCATTGAAAGCTACAGCTATGAAATTATAATTACTCTAAATAATAAAGGATTTAATAATTAATATAGAGCAGTTATATAATACACCTGATAGACAGCTCTGGAATAAAGTTGCCTGGCAAAGCACAGCCAGAGCACACAAGCATAGCTTTGTTTTTGTGCATAACATTAAATACACCCATCTAAGAGTTTCCAGAATCAAAACTGGTATTTTAGTTACTGAGAGAAACAGTTTGACAAAACAATCACAGTTTGAAAGAGTCTGTTCTGACCAGAAAACTGATAGCATACAGAAATGATAATTTTACTTTGAATGTTAAGTTGTTACAAGAGGACAGGATTTATGCCTATAGGAACGAAATATAATAGAAGGCAAAAATCCTTGAAAAGCTGATTAAAACTAAAAAAAACAGAAGTATGCATTTTTTTCTCACGTATCACTGTATTGCAGTATGACAGTGAAGAACAATAGAGACTTTACAATTGGCTGGGCTTAAAAGACTATATTAAATAAACTCCGTGGATTCACAAAACTCTGGAAAACCACTGTACAAAACTAATGTCATCAGTTTTTCATTACAACTGGAATCAAAACTTGAAAAAATCTAGTGTTTCAAATGTGAGGGGTATTTGTCTCCCTGTTCTAGCATAATGTTTTGCTTTTTGTCTAAGATGTTAAAATTGTAGATGTGTGAGTAAAGAAAGCTGAGGTTTGTTTGGAGTAGGAGAGCAAGAGGAATTCTGGAAGCAGGAAATGCCAAAAACAGTCTCAAGAAAAAAATATTTCGAAAAGCTTTCCCCTGAAACTGTTAGCAAAGTACTACTATAAGCTATCTATAAAAGTCAGTTGTCTCACAAACTTCAATTGTGACAAATCTGAAAGTAAAAAATAGAGTGATTAAACTGAAAAGGGGATTTAAATCTTACTTGAAGTGAGTATGTATCTCAGTGCACACGTATCTAAGCAACTGCTACCAACCTCTTGCTAGTTACAGCATTCACTGGAAATTTAAAGGACAGGATATCAGGAAGAAAAGAAAGATTGAATGGACCAGAATCACAATCTATGTCACATGTTTAGCAGAATTAGTTAGCAGAATTATGAAAATAAAGTACTTTATGGATTTGACCATAAATCTTTAACCCCTCAAATTTTAAGAAACTCAGTACAAAACTATGTCAGAAAAAGACTACTTAAACGTACAGTTTTTGTCTCTTCACCTTCTTTTACCCTATGGCTTCTTCTGCAATAGCTGTTACAGATCAATGGGAACTAGCAATGCAAGTCAAATGCTCTTATTAACTGCTTTTCAGTACAAGATGTAAAAATGTTGTCTTGCTTTCTTGTGGGTAGGTACAGAAAAAGTTAGCACCAATCTCTTGTTTCTAGACTTAATTAAGTTTGATTTAAGCAAGAACAATAGGATGTAAGAGAAAAAAGGTCAAAAGTCACAAGCACGTAGCAGCCAGAAACATGAAACTTGGCCTAGAGAGAGTCATGCTTCTTGTGTGAGACCAGTGCCTGGATCCTCACTTGCATATTTGGAAACCTGAGGCCCCCAACTTCCAGCTATAGTCCTTTCCTTATTCCTGATGCCCTCCTCACCTCAAACAGTGTTACCATCTCAGCATCTAGCACCTCCTGACGTTCTCGAAGGAACAGAGATGTCCCGGTCTTGGTCCTACACAGTCCTACAAGGACCAAGACCAGGAAAGAGAAGGGACAATGAAGGGGCCAGAATTTATAGAATATGTTGCATGCCACAAAATGCGCTAAGGCAGGGTTTGCTTGTGCCAAAAGCCCACCCTGCTTAAACCACTTTTTCACTCAGCTAGACCACATTACTCCTCATTGCATCAGTAGCATGTGTAAACACGGAGGAAAACACAGCTGCTGAAGAGAACAGCGCTCGTGTGGCATCTGTCTCTGCCCTGGCCTTGCTGCAAGAGGAGTCGATGACTCCTTTCCAATCACGCCATTCATGGGAGCGTGCTGATGTTTGGCAGCGCCTCTGTTTCCCACGTACGGCACAAACACTGAACTGTAGCTTGCTTCGCCTTGCTCTGCTGAGTAATTTGTGGAACCCAGCAGCGGATATATTCCTAGAAATGGAAGTTTCTTACTGAAGTGGAAAATATTCTGTAACTCCCATAGCCTGTTCTAGGAGACAGGCTGTTTCTGCAGATGCTTTTCATACCTGAGCTGTAGAGGATAATGGTGTTGCAACTCATACAGTCAGGGTGAAAGCAATTCTCACTTCTGCAACCGGTATTGAGAGCTTGTCAACTTGCTGTGTCACTTGGTTTTTTTCTTTCCTGTGTAGCGTGCCCTGAGTTGTTCTGGCAGACTTCAAAGCTGCTATTTTATTCAAAGATAGCACATCATGGGGTTTCTGGTATTTCTTGTGCAAGTATGTGGGAAGGACATTAGAGCTACCATGAAAATTTTATGGACTTTTCCGGACTAGCCATTAACTACACATTCCTTTCCAGTTCATGCTACTACCCTCAAAATACTGAATCCCTTAGTGGCTTTGACAATCCCCTCAGCCCCAATATAACCAAAAAATCATGTTTATATGGCAATATGCCTCAACTGTCCCTAACAAAGTCAACAAAAAACTTAACCTGTGGCAAAATTTCCTTGTTTTTCATGTTTTCTTTTTAAATTTCAGCAAGGTTATAGGGCTGACAGGGAGACCAGAGAAAGAACAGAGAACAGGCTATCACACGTAGAACTGCAGGAAAGACAGAGCTCAGTGGTCAGGCAGGGCAACCAGGCTAAGCACAGCGATCACAAGGCACAAGTGGTGGGAGGTGCAGAGAGATGGTGGAAGGACAAGGACACCACCTCACCATGCTTCATTTCCACTACTTATAGCAGCTGATCTTGGAGCCCTGAGAAACAGCCACGTAGATCCATAATCCTTGTATAACCCAAAAAGAAATATTATTTATGGGCCTATCATTAAGTCCTTATCTTTTCATATCTAGAGAGTCAAAGTTCCTTGAAACTAATCAAGTGCTTTGGGCATATCACTATCATTTTGAAGTTTTCCAGAAAAGAACCAAAGAGTCATAAGTCTCATTCAACCAGGTCCAGTTCAAAAGCATTAATTTACCACCAGAACGGGGTACCTGCTCAGTTTGTGATTTTTGTTTATAAATCTGTCCTATTGAGTTTCCTGATTTTGCCTATAAAAATGAAGCAATGAACAAGCAGATGGAAAACATAAACTGATGCTGCATTTTTTAAAATGTATAAAATCCATGATGACTTTTTAAACTAAGGGCCTGATGTCCTCAGATGTGTTTCTATTTCCTTCAGTGAGGCTTTCCATATCTTAGAGGGTTTTTACAAGAAATACTGTAAAACCTATACTGCTGAAAGATAACTGGATGCAACCGAAAGCAAAAACTACATCAGTTTTATGATCTAGCTTGTACATTTTCTGTTACCTTCAATAGTTAATACTGGTTTTGTGAAGACCTGCCCACTGATTTTAGTAAGAGAAATTGAGTAAGTCTATTTTGAAGTGGTCCAATTGCCTGCTCCTACTTTCTTAATAAAAGCCTCCTTCGTAACACCCCATCCAAACCTTTCATTGCACTTAAACACGAAATTACGTACTATCTGAAACCCAATAACATGCTTCTTAATTATCTAATTCTCATTCACTTAAAACAAATGATAATTATTTATTCTATACCTTGACCTAGCACAGAGTGTAATTTAAAAATCAAGAGAGCACTATACCTATAATTTGGTGAAAAAAGAAGTATCTTGAATTTCTCTCCCTCCTGCATAAGAGATTTTCTTAGAGGAATCTGTGTATGACTAATTTAGTTCTATATCGAAAAGAAAAGAAGCCTCTTGAAGAGCAAGTTGTACAAAATTATCACAACTAATTTTTGCTAAGAGCATGTCAGCTCAGATGATATTTATCATGAAATCAACTTATAGTTCTAATTACCGTATAAATGATAATATTTTTCTTTTCTTACTAAAATAATCTCTCAATTTATTTGATTTACAAGCAAAATCAAAAAGTGCAAAACATAACTTTAAAAATATTTAAATATTTTTCCCAGGCATTAAGCATTTAGCAAAATTTAGTAACTTTTAACAAATATTAAAAAAGAGAAAAATATTGCAGAAAATAAAAAAATTAAATTATATATTTACAGCAAAGCACAGCGTAAGTTTTTAGATTTTTAAAAATTTTTTTCCTCCACAGCTTTGATTGTTAAAATATTCTGTGTTGGTAACAAATTTGATCAGAGAGCGACACAGCAGTTAGCTCTGTCTGTACTCAGGCCACCAGATACCCAACTGGCTTACTGCACTGAACAGCAGGCAGCGTGGAGGGACAGAGTCAGGCACAGCTGTCCACCAAGTCCAAGGCAACAAGCCATCAGAGAGGTGCTTCAGGGAGCTCACAAAGTCTCCAAAACCCTGGTATGACACTAACGACTTCTGTGCTCTTAAAGTTCATCCCAGCACTGAACTCATCAGCCTGAGATGATGCATCCCACAAGATGGCTTGGACAAGGCAACCTTCTGCTGAAGACACACAAGCTACCACATCTGAGAAAGTCTCACCATTTCACAAGCTGTTGAGTCCTTAACTCAGCTACACTGTTCAGGTACAACTGAGCTTTGGCATCATAAATACACATTTGAAATAATTTCTCACAGCATTATCTACTACAAAACTGATCTGCTCAGTTTTTGAAAATAAATTCTTTTTCCCAACCACCTTTAAAGTCAGTCTAAAGGCTGAAACTTGACGTTAACAAAAGTCCTTTTCACTTGTGAATGGATCTTCCCGTTCAGAGTTCGACATGGAGGGAGTAAGTAGTGCAACAGAGCCTGGCATTAAAACTCTTCCTGAAAGCTTCCCAGTTTATGGATGGTGTAGCTGTTTGGAGTTTACCATGATTTGCATGTACAGGAAAATGTTATGCAGTATGTAAGAGAGGATGCTAAAGCCCCATTTTTTCCCTTTGTCCTGCTAGAATAAGTAATTCAAGGTGATATCCCTACCAGTCCTGCTCTGAGGAACTAGTGTTTAGATTTGCTTTGCTCTCCAAATTACTGTGTTGGGCAGCGGGAGGCGGGAGGATGGGGGGGCGGGAGGATGGGGGGATGGGCGGGCGGGCAGCATCTAAAATGAATTTAATCTTAATTTAATCTTAATTTAATCTTAATTGGCATTAGTTTGGACTTTCTCAGTAAGGATGCTGAGTTCTCAGATTTACAGATTTAATTTTGTTTGATTTACTCCTCAGCAGCACCAAAGTATTTTTGTGAGATCTAAAGCCAGTCAATAAGTGTCCGAAATTGGTTATTTAAACTTTACGAGAAGTGACTGCAGATTTCAAACCTACAGAACAGGCAACTGAACAGTGCTTGATTTTAGCTCATTATTACTGTTGTTAATTCCTCCCTTTCATAGCCACTACAAAGTTTATTAGTTAGAATAATATTTAGTGGGATTCATCTGTTATCTTCCCCCTCCACTCTGCCCTGGTGAGGCCACGTCTGGAGTACTGCATCCAGTTCTGGCCCCTCCAGTCTAAGAATACAAGGAATTACTGGAGGGACTCCAGTGATGGGCTATGAAGATGATTAGGGGTCTGGAGCATCTTTCTTATGAGGAGAGATTGAGAGAGCTGGGTCTGTTCAGCCTGGAGAGGAGAAGGCTGAGAGGGGATCTCATCAATGCTTATAAATATCTCAAGGGTGGATGTCAAGAGGATGGGACCAGACTCCTTTCAGTGGTGCCTAATGATAGGATGAGGGGCAACAGGCACAGACTGAAACACAGGAGGTTCCGTCTGAATATGAGGAAAAACTTCTTTACTTTGTGGGTGCCAGAGCACTGGAACAGGCTGCCCAGAGAGGCTGTGGAGTCTCCTTCTCTGGAGACATTCAAAACCTGCCTGGACACATTCTTGTGCGATCTACTCCAGGTGAACCTGCTTTAGCAGGTGGGTTGGACTAGATGATCTCCAGAGGTCCCTTCCAACCCCAACCATTCTGTGATTCTGTGATTCTGTGATCTGTTCAAACTTCAATGAGCATGGTGTAGACTTCCATATCTCATCCACCTTGTCCAGGCTCCCTGTCAAGATGTTGAAAGAAATGGGCACTTCCTGTAGAGTATGATTTGCTTGGTCTTAGGTACTGTAGACACGTACCTAAGGATAAGATTGAGTTTCATGCTGGAATTACCTGTATCTTTCTTTAAAGTGGACCAAGACAACTTGCCCAGGCATAAATATCCGGGTAAGTTATTTGACTTTACATGGATACCAGAGGTGAGACAGATTTCATCTTCTGAGATGACCATCTTACAAAAGAAAGATGAATGAAAACAAACATAGATCTAATAAATTATTCCCTTAATACACACAGATGCATCGCATGTAGTAGCATAGCTTTAAAAAGAATTACAGAACAAATGTTTGGAAGAAATATTTGTTAAAAGGCTGCTAAAGAAAACAATACCTGCTAACAAAACCAATTCCTGCTGTCAGCTGAACCTGTACAAAGAGAGCTGAGCACACAAACAACAGAAACTGGGTTCAGTCAAAGATGACTGCTGTTGCACTGATATGTTTGGGCTTAGGCTATTTCTTGAAATTTCCTATCGTTTTAACTAGTTTAAGATAATTGTTTAGCTTTTCTCAGTAATAAAGCACTTCAAAGGTCTATGACTGTTGAAATACAAGTTAGGGAATTTCCACTTCTATTTCCAGTTGTGTTGGCCAGGAGTTTTAATGAAAGGACTTATCACAAACCTAGGCACGCAGGTCAAACACAAATATAGGCATCATTAACAGTGCAAATATATCCCAGAACCAACCCAATACTTTTTTGTGACAAGAAAGAGGATTTCCTGTTAGTCCCATTTAGCCCCGCTAGGTCAGTCACAGGAACACTCCTCTGAGATACAGTAAAGATGAGTTTAAGTTCCTTGTCCAAACAATTTGGATGAGGGATCTAAACTCAGCTCTCCCCCGCTTTAGATGAATGCCCCAGCTCCTGGACTGTAATTTTGCATTTTCTTTGTGGTAAATTAATATTTTGTTATTTATACATAGCAAAAAAAATCCAGCATGAAAGACTAAGAAATTCACCCCAGATGTATCTCAGGATCAGTTCAGTAACTTCAAAATAAAGAGAGGTTTTGATGCAAATCCCTGCTCCACATCAAGCAGAGGATGGAATCAAATCTGAATTATGCACCTTTCCGGTGGGTGGTCTGCCTGTTAGGCACACAGATGTCTTGAGCAAAACTGCACCTGACAGGGTAATTTCTTGGACCTGCACACCACCCAGAAATGTAAGAAAACACCTAGTTTGTCCTGAGGTACTAGGGCTTAGATGTGCCATATTTTAGTGTGAGTCTGGAGCAGACAAATGCAGGTGTAAATATGGGCATGCAGGGAGTTCAAGACCAGGCAAATGTCTGAGGAACAGCTCTGAGGATCTACATGCTTTATCTTATTTAGCAGGGTAAAGCAATTAAAATCACTTGCAATGAAGTCTGAAATATGCAGTTACTGAATAAAAATTTATCATCCGAACCTAGAAGGTAATTTCCACCTGACAAGCACAGTCAGTTGGTGCACGTATCAAAACCAAACCAAAACATTAAAAATGACATGTGAATAACTGTTCAGGCACTTTTGCAAACATTAATTTCTGTGCACATCTTTTGTATTTGTACTCCTGTGAGAAGGCATAGCAGCAGACTTTCACATACCTAGTACATCTCAATATTTCTTCAAGGAAATAAGGATTTGTATTTCATATAACTCAATAACATATTTTCTGTAATTGGGTACCTATTATCAATATTGGTTCAGGTTTTTGATTATAGAATGAGATCAAAGTGGGCTGTGGAACAATACCTTAAAAATTAAAACCAGCTAGAGCCCTAGATGAATAGCTAAGATGTGTAAAACAAGGACTGACACATTGTCTGTCAGATTATAGGTTTGATTGCACGAGATGCTGAAAGTCCTGAATGTCTAATCAATTTAACGTTTCAGGATCTACTCAGAACTTTGCTGGATCAGGCTCAGAGTTTACAATGGTGCAACTACACCGTCTTCATAAAGCACGTGTTAATTAAAGTATTTATAAACACAGCAGTAATTCATCACACCATAAGCTATTGCTGATTAAAGCCAGTAAGCTGGTTTTAAAACCCTGTGCACTCATTATAATCAAGTACGGGAGGATTCCTGAAGGCTTGACCCAATTCCAATGCAATTTGACCCAATTCAGTATGATGCAGCTCCATTTATATTTTATCTGTTGATTGGGTTCTATCCATCTACCAGATCAGCTATTGATTTCTACAGAACAGCACAATGTGTAGAATAATTTCAGATGAAAAGGAGAAACATGTATTGTTCAGTTTTGTTTGTTCTTGGCCACTCCATCATCTTTATGAAAAAAAAGAAAGCTAGCCTGATCCGAAAAACGAAATGTGGATGCCATAACCTTCCTGGCAGCTTGTTCTACTGCCTGACTATTACACCCAATGATTTGGCTGACATTTAATCTAAACATTCCCTTACATCTTTATCTAGCCTCGTAATTATGGACTAGAGCAAAAATCCTATCCTTGAGAATGGCAGCTAAATTGTAGTATAGAAAGGGAAACCTACCACGTGTACAAGCCAGGAAGCTTTCACCTGTTTTAGATCTTTATGAGGAACACACAGCTTTTTGTTTAGGTAATCAGTGGCGATTTCTTGAACTGCAATTCACAAATCTCAGATGAGGACAATTCCCAGTAAACTCATATTATCTGAGAAAATGGAATTCACAGGAGAACGTTCTAGTCAAAGCACAAAGGAGTTTACCAATATTTGAGGGATTGATTGCTACCAGCCCTCTACAAAGATGGGAAAATACACACATGATGGTGACAGAGGGCATGCTGTATGTTGTTTATGCCGGGTCTGAGAGAACAGTACATGTACATCACTAATTTTTATACAAAATTTAACCAATTGTAAAGTTCTTAGCATTTGTACCAAAGGAAGAATTGAACCTAGTTTGCAAGGTCTAGTTTTCTAGCAGCCCTCTGCCCTGGGGCGATACTAACAAAGATCAATACAAAAGGATTGACAGAAGCGAAATTCAGAGAACCCTGTAGCTTGTATCTCCTTTCTGCCCATCTTGGGCAGCTTTCCTGTTTCTATATTAGTCAAGAAACTATTTGTAAATGCTAAGTGGCAAACCATTTGACTGAATTAGAGTAACTTTACGAAGCATTTCAACTCTGTGTTTCCATCTCCATCCTGAGCAACGTAAAACAGGGACAGAATTTCACTTTCATAATGCAAAGTGACTAAAAGCCACTCTATGACTTAATCTTTCACCTAGTTAAAATTGGGTCTGTCAGCATAGAGTATTCCCATTTCTTTATCAGGACCTCGAATGAGCTTACCTCAGCTGCTTGTGACTTTCCCAGTGCTAGAGATTTTCAGCATTAGTCATTTTATACTTGAGAATAGAAGGAAAAAAAATTGTGAGCTTTTACCTTTGATCTTTTAATTGCTGCCTTTCGAGTGCTTGATTTATGGCATGCAAATGCCACATTTCACTCCCTTATGCCCATCTCCCCCTTTTTTACTTGTTTTTAATAATAGTTGCAAAGCTAAAAAGATGAAAGGAAAGCAAGCAAATGGAACATACCTAGTCTTAAATAAAGCACTTCATAATATTCCAACCTAAATTTATCTAAAATGATGAGCATATAAATGCCACCTGGAATGCATACTGCTTGAATGAGTGTAAATTACAGAGAGTCATGAAATCAATTATATTGTAATGAAGGATACTGCTGAGCCACTTTTGCACCTGTTCTTTTAGTCTATACATTAATGAGGTGGTGAAAGCACAAAGCAACAGATATCATCTCTTCTCTCACCATCCTTTGCATCTGCAGCTTGCAGTTCTCTGGAGTTCAGGAAAAGCACTGCAAATTCTGGCGTTCAAATAAGCATAATTTTAATGCATGCCTGCCAGAAAAGAGGCAGCGCACATTTCTGCTGGTATCTGCTGTCCTGCACAGGGAGGTATGTATGCAGATTGTGAAGGTTCAAAGTTATTCTTCCAGTACATCTGCCCACAACCCTATGGAATACAAAGTCCTGGCAGAAATGCTAGCTGAATGGCTTTGTATGGCTGCATCTCTAGGCAGCAAAAATAACCTTTTCTTCCAACTTCTCTGGCCATGCAAGAGCAGCCAAGGCTTTGCTAAATGGGAGAGCCCCAGGCCAATTGCTGTAAATAAATGGAACCTGACAGATCATTTAAGATAAACTTTTATTCCTTTTAGAGTCTTATGCTGAGAAAGTCTCAGCACGAAATTCCACAAGGCAGACCTGAGGAACTACCTAGACTGTTTTTCTTTTTTAATTCAGTAAAAGAGCATGAAAACATTGCCACTATTCTGCGAGACCCCTTTTGTCAATCACAATGATGTCTAAAGGGAGAAAAGCTTGGAAAACTGCTTACATGCTCAAGTCTTCAGTTACAAAGCTGAGGGCAACACATTTATCTGTCTACTTTATCTTACAAAACAGGTTTCAGATTTGCTCATTTTTGGGAGAATCCATTTTTGGTAGCATTTTCAAAAATGCCTGAGTGATTTAGAAATATAAGTCTCATGACTCAGTTGCCTTTCCCCCTAACATTTTATCTTTTATATTTCTTACATTTAGACAGCCTTTTCCATACATGTAGATAGATCATAGAGGGCTAACAAAAAAATAAATTGAACTTTGGTTTTAAAAAAATATTGAAATATAAATCAATAAGAGAAAAAGAAAAATCAGTCTAACTGAAGCCCGGAGGAAGGATGGAATATTCTATGTACCTGCTGATCCATGGCATCAATAGGGCACTCTATACCCATAGGGCACATGTGTATATATTTATGACTTGTGAATCCAGAGTCCTTCCTAGAACTCTTGCTTCTGTGAATCCCACTAACTCCAAAGCCAGCCCACAGTTTGGGTTATGCGCACCACTGATTTTAGCTGTCAGTACATCATTGTCTGGCCTAAAGCTGCCTGAGTGTTGGGAGGCTTTCAGTGATTAAAATACGCCTAGAGTGCTGAAAAATGAACCTGTAACACACAGGCAATAATCTAGCATTTGGCTGCAGGTCATCGCTTAGATTGTCAACTGCATTTATCAAACCTGGATATGAGCAGTTAAAAAGCTTTTGATGATCTATAGCTTCTGTATACAACTGCAACCTTAAATCTAACTTAACATTTCTGGGTGTAAAAATTCATGAATGATTTTTCAAAACTTTCGCTCTCTTCTCTGAATTCAACAAACCCTTCATGTATTTATTGACCTTTGTGATTCACACTTCAGGGGCTTTTCGTAGTCTTTCCCTTTGAAGGGGGGAAGCACAGCCTAAATATGCAAACAACTCTCTCCTTTTTATCAGGCCCTCTGCCATTTACTAACACAACACTACGTTCGCCTGCTGTCACATCACAGTGCCACAGCCATGCTCCAAATGTCACATTAGCAAAGTCAGGTTAAAATCACTTTGTGTTATAACACTTTCTGCACTGACCTTTTGAAGGGCCTGAATGAGAGGAAGGCTTATTTCCCCTTGCTCTGTGCAGGGATCCTCTCCTTATTTTCTCTTCTAAATGCAAGAAGCATATGCTTTGTATTCAAGAGCCTGTTGGAGTTGCCAGCTTTTCCGAATGTGCAACATCCCTTCAATCCACTGAACGCTCTGCGGCTTCATCCTATAAACTATGTGGTACAAGCAGTCTTGTAAAAGAGTAAAATTGATTGCTCAAGGATTTGGGTCTCTGTGTATGTTAGACACCTTGTTCTTTCCAATATGCAGACTGAGGAGCACAGGAATCTGCTTCCCCAATGTGCTCAGCTTTTCATTTTAACATGTTCAGGGCAGAACATGGAGATATTTGCCTCACCAGGCTTACAAATAACCTGACCTTTTAAAACAGCCAGAACAGGGAATCTGTATTACTAATTTGGGACCTATAGCATACTTTTAATTGAGGCAAGGATCCACCATCTATCTATCCATATTCCAGTAATGATGTATCGAAACATTGTTTTTACAGCAACTAAAATGTCAGTTTAGAGAACCAGGTGCCAATACAATGACTGCCTGATCAGCTATGACTTGAAATTATACTAGCACTTGTAATGACAAAACAAAAAGAAACTATGATTAGGATGCAAAAAGGGGCACTAGTAAATATGAAAAGCAATTTGGTCTTTTGTGCCCTTAATAAGGAGGTACTATCTGGATTAAGATGGTTTCCATGCTGTCAAAGGTTTAGTACCATTGCCTGTATGAATTCTGCAGCACAGGATTCACAACTGCCTTTGGTCACCTACACTGTGATCAAACCCATCTTTGCTATTTTTTTAAAAATTGTTCC
Organism: Caloenas nicobarica; assembly: GCF_036013445.1. Lineage (NCBI taxonomy): Eukaryota > Metazoa > Chordata > Aves > Columbiformes > Columbidae > Caloenas > Caloenas nicobarica. Next base: position 100,177,753 of record NC_088246.1, on the reverse strand, counting down.
TTATTCATCTCCCTCATCTATGATAGGTCTTCCTGTCACCTTTGTTTTCTTGTAACACTGTAGTTAACATTGCCTACCATCCCAGAAGTGGTTGTTTAAAGGAAATTTTTAGTCAAATATTCTTCATTATGAAATTCCATTGACTTAGAGATCTGTCAGGCATTATAATCTTATCTTGGTATCTCTAGCCTACAACTACACAAACCTTTACATGCTGGCATGGTGTATTACTAAACAATATTCTGCTTTTGTCTGTTCAAATGCTGTAATGGCAGGTAATAAATCTATGTCATTTTAGTGACCCAGATACACTCCGTTTTCTTCTCTTCCATTCATCAAGAATTAAAGTTGTTCTCTTTCACTGGTTTGTACCTCTTGGGGAAATATTTGAACTACAGGTGGGGGATGATGTCATTCCAATAGACCACATTCTCTATTAATTGATAGAATCATAGAATATGAGGTTGGAAGGGACCACAAGGATCATCTGGTCCAACTTGTCTTGGCAAAAGCACAGTCTAGAAAAGATGGCCCAGCAGCCTGTCTAGCTGAATCTTAAAAGTGTCCAATGTTGGGGAACCCACCACTTCCCTGGGGAGATTATTCCAATGGCTGATTGTTCTCATTGTGAAAAATTTCCCTCTTGTGTCTAATCAGAATTTCCCCAGGAGTAACTTGTACCCATTGCCCCTCACCTTTTCTATGGGACTCCTTGTAAAATAGGACTCCTCATCTTTGTAGCCACCCTTTAAATACTGCAACATGGTGATGAGGTCTCCCCTAAGCCTTCTTTTCTCAAGGCTGAACAAACTCATTTCTCTCAGCCTTTCCTCATATGGCAGCTTCCCAATCCTTTGATCATCTTTGTGATCCTTCACTGGACCCTCTCCAGCCTGTCCATATATTGTTTAGAATCATAGAATCATTTTGGTTGGAAGAGACCTTCGGGATCACCGAGTCCAACCATAACCTAACCTAACTCTAGCACTAAACCATGTCCCTAAGAATCTCGTCTAAACGCCTTTTAAACCCCTCCAGGGATGGTGACTCCACCACTTCCCTGGACAGCCTGTTCCAATGCCTGACAACCCTTTCCGTAAACAAATGTTTCCTAATATCCAATCTAAACCTCCTCTGGTGCAACTTGAGGACATTTCCTCTTGCCCTGTCTCTTGCTGCTCGGGAGAAGAGACCAACACTCTCCATGCTACAGTGGACGGTATAGTGGAGACCAAAACTGAACATAGTATTCCAGGTGTGGCCTCACGAGCACTGAGTAGAGTGAGATACTGTTTTCTTTATCTCTGCTGGTGATGCCCTTGTTGATGCAACCCAGCATCCTGTGGCCATTCTTTGCTGCAGCAGCACACTGTCATCCACCAGGACCCCCAGGTCCCTTTCCATTGAGCTGCTCTTCAACCAGGTAGATCCCAGTCTGTGCTGCACTCCTGGATTATGTTTTCCCAGGTGCAAGACATTACACTTGTCCTTGCTGAACTTCATAAGGTTCTTGTTAGCACACTCTTTGGCTAACCCTGGCTGTTAGCCCACTCTCTAATTACATCAAATGAAATATTTTCCCACAATATATAACAGAATCTGATGGATTTCTCATAAGTCTTCTGGCTCCTTTCATCCCCCTGGAGAAACTGTATTACATGCTTTCCAGAAAAATAGCATCTTTCCAAGATGCCAGGGGGAGAAACTTGTAAGCACACAGCTCTGCAGAGAGCAGCAGGTCAGGGCAGCTCCGCAGCCCTTAAAAGAGACCCTGCCTCTCTTCAAAATGTGAGGAGGACGAGGTGGTAAAAAAGTGGGACAGCATTGCACACCACCTGAAATGAAACATCTGAGTGAGTTACCTCTAGTAGAGGTAGGATTCTGAATACTGGTTGCCAAAAAAAATTACGTATTTTTGAAGTTGTGGGAAAAGTAGGAGAACTCTGAAGGAGAGAGATGACAATTCTTTCAGGTCCTTCCCACATGTCACTTCTTTAGCAGGGTACTACTTTCTGTTAACTTTATGGAGCTGGATACTTCAAATATTAGTAGAGATTAATTATTGTAAAATTATTTTCTGTTGCTTTCCAACTTCTTTCTTTGCTGTTAATTTTGAAACTTGGTCCTTTTCCTTGGCATTTAAGACAGCCCCTAAGACATATTTGCACAAAATAGTGACAGAAACTTATCAGTTCCTTTGAAACACTTTGTGCCTCAGAGTATGCTGGATGACCTGAACTAGAAGCCTATAAAAACTGCAGCTATTTCTAAACCATGTGCACTTTTCCCAGTAATAATTATTTGCACAGGCCAAACCATCTCTCAGGGGATGAACTGCTCTATAAAACACAGGCACAGACACACAGCGACAAATAGGTCTCCTCTGCTCCTCACACCTGCCTGCTGCTCGTGCCTGGGGAAAAATAACTAATCCAGTTCTTCCCAATGATTCTGTCTTGCTTACTGCAAATTTGGGTGGCACGGAAGTACCTGGCTAGTCCTAAACTGGCTGGCTTGAACACTGATAGCTGCAAAGCTGTGCTCTCCCATAGCTGTGCTCCCATAGGAAAGGTTACCTACCAAAATGCTTATTTTGCTCCTGGGCAGATTTCCAGTTTAAAGTCTGCTCCATGTTATTGTTGCTACACTGCTAGCAGCAGCCCAGTTCACCAGTTTAAAGCTAACTCAGGTAAAACAAAATAAGCCGCTGTGACAAGCAGCAGCTGCAGAATCAGCGTGCCCTTTCAGTGCACCCTCCCTGGCCTTGCAATTTATATCCACACAATACGATTTGTTCCAAATGAGGCGACTCTAGCAACTCCACACACTTAATCCTGCTTGTCTTTCTTTATAAGTAATACCCTAAGACCCCAAACAATTTCTGTAGCTCTTATCTGTGCTTTCTCCAGTTTGACACCACATGTGCGCAACTTAGGTACCTGAATCTCAATACGTTATTCCATGTTCATTTATTAAAAAACAAAACTAAAAAACTAAAACAAACAAACCAACCCCACCCCCCCCAACACCAACAAAACAAACAAACAAACAAACTACCAAAAAAATCCAAACAACACTAACTACTAGCAAATCATACCAATAGGACAGATTACAAAAGAAATAACTGGCTCAGGGGAAAACACTGCTACTTGCTACTAGTAGGTAAGGAACAAAAAGAGAAATTGAACAAGAAATGTGTTCAAAATAATCTGACAATAAAAGGGGAAAATAGCTATAAATATATATAAAATATAAGCTTTGTGTTTTCATCTGACAGAGCACTCGTATAAAGGTGCCTGAGATACGGATAATGAAATGGCAGGTGACATTCAGTGATAGTAAGGTACAAAGTAAAATAAAAGAGAAAGATAATATCAAGTATACATAGTGGTTGGTACTAATTAATAGCATTCAGGATAAGACTCTGAATTTACTGTGGTGTGTTCTTTGAAAACATCAGTGCTATGTTCACTGGTGGCCAAAGAGGCAAGGAGAGGATGAATGTTATAGAACAGAATATTGGGAAAGTAGTTAAAATGACACAAAAAGGTCATTCAGCAGTGTGAGGTATGGAGGTGGATGTATCAATGCTACATGTGACTCTTATTATGCTCTTGCAAAAAGGGAATAAGAGTATCAGACAAGGTAGAGGATTATTAGAATTCTAGAGCAGTTTTATACGATAAAAAAACCAAACAGATGACAAGGACTTGCATTTCTAAAAGAGTCATTGATTATAGAAATCTGTAAAATATGAATGATATGAAGAAACTGAATAAGACACGATTATTCACTACTTGTCACATTATAACAAGCAGGACATGCTCAATGAAATTGTGAGATAGCTGATTTGAAACAAACAAACAAACAGATGGAAGGCCTTAAATCATTGCATGCATAATTATTTTGTTAAACCCATTGCCACTGGATGTGTTGGAGGCCAAAAGTGTAAATGGATCCATGAAAGGTATGACAAATTGGTAGAGGATAAATCCACACGCAACTGTTAAATCTGATGGTCCAAAGACATTTTCCAGCTCTAAAAGTCATGAAAACTTTGGGAACTGAGAGTATATAATTGAGATAAAACAATTCTGTATGTCCCTGTTCTGATACAGATACCCATAACTAGCATATGCCATGTCCTTCCCTCAGTATCCACTATCAAGCAGATACTGAGCTGGACAGAGCTTGTTATTTGACCCAATACTGTGATTCTTCATGCACTAGATATAGAAACAGTAATGGTCAGATCCAAACAGGTTATCAGGTGTTACACCATTAGGCACTGAAACACCAAAGTCTCTGCACTCCAGGTCCCAACACTTGGTACACAGACAATGAAGAAGTTTCACTTTTCTGTCTGGGGTTGTCAGGATGTATGTCTTGATAGATTTCCTAATTATCAGTGGTTTTTTTTAAATGTGTGTGTGTATGTGTGTCTGTTGTGGGGAGGAGGAATTACCCTTTTCTGTTAACCGACTGGGAGTCCCTTCTTTAATACACATCAGCAGAAGGGCAGATGCAGCACTTCCCGTTCATAAAGTACCTATTTAGATATAAATGGTTGGAAGAGTTGTCATATGCTTGGGAAATCCCAGATTTAGTTCACTTCATGCCTGAGGAGAACTGTAGTTTTTACCTCTTCCTGTTTATGACCAGCCTATACATATGTCTGGATAATGACTTTCACTATTTGCCTTGCTAAAAATCTTGTACAACACAGAAAAAAAATCAAGACCGATAGACCAGAAGATAAAGGGTCAGAGGGCCTGACACTATAACCCAGAGATGTCAAACTGATTTTCACTGGGGGCCACATCAGCCTCACCTTTGCCTTTGAAGGGCCGAATGTCATTTTAGGACTGTATAAATGTAACTACTCCTACATCCTGCTATAATCTATTTGTAATTATGATCCTCACTTGGATGAGGAATCCAAGCTCCCCACTTAAGCATTTTACACTCAAATAACAGGTTGGATTTAAAGGGAAAAAAACTGGTGAAACATAGAACTAGTGTTAGAAGAGGAACCAAAGTTAAGGTTTTTGGCTTATCTTATGTCTCCAACTAGAAACAATTCAAAGAAATAGAATACATGGTATTAGTAGAATACAGAAGACAGGTTTTTTTAAGTAGTGTCAGAATCACATAACATACACTGCAGAGGACTGACAGCTTAGAATTAAATACAGTTGATCCAGCAGAGACTTTAAGATGTAATAAAAGTCACCTGTTTGTCTCAAGGCACAGTGAATACATCCATGCCACTTCAGAGGTCTGTTTAACTCAAAACTTCCAGAGGTAGCAATTTTATGCACTTTCCAGTATTTAAATATCATTTTCATTTGAAAGTTTTTACTAATTTGTGGCTTAAATCTGCACTGCTACTATTTAAATCCCTTACTTCTCAGCCAGCTGATGAGGACAGGACAAGCAAATGTTCTGGTGACAATTGTCATGTATTTCAACTGTCTTCTCTAAGCAGTCTAGATCTCACGCTTCTCCTAATGAGGTATATTTTTAATCCTCTGTCATCTATACATGTTTTCCTTAAATCAGCACTAGACACAGAAGTTAGCTGTAGCCTTTTGGCACTGGGTAGATTAAAAGGATACTATTATTTATACATCATAGTACAGAATTTTTCTTTTTTTACCTCTTCATGTTTTTGCTTACTCATGTTCAGCCTGTGATCCACAGTAACCCCTAGCTCCTTTTATGTGTAACTATGGCCTGGTGAATTGTTCCCCATTTTGTATTTGCACAGCAGTTTATTCCCAATGTAGCACCAGTCACTTGACCTAAATAAACTGCATTCTGTTATCTCCTGATTACTTCTTCAATTTGTTAATATCTTTCTGAATTCTTGTCTAGTCCCCCTTGTGCTTGCTGGCTCCCTCAGAGACCATTGTGCACTTGATAATTACACATTCTAGTTTATCTTCTTAATCAGCAATGACAATATTCAGTGACTCTACATTTAAGGGACATCCTTTCAGGAGCCTACTTGGTATAGCTCTCCATATCAGAAGGCTATTCTTTTCATTGAGGAGGGACTCTAAGTCAGTTTTGTAGATACCTGGTAGTTTCATATAGATAATACTATCCCAAATTACTTAAGAAAACATCATTGCCAACAAAAGAGGGAAGTGGTACTCCACAGAGGTAGCGTGACTGAAATGCCATGCCTAAAAAATTTGTCGAATCAGTGTTCTACATGACAAGCTATAAGACAAGATAGTGCCAGTGGGTTTTTGTATACCACAATTCAGACTATCAGGATGAAATGGTGTTGAAACATCTGGTAGCATGTAGGAAACCATTATTTGGGGGGATTTCATGTGGGAGGGACCTATTAAAGGTTCCACGTAGTCACCACTAACTACCCTGGAGCTGAAAAAGCAGGTTTGGGGCAGTGCCAGGGAGGGGTTCATGTGTGTGGTGTGCTGGAAAATTGCTACAAACTACCATGGGTAGTGTTTGACAGACTGAATTCGAGAAGATGAATTGATCACTAAGCTAAAAAAAACAGAGGTTGTTAAGATATGAGTGGCTACAATCTAACTCTACTACTCACATGCAGATAAAATGGAGTGAATGAAGTACACCAAGAAGTCTACCACACACGTTTTTGTGATTGCAGTCAAGCACTCCCGTTAGGATGTGTCGGAAGTTAGATTTCTGACTCCTTAATTAATTCCCTTTTTTTGTGTGCTAGATCATAGTCTTTAATGACAGAGCAATCTTTTCCAGAAGAATCCCACTGCCCAGGATAAGCAGCACACAGTTTGTTTTACATATTTATTGTCCATTCCATGATACTATCGATTGTTTATTGTTCACTAATCAAATTCTGCTCAGCCAACAGAATTCTGTACTTCTTTATTTACTTTTCCCAGAATGTTAGGGATTGGAAGGGACCTCGAAAGATCATCTAGTCCAATCCCCCTGCCAGAGCAGGAAAACTTAGGTGAGGTTACACAGGAAGGCGTCCAGGCGGGTTTTGAATGTCTCCAGAGAAGGAGAATCCACAACCCCCCTGGGCAGCCTGTTCCAGTGTTCTGTCACCCTCACTGAGAAGAAGTTTCTTCTCACATTTAAGTGGAACCTCTTGTGTTCCAGCTTGAACCCATTACCCCTTGTCTTACTGTTGGTTGTCACCGAGAAGAGCCTAGCTCCATCCTCGTGACACCCACCCTTTATATATTTATAAACATTAATGAGGTCACCCCTCAGTCTCCTCTTCTCCAAGCTAAAGAGACCCAGCTCCCTCAGCCTTTCCTCATAAGGGAGATGCTCCACTCCCTTAATCATCTTTGTGGCATACCCAGCTCTTCAAAGGTACTCCTTAATCTGTGAAAAAAACCTTAATATTTATAAAGAGATTTTATTCTCACTTTGTAAGTATGCTGCAGAAGCAGAGAAATCTGAATCCACTGATTCTGGATATTTGACACCACAGATTCCAGATATATGACATGAGATATTTCAAATTTAAGTTTTCTGAGTTGTCACTATATATTTTCTGTTTATTGTATTGTATTCCTTCAATATTATCACAGAAAGAAAATCCACAAACTGGTCTGTAGGGTATATACTGGACAGATATTAAATTAAAAAAAAAAAATTCAAAGGCAATTAGTCTCATTATTTATATGAACCCTTATGGAAGCAAGAACCAAAAGTAGTTAAGAGTTTGCTGGATTATACTTACAATAATAGAAGGAAACTTTTCCAGGGTTGGATTGATGACCCTGGGGAACAAGATATTGTATCTGTAGGTGATTCAGGAAAATTGCTAATGTATCCTTCATTGAAGCAGTTGTGGACAGCAAACAAGTCAGAACTAAGTAGATGAACTGAGGTTCCAGGAAAGCAATCCTGGATTCTCATGTACCCTGCTCTTGACTGTAGAATAAACATTTGTTTGTCTATCTGTTGATTAAACTCAGAGAAGAATATCTGAGGCTTTTACCACAGAAATTCAGTAAGGCCTTTCCTAAGAAGACCAATGGTGTTACACTTGACGAGCCATGCTCCCGCTTGCTTTGTACCCAGATCAGCCTTCGACACTAACAAATGTTGTATCGTATTACCAGGCTAAATGAGTTGGAACTCCTAAATTCTTTGCAGAAAGACACAGCAGACAACCATCCACTTTCTTCAAGTTTTCTCAATATGCAGTACCACAGACATTTGTTCCTATCTACAAGCAGCATGATTCATGCACATTTCAGCTTCAATTTTCCTTTTTCACCTATTCCAGCACAGCAGTCTCTTAGGTTTTCTCTAATGCCTCACAGAAATAGGAATATGACTGAAAGCAAAACGCCTAAAGGCTCCAGCCAGATTAATCAAAAAAGATCTGCCAAAGTGAAACACTTTGAAGGACAGGTGTGTTACTCTACTTGCAACCTCCTGCATTACAGCAATCTACAATCTGTTTTGTTGCTGCTCTCCCTGCTCCCAGATATGTACACAACAGTTGCCAGGACCCTCTTTCAGCTCTTACTAGCCAAAAGATTTTGGCCATCTCCTTCAACTACTTGTTTGACAATGAGAATAGTCCTTTAATTAGCATCTGTGGAAAAATTGACATTCATTCGGAAGGATGCCAGCTTCAAACATCACTTGGATATTTGAGCTAGACTGACAGACTGCTCTTTATTTGCCAGTAAGGTAGGGGAAGAAAATGCTGTTACATGTGCTTTGTATCCCTTGCTGCATACTAAATCATTCCTGGGCGATATTCATGATCTATAAAGCAGTGAGTAGCTCGGTCACAGCTTTCTCTGATACCATCTGTTTGACCACTTGCAAAACTAACAGGCTGCACAGAAGCTGAAAAAGCAACACGACTAGCATGAGCTTGGGAAAAACTATATCTAGATTCAAAATTAAACCAGCTATTCAAAATTTTATCACAGCATGTCAGGCATAGTGCAGTTACCCTCTGAACCCTCGCAGGCTGGTTTTCCCTTGCCTCCGGCAGACACGGCTATCTGATTTTTCCATAGCCAAAATGTTTGCAGATAGTCTCATTAACACAACAGTTTCCATCAAAGAACAGAAAATGAAGGTCCTGAGTCTACCCAGATGATTTTCTACCCTGGCAAATGAGGAACAGTGGTTTTGGCCAAGGAATCCTACTTCTAATATCTGATTACCTATTTACCTGTTTTATTTTTCTGCACTGAATTATTTGTGATAACTGTACATTTTCACTCAAATTGTTAACAAAACCATAAACCAGTGTAGATGAAGAAATGACTCTTTAGGTATAGAACACTAAAACTGATGATTCCCAGTTATGATGTTTAGATAAAAACTACTACCACATTTGATACATGCTATAATCATAACTACAATTAATCACATAAAAGCATTTACAAGACTTCTTTGATGTGGTATTTCTTTCCAAGAAATCATCATTATTTGTAATATAGAGTAAACAAAAAAACCCAACCAAACAAACAAAAACAATGAGTTGTATATCTATCTCAAGCTTGATAGCACCTAACAGCTAAAACTACAAAGGAAAAGCCCCTTTACCATTTTAAGTAGTGGACTTAATTAACTTCTTTGCATTATTAGAAACTTACCCAATGGTACAAGATTTATTAAAAGTTAATGTGAATGTTTCAGAAAGCTTCCTAAATAATTTTGAACAAATTAATGATTTCTACAATTATACCACAATTATTGAATATAAAAGCCTTTCATAAAGACAATACCAATGCAAAAAGAACAGAAAAAAAATCATCCTAATGGTTAAAATATAATTTGTAGTTTAAAAAAAGATAGATTACTTTCACCTATGTTGTTTAACTGTTCCTTGTTTCAATTTCTTATACATTTTTGTACATGCTTTTCATTTCCAAAATTAGTAAGAAATTAAGCAAAACTTAAACCAGGCTTCAAATGTGTCGGCAGACTATTGCTTGCATGAGAGATAATCCAGCCCTTCTCCTGCATTTCTCCATAGGATGTTTGGGTTATTTTTTGCTGTAGGTCAACTGGAAACCTTTAACTGATTAGCAAAATCCCAAGTGTGTGCCTGAATCAGTTCTGAAATAGTAATTTTTCATTGCAAGGAATTATAAAATGGGCGACTGTCTCCTTATCTTCTTGTTGACCAAGCAGCACTTCAACTGATGATAAAACCGTTGGTGTTAAATAGCACCTGATGTGAAACTGGAAACACTGTAAAGAAACTCAATTTGAATTGTTGCAAACAGAAATCTCTATAAAATCAGCTATCCTGGACTTCTATCGCTCCTCCAGATCAGTTCAGAAGACACAAGTTGCACGTCCCCATGATCTCCAATCACATCCTTAATGCACAGAGGGAATCCTCCTCACTCAAATGCTCTAGAAGGGTCCATACAGCTGCCTTAGGCATAATGAGTAAGGGCTCCTTCAGACTTCTGAGGAATAAACACCTCTTGTAAAATCCCCTTACGATATTTTCTCATGGTTCTTTCAAGCGGCTGTAAACATTGCTACCATGAAAAAATGGGGCAGGAGGGGGAGAAGGGAAAGGAAGAAGAGGAAGCAATCAGTATTAATTATTAGTGTTGAGCAAGAATTTCTAAATTATATTATCGTGAGATGACGTCTGCAAAGTTTTAGTGGGTAGAAATGCTTCAAGGAACAGGAGTTAATAGCATCACTTCAGAGTTGTGAAGGCAAGAGCAATCCCAAAGATTGCTTCAGTAAATAAGAATGAGTAACAGATCCCCTCAAGTGTATTGCTGTTCATTAATAATAACGTCCACACAGCAGACAATTTCTGTTTAAAGGATGAGCCTTTGTAACATGGTCAGCAGGATTATGTTGAAAGTGATCTCCAGAAGACAAAGGGAGTGCAAGCCTCTTCCTCATGCATTGTCTGAAAAGGATTTGCCAGCTTTCTCACTACTACTCTCACGAGACCATCCAAATGCAATCGTCTGCAGTTTTATCGCAGCCTAGGAACAAAAAACATGAATCGCATTCTATAAACTGTAGAAGCAACTGTAGCACATCTTTTATGAATCACCATTTCTGCAGAAAACTCTCCCAAGCAAGTGCCTCATCCCAGCTGCAAATGACCCTTGACAAGTCCCCGTGGCTGCATTCGTGATCTCTGATGCTGAGATCATTCCCTGCAGGAGCAGCTCGGGCTGGGAGAGTTGCACGGTGGGGTGTCTTGCCTCCAAGGGACTGGGTTGGCAGCTTGTGTCCTCTGCACGCTGAGGGACCAACTCCAGAAGCAGCTTCTAGCAAACAGTTGCAGAATGTCAACAGCGAGTCTTCAGAGAGCACAAACACTAACTTGAAGGAGCTTAACAGCAAAAATCCTCTTTAAGTTCCTCTTCAGATTGAGCTTGCAGAAACAACTGTACTAAGAAGTGGATGCTTGGCTGACCTGTATGGTTTTTCCAACAGCTCCTGGGTGTTACAGATCAGTAGTACTTTCTACAAGTGTGTGGGTTTTCTTCTAGAAAAATTCTTGGAAATATCTAGGAATATCTCAGAGCACTCAGGATTCAAAACACAATTTTTTCAATAGGTAACAAAATTTTTTTAGTACCTTGATGCATCTTCCAAGCAGTTCCCTTTCAAAATAACTGTATATTTAAAACATCCTGAAACAAACACAGCTGATATAAAAGTTTGAAACTGCATACAGAATTATAATGAAAATTAAATTGTTTGCAACCTACCTTGGAATTGCGTAAATTTGATGGTTCCCATCCTCTCTCCATTTCTGAAAACAACTTGACCCTAAGTAAAATAAATAAATACCTTAAAAGTTTTATAAATCTCTCATAATATAATTTCATTAGCACTGCAATTAGTTTCCATTCACTATTAAAATTACCCAAGAAAGCTTTAAAATTAAAGTTTAAAATAACTCAGTAATATCTCCCTAAAGCTTTCTTCCACAGATTTCAAATGGCCTTAGAAACTTAACCAGTGTTATCACTCACTTTTCATGGACGGAAATGAAGGTACTTACTGAATCTCAGATGAAGACAGATATGCAAACAATTGATTTTACCTGTGTGACTTTTTATCGAGGATATGTAAAAGCTATCAAAGACCACACAAAGAAATTGTTCCCATTTCATTCATCATATGGTTCTCCAAATGGCTCTATTATCTTACATTAATGATTATGGATATCTGCAGTTTCTGTGGCTTGGTTTTGTACTACATCAACATCCATGTCCTAGTATTCCTCTTCAATGAAATGCCTTTAAGTCAGTACTATTCTTTCTTGTGCTACATGTTATTGCTCTTCAAAATAATGGTCACGTAATGCTGAAACCTCCTCACATATTCCTAGCAAATTACTCCCATCTTTCATCCCATTTTTCTGACTTAAATAAAGTTCCTGTTTAATTTCTTCCTTACTTCAGCTATTTCATGATTGAGTATGAAAGAAGAGGTTTTCATTCATTTATGCTAAGATGTAATTCTAATATTTTGAACCTGCAGTGGAGTGCTGAGTGCTGTCAATATAGATTGCTTTTTTATTGCGTCCCCAGTTTGGTTTTTTATTATTATCTCCATGAATCTTTGTTTTAGCAGACATCGGGATAAGAGAAACCAAACAATAAGCATGTAAGGCTATAAAACATTTCTCTGTGCAAGCCAGTCCCTTTTTGGATAATCCTTTTTGGTCACCAAGGGGATGCACTGAAGGCAACCATCTGAGTCAGCTCCCTGCAAAGAACTGTACAATGGATGTGCAGTACAGCACACTCACCCCACAGCCCCTGCAAGGCATAAGACACCATTTCGCCTCGATAAATAGATAAAGACACCCTTCAACAAGTGTAAGCTACCTTGTGCTAAGCCTTAAAAGCCAAAAGCCCCAGTCTGTGACAAAAAGAGCAAGGGGAATGAACACTGGTCATGCTAAGTCTCATCCAGTGGCAGCTGACACAACCCCAGGAGAGAATGTAAAACATTAGTAGGCAGAGCTTTGTGTGCACCTTAGCAGCCTTCATCCCGATCTCCTTTAGTTTGCAGAAGTAGTATTTACTATCCCTTCATTTGTTTGAAGATAATTATAATACACTTGGCTACTTGGTTTAAGTGAAAAATAGTAGAAAATATTAAAGAAGAGAGCTGTAAAGGTGCTATGCGAGTATCACTTGGTTCACATACATATATCTATGGTCAGTCCAGTCTTGACCTTACTAAATTCCTGGGTTTGTGACCTCTGTCAGAGATTTCTATGGATAAATTTTTCACTGTGTGGTAAAATTATTTTTTTCATTTGATTCTAAATTTACTGCCTTTTATTTTAACTCTGTCTCTTCTTAGTCTTTTATTACAAGATAATAGGACTGTAAGTTGTAGTCGACTAGAGTGCTATTTATAGATAAACATACAGCAAGAATTACCACTATCATCTATGATGACAGTCATCTATGATTGTCATCTATTATTAAAAACATAATATACTAGCTCACAAAATTTTCTATATTCTAAGTGCAACTGGTTTGCAATATTATCATTGCTTCTTGTGAAATCACCATTTTTATCACTCAGTAGTACAGACATAAACCATATGCATCTGCTGACTGTAGATAACTACATACAGTCTCATTTACACGTCCTGAAACTACAAACAAAACATAAATCAGGTCTGAATGCTCTGAATAAATGTAAAAATTTGGACAAAAAACTATAGAACAGAGTTATAGATTTAGAAGTATTCATTTTTATCAGCTTCCCTTTGTTAAGATTTATGGCTTACACTGATCTAAGTAGTAGGTACATAAAGATATGGATGATGGTGATGAATTATGGAGCAACTCATGTGAAAACATCCTTGTTATCTGCAAAATTTTTAAATCACAGTATTTTACTTTCATTAAAGCTTACTGGAAAATGCTAAAAAGTCAAATGGGTTATCAAAAGGAATAAAAATTTCTAAATACTATTTTATGAGTTCTGACATTGTCCTGGGTATTGCTCACAAACTACAGAGTCTGTATGTTACACACACAGATACGAAGAGGAAAAAACCCACACAATTTCGAGAAACTGAAATTGGCTATTTATGCCTTGTCTATTTCAAAGGTAAAATCAACAAAAAGCCATATCAGTTAGAAGTCGCAAAGCAGAAATCTGAAAGTGCAATCCACGACGATGACAGAACATATTTATTATCCAGGCATCAAAACCGCAACCGCAGCTGCAGTTACCGCTTCGGTCTTTGCTCCTTGGGAACACACCGCTTCATAATAACAGGTGTCAAGTAGCTACAGCATCTCAAGTACCTTAAACCCCTCAAGACTCTAAAATTCTTGTGTGCTGGGTAAGGAAACACTATTAGATTTTTACTGGGGCTTCAGGTAGCCCCAGCAGACATGGACATAATGTTCCTGCTGCAGTATTTGGTTCTGCCAGTGTGGAAGAAAGGAGCACTCCTCATGAACACCAAGAAATCGTGTAAATAGAGATACGTCTGTTTTGCTTTTACAAATATTAATTTAAAACAGGAACAGGAAGGAAACTAATGCGAGTCAGTGATTACTCTGTGCTTTATGAAAAAAAGACAATTACTTTTGAGTCCAAAAAAGTGATATAAATATACAAGAAAATGTGATCGTATTTAAATTTGTAAACTTAGAGGAATGCTAGTAAGAAGTAAGTCATTCAGTTTTTCAGAAACGTGTTTTGTAGAAATGGTGTGTTCATTTATGGCATGAGAAGAGAGTTATAATCTGATGATCTATGGCTCATTGTCATTTCTTTGCCACCAAGGTAACATACCATAAGAGATAGCTAGAGTTACCTTCTTTAGACTTGAGATTCATAAATTACTCAGTGTTTTTTCTTTATTTAAAGTTGAGGATGTTTGAACAATAGATATTCTTAATACATGCATTAGGCTCCGACATCACAAAAGCAAATCTTAGTACTACTTCATCCTTTATTTTTGCCTCACCACATACTCCAGCACATCTGCCAGTACAGGCTGCAGCTTATGGTATGATCCACCATAAAATCTAAATCTTATGAAATCCATGTGAATATAAGAACAGACAAAATCCCTTTTACCTTCCATTGTGTTTTGGTGACGTTGCATAGGCATGTTTAGATACTTATTAGCAAAAGGATCAGTTAATATACAGATGAGAAGTATTGTTTTAAAGAAAAACAATATATACTGTTCTAAACAAAAATACTAGAAGTAATGTCAATACTGTTAGTACTTCAGAACATGATTCTCAGATTCAAGCAATATTTCCTAGTCAAATAATTATTTTACTTTCAGAGACACAAAATATGATCTCTCTCCTTCGAATCAACTACAGAAGTGAATTACTTAGTTCAAACCACATATTTTACTATTTAAAATAGTTAATCAGCAAAGCTTTCCTCTTCTTTATATGGACACCATACCAATGGAGACCAATACAAACCACATTGGTATCTTAGTGTCTGTTTTATTTTCTTCAGTTTAACATCTACAGATTTTTTCTTCTTTCTTTTAATTTTTGCCATTTACAACAGTGATACTAGAATAAATACCGATTCTATAACCGATCTACCCAACTTTGAGCTGTGAACGGGCACCTTCACATCAGCAATTATCCTTGTAAAGCTGATCAGGAGGAAAAAGAAAGTATGTGGCTTGGAGTCCAATAGACAGGGACATGAACAGCGGGTAGAAGAGAAGCTGAATGAGCTCAGCCTGGCACAGCGTGGTACCCCCATATGTTGCTGCTGGGATGTACAGCCACTGCTGCACACAGCATCACAGCATCACAGCATCACAGAATCACAGAATGTTAGGGATTGGAAGGGACCTCAAAAGATCATCTAGTCCAATCCCCCTGCCAGAGCAGGAACACCTAGGTGAGGTTACACAGGAAGGCGTCCAGGCGGGTTTTGAATGTCTCCAGAGAAGAAGACTCCACAACCTCCCTGGGCAGCCTGTTCCAGTGTTCTGGCACCCTCACTGAGAAGAAGTTTCTTCTCAAATTTAAGTGGAACCTCTTGTGTTCCAGCTTGAACCCATTACCCCTTGTCTTACTGTTGGTTGTCACCGAGAAGAGCCTGGCTTCATCCTCGTGACACCCACCCTTTATATATTTATAAACATTAATGAGGTCACCCCTCAGTCTTCTCCAAGCTAAAGAGACCCAGCTCCCTCAGACTTTCCTCATAAGGGAGATGCTCCACTCCCTCCACTCGTGGCCCTGCGCTGGACTTTCTCCAGCAGTTCCCTGTCCTTCTTGAACTGAGGGGCCCAGAACTGGACACAATATCCCAGATGAGGTCTCACCAGGGCAGAGTAGAGGGGAAGGAGAACCTCTCTCGACCTACTAACCACCCCCCTTCTAATACACCCCAGGATGCCATTGGCCTTCTTGGCCACAAGGGCACAGTGCTGGCTCATGGTCATCCTGCTGTCCACCAGGACCCCCAGGTCCCTTTCCCCTACACTGCTCTCTAATAGGTCATTCCCCAACCTATACTGGAACCTGGGGTTGTTCCTGTCCAGATGTAAGACTCTACATTTTCCCTTATTTCATTAAATTTTTCCCCGCCCAACTCTCTAACCTGTCCAGATCTCACTGGATGACAGCACAGCCTTCTGGCGTGTCAGCCACTCCTCCCAGCTTGGTGTCATCAGCAAACTTGCTGATAGTACACTCAATTCCCTCATCCAAGTCGTTGATGAATATATTGAATAGTATTGGTCCCAGAACTGACCCTTGAGGCACTCCACTAGATACAGGCCTCCAACCAGACTCCGCCCCATTGATCACAACTCTCTGGCTTCTTTCCTTCAGCCGGTTTGCAGTCCACCTCACTACCCGATCGTCCAGTCCACAGTTCCTCAGTTTAGCCATGAGGATGCTGTGGGAGACGGTGTCAAATGCTTTGCTGAAGTCAAGGTAGACCACATCCACCGCTCTGCCATCATCAATCCACCTTGTTATGTCTTCATAAAATGCTATGAGGTTGGCCAAACACGACTTCCCCTTGGTGAAGCCATGTTGACTGTCCCTGATGACCCTCTTATCCTTGATATGTCTTAAGATGGCACCAAGGATAAGGTGTTCCATCACTTTCCCAGGGATGGAGGTGAGGCTGACCGGTCTATAGTTGCCCGGGTCCTCCTTCTTGCCCTTTTTGAAGACCGGAGTGACATTTGCTTTCCTCCAGTCCTCAGGCACCTCTCCCGTTTCCCAAGACTTGGCAAAGATGATGGAGAGTGGTCCGGCAATGACTTCAGCCAGCTCCCTCAGCACCCGCGGGTGCATCCCATCTGGACCCATGGATTTATGGATGTCCAGATTGCTTAACTGGTCCCTAACCCAGTCCTCATCAACTGAGGCAAACTCCTCCATTGCCCTGCCTTCCTCTGGGGCCTCAAGGGTACGGGGCTCCTCAGGACAGCCTCCGGCAGAGTAGACAGGGACAAAGAAGGCATTCAGTAACTCTGCCTTCTCTGTATCTTCTGTCACCAGGGCACCCACCCCATTCATCAGTGGGCCTACATTGCCTCTGGTGTTAGTTTTATCTGCCATGTATTTGAAGAAGCTCTTCCTGTTGTCCTTGACCCCTCTCGCCAGGTTTAACTCTAAGGAGGCCTTAGCTTTCCTAGTTGCCTCCCTACATTCTTTAACAACAGCCTTATATTCTTCCCAAGTGGCCAGCCCCTCCTTCCATGATCTGTAAACTCTCCTCTTCCACTTGAGCTTACCCAGCAGTTCCCTGTTTCACCACGCAGGTCTCCTGGCTCCCTTCCTTGACTTCCTACGTGTCGGGATGCACTAATCTTGAGCTTGGTAGAAGCAGTCCCTGAATGTTAACCAACTATCTTAAGCCCCTTTACCTACAAGCAGCCTTGCCCACTGGATTTCCCCCAGCAACTGTTTGAAAAGGCCAAAGTCGGCCCTGCTGAAGCCCAGGGTTGCAATTCTGCTTGCTATTCTGCTCCCGGCACACGAGATCCTGAACTCCACCATCTCATGGTCACTGCAACCAAGGCAGCCCTCCACCTTTACTGCTTCAACCAGACCCTCCTTGTTAGTGAGGACGAGATCCAGCAGCGCACCTCTCCTAGTCGGCTCCTCCACCATTTGCATCAGAAAGTTATCGTCAATGCACTGGAGGAACCTCCTAGACTGAGGCTGGCTGGCTGAGTAGTCCTTCCAGCAAACACCAGCATCTGGCATCCTGTGGGTCTTAGCTCTGCAGTTACTAAGCAGTGAAGAACTACAAGCTGTAACTCCCAACCTTTTCCACCCTCCAAACATCACGTCTAAGACAGCAGTGTTTATAGAGAAAGGGAATGTCGTTTAGTCTATCTAATGATATAGTTGAGAGTAACCCAACAGGCCTTTAGCTCTGCAAATCTAACCTCACTTCTGAAACAAAACAGCAAACTTCCAGCCATGGGCAGCTTGTGCACAACTCTTCAGATGAGGTTTCAACCCAGTTACATCACTCAATTAGCTGAAGACAAAGAGATGAGCACAGGAGATATGAGCACAGAGCAAGAGAGGATACTCAGGAGACAGCAATAAAGTTGTCACTCCCTGTGGGATGAAGAGGCAGTTGTTACCTTTGGGACAGTGAGAGGTGAGCAGAGGGCAGAGGGTCCCGAAAATTAAAATGCTTCGTAAAACCAAAAATGGTCCTGAATTCACTATTTTATATCCTTAGACCACTGTGGATAAAAATGTTTCTAGAACATTTGATCGAAGCAGATAAAGTGACTGCTGCTTTTCAGGCCTTGAAACTATTTTCAGAAAAGATGTTTCTGTCAAAATTTCAAGATTCAAATTTGAAATATTTTATGATCCAAAGGGATTTTTTTTCCCTTCCCATTTTGTCTCTGATGATATTTTCTAAAAGATTTGGGTAACTCAACAGTGGTGCCTGGAGAGTAGCAGCAGCAGCAGGGCAGGTATGAAACATAACTAAAAATCTGGTATTGGCTAACATTTTCTACATGAAGCAATACCACCATTCTCATCTAAACAAATACTTGTGTTCTAGCTATGACAGTTCAGATATAGAACAGTGGAAAAATGAACACGCTTACTTCTAAGCATTAAATATCTGTCTGCACCACAGGAATAATACCTGAAAAATATACTTACAAATAGGTAAGTTTCCCCAAACAGGAGAACATGGATTTTGGAGAAAGACAGCGGGCAAGAAGGAAGATCGATTGATGGAACAGAAGTGCCCAGAAAAAAAAAAAAAAATCTGGTAGTCATGACAGTGATGAAAAAGAAGAGTGAAGAACCAGCATTAATCAAATTCCATAATATTGGAACTAGGAGGCACTCATCAAAGCTATTTGTACATCGGTCTAAAACAGTTTTTCATGTTGTTCCTTTGTAGAGCAGGTAGTGAACTTCTGAAATTTTCATTGAGTGGGGATTGCTTCTTTATTTGTTCTGTTTATAAAGAGAGGACTGGGAGGTGAACCTGTCTACTGACCTCACGGGTCACCTCATATATTATCATGTAGCTTCTTCTCTGAACTCTTGGTAGGCAGAAAGGTAAATGGAAAATCAGCTTTATCTCAGAGTTCAGGAAACATACATGATTCTTTAAATAGGTTACAGAAACTGCTTCAACATGAGTGAAATATGAGATAAGCAGATGTACAGGTTAACATCAGAGGCCATTTGGGAATACCGAACACAGGGAAGAGACATACAAAAGTCACTTTTTAATTTTTTTTTTTTTTTAAGGTGAAAAACTGTTCGGGGAAAAATTATCCAGCCATTTTAATAAAAAAAAAGGGCTTGGTGCCTCATATTTGCCAAAAGAAGATTTCTGTTAATAACACCTGATACAAGTAGTCTCTGGCATTAGCCAGTGGTGCTCTTTGCTTTGGGACACATCTCCCTTAAAGGCCTACAGAATAAGTAACAGTTTCTAGAAATTAAAACAAATATACAAACTCCCTAGTTCCTTTAGTGTGAAACATCTTGAACTACAAGCATTTCCCAAAAACAAGTTTCGTCAAACAAAAGGCTACACAGTGTGTCTCTTAATATCATGACAGGAATGACAGAGCTGTATTGCCTTTCATAAACCCATGCTGGCTGGGCCTGATCACCTGGTTGTCCTGTATGTGCCGTGTGATGGCACTCAGGAGGATCTGCTCCATAACTGTCCCCTGAATTGAGGTCAGACTGACAAGCCCGTAGTTGCCCAGATCCTCCTTTCAGCCCTTCTTGTAGATACTGCCAACTAAGTCCCTTCTAAATAGAGTTTCAGTCCAGTCAGTCTCTTCTTCACAGGAGAGGCTTTTTTCTTTTTTTTTGCCTATCTATACTCTTTAATTCCCTTTTTTAATTTTCTTATTTGTTTCCTGAGGAATGCTATCCACAACTGAAATACAGCTGCTCTTGCTATGTAGCAGGGTGCCTCTATTTCTAACATTTTGTTCTCTGAACTTTACCACACATTGGGCAGAACTTCATGTCTTTTTTCAGGGAAGTGCAGGAATCAGATGGGGAATGGACGGAATTTCTTTGGATGAAATTTCTTCTCTCCATCTCAGCGGCATCCTCTGTCAGCAGCTGTCTTTGCAGAAAAGCATGCCGTTGACAGCACAATGACATGAGATAAACCCAGATTATGCTGTTCCATTAGATTAGCATTTAGATGCATATACACAATTTTGCACAGCTATGCTGAAATGAGACACTGCAATCATAGCATTTTTTTTCAGCAAAGCAAGCGAAAATATGATTAGTGAACATCTGACCTCTCTGTTTTACACACAAAAGCAAGTCTAGGGGAATAATGCTCCTGACAAGGTACCAGCAATTCATAAGCAGGTTAAGGTGTGGAAAAAGGATACTAGCCAGGAAATCATGCATCAAACAGTGTTGCACTTGCTGGCTACTGCAGGTGAAGAAAGATGAAACCTTTATTTTTGTCAGTCATTAATGTGCTTTTACACATTCACCAGACTTATGGTTTGCACCAGGCAGAGCAGTTAGGTGCTCTTTTTTGCCATTCTTTCTTGCCATATCATTTGTATCCCATGGGAGGGTTTTTCTGCTATGTGAGCCATTACCTCCAGTGCCCATGTAAGCTCTTTGCTGGCTGCCTAAAACATGTTCATCATTAGTGATCTTAAGTTTAAAAGCATGACAAGAAAGAAATTAAAATGAAAGATATACACTTGACAAACTTTTTTGCAAGTTTTTCTGAATACTTTGGAAACAACATGACAGGCACTGCAATTGTTTGCAACAAACGATTTCAAGTCTGGTGATACGTGTAATTGAGTGCTGACTACCAATATTTAGCCAGTTTCCTCATCTGTGGTTGGCTTCTGAAGCACAAGCAAAATAAGCCCTTTAACCTCGACTCAGTCTCTTTCAGATGTGTGTAAAAACACTGATGTAAACAACCTGTCTTTCAGGGTGGCAAGAGAAGAGGAAATAGGCTGAAGCACTGGGACTAGGAACTCAAGCCCTTTTCAGTGTGTATAAAAAAGTAAATATGAACTACTGAGGTGACATTCAGAATTGTTCTTTTGAGGATGAGTCCCTGATGATTTCAGTTTCTAGCTCTTTGTGCCTGTAGAAACAGCATAACAGCCTATTAGATTCCACCACCATGTTTGTTTGGTTTTTTGTTGTGTGTTTGTGGGGTTTTTTTTCCTACCGCTTTTGTAAGAATGACTCAGAATAGATGGCATAAAGCCTTCTAAGGACACTGTATTAAGCAGCAGTTCTATCTCTTCAACAGTGCAATTTCAGATGATGTTATGAAGTAATTTCTTCCATTTTCTTTAAACTACATTAATCCCAGCAGAGAGCACAACCACACAGGCTGCATTTCATTCGTTCTGATGATGACCTGAAAGATTGTACGAGCCACTACCTCTTCTCCGCACACTTCTTTCTGCTCAGGCTCTGTCACATTGGCTGGATGCAGGAGATTACTTTACTATATTCTTTCTAATGAGCAGACAGCCTATGTTATTAACAAGGTCTTTGTGTCCAAAGCAGAGCACTCTTGTGGTTTAACCCCAGATAGCAACTATGCACCACATGGCCACTCGCTCACTCCCCCACAGAAGAGCAAAAGTGAAAAAACTCATGGGTTGAAATAAAGGCAGTTTAATAGGTAAAGCAAAAGCCATGTGCACAAGCAAAGCAAAACAAGGGACTCATTCACTGCTTCCCGTGGGCAAGTAGGTGCTCAGCCACCTCCAGGAAAGCCAGGCTCTATCACATGTAATGGTTACTTAGGAAGACAAATGCCCTTACTCCAAACTTCACCACCTTCCTTCTTCTTCCCCCAGCTTTATATACTGAGCACGACATCATACGGTATGGTCAGCTGGGGTCAGCTGTCCCATCTGTGCCCCCTCCCAGATTCTTGTGCACCCTCGGCCTACTCTCCGGTGGAGTGGTGTGAGCAGAAGTGTGAGCTGACACCGGTCAGGAAAGAGTATTTGGAATCAGCTAAGGGACTGTCTTTTTGAGTGAAGAGCCACCCGTGCGTAGAACACAAACACTGATTTTCCTTCTTTACCCAGCAGGAGCTCTTACACAGGTTCTGAAACCCTTTTGTTCAATATTCATGAAATGTTTCTAGTGACAAGAAAATTTTAAATCTTTTTTTGGCAAATCAATTAAGGTAGCTCAAGGCACACAGGAACTGTCCAGGACATTCACTTTCTAATATGTATTTCCCAGTGACAGTCACTGAAATTGGCCAGTTTTCCATGTCATAACGGAATAACAATAATCGTTCATCTAAATTCACAGCAAGCTTCAAATAGCCTTTTATTTTAGCCTAGTTGTAGTTTTGGCTTTACTTGACAACTGTCAGAATTACTGTGATGTTTTAGGTGGCTATTTCTGCAAAGCTAAAAAGCGTAGGCTAAACTATTTCTAATCCTAGGACTCTTAGAATTACTTTTCTTGAAAATTTCAGATTTTGTCTATATTGCTTTCCATATCAGAAAGCACTCCTGAAGACAGCTATGTTTGATGATAATGAAGTGGATGTTTCATCCACTTCCAGTTCTTTAGCGCTGCATCCCTCCAGGTGATGCTTTCATCAGCATCAAATTCTGACTGAAAGCTGCAGAGAAGAGTGTTAGCATTGCTGGGCACAGAGATCTGAAAAGGCCTGGCAGTGTCAGGAAGGAGGTCTAACCAATATACTAGTCAGAAAATCAAATTCAGCCCTTTTCATTGTCCATTTTAATCCTTCAGGCTGTTCTAAACTGTGCCAACAGCAAGCAGAGAATCAGTGAGGTATAATTGGCATAGTTTTAAAACTTTAAAGATTCCCTATTTATATCCTTGCAGCAGTTCTACTGAGGAAAGACAGCAGTCTCCATGTTCTTCAGAAAACAGTCAGGTCCAAAGATATTGGAAGAGGCTCAGTTTGGTTTCTGAGCTGTGATTGATCAGTGTCATATATCCTTAGAACCTACACAGCAAAACAGCATCCAGCTGGCATATATCAGAAGTCTCAGATGTGTAGCTCTCTTCAGACTCTATAAAGCAATGCTTAGAGTAAGGATGTTACTTTGGGATCACTTTTCCTACATTTTCAGAACAGTAATGTTAAGGCTTACTGATATTTAAACATCTTCACACTGTGGTGGATGCTTTTAAAAAACATTTGTTAAATACTTTGTTGTTTCAAACACATTCTCTGCCTAAAATGAATTTCAAATCAGTGTCATACTAAAAATTTGAGACATATCTAGAATGCACACTCACTTAACAGAGAAATGGTGTATTTTTTAAAGAAAGATATTCTTTGTAAACTATTTGAAATTCCCTACAGACATGATGATGGAAATGAAAACAAGGCACCAGATAATATTTCACTGTCAGCCCCTAAGTCACACTAGCTAATTTGCAGAAATGAGAAGAAATGCAAGTTATTAATATTAGTAAAATGAGCTCTCTTTTTGCTTTTCTTCTTACTCAAGGCAGTGTGCAAAGTCCAATTAATGACATGAAATAGCTCAGGGGTAGGCATTTCTCTCTCTTTTCTTCTTCCCAACATTCTCATACCCAACATGGTATCTACACCATGTGCAGACTAATTCAGATGCACCCGGGAGAGTGAACTTGTAAATTTACATAGGAAAACACGATCAGGTTGAATCTGGAAGTACAGTCAGATTCCCAGACTACCAAGCTGGGTCTAATGAATCCCCTTTTCTCATCTCAGACACAATTAAACTTCTCCTGGACAAAATAAAATTCAAGAGGAGCACACGCAGAATCAGAGTCAGAAAATTTGGAACTGGAAGGGAATTACTTCCCATCAATGCATTTGCAAGGGGCTGTATTCATATCTAACCCCTTTCTTGGAGTTATAAAACTGAGCATGAGAAGTTTTTCACTTCCATTATTCACATCAGAAGGCTGCTTCTTTTCCTCTATCTAATAGGTTCCTCTTATTTTTGGCCATACACTTTAAGGCTCACAGTATGATTTGGAGTAAACATCTTTCCCCCGTGTGTTTTTGGCTAATATTTATGTAGAGAACAAGTAGTTCTCTCAGCATACTAAGTATTCTCTGCTGTCTGAACCTTGGACACGTACATTCTCTTTTAATGCCTCTGGTATGTGTAAAAGCAGATGGTTGCCTCTGTTGCCTTCCTTCCATTTTTTGCTTTTACTTCCTCCAGTGTCTCTTACTGGAACCATCAAGATTCTTTGGTTCTTCCTACATGGTATTTTAATTGTCCTCTCAAACCCAAGTTATCACAAGTTGCATCAATAGCACTCCTAATTTTAGTGTGAAGAAAAAATGCACATATTCAATAATATAAGTCCAAGAGCTAACACTGATGTCCTCTCTCCTAGCCCCTTCAGTCCAGCCTGGGGTCACCTCTCCTACAGCTTTATTCTAGCCGCCTTTTTCACTCATTTTTCTTGTGACCCTGCATCAAATAACTACATGAAAACTAGACAGAAATACTCTGCTACATTTCCCATGAGCTCAGACAGCCCTGCCCATGAGGTAGAGCTGCCTGTGTTTTGGGCACAGTTCAAAGAACAGAGACCCTGAACCTCTAGTCTTAGGTTTGATATAGTACATTTTACTAATATGTAGTTTAATTGATGTCTAAATGTGGGCATTACTAATTAAATTGTGTAGTGAAAAGTTGTGTCTTGTCACTTGCTCACTGAGTAATGAGGTTATCCTCTGCTAATCTGGCAGAATAACACACTTGAGTTATTTCATACTTCAGAGACTTTGAAATTGGTATATCACATACTTACACTTAGTTGCATAAAAAAGGGGAAAAAAATTAAAAGAGGTACAAAAAATGCTGGAAAACAGGAAAGAAACCACAGAATTTTCTCACATGGAAAAATGACTTAAAATCAACTTTCAGATGTTAAAAATACTTTACTTGAAAGGAGAATATGAAATGTTTTCTTTTGAAAATGTAAACCAAATTTTCTACATTTTTTAAGTATTGAAAATATTCAGATATTTAAATTTTGAAAAAAAAGTGTATATATCAGAGGACTGATAGTTGCAGAATATCACTCAAAAGAACAGCTGGTTTTTGATGGACTCATAATTGCACTCTCTAGAGAATAACATATACAAATGCACACTAATTTCCCTAACTTCTATTCAGAAAGGACTGCGCTCATTTGAATACAAGGTGAGGTTTCTTTTCTCCCTAATTAATGTTTTAACAGCAGGACCCCAGCTCCACAGCCCTGCACCATGCTGAGCTGTGCTGAGCTGTGCTGAGCTGCTACTGTCAGAGCCCCAGCAGGATGCTCTAGCAGCCCAGCAAGGCAACACCAGTGCAAATCCACTGGGACCAGTGCTGGCGGCGCTTCAGCTCGTGCTGAACTAAGTCCTGACGCTCTGTTCTGTGGAGGGTGCTGAACTGATTTCAGGATATGACCTTTGAAGACAAGTCCAGGGGCCCATCCTTTGCTTTTCCCATTTTCCTGTTCCCAGGGAAAGAGAAGGTTGCCTCATACTCAAAAGCCCCCTGGGTCGGTGCCAGAATAGAAACCTTTATCTCACCAGTTCGGCTGCTTTGTTCAGCCCTGTTTGAGACATTAGACCGTCAAGGTCTAGAAAGCATTATACTTGAAAAAGAACTCACTGTAAAACAAATTGTTGTTTAAAGATGCAGAATTCTTCATTTTCCTAGAAAAGATTCAACACTACAATTTCTGAATAAGTGCAATTTGTTGAAACTCACGCTGGCACTTCTGTAATTAAAGCATTCCGGCATCAGGCGCTTGACTTCTTAGAGGGGAGTACATGAAGAAAGACAGCAATAATATCTAAACAGCCTGAAGGAAGACAAATGACAGATTCCATTATTTTCTCTGGCTATCAGCAATATCGTAACCTTTTCCTTATCTCGGTCAACACACTCACACTGAATTGAATGGGACTAAATTTCTTTTTAATACTTTAACAAACTGCACTGCTCTGTACAATAGCAGCAAACCTTGTATTCACAGCTGCCCTTAAAAATCAGTTACTTCTATTTTTTTAATACTTGTCATCAATCATCTATGCTAATTGGCCAAGTTTGGCATTTCTATAGTGTATTAAATGTCCCAAAATAACTAATGAGAAGCCTTTTATTTCATCTGTCTCAAATGAAAGTGGTATTAGAATAAGAAAGTATTTCCTTCTCTGCCGCTGGCATGCAATGAATATTTATGATGTTTTTCACTATATTGCAGTGATCTGACAATGTTGAATTCCAGCTAGAATGAGGATATAGCACTTAAAAGGAGATTCTACTCTCTTTCTATCACTCATAAAGGGAATTAATAATTGCAAAACAACTAACACAAACAATTGCTTCTCAAATTAGATCATATTTTATCTTCATATTCTAAGCTGGAAAAGGAATCTCAATTTGTAGCAACAAATATCTTTAAAAACACTAATAACATAAACCCACTTATTAAATATTTGTAAAGCTATTTTATGCACGGTACTAATGCTGACTGATCAAAGTGTATGTAATTAATGGACAAGAAAGCAATCATTGCAATAATGGAAATCTCATTACCATCTAAATTATGTTGTTTTCAAAAGCTTAGATTAACCATATAAGGGAGATACCTCTTCTATCGGACTGTTTTTCTGAAGCCATTAAACCAAGTCAACTGTCCTGGAAGGGACATGTTGCTGAATCTCATGGTAACAGAACAAAAAAATTATCTTCTGGACAGGAACTCATAGGAAATCACTAAGAAGCTTCAGTGCAGGTCTGGGTACCAGGTGGTACTGTTGGGCTATGTTACTGCCCAAGTTAGATAGAGGAATTTATGCAGCACTTGTTTTCAATCCTATTTTTTTCTCTTCCATTACTAGCCATCAGATAATGTGCATTGGTAACCCCTGGAGACAGAGAGGGCTTTATTTATCAGCCTCTTCCTTTTTTCTCATCAGAAGTCTTCCCTCTGCAATGTGGCTGGGTGACTGTACAGGAATAGAAGAGGTGAGACATTTGCTGATGAGGATGTGACTTTTTCAGTCAATGTATTCAGGAGAAGGAATTTTACTTACTAAACGCTGAAAATAATTCCTGTGGCTTGAAGCCAGGAACAATTTCCACTGCTCTCTGATTTATCTCCCAGGGTGGACAGTCTGTCCTAAAGATGAAGACACAATGTTCATATTCTTGCCAGGGTATGTTCATGCTCTTGAAGGGAAACACAATGTTCAGAGTCTTACACTGTAAAGACTGAACTTTATTTTGCTTCCTATACAGTGATGTGCAAGTAGGGAGTAGTGGATCCAGTGATAAAGTTGTTCCTAGTTGCAAACCTTTCTATAAATAACTCCTAAGGGACTATCAATACCCTATTTAGAGGCAATGTCTGGGGTGAAAATTCATGTCTCCAGTCATTCTAATCCTTATTTGATCAACAGTATCATAGAAAATATCTGAAGTCTTCTACTGACGTGAATGAAGTTTAATTAATACAAATTTCTGTCTCGAGGCAGCATTTGTCTTTTCTTTTATGTCAAAATGTGTCCAAATGATTACTATTTTTACCCAGAACATGCACTACTTATTAGTAAAGACCATAATTTGGAGGTTTTCTGAGCCTCTGAACCTCTTTAAGATTCATTCTCAGAAGTTGAGCCACTATTCATTCCCCTGAGTTTTTATTCATGGAAGTATTCCCATGGAAAATAATGAGCTAAATATTCTAGAATACATGTAAGCAAGAGAAACTTTCTTGTTAACTGCACTCAGTGAGAAGGATGAGGCTTTTTATTTTGTTTGTGGACTACCATAGGCCATTGCAACCTCTTTGTCCAAACAAAATGCTTTTTACGTGAGGCCACATATTCCCACTGAAGTTACAGTAGAAGCCGGCTGCTGTCTTTATTCAACAGTGCCTAATTTATACAATTTACACATGCAATAGAGCACTATGATAACTCTTTATTCCCTCCTGGGTGAAAATGATGGTCAGGTGGTTACAAAATATTGCCATTTTAAAAACATCTAAGTTAAAATGCTTATAAAAAATCAGTATGTCACACATCACAAATATACTGAATATTACTTACAGGTTAGGAATAGGGAAATGGCAGAGAAAGTATTCTCCATTTTGACTGTTTATATTTAATGAAATAATTTTAAACTCCATGTTATGATAGTCTAGTAGTCCAGCACATAAAAATGATAAAAACTATTATGCTATTTTAGTGTTACAGAGTTTTCCTTCAGAATTTTCTTCTTGTCAGAAACAGTTTCCTAAAAGAATAGCTCCAATTATAGCTTGAGATGAACCATTTTTAGCTCAAATTTTATCTAAAGGAATCCATGGTAGGAAAAGCAAGTATGTTTCAAATGCACAATCTCCTACTGGAGTTTTATTTTAAAAGTTTCTGTACTTCAAATGCTAGAAACCTCTTTCTCCTGATTATCTTATTACAAGTAGATATTAGTTATAATAGAATCGTACCTTTTTTTCGCATGAGTATTAAGTTTAATCATGATTGTTTGGTCCCTGTATTCAACCAATCAAACTTGGTGTAACTCAGAGTGGGGCTAACTGGGGAGACGTTATCATTCCACAACTTTAGCCCACCCTGTAAAGTCCTAAGTGTGGTGTCGTAGCAAGCGCTTCACGATTCTTCGGGCATTTTGCCTTTTTCCCCTATTACTTATCTCTTTTACTCAACGATGTAAACAGAAAATCAGCCAAACAAAAATACTGTAGCTCACGGTTTGAAATAAACGGCAGAGGTACATTCAACAGAGCTAAAGTCTTGGGTTAGTTCTCTACTTCTTTCCCCATTTCACCCGTAACCAGTGCAGAACTTCAACAAGCATCAGATCCACCAAAAATTTTCAAGTTTTGTCAATTCTGGCTGCTCATTTCAATGTGCAACAAATGCAAGAAAAATTTTTTCTTGCAGACACACTGCATGAAGTACCATGCATTAGAAAGATAGATCATGCAGATAGTTGTCATAAGAATATGCATTCAAATTTTTGCTGGCTGCTGGCCACGCTTGTAACACACTCTACCACGCTTAGAGCTGATTCTTGTGTCTGACCTTTGGAAACAAGCCATCTCACCATACAGGTAAATTATCAGAGCCTATCACAGAATATCACCTCAGGCAAAGTTGGAAATGGTGTCCAATTCATAGCAACGTGATTCACATACTCCAGTCCAGGACCACTGCTGCTGGGTTACTCTACTGCTACACTGAGAAACAACCTTTTGAGAGGCAAGGGAGCAGGTTTTTTGTACCCTCGGTTTCCCATTTGCTGTCCAGCATAGCGGGTTTCCTGATTTCACAAAAGTCAAAAGGAAACAGTAAGACAAAATGGGGAGACAGCTGAAAAGCAGGCCTGAAACAAGAACATGAGACACTTTTCTTGAAGATGAATCATCTTTTTCTTGTTTCATATCCTGGATGGCTAATTTGAAGAGAATTATGAACCCTTCTGCTGAAGCAAAGAGTACCATCTGGTTTCTAAGCAGGTTTTATTTTCTCTTATTGTCACCTTTTTTAGCAGTGTGGGGATATATAGCCTCTGAAAAACTGATGGTTTGCAAGTTACATCATCTTTAAACTTAACCTTTGCTCTACAGTGAAATCAGGTGAGGTTTTGTTTCTTAAGTAGATTGTGAAAACAATATTTGCCAACAGCTTCCACAAAGTAGCACACAATATACAGCTTTCCTACGTAACTAATAAGAACAAGCTTCCCTGTTTCACCTGTTAGTTCATGATAAGTCTTGATAACCTATTTTCGGGTTCAGAGGGGTTTTTAAAGTGGTTTTCCCTTCACCCAGACAGACACAAGTAGAACACAAAAATGTCAACAATAGCATTTTCATTAGATTTGGGAAGAATTTTGACACATCCAAGTTTTGAAGAAATATTTAGTATTTTTAAAGTTAAATGTCTGCAGTCAGTGAGTAGAAATGCATGCTAATTACTGCACATTTTAGAAGTACTATATAGCAAATATCAGTTTCACTAAACGGCTTTGCGTTGCCTTTATTAACACTAGAGAGAGCCAAACTGGACATACTCTGTCAGTAAAGGCATCCTTGTCCTGTAGGCAAAGAGACCGCACAGAGGAAAGCCAGGGAGGATCCCACCTCTGTCAGTACTGCCCTCCTGCAGTTAATTACAAGATTAAACTAACAAAACATCCAGGCTTCAGGAATCTGGACAGCAAAGTACTCAGTGTTTACAATAAAATAAGGTAGATCTAAACAAAATAATATACAATCTAGAGGCAATGAAGAAAAATGGTGAGGAGGAGAAGTGAAAGTGCCCATGTCTGCCTGGAGTAAAATTTGCAATAACTCACATCAAGAAAACTCCTATCACTTACAAACACTGCGACTGCAGAAAGACATGAATCAATGAAGGGAAATTCAGAAAGCTGCAACACAAAAGCAGCTTTTGCCAGCATTGTGCGTGTCAAGTACTATTTCCCCTCTCAGATCACGGCATTCAAATCAACGGCCTGCTCACTGCCACATCACTTCTTAACGTGCATTGGTAGAGGAATTTAAATCAAATTAAGCACATAGGGATTAATTTCCTGGGGAGGATTAAGATCTTTCCATCTATACAGAATGGTTGAATAACAAGTAAAAAGAGATATTGCCACAAATATTTGAAGGAAGCAACCAGCGAAGAAAATGCTTTTTCATTTAGGTACTGCAAAGGTAATTAAAGAAGAACTATAGCAGGAGAAGCAGATTAGATATACAGCACAAAGAAGGCTAGGAGAGAGAAATGTGTCTTTAATATAGATTTCAAGCTTTGGTCATGACCAAGAGGATTCTGTTGCAAGTACAGAAATATAAGCAAAAGGCAGTGCCATCTTGGAGTGGAAAAGAGACAGTGGTGAAGAGCAAATTGTGGGTGCAGGGCTTCAAAGCTGTGCACCAAGTGTCTGCATTGTAGCTCTGTGAACCAAACCATGTGCATTTGATTAGCTACAATCAGTGTTTTAGTCAAACAGACAGTGTACTCTGAATTATTAATGTAAACTGTGCCTTATTTTGGGTGCCAGTTAACAAAGGTGAAAGGGACATGAACTTAAAGTTGCATTTACCTAAAAGTTTGTGGTTATTGCAAGTAACTTTTCTCATTGCTATAACTGAAAGATGACCGAAACAACAACAAAATCTTGTGAACGTAACAGAGGTTAAATATTTCCCACGATGAGTTCATTCTTTCTACAAAAATGTGGAAAATAATTTTACCTTGGCAGAGAAAGATAACCGTCCCTTTTTTCCCTTCCTAAAATCTCATTAAAGCATGAGGGAATTGCTGTGTTTCAAAATTTTTTAATTGTTCCCCTTCCTGTAGGACAGTCACTGCTGAATGAGATTATTCTAGTGACTCATGGGGCGTTTGGACCAGGTTCTACCCTGGCTACTGCCTCCTTTGTGCTGCCTGGCATTACTGGGTGTTGTGCAAAGCAGTCTGAGACATGGTTGGTACAAAAGACACAAGAGAAAATAAGGTTGCTGTATGGTATTTGGATTGCATCACATACAGCTGCGTTTTGTTGCTGAGAGGAGTTCATGATTTCTGTATTTTAAAAAGCATTTGCAGATGTCAAAGAATAAAACCAAGCTAACACTGAAGTTATTATTGTAATTTTATTATCTCCATTTGATATTCCTATTTATAAATTAAAATCACAAAATACATGCAGTCTCCAAAACCTAACATGGTAAATCTCTGCTAGCGTTGTAGTTTGGGTAGCGGCACTACCTTGCATGTCGCTCAGAGAAGTGAAAAGCATGTCACAAACTAGATTTTCAGCCATGACAAGCCCCAAGGGCTATGGCATGCATTTATTGAAAAACCTAAGTCTGACATGCCTTTAATTTCACTGAGATGCACATTAAAAATTGTATAATACTCACATTTTGTATAACAAGTTTATTCTCTCTAACTGATAGTATTTGTGATATTGTAAAACAGTTTCACAAAGAGAGGTTACCAAATGTTAACTCTATATGTTTCTTTAACTTAGATACAACCTATCTTGCAAAATAAAGAACTTACTCTTTTAAGACTTGATGCAATATAGACCTTCACCAGCCCATTTGGAATACACATGCTTAATATTCAGTGTTCTCTTAAGCACTTCACTTAATCTGAGCCTAAGAGAAATACCAGTATAAATAGTTTGAATACCTCAGCGAAAATATTTTTCAGAAATAAAATATGAAATTCAGCTATTCTGCCCCGCTATTTTTAAGTACATATATTTAGAAGCACAGAAAGAATATTCTAAGTTTTTAAACATTAGGTTACACATTACGTGTTCCCTGATTTACAGTGGAGAAATATGTAGTCTGACATTTGAAATAGGCAATAGTTATGTTCTTCAATCTTTATTTTATAATTATTATGGAGTTCTTTCTAATACACTCTTTTCCAGCACTCATCATTGGGTGAGCCTTTAACAAATTTACGCGTTCATCAAAATGCCTATCTAAAATGCCCTGAATGCATAAGGCAGATAATACGATTACCAAGATAT
Organism: Caloenas nicobarica; assembly: GCF_036013445.1. Classification (NCBI taxonomy): domain Eukaryota; kingdom Metazoa; phylum Chordata; class Aves; order Columbiformes; family Columbidae; genus Caloenas; species Caloenas nicobarica. The sequence continues at coordinate 100,144,704 of NC_088246.1, read as the reverse complement.
ACATAAAGTGCATCATTCACTTTCCTGTGGAAATAATCTACAGATTTATTTCAGGCAGAAATACAATACAGTATGCTTATGTTTAAATACATACTAAATAATAAGTTGCACAAGAAAATCAATATTCTAGGTGCTTAGTTGTATCTTTACTTGCCTGAACATTTTAAACAGCTGACATTTACTCACTGATGCACCATACAAATACAGAAATCTAAAATGCCCAGCTCTTAAAAACCCCAAATGCCTAAATATAAAAACCAGATCTGAAAAGAAATAATTGGCAAGGTAGTTACAACATTTTCCTTCCTTTTTTCCTTCCATGTGCATGCTATTTTCTGTAACAGCTACAGAAATTTATGAGCCCAGTGGCTCAGATACCACTACTAAGGTTTTAAGGAAAGGTATGCTTAATATTTCTGATCCATAACACTTACTACTTGTCCAAATGTTTTCTGAACCACATCTACAGAGACTTCTGTTCCCTTTGCCACAGCCTTTCCTGCATCCCAGGAGCAGCTGGCATGTGTGCAGAAGTGCCCTGGACCAGGTTCCCTCCACTCCCTCACTGGTGTGGCGTTGCCTCAAAGTGGGGAACCAGCCCTTACTATGTTCCTTGGGACTTAACAGCTGTGTTATGGAAAATAGACCTAATGCAGAGGAAAATCTTAATTTGGTCTACTGCACTGTTAGGAAATACCCACTAAAGGATATCTTTCTTCTCATAAACTTTCACCTTATTTCTGCATGAGGAGAAACTTGACACGAACATACACAGGTCTGAAACATTAGGCTGAAAACTGAGCACCAAATCTTTCCTAGAATACTAATTGTGGCCCTTTGACCTCTATAAAATAACCTGCATCTTCAACATGGAAACTAAGAGCAAATATCTTCTATATACAGAGAGATCAAAATTTCCACAGCACCACACTCTTTGCATTCAACGAATAGGGTATAGGATAAATCCAATTAAGTAGCTTTAAAATCACACAAAACTTTACAAAACAATAAACTTCAGAGTAAACAATGGAAAGGACTTTAAAATGGCTTTGAGATACATCTGAGGTCTACACAGAACTCACAACTACCAGTATATGACCCAATATTTAATGTTGTGTTGGTTTGCTTTGCACGCATCCAAAGGGACCAGCAAACAATTATTCCCCAGCTGAACGTGTAGCTTGATTGATTTACTCCTAGATGCAAATTAAATGATCTCTCTGCTCTTTAAGGTATCTGAGGCAATTCATATTTTTAATCCCCGATCAAATTTTGTGGTGTCATAATTTGTTTTTTAAAATTTTGCTTTTCTTCAATATCAATTAAACTGTCACAATGGAGAGGAAATTTTGCAGCAAGACACCAGGAAAAGATTTTCATTTAAAAAAATAAGAAAAAATAATAAATTAAATGACAAGATAGATATTTTGCACCTCAAATATCAAGCTTCAGGGTCATTCCTAACAAAAGCACCAATAAAAATATTTCTGAGATGTGAATGTGATCTCAGAAAACTCAATATTAAGAAAGTCTAACACTTCCAATTAGAAAATATCATTGCAGCATCTCTTGGAGATGCTCACATGCTTCTCTGGTATGCAGCAAACATCTGAGTTCAGCAGAACAAGAGCCTCTGGGTTACAGAAGTTTACCTCTGTCTCACAGAATTCACATTCAGCTGAGATGTGCACTTCTGATCACTGTAACTTCTCCCCTTTGTGACTCCTGAAGCACGTCTTAACTCCTGAAGAATATTTCAGCCAAAGCAGCAAAATATGAACATGCTGAAGCTGTAGCCCCACAGTCACCAGGCAGACGCAGCCCCATCACCTCCCTGCATCAGACAGCACGTCGAGCAGTGGCATTCAGGACTAGAAAGCCAGGTGAGGTCAGACTTTCAGTCCCTGAGACTCCACAAATGGTTCAACAAGCTTTGTCCTCCTAGAGGCACCATGTGGAGCAGGACCCTGCCCTTCATGGAGGGTGGCTGAGGGAGGGAGAATTGCCAGGCTCTCTGCTGCTGTCTCTTGCACCTGGGGCGATATTCTTTGCAGTCCCTAGCTGTGGGTTTTAGCTCTGCATATTTTGCAGCACTGATAATGATGACTGCTTATGCAGAACATCATTCTAATTACATGATCAAGCACAACTGAACCGCTGTCTAATACAGCAGCTAGAATGAATGAGGGAGAATTGAGATTGCACAGGCTGAAGAATTTCACCAGAAGTTTTTGAGGCACAATTTACAAGGTGTAAAATAATCTATAACTGTGTTTTTCAGTTTTCCCATTAAAGGACTTATTGATGCCTACTGATAATACATTCGACAAAAACCCATATGTCAGTCCACCATAGGTGGAAAAACACTATAGTTTCTGCTGATTTTGAAATACAGTATGTGGCCAACTCTTTCTCCTAATCATTCTCTATAATCTCTTGATTTGCATTGGTTTACTTTGGAATATTCTTCAGTTTTTCAGTATTACAGTGACTCTCAGAATTTTACATGTCACCACACAGCACATAGAGTGTTCTCTGTAGTGATAAGGAAATGTCAGCCTTGGACAGTTTTATTCACATGGTCTGCACTATTGTTTAACCATAAGTTCACTCTTTGGATTTCAGTTATGTTGTTTTGGTTAGAGCAGGGTTGTTTTCATCTAAATTACCTGTTATTACACCTACTGATACTACATGAGTGGCATGACACAGAAACTGTGCAGATTATGCTTCGAGTGAAGGGTCACTCAACCAAAAAGGTGTGATCCCACTTCAGCGAGAGAGCTGGGTAAAGGTTTGCTTATCTTAGTTGCATACACAAGATTTAGCATTATCAAAGCAGTCCAATAAGTTCTTGGATGAGAGGCAGAAAGATGTGTTACGAGAGACAATATGGTTTCTTTAAGCTTTGGCTAGATGTTGGAGGCTGAATATATCGAAATATAGATACTATTAAAAGGATCGACAACACAGATGCGTGAACTTCTCTACACCATTCTCTGAAAGAATAACCTGATCCTAACAGTGGTTAGTGGGTATGGTTATAATTTTCATGAAATCATTTTGGTTAGAAAAGATCTTTAAGATCATCAGGTCCAACTGTTAACCTGACACTGCCAAGTCCATCTCTAAACCATATCCCTGAGAACCTCATCTACATGTCTTTTAAATGCCTCCAGGGACGGTGACTCCACCACTTCCCTGGGCAGCCTGTTGAATGTCTGACGACACTTTCCTTTAAGAAGTTATTCCTAATAGCTAATCTAAACCTCCCCTGGTGCAAATTGAGGCCATTTCCTCTTGTCCTATCGCTTGTTGCTTGGGAGAAGAGACCAACCCCCTCCATGCTACACCCTCCTTTCAGGCAGTTGCAGACAGCGATCAGGTCTCCCCTCAGCCTCCTTTTCTCCAGGCCAAACAGCCCCAGTTCCCTCAGCCGCTCCTCATCAGACTTGTGCTCCAGACCCCTCAGCAGCTTCGTTGCCCTCCTCTGCACTCTCTCCAGCATCTCAATGTCTTTCTTGTAGTGAGGGGCCCAAAACTGAACACAGGATTTGAGGTGCGGCCTCAACAGTGCTGAGTACAGGGACAGTTTGAGGTCACTGAAAATTACAGAACTGGCAAAATTATTGTCACACAGAAATATTCAGCAAATGAAGCACGATGGGACCTAGATTTGACTAAAACAGCTTATACACTGACAACTTCAGTTGTCATTATGGAGCAGGTATAAAGTGCGTGGCAATGCAGAAGGTAGAATCCTGGGATTATTTTCCTAAAACTTCTAGAAATATTCACAAATTGTTCAAAAGAGGGGGTCAAGGAAAAAAAAAAAAAGGCAGCTGAATTTAATTTACAAAATGCTGCCTTTGGCCACTGCCTGTTTTGCCATGGCAGGGATGAAGCTGGGACTCAGCACAAGCAGAGCTCTCCTAGAAGGGGCCTGGTGGCTTTTTGTGCTTCCTCACCTGCCACAAGTTTCTTCATGTGAAGGACTCCACGGGAGAAGTCCTGCCATACCTCATACTCTACTGAAGTGCAAGATCTTTGATGCATTATGAAAGCTTAAAAAAAGAACACTATCTTAACATTCCTCTAACAGAGGCTAGATAATTTAAAAAAAACCCTAATCACCAGCAACTGCTAAGGCAACAACCTGCTGCAATGCTACGAGGAGATGGTGGGGAGAAAAGCAGAACATAACAAATACATAAGTCCTAAAAGTTCATTCCAAAACTACCAGGAAACTATTTAAAAACGTACTGTGCATTTGTCTACAATATACTTTCATTTTCCTGCGTTTCACTAAAATGCTCGCAGGCTCTAAGAATCCTATTTGCAACTGGAGCACCTCTCCAAGGAAGAAAACTAGTTCATCATAGAAACCATGACTGCCAGAAAAGAGGAGCAGTGATGTATGAAAATATAATCCATTGAACATCAGAACTGACAACCTCAGAGCATCTCCAGGCTAAGTCAGCTAGTAACACCATTTTTAATATTACAGGTGGATTCACACTCAGCAAAACGTTATATTCAAGTTAAGGAATATTTTTGCCTTGAGCTGTCATAAAGATTAACAACAGTGAAGAGCATGTTAATTGTTAAAGCCAAAATCTCAGAAGTACTGCAGTATGAACAGACAATTAAAATACAGTTTTAAATGTGGTTGGTTCTTTTTTTTTTTTTTTCTGCTGGTCAGAAAGTAAAAAATGTCACATTGCAAAATATTCCACAGGGAAAATTTTGCTCTAAGGTGCACAGAAAAATTCCCATCAGGCTAAATTCTAATACTTGTAACATCAATGTGGGTCAATTTCACTGAAGACAAAAAAGACTCCTGTTAAAAGCTTTTTAAAATTGACCATTGACAGTGTAACCTAGATGAAAACAGAACATAAATTAAAGTTTTCCATGCAACTACACAGCAATGAAGAGAAACAGTCCAATTAACCTAAATCAACAGATCTTTGTAAATATGACATAAAAATTGTCATAAAAATGCATTTCTCTTATTTATTTTCTTAAAGTATCCAAATCAGTGGTGTAAAGGATTAAAATAAGCAGTTTCGAACTAATTTTACACTTTATAATTTATTTCCTGAATGATTCTTCTTTAAGATTTTGGCATATTTAGAAATATTTTTATCATTTTTGAGCTTTAATCATTCTCTAAACTGTCAATACTTAATATAAAGCAAAAAAAGGAGGAGATTTTAGAGTAGTATGATAAAAGCTCTTCAAAGAGCAGTAGAAAACATGTTGAAATTTTCACAAGTGGTTTATGAATAGTTGTCAAGTCGCTTCAACCTTCATAATATTATCTGTACCCTCTATGAGATTTCTCCTTTATCTTTTTTCCATATTGCAATTTCATATTCCCAAATATCTGATACCCAGTTAAGGATTACACTGTTGTGCCAAAAGAATATATATAATGAGGACAACTGATCACTAAAATATTCAATGTTTCTTCGACTTACATGATCTGCATTAGAAGTTGCAGCCTTTTCTAGGCATCACTAGATGTTATTTTTTAAATTGCTAAAACACCACCACATTATTTCAATCGCTCAGAGTTATTTGACATCTGAGTCATTGAATTCCACACAGTACACTATCTAGAGGCATTCTCCAAATGTGCTTGAACGAGCTTGTGTCTAATCATTCCTTACTAACTTACAGCACTACAACAGATTAGCACGCTTAAAATATATTAATTTATTCTAGAAAGCATTTCAGAATCATTTTTTTTCTAAATTTACAGGGAGCAAAAAGGATTTTAGAATAACATTTGGCATTATATTCACAATTTATTAAAGCATTTACTAGGTAGGAACCTTCCCCTGCTCACAATGAAGTTAAAAGAGATTTTCCACTCATTGAAACAGGATCAAATCAGTTAAATCTTACTATACTTTGCCTGTACAGTGGAATAATAATAAAAAGCAATGTCTAATAAAAGAAGTGAGAAAAATAATACTAAAATTTTGCATTGGTTCCAGAAGAGTCCTGGTGTGAGGCTAGTAAATGATAACTTCCTTCTCCATCTGAAATTTCAGTGAGAGTTTTAGGTACACAGAGTGGCATTAGCAGAGCTGGATCCATCCCGAGGCAGCAGGCCTAACATCTGTTCACATGGAAAATAAAACAAGAACTGTAATACTCTCTCGCGCTCAGGAATTCCGTTTTATACCATTTCTAAAATACGTTATCTCTAAAATTATAGCGTTTTTTAACTACAGAGTCATGACTGAAAGGCATTCACATCTCAAACTTTAGGCTAATTCAGGCTCTTCTACAGGGCTCTCTTCTAGGACGGAAAGGAGATAAATCAGAGGAAGGTCTGAGGGAAGAGTTGGCAGACTGACGCTGGTGCAGAGTAACTAATCGTGCTACTTCAACCACTGCTCATATTGAGAGAATATATAGCATATGAAGGCTCTACTATGTTAGGTGAACTTCATCCTCAAACCCTGGGCAGCTGAGGGCTTGGAATATGAGCCAGCAGTGTGCCCAGGCAGCCAAAAAGGCCAACGGCATCCTGGCTTGTATCAGGAATAGCGTGGCCAGCAGGACTAGGGAAGTGATCATCCCCCTGTACTCAGCACTGTTGAGGCTGCACCTTGAATCCTGTGTTCAGTTTTGGGCCCCTCACTACAAGAAAGACATTGAGGTGCTGGAGAGAATGCAGAGGAGGGTGACGAAGCTGGTGAGGGGTCTGGAGCACAAGTCTGATGAGGAGCGGCTGAGGGAACTGGGGCTGTTTGGCCTGGAGAAAAGGAGGCTGAGGGGAGACCTGATCGCTGTCTGCAACTGCCTGAAAGGAGGTTGTAGCATGGAGGGGGTTGGTCTCTTCTCCCAAGTAGCAAGTGATACGACAAGAGGAAATGGCCTCAGGTTGCGCCAGGGGAGGTTTAGATTGGATATTACGAAAAACTTCTTAAGTGAAAGTGTTGTCAGGCATTGGAACAGGCTGCCCAGGGAAGTGGTGGAGTCACCATCCCTGGAGGCGTTTAAAAGATATTTAGATGAGGTTCTCAGGGATATGGTTTAGAGGTGGACTTGGTAGTGTCAGCTTAATGGTTGGACTTGATCTTAAAGGTCTTTTCTAACCTAAATGATTCTGTGATTCTATGATCTCTGAAAGATGTCTTTCTTTGTAATTTCCAACAGAGACATAGCAGATAGAAGCAGCGGCATCTTTTATTCTTCTCTTAGCAACATCAAATGCAGCAATAACTAGAACACTGAAAACCACTGTTACCCTGGAAGGTCCGTAATTCACAGATTTTTGCCGATACGTCATTGCGACATCTGCAAAAATTCTCCTGGAAGCATGGTTCAGCTGCGTCTGTGCCAGCCTGACCTTGTTGAATTCACACATCATCTGCCAAGTAACCATAAAAGAACCTAGCTGGTTCTTCAGGACCATCACTCTCCATGTGTGTAAACACTTACATGGCCTATCTAGTAAACACATAGCCCATGCATATATGTCTACACTGGACGTATTGCTATGAAATGAATATAATCTGTTAGTGATCTGCTCTTCGACAAGGACAGTAAAATCAGTTTCAAGAAAAGCACAGTCAGGTGAGAAGATGTTCATTAAGCTCTATGCACTATTAAACAAGTCAGAACAAGAGACACTGGAGACTGGAAACTCAGAACTGCTCAGTGATGCAGATTATATGAAAGCCTTCCAGGAAAACTTTTCTCATTATGTTCTCCTAAATACACCTTTTCCTGCAGTCTTACTTTCCAGACTCGTTGTTAGAAAAAGTTGTGTGGGGGCTAGGGACATAGCTATGGATTCACTTCTCTCAGGAACTCCCCATCTGGATCTCAGACCCTGCTGACTCTTTGTCCATCCTCTCTTCACTTAAGACATTTCTTTCTTGGGGAACATCTTCCTTTACAGGCAATAATACTTGAAAGGGGTTTGAAATAATTTTAATCTGTGCTACAGTTGTTTACTAGGCTACTGTATTAATTGACATATTATGTTCTATCACAGCTACCAGGAACTGCATCAGATCCCAGGACAACTAAAGCACCCTTGACCTTCTCTTCTCCATCATGCTTCACTTCCCACCCGCACCTCCCTTAACATCAATGTTCTAGTCCTTCCTCGGGAGGTTGCAGCCGCAGTTCCAGTGAAAGAAATAGCTAATTTTCACAAAGAGAAAATTAGAAATTGGCAACATTGTCAACACCACACACCTTGCACAGTTTCCATTTTGGATTATCATTGCACAAGAGGCTCTTGGCAAAACAGTTCTTATAGCATGCATTGCAAATCCTTACTATTTACCACAGGTTTGCATATAGAGAAGAGAGACGTGCATATTCTCTTGCTGATATGGGACCATCACCAGAGATCCACACTGATGTGTCATCAGCCTTTGATCATAGGATACTGACATGGTTTGAAGCCACAGTACAGGTGGATGGAGCTACTCCACGTTTTATAATACATTAATTTTCAGAGATGATATTTCATTGATGCACTTTCTGCAAGAGGGTCACTTCTCCATAAGTCTCTTTAAGATTTTATCCTATACTTCTTTTTCAACAGGCACATGAACACTATTACCTACCTCTTGTCAAAAAGAACTTGGGCAAGTGAGGGACAGGGCTTTACTGCAATCAAAGAAGGTATATAACATTTTTCCTTATTTTTCTACCACATGCTGGAGGGGTGGCAAAGGAATACCTTATCTATGTAGTACTTCAGTCTAAACAGCACACAAAATGGGATCTAGCCATCAGGGAAAAACATCTCCTACTTATGCAAGAGGTACCAGAACCTGTAATTCCTGTGTTGGTTGTCCAGCATTTATAGGCTCTCCCCTCTTTTGGTATACATATATATATATTTTTTTTTAAATGGCCCTCCATACCAACCTCAGATAAAACCAACTGGCAGAGGAAGAAACTGTTTTGAAAACTCTTTAAAACCACTGATAGCCTCTCTCAGCTTAACTGCTGATCTTGAGCAAGACAGAGCTTCCAAATTTGGTAAATTTTGTTTTTTCTTTAGTCTTTCAGCACTAAAGTTCAAAGAATACAGAAAAGCCAAACAAAAGAAACCATACCCAAAAAAGACAAAACAGAAGTGGATTGGAAGCAGGAAGCTACACATCAGAAAAACCAGGGTGATGGAACTACTGAAATGTGCTTTAATTCTTCAGAAGCCTAAAGGAGAACTACCTGGTGAAGCACAAACCCACACCACCAGTTAGCCAACGCAATCACCTTCAGTAGAGCTTTGTTTCTATATTATTTGTAGGGCCTTCCACTCTTTTACCTGAAGTAGCAACAAGGCAGTGTCTAGGGCATATTATGTATTATGGTAAACACTATCTAGATACAGAGAAAATTAAATATAGAGCAGAAGAAGCTAAGAGATGTTAGCCAGATCATCAAAAATGTTTCACTAGGTTTTCTGTAAATGTATGTTGTTCATTTATTTTCATCAAATATCCACCTATTAGAATGACAGAGTAATAAGTGTTCTACGAGTTCAGACTAAAGTCTTTTTTTTTTTTTGCCACCTACTATAACTATTAAATAGTCAACTGCTGATTAGCTTGAGGGCTAATCTTGAAATGTCACAGTTAATCTCAGTTCTCACTTCAAAAATTTAAGGTTTCCTTCCATACACAGTTTTACATTGTTGGCAGATGAAAACATTTGCACTGAATTTTCCCAATGAGCAAACATTGTTTATGACCCTATGCAGACTTGCTGATGGCTTACTTTAGCAGCTCTCTATTTTGAGGAGTCTCCTAAATGAACTGGCCATACAGAGAGCAAATTATTTCACCAGCCCTGTGTACCACTCTCAGTTGCTCATCTCTGTTGGATAATACACAGAAGTCAGGAGGGAGTAAGGAAGTAAGAGATTCACCACGTTTCCACCGAGGGAAGCTCAGATTCAAGATCCAGGCAAAGCAAAGAGATGTAGGAGGTCTTGCACACAGCCAGACCCCAAGTATTTTTCTTTTTTTTTTTGTGCTACACAAGAAACCCTGTAACAGGAAGCAAGTTCTGAAAAATCAAAAGGAAACACAAGGCATTCAGTTCAGAGTAAATCACACTCACAACCCATAGGAAAAGACTGACGTCTGACAATAGTCAAGTGGGGTTGTGACCACATGCATGTTTGTGCATACATATATACATATCTATAGTTTTCTGACTATGCATTTTGCTAGCTTATTGAACTCCTTCAAATCACCCAATTAGGGAGAATGGCCAAATGCAAATTCTTGAATGCTGAAAATGAAGACCAATCACATTTGATGGAACACTCAAACATATTTCTCAGGAACAGACATCTTTATAGTGTTAGGTATTCAACTACACACTAAACCTCCCCCCTGCCCCTTTATAAAATTAAATGTACTTTTAAAGCACTATCCTAGATTAACATGGAGTTACTTGATTAAAATTTCTGCCCTCCTCCTAATACTTTTACTATCTGCCCTACCCTAGCCATGCCAACAAAGAAAATTTGACTCCAGCTATGAACAGGTCTTGAGGCTTAATTCAGAACTGTTCATGCAAAATTAACTGCAATGATCAATGCCACTACAAAAATCTTTGTTAGTTTCCCATATTAAGCATAGGTTGGCTCTGCTGAAGTCCACCCTAATTCCATCTGATTTTTTGCCAAAGATGGACATATTCCCAAATTTAACAGTCTCAGGGTATGTTATTTTTCCAGGATGACAAGAAATAAATACTCAATCCCTGCTCCTATTCTGATGCTAAAAGCTTCTTTATTTCTGAGATTCCTGTACACCAGACTGGCTACTGAAGCCTGGGAAGTGGAAGCAAGCTGCTAAAATTGATCTTCAGAAATAATCAGCATCAAAATACAAAATGAACTTCATATCAATAAGCATTTTTCCAATTATGAAACGTGACTGGATCAATTCAAATGCAAGATGCCAGGGACAGACCTGAAAGCTATTTCATGGCTGTGGTTTCAATTGTGCAGCAGCTACCATGATAGAATTCTGTCCCACTGTGCTAGAGTCTCTGGCTGACATGAAAGACAACACTGTATTTAATTTTCTCCCTCCTCCACTGTAATTCTTTTTCCATTACACACAAATAATAGAAGACCATAAATAAATTAACAATTCTGAAGCCTGATTTATAATCACAGAAAATAGCAATAAACTCAAGCAGCAGAATACCCCACCACAACAGTTAACAAGCCTCCAGGCATAAACCAGGCAGAATGGTAACATTTATGACATCACATCAGTGACAAAGGTGAAGCGATTAAAAAATTAGAGGAAAGCATTTTTTAAAATAATGTCATGTTTTGCATAAAAAGTAAATTAAAAATTATCTCCAACACACATTGTGTTTTTTCCGCCACCTGGCTACCCCTTGGAACCAACATAAACTTCTACCATACTGAGAACAAATGTGGTGTTTAATGTCTTTTCAAGTATAACCAATTTTTGCTAACAAATATAAACATTGCTGTAGTTGTAGGGTACTATGTAACCATCCACAGCCTTTACAAAGAGAAAAACAAAGGAAAAAGATTACTAAAACAAAATCCTTCTATTTTCTAGATGGATTTTGATTCTGTATGCGCTAAATATGACTCATTATCCTGAGAAAACAGCACTAATTCTTCACCAATTATCAAGCATACAAGTTATGCTATGGTAATATTACACAAAATAGAGGTTTTGCCTTTTTTTTTTTTTTTTTAAATCCTTTAGGCGAACAATCTTGCTTTAGGAGAATTATTCTAGCTATATGGAGAATTCTCTTTGGTTTTCACACATACATGATGGGCGTGTTATAGGTAGTATGCTATAAACTGCTGTATAATTGAAATGCAGATACATAGATACCCTAGAAATATTTATTGTTTCCCATCACTTTATCACTCTGTACTGATTCAAAGTGGTAACACTGCAACAGAGACCTCCGTATTCTCCAACTCTAAATTATCTCCAGGGGCTCTACCAACGACATGAGAGGACTCCTTGGACATCTAAACTGTGTCGAAATAAAGAGTGTGAGTACTTCTTTTCTTTCATTTGCTGACACTTAGGTTATCAGAAAGAACGTGTTCTATATGAGAAGAGGGTTATATTTAGCAAGGAAACAGGCATCTGGCAGTTTACGAACCATTAGAGTGGCAGGGTTGCATTCAGTTTACAAAACTGGCTTTACCTGGATTAAGGAAAGTGGAAAAAAATGTCCAAAATCCTTTAAGAGACTTTTTGTTGTTGTTTCAGTAACTTTTCCGTTAAAAAATAAGTGCTCTGATAAGCAAGGAATTAGAAAAATATAAACCATGAAAACCAAGTTAGTCTTGTATCACAAGGACTCATGCTGAAAGATGGTCATTGCAGACGGACCATTCTAACCACACGGTGCCTTATTCAGTTTGAAAACAGCCAGTGTCAGGGGATCTGACTGCAGAATTAGGACATTCAGATTAACAGAACTGTAGGAACATCCCTGCGGGTCTTTTGTTTGTTTGTACTGCATTTCTCATCAGAAACAGTATCCATTTTACCTTTGAAAAAGCGTAGCAGATAACTGTATTACTGTTTTCTGATAAAACACCAAATACGTTTCCTTGCTCTGGGTTCGAAATACATGAGAAAATTACGTGGTAATCAACATGACTATACGTCAGATAAGCATGAAGGTAAAATAACAGAAGGAACCATTTTGCAAAAAAGACCAGAACCTGCAGGATGTTTAAGGAATAGCTGCAATTTTATTTGCCATGGATTTCTGGCAGTAAAATTACAATAACACCTATGTACTGAGTTTCTGATGCACAAAAAGAGGATTAGTCCTGTCAATCTTTGGGCAATACCCTAAACTATTGTCTAAATGTTGTCTCTCAGAAAACAAACAAACAAACAAACAAACAACGAACCAAAACAAAACAGAAAAAAGAAGAGAAAACTGAAAGAATGTCACTCTGCGTAACCAGGAACTAGCACACTTCACTCCAGCAGGTCTTTCAAAAGTTATTTTAAAAATTCCACCAAAACCACCACTCAACAGTGATTTTTTTTTTTTGTGGTTTACTATAAATAATTTCAAAGAAAATGAAAATTGGGTAAAGGGATTTATTATTTATGACATGACAGTGGTTTTGATATCATAGTAACAGAAAGCATAAAAATGCCTCTTCTTTACAGATTTTGCATTTTTAGATTCTTGTCTACAGCTTGTTGTCTACCTTCTCCTCTTACCTAATAATTAACAACCTATTTTACTATATCACTAGATGAATTTTTGAAGATTGATCAGATTTAGTCCTTCTTTTCATTTCTTCTTTTTTTTAGAAACTCATTTTATATCTTGCATATACACTCTAGAATGAATGAATTTCTTTTTCCTGTTTAGAATAAGTTTTTAAAAATAAATTGTAAAAATTTTATACCAAAATATGTTTTCTGGGAAAAAAAAATAAAATGAGGTCTGGCACTCTGAGACCTAAAACAGTGCAGTGAAAGTTTTAAACTAAGTCACAAATGACAGCAATTTATTAGACTGAAGAATAAAAAGTTTAAAAATATTTCTGGTAAGAATCAATCTGTTCCTCCAACTTCCTGAATATTTCAATGCAAAGATCTTAATATCTGCTATAAAATGCTGCTTCTTCACACTGTCTGGTAAAACTTGAGTATTGTTTGTTCTAATTATATCCTAAAAGGTGTAGCTGCTATAGGCTTTCTTCTCTCCATAACTTTCTGATTAAAATATTTTTGTTAATGTGTTATAAGGAACAAGAACCATGATCCTTGCGAATACCAGATTTGGGCTATGCATTGTCACAATGACTTGGTAGACCAATCTTAAAGAGAAATGTTTCACAAACTGCCTCAGAGAAGCGCTAAATGCAGTGAATAATTGTGCAGTAATTTCTATAAAAACCATTATACCTGAAGGAATAAAGTACACAAACACGACTGAATATGGTTGGTGAAACTTTGATTCATTCCCTCCCTGAAGGGATGTTGTTCATCTGTGAGGTTTTGCTGGTGTCTCTGAAATTAATAAAAAAAGGACCTTCTTCATCTTGGAGGTTTTGGGGTTGTTTTTGGAGGGAGAGCAGTGAAAGGCAATTAAGCAGTGCTAATGAAATCTATCAATTTTACCATAATTGGCTGTCAAGACTAAAAAGCAGGCAAAAAGGCTAAGAAGGGGAAAGAAAAAAGAAAAAAGAAAAAAGAACTACATAGCAATATACAATTTAAATCACATTGAGAGATGCTGTATTTGGAATAGGACAGAGATGTCTGAGTCCCTGCAGAGTCTGGTTCACAGCTGCTACTGACTGAAAGTTTTCTCAAAGATCCAGTCCTGCTATGGATGCAATGAGATACCCCATAACTGCACAATTATTTTACTGAAACCTTCAGCCAAATTCATTGTAAAAAGAAAGCGAAATTCAAATTTTACAGGCAACTAGATTCTAGTATTGTCTTTCCACATGATTGTTTTTACTTAAAAATCCTAAATCAGTTTCAATTGTACTGGGATACAAAACATAGGCTTCTTCAGCAATTAAGGACACGAAAAAATCGAGTGTGCCTTCATTGTTGATATCTATACAGAGGCATTTAATTCTTGAACCAATTTGTGACATGTGTGACAACCTTAGTTCTGCTACTTCAACAGGTTTTGAGGCTAACTGATATCCAAGACAATTGAAATTAACGTGGGAACAGAATCTGACAAGCAGTGGCAGAAATGACGCCAACCTTTTGTGTGCTCTCACTGCAAGGAGGTGCCTAAAAGCACTCGCTCCATCCACCACCGAAATACACATTTCTGCAAAACTCTGATTTCCTTATCTAGCAACGTTGCCGTCCAAGTACACTGCTTCACGAAGCCTGTCCCTGAAATGGAGTCTGCTCATCTCTCTTGGTGAAGGAGTATGTCTCTGCACACTCCTGAACACATATGTGCCATTAGCATCTGACTGATGTTGCCATAAACACAGTTAAGTAATTAAGAAGTTTTAGGGCCATACTCCTATTGCCCATTTTACTCTGCTGAAAACTAGAAGCAATGTCAGTAAAAAAAAATTACTATGAATTTGCAATGGTGCAACTGAACGCAGAACGAGGTTATTACTGTATGCGACCAGTTTTTCTTCAGTCACGCTCAACATACTTTGAACTTGACTGTGAAAAAATACAAATTATAAATACACTTAAATGGCAACTGAAGTATCTTGTAACAATACCTGGTATGTACAATACTGGAGTTGGAGATATTAATGCACTATAACCTACCATGAAAAATAAATGATGGAATGAAACAGGAGGTATTTTCAGATCATATCCCAGCTACTCCTCAACTGCTAAAACAGTTACTTATAAGGTCACTGCAGCTTGCAACACTTGGTGGTTACCTTGAGACCACTCAAGCACTGACACTGACCACTGAGTTGTTAATTCAGGTGACACCTGTGCTTAAAAAAATCTCATAACTGAGGAAGTGTACAGTGTCATCTCTTGGCATCAGAAGACACGAAATGAGCAAGAGTCTCAAGGCAACAACATTAATTTTTAAGATAAGAACTGTGGAAGCTCTGAAGATATAAGAAATACACAACTATGTTTCTTTTTCAAGAGTATTTAAAATTTAATGCTTGCTTTGGCTACTGACTTAAAATCACAAGCCTTCTCCACCCCACAAACAGCTGATTAGGACTTACCGTTACTCCAAAGAAGTTGGTTTCATTCATAGCATCCAGAAAAATTTTGCCAAGTTTATGATTTGTATAGTTAAAATCTTCAATTTTTTGGTGCTTGTTGGTGGCATTGAGATACTTCATTGCCCGTTGCAGAGTCTTGGCAATCACCCATATTCCATCATATGCATAACCATGAAATTTGCTGGACTGCCCATCACCACGCTTAGCATTATATTCCTTTTCATACTGCTGTGGAGTCTGCAGAGGAGAAAAACCTCAGTTGTAATTCAGTACTTAACATTTTACAGATTTGGGTCCAAACCTATGCCTTGAACCAGACTCTTCAGTTCAAAGACTAATACAGTAAAGGCTGCCAAAACAAACATTAAGAAAGAAACAAATTCAAAACCCATGTGCTGGCTAACTTAGAAGACTGATGGTGAGACTGGAGGAAGACCTTCTTTGTATGAATGACAATTTGCTTTATTTTGCTTTCATACAAAAGGCTTCAGTACAATCAAGGCTAACAATATATTGGTGAGCCATACTAGAACCGAGAGTAAGTCTGCATCTCTGCAATTTAGTGGTCTGATTACACTTTAAAGGAGAATGCAAAACAAATAATCTTTACTTGAACAACTATTTACTTGATGTGAAATTATTTCAATGGCAATTTGTCTATGTTTTATGAGTTTACTGTGTTGTTTACAGTGTGCCATCTTATCAGGAGTGGTCTTTTTATAAAACTGTTTGTTGTGCTCACTCAGCAAGGCATGAAAGACAGATGGAAAAAAAGATGAAAAGCGGCAAAATCAGGCATGTTTATCCACTGGATAGAGTTTGCAAGCATTTGTTCTGTGATAAAATGTTATGTACTTTATGGAAATAACACATAATTACATATGTAAAATGAGCCCCACGCCCTGTCCCCTAGTTCCGAGAGGCACAAATCAGCAATGAAATTAGCCATTTGGAGGATTGGGGTTAAACATAAAAGCTTTCCGTTTCTGCGCTCAACTATTTAATTTGACATGATGCAGCAGGTGATATTGCAGACTATAATTCAAGCTTTACTGTCCATTTAACTGTAATGTACACACAGAGGAGGACAGATTTGAGACAAAGGACTTTACTGCTTCCTTACCCTGTAGAGAACTGGAATTGATTTCTAAATATTTAAAAAATGCAAACCAGTGGAAAGATGAGACTAACCATGACGACTGCCAGTCGTCTTTGTAGAAGAACCCTTTAGCTTCACCTCCCTCCTCTGTGCTTTGGTGCGTCAAGACACTGGTGAGACAACTGATTGTATAATAAAACAGTTGAAGGAAAAATACTAACCCTTCCTGATATGGTCTTGTTCATTTTTGAGCTTAGAGGCTCAAAATCCACTCCAATATAACCTTCCATGGCTGCAAGAAGATTTTTGCTGAGACATTGCGATGAATTAATCCAGGATTCCCACCAAAGGTTTTCATACCACCCTGGAATAATCCACTGATATTTGCTGCCATACATTTCTTCATCATAAGCCTAAAAAGAAAGAAAAATACAAAAGATAACAGACATCATAATAGACATATTGAACATAAAAGTAATTGTTTTCTGTTCATGTTTGGGTTTTTTTCCATTATTAATGAAATTATGGCATAATTGAAGGATACACAAGTATTTTGAACAGTTTAGAATAATTACTTGCTAATAATGAAGACTGCTTTCTTGAAGATTCCTGTCTTAAAATTCAGACCATGAGAAGAGAATTTACTAAAACCTATTTTGTTTTCAATATACCATTTATTCAAAAGCAGAAAAATAAAATACTGAATTCTAAAACCACAGGGGATAAAGAGGAACACTGGTAGAAGGCACAACATTTGCATAAAAAATTCTCCATAACACAACCAGGATGAGTGGTAGGACCACCATGCTACCACGTTTAAATTAAATTATTATTATTCTAATATCCTAAAGACCACATAGAACAGGTTAAGGTTAGATGAGAAAACCTTGATCCTAGGCACCACTAAATCACAATGTTGCAAAGATGAATTATGTGACTGTGCTAAAATGGAGACCACAGGGACGTTAAGTAAGCAGTTTTTCTGAGAAGCATGAATCAATAGCAGCCTGATATGGCAAGCAAATTTCAGTGATTTCTTTTTTTTTTTTCCAGAAAGAAATTTCTTCAGCTGAAATTCTATATTGAGTACTGAATATAGCCCACTGGATTCCAAGATACTAAGATGATTGTTATCTCCTTTCAATAAATAGTGGATACATAAAACAGGAAACAGAAATACTTCATTAGTCAGGCACATACGCTGTTGTGCCTAAAAGCTGATCTGTTCACAGTAGATACTCTATTCCATTGTGAAGAGTGTTCTAGGATAAAGCTAGCAAATTTTATCTCAGATGTTTCTCTGTCTTGTAACTAGATATATTTCTTTTGACATTTCAGTCAGACTCCATTTCAAAACAGCAGATTTCATGCTTCTTTGGCTCCTAATATAAACAATACTGGAGATACAAGACATACAAGATAAAAATTCCAATTTTTAGACATATATGCTGCAACCTTAGCACTCAACTGGAAAACTGCTACATCTTCACAGAAAATGTTACAGAAAGAGGAAATTATGAGAATGTAAACAGTACATATCAGTCATTCAGAACATAACTTTTGAAAAGTATCCTAAAGATTATACCAAAAGGCTATCAGATTAAGATGAATAGCAAAAAAAATACACAATAGGATAGTCTCCTAAATAAGTTAACACCCAAACTAAAATAGGGCTTTAAATCTGTGAAGGCTATTATAATGGTGTTCATAAATGTATTGTGCACAAAGCAGATTTGTTTGGTTGCAGAAGCTTTTGTTCAGCCAAAATCAAATTTCATGCATTTGTATACAATGCCATTTAAAAGCGCTCCAGTCTGAAACCCTGTGTCTTGCATCTTGTATCTTACTTTTTCCACTGTCCACATAAATTGTTCGTCTTTCTATTGCTCATTAATTCTATCCTTCTGGAAACACATCTGTTTTGCCTTCCTGCACATCTCCACTCTGGCTACAGCTACGGCAACACTGCATCCCAGGTCCATCTGCCAGGAAAACGGCAATCCCGCCCTGCAATACTTTCTGGTGTCTAAAACGGTTTCCATTACACAATGAGGTCATTCAAGATCTTTTAGTGAGATACTGTCTTTTATTTGACAGTTTTCAAATCACTGAGGACACAAAGTTACACCGAATTGTGCTTTTAGAGAAGGACAATCATCAGTAGCTTCCCCTGCTCTATACAGATTAAAGTATCAAATTGTGTGTTGCAAGAAAGTATTGGCTATTAATATTCTGAAACGGAAGCTGCTGGAATTTTTCTGTTTGCACTTGAGCCTGTTTCCTGCGTAATCTGTAAATGTTCCGGGATATGGGCTCAAGATTAAAAATTTCAAAATAGCCAGAAATTTCATCCTGGAAACAAGGGATCATTTCCGAGGGATCATTTCGCACTGAAACTTTCACATTACTGCAAGAATTTGATTACATGTCTAAATTTTGCTTTAACAAACAAAACCCAGAGGCTGACCATTTTCATTGTTGAAGTGTTAAGTTTTGAGCAAAATACTCTAATTTCTATTCCATGAAAAATATCACATTCTTCTGACTGTGGTGAAAACAGCATTAGAAAACTATGGTTTCCCATAGAATTAAAACTGCTAACTGTTTTTGACACTAGTGTTAAATGAACATCTCAATCTGGTGGAATGGTAAGATTTGAAGGGCAATGTGGTGTCATGTTTTAACCTGAGCTAGCAATACAACCGCGATAGCGCCATCCCCTTGCCCCCTAACAGGGGAGAAAATTGAAAGGGAAGGATTGAGATAAACACAGTTTAATAAAATAACAAAATACTAATACACTACTAGTAAATATATATATATATAAAAAATAGAAATAAAAGATACTCAAGGCAATTCCTCACGAACACGCTGAGCAGCCAGTCCCAGGAAACAGCACCTGGTCCCCAACAGCAAAAAAAGAGGAAAAAGGCAGAAATGCTCAGAGGCCTCTGCAAAACGGCAAGAGGCCAAACTAAATGACCTGACTGAACTCCCCCAGCTGTGCCCCAGAGCAAGCAAGAGCAAGAGTGCCCAAAAGAGTGAGAACGAGAACGACCCAGAGAGAGAGAGAGAGAGAGAGACCGGAGGGTCCCCATTCTCCTTAAATCTGAAGCATGAAGCTGATGGGATAGAATGCCCTTATTGATCAGTCTGAATGTCAGTCAAGCTCTGCCCCATCTCTGCCCCCCTCTCTTGCTGCCTCACACCTGTGGGCAGAGCACTCAGAGTGTCCTTGGCTCTTAGACCAGAGCAATTAAAAACATTAACTCTGTGCTGGGGCGTTATCTCTTGTTCTCAAACTAAGTCCAAATAATGAGCGTGCTAGCTATGAAAAAGAAAGGTTGCTAACTGCATGAAGAAAATTAACCCAGTTTTCAGTCAAACCAGCACACTGGGGAAGGCAAAAGGAGGAACAAAATCAGCTCCTGCAAAGCTTAGTACCATCTCCATGCAGTCACTTTTCTAGTGCCAGCACAGTTGTTAGTGTTCAGACACTTCAGTGTTTGGGTTCCAGAAGACTTATTTCAAAATAATGCTTTCTGCCACCATTTCCTCCCTGTTGATTCTGCTCAACGGAGATGATTTTGACACTTAAAAGACACATTTCCTTGAAAAATGCAGATCTTTCTAAAACTGTTTGAATGCACACACACCACTTCTTACAGGTTTCAGTTTCTAAGGAGAATATTTGTTAGTACACAAGAGCAAGGCAAAGGTTTACAAGGGCTTTACACCATCAGTACAGCACAAAGTACTCATGTCTTCCCTGATCTTTCCTACGTGCCCCACCTAAGCTGCAAAGCCCAGAGATGCAGTCGAGCAGCCACGAAACTGTCCTGAATATTTTCTGCCTTCCTGAGACTGAACTAATTTATTTTTTTAACACTTTTCATTCTTGTTTGAATCTGTAAAGAGATGCTTACTTACCACAAATAAATTTATGTAAGAGATCCCTTTATGTGTAGTAAACAATTACTATCTGTTTGTGTAATACAGCCTGCAAAACCTCACTGCAAGTGAATTTCTGTTGTGTTTCCAACATGTTAGTATGGACACATCCTATATGCTACCCCTACAAGAATGCCTGTAGGCTTCTGAATTGCAATGAAAAGCCACCTGTTTCTCATTAAAAATCAACGGTGCCTTTAATTCTGAAGCAGACTCAGCAGTAAAACTATATCAGCTCAAGAAGAACAGAGTCCAGTCCTTTTGTATCAACTGTGCTGATTAAGCCTGGCTTTAGTTGTTATTAAATTTTTACTAAAACAGCCACCTGAAGTTCATTCAGTGACCTATGCATAATAGTCATCTTCCTTAATTGTCTTCAGACAAATAACTGTATCAGCTAGGCATCAGTCTTGATGTGTTCATGGCTATACTCCATTATCTCTACAACTTAAAGACAACATGTTGGAAAAATTCCCACTAACAATTTTTTAAAAAATAACATTTTCTGCAGAACTGAAGTTTTTGTTGGGAAGATGCAATTTCAAATGAAAAAAAGATTACGTCTATCCAACAGTCACCCATTTTGATTGTCAAAGTGTTAAGTTTTGAGCAAAATACTTTAATTTCTATTCCATAAAAACTATTGCATTTGATCCACTGAGCTGAAAACAACTTTAGAAAGCTAAGACTTCCCATAGAACTAAAATTGCTGGTTTTGACACTAACATTAAATGAATAGCTAAGCTTATTTACATCATTGTAGGAAACACCTGCTAACATTCACTTTGGCTTGAATTAGTCATGTCATGTTTTCAAAGTTTTCCACTGAATTAAATTGGTTTTTAGTTCATATATCTTTGAGTTGTGTGCTCTGCATCTTGTGTGTGTGTGTCTGTGTGTGTGTGTGTGTTTAGGGGGGAGAGGGAGGAAATAGCCAGGCAAAATGAAAATGAGGATGGATGTCCTGAGGAAACCTCACAGTATATGATTGTTGAATCCAGACAGAAAATTGAGGCAGGCTTTAAAGATTTTCCCACCTACATAGATCACTAGAAAATAATATTCAGATGATAATCACAAAAAAATCCAACCATATTGCACTAGTACAATAGCACCTTCTTTTAACAAACTGAAAGCCTTTCATAGAATCATAGAATCATTTAATTTGAAAGAGATCCTCATGATCATCGAGTTCAACCATAACCTAAGTCTAGCACTAAACCATGTCCCTAAGAACTTAATCTATGTATCTTTTAAACCCCTCCAGGGATGGTGACTCCACCACTTCCCTGGGCAGCCTGTTCCAATGCCTGACAACCCTTTCCATGAACAAATTTTTCCTAATATCCAATCTGAACCTCCCCTGGAACAACTTGAGGCCATTTCCTCTTGTCCTGTCACTTGCTACTTGGGAGAAGAGCCCAACCCCCTCCATGCTACACCCTCCTTTCAGGCAGTTGCAGACAGCGATCAGGTCTCCCCTCAGCCTCCTTTTCTCCAGGCCAAACAGCCCCAGTTCCCTCAGCCGCTCCTCATCAGACTTGTGCTCCAGACCCCTCACCAGCTTTGTCACCCTCCTCTGCACTCTCTCTAGTACCTCAATGTCCTTCTTATGATGGGGGGCCCAAAACTGAACACAGGATTCAAGGTGCGGCCTCAACAGCACCGAGTACAGTGGCACCATCACTTCCCTAGTCCTGCTGGCCACGCTATTCCTGATACAAGTCAGGATGCTGTTGGCCTTTTTGGCCACCTGGGCACACTGCTGGCTCATGTTCAGCCGGCTTTCCCTGTCTGATGTCAGCCACCCTGTGAAATGTAACAGGGAATCACAAGTGAAACCTGTCTGAACATACAGGTGGGAAAAGGGGTTAAAAAACTGGACATATCTAACTTTTTGTGCTCTTAGACACATAGCTGTAGTAGTGCATGAGTCAACATTGTATTTTATGACTAATAACGAGCTTACTGACGTATTGTAGTTTATTAATATATAAATGACCTATTTTGAACTGCCCTCTCCTGCATTCAGTCTCCTGCTGAAACTCATATAAATATATTTATACAAGCCTAAATACATGATCTCTCAGATTTCTCCAGTCTCCAGGAAAATCCACCTTAGTATTTTTGGCACTAATGTACTTCAGAAGTAGCCACCGCTCTATAAACTGCTCTGAGTTACACACACTTCCCACGTTCGTACCAAACTGTTGCCGCAGAAAGCTGCAGTGGGCATTTGTGGGAAAGAGCCATCCCCCACCAAAAATCCTTCGGCCTGGCACAGTGCAGATAAGAGGACACCCTGCCCCTCCAAGGACTTGTTGGATTTCTTCAGTGTCCTCACAGGCGTATGGACTTGCGAAACAACTGTAGAGGAAGGCAATGAGCTACCAAGGGCAGTGGCAGGAGCGAGGCCAATCTCTTGTCTAACACTGGGTTGGAAGATGGGTCACACCAAGACCCCTCAGCTGGGGAAACCCAACCCAACCACAAGAGATCTGGGGAGGAGCTGGGCCACGGAAGGACCATTCTTTCAGGAATGGAAAAATGGGAGATTATCTCTGTCAATCCAATTTAAATGGTGGAACAAAGCGATCTATATACAAAGACTGATCAAAGATGAGAAGAATGAAAACGAAAAAGAAAATAATGCTTTCCGTTCCCTTTTGGATGCAAACAGAATTTGTTGCTTCCAAATATACTCCACAATCTCCTTTCCAAAATTTGCTAGCAACTGGGACAGCTGCTGAGGATGAGCCAGCAAGTGCCTGAGGCACATGGAGCACTCAGATTTTGAACTTCTGCCTTTTCTTTCTTTGTTTAGATAGGTAACTTACTCTCTCTAAGTGAGCATTAAAAAACACCCTCTCAAATTTATATGCCATCATTATTGCTTTCCTTTTATACTTATTGTGTTGTCTCAAACAGGATTAATCTGGTTATTTAGACTAATAATTCAACAACAACACAAAATCCAGGCCACTAAAAATCTCCCTGTTTGGGGATTTTTTTTTTAGTATGTACAAATAAAGATCCACATTTTAATCCTACTAATTTCAACAGCAATCTCACTCTATGTGTTTGCAGCACATTCATACACACAGACAAATAGTGAGGATATGGAATTTTATCTATGCTGGTCTTACTAGATTTATTTTAATTCAAAAAACTTTATTTTTTACAAAGCAATATTTGCTTTCATGTAATAGATAAAATGTACAGCAGTCAAAAGGGAATGAGACCTGTAAAATTAGCAACATTTTGAGTAGCAGAGATTATTAGTGTTGGCTCGTTAGCATATGTAGGAACTGCTTGAATTTCTTGTTCTTTCAAAGCAAAACACGCAAAACTACATACATGCAGACATTACCACTCGAACGCAACTCTTGGACAAGATTCAAATCTTGTGGTTCTCTGTATCTACTGCTATATGTACGAGTGCTTCCCTGGATCTAACATGAAGAAAAATGCTCAAGCTCGATTTGGAATTTAATTCCACTACAGGAAAACAATAAGAAGCTAACCATGCAGTCCATGCCTAAGTTCTACTGAAGTCAAGCACAAAATATTTTATTGAAACACAAATTGAACTAGGCATATGTAACGTCTCATGAGGATGTAAGCTTTGACGAAGCTGAACCCCATGAAGAAATTTTTATGCTCAAATGTATTTTTTATTCAAATGTAACTCATTCTTTACTCTGACAGGTAATTAAATATATTTACTTACACAGCAGAAGACTTTCACAGCCATTTCCTCATCAAACTGGCCAAGGATTATCCGAACGTCATTACCCTGCAGATTAAATGAGATACGTGGCAGATAAATTCAGTCACAGCCTTTCCAGAAACCACTTCAGTTGGCCATTCAAACCGTGTAGAGAGTTAGCAGAGACTGCAGCTGCAGACAGCAAAATTAATGCAGAACTATTCCATTTTCTGTAAATTCAGGAACTTGAAATACTGCAAGAGACAGCAGCTGAGGTGTTTGAAGAAAATGATTAAGCAATGGGACTCACCAGAATAAAACTGTAATGTTTATCTTGTCAAACATTACTATTATATACTATAATATTACACTAAAGTATCAAATATTCTTTTGATCCCTTGCAAGAATTTTTGTTTTAAAATTTTGCATATTAAAACTAGCTGAAAATACATGCTTTTCACTGCTTACATGAACTAATCAACTAACTACATCAACTAAAGTTGAGAGACTAGACATTTGTGAGATAAAATGCCTTGATATTATGCCCGCTTTAGTAATTTTTAAAGATTTTACTCATACAACATCTTCTCTACCCTCACTATAACACATTGTCAATTCCTCCTCTCCTCCTCCTCCCACCCACATCCACACATTAAAAAAAAAAAAAAATTCATCACACTGTAAGAATCTGTGTCTGAAGTCAAAAGAGATCATTTTACTTTCATGCTTAGGAACACATGAAGAAAACATTCCTAAATTCAGGAGCATATGCAGAAAAATATTTCTTCAAGAACTGGGCTAGCTTTTTTCTCATGTGAAGAATTGCTGCTAACATTTATAAAACACAGAACAGATAGCTTTTTATGACTTAATATTACCTTTTATTTCACACAAAAGCTGAGTTCTCAGCAAAAGTTTGAGCAAATCTAATTTTTCATTTATTTTATAAAACGCTTGGTTAGAATTACTAACAGATCTTCACCTCTCCAAGGAAAAAAGAAACAGATGATTCAGTGTGAATTTCAGTGGCAATAAACATTTCAGTTTTAATTAAATCAATTTATCAAAGATTTTCAGTTTAGATAATTTCAATGTTTATTTCCTGTTCAGCAGAAAATATTATGATGGACAATGCAGAAAGATACTAGAACTCTTCTGCAATTAAATGCACGAAATTAGTATCACTCTTAGCATGGTTATAGTCAGAAAGTACGTAATATGCTTTGCTCATTCCGAACCTGTGCATTTGCAGTAAGCCTGCTTCTCTTTATTTTTATATTTAGCCACAGATTGATAAAGTAACATAAATTTTATTGAAGCAAATTCGATTCTTTTAAAACAAATTTAACAGGGTCACGTGAAACTAAATAAACAAATTAGAGCAACAGTAGATGCCGGAGCAGGAAATCTGCAAGTGTGAGAACCACATCTGAACCACATTCTCGAGGATCCCTGATGCACAACCGGAAAGCTTCAGAATGCTAACTTGAAGATCAGCTGTGGCTCTAGAATTTGGTGATCCCTGATGTTCTGTCATCCGTGGGATATATGATCGAGCCAAGATGCAATAAACAAACGTTCTTTTGCCTAAATTAATGAGTTTCCAGGTTGATGCATAAATTATTGAAGCATTCAATACAGCAAGGAGGACATTAATATGTGTTCACAAAAAATTTGGACACTATGCAAACATGAACTGACTAAAGAAGATTAAAAGAAATATTCTACTGCCACCTATTAAAGTCATAAGTCTTCCATTTAAAGTATTATGCCATTGAGAACTACAGCAAAAGAAGTTGAAATCTGATTTTTTTTCAAAATACCTAAAAGTTATAACCTTTATAATCTTATTTTCTATGTATTTTTATGTGCAATATGCTAAGAAAATGAAGGTTTCTCTGACAGAAATATGAATCTTCGGTTCTCCTCCACACTTGTCCAGGTATTAAACCTTTGAGAAGTGGGGAAAGTCACAATCCACATACTGTCATTATCCAAGAAGGTGATGCTGAAAGTCAGTAAATAAGGTGACTCAAAGTAGAGTCCAGTGAGACAAAAAAGGGCACATGGGAAGGAGAAACAGACCCAATAAGGAATTCAGGTAATGAGTGCTTTTTAGGCAAAGACGGAGCACACAGCTGGGGAAGTAGCATTGGCCCTGAAACCAGCATCGGATGAGGAGCTTGGGAGGGAGAATTAGGACTTTTCAAGAGTATGGCAAATAGGAAGCTTGAGAAATAGCTACTATTAGGACAACTGCAGTCTCAGAAAGTAAGACCAGAAGAAAATGGAAGAACAATTTAGACAAAGGTACTCGGAGATGAGAAATCAAAGACACAGAACACAGCACTGGGCAAGCAAGGAATTTCAGACGGGGATGAAGATCCAGTGTGAGGCAGGGATGTTGCTGGGTTAAGTGGAGTGTAAGTACAGGATCAAGTTGACAGTGAATATATGGCTGAATATCTTTGTCAAGCTTCAAAAAGTTGCCTCATGAAGAACATCATATATAGTTCTAGTTGGTTAGTCATGTATGGGAAATCATAAAAGATTCCTCCTGTTTATAACCATGCAGATATCAACTTGATGCTGTGAGAAGCAGTGTCTGGGGTTTTATGGCTTGCTGTTAAAAAGAGTGGAAAATTTAGTATGAAATCATGTAACCAAAGAATTGTACATTAGAACACATGCAGAAGGAACTAATTTAGGAAAGTCTGTACAATAGCTTTTTCTTTTCCACAAGTAACATTTTCCCTCTGTGCAATGATGCACTCCTCAGTAAGCCTCTTTCTCTCCAACTCTGCTTTTTGCATTCCATTCCACATTTTTCCCAAATTTGTTCCTGAAGAATTGCATTCAAGATGGTAAAGAAGCCTCGATCCATTTGATGCCAGGCTTGGGTCTGCTGGCTCCATCCTGCATAAGAGACACTGAAGCTTCAAATTCATGCAACTGGACACAGCTCAAATCCCTTGCAGAGATTTTATCTGGATGGATAGTCAAGTCTGCACTGAAGGTTATCAGAGCTGGGTTCATTTCAGTGCTTAGAGGTCAGAGTATATGTCCACATTATATTCTCATGCAAAGAGATACATCAGGCACTTACTGGGGCATAATTTTTTCCCCCTTCAGTCACAATGTTAACTATCAATCAGTATGATTTCCCGGCAGGGATATACTACAGGGTATTTCAAAAAGATGAACTCAATTTGAAATCACTATACCTCTGTAACCAAGAACTACCCATGAATTAAACTGTCATCACTTGAAATGGCAGGGCATAGAGTTTCAAATGATTACTGCTAGATGACTCTCCCAGTGTACAAACAGCCCCGAGTCTCAGTCATTCGCAAGATGGTGAATGAAATTGGGTCCATCTTTTTGTAACACCCTGTATTCCTTTACATCAACCCTCAAGGGACTGACGTAAATTAACACAGTGTAACTCTCCTGTACAGATTAAAGAAGTCACCCACTGGATCCCAGCAAGTGTCAAGTATAATACTTTTTCTTTCTCATAGAGGTGGAAATTGCTTGCATGGAGCTAAAGCGTATTTGACAGAATAGTTTTTAATTCATGGAACTAGGCAGGTGATCTATGAGATGATTAAAAACATCCCAGGGGGAAGGCAATTCCCCAAACTGCACTTACATAAAAAGACCAATGTTTAGACCGTTTGCCAGATGGTGAGCTGTCATATTTACTCTTTTCAGAGATTATAGTAGCAATATCAGCATTTAAGCTTTGCCCCTCAGTAAGCAATACATATGTTCCCATATGGACTAAAGTTCAAACAAGAAAATTAATAACAGTTACAATTCTTTTACCCACAGTTATGGTGGACTCTTCATAAAAAACATGTTTTATAAACGAAGACTACAGCATGGCCTCAAAAATTAATGACTTTCTTGCTCCCTTCTTCCTTTCTTATAGGTGAGGATATTATTCATCCAGTAAATATAAAGCGTCTTTGGCATTACTGGAAGCTGAGTAGCATAAACCCTGAAGACAGTGAGGATCAAAACACCTAAGATGGTCCACTGAGGGATGAAGAACAACTTGTCTTCTCCACTGCCATTGCTAACAGCCTCAGATATGAGGCACTCTTTAGCCTTTTCAGAGTTTTTGAGTGCACATTATGCTAGAATAGGCAGCTTTTTAAAATTCTTCCTTGGCCTGCAGAGCTTCCATTCTGTGATCAGATTTTAATCTGCCTCATTTCTAATGAATAACACCACGATGCTGCATTACACGGCTTTCCAAAGAAGGATTGCTACAATATCTCATCTGCCAGGAAAAGTCAATGTCTTGGCAGGCTTTTTATGAAATATCTAAATCAAACAGCTTCAGATACTCTGTCATATTCTCTACCATGTATCTGACAGTCAAGATGTTATCAATAAATCTACTCAAACCTGGGTAACTTTGTCAATAGAAGCATCCACATGTTCTGCCCTTTAAATGCCTGGATGTCCACCTGAAGAACTACAGATGAGTCCCAAACTTCAGCTATGGAATCACAACATGCTGGCAAAACTGGCTGATGTCTGTGCTAGGGTGCACACCATTTACTTAGACTGAGGCTGTTCCCAGCCCAAAAATTTAAAATCTAATTAACTTGACTATTAAAATAAGAAATGGTGTTCAGTCAGTACCCAAAACACCTGTTATGTTTGGGAAATCAGATGGAAATGATTTGCTTGAATTGGAATTCATAGATAGCATTTTTTTGGTCCTAAGTGCAAAATACAAGAAAGTTGGAAGCAGAAGTTATATAGCTCATGCAATTTGCCTATGTATGCTCAGAATTTTGAAATATTTAAGTTGCTGTAGAATATATATCCTCCAACATCCCTTTCTCTAGACACAAAAATTGGTTTGAAAGACACTCTTAAGCCTAAATTTACTTTCCAACTCTGATTCAAAGAGACTGGTGTCAATGTAGTAAAAATTAAGATGTTGCTGGGAAAAACATAGAACATATATTTCTGCAAATCATACCAGATATTTCTGTTTTGTACTGCATAATCATTAATTTCATTAATTTAAACTGTGTTTACGAAAAGGAAAGGTATTTATGCCTATTTTAATCAGAAGTACAGTAGGCAGATACTGGTTTACCTATATCAGGTTTATATCTTGAAGGAAGGAATGAACATTTTCAGCATCAGATGGCTAAGCTGTGTCTGACATATGTACCTAAGGAAAAGTAACCCTACATTCTTGTCAAGAATAAGCAATTGTCTAGATAATTGCTTATTTATTGTTGTAGTAATTTGTTCTGAAGAAGAAATCTAGAGCTAACTAATACATTGTTTGACTGAGTCTTCTGGTCTTCCCTATAAAACAAACAGCACACTGTTGACATACAAGAAAGCCAGAATCTCATTGCTGCTTCTAAACTTCAGCCTAAATACACATGCTTATATGCATTTTTTTCTTGTTATTACATCATCCATTGGTTTAAATAGCTCTGCCTTCAGTATTGTTAAGTTTCTGATGCCAGGGGTTAAAGACCTTCTCAAAAATGTGGACTTTACTGATAACATACTGGAGTCTTTTCAACTCCAGATAGGAAATGCAAACGGGCTTAGACTGGACAGACACAAATGGCTTCCTGTAAATATAATCTTTATTTATATTTTAAGCGTCCAGGCGTGCATCTCTAGTCTGTGGGAATATTAAAGCGCACTTAGTTTACTGTGCTTCAGACGTTCTCCTGTTAGCTCCATTAGTGGCCTAGTCTTACACAGGTTGATATCCTTGGTTTAATTTTAGGGTTTTTTTGATATCGTTCAGTTTACTAGGGTTTTTTTAAACCTGTTTTACACATATTTAAGAATTTTCAGGGTTGTGGCTTTGATCGTGTGTCATACATATTTGGTGCCAGCAATGATTTGATCTTCAACACTTAAAAGTGCTTTCTCTTGCTGTTCAATCATCGTTTTAATGTTCATATGCAGTTTAAGATCCGTATCTCCTATGTCTAGTTTATTGTTGGTTGCACTGCACGGTAATGCTAAAATATAGTTTTAATTTTATGAGATGCCAGGAACCTAATAAATCATTGTAATAAGAGAAGGATGGTAAATTATTATGCTATAAAATTTATTTTTCCTTTTTTTTCCTATGACTCGTGAAATAATGAAGATAATCATATGCAAATAATTCAACCTAAAATGTGTAATGAAGCTAATGGAAAGATGCTTAATACTTTTGCTACATGATAATTTACCTTAAACGGGTTCTGGTTCCAAACCTCAAGAGCTTTCACTCATATATCACTAAGACTGGTGCTTTAGGTACAAACATTAAGCCAGCAACAACTTGCTTTACTTCGTGTCTTTAGCAGGAACTATAAAAAATATTTACTATATGCATGGACATTCATTGAGTTAAACAGGACTAGGTCCTCTAAAAGCCATTTGTCAACGTTACTGTGCAATGGAATGTAGTAGTATATCATTCTTATGAAAAATTTGTTTTATTAGTCTTCTTCATACAGAAAAAAAAAGAATTAAATGCCATGACACAATCACCACTTTCTCTTTATTCTTCAAATAGCAGCACATACCTTAAGCTTCTTTACACTTGTGCAAGGATCATTGGAGAAACTCTCAGTATCTGAAATTTCAATGTCTTCACCGTACAGGACACCAGTCAGATCATTCCTCACCTGTCAGGAGTTGAGAAAAAGGCAAACCAGTGAACTGAGATTCAGTGAGGAGGAAGCAGATGGACTATATTTATCACACTGCAATGACAAGCAAGGATCTCAAAGATGATATATGCACCCACTTTTTTTTTTCCATTTTGCCTAAATTCTGATCAAGACACTATTCTTTTACCACTATAATCTTC
Source organism: Caloenas nicobarica (assembly GCF_036013445.1). Lineage (NCBI taxonomy): Eukaryota > Metazoa > Chordata > Aves > Columbiformes > Columbidae > Caloenas > Caloenas nicobarica. The sequence goes on along the minus strand of NC_088246.1, from coordinate 100,113,347 downwards.
TATCAACAGGTATACTATGTAAAGAGTTTTACTATGTGTGACAAAGTTCACAGTGGGCTCCCATTTTGCATCATGGGGATGGAAAATTTTTGTGCATTTCCAATACTGTTAAGACCAAAATCTTTCTTGTAGCCAAAGCGATGTTTGAGACTGTATAAAGGGAAAAGACTCATCAAGGAAATTCTTACACATTCTCACTGCTGAGGGCTGATCCGAAACTACCATCAGCTGGTTCTAGCATGAAGCAGCAGTGCTTAATTTAGATCAGTTAGGGACTAGTAAATCTTCATGAACTCCTCTGTGCCCTCCTCTTTGCTTTGAGCAGGCATCTTGCTGCATGGGGCAGCAAGAGGTACAGTTTGCTTCAAGGTGACACAAGCAACCACCTATCAACAGATTTTCTCACCTGCTTTTTTTATACTGGCAAGACTCTGTCCTCTTTGAGCCGCCTAATAGCACGAAGAAGCCAGATAACATATAAAGCAACCTGGTTTACGGATTTAGTTTTGGGGTTTTTTTTCCATATAACTACTTTAAGGTTTTCTGTCTTAATCACTGCTGGTGTTCTTCCAGCCACACGACTGCAAAAACAGAGTTTCACGTTACTATTCCTAATAGATGACCAAAAATAATTTTAGCTGGATATAATGTGGTTACAGACTGAAATGAAGAGAGTGGCACTCTGATTTTAATTTAATAAAATTATGATCACAGTCATTGCGCTGATTGTCTTTTTAATTTGTTTGTTATAACAGAAATATGAGACGCAAATCACAGAGTAAAATAGGTATCTCAAATGCAAAAACAGAAAACGCAATACAAGAAGAAAAATATATTTGATATTAAACAGGACAATTTAGAAATCTATAAATCATTAGCGGATAGTTTCCAATGACCTGTCCATTCAAAACAATCTAAAAATATTTGATATGCAGTGGCATGGTCAAGTAAAGAAGAGGAAAGGGTATCTGGCCTTCAGGAGTAGGACTTTCTTCATTTGACTTGAAATAACTATAAGGTTTATATCATGAGAAGACACTTTATCCATGCAAAAATAAGACCCAGCTATTGCTAAATTTCCTCTGCTGCAAGTCTGTCACACTCATGCCTAAGTACACAGTAAAAGTAAGGGAAGGCAACGAGATGTGAAATGTCACAGGTGCAACTTCTGCATTCTGCTGGCAGCTTTACTTTCAGGACAAATTCATCTCTTCAGAAATCCTTCAGCATTTCTTTAATATATGTCTGTGAGCATCCTTCCAATCCGTGCATGTTAGTGGCTCTGTTGGGAGTATTTAATGGTTTTATGTTTACCATGGAACTATTTTTTTTTTTCTGTTTTAGATAGCAACACAGTTTTTCGCTGAAGAGAGAAACGTTAAAACTACCTTTGTACTTTTGCAAATTTCTTCAAGGCAAAGAAGCATAATCTGGTTTCTGCAATGTAGCAATTGCATTAATTGATCCCCACACAGCATTCCACCTTTTTGCTGTTCCGTTTGTTTTTGCCATGTTTCTTGGTTGACCAATGAAATATTTCTTTAAGATCATTACTACACAGGCTGCCTCAATTACTTCTTTCATGGCCTCTGCTTCATCTTATCCCTTTTAGCCATGCTTTAAAATTACTAAGACATATTTTTAAATTATAACCTTTTACAATGGTTAAAACAAACGGACATATAGGTAATTTTTATTGAAAATCATTTTATTCTACAGAAGTAAGTCAGAATGGTCAGTCCAACAAGATTTGAGTCATATCCTTCAACCTTTTGTGATGTTGTAGTCATTTTTCAGTGGATTTTGTGAAAATTTATTCAATGACAAAAAAATGACCAGCAGTGACTCCTTTTTCTGCTAGTATACTAGTAAAACGAGTGATTGATATTTTAGCTCCAGCAATGTCATGAGCTGCTTGTTATGATACAGGTCTTGACAGAAAGAAAAATTGCTTTTTTGAAACGAACTATCAGTGATAACAAAATAAAATAGACCTCTCTTGATCGTAGTTTAGCTGATGTTTGAAATCCTTCTAGTTAGTATGAAAGTTCAGTAAAAGTATCATCTGTTACTTAGAAAAAGTAAAATTTTCCTTAGCTAACAGAACTGTATTTTCCAAAGGCATAGAACCTGTCATATACTTCTACTGCATACTGTCCTATCTTCTTCTGTAAAGCACGAAATTTTTTAGCTGTAGGTTTGCTTTTCTGGTTTTTTCTTTTTTTTTTTTCTTTTTTTTTTTTTTCTGGAGCCATTTCTAGTCATTATTTTAATCTCAGAGAGACTAGATTAACATTACTCAGCTGATCCGAGTAGAAAAAATCTGAGTCGCCAATCTGTTTAGTCAAGTTAGACCATTATTAACATGAGAAAAATTATAAAATACACATTAAATATTACTAAAATAGACCAACACTTAAAGATAGGCTTCAGCAGAGGGCACAAAGCTGACACTTGATTAGACTTCAGACTGTCTACTGATTTGCTGTGATTCCTTCCCTTCAGAACTTGTTCATGAACATTGCAACTGAGATATTCAATTGCATATGATTTTTTTTTTCTGAGCAGCACTTATTTAAATTCAGCCACTGACAAATTTCTTTGATACCCCATGGCCCCATCTGCTAGAAGCCAAATATTCTGCAGCTTTCAGAGCTCATAGACTTTTCACTGAACTACCGATTAACCTCCCAAAAGATGCACCTCATGAGATCTGGTGCCAGAAAAGTTGGAAACATTTTCTCTTCACTGCCACAATCAGATATTGGATGATTTTCAGATGCATCTGTTGTGGAGATTTTGCCAAAAGAAAGGTGTTTCTTTCGCATTATCACAACAAAACATTAGGAGCTTTTTTACAAGGTTTACATTGTTTTTTCCAGAAGACTTAATGGTTTTTTCCCCCTTTCAATGCTACGAGCACTAGTCTGACAAATTTTATCCTGTGCCTGCTCTGGGGGTATTTCCACTATATTTTCCAGTCTTTTTTTTTCCTATTTCCATATTTCTTTTTCACCATCCTCAGGTTCTCTTCTTTCTTTCTAAATATTCTAAATATCTCACAGAACAGAAACTTGTGTTTTTCTTCCTACAGAATTTATTAACTTCTTTCAAATAAATTTAACTATAGAATCTTCTGATTTGGATTTGGGTCCAACATCAAAATTCTCAAAGCCTTACCTCCAGTTCTAGAGCAGCCAATTCCTTTAGCAAATGTTGCAATTCTGGATTAAATTTGTGAAATTCTGAATACAAAATGAGGCATGTTTTATTTTAGCAGATGCAGATGCTTCATTCCACCAACTCTGAGCAAGGAAAATTGTAAAATACTATACTTCTGCTTCTTTATAGTGTCAAATAGGATAATTTCAACTGGAGGAAACTGCTGTAGAAAGTTGTAACAAAACTGAATTAAGCTCTGGTGGGGATCTGCAGTTCCTAAGTAAATCTTGAACTGACTTACAATACAGAAGTAGTATAATTCCACGTGGTATTAGTCCCTTGTTAACAATTTAATGAAGGTTGTAGCTCTATGTGTGTTTCTATAAATTTTACACACTCTAAGGACACCAAGATTTCATTTTTTCCAAAACAGGGATTACCAGACCTGATCATCAATGAACCTGGGAGTTTCACAAATCACTGCTTAGAGACCCTCATCCTCCACCTACAGAAAAAAAAAAAAAAAAGTTCTTCTACACTACTCTGCACACAAAGTTAGATGAAATCAGTATTTCTCCATACTACATGTTTAACAGATCTATGTATGGTCAACTTCAAAAATTACTGGGGTGCAAATATGTTTACCCAGCGGCAAGCTCCAAAAAATGAAGGGTTTCTATCACGTGTAAGGGACACAGTTGCAGGAAGAAGAGGATGGCCCTTGTGCTTGAGGCACAAGAGAAGATGGGACACAAGAGAACTTGCTTTTACCTCTGCTTCTGCCAGAGCTGCTCTGTGGTACAGCTCATATGACCAAAATAAGGTTTTAAAGTTTGCTAGCAGGTCTGGCTGTACCTTTTTTTCTGCGAAGTGGGTGGCAGCAATACTGGCCTGCCTCATAGCTGTTGTATCAAATTCAGTGATGTTTGAGAGGCAAACAACAAAGTCCCTGACCCTGCACCTGCCAAGGAAGAAACACAAGGGTTTTGAGGAGCCAAGAACTTGCATGGCCAAGGAAGAAATGAACTTCTTTAATCTCCGGCAAACTGAGAGAGTAGACGGAATGACCAAACAGGCTGGGGAAAAAAAAAAAAAAAAAAGTAGTCTAGATGGGACCAAAAACACTTGTTGTCTGTACCAGGAAAGATGGGTGTAGGTTTAAGGAAAGGAAGGCCTAAGGAAGAGGGACATGAGTGTGATAACATAGACACCAGAGGAGGGACTTCACCAGCCAGTGTCAGGCTGGAGAAAACAGCCAGTATCAGCCGTGAGGGTCGACCTCCAGGCACGTCCACAGTGATAAGGCAGGTCCTGGGTAAAGCTGGGAAGTCCACACACAAGTCAGGGACAGAATCAGGTCCGGTGAGAGCAACCAGGCTCAGACACAGTCCCATGATCGGTGGGAAGGTCTGTACTGACAGGACAGGTCCAAGGACAGCCCTGGAAATGGGTCCAGACCAAGAGGGTCCATGCCAGGCACGGCTGTGGTGGAGGCAGGGACCAGCAGGCCCACAGCCCCGCTGGGGCAGGGACTGATGACACCGGGCTGAGCTGAAACAGGGCCGTGGGCAGGGCAGGACAGGGGGAGCCGTGGGGGGACAGTCAGGGACCTGACACTGAATTTTAGTTGTTGGCACGTTTTTTACTTCCTATGTGATCTCTGTATGGTGATTCTCTGCATACAGTATGTAAATGACCCCCTACCTCACAAGGATACAAAAGCTGCACATGTGTTGATTTTGTTTTAGGTGAACGGATCTTGCTCACTTCAGTGGGATTCTTAGTGCAAGCACCTGCTCACCAATATTAAATAGCTATCATCCATTTGACCGAAATACTTCGTTTTTATCAAGCCAATTTTATCCCTTTTCCAAGGAAAACAGTAAAGAAGAGATATTTCTGATGATCTTCAATCTGCTGATGATAGTTTGAGTTCAGGGGCCTCCACAGATCCACGGTTCAAACCAGGTTTCAGATTATACATTTAAAGGCACAGTTCACTTATTTAATCCTAACTCTGCCAGTTACAAAATAAATTTAATAATTTTTAGATTAATCTTACTACTTTGCTTTTAACAGATATTTCTGATGACCTTTTGGTTCACTAAAGCTGCATGTAAGTACTGCAAGCTAAATCCTTGTTGTTCAGGGCAGTCTAATCCTACCAGATGTTGATCATAAGAGACTCCTAATGAATGAGAACTGGTCAGACCAGAAGGATTATACAGTCAGATATTTTACTAAGATTTCCTGCTGCTGAGTTTTATACTGTGTACTTTAAAATGTTGTACTGTAGGAGTTTCAGTACAGAGATTAAAATACATGTGTACAAAACAAATGCATGAATTAGAAGAAAAAATATTTCCTCATTACATGGACAAAACATAGATCATGAGTAATTGCGAAGAAGAGATTACAATTTTGGGGATTAGTAAAGATAGAGAGATCTCACCATATATGATGCATTACAAACAAATACAATTATCTCCATTTTCATTCCAATGAAACACGTTACTCATATTTAGAGTTTTAGAAGCACAGAGTGAAACTTACTTTCAAGAAATGTATCTGGAGAAGAGAAAGTGTGCAATACTAAATACTGATACTTGTCGTTGCTCTTAGACATAAAAGAAAATTGAGCAATACTTTCATTGATACACACATCATTTGGGATTACAAAAATGAAAGAGGAAGTAGAACCTTACTTTGAGCAGAGAGACAACACAAACCAAAAGATAAAGCATAGATAAACCAAAAGGAAACAGTAAGCTATTATTTTAGGTATCAGCAAAGAGTCTCACGAGAAAATTAAGAAGCTAAATATACCTCATTGCATAAAGGAGAAATAAAATCAGAGGTGTGTTGGATTTCCTTTTTTGTTCAATAGGAATCAGATTTTTTAAAAAAACCACACATTGTGTGTGGTTTTCAGGGTGAGAGGAAGGGAAGAAGGAACTCTGTAATATTGGGGTTTTACTTGGGAAAACTGTCGGCACGGGCTTTCAAGAAAAATACTACTTTTTCATTAAAGTCAGACTCTAGCACATGGATCTAACCTGGAAACAAATGCAATCAATATAACTCTTGCCTGGAAGAAATGCTTGAACGTTTCAGACTGAGTGTTTTGGACCAGAGTAATAAAAATAATACTAACAATAATAAAACAAAAATAAGATATTGTACTGTTTTATATATATATATATATATATATATATATAATTACACCTTCTAGTTAAAAAGTGCTAGTTTTTCTCCTTTCTGCCTGGAATGCCAACATGGTAAATGTGACTTCACATAAAATCTACATGTGCATGACTACCAGACAGATCATACCTATTTAAATATAACCTTTTTAAAGTCACATATAAAATGGGCTAATTTCCCTCCAACTTCTCTAAACTAGAAAAAATTCCTTCTGGTGTTTTTTGGTCTCAGAAGCTAAACGTAACCATGAACTCTGATGTTAAACCCAATAGCTGTGGTTAAAAAGAATTAATAGGAATCTTGTGGTAAGGAGGATGTTTATTAGGAGTTTTTAAGGTGACTTCCAAACAGTTTGAGTCAGAAGGTGATTTCTCTGCAACAAAAAGATAAAACCAAACCATCTTATAAAGAGGTGGATCACTCGATGTTGGGTATTTGAAGATGCCAGAATTTACAGTGAAAGAAAAATTTAGCTAGGAAAAAAGAAACAGGGATCTGCATTATGACAAAATATGAACAAGCATGTTAAGGACCTGCACAATAGTTTCAGCAGGACCTCAAGCAGCCTGAACAAACAAACTCTCTTCAATAAGACTGGGTGCTAAGACAAGTAAAACACACAACCCAGTAGTGCACCAGAGAAGAAAAAGGGATGGCACATTCCTTATAGGAAAAATGCGTAATGCATTGCAGAGCCAGAAAGGATCCCAAAAGGTGTAGGCAAGGACTGAAAGTTAGTGATATATGCTATAAGAAATAACAGCAGTTCACATTAAGATTTCAGGGGTGCTGATGAAAACAACTGGTGAAGAAAATATACACAAAATATGCTTCTGGTTTGTTCAGTGTGAGATACCCTCTACAAAACTGAAGGCAATGTGATTCTAGTGGCTTCCAGATAAATAAGAAAACCACTCTTCTACAAATATATCACACTTCACTCTTAGAGAAGGCAGAACAAAAGCAAAGGGACTGGAGGTTGTAATATTCTACAAAAGTAATTTTCATGCCAGGTATTATGAATGTCATTAGGGGCCATATTGAGAATAGATTATTTAATAATTTGTAAATCAATGCCAGTAGCACAAGTAATTAAGCAAGAAATTAGAAACTAATGTTTATTAAAGCAAGTGAATGTAATAAGAGTACTGAAAGTTGGTGCAAGCATTCAAGTAACTATGAGTGCTGAAATATTGAACACTTTATGTTGGCAGGAATGTAGAGTCAGACAAATAAAAGCGTATGTGGGGTGTAATTAGAACATAGAATATATCTGGATCTTCTGACAAAGAAAATTTCACAAGCATTAGAGTATGTGTTTAGATAAAAAATACTTACAGAAATAAAAAAAATCTTTTAAAAACTACTTAGAATACATAGTAAATCTTCTTTACATTGGTGAATTTAGTCTAGATTAGGAAATAAGAATAGAACAAGGTGGAAAGCCTCATGCTATCACAGAAAAAAAAAGAATAAATCACAGCTTAGAAAACTACCGTGAACTTCTTTTGAAGATCACATACAACCCTCAAAACCACTTCTGTAGTAGTTTTCATGTAGCAAATAGGCTGATGACTGAAGCAAAAATTAGGGACTCGACATTTAATTTCATTATTACAAGTGGACAAGGTATAGTACTCATTAATTCTTACATACATACACATTTGAAACACATTTGTTACTGAAAAAGAGTCCTTTACTAAAACAATTCTGAGCAGAATTCATCGAGAGGGATAACCCAAATAAAGCAACATGAATGATAATTAAATATTGTTTAAGAAATTTTTATCAGTGCCAGAAGAGCAGTGATTTATAATTACAAAAGGAAGTGTCTGTATGTAAAATCCTCCTTGATTAAGCAGAATGAAAGCAGCAGTAACATTTACACATTTACAGTCTCTCTATCTGTGATGGATGAAATATTTTTTATTCCAACACTAACTAGGAAAGGTGTTACATGGATATTTCCAAAGTTAACATAAATGGGCATTTCCAAGGAATGAGTCATCCATAAATAGATGTCTAAAACAGGTGAGAAGAATTGCACCCTGGAAGATCCTCTCTCTTTTCTACGTCAATATTTATGAAAACCTCTGTACCCAGGAATTAGTGTTGTTGTCAACTAAAAACTATGAACACAAGCCTCGGTGGGAAACTAAAAAGAAAAAAACATTTATCTAATATAAAAATTGGATCACAAGTGATAAAGGGGAGATTATGGAAAATATACCTGTGAGAATACAGATGATGTGAAATTATTACAATTTCAATAATCCTCCAAAATAGCAATCCACATTCCTCAGACTTCTTAAATGCAAAAAGGTCAGCAATAACAAGCTAAGACGTAATTCTATTCTATGCCTGAACTAGGGGAATAGTTGTCCTCATTGCAATACACTGGGGTATTTGGGCTTTAGGCTTTTTAGGCGTGGAGGGATCGGTTTGCTTAAAATTCAAGAACAGTTTAATGAAGTGTTTCATTAACTTACTTTCCACTTGGCAATGTGCTGCTCCAAAGAGTTTGTTTAAATCAACTTCGTAAAAAAACCCGTCATTTAAACTTTGTAAATCCATACCATTTGGGGTTGGTTTGTTTGTTTGTTTGTTTGTTTTTCCGGGTGAAAAGGATAAAACAGACACCGCTTCAGGGATATGAGATCATCACATGATAATGTTGCACAGAATTATAATGCTAGTATAAATAGAGAGGAAAATTTTACCATATGAACCATGCCTCAGCCCCATATTCCTTCCTTCTGGAAAAACACAGGAGAAGTTACCTTCTATCTCTTCTGACCCAAATAGGTTCTGCTACACTAGAGGACTAAATCACATGCTCACTGGAGTGATATTACTGAGCAGAGGTAACTAATCAGGAGATTAAAAACAAAAACAAAACCAAAAAAACCCACACAACCTTTTTTTCTCCATAGTGTACCATTTACATTCAAAGAACTTTTTTCATTTGCACTTATCTCTTAAATTGTGCCGTCCTGTTCTGTTTTCTTAAGACTGGAATTTTGTAGTACATTGTACTGAGGACTGTAACTTTAACCCCTCTGGAAGCTAAAGTTAGAAGAAGCTAAATTGAAGATATTAATAAATGACACTGAAGTAGTAACGCATTTCTTACAGCGTTATGCATTGAAATTTCATACTAAAGTTTAATTTTCAAAAATTAAAAAAAATCTACTGGAGACTTTAACATAAGAAGCATAACATACTTATTAACTTTCTTCTGTCTTATATACTCAGACGCTCACTAATACCAGTCCTGTGATCACTGGCATTATTATCTGAGGGAACAACTGATTTACAAATTCAAATGCCCACCTTCTGCGCATGGAAGCACTGCGGATCCGATCATTCTGTGAAAAACCTTCCGCATCACCTGTCTGTGACAGACACCATCTTTGCTTTATTCATTTTTAAAATGCGGAAAACCAAAATAATTTCACAACTAGTTCTGAAGCACAATTTTCTTCTGCATCCTCTCTGTTTGTGGGACCTGGCAAATCAGCAGCAGCTCAGACCTTCCAAAGCAGGAGTGTGAATCTGGCTATAATTGTTGGCATTAAGAGTTTGCACTCACTCATCTGTACTGGAGAAACTGAGGAATTATGAAACCATGACGAACTGAGATACTTTCAGTGTTACAGGAAAATACTTTCCCTTCTCACTTTCAAGCCTAAAATGCAGAAGGACGTTGAAATCCACAGTTTTAGTAGTGGCAGTCTTCATAATGAGTAACATCCTTCCCTTTGGATTACCTCGCGCTACTCCATATTTCAAATAATATACATATTATCTTACGGTCTAGTTGAAAGGCTACATGACCTTGTATATGTGAGGAAAAAGATCTTCCCTAGATGTACATTCATGATTTCATCTACAGAAAAGACTTCTGTAAATTCTGTCTCCAACTGGTGCCCAGGTCTGTTAACTTAGCTGTTACTATAATACATTCTTATCTATATACTTTATATTACTTTCTACAATGAGCTATAAAATTTCTGATAAGAATACTTGATAAGTTCACTTTTATTGTCATTTGATGCTGCAAGAAGGTAAAAATGGCCTAACACAACTGTGTTTTTTTTCTATTTGGAAAACCCATTATTCAGTGCAGCAACCTCTGACAGTGTCACTTCAGTGTATAGTGTTGTGAATGTTCACAGAACCTCCTGTGGTATTCATTCAAGTAAAACTGTTCCCTGTGTATTTGGAAGACATCTTGTAATGAAAAATTAATGCTTCTATTAAAAGTATTGTAGGATGCAGGTGGCCCAGCCTTTAACTGTATGAAAAAGAAATCCCTTAAAAAGTATTTTCATCAGTGGTGGAACAGACAATTTTGAGGTAGAACACTGCTTTAAGAATGAGTCCTCGATTACTTGACTCTACCAAACAAGCTTACACATGAGTAGGCTGAGTGACTTGAGACCATTATATTGTCTTGAGGATGAGCTTTAGATAAAAACCTGGACTTGTTAAGAAATTTGAGCTGCTTACCTAGGTCACCCTTAGTATTCTGATAGTTATCAATAAGATTAAACTGGCTAAAGATGAAGCTCCTGCTCAGGACATCACGAGAATATGCAGGAAAACAATACACAATCAGGAACTGTTTTTAATAAAGAAACAGAATAGGACAACGGATGGTCAACCATTTTCAACAGCTCCAAACTCTTCTGTTTCTTAAAGCAGTATATTCATATGTAAGATATTCTAGGCCAGAGCAAGCGGGCCAGGAAAAATAAATGTCCAGAAAACAAAAGTATTAGGGTTGATACCCTTCATATAGGCTTAAAGCATACTGCAACAGAAGATTCGCTCCAGTAAAAGCTAAAGATCCAGATACCACAGTGATCTGCTTAAAGTAAAAGTAGCCAGTACAATCAATGTCCTTCCCTTTTCTTTTTTGAGCCATCGGTACACCTGAAAATACCAATTAAGGTTTTAAAAAAATTAGGGGTGTACCTTCAAAACAATTCTTCCTCCATTTCGCCTGCAAATTAAAATCAAGAGTTTGTTGACTTGTTCAATAAAGGGTTGTTAATCACCTCTTTGAGGAAGAGACATTAACCTCAAGGTCTGATTTAGGTGGAAGCTGACTCCGTAGAAGGAAGCAGCCATGTAGGAGCTGTGTGCTGGCTCCACATCCAACTTTGAGTACTGCTGCTACCAAAGAGGGACAGCAGTGGCCAAATTCTGCCCTACTATTAATTCACCAACTCTTAATCATTGTAGGAAAACTCACTTGAGTCTACCTATCAGTAAATGCTTCCTGAAGAAATGTCTTGATTTTACTGTTCTGTTTCTGAACCAAAAAGAGGAGAAGCAGACCTAGAAAATGTCAGAAAGGCACATGAAGTGGAAGTGGAACATGTGCAATATTAATGATATCTAACATTAAGTTAGCGTGGTAATGCCACCTATTGCCTCAGGAAAAAAGATAAAATGAAAAATAAAGCTGGCAAACTCAAGACTAATAAAAGACACCCAGGCATAAGATTTCAGCTTCTTAAATGTATTTTGAAAAGGTGCCATGCGCTTGAGACAAAATCAAATTGTGCTTTTAAGGGAGGCCCACAGAGATGTCCCCCTGCCCCTTGCAGGCAGTGGCAAGTTGAAGTTCAAGGCTGCTGAAAGGAATGAGAGAGAAAGTTGTTAAAAATCTGCAACAGGAAAAATAGTTGATGTTTAGATGGCACTCTCTGGCACAGGGTGAGCTACAGTGCTTGTTGTCACCTGGGGAGAGGCAAGTTACAGGCCAAACTTTTATTTTTGCTCCTCTTCCTCCTCCTCCTCCACCTAGGCACTGATAATGGCACTATCATCTGTAACATTGCTGATTCTCCCAAATTAATCATGAGAGACACGACTGTTCTCTGCTGAAGGTTTTGGAGAGTAACCACTTCTGTTAAAAACAAACAAACAAACAAACAAACCCAAGCAACTTAAACATGTGCAGAAACCATAACCACAATCTTTTCGGAAAGCAGGAAATTGCATAAGCAAGCTAGTTAATAACTCAGTTAACCCCATGCCAGTTAAAGCAATCCAGTTAATATATGCTGTGCTAACTTTAAATTACATTCACTTTTTAATCTAAGTTAAAGTAAGGTACAGTAAGATAAAGTAGTGGATCTATTAGAGCATTTTCATCCTGTTTCTAGGACTGCTAGGTGATTAAACATTATTTCAGAGTCTGGGGATTATCCCTTGGTCCTCCAAGTTTAAAGAAAATACAGAAGCTATCTTAACATTTTTTTGAATATTGAAGAAAACCTTGCAGCAACATTCCCCACAATGGTGTATAACTGTTATTTCACACTTTATTTACTTCAGAATCCTCAGAAGGATGCCATATGGTGACAATAATTTACTGTGCTTTAGTGTCTCAGTTTGATTCACATACTTCCTCCACTGAGATTTCAATTGTCAGCTGAAGCTGTACTCCAGTTACCTGTGAAAAGTCCTTCTAGAAAAGAAATTTTCCTTGGCTCTTGTACACATCTTTTTGAATCCTTTAATGCCTCAGTTAATTGCTTTTGCTCTTTCTCTTCTCCTTTGGCAGACTTCTATGTTACAAAATTTCTTCCTTCTAATACCTTTTCCTTAAGCTTTTTAAATCACAATAATTCTTGGTATATTTTACATCAAGTTCTTTTTAAATCAATTCTGCACATTAATTTATGTTATTCTGAATGGCATTATGATGCATCTTGGCATATTGTCTTAAGCAGCCTTACTGCGGTTACACTCATTCTTACAGCAACGTAGTTAAACGGTATTAAAAATACCATGGTGGACCCTTTTAATTTCATTTGTTTCATACTCTCTTTTCCTGCAGAGAAATTCTCCAGGCTCACATTAATATAACACAAGCTATTTGGTTTAAGGAAGTAAAGCAAATTTTATATGACTGGAAAATGATACAAAAACATAAGTATTTTATCAGTACTGAGATTAAGTCCCTAATTCAGCATGGAAACCAGAAGACAAAATATTCTAGGTTACCTGAGAAATACTTGAAGTATTTTACACTACAAATTAGGCAAGTAGTTTCATTCTGTGTCATTGGGCAACTTATTGGCAACTTCAGGAGGTGAAAATTTTGCGTGTTTGTTATGGACTGGCAATCATCTCCTTGACCATGTGCGCTAATACTTTTTACTGCCACTTGCCTTTTCATTTTAACATTATGGATTGTGCATGAAATTCACAGAACACCTGGAATCAGACTTTACCCTTCTGTATCCCCCCAAGAACTCACAACAGTCTGGCACAAAAAAAGTTCTGTACCTTCAGAAGCATATGTAATTATTTATTTTAGTTCTCTCAGGGAGGAGACAATACTTGTGGCGTCATTAAGAGTTATACATTTGGCTTCACTGGAATTGAGCAACCCCCTTAAAAATAACATCTATTTCTGAGTTTTAAGTGCATTCCATGTCATTTGTTACATGTTTTTAATCGATCTGAAAGAAAATACCATTTAGCATTTTTTTAAATGTAACATTCATAACCTATCACATTTATCTCCCTTCTTTAAACAAGAAAGAGACCAAGAAGCACAGGAAATGATGCCAGCAGCCCATACAAGAAAACTCTGTTCTGGCAAGAAGAAGTTGTACTGGACTGGGAGTCAGGAGAAAGTCAATAATTTTGTTTAGATTAAGTCTTTTTTTCTACAGAACATTTCTGTTAAAGCTGTACAGGCATATTTAGATTTAGAATTGTTGATCCTACAACCTGAATAATTCTTTAAAGTTTCATCTGTGTATCAATTTTAGTACTCAGAGACTTTGGTGGATAGTACTTGGAGAAGCTTGTTTCCATAAAACCAGGGGCACTCCAAAACGGCCAAAGTGTAAGTGGTATGAAAGCTTTTAAGAAACCACCATGGCAAGTCTACAGGAGACATTTTGCCATTTCTACTGACCATTCATCACTCATTTTTGTGAATAAATTTTGTAAATATCAATCCATTGACGTGGAACCAGATTCTTCTCCACATTACATGAGTCTATCAAGTTAAGGTGAACATTAAAGTTACTACTGACATGGGTCTAAAAAGGTATAATGGAGGAAAGAGGAAGGGAATCCTCCCTCATCTCCTCCCCTCTCCACCTCAATTCCCTAGGTCACAAGATGATATGATCCTCCTAAATATGGCCCTAAAGGAGAAGAGGAATTAAGAAAGTGAGAATATCTTATATTGCAGTGCATCTCTTAGCCTCCTATTCTTTCTCCAAACTGTTATAGGACAGAGTTTAATAGATTAATTTTCATCTTCACAAGGGGAAGCGACATGCGAGTGTCTTCATAGAGTGCCATGGTGTGAAAAGAACCTATAGGAACTGAACAGGACTTTTTTACTAAGGCTATTTATCCTGGTGAAAACAATGATATTCAAAAGCAGAGCAACTGCCCCCACAGAAACGATGCTGGATTCAAGGGGTACTTGGATCATAAAAAGGGCAGAGCTGTGAACATCTGTAAAATTCATGATGCATAAACATAGTATCTCATGTTATGTCTCTGACAAAAAGGATTAGTGGATTTTCTTGGATTTGCCAATACAGAGGTTGCAATAACCTCATTATATAAGACAGATAAAAAGTATTGTGCTGGAGTTTCTGGTCTAGTCTGGGCATTCCCAAGGTATTTTTCAGACAAGTGGGAATGTGCTCTGCCCATACTTTTTGATGACCAGCAGGAACTTCAATCTATGTAACCACAATGAGAGGCAGAAAGGAACTAAGCTAACATTCTGTGGCTCCATGGCAGTGGTCTGCAAACTTTTTTGATGATGCACCTCTATTAGTAAAAAATGTTTGAGCATGCATCCCAAATATATGCATATTTATTATTTTATAAATTATATAGTGCTCTTGCTACTGTACTAATATATTATGTTCACTATAAAACATACACAAAAATAGAAATTAAAAAGGATGATGCGACACAGATTAAATAGCATTTAAAAATTATTTTATTTATTAAAGGTATAAAATCTCCTTTTTGCTCTCACTAAAGCACAATGTAATTGAATATCCTTCATTATTTTTTAAAAACTTGTTAACAGTGATACAGCAATTTCAAGGTCTGCTTCCAAGTCCAGTTTATTTCCTTACTTGGTTTTAATGGCTGCTAGGTGAAAATGCTACTTCACAAAGATATGTAGATTCGAGTGGAAGACATATACCACTGGCTAGACTTAAAAATTAATACCGTGGTTGAGTAAGTCCCATCCACCAAGGTTTTTGTTGAATTTTGGCTAGAAAGTTTCCATCTTCCCTGGTGTCAATCCCTTGTTCTTGAAAAACTAATCAGAAGTTGTTGCATTTTGATACATTTAACACCTGGGTTCCGAACTCACTGAAACTCTTGTTGGGATGATTTTTGAACAGGCTGGAAAATCCAGTTTCCACTTTTAAGTGTACAGATATGAGAGTATTTATTAGGTCACTGGCTTGCACCAATCTTGGCAACAAAATCACTTAACAATCAAAACATTTCCAAACTTCTGTTTCTGAAATGCTCTCTTCATAGCACTAGTTACCTCTGAAAAGCAGTGACTTACTCACTGTTAAAGTATCCCCTTCACGTTGAAGGAATACATCTAGCATGTTTCTTTTTTTGAAAATAACCTGCTATGGACTTCTCCTTGTTGTCACAGAAAAGGTCAGAAAGTTTGGAACACTTGACTTTTTGTAAAAGAAAAATGGGTAACATCCTCAAGTTCAACAGCAATTTTAAGCACCTCACCATAAGAAAACCAGTGAAGCTCTGTGGGGTGCAAAAGATTTTCGTGGTCACTCCCCATCTCATTACAGAGTATTGTAAATATTCTACTATTTAAAGGTCGTGTTTTCATAAAATTAACCACATGGATAGCACCCTGCAGCACTTCATGCAGTTTTGGCTCCAACTTCTTTGCTGCAAGAGCTTGTCTATGACTGACACAGCGAAGGAATTTCCCATGTGATGCTAGTTCTGTAACCTTACCCTGGAATACATTTTTTGTTCTAGTCAATGCAGCCCCTCCATTAGCAGTTACACAGTTTTTCCATAAAACATTATTCTTATTAAAGAAGTCATTTACTGTCAAGGATGTATTTTCTCCAGTACATTTTTCCTTTAGTGGCTCACAAAAAAGTAGTTCTTTATCTGTTTCATTTTTGAAGCAGAATCCAGCAAATACCATAAGCTGAGACGTTAGAAACATCTGTACTTTCACCCAGGAGCACAGCAAACCTCAGACACTGCGTGATTTGTTCTAGTCTCTCTTTCTTCAACACTTCTATGCATCATCCAACAGTATTTGATGACAAAGAAATGCAATTTAATTTGTCACCATATTGTTTTCCATGCATTGTTTCAGCCATTTTTACTACAGCAGGAAAAACAGGTGTTTCCCCAATGGTACGTGGCTCTTTGTCTTTTTCTATTAAGCAAAAAACCTCAGAAGATGCTTTGAAACATTTATCAGTATGCCTAGTCATGTAAAGTACTGGACTGAGTATCATGTGACTTTGAACATCACCGAAAAAAATTAAGAGGTTTATATTCATGTTCTGGATGCTTAATTTTGAAATGTCTTTCTAATAATAATGGTTTCATATACTACTGACGGCTAATGTCTCAAGGCACAGTATACATGTATGACAAAGTTCATCATTAGTCACAATAGCTATAAATCCATTTTTTAAATAGTCGTCTTGATCATTTTGCCCTTTTTTTTCGGCCAGCTTCTTGTCAGATCTGGTTACCTTGTCATTGCTTTTACCTATGATGGGGCTGATGAAGAGCTCGTACTAGCAGTAGAAGTGTCAGCTCTGCCATTTTCTTCTTGTTTGCTTGTACTGGCATTACCAGTATTATTTTCAATCTGCAGTTTCTTTGCAGGAATCTTTTTAAGCCACTCATCCATTTTGTAGTTTAGTAGAAACTAGATAATATAATCCACAAATCCACTGGGCACGTGTAAACTGTAACACATCGCAATATGCTGAAAGTGAATGAATGAGTGAGGATTCCGCTGTCAAACCCTCCACGTTGTGGAGCATCCACTCTTCCCTTAGGACACCTCATGTACCCTATGTGACCATCTGACGTGCAGACTGACTAAATTCACCAGTGT
This sequence comes from Caloenas nicobarica, assembly GCF_036013445.1. NCBI lineage: Eukaryota > Metazoa > Chordata > Aves > Columbiformes > Columbidae > Caloenas > Caloenas nicobarica. The sequence goes on along the minus strand of NC_088246.1, from coordinate 100,095,829 downwards.
CAATCTGTATGTTAAATATTAGTAAACCTTAATTTCTTCCTTATATTTTTAGATAAAAATAAATGTAAATTGAAGTTCATTTATTTTCTTCCTGCACCCCAACAGATCATCTTGCAAACCCCCTGGGGTGCAGGTCCCCCCATTTGGAGACCACTGCTCTGTGGGATCCTTAGCCCTAGTCGCAGCTGGCTGGGCACAGGTCAGAGTTTGTCAGCATCTATCTGGATTGCAGCATGGATTGAAGGCAATCTGTGCCCACCTGCCAAAAGACATACACTTCAAGACGTATGTTTATAAAAAAGACATATGCTCAAAGTACCTACAGTCCTTATACACTCCTCTCCCAAGACTAGAGGTAGCCAATTCTATCCAGTTTTTCGACTAAAAGGAATGCCAAGAAAAAAATCAAAATTTAGAGGAAAACCATATGATTGATTTGCAATTTGGAAACAGGCTGTACAGTAAGAGAGTAAATGAGCTCTAAGATGGATTAAGACAGAACTGAATCATGATGATACAGTCTGTACATGATAAACTACCTACTTGAGGAGATTTTCGAACTCCAATCTCTTTAATCTAGAAGACAAAATTACATAAAATATAGTGACTGGAAGTTAAATATTACATAAGACTTTTTTTTTAATGTGCATCACTAGCCATTAGGACAGTGACAAAGAATATGGTAAATTTCTCATCCTTCTGGTGTTCTTGATCATGAATACATGGGCAACAACAGGATTATTTTCTTTAGCAAACCAAGAAAATATCTGGGTTTTGACTGGGGAACAATTATTTCATGCTAGAGATATAAATAAGATTTCATATTTTGAACTTCCTACTGGCACCCACTCTAGCCCCCATTCCAAAAGATAATCTTCCTTATTTGCATTTCAGTGCCTAGCTCAACAAAATGAGAATAAACACCCATAGATAACAAAAATATCAAGTTCTTTTCAACTATTTAAGATCTATGGATGGAAAACACTGATAACTTCCCTTTCACTGGCAGAAATCTGAGCATGAAGCAGTAACATGATTTGCTGGGTGTGGCTGGAATGAAGTTATGAAGTCAACTTTTCTTCACAGCAGCATGTGTGGTGCTGTGCTTTGCATTTGTGGCTAAAACAGCAATGACAACCCACCAGTGTTTTGGATATTGCTGAACAGTGCTTGCACAGTGTCAAGGCTTCCTCTCTCCCACCTGCCCTGAAAGTCAGTAAACTAGGAATAGGTAAGATGTTGGGAGGGGAAACAGCTAGGACAGACGACCCAAAGTGACCAAAGGGATATTCCCTACTTTATGATGTCATGGTCAGCCATAAATCTCAGGAAAGAATTTTATCTTCTGCTACACACACCATATTAGGATCAGCTGGTGCGTAACAGGCTTTTTAAAGAAAAATACTAAGATTTTAATGCCAGAAGGAAATGTATCTATCATCCAGCCTGAACTTCTGCAAAATAGAGGGCATAATGCTTTAGCCAGAAAGTACTGCATCGAAACCATGTAATGGAGTTTGACAGAATCTCAGCCTTAATAAACAAAATCCTTGTTGAAAGTCCTTTCTGTCTTGGAGACAGGTGAGAACTTTTACTTTTTATTGCAGATGTATTCTCAGGATCATACTTGGAATCTCAAGTCCCATAGACTTTACCATTTGCTTATCAAATAATTATATTTAGCTTCTTTTTTTTCAAAGATAAAAGTTTGTAGATAGGACTAACTACAGCTGAGAACGCTTTCCTTCCTTGCATTGCTGACTGAAATGTAAACACCCATACTGTGTTCATCTGAAAATACTTGCATTATTTTTCCTTTCCTTCCTTCATTCTTACATTAAATTTTACAGGAAAGAGGTCTTTCATACTGATAATTGAAAATGTATATTCATTCAGTACTAGTCCATTGTTTTATTTTAAACTGACATAGAATTTCTCCTGTAGTGTTAAAGGATCTGGGAGCCTTGTTTAAGGTTACTTGAATTTCTAGTAAATGCAAATAACTTTATCATAAGCTTGCATCCATCCACCTCAGCCATCCAGCCATGCAAATTTTCCCACGATCGCTCAGTTATTCCAGTGATGCTCTTTGGTGACTCCACATGCGGCTCAAGTTCCTCCTGCCTGTTTCCCAGGCTGCATGCATTTGTGTACATTCGAGGCAGGTGTCCCTTCACCCTGCTTTATTGTTCCTGAAGTTTCTCCTGTTCCCATCACTCTGCACCCTGTGCTTTTGACACCTGTCTATCATTCTCTCGATCAACCATGGGTCATAATCTCCCTCCCATGTGGTTCCTAGTTTAAGTTAGTCAATGAAAAGCAGGATGAATCTGGACATTATCTCTGATTTTTTTTTTCTATTGAGACACCTCAACTTAGGGTGAGAGGTGCCTATGAGCTATAAAGGGAACCTAAATTATTAGTTTAAGCTTGACACCACTGTTTATGTGGCTAACATTACAAAAAATGAATCCCAAACACAGAGCAACTCCTGGGAGCAAAAGGTGCATTCTGGCCTTGAGGAGTCAGTTATACTGGTGTGTTCTCAGCTCATCATTAAAGCTGAAGCTTTACATGGGTCACACATCTTTAGTACAGTGAACAATTAAGAGGACCAAATCTGAATGTAGTCTTCTTTGCAAGAATGATGGAAAAAAGTCTGTTTTACCAAGCCTATTCAGAATCAATCTTTACCTAGGTCTTGTAGTTAAAAATTTGCATAAGAGTATTGGTCAACAATATACAGGAATACTGCTGAGAAAGAAAGGCTTAATCAGAGGTAAATTTAATAAATTAATGGCAAACATTTTATATGGGAAAAAAACCCAAAACAAAACAAACAAGTTATGCAGAGCATTTTAAGGACACAAAGTTTAAGCTAAACAAGGCAGTCAAGGTGGTGGGGAGATTTCTTTAGATTTGTATTTGTAGAGCTGCACAAAGGAAAAGTGATTCCAAGAGAAGAGAAAAGCTAAAAACAACTAGTTTCCAGGTGAAAGAGTGTTGACAAGTCCTTGCTTTTTCATTTGGACAAGCATTTGTCCTAAAGTGTCTAATATTAATATAAATAAAAGCATCCATGAAACCATGGGTGGTGGAATCTATCACAGAAATCTTCATAGCAAATATCATGGGTTTTCATTTCAGCAAGTGGACGAGCAGAGCAAAGCTGGTCTGAGGGCAGACCTCAGGACCAATTAGCAGAAGACTGACAAGGGTAACACAGAGCACTTCTCTGTTCCACCAGTGCAAGAGCAAACGCTTTTGAAATCATTAGACCTGACAGAGGCAAAAAAAATTGAGATTTTTACTAGGCTGTAGGCAAATTAGTTTGCTAGTACATCAGAACATCATACAGGCTGAAATTAAACAAATAAAGCTAAAGTGAGGAAAACTACTGGAAAGCAATACAAGACCTGAAGGCTACACAGCGTATCATAATCAAAAGATAATTCATATATTTCCCTCTTCTTCTTCTCCAGGGCACACCATTTCAATGCTTTACAGACAGTCTTACAATCTCTGGTACTACAAGGAGTAAAATTTTTCAGTATAGCCAAAGAAATATATTAGAGCTGGGAACTTTGCAAGCAACACACTAGATGAGCGTAGCAATTTGGATCAGTGCTAGCCTAGGGGTCTCAGAACTCTTATGAATTTTTACTGTGATTGTCAGAACTGGATACAAAACCCTACAGTAAAAATGCAGATTTATATAATTTGTTCTAAGCATTTTGAACAGATTTTCATCCTTTATACCTTTCTACTAGTGATTTTAATGCAAATATAAATTGCTGGTTTACAGTCTTAGAGAGAGAAGACATCTTGAAAAGATGTGGACATCTTGGTAAAGCTGGGCAATGATGACAATTACTTGGAGGAAAAGGAAGGATACACTTTTCATTGATAAAGGTGCTGGAGCTGGATTTTGTAATCCCATTCTGTTTAAAATTTATATCTCATATACAGAATCTCTTTAGATGGATGAAGGATACCGTAGACCATACCCTCTACTACATGTGACCTCAACTGACAGCAGGATCACTGAAGGGAAGTCTTCCAGCTGGAGTCAGGACAAGATTCACAAAGCAAGGGAAGAAAGTGGGACGAGTAAGATCTGGGAAAAACATTCCTGCTTCCTTCTGAGTGAGGGCAAACAAGCTTTATTGTGCCCTGTGCTTGAAGGCAAGAGAAGCTGTGGAGGAGTATGGTCCTAAATTGAATAGGAGGTTTGTTTTGTGGATGGATTCTTGCTTCTGCAGGAAGCCAAAGTTTCAGCAATCACCATGCAGAACAACTCTGGATAACTGCAAAGCCATAGCCTCCTGGTTCCCACACACACTTTGAGTAATGCACTTTCCTAAATACTCTTGTTTATTTACTTTTTAGGAAAGGTAACTGCATTCTAGGGTGCACAAATGAGACTGTCTAACAGCTTCTCCCAGTCCTTGATACCTGCTTGTTCTGTCTGTCAAGTTGCATTTGATCACAGAGTATTAAGGGAGCTTTAGCCTTCCCATTAGGACCTACTAATACTATATATTGTCTTGTCTCTTGTAGCGCAGTTCTAGTTTCTTTTAGTAATCCCTATTTAGACTGGAGACGCAAAACATGTCAGAACAAATCTCCACTGTGTGTATATGCTGTAACCAAAGGCATAGTAAAGATGCTCCTGCTCATGTCACATTACTAACTGTGTATATCTAAAGAATGACTAGAACAGTCTCCACAGGAGAAAGACCAACATCTGCTCATTTCCAAACAACTGCCAGCTCAATGGCCATACAGAGGCTGAACCTTAAAAAAAAAGTTTTATAATTGAAACGTTACCTACAACACTATCTAATTCTGTTCTGTAATCCTCCTTCCTTTAGTACATGTGTACTTTGCAGAATAAAGTGGAGGAATTCACCACCCACCTTCCTCCCTCAGTGCAGAGCAAATATAAGCATTTCTTGTTACGCATCTGTTTAAGAGTATCTGGTCTCACTCCTTGTATTCCACCTACACCGTACCCTTCTGAAATGGGCTGCGCTCCCATTTATTACAGTAGCGAAAGTACTTGGAGTTACTGCCAGAAAAAGACGCAGATGTCTCCCACTCTACCGATCAGGGCTCTGTCCTGGCGGTGGGCTGATGTGAGTTTGAATTCCTTTCAAGAGGACTGAGAGAGAAGGGAATGAAAAAGAGAATTCCCACTTCCTTGGTGTGTTCTCGAAGGAGAAGCTAAGACAAAAATATCATTAGCAGAGGTGGATTTCTGAGAGAAAACTGACCTCCATTTAGCCTTTGAAGTACAGGTGGTAGCACTCTGGAGTCCAGAAAATGATTCAGGGATGTGAATCCTGCATGTACAGAAGCAAATTTCTATAGCCCCAGAAGAAAGCTTAAACTCTCTGGAAAGTGGCAGGTTTTATAATACACGGAAATCTTAAGGCTGACTCTTGGCTGGTTCCTTGGCCTCTGTGCTGCCATCTCTGACTGTTTTTGGGAATGCATTCAAAATCGATTTACCCATTGCTTCGTCAGTTGTGTAAGGAGGAAGAATGACTGAACTTCACAAGTCTTGGAGCTGGGCACAAGAAGCCTAAACACTTTTACAGACCAAGCTCTACAGGCTTCCTTAAAACTTCTGCTGGTGTCAAAGCAATTGCGAAGAGCTCTGAAGATGAAGCTGAGAGAGCCACTGCAGTAACATTTTTAGTGAATTTAACTCCTATTTAACATGTATGCAATTTAGGTTTTGACATTTACAAAAGGTTTGTCTCGAGTTCTCTTTAACTGTATTGACTGTGGTCAAAGTTTAGAAATGTGTGTGCTGTAAGCATTTATGCATGCATTTGGCCAGGGAATACTAATACAATGTCCAAGTAGCTTGGCAGATCTGGACTAGAAAAGAGGCATTTGGCAAAAATCATTCATAATGAACTTATAACATCTTCAAGTGCATCTTCAGTATCATAACCATATGATTATTATCATAACATTTTCAATAACCATCAGACTTTGATTAATTCTGTATTTTCTAACAAAAATTAAAAAAATATTTTTATTAAACTGGTTATCCACAAAGTGAAAGAACACTGATTAAACAAATGAAAAATCTTCACTTGCAGAAGGACCTCATGGTTACAATTGTTTGATTAGATCTAGGAAAGAACAAGGAAAAGAGATACTTGTTAAGAATGGAGTGTGCCTAAAATCCACAAGAACTTATCACTGAAAGAGACTGCCTGGGACAACCGAACACTTGATACATAGATTCAAAAAATCCACACATGGCATGTTTCTTCATGTGCTGTAGGCTGTAAAACACTTTCCAGAATCAAAACTTAAATATATAATAAAATATTAAAGGCTACAACTATAATGTTCCGAAGGAAGAGAGTTTAAAAGGGAGATAATTTGATAGCATCACCAATGTCTTAGGGTCCTGCAATAGCTAGGAGCTGACAAACTAAAATCCTAGAAATTCTAGGAAGCTTACCACATGTAAAGCCTACTGTATGTGAAGTTCTACACTTCATTTTCTTATTGCTGGTAATAAGATCATACAGACCATCCTTTATGATGATCTATTTCTTCTTTTTTATTGGAATTTCTTTATTTCCTGTGTCTGTCATCTATAGCTTTCACAAGTTTATACTTTGTTCTCCCCAAAGTAATGAATTAATACACTGAAAACAATTGGTCCCAGGGCTCTCACTGCCAATGTCTCTATCCCGAGAATTATCTTTATAATAGTATTTGCTACAGTGTTCCCTCTGGCCATGCTTCTGGACTGCCTTAGAACGCCCTGCACCCATCCTATCTCCTCTGTTCCACACAGGTTGGGCAGGGCGCTGTACCAACCAACTTAGATTTCAGGTAAGCATTAAAAGTTACTCTAGTAGTTCTAAGAAATCAATTATCTTACTATCTCTGACATAATCTTCCTTTGATAAAACTATGTTGTGTTTTATCTTTCCTGCCCTCTGCAACCCTGCTCACTCTTTCCTTCAAGACTTCGCTATTCCCATGTCCCATGCAGGCACAGCAGCCTGTGAAGCAGTCTCTAGGCTTTGCTTTGGGAATCTTTGGAGACAAGGTCCGGGATCATCAGTGAACTCTTGGGAACTCTCTGAGAAACTTGAGGGTGCCTGCTGGTGTCAGGGAAGGATGGGATTAGGGGAGCCATAAGGGTCTGGGCCTGAGGAATCTCTAGCATCTTCTAAGGAACATGATCATAGAATCATAGAATGCCCTGAGTTGGAAGGGACCCACAAGGATCATCAAGTCCAACTCATGTTCCTGCATAGGATAACCCTAAGATTCACACTATGTGTCTGATGGCATTGTCCAATCGCTTCTTGAATACTGTCAGGCTTGGAGCCTTGACTACCTACCTAGGGAACCTGTTCTAGTGCTCCACCACCCTCTGGGGGAAGAACCTTTTCCTAATGTGCCAGGGGAGGTTTAGGTTGGACATCTTCCTGACATTCCCTCAGGTTCCATCATTTTTCGCCAGAGAGATCAGCTCCTACCTTTCTTCCTCCCCTTGTGAGGAAGCTGTACACCATGATGATGTATCCCCTTAGTCTCCTCTTCTCCAGGCTGAACAAACCCAGTGATTTTAGCCGCTCCCCATACAGCTTTCCCTCCGAAACTTTCATCAACTTTGTGCCCTCTTCTGGACACTCTCCAGTAGCTTTATAACCTTTTTATCCTGTGGCACCCAGAGCTGCACCCAGTGCTCCAGGTGAGGCCGCCCCAGTGCAGAGCAGAGCGGGACAATCCCCTCCCTGCCCGGCTGGCAACGCTGTGCTGGATGCACCCAGGACACGGGTGGCCCTCTTGGCTGCCAGGGACACTGCTGGCTCATGTTTAACTTGCCATCGACCAAAACCCCCAGATCCTTCTCCGCAGAGCTGCTTTCCAGCATCTTGTCCCCCAGTCTGTATGTACAGCCAGGGCTGCCATGTCCCAGATGCAAAATCCAGCACTTGCCCTTGTTAAACTTCATGCGGCTGGTGATTGCCCAGTTCTCTAATTTGTCTATATGATGATGCCCTTGACCTAAGGTACCTGGAGCCTTTGTTGCAGCTGCCTTCTAATTACAGAGGATCAAGAACCCTTTCAGATGACCCTGCAAGGCTAGAGGCTTTAGCCCTCATGGTGCTTTGGATGGTGGATGCAGCCCTCCATGTTCCAACCTGCACGGAATGCCTGGACCCTCTCTCTGCTGCCAGGAGAGATGGACCTCTGCCCTGCAGGAAGTATGCTGTATTTGAAGGGCTGTGTCACCAAGTAGAAGAGTTACAGGAGAAAATCATCAGGCTGCACAAGCTCAGAGAAGATGAAAGACAGAGAGGCTGGGTCTTCTTGCAGACATTACAGTTTGAATAGCCCTGGACTCCAGACTGCACTAGAGATGCAGGCAGTGTCCATTCCAAGTTGGTGACCTCTGGCACCAAGAGGAAGGCTCCTGCTCCACCTAAAGGCTTATAACTATGAAAGAGATTCACCACCCTCAAAGTTGAAGAGCAGCCAGATGTACTTTCAAGCAAAATATCTGGGACAACTGACCCTAAACTATTCAAGACCACCATGAAGAAGTGGCAAGAAATAGTAACGTGTGGCTCCCTTGGTGCAGAGAACAGAGGCACCCATCTGTGGACATGACCTATCATCTAGAGAGGTTTGCTGCTTGCTGCAGACCTGGATCCAGGATGTTGTGGAGAAATAGCCAAAGCTTGTCTGATCTTTTGACTGTTACCCCCTGTTGTTCTTCCATGTGGGCACCAATGATGCTTGAGAGTATCCAATGTGACTTCAGAGCTCTGGGGGCAATATTTAGAGGCATGGGGGGGCTAAGTGATCTCCTCCTTCCTCCTGCCAGTGAGGGTAAAGGCTGTGAGGAAGAAGCAGCTGATAATGCACATCCACAACTGGTTGTGGAGCTGATCTTGGCAACAGGATTTTGGTCTCTACAACTATGGGACCCTGTTTGCAGATCAACATTTGTTTGGGAGAGATGCGATCCTTCTCACTAAGTGGGGCAAAGGTATCTTTGCCAGTAGGATGGCTGACTTGGTAAAGAGGCACTTTGAACTAAGAATGACAGAGAAGAGAGAGTTACAGGCAGCCCTTTGAGGGAGTGATGGACAGGGAGGGTCAATGAACAAAAGGCCTGGTGTGATGTGACCAAAAGGGATCACAAAATTAACAAAACAGGGCTTAAGCAGGGTTGCCTCTGCACATAAGCAAGGAAGAGCCTACATGGCATCGCTACGAAGAAATCTCCCAAATCCTTTCTGGGATATTAGCACACTGGGGTGCCTCTCTGAAGTGCCCATACGCTAATGTATGCAGCATGGAGAATAAACATGGCAACTCAGATATCTGTGTACAGTTGCAGGGCTACCATTTTATTTGGCTCACAGACGAGATGGGATGATCACGTAACTGCAGTGCTGCAATGGAGCGATACAGGCTCTTTAGGAAGGAAGCCGGGAAGATGAGGAGGTGGAGTTTCCCTTTATGAGGGAGAACAGCTGGAGTATATGGAGCTCTTCCTAGGGATGGATGATGAACCAGCTGAGGGCTTATGAGTAACAATTACTGAGCACGCCGATATGGCTGATACCATAGTGGGTCAATAATCTTTGAACAATCATGGTGATTGGGAAAAGTGCCTGAAGACTAGAGGAAAGGAAATTTCAGGAAACTACAGGCCAGTCAGCCTCAGCTCAGTCCCTGGGAAGGTGATGCAGCATATTGATTACCTGGATTTCAGCAAGGCTTTTAACATTGTTCTATAGTGTCTACATAAAGAAGTTAATGGAGCATGGGCTGGACAGGGTCCCTTTCAACCTCAATCATTCTGGTATTCTGTGAACTCCTAAAACACTACAAACATTACTGATGTCCTGCATGTAGTTACCTCAAACAGATATTGGACATCTTCAGATACAGCTAAATCAGATTTAAAGTCATCTCTCGTGCTTTAGAGTAATAGTTTAGGTTTCAGAATGTTCCTATAGTCCATAGGTATGTTTAAACTGCTTTGGAAAATAACAGTATTCTGGGACTTGGAATTAGACTGGTGGTGTCAACTTGAAGTTTTTCTGGTGCAAGACCTAAGGCACAAGATACGGAAAGAGGAAATGTCTGGTTGACGTGTCCTGATTTTTGTCAGCCATAATTTGGAGCTATTTTCCAAGCTACGAAATTGTTTAGAAAGTAATTTTCATGTGTAGCATTAGCCTAGTGCCAGTCACAGGCAGCAAACAAGCTCAGAATATGCCAGCAGCAAACAAAAATTCATAAGAAAAGGCGTGGTAATAAGGAATGTCATTAAATTTACCAGGTCATCTCTCTCTAAGACACTTTCTCATTCAGATAAAAGACATTCTGTTTAATGATGTAGGATACTTCTCACCTGCAAAAGACCCCCTACTGTGTAAACGAATGTGCACAGACAATTTTCTTTAAAGTGGGACAAACATAACCTAAGCCTCTCTGCTTTCTCCACATTTCCTATATCATAATCCTATGACCTTCCCATAATCTCATGGCGTTTAAATACTTACCAGGACCCAGAAGAACCATGCTAAATCTAGTCATTCAGCAGCATTCAAAACCTCTAGAAGTCACGTAACAATGACATCTTCTCCCTGTTTAATTTCCATCGTTTTGTCATCATTTTGCAAAGAACAAAGGAAATTCACCATGGAAACACTCTTCCTTAGCAAGCAGAAATATCTAGATCCACTATGAGGCCCACTCTCTCTTGGAGGTGAACAAACTTCTCAAAACCAAAAAATGTTTTCACACTGGCTGTCACACTCCCACCATACAAAATCTTCACTCTCCACCTTGAGTGGTGTCACAGAATCACAGAATGGTTGGGGTTGGAAAGGACCTCTGGAGATCATCTAGTCCAACCCACCTGCTAAAGCAGGGTCACCAGAGGAGATCGCACAGGAATGTGTCCAGGCGGGTTTTGAATGTCTTCATAGAAGGAGACTCCACAACCTCCCTGGGCAGCCCGTTCCAGTGCTCTGGCACCCTCAAAGTAACGAAGTTTTTCCTCATATTCAGATGGAACCTCCTTTGCTTCAGTCTTTGCCTATTGCCCCTCATCCTATCATTGGGCATCACTGAAAGGAGTCTGGTCCCATCCTCTAATTATGTCCAATAACTCTCCATGAGGGTGAAGTTCCCACTTTTCCAAAGGACATGAGAACTGAAGGGAAAGTTATAATCACAGAGCCTGAATCACCCTGCAAATGGAAGATTAACTTTTGTCAGACAAGTTGATTCATGACATGGTGGTATAAGTGCTAAGATTGGGTGCAACAGAGAAGGCAGAAACTTGGAGGGGGAAGAGGACTGCCCCTTTCATCAGCTGCCTGCAGTTAAAGGAGAGTAAATAAAACATGAAACTGCACTGGAAGCCAAACTATATGCAGATCAATCTGCCTGCTCCAGACAAATGAAAAACATGGGCCAGATGTTAACAGCTTAGGTTCTTATTTCTCTGGGAGGCTGTCTGCCTGAGCCATATGCTACAGAGTGGTGCACATCACCAGTTCACTCAAGATCCCCAGTGCAACACTGCAGCACAGATAATCAGAGGACGAATTGCACCGTATTCATGTCAGGTCAGATACATGTTTTGGGGATGAATGAGAATATGTGAAAAAAAAAAATCTCAGAAGAGCAGTATTAATCCTCAGCTTGGACCCTCTCTACCTTCTCTATACAGCAAATTAATAACATGAAAAAAGGGCATAATTGTGACTATGTGACACTACATATTCTCCTATATTTCTAGATACGAAGCCCAAGAGGGATGACTAGGATGTCTTCCCTTAAACTCTTTTCTTAGGGAAAAGGGTATCCCTCGCCCTGCAAAGGTTCCACTCTCCTTAAAGGGCAAAAGAAGTTCTGCAATCTACTGAAACTCCATTCTGAATCACCACAAAAAAGCAAAAATCAAGACAGAGAAAATATGGTATAAATTTCATTTGGACACAACCAGTATTGAAATAATCACAGTTCTTAGGAAAATATTTTTTAAAAGAAAATCTCTGTAAATAAATATATCCATGAACAGACAACAACACTGAAAAAAAGACAAAAGAGAACTTAAAAAATAACTCTCATATCCTGAGCTAATTCTAGCTTTAATCATTCACAGTGAAAGTGATAGGAGATGGACATGTTTTTGAAATAAAACTTCAGTAACGGCTCCAGTCCTGCAAATGCTAACTTCAAACAGTTTAACAGCTGCTTTATTTTCTTGACTCCAGTGCTTGCAGATTACCTTCCACAGGGAGTGGATTCTATTAAATTTGCATACCTTTCCAGGAAGGTTCATTGTTCCAAAAGACATTCCATGACTTTTCCAGGATTTTATTCTAACCTCTTAGCAATCAAGACCCTGAATTTTGATAAATTGTTTCAGAAAATGTTATTTCGGTGAAGTGAGCTTACTCTCTTCTGATTTGGTTAATATCACATTTTCCTGCTACTCATCTACATCATGTGAACAACTGTGCCCACTTTTAAATTTTATCACTGCACCATCAATTTTAATTTGAAAATATCCTGCAATTGCCTGATGAATGGAAGATAATTAGATACTCAATCAAAACTATTGTGTGGGGGAAATGCTTACAAGCTCAATCACTGTTTAGAATCATATTTCATCCTTGTATTATCATTTTCAAAAAAAAAAACCAAAACCAACCCCACACCACCACCAAAAACAACCACAAAAACAAACAAACAAACAAACAAAACCCCAACCCACAAAAAAACCAAACAAGCACCAAAGCATAGCAAAACCCAAAACAGAACTAGGACAATGCCGCGGTATAAGAAAAAACAATTTCAATGTGCAATCCTAACATCTGTTAAAACAAGCATTGTCTTGGAACATTTTTTCAATATAATCTAAAAGGGAATTTTTTTCTTTGGCTCTAGATTACTATTAGTTTCAGATAAAGTGATGATTTTTGTATTAGATCCCCTAAGAAACTCTTAACTATACAGAGATTCTCAGCCATGAGGTATAGAATATACCTATCATTCCCATTCCTTTATCTTGTGTTGCAAATATCACCAACCAAAACCAACCTATCACATATGCACGATACCAGGTTTAAATATGAAGGAATGGTGAGCAGTTCTCTAAAAAAAAAAAAATATTAAGTTTGATTTGGTTTTGTTCAAGACACCTGAAGTTTGACAAGGACTTAGTACACGGGAACCCTAGGGCCTCTTAGAGTGATAGCGGAGTGTGAATCTTCAGTGCAGGAAGACACAACCACGTAATACCAGTGTATAGCTCTCATTCTCTGCCAAGTGATATTCTAACCTGTTTTCTTTCTTTTTTTTTTTTTTTTTTTGGGTGGCGGGGTAGAGGGGTGGGTGGGCGGGTGGTGAGGTTGGTTTTGGAAGCTAAAATATTTAAGAAATCTATTTGGAAAAAATAAGAAAAGAAAAATATTGGATAAAATACTACTGCCATAAGAAAAGTTTCCTAGCATGGATGACATTTGAGCAGGCCAAAAAGACATTTATGCATGCCCTCCAGAAAATTCCAGTATGTGGCCACCTATATTTCATGTCTAAATATCTTCCTTTCAGATTCAGAAATTTCTTACTGAAAGAAATGTCTTGGTCGCATCCATGTTAAATTATTGCAGTGATTTTTTCCCCCTTAAACCACTTAATAGACACCAGCAAAGATACAGTTTCCTATTTATAAGGGATGTATTTATATATCCTGTGATATTAGCACAAGTCACTTTCAGAGGCTGCCTTTCTGTGAAGATCATAATGTATCAACTTGATCATAGGAAAGCGTAATTGTAAGACAGAATGGGAATTCATTCTCCTTTCCAAGCTCAACAGAACTTGAAGTCAAGCTGTTCATACAATTTTGCACTACAAATCAGGCAAGAACTGGGAATAGGGCAATGTGAAGGAAGATCTTGGGCAATTCTGTGCCTGTACTTCTGCTTTGCAGGACCATCTAGATACCACTAAGGAGGACGGAATCTCTATATTTCTGTTTATAAAACTCACTGAAACGATCTTTGCGAAAAGAAGATTGGGACTTGTTGAGAATAGGAACCTAAAACACATTGCAAAGGAAAAAAACAAGCAAGCAAACAAAACCTCATTTCTTCATAATGTGTGAAGTTGGATTAAATACAGACTTTGTTTTGCTAGCATTTTTGACATCAGTAGTTCAGAGTTTTCAAGGCATGTATCCAATCTTGGTGAAAATTTTAAATTTTTTTTTTACTGATTTAAAAGAAAGAAAAATCAAAATACCTCTTTATTTGATACAGTATGTATTTCAACAAATGCTTAAAGAATATTTAAGGCCATTTCAAGGCATCTCAAGCATTCTCCAAACACAAGAACAGACTGTGTGAATAACTGTCCAGTAACAATGGGAAAAAAGACAACTTTTGCCTCAAAAACTTCATATTGGTATCCCAAACAAGGCTTACCGACTTATTTCCAGTTGGCTTTATAAATAGTATTGAATACTGGGCAGAAGTTATCTGCTTGTTTTGTCCCAACTATAGAAATCTATGTTAGGAAAAGATTGCTCCTTCCCCAAAAGCAGATGAGTACATGGATGTGGGAGAAATACCTGGGTGGAATGTGAAAGGAAAGACATAAGAGACAGAGATCTTTTCTTTTTCTTTAGGGTTCAAAATATGAACCAGTAAAAGCCATCTGACACACTTTGTGAAAAGAATGAAATTATGCAGAAAACAAACAAAAAGAATACAGGAAAAAGACACAACACCTTGAAAAAATGAGAAACAGTAGGAAGAGACAGTTTGAAAGACTTCTAGAGTTAAACAATGACATTTATAACATCTCAGTTTTCCTTCTCTCTTTCTCTTCTCTCCATGCTTTTCCCCATATTTTTCTTTGACTGCCTTCTGTGTCTCACATCTCTTCTACCTCTCTTTATGCTTTTCTGCTCTCAAAGTTGAGGGTACAGGACTCCTTCTAGGATGAAATCACTGGGTATTATTCAGAGCTTCCAGCTTAAACGTTGCTGTTATCTGGTAAATTTGATGCTTCTAAACCATTCTTGGAGAGAAAGTAATATTTTTCTTGCTGCCATAAAACCTCTTTGAAACAGTGATGGAGAGTGGAAATCTCTGCTTTTCTGTCTCTCCTCAGAAGCCAAGCCTCAGAAGTCAGAGTGCAACAGCACCTTGAAGTCTGCACAATGCATACCTACAACCACCAAAAACTGGTGTCTCAAGGTTGTTTTCTGGCTGAAATTTAAAGGTCACCAGATATCTCATTTCTTTTCCCTTCCTAATCCCTCTCAGCCCCTCAGTAACTCTCTCATTGCATCTGCTCATCCAACAAATTCTTATCAGAACTGACCACTAACTCAGATCCTAGTTTGTAGACTCCACAGTGAAAGTACAAGGTTATAATAAATAAACTTCTAGATTAGACTTCTACCTTGCGTTTTCTACAAGAATAGGCATATACTACATTGAGAAGGCTTGTTTACTAGCTGCTTTTCATTGGAATGATTTTCTTTTTTTCCAGTATTAAATTTCCTGGAATGAGAACTGGCATTTATGGATGCTAAATGCTTTCAATTTAGGTAAAATGGACCCTGACAACCTTTCTGAAGTAGATGTCACTGCACAAAATGTAGCACAACTTTGAGAAATCCTGCAAGTGCTAATCATGTCAGTCAAAAAAGTGCTATTTTGTCCACTCACAGGGGATACTTCTTTTAAGTTTTTGTCACCAAGGTATTTTTAGATTATTAAACTCCATGAAGATTGTGATAGAGTCACTAGAGAAAATATTTTATCTTTTATTTTTCATATTGTTAATCCATTTCATTAGCTTACGGCACACTCCTCATTTCTTCTGTCTTTTTGAAATGCCACCTACACTGATAAAATTACATTAAGAGTTCTCAATATTTCCAAGAAGCAGCAGAGAAATCACATAAAGAGATGACTATTAAGAAGTAGAGAAAAACAAAGAGTCACTTGAGACGATCACAATTTGACTTGTTTTAAAAACAATCTCAGACAAGATACTCAGTGGGAGGGAAATATATATATTTTTTTTAAAATCTAGAAATATCACGAATATGGTACCAAATGTGAAGCTAAAATGCAGTTTCACTGTATTTTAACATGACAGCGAAGCAAAAAGAAACAGCTGAAAACAGTCTGGAAGAAGCGTCTTATCACAAAACAAGGAAGCAAGAATCCTTCTGAGTGTAATCAAGCGCTAACTTGCAGTTTGAAACATATTATGAAACAAAAGGAGTGAATAAATAAAATGACCAATATGCAAGAAAGAACAGTAAAATACTGAAGTAAGATAAACTAGAATTACTGATTCGCAAATACAGCATTACTTGAAAACTAGTACATGATTACACATTTTTCTGTTTCGTTGTCATATTCTGAAGCCTCTTATCTTCTATAATACTGGTGGCTCCCAATAGTTTTGAGTTATTGATAGCTAAGTGTGACTTCATTCTCGTGACTCTCCGTACCAAAACATGTAGCTCAGCAAACACAGACCACAAGTTTGCCTAAATCAAAATACAATCCCAAACAGGTAGTGCTAGACAGCAGCAAAATTGGAGGCACCAGTTAATGCAAAATCTCCAATCAGCTGAAAGCTCACTTGGGAACTAGAAAGAGGACAGGGTCAGGACTTTTCTGAGAGCTGTGTGTGCAAAGCTGTAATTCTTCAGGGATGATAATCATTAAAGCTAGCCTTGCTTTGAGCAGCAGGTTGGACCAGACACCCCTGCGAGGTCTCTTCCAACCTATATTATCCTATGATTATATACCATAGCAAACACTTAAAGCTGAAAATCCTGAAAGTATTTTGTAACCTCATTTATGAACCTCTGCCACAGAATTATTAACTTTTTAAACAGAATCTTCTCCCAGAGGATGAGAATAGGGCAGCAGCCCACAAAATCTAGGACACAAAAGCACAATGGCTATGAGTTTGTCCTAGTTTAGTAACAGAACTGATGCAGTTTGTGTATTACCCTTATACCAAGACAACTTACACAATTTAAACATTAATCCAGTGGAAGAGACATTTCTGGTTGTACAAACAGACCTGAATAACTTAGAAACGATACTAATAGTGAGCTGTGCTATTGGCAAGCATGGAATTCAGGTCACCTGAGAAGTCATAATGCTTGGGATCCAAGAAAGGGAGTCTCAAGCCATGCTAGCAGAGTCAGATATACAGATATTGCCCATGTGCTTCAAGAACTGAAAGCATGTTGGCATAAACATCTCCATTCTCTCTACCTTCCTTTTGTCTCTCTATGTGACCTGGAGAATAAGGAAGATGTAATGTTTATAAGAGAGAGTTTTTCCACCAAGTAAAAACAACTGGGTGATAACACAAAGTGTCTAGGGAGAGTTCCCAAGGGAAACGACTGAAACAGAAGCAAGAGATCCTCTGTAATTTTTGCCTCCAGAGATTAATTGGAGCAAGACTGACAATCTAAGCAATTGAGACAACTGCCTCATTACCAGGCAAGGTAAACCAATAAACAGCTTTTTAACTTTCAGGATCAGCTAACTTGTGGACAAGTTTGGTAAGCTTTAATTACCAGGATATAAGATCATAGTACAAATTGCAAAGAGACAGCAAATGGTAATCCAACTAAAGAAAAAAGTTATCAGCTCAAAAAACCAGAAGTTAGATGGCAGCTGAAGAGATGCAATTGGAGTTCCTGTTGACCAAACCATACGAGTATGAAGTCTTCTCTATATAACGTGAACAAGAAGGCAGTATCTATCTCCACATGTGTTTAGGTGGAAGGACAACTGGAAGAAATTAAGATGGACATGCAAATTGTTCTAGTTTTTTTTTTTTTTTAAAAAAAGTCTTTCTGGGAGATGGAAAAATGAGAGAGAGCATTGTTCTCTCTTGCTGCAAAGAGTAAACCCATCTGAGTTAGTGCATAGGTTTCTCTTAAGACCCCATTAGTTTATTTTTGCTTATTTTATATGAGAATAAACAGAGATGACATTCAGTTACTTCTGGTCTAGTGGCTTATAATGCATATTCAGCACAGAAAAGAAGAATCATATTCTAAACTCAGTGGCATTTTACAACAGAGAGTGAAATTTTAGATGTTATTCAACAATGTTGTCACTTTCAAAACATGTTAGAAGGATAGTCTTGCCTAACGTTCCTTTAGAGGGAAAATTCTGGTTTCGGTGGATGTACAGAATCAGTCACAGAATACCAGCTTGGAAGGGACCACAAGGATCATCTGGTCCAACTTATTTTAGCAAAAGCACGATCTAAAGACAGCCCAGCACCCTGTCCAGCAGAATCTTAGAAGTGTCCAATATTGAGGAATCCACCACTTTCCTGGGGAGATTACTCCAATGGCTGATTGTTCTCATCATGAAAAATGTCTTCACGAATAACTTGTACTCATTATTCCTCATCTTTTCCATGGGACTCCTTATAAAAAGAGAGTCTCCATCTTCTTTGTAGCCCGCACCTGGAGGTCACTAACAGGACTTCATTGTCCCTCTTCTGGGAACTCCACCCACACCTTTAGTCCTGTGTCTTCAGCCTCTGCCATGGACCTGCTCAGCAATCACTAGGCCTGACCCTAACCTGCAGATTAACTTCCCAGCTTGGCCTGGGACCTGCCTCCTCGCCATGGACTTACTTGTCTGACTGGCCTGCACCCTTGGCTTAGCCTGTCCTCCAGCTCTGGGCCTGCCCTTCTCCCTTGCAGCGGGGCTGGGCTCTGCCCGGCCGTTGCGTGTTCTCTCTCTTCTCTGCTGCTGCTGGCTCCCACCCCTCAGTGCTCCCCAACAGCCAACTACTTATTTCCTCCAGTTCTTCCTGTGCTTTCACTGTTTGCACAGGGAAGGAATAAATTCTGCAGGGAGCTGAAAATGAAGGATGGAACCTCCTATAATTTCAAAGACTCGGGACTCAACATGCTCTAGGAAGATCACTTGAATTCAAGGAAGTTCTAACTGTATCGCTCATTACCTGAAGGCTTGAATGAATCACAATAAATTGAGTTTACAGTCTGACACAGGGAGTTGTTGCTTACCTTTCAAGAGGAACAGAAAAAACTTTGAACTCAAGTGCAGCACCCTAACAAACCCTTGGAAGCTGCAGTTTTAACATTTAAGTGACCCTGATAGACATAAGTCCATACATCTGGAAGACCAAGAATCCCTATGTTGCGTTTGTTCAGTCTTAGCTTAATAAACTCTCCATGATGAAGGTTCAACAACCTTCCCAGTCTATTCTACTGTTTTCCACTTTTAATCTTTCTCATTAAGCCACTTTTAATCTTTCTTCTCTTCAAGAAGGAAGTAGATCAGAGACGTCTGTAAAAACATTCAGTTATCTAGAAACATTTTACGGATGTCTCTGATCTTTTTCCTTCTGGAAGATGATACTAGACTGAGGTTCCAACTTACATCTGAGAACTAAGAACTGTTGAAGTTTACTCTGTGTGTTTTAAGTGTCAATATTGAATTACATTGAGGGTGGTGAAATGAGAGCTGTTTGTTTGCTTCCTTTTCACAGAACGTCAAGCAGTTTGACTTTCTTGACCCTTACGCAGTTCATGGTTCATTGTAGCGCTTCCTGTATCTTTCTCTGGAGATCTGCTGCCCAGATAGCCATTTGCACTTTTTCACTAATGCATTATTTATATTAAAACCTTTCTCTGCTTGTCAAGATCATCCTGAAACCTAATTCTGTCCTTTGCAAAGTGCTTGCAGCTTTCCCCAAGTAAGTATCAACTGCAGATTTAATAAACATTTTCTCTATCCCACTATCTAGAGAAAACCTTATCTCTTTCTAGAGAAAAACACTTGACAGAATCCCATCCTGCTTGTTTGACACTGAACCACTGATAACTGCTCTTTGAAATTATAATTCCAAGCCAGAGAAGGATAAAGCATATCTTGCTTTTTGGTGACTTTTTGCTTCAGCATTTGTTTTAAAAGCAAATATTCAACTGATCTGATGCCAATTAACCCTGGTGGCAGAGATATGGGTTAAACACTACTCTTACAGTATCATTCTCAAGATCAAGTTTCCCTACCTTTCTTTAGGAACACCTTTAACATTTTGAGAAGTTATAAAACATCACACTTATAACCTACTCCATTTCCTTGAGACCTGTTATCTTAGCACAAAGGGAAACTAGATTTCTTTCCATGATTTATTCTTGTTAAATCCATTTTAGCTATTGCTTAGCATCTTTTTATCTTCTGGGTGATTCCAAACAGATTATCTACTCAAGTGTCTTTCCAGGAATTAAATTTAGACTGACTGGTCTGTAACTCCCTGGGTCTCTCTGTGTTTTGGGGAAAGACAGACACAAAGGTTTCTTCTCTCCTCCTACAACTCACTTTTTATCTTTTAATTCTCAAAGCATGTAAGGGAAGACTCTTAAGATTTCTTAAGTACTCCACAATGAATTAACTGTGCCATACAATTTGAAAATATCTGACTCATCTAAGCAGACTCCAACCTATTCTTACCCCTGTTCACTAGTTTTAATTATGCTAGTCTTCAGAACTCAGGTTTGTTTGTTTTTTTTTTTAAAAAAAAAGAGTGCTGAGGAAGGAAAAGAAAAACAACAAAAACCAAAACCCACACAATCACAAAACTGGCATGCCTCTATTAATTTTGCCTCTCTGCTAATTAATGGGCCAACTCTGTCCCTTGTCTTGCTCTGATTACTCACTTATAGGATGTTTCCTTTTAACTACTTATAGTTAAAACCACGCTTTAAGCACCTGGTCCACACTTTTTTCCAGTTTCTGTGACCAAAATGTTGCTCAGGGTGAAGCTCATAAGATTTGGAGGGTGCATAATATGTGATCTTATCACTTCTGGGGCCTTCAGTCATTTCTGTGTCAGTAGGCTCCTCCAGTATTTTCCACCATAGACTTACCACATTTTGACCCTTAAAGTTCAGACTGATCAGATTGATGCTTATAATATAACTAAGCAAAAAAGGAACACAATGACATGAGATTTATTCTCTCTTTTAAGCGAACTAACATCAGGACACAAGTCTCTTTCAAAATCATACACTTTGGCAAGCCAAAGAATATAAAGGAATATTTGCTAAAAAAAAAAAAAAAAAAGTTTTTCTTTTGCACTTGGGTGCAATGATCTTGGTGTAAAAAACAGTAAAGGAAAAGCATGGGTGTTTTTTTACTATAGACAGTCAAATAAGCCCCAGAAAGGAATTAAGTTTATTCAGTATAGCAAATGTGACCTAGTAAGACAAAGCCAAACAAGACTGAAACAGTGGGTCCGTTTCTTTTTACTTAATTGCTATTAATGGAGGAACTAGCTCCTCAGAAGCCTGATATTAGTACTTCTCTTTGTGTACTAGAAATATGTGAATCTTACCTCTGAGAACCTTTGTACATCCTGGGTTAAAGTTCCTACTCTCTTCCACTGATAATATTTGAGTAGCTTCAAAATTGCTGGGTTCACTGCGTTATCAGATGGCACTGTCCGGAAGAAATAAGGATATTTTTTCTTATCAGCCAACTCTGGGGTTGTTGCTGCAAATGAAAGCTGAAAAAAATAAAACAACAAAAAAAATGAAAGTCACCATAAGTCATCTATCATCCAGAAGAAAAACGTTGCTCTTCTCAGTGCAACAAGACACAGCCCATGCATTGTAGTCATGTACAGAATTTTCGCCATCATACAGCTTGGAAGTCCTACCAGCATCACTTACTAATTTACTTTTAAAGTAATTACTTTCAAAAGAAATACCTTAGTTATATAAACCACCTGCTACAAAATTAAATGAGGGAATCTTCAAAGTCAATGGTGTACAATCAGAGCAAGAAGCTCTAAGAGAGTAAATCTCTATGATTAACTCCCCATAAACTTCCTTCTACATTTTATTTACAAAAGTTGAGAATTGTTCCAAGGAGATTTTCCTATCTTTGAATTAAAGAGTAAACCTCTAGTAGCCCCTCTTCTTATCTTCAGGTAGGTACCAGAAATGGAGGGAATAATTACAGCAGCCAAGGCTGCACCTCAGAAGTTTACCTGGCTCCCAGTTTCCTCCACTGAAGCAGCCCCCTGTGATCTCTGTTATCAAAGAGGACTCAGTGGCTAATTCTGTGCACCTGAAAACACCAGAATTTGTATGTGGTTTCAGAATGCTTATAATGAGAGAAAAGTCAAAACCTGTTAACACTAAAAAAATCAGGAAACTGCACTGAATTCTTCTGCACAAGTTAAAGGCAGCATATTTTTCTGTAATCTGTTCTATTCTGTTCATTTTTGTGAATGATTTTCAGGCAGTGTTGTGAAGGGAATGCCTTTATATTCACTTTCTGAAAATATTCCTATTCCAGATACTTGTGGTTATTTCCTCCAGTATTTTTTGAGTTGCTAGCAATGTGTTTCCAAGTTTATTTTCAGCCATGCATAGCAATTGAGCTTTTTTTGAAGTACCAATTTAATGCAAATTGGTGTGACTGTTGAGAAATAGGCTCTCTAATACAGTTGTGTTAAGTCTTTCAAAATCAATAGTCAGAAAGTATAGGGGAATTCAAGCCTATATAAGTACTTCCAACCACAGTATTAAGTTTATACCTTTTTCAATCAATCATACAATACATTTGGGCTAGAAAACCTCTTTTGAATTTCAGAACAGAAAATTTTAATCTGAACTAGCAGCTTTAACTTTTTCTTCATGTTTATAAAATCTAGATTTTGCCTGTGAGAGAAAGAAATCCTCTGTTTTATTTTAGACTCACAAAGAACATATTACATTGTTATAACCTCCTAAACCTGAATAGAGTTTATTTTCTTAATTAAAATGCCTGAAATCCAAACAACTTAAAGTGTGTATAACTGGACAGTTTACATGTTATCATTCAAAAAGAGAAGATTCTTTCTCTTCACCAGTCATTAGCTAGAGGAGATTTTTTAAGACCTTTGGCTGCCACGTAACTCTAAGGTAAAATATTTTTAAAATACTAACTGCTCTTTTCTTAGATTTTATGAAAAAAGTAAGCTAAGAGGTACGGTGCTATTGCGGTCTTGATTTTCCAAAACTGTATTGGTTGGTTCACTTAGAACTTCCTAATATTTAGTAATCACCAGTGAGTTTGTGAAGAGCTGATTTCAAGGGGAAAAGAATGAAGGGCTGCCAGGTAGACCGAGCCAGCTTTTCTGTCTAGCCTTGTAATGTTGAACATCATGCATCCACTGCATCATGGAAGTGGGAATAAGGACCTCTATCCTCTGACTGAAATAGAAAACTTGACTTTAGAAATCCAGGATGAAGAGGAATGCCTCTCAGCAGCCCAGCTACTTGCAGCCTAGTGACTGCAAAGGACTTGTTTTTCAAGTTATTACGGTTTTGGATCGAATATAATTTGATTGATCCTTAAGTAAAAGAAGTCAAGAGAAATGCTGACACAAGAGTAGTGAAAAGCAACATCGGCAAGGTTGACAGATTGAACAGTATATTTTTCTTATCAAAAAATCCCTTAGTAACTAGGATCATCTCTATAGCCGTGAGCTGGCTTTAGGGTGGAGATCTGTGATAGAAGCAAAGGCAATTCAGATCCATCCTTTGACATTTTAGTGACTCCAACAAAGTGCCCAGATTAGTATCCTAATTGACCACATTTCCTTGGGAAACAATGAAGCAAAACTTTACCTCTTTTCATTGATTAAAGGAAGATGAAGACTCATAACTTAGATTTCTCAGCCATGTAAAGTGAGGTGAGATGAGATGAATCCAGGTTTATGTGTAATACTAATGACACCTGAATTACAAAAGAATGTTCCTCCTAACTTTCTTTTTGAAGAATGGTTTTATTAAAATATAAAATGGAAAAATTTCATGCCCAAACAGGTCTTGGAATGTCATATATGTTCGGAGGCCTTTCAAGCATCACACATAACATGGTTGGTCTCATTCTGCATCACTTTGCCATTTTAATAAAACACTCATGAGAGATGGATGAATAACCTGAAATAGTTATGTCAACGTTTTTTGTTTTTTTTCTGGTTTTTTGTTTTTTTCTTTTCTTTTTTTCTCTTCTTTTTCACAAAGGTTAAGTGATTGAAAAGATTTAACTTTTCACAAAATCATCCCTATGAGAGTTTGGGGACATGCAATGAATTTAACCCAACAATCACTGGCACTCAATCGTATACTTTGAGAGGGACAAAGAGGGAAAAAGAAGAAGAAAAAACTTATTACATTTTAAAAAGTGATGATGAAAAGATCTTGTTAATAAATAAATTAACACAATGTAGACTCACTAGAAAGTCCATGGTATAGCACAGCTATACAGACATATCAGTAAAATATTCATAATAAAAACTTTAATGAACCTAATAAAACACCACAGTCCACTCACATATGCATTGAGATGATACAGGCCTTGCTAAATGAACATAAATACTCTGTATTTTAGGGCTAAAGTTGTTTATTCATTGCTGATTTGAAACTTGAATCTATTGAAAGGTGAACTTCTTAGAGTTTCTTGACTTCATTCTGCAGGACTGAAAGCCATAGAGATCTGATTTTGCTTTTTGTTGTAGGAATTTCTTATAACTTTTAGTTATTTAGTCAAGAATCTGGATGAATGGCAATGCTACTGCTCATATAACTTTTTGCAAACCCCAAAGGTACTATTTTTTCACATTACTATATTTTTAGAGCATACATATTCATGCATTGCTAAAAAAAATTCTTACAGGTGTTACATAGCTGCCTCTCTGCACAGAAGACGAGTGAGAGATAAAAAAGTTATAAGCAGGACTATAACTCAGCAGTAAATGCCTGTGCGGGGTATAATGTCATTCATTCACAGAAAACTATTTTACATAATTGCTAAAGGTGATGGCCAAAAGTCAAACTTCAAGAAGCAATGAAAGGCAAGAAAATAAGGGTTTTTTCAAACTGCTATAAAATGAAGGACACAGTGGACATATACCAGGTGATAAATCATAATTTTCTGTGTGGTGTTTGTGTATGTGAATTAGCAAACAGATTCTGTGCATATGTGTTTGTAGATCTAGAGAAAAAAAAAATCATTTGTATTTATTACATATACATCAGTTTTAATAGTGTCAGAAAAATTGAAGCTACTTCTCAGGTCATCTCTGAGAAATCTCTTTCTTTAGAATATCTGCTTATAATTTGGTGCAATTTGTGAGCAACTGCTTCTGAACTGAAAGTGAGTGTATGTAGGGAAACGTATGTAAGCTATGAATCAGATGGAGATTTCAGGGATGAAAGAGAGTTTAGAATTTTTAAATTGAAAAGAACATAGCATTTACCATCCAAGTAAGAATAACCATAGTACAAACTCAAAACCAAATAGACCGAGGTATTGAAAAGCTAATGTTTATTTCTTCATAAATGTCATAAATTAGTAAAAGTTCTGCTGCTTAAATATGACAAGTCTGCTCAAATTCTAACATGAAAGACTCTATTTAACAGCTAAAATGCACTCTTTCTGACTTTTTAAATGATTCTTACTTAGCAGTTTTGTTAGAAAATATTTTGTCTGCATATGTTGAAGAGAAACAATAATGTTAATACCCCAGAAATCATTCAAATCTTGAGTGAGTATGGAAGGAATCAATGTAAAAGGACTTTCAAGGATGTCACCTGAAGCTGATTTACTTCTACAATGTTTAGCTTACTGTGGCATTCTCCCTGTCATATACCCCACAGACCATGTGGCAGCAAAAGCACAGCTGACTGGAGCAGTCCATAAAGGGTGACCACAAGCTGGTATTTCAGACAAAGTTCCAGCCCCACCAAGTCGGTGCCAAAACTTCCACCAACTTCCTCAGAGCCCAGTTTTGAGCCTGGGATCTGAGTACCCAGAAATCAGATTTACTTAGTGAGATTTAACTACACCAGTGTAATTGCACCTCTGTAGGTCATCCTGACATTTTGCAGATTGCCGCCGCTCAGATCTGTAGTAGTACAGATTCTGCTTTTTTAAAAATAAAAATATACAGCTGGCTCAAGAGTGAGCCAAGCAGTTGTGCTTCATTGCCAGGAGTGGAGAAGCAGAGCAGGAAGGCAGCGAATGGCTTTATCTTACCCTGTGAATAGAAAGGAAGCAACAAATACCAGTTCTTGAATGGGTCCAAAGCAGAAGAATTCAGGAAATGGTGTGAAACAGAAAAAGAAAAAAAACATTAAAGAGGATGCAGAAAGGATCTGATGGCACTATGCGTGTAAAAGAGTGTCTTATGGTAAAGAAAATGTAGTAAGTTTTTGTACTTCAAAAAAGAAAGGGCTTGGAAACTATCCAAAATTGAAAAAGCCAGATTTTACTTTCATACTAAAAAACCAAAACAAAACAACCCACAAAACCAAACAAACAAACCCCCAAACAACCAAACATTATTCCACAGAAGTCAAGGCAATTTCTTTGGATTCATACTGAGAGCCGAAGTAGACTTTGGTAATGGAAAAGAGACAATGTTATACAAGTATTGTGAAAAATACTTCAGCCCAATATGACAGATGGCCAGGGTAAGGAATTTGAACTGGTGGACTTTGCTGAAAAACTGTAAAATAGACAGAAGGATTTTTATTCAGGAGGTCTTGGGGTCAGGTATATGTTTTGATAAATTAAATTTTCTCCAGAAGGTGAT
This sequence comes from Caloenas nicobarica, assembly GCF_036013445.1. Lineage (NCBI taxonomy): Eukaryota > Metazoa > Chordata > Aves > Columbiformes > Columbidae > Caloenas > Caloenas nicobarica. The sequence goes on along the minus strand of NC_088246.1, from coordinate 100,069,111 downwards.
ACTTATTGAAACAGGAAAACATTAATTTTGTTGAAAATCCATACAGTTGCTTCGAAGGGTTGTGGGTAACACTAGATAGAGTGAGGTGAAAAAAAAAAAGTTAAAGCAAAGTGTAGAAAGGAACAATGCTGCACAAAGGGAGTAGAAGCTAGCTCTATAACCTCAGATGAAGGTGAAATGAGGCATAGTAGATTAAACCAAAACCATCAATCTAAAATGCTTTCACATTAAAGCAAGTATGTTCCTGCTTTAGGGAAGTAACAGTGCATTCCCTTTAAAAAAAACAGTACAGCAGTGGGAATGGTAAGATGATAAGCTCTAGCATTCATTTAAGAAAATGGGATGCAACGCTAATGAAATCAATAGGAAAGACTAGGAGTTATGTAAGAGAGGATGGATATTAGAGAGATGAAACAAAATTAGAAAATGGAACAACACTATGACTGTGTATGTTCCATATAGATGTCCAGAGGCTGGAAGCTGAAAGGCTGAAGCCAGTCTGCAGTTCCAAGAACTGCAAAAGGAAGCGAAGTTGCCAGAAACAGCAAGTGGTGTTCTGGTGTTCTTACGGCTTGTCTCTAAGAAGCATTTATGTTTAAATGTTGTCACTGTAATAATGTGCAGAAGTCTGGTTAAAATAAAAGCACAGAACTATCCCTGGGGTCACCCTAATCTAAGGCAACAGGTCTGTTTAAGAGTCACGTGTACTTAAGAGGACTGCATTAGCTGAAGTAAATCAATAACAGAAACCCTTGGCAAAGTTACTGTAAGGTCCACAATGCCAGTGGGGCAGGAAACTGCACCCCTCTCATAGAATCATTTTGGTTGGAAGAGACTCTTAAGATCATTGAGTTCAACCATAACCTAAATCTGGCACTAAACCATGGCACTAAGAACCTCAGCTATATGTATTTTAAACCCCTCCAGGGATGGTGACTCCACCACTTCCCTGGGCAGCCTGTTCCAATGCCTGACAACCCTTTCCATGAAGAAATTTTTCCAACATCCAATCTGAACCTTCCCTGGCGCAACTTGAGGCCATAGCGTGACCTGTGGAAGATCAGCAGTATCTCCCACTACAGACTTCCCAGCAGCTCAAAGGAGCCCCCCTAAAACCTGGCAGGAGGTACCAGAAGATCTGGATTTGTTAATCCCAAATTGAGAAAGAGGTGTTACCCTCACCACTTGCCTCTCCAAAGGAGCAGGCTGTGAAACTAAGATACATGCTCTGTGAAAAGAGTATTATACACTGAGGGGGGAGGGAGGGAGGGAGAGAAAGAAAAAAAATAAAAAGGCAGTCTTAGGTAACAGGGTAATCTCCCTTTAATAAAATGTCATCTGCTAAGACAAGTGATTCATGTTTGCAAATGGGGAAAATTAGCTTATTGAGCACCAGAGAGGTTAGCTTAATTTTCCTAGGCTTCTGCACCCTGGCTTATACAAGTATTTTATTAGTGATCCCGAGAAATTTAAATCTGCGTGTTTCTACAAGACTAATGTTGATGAAGAATTTTTTATATATGGCAGATATCACCCGTATTTCCTCTACCTTTTCTAGAAAGCTAAATTATGCTGATAAATCGGCATGGCTAAACAGGATATTAACTGCTGATTCAATTGAATGGTGATATCATTTATTATCATCACAACTGAAGATTGCATGTCATGTATCGTTAGAGAGGAAGCAATATTTCCTGTGAGAAAGGAAAGTACAAATAATTATTTCCAAAAAGAAAGCAGAATGTCAGAAAGCTCCACAGAAAATACTCTTACAATAGTACAGGACTGCCCATATAGAATCTCATAATACAAAAATAACAAGGATGAAACTCAGGAAGATGATAATTTGTGGCAATAGGTACTTGTGACACCACACACCATTCTTTCTTGTGCCTTGCCAGGAGCTCTAATGCTTTGACAAGCCTGTGCCAACAATAATAATACTCGAGCGTGGGCATGTGATGACTTGATGGTCCCAGGAGCTAGAAGGACCAGAATGGAAATTAATGAATAATGAAGAGTTAAAAGATTTGCCTGCTGCAACTCTTGAGACAGCCTTAGACAATTAAATTGCATTTTTAATTGAATGGTAATTGATGTTTTGTAATAAATATTAAAAGACGCAAAATATAAAGATTTAGGTTAAATGTGAATCATCATTTAAAGATTAACAGTAAGCTTACTATACAAGCCAATTTGCCCATGTGCAGTCAAACTACCACTGACCTTGATCTTACTGCTAGCCAAGTTATGAATAAATTTTAATATAGTAACAGTACTTGGAATACAAAAATAGTGATATATAATCAAGAATATTAAAGAGAACCTTAAGAAATACGTTATAGCATGGAAAGTAAAAAAGTGACATACTTGACTGCTCCTTCCCACCCCAATGAACACAATGTATCATTTAATCAACTTTGATGGATGATTTAGAGAAAAGGTGTGTGAAAATAACATTGCAAAGATGGTCACAAACACCTATATATTTGGAAAATATTTCAACATAAGAAGCTAAGTGCAGCAATTTCATTGACGAAGGCAGTGCATAAATCTTCAAAGCCAGTGAAAGCAACACACGGCAATACAAACCAAGAAAACAAGATAATGTTTCTTGACAATTTGCCTGCACAGCTGCTGGTGACAAGAGTCGGACACAGACAGGGAAGGAGCTGGTTCTGAACCTGACCTAGGAATCAAAGTGGCAATCTTCCCTGCTACCTGTACTCTGATACTGATCCTCAAACAACACGGGTGAGGCACTAACCATCCGTAACACACTACCAATCTGATTAGAGCTACTGTTCCTTTTAAAATCAGATCTTTTGCTAAATACTCCTGTGCCCAATATCATCTGCCATTACCTTCATTAATTCTGTGTCTGAAATTGCTTCCACTGACTGCCTTTTGGCACCTGGGAGCTTCCAGAAAAAGCACTCCCAGCTGGTCTCAAGGTTGGAAGGCACCCACCTCCACGCTGCTGGCATTCCAGAGAATTAATCCAATCACAATAACATTGATATTCAGCTGCATGCTGCTCTGGAGACATTGCAGGAAGCAATTCTGGCTACTGAACGAATGTTTTAGAGGACAGAAACTGGTTTAGATAAAATAAAATCCATATGAGAAGTACTTCAGCTGGAAGGTGTGTGCCTACAGGCTTATGTCCTGTTTGCTTCCCACCTAAGTAGCCCGACTGCTCCCAGCACGACTCGGGAGGAACAGCAGATGTCTGAATGTAAGACATCAGAACAGAGGATGAAGTTTGGTCTTTTGGCATTAAAATTTCCTACTCCAGTAAAGTCTGTGGGTTATGTTGCAGAATAGTGATTCAATCGATCCTCAGCTGTATTGTTTTTCTTTTTCTTTTTTCCTTTTTTTTTTTTTTGGTCTTCAAGTAATGGAGAGAACAAATGCTAGATGAAAATTGTAGCAGATCTGCTGAAAAAAAAAAGAAGAAAACTGCCTAGACATTAGCATTACTACTTCACCTGCCTCTAAGGCTGGAAGATTAAAACTTCCACCCACCTGTTCACACCAGACAGAGTCTACATTTAAGAACTTTGTAGAAAAAATGTAAGTTAAAGGAATTCCTTGAACAACATTTCAGGTGAAGAGAAAATAGAAGAGTTATTAATCTTCAGAGCAGAATAAAGTTACAAATCACATCCAAAGCCAAGTAATGAGATCCATTTTAAGTTCTAATAAATACTGCCTAACAAACCTAATGCATTCACCTTACTTCTGAGAGATGCCAGAGAAGTGTATCAAGGAGTTATGGAGAGCGTTCTTCAATTCAGTGGTTAACAAGTGCAACTAGTCAAGTTGATAGAGGCTTTGTGATTTATACAGTGTTTCAGGAGGTAGCGAGCTGCACATGAAGCACAATCATCTCAAACAGATTCCCATATCCAAAAGTAAAAATTTGGCCTCATTAGCATTAGGCTTCACTCGAGTTTTTCACTATTAATGGAAAATAAAGAACTGCTGTCCCTTTTTCATTCCATATTTCTTCTGACCATTCATTTGAAAAAGCCTATTACAGTTCGAAGCAGATAGATGTTAAAAAAAAAGGTACTAAGGGAATAAATCTGGCAATCATGAATTGTTTTTTCTACTCTCTAGAAAATATTTTCAGATCAATATCAGGCACAAATCTTTTACACCTAACACAGGTGTTTTGCTTACTGCTAGAAGTTTACCAGAGCACTGAAATTAAATAGCAGATCTATGGAAGTTGCAGCAAAATTTGTTTTCTTTTCTAAACAGAATAAAAGACAAAATCTTCTGAGCATTTTAACAAATAAAACTGCATTGTGAAAGAGGCTTGTGCATATCTTTTCCTGTCACACTCAGTTGCTTAGCATTTGGCTACTGGCCTGGATTATAACAGAATTCAGCTTCAAATCCCTGCTCTGCTTCAGTCAGAGCATTACTATTTATCCCAAATCAAGCAGAGTCTCCTACAGGCATACTCTAGCTACCCAGCTTGCTTGTTTCTTGTCTGTAACAGAATCTTCTTAACATTTACTGAAAATCAACAAATTTGTAAAATATTTCACCTTTAATAAAACAGGATATATTGCCATAATCCATTAACAAAAAAAAAAAAAAAATATATATATATATATATATATATATTTCCAGACCTATTCCCAACAGCTTGTTCCTGGCTGGCTGCCCCAAACTATTACCATTCTATTAGTATTGTTTGCTTGTCAGACTTCATTCAGCTAACACATGTTAAAACTACAGCTGTTCTGTCTACATTTGGATTTTAAATAAGATATCTGTTTTATTATTTTTCCACCTCTAAATGATGAAAAGCACGGGAAAACTTCCCCAATAGACAGTTTCATTGTGCAATATGGGGGAGGTGGCTTGTTCTTGTGAGTAAATCAACCTTACACTCTTGTTGGAAACAGGGAGAAGGATCATTGGTGAGATTTAAGATGAGAATTCCCCTGTTATTTTTTTCTTTTTTAGGAGTGGACACCCTGATACAGTCCCAGTTTTGTCCTTTCCATATCTTATTTCTCTTGTTGCAAATATGGCATCTGAAGAAATAAAAGCACATGATCTTAACTCACGATTTAATGACATCCTTACAAAAATATTTTTTGCACAGCCCCAAGTCATTAAGTTGTGGTCTGTTTATTTCTTCATTCTCTGGTTTCACACCTCAGCAAGATATCCCAGATTTTTCAAGCCAAAACAGATGACAACCTCACTAGGCAAAGTAGTGATACATAGAGAAGCTGTTCACATAGAGCAGCACAGCTCAGAGATGCCTTATCGGGTCCTGGGAGCAATACCATGGCACTAATTCCGCACATTGCCTGGGCTAATTTGCCTTTTCTTTCAGCTCTGTAGCTTTTCTGATATCTCAGCACTGCATGCTGCAGTCAAACCCCAACAGAAGTATTTAGAGAGTAATCTGACATCATTTGCTTGGAATCGCACCTTCTCTAATAACGGATAAAGAGGGGTTATGCTACAGAAAACATGGGTTTGCTAGAGGGGAGAAGATGAAATAAAACCTGATAAGAAAAACAGGGAACTTCCCTTGCCAACAGACATTGCCAGGAAAATAAGTACTGCTTGCCCAGCAGCAAGGGCAACTTGGGTTACATTGCCGCTAAAAACCTTCAGCAGAAATGTCAGTCACAATTATGATTATAATATACTTGGCATTAAAATGTCAGATATGTCATTGATCCTCCTCTAAGAAATAACCAAGGTCACACACACTTTATCTGCAGTCAATACAGATTTTAACGGGTTGCTCCAGATAGAAAGCTATGTGTAGAAAACCTTTTACTAACATATGCAACTTTGACATGCTCATGCAGATATATTCAGACAATCTAAATCCCAAAACTATTTGTCAGCTTAAACCTGTATTCCATGCTTTCTAATCTATGAATGGCTGTACCCAAAAAAAAAAAAAATCTTATGAGGCATTATATAATCTATTTTCATAAAATAAAAAATGTCAAACAGTCTTGGTTCGAATGCAGTTACAAACAAAAATCCCATCTCTAATGTCACTGAGAAAGTGGAAGAAAACACGAGTGTTTCCTCCTGGTGCTGCTGCCTCCAGGACATCAGTTAATTGTTGCCTGAGTAACATTTAATGTGTTTTTCTCAATACCTATGCCTTGCAGGTCAGCTGTTACTATTAATTTAATAAGCGTTTCTTTATGTTTGCATTTGATTTTAAGTACAGTACTTGCCCCTGGTCTTAGAATGCATGCTGGGTAGAAAGCATTATCTACACCATTTAAGATTAAGTACATTTCAATTAGATCTCTCAACCATTTTCCCTAGAATGCTGCCATCATCCTAGTTCCTGCAGGTTAAAAGCTGAATATTTTCTCTAGTTGTTAGTATCTTTTTTGTCACTTATTCCATAAAACTGTTCGCTACAATCTCATCTCTTTCTGAAAATGGTCCTTATCAAATCTGCTCTTTTTACAATATTTTCCATAACTTACATCCACCCAGGTGAGATAAAAACTGAACTAAATCACTCCACATCCATATGCAGTACTATAATAAACCAAATGTAGCCTTAATTTTTCACATGCAAGGAATATCTTTATGCTTGATCTTTGTCACCGAGCCAGGAAAGCCCTTAAGAATACAGTTTAATTTTAAATATTTAAAAAGTTATATTGATTTGAGAGAAGGAACTCGTATATGAAAACTCAGTATGTGCATTAGAGTTTGGTAGTGCTTATTAGTTTCCAAAGGTTGGTTTAAATATCTTTCCTAATTCAATCACATGTAATTAATTATTTATTACTCACTCATCATGTGCAGCGATTAAGTTGTGATTTTTAAAGTCACTTTCCTCTTCCACTTGCCTCTTCTCAACCCTCTCATTTACGAACCAACATTTTCTGAATTACCATTTATTTTTATATAACATTTCTGACCAAATTATTGCCATATCCTTGCTCTTCTTTTTGGCTTTTTTTTTTTTTAACCACATATCTTATGGCTTTGTCTACTTGGTCACTTTGGCTTCTGTTATTTTAGGTACTGCTGGGCTTTTTTGGTCTTTTTCAAACACTGCTCTTGGACATATTCCTGGCAACTGTGAACACATCTACTATTTTTACTGTCTCTACATAGGACAAACTCATGACAGAACAAACATTTAATCAGACAAACAGCAGGGCAAATGGAAAGCACCTTTGACAAAGGTGACCACTGTGATTTCAGAGCAGAAAATAGAAACCATCAATTTTCAGCTAAATATTTCATAAATTAAATTGGTGGTCTGGATGGCTTTTCCTGAAGAATTATACTTTACTGCATACTAACATACATTCACTAGGAATTTTGAAGTACCTCCTGCAGTTAAAATAAGGTCAGCTTTATCAAGAATGCTTATCAGGAGATAAACAACCTATATGAATGTGCTGTGCATCTGAGTGAAAAACACAAGAAGATTAAATATATTCACTGTCTTTTTTACAAGTAGTTTATTCAGAAATTCCCTGAAGTTATATACAGGGTGTTTCAAAAAGATGGACCCATTTTGAAGTCACAATATCTCTGCAACCATGAACTATCTTCTCAATGTTGTCCATACAGGAGGTGGAGGAAACTCACAGCATTCATAAAAACATTCATAAAACTTGATCAGTCGTTAAACTGCTTGTAAATTTTTGTGCAATTGTAACATATTGGGTCCATCTTTTTGTTAAATGAACGGCAAACGAGTCTGGGTATGTTTTGTTGTTGTTCTTGTTTTGGTTGGGGTGGTTTTTTGTATGCGTTTGTTTGGTTTGGGGGGTTGTTTCTTTGTCGGTTGGTGGTGGTGTGGTTTTTTTGATCTTTACACTTACTAAGAGAACTATGTCTTTGAGATTTGAGTCTCCTGGTATATTTGATGACTTATCTAGTAACAAAAGAGAAGGTAAACCACAAGTGACTCTGTCTGAACAGTAATAAAAATGAAGATACTTTTCACAGAATAGTTGGAGTCAGAAGGAGATCGTCCAGCCCAGTCCAGCCCCACCACTAACGCAGGTAAACTTAGAGCAAGTTGCACAGCACTGCGTCCAGGCAGGTTTTGAATATGTTCAGAGAGGGAGAGTCCACAACTATTCCTAAAGAGTGTATGGTATCTTTGCAGCAAGTTCACAGAAAGTCCTAGAAATTGAATTAATAGGGCATTCTTTTTGTTTTAATTTCTTTGTTGTTGGTGGTGGTTTTTAATTATTTTCTTAATTTGATTATCAGATTCATTCAGCTTACTATCCCTAAGTTAATGGAATTGCCAGCTTTTCTTTCTACAATAGTATTAGTTTATTTATTCTCCAGCTTCCCAGACTCCTGACTTTCCCCTTGTAGAGAGATTCAGATTACTCTTAGCAGAAAAGCACCTCCTAGAGTACAGATGAGTGATCAGAAGGTAGCCAGCTTGAATACAACCTCTTGACTCATTCCAAAACAAGGCTCTTAAGAGAAAAAGTGGGGAGGAAACCCTGACAGGAAATAAACAGCAGTGCAAGAACTGAACAAGAGACCATGAGACAGACAGACAAATGACAAAAGAGAACAGAAGAGATGCTGCTCAAGGCACAGAAGAAGACATACTGCAGGACACAGAAAGAACAGACCAAAACAAAACATGGACAGACACAGAGGACAGATAAAATGAATAGGAGTAATCTTAGCCTTATTTATAATCTGCTGAAAACTTGGCTTTGTGAGTACCTGGGCTGACATGTGCAAACACGGGCATCTAATGAGCTGCACAATTACATGTCCACATGATCAATGAAGGAACTTCAGAGATCTACAGCCACTGAAAAACCTGCGTCACTTGTACCTCAGAGAAGAGCAAGAAGGGGATAGCATATACGTTCTAAGACTTTCCTTAAGTCTACATGAGCAACTTTACCTCCCAGTATATTTACAGCAGTGTAAAGCTTCAAGTTTGATGTGATTTATATTGGTACCTCATAACTTGCCTGAGATAAACCTTAAGGTGAGATGAATCATTCCCTAGAAGCATCTGCTTCTCACTGCTGTAGGCACTAATGGGAGACCACAGTGACTGTATCAGATGCAGCCACCTACGCTGCACTTGGTTGAGTGAATCCCATAGGAGTTATCAGATCTATATTGATATTTAAGTGTGTGAAGAAGCGGTGAGGCACCTAGAAGGCACTTTGGCCTCTTAACCCCAGAGGATTTTTAGATATATGTTCTCTTTAAAAGTTTAAACTAAATGGTAAGTCAAATTGATGATGCCTTAATTCTTCAAAAACCATATTGAAAGATAAATACAGTTGTTACAAAATGTTCAAGTGGATCCATATCTTTGCTACCTGGAAAAATTCTTACCATAGTGCTAAGGTTTAAGGTAACTGAATTTTCCCTGTAATTTCTTTCTCTTAAAAATACCTGAAGAGTCCATACACAGAATTCTCCCTCCAATACATGGACTGGGAGAATCAAGTGCCACCCACTGTAGGAGAAGATCAGATTTGAGACCATCTAAGGAGCCTGAACGTGCACAAGTCAATGGGATCTGATGAGATGCATCTGTGGGTCCTGAGGGAACTGGCAGATGAAATTGCTAAGCCACTATCAATCATATTTGAGAAGCTGTGGCAGTCCAGTGAAGTTCCCACTAACTGGAAAAGGGGAAATATATCCCCCACATTTAAAAAGGGAAAAAAGGAAGACCCAGGGAACTACAAACCAGTCAGTCTGACCTCTGTGCCCAGTAAGATCATAGAGCAGATCCTCCTGGAAACTATGCTGAGACACGTTGAAAATAAAGAGGCAACTGGTGACAGCCAACATGGCTTCACTAAGAGTAAATCACACCTGACAAATTTGGTGGCCTTCTACGATGGGGTTACAATGTTGGTGGATAAGGGAGGAGCAACTGTTGTCATGTACCTGGACTTATACGAAGTGTTTGACACAGTCCTACAGGACTTTAAATTGGAAAGATGTAGATTTGATGGATGGACCACTCAATGGATAAGGAATTGGCTGGATGGTCGCACCCCAAGAGTTGCAGTCAACAGCTTGATGTCCAAGTGGAGACCAGCGAGCAGTGGCATTCCTCAGAGGTCAACATTGGGACTGGCTCTGTTTAACATCTTTGTCAGCTACATGGCCAGTGGGATCGAGTGCACAGCCAGCAAGTTTGGCAATGACACGAAGCGGTGTGGTGTGGTCAGCATGCTGGAGGGAAGGGATGCCATCCAGAGGGACCCTGAAAAACTTGAGAGAAGGGCCTGTGCAAACCTTATGATGTTCAACAAGGCCAAGTGCAAGGTCCCTGCACATGGGGCAGGGCATTGCCAAGCACAAATACAGGCTGGGCAGAGAATGGATTGAGAGCAGCCCTGAGGAGAAGGACTTGGAGGTGTTGCCAGTGAGAAGCTCAACATAACCGAGCAATGTGCACTTGAAGCCCAGAAAGCCAACCGTGTCCCAGGCTGCAACAAAAGAAGAATGACCAGTAGGTCAAGGGAGGCCATTCTCCCCCTCTGTTCTCATAAGAACCCACCTGGAGTACTGCATTCAGCTCTGGGGCCTCCAACATAAGAAGGGCACAAACCCGATGGAGCGAGTCCAGAGGAGGGTTACAATGAGGGTCAGAGGGCTGGAGCACCTCTCCTATAAAGACAGACTGAGAGAGTTGGGGTTGTTGAGCGTGGAGAAGAAAAGGCTCTGGGGAGACCTTATAGCAGCCTTTCAGTCACATAATCATAGAATGTCCTGAGTTGGAAGGGACTCACAAGGATCATCGAGTCCAACTCCTGTTCCTGCATAGGACAACCCCAAAGTTCACATCATGTATCTGAGGGCATTGTCCAAATGCTTTTTGAATACTGTCAGGCTTGGGGCTGAGACTCTCCCTGGGGAGCCTGTTCCCAAATCATTCTATGATTCAGGCCAGATGTGTCAAAACATTCTTAACCCTGTCCTTCCCACATCTTTCATCATAGTATAATACTACCACTATTAATTAAACAGCTCAAAGCAACTTACGGGGTAGCTGTTTAATTTGTTGGATTTGCCATTTGATCTAGTGATTTTTTGCAGTATCATTAAACAATTTATATGTCATCTCTATTTAACATCCCTCTATGACCAGCAAGCTCATTTAGCTTAAATCTCAAGCAATAGCCAAACAAAATGATGCTCATATAGTTGCACCTGCTCCTTTTAAGCTTTTGTACATATATTGATATGGCTAAGGCTGCAGACAGACTTGTGGCACACACAAGCCCAACTAAAGTTTGCTGCTAAGTCTAAATCCAAGAGGCTAGAATTTTACCCTACCCCTTTCCACACTAAGCTGCATGGCTTTGCAGAAGTAGTGTGGCAAAATGGAGGGAAAGAAGATACCAGACAGATACTGCAGTCAAACCTAATTCATTTTTGGTTTGAGGAGTCAGGCATAATTATCCCCTTATGACAGTCAGCTAAAGATGGATGAGAGGCAGATGGGTAGAAGGCTTTCTCACTGTTTCTTACACAAAATGCTGCAGCATACATGTGAAATTTCCCTGGACAAAGTAGGAGTCACAGCCACAAAAGAAAACCAGAGTAAAGCCTCAAAAACATATGGTCTGGAAATATTTTGAATTGGTGGATCTAGAAATAAGAAAAACAGATGAAAGTATTATACTCATTTTCCCTATGTTGGTTATAAAATATGTTGATAGTGTCAGGATGTCATTCAAATCATAGTTGTTCCAAGTCCTTTTGTGTTAAAGTGATGTCTACTTTAAAATTATTAATCAAATGAAAATTGAATGTCCTCATTGCTGATGGAAAGTATTTTTTCAGTATTCACATAGAGTACATAATAATTCAGAAATTTTGACGCTATTATTTATTGATGTTATTGAGAACCCATAAGCTACACATAAAAATCAATATACATAATTTTTCTATGTTGAGAGCCTGTATCTCTCACTGCCAACAAAACCACACATTCACTGAAGTTGTGAGCCTGCAGGACTCGGTTCAGTGTGGTGGCTGGGAGCCAGTCGGGAGGTGACAGGGGAGGGCAGCAACTCCAAAAGGCATATAACAACTTCCAGGTATTTCTGGGTTTCTGGGTGCTTCTTTTGGGTAAGCACAGCACTGTTTCACAACAGCTTTCAAAGAGCGAGAGGCCACTCTAGTTTTGGGCAGGTGAGGTTGGGAACAGACGTGTTCCTCATAAGTCTTCCTATCTCTCCTGTTTCTCCTGCAATACAAGATATTTCCCTCCTTGAGAACAAAGGCAGAAAACAGGCATCTCTCTATCCCTGGCATAACTTCACTCGACTCCTCTTGAGCTGCCTGGGAGAGTCAAGAATGCTGCTCCCAGAGGAGGTGGGGTAGAAAGGTGAGGCTGGAACAAGCATCCGAACAACTCAAAGAGCTGGAGAAAGCGGTGCCTGCCCTGGCTGATCTGCTCCTGACTTCCCTCCTGCAGTGATTCCTCTCCCACCCTGTGCCCCGCAGCTGCCAAAGACCACCTGTCAGGGAAGGAGCAGATACACGAGGGTGGCCTGTCCCCGTGTCCTGGTGCAGAGGCGAGACAGGCAGCCCCACAGCACCTCTGCCTCACAACTTCCATCCAAACCTAGCGATAGTGGCACACGCAAGCTGCTGCTGTTGAGCATGACTGGGATTCGTAACCACAGCCTGTTGTGAGTGTGCAAGCAATGCCTATTTTTGTTTTGTGCAAATGAAGTTGTTCATGATGCCAAACATGGTCTTCATTCTTATAAAATGGAAGTATTAAAAAAAAAAACCCTGAGGATTGCATACAATATAAAATATTTACACATATACATACACATTTAAGATCTCCCCTGAACCTTTTCTTCTCCAGGCTAAATGACTGTAACTCATGTCTCTCTTGCTCTGGGGAGCTCAGGCCTGGACACGCCACTCCAGATCTGGTCTAGCCAGGGCTGAGCAGAGGAGAAGACTCACCCACCTCCCTTGACCTAATGGCAAGGCTCTCCCTGGTGCAACCCAGGTGCTGCTGGTCACCTGTCCCGCAAAGGCACATTACTGGCTCATGTTCCTCTTGATGTCCATCAGGACCCTCAGTGCCTTTACTGCAAAGCTGCTTTCCAGCCAAACACCCCCGAGTCTGTATAGGTTAGTGCCAGGGGTCTCTTCCTCCCCAAAGGCAGGATTTGGCATCTCCCCTTTGCTCTGCTTCAGGAGATTCCTGCTGGCCAAGATCTCCAGCCTGCTGACATGCCACGAAATGGCAGCACAAGCATCTGGTATATCAATCAACCCTCCTACTTTTGTTACAGCTGCAAATCCACTGAGAGTGTTCCCTGCCCCCTTATCCAAATCATTAATGAAGATGTTAAGCAGTATTTGCCCCAGTATTGGCTCCTGTAGGCTAAATATTAAATAATGTATTTTTAAATGCATACATGCATGCTTGAATTCCATGCTTGTCATCTTCTGAAAATATTTTTTATAAAAATAAAACAGAAAATATAAAACCAGTGAAATAAAACAGTCATAAAGATGACTTTTAAAAACCACTAAGGTGCAGTTTTGAGTTAAAGCTCTAAAGTAGAATAATATGTATGGTGTATCCCTCTATTTTCCTCTTTGCCAACAAATTGATAATAGAGCAAAGACATTATTCTGTACGAATGATGCCCCCTAGCCCTATTACTCATATGCAGTTATACAGAAAAAATCCTCACAAAATCCAAACTAACAGTGTTCGGCCTCAATCCTTTGTATTGTTTCTGTATACGCAGTTACTGTGCAGTATTTCAGGCTCAGGCAGCCAGCTTACTGCCTCATTATTTAGACGGCTGTCATTGAAAAAACAGTGTTATTTGAGTCACATAATTCCAATACATGTTTTCACAAATGCAAATTCACAAATCCCACAAATGCACTTATCTCCTTGCTTCTGCACTCAAACTGCCATCCATCTAAGTACTGCAGATAAGAGAGTAGCTTTAGATTTCACCTAAGATAATCATCCATGAATTTGTTATCACTTCACTCCTCTTCATAAAGCTCGAGAGTTGACAGTCTGAGGAGATGAATGGGAAAATTCACACAACATTCAGACTTATTCATTCAAATTTATTCAATCAGGTTATTCACAAAGGAATGCAAACACCTATGCTTGGGTCCACTGTGCCTCATGCTCTGATTCAAAAAAGCTTAAGAACATATCAAGTGAATGGCCACACCAGGTCAAAGCAAAGATATGCACCACTGGTTCCTTCACCCCTGCACCTGCTCCTTCCTAGACATCTGCTCTCAGCCACTCTTTGAGACGTTCCCCCAACCTCCAGAAATTTGTGGCTCACCGATTTCTTTGGATCTTGCTGATGTCTTTGCATCTAATATTTCTCATGCTTTTTTTCTTTTTCCTTCCGTGAATTTATCTAGTTCAGCTACTTTTTATGTTGTAATTTTTGGCCTGCATAATAACCCACAGCAAAGGGATCCACAGCTTAAACATACTTTACTTGAGGATACACCTTTTCTACTTTGTTCTAAACCTGTTTCTTTTACATTTAATTTTATACTGCATAGTTCTTGCTTAGAGAAAGAGTGAATACACTACTGGCTTGGTAAAAGTTCACCAGAACTCATTTTAATCGCAGAACAGGTAGGAAAACTGCCTACATAAGCAATACAGTGTGCTCACTATCATCCTAAAGAATATTTGTATTTAATGAGAAAGTTAGGATTTCAAGATCTGACTACAATTGCTTAGCCGTCCAGTTTTGGCAGAGACAGTGGAAATATTCCTTCTACTAACAAAAAAGTACATGTTCATGGGTAAATACTATTTTTTCACCTGTTACAATCCTACATGAACCAGAAATTTTGTGTATCCCACTGGCAATTCTATAAATGTTATGATTATTTATTTAGCACTTAACTCCTGTATGGCAATAAGGTGTATCAAATAGTGTAGGACAACTGGCCTATGCACTAACATTTTATATGCATACAGGTTGATGTCTTTTAAGGTTTATATTTTATTAGTAAGTCTTCCTATATTCACTGCAGCTCCCCACACAGACGACAAGCAGACGGTGGACGCTACTGGCACAATGCTGCAACTCTGGCAATTTTTAGTTGGAATCTCTAATCCTAAGGCTGCTTTCAATTATTCTGAGATGGGAAATAGCATGGAACTGCTCCCAGGATAAAAATTTTATAGGTGGTTCCGTAAAGGCCTAGCCCCACCCCCTGGCAATAAATAGAGTATGGCCACAATGAGAATCCAGCCTTATTCTTTCCTGAAAATGCAAGGACAGCTGTAAATTACAAAAACAAACTTAACATTTTTCATGCATTGAAACTTATCTGCTGATTTGCCAGCAGAAATAAACTACGCGGACATTCTAAAATTCCTCAGGTTTTATCTTGGTAATTAGGTTTCACAAGAGCGGAGCGAAGACGGACAAAAGAGAGGATGCTGCAAGTCCTGCATTTCAGGTTTTGAGGCTGTTACAGACATGGCTGGGGAGGCAGCAACACCTGCAGCCATCAGGAGTCCTGCGTTTCAGAGCTCCTGGCTGCTCCGAGCTCCGTCAGGCAGCCAGCAATGCTTCGAGCTGACATTAATCACCTACTTTGGGGTTCACAGCTGTTGCAAGCAGTTCCAGCAACTTGGCAGTGCTCGTAACAATTTATTTCACTTAGCGACAAACGCTGGCAATATGGGTGTTGCTTATAATTTCCAAGGAGCTTTTTGCCAATGCCATTAGCTTCCACAGTCAGCTGGGGCTACAGTAATGGGAGATTTAAGACGTTTTAAGAATATTTCTAACAGTGGTGCCCAACAACAAAGAGTACCTTTGGCTATAGTAACTGTGCATACAAACATTGCTAATATGTTGGCAACTTTCCTAATAGTAACCAAGTGCCTGATACTACCTACAGCTGTGGAACCATTAGTCAGTGCTTCAAAATGCTGCTGCTATGTCAACAACATATACAGAGTTTAACGAGTAATTCTTACGGTATCGGGAGATGTTCTGCCAGAGCTTTGTGTCGCAGCTAAGTCCCTCAGCAGGGTATATTAGCTCAGTCTCAGCACTGTGCTAATAAAGACACACAGACTTTAAGCAACGTGAAAATATTGAAAGCTACACTGCTGAGAACACAGGATGCTGAGAACACAGAAAGAGGCTCTGCTGCTGAATACTGAAAAAAGTGTTTAACACAACTGAGAGACTGAATGAAAATTTTAATTCACCGCCATTATTCATTAAGAAATCTGTAGATTTAAAAAAAAAAAAAAAAGGAAAATGCTTCATGTCTTACAAACAAGTTGTGGATTTACTCCATCATGTCTTAATAAAGAGCTGTTCAAGGAAATCATTCTCAAATCAACATAATATAAAAGCTATGTTGTAATTCAAGCCCTGAATCCTGTAACATAGATGTGTATTTTGACATTATTCTACTCCAGAGCAGGAAAAAAACTGCCAAATGCTTCCTTGACTTCAAGTTTCACCGTATCTGCAAATTCCACATGAGAGTTTTTAGTATTTTTTTTTAAATGACAAAAGACAAACATCTCTCAAAATTAACGAATACTATGAAATTATTTGTTAAACTCTTCTTAATAGAAAAAGTATATTACCTTTAATTTCCTCATTTCATTTTGAAAAATTTAAACATTTTCTTCTACAATTCTTTGGTTCAGCTTGGTTTGCATTTTATATACTATACATCTAAATATGTTATATTAACATTAATGCTTTGAGATGCATTAAGTTATCTTATAAAACATGTCTAAAGGTAATTTTGATTTTTTATATTTTGGACAGATCTGAAGTACACAATTTTACTGCATAACTGACTCTGTTTTCAATATTCTTTCCTCTTCACTGTTGACTCCTGCATAAACAGCAAATCATGCTAAACCAGTCAGATCATCTTTTTTGACAGCGAACAAACTTTGTACCTGAAGAAGAAAGAGGAGAAGCCACATATTTTGTTTTTAACAAGGCTTTTGACACCATCACATGATATTTTCTAAGCAGGATAACAACTACCCTAAGAAGGCTGAACTTATGTTCACTTGGTATATAACTAGCATAACCTGCCAATTGCAGTATAAAACTAGACCTTGATCATTAAATCCCATTTCAGCAATTGCAGGATACCATGTAGTAAGAAGAATCTAGAGAACATGTGCTCCAATAACCCAAACCTACAAAATATTCCCTACACACTTAATTAAACTGAAAACTTGTAGTAAAACTCCCACTGAGACAGCAATGATGTGCTACAAAACGAGAGCATGGAAAGATGAGAAATACTGCCAGTGCCCTTGACCTACACAGAAACAGGGAATTTATTCTGTGGAACTCTTAATGACCTTTGTTAGAGTTGCTGAATCTGGTGGCCCAACACAGGTGAGGCTGCCACAGCTCCGTGCCCCCAGGTCTAGTCAGCAGTGAGGCTGAGCAGGTATTCCCTGCATAGGGAATACACACATACGCGTATATACATGCACATATACATATGGCCAGCCACACAGATGAACACAAAAACCACAGAGCTTGCGAAAGCACAGACAGCACCAACAGCCTTATCCTCTTTCCCTTTCTGGCTGGTCAGAATGAAAGTGCTTTAGTGGCATATATATATATATATACATACACACAACATGGACCCCTCCAGTAACTGGGTTTAGACACTCAGTCTGCCCAGCAGCTGTCTCTGGACACCCAGGTCTCCCCAGCTTCTGGCACCTGGACATACGAGCCCCTGAGACCCACAGCCCCGCTCCAGCTGCTGGTGCTCAGCCACACGCATCTCTCCAGCCACTGGCCTTAAACCCTCAACCTACCCAGTAACCTTCCCTTCGATCCTCTGGTTTCCAGGTGCCTCAGGCACAAACACACACACACACATCTCTTAGCTGTCTCCTATGTCCTACAGTCTATTTTGTAGCTGGTTTTGGTTTTCAGGTTCCTCCATCAGACAGCTCTCAGACCCTTTGGTCTCTCTGCTACTCAGCCCAGACTTCTGGCTGATTCAACACCTGGCTCCCTGGACTCTAACACTGCTCACTGGCTAGTCTCGCATGGCGTTTGCTGGTGGTCATACACTGCATACAGGCATTTGCTTCAGTTTCTGGCACTGCAGACACATGGGCCCTGTGAGCCATAGTCTCCACTCCAGGTGCTGGCACTCAGACCTCCTTACACACAGACATGCACAAAGTAGAGAGCCCTTAGCTAGAAAACTAGTTAGAAATGGAGTTAGATGAGAAGACACAACAAATGGTCAGGCACAGGGAATGGCCAGACAAGTGTACTGACCAGCAACCTGCTTACACAACAACCAGCTTCTTTTAACCCCTTCCCCTGGCATTTTCCTATGCTTTTTTCTCCCCAATTCTCCTTGATCCCTCTCTTTTTCCCTGCTTGTGGTTGCTCCTCTAAACATCCCATAATATTATAAGTCCTGCACAATCCCAAGACGCTCTTCCCCAGCATTCCATAAGGATTCCCACACCCAATAGGCAGCAACCTCCCTCTTTTCAAAGGTGGTCCCAAGACACTCTCTCAGTGACTGATCTTGATGAGTCTCACACTTGGACAACGGGACCCATCGAGTGCAGCAGACCCGTGAGTGGCTGGGACAAGGTGGTCTGTATGCCTGATAAGCTTCTGAGGTTCCTCCACCTGCCATTGTCCCTCTGCTACTGTGTGCTCATGGACAAAAGCCCTTTATCTCATACTGTAACAACCTGAAGAAGTGGGCTATGTCTCACATGGCAGAGGAGTAGAGGAAGGGGCAGGAGTCACCACTAGCCTGAGGGGGCAGGTTCATGATCCTGCTCCCAACCAAGGCAGCCACCTGCACTCATGAGCAGGACACACCAAGCGAAAGAACTGCTTCTGAATAGGAAGACTATTATATCATGCCTTGTCCTGCTCTCTGTCTCTTTCTGTAGCCAGCTTCCAATGCTTAAAAGTAAGGTAATGAACAAATTAACAAGCAGCAGAAACAACAACAAAAAAAAGTTTTTTGTCTTAGAGGTTGAAATACTTCCTGGTCCTTGAGGGCACCTAGGAGAAAACCTTAAGTAATATGAATATTTACGTGATATTCGTATAATAATTGTCCAAATCACCACAACCAACAGAACTCAAAACCTCTTAACTCTTCCTGGGTTTACCAACCAGTCAGACATTCACTGACTCATTCTGACCCTGGCGGTTTCACCACAAACTCTCCAGAGTTTCTCGCACTTTCCCTGTATAAATACAGTAACGCAGTCTACAGACTGAGACTTCAAGGCCTTGGGACAAATGGTGAAAGAGTCTGGGGCTCAAGTTATCTTCTCTTCCCTCCTTCCATTTTCGGATGATGATGTGGGACGGAATAGAAAAATTGAGTCCGTAAATGATTGGCTTCGGGACTGGTGCTACAGGCAGGGCTTTGGGTTCTTTGATAACGGCTGGTTTTATAAGACACCAGTCCGGTCAGTGATATGTGGGAAAGGTTTATCGCACAGGGGTAAAAAGATGCTGGGACATGAATTAGCAGGGCTCATTTGCAGGGCTTTAAACTAGATTCGAAGGGGGATGGGGTTGTAGCTGGGCTTGCATCAGTGGGGCAGCACGCTGGAATCAATAAAGACCGGGAGGCCCCCCAGGCCCCTAGGGTGAAATCGGTGTACTCGGCTCGCTCCCTGAAGTGCCTGTACACCAATGCGCGCAGCATGGGGAATAAGCAGGAGGAGTTAGAAACCTGCGTTCGGTCAGGAGATTATGATCTGGTGGCATTAACAGAGACATGGTGGGACAGCTCACATGACTGGAATGTGGTCATGGATGGCTATGCCCTTTTCAGGAAAGACAGGCCAGCCAAGCGTGGTGGTGGAGTTGCTCTTTATGTGAGAGAGCAACTGCAATGTATAGAGTACTGTCCAGGTGCGGTTGAGGAGCAAGTTGAGAGTCTGTGGGTGAGAATTAAGGGGCAGGCTGGCAGGGGTGACACTGTTGTGGGAGTCTATTACAGGCCACCAGATCAGGGTGAGGAAGTTGATGAGGCCTTCTACGGGCAGCTGAGCGTGGCCTCACAGTCACAGGCTCTGGTTGTTATGGGGGATTTTAACTACCCTGATGTTTGCTGGAAGGACTACTCAGCCAGCCAGCCTCAGTCTAGGAGGTTCCTCCAGTGCATTGACGATAACTTTCTCATGCAAATGGTGGAGGAGCCGTCTAGAAGAGGTGCGCTGCTGGATCTCGTCCTCGCTAACAAGGAGGGTCTGGTCGAAGCAGTAAAGGTGGGGGGCTGCCTTGGTTGCAGTGACCATGAGATGGTGGAGTTCAGAATCTCCTGTGGTGGGAGCAGAATACCGAGCAGAATTGCAACCCTGGACTTCAGCAGGGCCGACTTTGGCCTTTTCAAACAGTTGCTGGAGGAAATCCCGTGGGCAAGGCTGCTAGAAGGTAAAGGCGCCCAAGATAGTTGGTTAACTTTCAGGGACTGCTTCTACCAAGCTCAAGATCAGTGCATCCCGACGCGCAGGAAGTCAAGGAAGGGAGCCAGGAGACCTGCGTGGTTAAACAGGGAACTGCTGGGCAAACTCAAGTGGAAGAGGAGGGTTTACAAATCATGGAAGGAGGGGCTGGCCACTTGGGAAGAATATAAGGCTGTTGTCAGAGGATGTAGGGAGGCAACTAGGAAAGCTAAGGCCTCCTTAGAGTTAAACCTGGCGAGAGGGGTCAAGGACAACAGGAAGAGGTTCTTCAAATACATGGCAGATAAAACTAACACCAGAGGCAATGTAGGCCCACTGATGAACGGGGTGGGTGCCCTGGTGACAGAAGATACAGAGAAGGCAGAATTACTGAATGCCTTCTTTGTCTCTGTCTACTCTGCCGGAGGCTGTCCTGAGGAGCCCCGTACCCCTGAGGCCCCAGAGGAAGGCAGGGCAATGGAGGAGTCTGCCTCAGTTGATGAGGACTGGGTTAGGGAGCAATTAAGCAATCTGGACATCCATAAATCCATGGGTCCAGATGGGATGCACCCGCGGGTGCTGAGGGAGCTGGCTGAAGTCATTGCTGGACCGCTCTCCATCATCTTTGCCAAGTCTTGGGAAACGGGAGAGGTGCCTGAGGACTGGAGGAAAGCAAATATCACTCCGGTCTTCAAAAAGGGCAAGAAGGAGGACCCGGGCAACTATAGACCGGTCAGCCTCACCTCCATCCCTGGGAAAGTGATGGAACACCTTATCCTTGGTGCCATCTTAAGACATATCAAGGATAAGAGGGTCATCAGGGACAGTCAACATGGCTTCACCAAGGGGAAGTCGTGTTTGACCAACCTCATAGCCTTTTATGAAGACGTAACAAGGTGGATTGACGATGGCAGAGCAGTGGATGTGGTCTACCTTGACTTCAGCAAAGCATTTGACACCGTCTCCCACAGCATCCTCACGGCAAAACTGAGGAAGAGTGGACTGGATGATCGGGTAGTGAGGTGGACTGCAAACTGGCTGAAGGAGAGAAGCCAGAGAGTTGTGATCAATGGGGCGGAGTCTGGTTGGAGGCCTGTATCTAGTGGAGTGCCTCAAGGGTCAGTTCTGGGACCAATACTGTTCAATATATTCATCAATGACTTGGATGAGGGAATTGAGTGTACTATCAGCAAGTTTGCTGATGACACCAAGCTGGGAGGAGTGGCTGACACGCCAGAGGGCTGTGCTGCCATCCAGCGAGACCTGGACAGGCTGGAGAGTTGGGCGGGGAAAAATTTAATGAAATATAACAAGGGGAAATGTAGAGTCTTGCATCTGGGCAGGAACAACCCCAGGTTCCAGTACAGGTTGGGGAATGACCTATTAGAGAGCAGTGTAGGGGAAAGAGACCTGGGGGTCCTGGTGGACAGCAGGATGACCATGAGCCAGCACTGTGCCCTTGTGGCCAAGAAGGCCAATGGCATCCTGGGGTGTATTAGAAGGGGGGTGGTTAGTAGGTCCAGAGAGGTTCTCCTTCCCCTCTACTCTGCCCTGGTGAGACCTCATCTGGAATATTGTGTCCAGTTCTGGGCCCCTCAGTTCAAGAAGGACAGGGAACTGCTGGAGAGAGTCCAGCGCAGGGCCACAAAGATGATTAAGGGAGTGGAGCATCTCCCTTATGAGGAAAGGCTGAGGGAGCTGGGTCTCTTTAGCTTGGAGAAGAGGAGACTGAGGGGTGACCTCATCAATGTTTATAAATATATAAAGGGTGGGTGTCACGAGGATGGAGCTAGGCTCTTCTCGGTGACAACCAACAGTAAGACAAGGGGTAATGGGTCCAAGCTGGAACACAAGAGGTTCCACTTAAATGTGAGAAGAAACTTCTTCTCAGTGAGGGTGACAGAACACTGGAACAGGCTGCCCAGGGGGGTTGTGGATTCTCCTTCTCTGGAGACATTCAAAACCCGCCTGGACGCCTTCCTGTGTAACCTCACCTAAGTTTTCCTGCTCTGGCAGGGGGATTGGACTAGATGATCTTTTGAGGTCCCTTCCAATCCCTAACATTCTGTGATTCTGTGATTCTGTGACAGACATTAAATATTCTCTCTCTGCCCCCACCACCTCCTTGGATGTCAGCTGTCCCAGAGCTTCACTCTCTTCGGATGTTTAGAAACTTTTTAAAAACCTTCTAATCTAAATACTTTATGACCACTGTATAGGCATTTGCTCTTTCAACAGAATGAATTATTCTTCCTCCTTGATAACTAGTCTCAAGGCTAGTTGGAAAATATTCATGTACTCTCCCATCATCTTTTCAGTAAACAAGTTAGGACATTTTTAATCTCCTCCCTCAAGATATACCTTCCATTCTCTTATTCAACTCTTTTGGGCTGTTCCAGTTTGAACTCTGTGAACATTTTGGCCAGATTTTTGCAGAATATTCTAATGATTTAATGAGGTATTACCGATGTCTTGTACCATGGCACTAATTGTTTCCTGTTCCTATGAAGACACCCTTACCATGGCAAAACTGAATAAACTTCTGCACATACATCACACTGGTGGTCTACAGTTATAGATGACTCAAGCCTCACGTCTGTCGGAGAATTTTTGCAATCAGTTTCAGGATTTATTGTTTTGCACTATGTGTTCTTTCTCGTCATTTCTATTGCTCCTTTCAAAAGTCCATGTCTTTGTTCTGGAACTAAGAAAAGTCTTCTTCAGTGATACAAAATGTGACAGCTTTGGTGAAGATATGTAACTTCCCCCAAACTGTTGAACACTGTCAGTTTAGGTGGTCTTTGTGAGAAGGTGACAGATATGCATATGAAACCCTTCAGAAGAAGGAAGGCAGTAAATCTGTATGTTGCATGTTATGATTCCCAACAGTTTTAAAGGAGATATGTGTCTGTGCGTAAGCAGAGCGGAGGAAGGATAGCAGGAAACATTCAGGTATGTTGGACAAACATACTGATATTCATTGCTAATGTGGAGACAGTGTAATTTATTGGGATGGTCTAAGTAACGTTCTATTTTGGGGGATATTCTGATTTGTCCATTTTGACTGCAGGGCATAAATACAGCAGTGGATCAGTGTGATTGGTGTGGCCTTTTATCTTATATTTATCTTTTATAGGAAATTTACAGAATATTTAGCTTTGTTAATATGCACTTAATCATGGTGCTAGGGAAGATCTGTTGATTTTTACTGTTAGAGGTTTTATTTTTATCTTTTCCTTTCCATTTTTATAAGTCCTTCTGATTTGCATGCTAATAATTTCCTTCAGCAGTATAATAATGAGCAGTAGTCACTGAAGACAACAGAACATACAGCAGAGACAAACATGAATAATTTTTTTATACTAATTAATTACAAATGACCAATTAGAAGATCCATTAATTTCATTTTGTGGCACCAAATCAAATGGCCCATGTGTAAAATGAGAAGAGTGCTTCTTGCAGGGGCAGGAAAAGAACCAGGCCATTAGGTTATAATCTGTTAGCTTTCACATACACAAGTCCTAGTGAGGATAAAGAGAAATCTGTCTAGCATTCAGTGGCAAGATCTGTCCCAAATTTGCCTAATTGCTTCATAAGTGCTATTGAGACAGGAAATATAGCTGCTACTGCAGTTGTAAAATGAAAGGAAGAGAAGGAAGATGGTTATTCAGTCTATTTTTAAGCATGAAAAAATGCACTCGCGTAGTACAATGATGCAGACATTCAGACATCCTAGAATGGAAATATGAATAGTACAGTGAAAGAACTGGCTTGTCTTACATTTCAAGATAATGACAACCACCCTAGACCTACACATTACAAGAACACCATGGCTGAATAGCTTATAAGGTTTAAAGGTTAGTAGAAGCATCCTGCAGATAATATTTCATGTGGAAAATATACTTTTGAGAATTTAATATTATGTTGCAGTTTAAGAACTAGAGGGCTACTTTCCTGTCAGTTCACATAACATAAAGGCTGTAGATACTTTCCTGAGGTTCCTTTAGTTGGAGAAACAACTTACCTTACTGATAGTGGCCCTTCCAAACAAAAAGTGTGCATTTTGACTTTTATTTTAGGTCCTATTATAGTGATAGAAATTTTTTAAATGTGCTCTCTTTAAGAGACATGTAGCCTCAGAAGAAATGTTTCTTTTTTCGTTACTCACAACATGAGAAAAATCACTGTAATGTACAGGAGAGTCTGGCAAACCAGTTGTGTATGGGTTGCCCTGAAATGCCAAGCTACAACAACAGAATTGACCAATGGACTTTATCACAGAGCTAATCCCCCCAAAATGGACAAATTGGACATGGTGCTGACACAGTGTAATGCCACTGAAGGGTTTCCAACTACCATTCAGAAGGGCTTTTAAACAAAGAGAAACTGTCTACTGAAAACAGATCACAATCTCCCCACGGCTATTGCAAAATGCTTCTTCTGAGTGGTTTACCGGCGATGAATCTTGACTGGCGTGGAAAAAGTATTTATCATTGACAGAGGTATTATCTAAAAGAAGCCATTTTAGCAGCTAATCTATTACAATTAGTCTACCACTGCTGATGGAGATAAGCAGATCAAGAAAACAAGCCCTCAGTAATGTTTACAGTACTACCAACACCAAGCATTAAAAAACCCACTTGTTCCCTTCCTCAATTAAAATAAGATTAAAAAGAAATTATAGTGGCATTCAGCATTCTCTTCCCCTGCCCCCTCCCACCTCTGTTCTGTAAGTTCATACTTCAAAAGCTTGACCCATTCATTATTTTTGTAAGGAGGATGGAGATTCTTGCATAACAACAATGCAGAAATCAAGATGTTAAGTAAAACACCAAATATCACAAGTGTTGCAATTGAATCTTGAGGGCTGATAGCTCTGTTCAGTTCATGTCTCCAGGGCCAGTGGCAGCTGACAAGCTGGGGCTGAAAATGAAGGTGTGTTTGTGTACGAATGAGAATCTGATGATATGTACCCACTAGCTATCTTGTGGGTGATGACTCAACTAAGTTTGCTAATCACTTCCTAATAATGAAATTCCATTGTAAGTCAATCCTTATCTTCCTAAATTACTTACCTAGATTTCAGAGAGGTATCTTAAAATTAAAAGAACATCCCTCCACAAATGCTTATCCTATCCGTGGGCTCACCGAACCAGCAGGTTGAATCCTGCAGGGTTGAAAGAGTCCGCTTTCTTCACACCTCCCTCAAATCCTGCATCTGTCAGTGGCTCTTTCAGATTCAACCACAAATTACTGTTGTTTCAAAGTCATTCTAACAGTCCTCAAGACTCTGCTGAGGTAGCTGCAAATCACAGCAAAGTGGAAGACCCTCAGTCAGGAACCATTCACTGCTTCTCATTTGCAGTGCCCCCAGAAGCGTTACTGTGAGTTGTGAGATGCAGGAATAACAGACACAGATGCCTTCAGATTAGCAGTTCCTAATCCTGTTTTGTGGGTATGTGGCCCAGAACATGGATACGGCCTTTGGCTTTTAGTAGAGAGCATGTGAGAAGACTCGGGCACCTCAGAGCACTAATTTGTGTAACTCTTAGTAGCCAGAGGGAAATGGCAAGCAGGAAAGCAGGAACGAAACTCTGCCTTTCTGCCAAGATTATGTCTATCCTCTGTGTGCAAGATCAGCAGATCTACATCCCTCTTTAATTCCAGATGTTCTCATCTTCCTTTCCCAACATCAGGGATATGTAGTGAGTACATTAATCACAAAAGTGCAACCACACCAAGGAAGGGCATACTACTTAGACGACACAGCAAAAGGTCATCACAAGCCACGCAAGGAGTTCATACCTCCCTTTCTTGGCCCAGTTTCCTCCTCTTGTTACATCTTGGGAGAAACTGTGGAATCCACTGCATTTCATAATAGGCCTGACCACACTGATGTGGCATAGACATTTTTACAGCATGACTGCTGGTCACTGTTCTCAGGAGATTTATGCAAAAAACAACGGGTTTTAGCAGGAATCTCAGATTAGAGCAGTTCAGGGACAAGTACAAGCAGAAGTGTCAGTGCTGGGAGAACTTTAAGCTAAATGGGAACATGACAACTGATTGTAGACAGAGCCCCCATGAAAGTTCAACTTCTGCAGCTTTTGTTTTAGGTACTCAAATCCTTCCTACATCCAACATTAGATGTACACACTATCTCATATTTGAATTAACCCATAAAACTGTTGTAGCAGCTTGCTTCATATGATAAGTGGTTTTCTATTGCCTTGGCAGAGTTTATCAGTTAACTAGTTACATCGAGAGCAGAGAAAGAGATTGAGCTACTAACTCTCCACTTGGTTTGTGACAGCCATTTCTGTGGTAATTAAGCGGACTGAGGGAAATGGTGGCTTTATAAATACTCAGCAGAATGTACACTAATACTTCGTCCACTGGAGGATTTCAGTCTTTGCCACTGCAATGCTGTTCTACACCTAAGAGAAGTTTGGGAGAAACACAGAGCATAACGTTTGAAAAAGCTGATATTTCTAATATCACTAAAGTGAAGTTTAAGCTTATTTTTGCCCATTTTATGTCTCAGGTACTGCTGGAAAGATCCACAGAGATTCTGACTTAATGCTGACCATCAGTAGAAAAGCTACAGACAACATCACCTGCAAAATGCCTAGAAGGAAATAGAAAACCTTCCACCCATTGGAGGAAAAGGGCTATACATACTAAAGGAGACAAAAGCAAAAGAAATGAAATTATACCTCAAGAACCAGGATAATATAAGGAGAACACTAGCTGCTTTTGTAAATGTTGTAAAAGGGGAAAGAGGGAGTAAAGAATCTGCTGTTTTGCCAAGCAGGATTTGTTTGTATTTCCTCACTGTGAATGGGAACTTGGTACAGCACACAAAGCAGAAATTTTTTGGGGGAGATAATAAGAAAAATTAATTTCTGAAGAACATTAGCCAGTGATTGCAGACTTCCTGTGAAATGAGGCTAGAGGTTTAAAAAGTATCTTTCCATGATGATAAAAAAATCAAATCATTACAGAAATGCATCTACAGAAGAAAAAGAAGCTGAGGAACAACCTTTAAACATGCCACAGCAGGAACAAGATAGAGAAGGAAGTCAGGTACAGGAGGATGGTCTAACAGGAGCCAAGTCAGAGAATCCTACAGCGCGCTGGAAGGGACCTAAGTTCTTCTAGCAGACAGACTGATCCATTTCCTTAGATAATCTGACAAATACTTAATTAAGTTGGAAAGTTGTTGCTGAAATCTGAGCTGAATCTTTCTCTCTGCAGTGGAGGAAAGAACCTGCCTCTACTTTCTTCCTCCTGGCAGTCACCTCCGTCATGCTTGAAGCTTGTCTCCATTCTTCCTTCCCATCCCTCCTTGAAGAACTTCACTTCTTCTGGCCTTTCTTTGCAGGCCAAGTTTTCTGGACTAATAATCACTCTCATTGCTCACCTCTGAGCCCGTAACCTTCAAGTGTCATGCTCAGATGTGGACACAGGCTCCACCGGGGCTGAGTGCCTATTCCATAGTCACATTTCCCCTTCCACTTCTCCCCTTGGTCGGGGAGCTGAGCTAATTATTTGAGCTTTATTACCTCGTTTCCTTTAGGAAGGTAATGAAAGGGTCAAAATTCAGACAGCCCTTGGTACATTAAGACTAACTAGGTGAACACAGAACAACAGAGCTGAAAAGCTCATGAACGTGTTAGTTTCTGGACTCCTCAAGGACATTCTTCCATGTTTCTTCAAAAGCCAATGTGTTTCTTGCTGTTTGTTAGCATTTTTGTTCCTATCTTTAAATGCTTCAAATTCCAGAATCACCCTTCCTGTCAGAGAAATTGGCAAACCAGAGAAAACTTGCCAGTGCCCACTCATCAGGCAGTTGACTCAGAGGGGCAGTGAGGCCATGCTGTATTTCTGAGCACACCCATGAGATATCAGGAGATGGAGATTCTGCTGGAGATTTCTATTTCTTTTTATGCCACTGCTACTCCACATTTGCCTGAGTATGGGATTATTGCTTTAACTACTCAATAGCCTTCAAACACAGAGCATACTTATTAAATCATCAGATAGCACCAAGTAAATCACAGAATCATACAATAACAGGTTGGAAGAGATCACAACGATCACCTGGTCCAACCTTTCTTGGCAAAAGCACAGTATAGACAAGATGGCCCATCACCCTGTCCAGCTGAAACTTAGAAGTATGGAATGTTGGGGAAGCCACCACTTCCCCAGGGAGATTATTCCAGTGGCTGATTGTTCTCATCGTGAAAAATTTCCTTCTTCTGTTCAATGAGAATCTCCCCAGGATTAACTTGTTCCTATTGTCTCTCATCTTTTCCATGTGACTCCTTGTAAAAAGGGATTCTCCTTCTTCCTTGTAGCCACCCTTTAAATACCAGAACAGATGGGCTGTGAGCAAATTAATAGTTGATCTCCACAATTTGAAGAAACAGCTTGAAAATAAATCAGGAATTCAACAGAAATATGGGCAAGCTATCACATTTGCAGGCAGAAATAATCGCCTGTACAAACATAAAATGGGAAATGAGTGGTTCTTCAGAAAAGAACATCAGTTCAGTTTAGGGAATCACACTTCAAGTAGGCTGTGGACCAAAGTGAGGGTGCCCAGAGATGAGCATAAGGAATGACCAGAGGTCCAGAAAACAAACATTTTGAGGGAAAAACTGGGGTTTAACCTTGCTGGAAAGAGATAATTGATCTGATAAGAGTGTTTAAGAATATAACAGGCTTCTTTCATAAAGGTAGTGAGAATCATCATTATTCTTTTTAAAAGAGAAAGAATTATGAATTCAGATTGGAGTAAGAAAGATTCCAGTTAGATCTGACTAAAAAAAAAAAAACAAATCTGCTAGCTAAGCACTGGAGAAGGCAGGTTGCGCAATCACCAATTTGCAAAGCTTTAAAGCCAGATTTGTAAAAGAACTTTACCAATAATGGTACAGATATAATTTCTTTAACTCAGAAGTCCATTACAACCAGGACTGCCACAGTGACAGGTAACGATTTCTGATTTTTTTTCTTTACTGTGATTATTAGGTTAAATAAAGAAATAAAATTAAACTTCATTAAAGATGAAATATTCTACTGTATGGATAGTCCCAGTGGCTTGACAAGTGAAACTCAACTGCCCAAACACCAGAAAAATCTTGGGTTTATATGACCAAGAGAATCCTGGGACCAGTTCTGTCTTTCAGGCTTACACCTGTAAGTTCAGGATGATCACTAACCCAGTGTGAAAATTTTGTTTTATCCCTATGTCCGAATTAATGCCCCATATAGACTCCCATAAGCCCATTCCTTGAGCTGGGAAGCAAAATTTGTGCTATCTCTAGAAATCAGAAAAATTGAAATGAAAAATTGTTAAATGAATAGAAACGAACATACCAAGTACAAGCAGAAAGTTGAATAAGAAATCATTCCAACTGATCCACTCTACACCTGATGTAATGTAGAAAGAGCACCAAAAAAACCCCTCGATCTCCACTTTCATGTATTGTCTAACCTACATTTTTGCATTTTTTTGTGTTACATAAATTGTATGCAGAGAGCTAGTCAAATATTTTATGTTAAAATGTGAATGACAGATGTATAAAGATTTATATTTTTATCACTTCTATTTCTAAGTATAGTCATCTTGATGGTATAATGAAGCAAGACTTGTAAGCTTAGTTAGCTTCTATAAAAAATATATTTTGTTTTCCCCAGCAGTGCAAACCCACACTGAATACACAGTTTACAATCTTTGGGCAGTGGTTTTAATTATCTACACATTTCTTTAACTTTTGGCATCATACAACAAATTTTCCATTATCTAGGTTTTCTTTCTGTGTCACTGGATAAGTCCAACTACTTCTAAAAGAACTGAATGTTTACCCATACTCAGAAAATATACAAAAGAATCACATCTATGACGAACAACACAAAAGTCTGAAAAATTGTTTTAACGTACAAGACCTAAAATGATTGGAATGGCAGATTGCAGTTACCTGGTCATATAGATAGCATTTCTGCATCTCAGAAAAGCAAAGGTACGTTCCCCTTGGCCAGATGAACAGCAGGTTTGGGATTCTTTTCATGTGTTTGTTTTGTTTTCAAGATACTGGGAAAGTCATGTAGCAACTGAAACTTGACTCAAGGACAATACTAAGAGCAGATGTTAACTGCCATGAGTTTTAAAGTGAGCGATAACTGGTTTGTCTTTAACAGAATATATAAAATAGGTTAAAAAAAAAAAAGATTGTGCCAAATATTTCCTTTATCTTCCAGTTTTTCACATCTCAATTTCTTTTTAAGCAAGAAAAAGAATAAAGAAGATTGCTACCAACACAGTTTAATATGATTGGTAGTCATAGCAGATACACTCAACAAAATATCCTAATTGCTGCATATTTCTTCAAATACATTACCCAATGTAATTGGTCTTACAGAACATATTTATCTAAATGAGTAAAAAGACAGATTTTCTTTAATATGTTTTTATCCGATAATGTAAGATAAGTTGTTTTTTTAAGTGATTTGGAACTAACATGCATGTTTTACTTTCCCATCTGCCTGCAGGCGTGAGTTGGCATTTGCTCTACCATGGTGTCTGTGGTAACCTACTGAGTTGCCATCAGGACTGCAGAGGATATGTCACGTCAGGCCAATAGTAAATGTAACCAGATTTTTAATTAAAAATAGCAAACCCAAAGATGATACTTGTATAAATATATGCAAAATTAATAAATACATATGCAAAGTAATAATCCATTGAAGTACAGTAAGAGCTTTTTTGGCGTTTCAGCGGGAGGAAGGATGGGGGGGTAGAATAGGTCTGTTTATTTTCCCTATCCACCTTTCTGTTATTGTCTGCTTTTAAAATAAATTCTCACTGAAATAAGTGGACAAAAGTAATGTTGTCTCTCAATTAAGGCTGTAGAAGTACACTATACATAAACCCCGAGCTCCTTTTTTCATAGGGGAAAGCCTTTTGTGATTCTCCTTCCTTAATGCCTACAATGTACTTGATATTTTCAACAAGTATGGGCAAAATATATGTTACTTAACAACATGCCACTTTTCCCACGACCTCATAGCCTTTGGAATAAAACTCTCTAACAGGATCAGTATACTTAACTTTCGGGCAACCCATGATGTGGGAAATTTTTCTGCAAAAAAATGACTGCCAAAGTCATGCTACAGGCTTTGCTTTTGCCTGCAAGTTTGATGCATATGGGACACATATTGCCTTTGATATTTGTCAAAGACAGATCCTTCTGTGTGTTGTCATTAGCTACTGGTGAAGCAAAATAAATGTCTGCAGAAATTATATATAGACATATACACATAACACACACAGACAGTCCAACACTGCAAATGCTTTGTAAACACCAATCCCTGATCACTGAAGTATGACACTGAGCTCTGAAGGTCACCATATGCCTGCACTTTGTGTTACACCATGACTAAACATTCAAGTGCACTGATGGAGTCTGTCCTGCCTGTGATGCGTATCCCTGAAAAGAATGCAGAAAAAATGACCGTGTACTTGTTTTCCTGTAAATCTCTAGCCTTCCATAACGTAACCAAGGGCATTACTGGTGACTTAGAGAACAAAGTGGACAAAAAGTGGTCTTGTAAACTTGATGTCATGGTAAAATAATGAAATATTCACTTACGTCTGCAGGATTAAAGTACTAACAGATTTCTGTTGAAATTACATTTACAAGCAATCAATCATGGCAGACAACTTCACACAAGACTGCAAAATTTAAATATGGAATGTATGGACTTAGGCAGGGTATCTGTCTCTAGGAGCCTTGCCTTTCCACTGCAATGCATTTCAAGACAATTTCAGAAAGACTGAGAGACGTTGACTGAAGATTAATGATAAACTCCACCTAACTTCTCTTCTTTTCTGCTTCCACAGTGAGAACAGACTAGAAAACCATTAAGATGTGACTTCCCTGAGAAATGCACCCCTGTACCTGTATACATTGACACCTTTGATAAAGAAAGAAACAATTAATTAATTGCAGCCAGCCAGAACCCTCCTCCTCCTTTCCCAGCCAAGCAAGATGTTCCTGGATGTGGTACCTGAAGAACATCTCTTCCCCCAGGTAGCACAAGAAAAAGGTGGATCTCCTTCCACAGCATTAGGAATACACTGCTGCACAGATCTACATCGTCTCTTCTTAGAAAAAGTGCTTTTAATAAGAACTAGAAAGGAGCAGCAACAAAAGCCATACGTGATCTTCCTCAGAGGTTGGGATGGTTCAGGAAAAAGGTGAGCTGTTATTGCAACAGCTCAGGCCCTCAAGTAATATTCTGTTCAATGTTTAATTACTATCTTATTAACTAGGTGTAGAGCAGTCATTTTAGAGACAACTGAATGTAAACTTAAATTAATATATTTCAAACAGCAAAAAATAGTGAAATGCTCGGTGTGATAGTCGTTGTCTTAATATCTTTATCTTACCAAAACTATGGTCGTGGCTACTGCCTTTCCCATTTTCTGTGAGAATGCATGCCAGTTAACCTTTTCAAAATACAATTCTATCTATTCTTTAACATTAAAACCTTTTTTTATGTTTAATAGAGTTAAGTTTTAAGTCCCACTTGCACCATATCCCTTTAATGTAGGATTTATATGTCCCTGAAAAGGTTAATGCACGGGGCTGCAATGCGCTTTATTAACATACTGAACTTCCCAGATTATAGCCACTTGCACATGTGAAATTATGTACTAGTGTGGATGCCCTCAGTTCGGTTAATGTATGATAAGGGGAAAATTATGGACCAACTATTTTCTTTTTATGCAGAAGAGAGGAGCAGACATGCTAGGCAGTTTTAGGTGCCCAGGCTATGTGGAAATTAAGGACCTGTATCAATAAGTAATTAACAGTTGCATTAGGCAGGCTGCTGGTGCACCCCTCATCTCTCTTAATGCACATTATAGCACAGCCAGTTGCTACTCATTTATGGCGCTGGTGCAGTAAATTCAAACAATGCTTTAAAATGTCATTAGGAGTTGTGAAGCCTAGGTTCATTGAAAGAAAACAACAACAAAAGAGCTTTGGGGGATTTATTTGTTCCTTTTCTCAATAACTTTTTTCCTAAGATTATCCTACTTCAATATGTAAGTTTTCTTCTTTCCTATAAGACTTTCGAATACTAGTTAATTATGCGACAATGATTTTTAATTCCTTTTTAATAATGAAAATTACATTTGGCAAAGGATATCTCTCATTCTTATACTATAGCTTTCACTCAGAGCCCACTTTTACAATTTACATCACAGGAATGGTGTTTTATACCCACAAAAAAATTTCTTGAAATCTCTCTTCTGGGCACAAGGTTTTAACTGAGCAGTAGCATTTATTATGCCTTTAATTTGTAACAGTAGCTGATAGGCTGAAAAAATATCTGGATGCTAATAAATAGAAGTTGAAAGAGGTCCTTATTCTTGTTATTTAATGACAACCTGTTTGTCACTTGTGATAAAGTGCTGGATTGAATGAGGGGTTTTTTTTCCTTTACCTTCCCCCACCCAAGCTGTTTCTTTGTAATACTCCCTCCTTGTTTTCCAAGGCCATCCATGATCAGGTTTTATTCACTGGAACAGATTTTGATACGTCAACAGAAAAACAACAAGGGCATTGCTGTACGCTGTTGCTACACAAGTGTTATTTTTTAAATGCCGACACTCATCTATCATGATAAGGACTTTAAAAATCATTATTCCTAAGCTGATCTTACTGCTTAATTCAGAACCTTTATTTCAATGCAATCTAGACTGTATAGCTAGAAAACAAAACAAAGATTAAATATATTCACTTATCTGAATTTCCTTCTGTTCAGATACAGTATTTCAGCAAATGCTGTCAAATGGCTACACGCTCAAACAATTATTACATCCTGCTAAATATTCCCTACAAACTTAACTACTTGTGGTGCAATTTGTGACCTTTCTGTCTTGGTGGCGTCTATACTTCAGTCTCAGCAGAAAAATATCTGGATTTTTAGGAATACATAACTAAAGATTTCAAACCAGCTAAGCAGTAGTTCCCTCTTTAATAAAGACAAACATAACATGAGCCAGCAACGTGCTCTTGCAGCAAAGAAGGCTGGTGGTATCTTGGGCTGCATGAGGAGTGTTGCCAGCAGGTCAAGGGAGGTGATCCTTCCCACTCTACTCAGCACTGGTGAGGCCACAGCTGGAGTGCTGGGTCCAGTTCTGGGCTCCCCAGTACCGGAGAGATGTGGACATGCTGGAGAGAGTTGAACGAAGGACCAGGAAGAAGATTAATAAAGGACTGGAGCATCTCACACATGAGGAAAGGCTGTGAGAACTGTTCAACCTGGAGAATAAAAGGCTCAGGGGAATATCATCCAAGTATATAAATACCTGAAGGGAAGGAGCAAGGAGAATGGAGCCAGGCTCTTCTCAGTAGTGCCCAGTGACAGCACCAGAAGCAATGGGCACAAACTGAAATAAGGAACTTTTCTGCTCTGAGGGAGACTGAGCACTGGCACAGGTTGCCCAGAGAGGTTGTGAAGTCTCCATCCTTGAAGGTATTCAGAAGTTGTCTGGACATGGTCCTGGGCAACTAGCTCTAGGTGGCCCTGCTTTGAGCAGGGGCTTTTGACCAGATGGCCTCCAGAGGTCCCTTCAAACCCCAACTATTCTATGACTCTGTGCTGACATAAGTTTTCTATCAGTTATGTATTTTAATAATGTTGAAATATATAACATCATGAGATCTATTGTAAAAAAAAAATGGACTCTCTTTTCAGGTAACTTTCATTTAGGACTCAAACACTTCCAAGGAAAACAAAATTTTTGTTAATTATCTTAAACTGTGTTTACTTTGTGCTCTTTTATGTCAGAAAGAAGCATAATTAATTCAGATTAGCATTTGAACAGTCTGTTACAACTTTACTGAATTGTATCCTTTTCACTTTCAGACTTTTTTACCAACTTTCTTCCGTCTCCTAATGTATTTGTCAAATTTTCACTGTTGCCAAGCTTTCCAAGCAAAATAAGAGCTGAGTCCAAAAGAGGACCATGCAGAAGACTGTCTTAAATTTCTACATAATTGCATGACTACACTTTTTTTTTAGCATAAAACAATGTGCATCACATTCTAAACTAGCTGATGGACTACTAAAATTTTGAAGTAAGAGAATAACATGGATTTGTTGGATCATCTGTATGACATCCAACTTCACCCAGTTTCTAGGGGAGCTGAAGAAATCTTGATTAAACAATCCAAGTGATGCTGAGTTTAAGACATCACTCTGCTCCAGTTCCTAATTATGTTCTGTTAAGCATTTGTATCTAATTCTTAATTTGCTAATTTTACTTTCTAGACACTGAGTACTTATATTTTTCATTATAAAGGGGTTTACTTAATATCTTTCCTTGTATGCACTTATAAGGCCGTAAATGAGCCATCTCTTAATAGGCACATTGATTAAGGAAATATCATATTGTACTTTACACTACAGTACTCATACCTAAGACGACACGAAAAATGCAGAGGATTTTTAAGCTAATTTAGATAAGACACTACATTCCTGATCATGACACTGAGTAGACGACCAGGCAAACTGTTTGACTTCATAAATCAAATTATTTTCATTTTCAGTTGAATTGTTTTCTGAATCAGCTTAAAGAATCGTAATTCTTAAAAATACTTCGTTCAGCATGAAATGGAATTTCTTAATTCACATTCTCTTTTTCTGAAGAATAGCACATCATTGTGAAGTATATACTCTCAAGAATGAAATCACCTGATAAGTTTAGACAAGAATACTAGGAATAGACACTTAAGCAGATAGCTACCATCCTCATTCTGACTTTCAGTTATTTTAGGATTTTTTTAGGGCAAAAGGTACTGTACATGCACTGCAAAAAGAACAGTTCTAGTGAACTGTGGAGATTCTCTAGCCTGTGACAAAACTCGGTCATTTTTGAATCACAAAGACTCAGAAATATGTGGTTACTACTGGGTGCAATGACAAGAGCTTTCTAAAAACCACTCAGGATATTTTCTGAAAACCACCTCAGAAAACTGTGGAATTCGAAGAACATCCTTCCCCTAAAGCATACCTTGCTCTTTCTTCAAATCATATGGCACACGACAAAAAGAGTCTTTGAATTTCAAGGAAAGACTAGCCAAGACAAAACTGCTGCTTGCTTTTCCCTTACTGCAATTAAAATGTTATTTATAAGAAGCAACTGCTCTGAGAAGCTAGACAAATTAATTATTGGAAGATTCTGGGAGATGAGATGAGGGAAGGGAATATTTATATTCTTCTGGCCCAAAATAAGAGGAAAGGCAAAATATTGCATTAGCTACCTTTATGCAGCTGAAAGGACTCATCTTTGCTCAGCGTTTGTTTTGCAGTTACACATACACACACATATATATATATATATATATACACAGCATGGTAGGATTATCAGATATGAAAATACAAACACTAACAAATGGCACAAGTATATTTTTACATGCTGCATTGCAGATACTCTAAAGACTTCTACAGCTGATACATTGCAAAGGTTGCCAAACCTGTTTCCTGTCTAAACAGACTATTTTTAAGCTTATATTAAAAAACTAGAGTTTTCATTAAATTCCTCACTTGTTGCTTTTACATAGACTGCAAAAGATATAAAAGCTTTACTATAATTTTTGCACTGTAGTATTGTTTTAGTGACTTTGAAATGTGCATATTTTAGTTTTAAGGAAGACACTAATAAGGCATTACTGTGATGCTAGAAGAAATATTAACTCTGAAAAGCAATAGTGAAAATAAAGCAACAGTGGGTTAAAAACAAACAAACCAACCACCAAAACCCACCAGACTAGAGCAAGGACTCAGATTTATAGTGCATGTCACGGAAGTATTGTTAACGCCAATCTACATTTGCTTCATGTGCATGTTTGCATGGAAAACAGCCACTCTCAGATGCACAAAACCAGGAGGTATAACCTAATTGATACAGCTCATTACCCTAAGTGTGGGCAATATGCAGAAGAGCACAGGACTAAAAGCTGTGAACTCAATTTGAACAGACAAAGTGCAGCACCAGGCTCAAGTCCCCAGCACACTGAAACCAACCCAGTGCGACACTGAGCTCATTTACCTTGCCTCTCAATAGGAAAGAATTTGTGGGGAAAGCTGCGTGGCGGCACTCGCAGTCACCTGGTAGCTCTGCCATTCCCTGCTCCAGAATTAGCTTAGCCAGGGTATTCCTAGGAATTTTGGGGCCTCCAAGATGGTGAGGTCAAAAGAGTGTCCTAAAAACAAGGTGATGGAATTAATAAAGACGAAGTGGGAAGTCATTAAGTTTTGCATCCTCTCTTTGTCCTGCTTCAAGAAGGAGGAACAGAAAGACAGACAAGATTACAAGCCAAAACAAACAAACACACACAAACAAACAATAGCCACAAAAAACCCCCCACAGAATCCATGACTGGGGAAATCTAGTTGACCAGAAAAATGAGCTGCCGGGACACAGCTGGCGTGGAGAGAGGGCAGTGTTGGAAGAAAAAGTGGCAGGCGAGTCTCCAGGGGAATGTCAGTGGGGAACCTTATGCAACATGGAGTTACAGTCTTCTAAGATGGATTGCCTCTCATATCTCAAGGGACAAAAACAGCAGTCACAAAATATTCCTCAACTCTACTGGTGGTGAATTTATTATGCCATTTTTTAACCATTGATTTTACTTCTGAATGTAATACTTCACTTCGATAAATGCAGACTTTTTTTTTCTTTAGCCATCTCCGCTTAAGGGTAGCTGATGTTGAAAGCACTACTGTGATCTCTCCCTCTGGTTGTAGTCATGTTGCAATTACGTATGCTTTTCTTTCCCTGAGCTAAATCATTCTTGTAAAATACAAAGTCATCAAAACTGGCTATTGACTCAAAATGAAGTTGCTTAGTTATTAAGAAGACTTTTGAACGATTCAACACCAATTACTAGTATTACAACATTTAATGGATAACCAAGCCATAGTGGTCTCAGTTACAACACCTCAAGTAGTTTAAGACCTTTCCACTTGACAGCTATTCCAGACATATCGTATATGTTTCAGGGATACTCAGAAAAGTTGTGGCATTTTCTGAGAAGACAAATTCATTGTAGATTCATTTTCCACTTGGGTAGATTTCTGAGTCCAAGCCCTCTGAGTGGTTTCCATTCTTCTAGAAGGAGCAGGCTGAAGAGATTGGGCTTAAGATCTGCAGCAGCTACAACGCTAGCCACTAGTTTGGAGAAACAGAAGACATTACTGTTCACCTATTTCTTAAGTTAATACAGCCTCTGAAACTTCGTTGTGTCTTATTTTACATCACTGCTTACAGTCTCATCCTGTTGACAGCTGATCAGAATAAATCACTCTCTAGGACACTGTCACCAAGGTTGTAAACAAAAAGC
Source organism: Caloenas nicobarica (assembly GCF_036013445.1). Classification (NCBI taxonomy): domain Eukaryota; kingdom Metazoa; phylum Chordata; class Aves; order Columbiformes; family Columbidae; genus Caloenas; species Caloenas nicobarica. The sequence continues at coordinate 100,030,198 of NC_088246.1, read as the reverse complement.
AAATACTAGACATATTAATAAAGTGATAGCCTAACTCTATTAACTGAAAGAGGGAAGCTTCAGAAAGTGGCAATAACAAACTAGTGTTTAAAGAGAGCACATTTCAATTTTTTTCCACACTAATAAGAGGAAATTTACTGTGAATTCAAATTTCCATCTGCTACACCTGGAGTGTTTCTGTCCTGAAGATCAAAATTATGATATATGAAAATATAGCATGAGATAAATACTGATGCATTGTAAGGTTCTATCACTATTCTGTGTTCAGAGACTACCCTGCAATTAATAGCATTTCTATATTCTGTTAGACTTTATTCAATAAATCACTTGAGAACAAGACATAAATTTCCTAAATATGATTCTCCTTTCAGCATTCACTTTATGTCCATCAACTAGAACAGTAGGTAAGACAACTAAAAAAAAAGAAAAAAAAAAATTAAGAAATCCAATAAATTAAATCTAGTCTGCTGCCTGAAAAATGATGACATTGGAACATCAGAAGACTGTGGAAGAAATTAAAAACTAGGCTATATGCATGAAGCTTTAAATTTGTTTAAAAATTTACCCCAGCTAGTGACATATTATGGCCTGAAATTTAGGGGGTTGCCTCACCTACATTTAGGGTTTACTCTTATTCTTCTCTAGAGCATGCAAAATTGTACTCATGCTTCAAACAAACAATATTTTTTTAAAAAAATAGTTATTGCTTTTAATGATAGCTCGAATCACTAAGTTTTATTGAGTGTTAAACACCAAAGAACATACTAGAGCTGAAAGAGGGTGCATTGGACCCAAGCAGCGATACCCAGCTATGTAAATAAACAAGCACTAACAGTGGGAATTGGAAGCAAGGGAATTGTTGGTGCTGTTGGTGGGGTTATAGGTTTTGTTTTCTAGGTCACAGTTTAAAGAGTGTAAGGGATTGAGAAAGGAGTTCTTTAGGTAAAGGATGCTGATGTTCTCTGACAAAATAAAGCACTGCTGCCTAGTCTTACATAGGACAGTGCTGTTTTCTTTCAGTTGACTTTAATTGGGTGGAGTTGTCCAACTTCTTTGTTCACAGCAAATAAAAGACACTTTGAGTTTCACTTCTGGATTTCTGTGGCTTGTTTGATGTGAAGCATAACTAGGCTACCCCAATTTTAAGATCAGTACTTTTCCATTTTACTTGATGTGCATTTGCAGAAACGTAGAAAGACGACTCCAACTTTATGCATATCAAGTACAGATTCTGGAACTGTGTTTGCAATAAGGAAATGGCAATCTGAAAGAGGACTCATTAGAATACATCACTTAAATTACAAATAAGAGAGTGAAAATAAACTGACATTTCTGAAGAAACTGGGCTGCAAGAAAGATATGAACTTTGTGGAATTAGTCCAACAAAGTGCAGCAAGGACAATTAGGGGACCAGAGCATCTCTCGTATGAGGAAAGGCTGAGAGAGCTGGGACTGTCCAGCCTGGAGAAGAGCAGGCTCTGGAGGGAACTTATCAATGTGTATAAATACCTGATGGAAAGGAAGAAAGAAGAGAGAATCAGAGCATGCTTAGTGATGCATAGTGACAGGACAAGGGGCAATCCACACAAATGGAAACACATGAGATTCCATCTGAACATCTGGAATTTTTTTTTACCAGAAGGATGACTAAGCACTGGCACAGGCTACCCAGACAGGCTGTAGAGTCTCCATCCTTGGAGATACTCAAAAGCTGTCTGGACATGGTCATAGGAAACTGGCTCTAGGTGACCCTTCTTGAGCAGATGGGTTGGACTAGACAATCTACCAAGGTGCCTTCCAGCCTCAACTAGCCTATGACTCCAACAAAAGTGACTGGAGTTGTTAGCTGCTGACACTACAGCAACATGTCAGAAACTTACCAGCTCATACTGAAGAGAAGACTAATTAGTTAATTGGTCTCAATTTAAAAATCAGTAGGTGGGAAGTACATACATTCTTTAATCAAAAGCTATATGGATGTGTTATGACGATTACTGGATTAAACAGCTTGTGTCACACAGGGGGCAAGTCTAAATGATGATAATAAAAATGCATAGATTTCTTTGCTCATAAAGACCTTTTAGGCAGTGTTTTAAGTTAATTCATTCCAACAGAACCTTTATTTTACCAGAAATCAATTTAGTGAAACATAAGTAATACAGAAAATGTCATCTGACACTTTACTAAAATTTTGGAGTTCTAAGCAACTTTCAAATTCTCACTTTTGAGCTTTTAAACCTCATAATCTTCAGTGACTCCAGTAGTTGCTTGATCAGAGAAACAACAATCATAGGACTTGTGCAGGGGTGTCAAATGTAGGAGTAGTTACATTTATACAGCCATAAAATTACATTCAGCCCTTTGAGGGCAACCATGAGGCTGATGTGGCGCCCAGTGAAAATGAGTTTGACACCCCTGGTACTAGTGGGTACCTTTACAGGGTAAAGGTAAAAGTCTTAACATCAGTATAAAATCAATTCTTACTATAAAAGGGAGGACCAACCATCACTGTAACTGATTTATTTTCTAGAACAGAAGTCAATTGACCATATTACTGCTTTATGGATTATATCTAAAAACAGAAGGCGCTGCAGCCCCAGAAGAACCACTTGGGACATTCCAGGCCAGGCTGGATGGGGCTCTGAGCAACCTGATCTAGTTGAAGATGTCCCTGCTCATTGCAGGGAGGGTGGACCAGATGATCTTTAAAGGTCACTTCCAACCCAGACTATTTTACAATTCTATGATTTGCAATGAAAAAAATGTATCAAATCAAGAAGGCAGATGCATTTTCCCATGCTGGTTGGAGTACTGGTTAAAGATAAGAGAATGAAGAGTACAGGCAAAACTAAGATGAAAGCAAAGGATCATTGTTAGTGATGTGGTGAGAATAGTTTTCTTCTCCTCCATTTACCAGGACAATACATTTTCTGTGACTCCCACTTTCCAAGGAGCATTAAGGAAACATTTACATTTCTGACAAGCCAAACGCGCTCTTAAAATATCATTCAAACTACTTGTTTTCATAACCTAAGTCCAGAAAAAACATGCTTTGCTAGCCTGGAAACATGTCTGGTTGGCTAGGATGGGGGATGACTTTACAATTCCTACTTCAGTTGCAGTGATTTAAGTTTTCATTTAACTGACTTGGTTTTGCAGTGCTACTTTTATCTTCTTCTAATTAAACGTGGCAAAATATTCAGTCTACGCCTCGCAGCTGCACAGGTGATAGTATAATAACAGGCAATAATTACATTTTACTGTCTCAGATGTTATTAACACTTGTATTCAAAGTTACACATAGTTTTCAGCTGTCACCTTCAGAATTAAGATTGCAACAGGTGAGAACATCTGTGCCAGTAACTGCCTTTTAGCTGCAGAGTTCTCTATCAGATTTGGAGGTTTTGCTTCCTTATTTATTAACAACTTAAAAATGCAGCATTTCACATAGCATCATAAACTAAATTAAAAATGCTTGCATGTCAGTGTTTTAAGGTCTCTCAAGAATTTGTGAAAATGACAAATAATCCCTGCAGATTTCTCTGTCCACATAGGATAAACCGTGCCATAAATATTTTTATGTTCTGCAGGCAGAGGAGCAAGTTTTAGGTGGACACATTAAGTGCAGTACATCCGAATATTGACAGTATCTGTGCATGGGAAGTCATATCCATGTAATAAAACCAAACAAAACCTGCAGCACTAATTGTGTATGAAGTTGCACTTTAAAACACTAATCATCGCGTGTTTATGAAAAGTAGGCATCTGCAGACATCACATTAACATTCCATGGTAGCCACACATTTCAACAGAATATTAAGAATTTCTAGGAAAAAACCATAGCACAAAACAAAGGACATCCTTATTTATATCCATGATGCCATGTTACCTAGAACACTGACTGTTTCCAGTTCTCTTTTTCATATTTGACTTCAGAAATTAGACAGTAGAATCAAAGTAGGTACAGCCAAAGGGTGCCAAAAATCATCAAAATCATGGAATAGTTCCCACAATGTGACATTAAAGAAACCAGCGAGACACACAAATGTGTTTGCAAAGGAGTTACGAAAACATAAATGACAGCAGAAAAGATGATAAGAAAGAAAGTGGAGAGGGAAAAAAAAATAAGGTAAAGTGAGAGAAGTACAATAGTTCTCTAAATTCTCAAGATCAACACTTCCAATACGTATGCAGAGATCTGAACTTCGAAGTGTGCAGGTTAAAAAGAAAAAAAAAAAAGCCAAACAAAAAATACCATTGCTTATATGCCCCTTCTCCCATGCTTTTACACTTCCACAAGGAAGGAAAAAAAAAAAAAAAAGAAAAAAAAAGAAAAAACATGCAATGCATTAAACACTTGAGGTAAAATCTTGTCAAATATTGTGGCATTCCACTACATTTTGTTGCTGTTGTTGTCTTCTTCTAGCACCGCATCTTATAGTATAAGATATCATTATAGCTGTGAGATACAGCCCCTCAAAACAGAGCAAAGAGAGTGGAGTTGCTCTTTACGTGAGAGAGCAACTACAATGTATAGAGTACTGGCCAGGTGCGAATGAGGAACGAGTTGAGAGTCTGTGGGTGAGAATTAAGGGTCAGGCTGGCAGGGGTGATACTGTCGTGGGAGTCTATTACAGGCCACCAGATCAGGGTGAGGATGTTGATGAGGCCTTCTACGGGCAGCTGAGCGCGGCCTCACAGTCACAGGCCCTGGTTGTTGTGAGGGATTTTAACTACCCTGATGTTTGCTGGAAGGACTACTCAGCCAGCCAGCCTCAGTCTAGGAGGTTCCTCCAGTGCATTGACGATAACTTTCTGATGCAAATGGTGGAGGAGCTGACTAGGAGAGGTGCGCTGCTGGATCTCATCCTCACTAACAAGGAGGGTCTGGTTGAAGCAGTAAAGGTCGAGGGCTGCCTTGGTTGCAGTGACCATGAGATGGTGGAGTTCAGGATCTTGTGTGGCAAGAACAGAATAGCAAGCAGGATTGCAACCCTGGACTTCAGCAGGGCCAACTTTGGCTTTTTCAAACAATTGCTGGGGGAAATCCCATGGGCAAGGCTGCTTGAAAGTAAAGGGGCCCAAAATAGTTGGTTAACATTCAGGGTCTGATTCTACCAAGCTCAAGATCAGAGCATCCCGACACGTAGGAAGTCAAGGAAGGGAGCCAGGAGACCTGCGTGGTTAAACAGGGAACTGCTGGGCAAACTCAAGTGGAAGAGGAGGGTTTACAAATCATGGAAGGAGGGGCTGGCCACTTGGGAAGAATATAAGGCTGTTGTCAGAGGATGTAGGGAGGCAACTAGGAAAGCTAAGGCCTCCTTAGAGTTAAACCTGGCAAGAGGGGTCAAGGACAACAGGAAGAGCTTCTTCAAATACATGGCAGATAAAACTAACACCAGAGGCAATGTAGGCCCACTGATGAATGGGGTGGGTGCCCTGGTGACAGAAGATACAGAGAAGGCAGAATTACTGAATGCCTTCTTTGTCCCTGTCTACTCTGCCAGAGGCTGTCCTGAGGAGCCCCGTACCCCTGAGGCCCCAGAGGAAGGCAGGGCAATGGAGGAGTTTGCCTCAGCTGATGAGGACTGGGTTAGGGACCAGTTAAGCAATCTGAACATCCATAAATCCATGGGTCCAGATGGGATGCATCCACGGGTGCTGAGGGAGCTGGCCGAAGTCATTGCTGGACCACTCTCCATCATCCTTGCCAAGTCTTGGGAAACGGGAGAGGTGCCTGAGGACTGGAGGAAAGCAAATGTCACTCCGGTCTTCAAAAAGGGCAAGAAGGAGGACCCGGGCAACTATAGACCGGTCAGCCTCACCTCCATCCCTGGGAAAGTGATGGAACACCTTATCCTTGGTGCCATCTTAAGACATATCAACAATAAGAGGGTCATCAGGGGCAGTCAACATGGCTTCACCAAGGGGAAGTCGTGCTTGACCAACCTCATAGCCTTTTATGAGGACATAACGAGGAGGATAGATGATGGCAGAGCAGTGGATGTGGACTACCTTGACTTCAGTAAAGCATTTGATACCGTCCCCCACAGCATCCTCACGGCTAAACTGAGGCAGTGTGGACTGGATGATCAGGTAGTGAGGTGGACTGGGAACTGGCTGAAGGAAAGAAGCCAGAGAGTCGTGGTCAATGGGGCAGTGTCTAGTTGGAGGCCTGTATCTAGTGGAGTGCCTCAAGGGTCAGTACTGGGGCCAGTATTGTTTGATATATTCATCAATGACTTGGATGAGGGAATAGAGTGCACTGTCAGCAAGTTTGCTGATGACACCAAACTGAGAGGAATGGCTGACACACCAGAAGGCTGTGCTGCCATCCAGCGAGACCTGGACAGGCTGGAGAGTTGGGTGGGGAAAAAATTAATGAAATATAACAAGGGCAAGTGCAGAGTCTTGCATCTGGGCAGGAACAACCCCAGGTTCCAGTATAGGTTGGGGAATGACCTATTAGAGAGCAGTGTAGGGGAAAGGGACCTGGGGGTCCTGGTGGACAGCAGGATGACCATGAGCCAGCACTGTGCCCTTGTGGCCAAGAAGGCCAATGGCATCCTGGGGTGGATTAGAAGGGGGGTGGTTAGCAGGTCGAGAGAGGTTCTCCTTCCCATCTACTCTGCCCTGGTGAGACCTCATCTGGAATATTGTTTCCAGTTCTGGGCCCCTCAGTTCAAGCAGGACAGGGAACTGCTGGAGAGAGTCCAGCACAGAGCCACAAAGATGATGAAGGGAGTGGAGCATCTCCCTTATGAGGAAAGGCTGAGGGAGCTGGGTCTCTTTAGCTTGGAGAAGAGGAGACTGAGGGGAGACTTCATTAATGTTTAAAAATATATAAAGGGTGAGTGTCACGAGGATGGAGCCAGGCTCTTCTCGGTGACAACCAATGATAGGACAAGGGGCAATGGGTACAAACTGGAACACAAGAGGTTCCACTTAAATATGAGAAGAAACTTCTTCTCAGTGAGGGTGACGGAACACTGGAACAGGCTGCCCAGGGAGGTTGTGGAGTCTCCTCCTCTGGAGACATTCAAAACCCGCCTGGACGCCTTCCTGTGTAACCTCATCTAGGTGTTCCTGCTCTGGCAGGGGGATTGGACTGGATGATCTTTTGAGGTCCCTTCCAATCCCTAACATTCTGTGATTCTGTGAAAAATGGAGGGAGGGATGTTTCCAGAAGAGAACATTGCTCTTATCTTTCAGCCACATCCTTGAGGTTATCTAAGTTCACTCCAGAAGCATTCCAGAACATGGGCCTCCCACTCCTGGTTTCTGTGCAAAGGCCTAATCCAAAGCCAAGAGGAGCCTTTACATTGCTCTAAGTAGATAAGATCCTTTGAACTCAAAAATGTGTGAATACTGCCACTTATTCCAGCCATTTTGTAGAAGATAAATTGTTGCTTCAATATTTTACAGAATTTCAAATGAAGGGCAAGTTCTTATCAAACAAATGTAGTGAAATAAACGCAGTTCACATAACATTTTGCTTCCTCTGCTGTGAAAGACACACTCATACCATTCAAATGAAGGTTTTTCCACTGGAGTTTGCTCGTCTCTTTCAATTCTATAAAAAGAAAAATCACTAAGGAGCAGCTGCCTGTTCTTCAAGAGCAAAAACCTGCAACCTAATCTAAATTCTGTTTCTCTTACTGCGTAAGCATTTTTGATTCTTGACTTGCATTTTAAACTCATTTAGCTCTAAACATAGATTTAACACTAAGCACGTTCAAATTTCCACACGAACAATCATATTAAGTGGTTTAACAATGGAAAAAGACAAAATACTTTCAACATCTAAAAGCTAACTGACCTAAAACTAAACTTTACCTATTGTCACTCTCTGAAGTGATTTGGTAGATATCTATCTGCTGCTGTCTTTATCGACTTATCTTAATCGAGTAACTTTAAGGCAAACCCTGCTAAAACATCCTAGAGCAAATTTTTAAGACTGGTGCAATTATTGCACAGATGCAATACAAAGGCCCAGCAGCAAACCTCTGTGAAAAAGCAAGGCACAAGATGTGTCATAGTTGTAATGGAGATTTTTCATGGCCCAAAAGTCTTTCTTGAATGTCAGAAATGTTTGATATAAATGAGGTCTTTTTTTCTTCAACTGCTCAGCCTGATTCAAGTTAGGAAAGACTGCAGATTCATTGTTCCTTATACAAACTCCTTTCTTTTTTAGCCACTCTTAAAAAAAAAAAATAAAATCAAGATGCACGCACTTTCATATTACCATATTCACCAGCACTGCAGAAACATCTGTGCACCACAACAGGCTTACTTGCAGCAACTCTTTTTCTTTTAACTGACATTTTTTGCAACTTTTACCTCAGTAGCTCTTACACCGCACACATCTTGAAGCATTAAGTTCTTATTGCTAGTTATAAACAGAAATTCTTTTTCTCTTAATTGAAGGTCACTTAAGGAGTTGGAGACAGTTCCTGTTTTCCTTAGTTCCCTATAGTGTTTAAAATCATCATATATTATCTTCTTGGGGTTTTTTTGGTTGGTTGGTTGGTTTTTCCCCCCTCTAAGTTGAATAACACTAGCTCTTTTTAATTGCTTATCTTTTTGGCCAATAATCCTCCTCCTTTTTTTCTAGGAGATCCTCTCCAATTTGAATACTTCTGTTTTGTAGGTATCTACTGTATCTGCTATTGTAGAAATATTTATTCCATTCAGTACAAAAAAGTAACTAAGAAGTTATTCCTTTAAAATAAGAGAATGAACGCTCCCAAAAGATTAAAAGCCTGAAGGCTTTAAAATTAGGGTCCATGATTTATGCATTTTAAAAGCTAATGATCTGCATCAACTACGAATGCATCAAATCACTGAAATCAAAAAGCTCTATTTCTATTTTTACCACAAAGTCATTGACAGAACAAAGAGACTAAAAGTAGTGCAACATTCATGAATGATTTAGTAAGAGGAGAAGATGCCGATAGCATCAAGATTCAGACGTCAGTATCTGTCAGCCAAATGGGACAGAAAGCTCCTTATAAATGAACCATTACAAACAGCTGCAATAAAAAAATTAAAAAATTACCAAAAAAATCAAAGGGCTGCCAAGAATTTTTATTCATTATCTATAGATAACGCAAATGTCTAGTATGTTATTCTTGTGTCTCATAATATATTTTCTTCTGTTTGCTGCATCTTTTCATGTGAGACATAAAAGGATATCTCTAACATGAATGGAATAATCTTCATCTGATCAAATGTATAGTCTATACCTCTCCATTCCTATTCAGTATAAAATTAAATCTTTGAAAAACATAAACACAACAAACATACTAGATTCCTTTTCTGTAGAAGGCTGATCACGTCTCTCTACCATATGTTTCAATAGAAGTGCCTGGACCGTACATAAGGTTACAATTTAGTAGCACCTTTCGTAACTTCATAATTTTAATTATGACTTTCTAAAATATGGTTCTCAATACTCTAACTTGCTCTAACTTGGTAATACGAAGTAGCTCTCTTAGACGGTTTTCGTTAATTTTTTTACTGTTTGCATTTTGTTCAAAAATTGAAATTAGAATTACATATTATATTCTGAAAGAGACTGTAAAATTAACTACTCAGCAGATACAAAATATCAAAATTAAACTGCTGATGGAAGTAGTATGTATGACACAGTATGTACTGACTGGAATTATTCTTATCATGTGGGGCTTAATTATGTTCCACTGAGGGGCACTCTTTAAAAAAAAAAAAAAAAGTTTAACTGATCCAGATGTAGCAAACTAACTTGGAACTAAAAATACAAAAAAACCCCAATGAAATCTGCTGCAGAAAGATTTGCAAATGGAAAAAGGTCAGCATAGCTATCCAAGCAAAAGCAGGTCAAAGTGTTGTATCAGTGATACTAGGATAAAGTAAATTCCATGCCCAGAGAAGGGGAAAGGCAGATGTCTGAAAATTATTGAGGGAGCAAGGGGAATTTCAACAAATTCCTAAGAAAATAAAGTGGCATGATGTTATGTATGATGGTTAACTTGAGGAACTAGAGCCATTAATTCATAAGAAAATAGATCCTAAAAATGGATTATAAAAAACACTAAAGCATGTCTCCATTTTCTTTAGGGACAAACTAAAAGCAGAGCAGAGGATTCCATTACACCAACACTATGAAACTCAGGAACAGAAGTAGATTTTCCTAATATAATACTATGATCCACATCAAGACTTTAGAGATTAAAACGGGAAGACTTGAAGAGAGCTTGTAAGAAAACACATATAAGTAGCTGAAAAAACACAGCACAGCATTCTGTAGATACTTTACTAAAGTAACAGTAAACCGGAGAAACACGCAGCCACTTTCAGGTACAGCTAAATGAAATATCAACTCATCTCAATCCCTGCAATGCAACAGTAGCAATAATATTCAGATTCAGTGACCCTTATGAATTATTTGAATTTAACAAGACCTTTCTCTAGATTCATAAAGTACATCAGAGGAACTAACAGTTCCATCTAACTGTGACAGTCCCCAATTCTGAGTTATCTCCTAAAATTAAAGAAACCCCCAAAGAGAACACCTATAAGTCAATATGCTTTACTGAACCAACAGTCTGAAGATGTAGTTATTTGATGTAGTTATTTTGCTTCCATAAGATACAGTCTAGGTTTTAAAACAGAATCAGTTTTGCTCGTTGCGGTCATTAAAGTCAGTGAATAACTGCCCAGCAGGTGACCGAAGAGATGTTACTTGTGACTTTGGCTGCGCTGTGATTAGCACCAAGACATAGAGTCCATTTTTTAACCATATCCATTTGTGCTGCATGCTAATTACATGGTGACAGAAATAGAGCACTTCAAAATCGAAGAATTCCATTTGAATCTTTCAAGCCAAAAGGCATGATTTTCCTGCCTTTTGATTCTTTCCTAGGATAGCTGAGGTGACATCCTCTCACCCTCCTCCCAAGAAACATGACAGGTCTCCATTTAATACCAGTGGGAACAGTAAAATGACAGAAAACAAAAACTACATGGAGTGACAGAATTTGGAGAATGACTTATAAAAGATGAGCTTATTCTGGATACCTGCAAAGTAACGAAATTTGCAATTGTGTACAAAATCTTATTTTGGGCGAGCTGAAAAGTCTTATTTTAATTTCCACTTTTTATATTTCATTGCTATACAATGAAAGAACGAAAACAAAAAGTTTTAAAATGACAGTGAACTTTCTTATTTATAAAAATATTTAAATAACTAATTTTGTCCATCCATTCTGTTCTCCTAAAACTATATTGCTAGTTTTTCTAAAAAAAATTACCTTATATCAGAAAAACCTCACCTAAAAACTCCTGTAGTGTTCATCCACTTTTATAAACCATTTAATTTTGCCCAACTGCTTGCTCCAACAATGTAAGCTTCTCTGGTTTGCTCTCCAAAAACTGATGGTCTGTTAGAAATTTTTGAGTGACTCACTACTCAATGATATTTGGAAGCTCATAGTCAGGAAACAACCCACTTTTATTTATGTGAAACCAACTGCACCATAAGGCCCCGAGTTATGGTAAGCAACTAAGTAATGCAGCTAAATCACATCGATGTGGATTAACTGGAAATGAAATTTATTTATGACAAAATTGAATCTGAATATAGCAAGGTTACTTTCGGAAATAAACTTGGCTTGGCATGAAAAGCATGAACTTAAAAGGTACATGAAAATAAAAACGTTACATGTAGGAGAAGAATGAAAACTTCCATAGGTAAAAGTGCAGCATTCCAGAGGATAAAAAAAGAATACAATCATAAGCAAATGAAAACTACCAATTGCAGATAAACAAAATAAGTGGCGGTTCTGCAAAAATCACACTTTCAACCAGAAATTCCAGCCTTTTTCAACTACAAACTAGAAACAAATATTAAAGATTCAGTACACAAATGACAAAAAAAGACTCCTATGCTGTAATTGCAGAGACATATTTCCTTCTGTTCTTCAACAAAAATATAAAATCAATATGTTTTTAAAGAGTAGGTTCTGATATGGGAAATAAACAGAACAGCAATTGAAATTATGTATCGTAGCACACTCATGTTGTTAAAGGAAAACTGTTAACACAACTTATGGTACAAAGAATAAAACTCTGTGGCTTGTATTTAAAAGGTATGTCATTTTAAGTGAATTGAGAGAACAAATAATTCCATGATCTAAAGCTAAAACTTGTAATGTAAACAGTTATACGGATATACATTTCTATAGAACAAATGCAAGCATGTGAAATTGAGTTAGTTGTTTTAAGAATACATCGTATCTAGTATATTGTAGAAAATTCAGGTTTTATGTGAAAGTGATGGCTGATCTTAGATAATACTGAACATAGGTCTACAAGGTAGATATTCTGCATGTGTGTCGAATAACTTTCATTTTAAGTGGCACTTCAAGGGGCTGTTTTAAACTAAATAATATCAACTGGGTGTGCAAGCTAGAAAGAGCACTGAGCTCCTTGCAAATTCCTTTTCAAATAAACAACATGCACTAAGAGGCTAAGTAGTGTTTTACTGCCTCCCATGCAAAAGATCCCTACATTTTTCTCAAAAACTAATTCGGAAACATTTTCAGTTACATTCATGTATTAATTGAGACACTCATGGAGAAGATATTTTGACTAGAAGCTGAAAAGCTAAAAAATAAGGATGAAAAGGTTGTGCAGGTGGAAGGTGAATTTATACCACAGAAAAATTTCCAACATGTTGATCTAATTAAGCCTTCTTAATGAATTAGAAATCCAGGCTCGTCACTTAATTTATTTTAAGTTTCTCTAGCCTTCTTCTGCAGTCCATGGAGAAAGACCCTTCTTGAAGGCAATGTCCAACTCAGGAGCTGATCTTGTTCTCTAGAGGGCATTCTCTTGCTCTCTCTCTGCACCGAGTACAGAAAGAAATTAGAAGGATTAGAAATCAGCAGCACCCCTTTGTTAATAACCTAATTCCACGCTAAACTGGTGTGTGGAAAGATTGGCAAGAGCAATTAGTTTGAGAAATTAAATATTGTCCCTGGTATAAAGCTCTACTGAAATGTTTCAAGTTTAACAAAGAACACAGGATATCTGTTAATGCAACACCATCTGCAGGTTGGAAGGCTTCTTCCATGATGAATAACCAGTGACACATTTTGTTAAACAGCGAATAAAGCAAAATGAAACTATTTTCTTATAGAGAAACTAATACTAGAAATTTATCTTTATGTTTGACAAATGTTTACCATTTGAAATGTATTGAAAGCAAAACAAACTAACCATTAGAAATCACTTTATAGGAATTCAAGTGCAAAGGTCTGTTGAGGTCTGTGAAACACTATGCCAGTAAGAAATTATTACACACAAATTTCAATGGCGCTTTGCAAAAATGAAATTAAGAAGCTGTAGGAAAGGAAATTTTAAATGACTCATAGCATCCTGTCTTGTAAAAAAAAGTGTGTGTGTATATATATACATATATAAACTCAGAGAAATTCCAATGGCAAACACTTTTTCAGGATCAATGATTCTGAAATTTATGCAGATTAAAGTGAGAGAGAATACATTTAAGCCAAAATCTAACTTGCTTCTTGACTCAAAACCAGAGTTAACCCTAGAGGAGATTACTTACAAACCAATCACAACGAGAGACAATGTTAGATATCAAACAGCATTTGGCAACCTGCCGAATAGCAGCCTGTGCTAAGGTTGTATGTCCTCACTATCTCTTAACTGCTTTGCTGCACAAATAAAGGACATCTAAACTAAAAAAAAAAAAAAAAAAAAAAGCAGCTATAAGCTGACTCTGCATTTTTGAGGGGCTGCTGTAGGCAGAAATAACTCGTGCTATCTCCTGAGGGATTAACAGCACGGACTCTCAGTGCGGGTGAACCAAGAGACTCTTTATTTCTGCAAGGCACTTACATTTATCGTTAGTAGCTGTTGTACATGCGTTTAACTTTCTGTTTTAATTGGCTTATGCTAGCTGTTCACACACTTGAAGTTATCTTGTGATTGGTTTACTTAATCTTGCACGCACTCTGGCAGTTTGGCTAACACATTGTAAATATCTTTTCTTGTACAAAAACATTCTGGTTTCTCATTCTATTTTGGTCAAGGTCGTTCCAGTAACTCAAGATGACTGTCTGTAAGATATTCCACAATCTCCTCCACTGAGGGAGAGACTAAAGGAAGGTGGCGAAAGGCAAGAATAAGATACAGAGAACGGTAAACAGTCAAATGTGAGAATTAATATCAGAAGTTCAATGGGGCAACTTATCTCTATTCTGTCAAAGAGGAGCAATGGAAAGAGCAAACCACATTCAGTATGAAACCTCTGGAAGACGGGACTATGCCCATGTGCTGGCTGGCACTGAAAACTGGCATCAGTTGGCAGGGGAAGGAGGGGAACTGAAACCCAGTTATCAACATGCCAGCTGGTAAAGGTAACGGTGATGACCTCCGTTCTGTGGCAGTGGGGTTCATCCCTGAAAGACACGCTTTTTAAATTCTAGTCCTGGCAGCATTTTTTTGGTGGAGGGGTGGGGGAGTGTTTGTATATACACACACATTTATATAAATAAATATATATATATAAAAAAATGTACAGTACAGCTGCAAAAACCTTCAGAAATATAGGAAGCTCGATCAGGAAGGCCAGGAAAAAAAAAAAATCTACACTTCTTGGCTGGAAAAGTCACCTGCCTTCTGTATCAATTACACTGGCTAAATAATAGAAAAGTCGTTTTAGGGATGTTTTATCATCTTTTGAGACCAAGCACCATGTCTTTGCGCTCTCTCCAATGCCCTGTGTTACTCAGGAGCAAAACCACAAATTCTTGATCCATAGGAAGCCAGCCAGGTATGGATGAATTAGCTAACATCCCCAAAACAGACCAAAACAACTGGTTACTGTCTTTTACTCCCAGGAAGGCTTAAATAGTTACCTTTAGTTGTTCACACCCAAAATCTAAAAGGTCAAACCTGTGAAATTCTCTCATTTCTTCTATTTAATTCTACCACAGCAAACAGCAAATGTCCTTATCCTCTAAAGGCAGAAAAACAGCGACATCATCACCAGCACGGACATTATGGTCCCAATTATACGTTGCACTGCTATGCCTGGCAGAACTTGGGAGCTGTTTGATGTTCTTTTGTCTTCCTGAGTTGGCAGAGAATAAAAAGTCTGAGATGTGAGTTTCCCTGCCCTCGGTTAATCTAATTGGGTTGTTCACTCATTTTAAGTGCCGGCATTAACTGTTCAATGATCCTGTTTTGGAACGCAGTTGTGAGAGGAAGTGGAACCGAAGCACAGGGGGATCAGCTGGGAGTTCTCAAAAGCAATAAAACACAGAAGGAAAAAGTAAATGAGAAACAGAGGATGAACTGGAAAGAAAATGCTAAGAATGCTAGGGGGGGGAAAAAAAATAAGAGAAAGGCAATAAACGGCAGCTCTAAAATTGGCTTTCCAGCTCTTTCTGACATTCAGTCTCACTGAGACATTTACTCCGCGTACCAGCAGCACATTTAGATATTATTATTTATTTCATCTTCTCAAGAACTTTCTACTTACTCTACTCAAAAATCTGCTGGGGGGAAGGGGAAGGGGACAGTTCACAGGCTGTGTGCGAAGGTTGAAGGTGGTCTTCTCTTGAGCCTGTGTTCAGTTCCACTTTGTAATGTAGAAGGACATTCTAATTTTTGTTAAATGCAAACCAAATTTAAAATGTTTACAGTGCTCTAGGCATCAAGTCAAGCAACATGTGCTTTTCCAAACAAAAATACTTTCTTGTCTGGAACCCACAAGAGCAGAGAAGGCATAATAAGCTCTTGGCTTTGAAGGACAAGTTAAGAGAACTGTGTAATAAAGAATACACAGTTATCTGTGATGAGATGACATGCAGGAGAAAGTAGAAAACTTTATCACTTACAATGAAAAATAAAAAAGGGGAGGTGTGAGTTTGCAGCACCTGTTGCTAAATCCTGCATACTGGGCCATGCTATTAGTACAGCAACAAGAGAGTTTTATAATGTTTGCTAGTAAATTTATTTTTGACACTGCTGATAGCACCAGTCAGGCAATAATCAACACTGCCTAATAATACAGACAACTGTTCATTAAGCAATAAGAAGAAACTGAGCTAAGTATTTTAACATAAATGAGTAGCAGGCACCTTTCCAATGTATTATGTTACCGTGAGGAAAGCTGTGGGCTTACAGGCATGTTTCAGTTCTAACATACTGAGGCACTGAATGATAGACAAATAAAAGGAAAATTTTTTATGACTGCGAAATAAAAGGCATTCCAGCAAGCAAACACTAACCAAGTATTGCAGAGAAATAAGGATAAATAAAACACTCCTCACTTGACATTCAGTTAAAAATATTCTTGACTTCAAAGTTTTGCTGATTATTAAAGTGAATGACAGCAAAAGCAGGGCTCATCTTTTTTGTATATAAATAAAGTGCTGATTGTCAAGGGGATATCATTTGGTACCTTTGATATCAGAAATGGAAACCTTCCACTGCAAGTATTAAGCTATGGCACTGAAAACAAATCAGGTATTTGAATTAGAGTGACATAACCTAACAGTTGAAAATACAGCTAAGTAAAAAAGACAAATGTACTTTATTGAGATAAAAAATTGATTACTGTTAGAAAAAGAAAACAGAAAAATCATGATCAATATTAACATTTTCATACATGGAAAATGTATAAATGTATAATGGGTTACACAGAGGCTACCAGAATTAGCTGATTACAAAACATCTTGTTATAATTTACGTTTATGCATATCTAATTATTTAAATCAAAAGAATTTGAACAACATTTTAAAGCAAACGTATATCAAACTTTGTGAGCGTAGAGAGAAATCTAATTTTTCTGAGAACTTTTTAAATAGTCTTACAGTAAGAATCATAGTACATGTATTCTATTTTGCGTTCCTGAACCTGAAGAATGGAAACTAAATACTCAAAAACTCTCAAAAATATACATCAATAACGACTTTTGTTAGTAGGATTTTACTGTAACTTGGCCCTTTATTCTCATGGGTCACCTCAGCTGAACAGCTCATTACGAACAGTGAGAATATTTCTGGTAAAATAACTGAAATTAAATTAGATTCCCATAAACTAATACTGAAAGTAGGAAGGAAAAAAAAAATCATATGCAGCCTTTACAGTCACTTTCTCAGCGAAGATTCAAATGTCACCACAGGCAAAGTGTTTCTCTGGTCAGAAAAACAGACATATTAATATGTCTGTATTTTTTTAGCCTGCTCTGAGGAAAGGAAAAAAAAAAAAAAAAAAAAAAAATCAACAAAGCCAAAAATGAAAATATCCTATTTAAAAAGGCTGAAGTCACCTGCTCTAAATAAGCAAGAACCTGACGAAGCTTGTTTATCAGAAATTCATTCTATAAAGCAGACTTAGTCTATGGTGCCAAAACAAATTTGGTAAGAAATTTGTAGTGTGTTTTTAAGGACGTATTTATTATTTACAAGGGCAATAGATTTGCCACCAGGGAAAACATGTCTTCTAACTTCATTTAATTAAGTAAAAATTAGTTAGAAACTTAGTGGAAAGAAATTACACGACTTTCAGTAGATTGTCTGTCAGACTTCAAACTATTGTTCTGGTTATCCTAAATATACTGCCACAAAAGCAAATAAAAGGTAAAAATGAACGATATCAATATAAGAGTTTGGGTACCTAAGCAGTAGGAAGCTGATATTACTTTCCCAACTTGATTTTATTTGCAGTAAAGGTATATAACATAAGACAACTAAGAAGCACTTCGAAGTCTCTGAAAGTAATTCAATTACCTTTTCTAGTGTCTTCCTAGCAAGTTGCTTTTCCCTTTTTAGTGTTTTTGCTTGCTGACAAGGCCCTTTTTGTACTCTGTTTTTACTGTAAGAAGGGCAGCAATAACTGCCCAACCCTCCTGCAACAATTACCATGCAGTTATTTTAATGGCAGATGCTGAAAACTGACAGAGGATATGAGATACTTCTAAATCGTCTCCTTAGAGTACATCATTCAGTGTTTGCGACATCCTCCTCTATGATATGGTTAACAGTCCAGTTTTCTTCTTCGTGTAACCATAAGAAAGTAATATAGAGAAAAACTGTCACAACTTGTATTTTAAAAGCCCCTAACACTGTCGACAGGGAGCACAATGAGAAATGCACCTTCCCTACTGTCACAACAGATGTACAAGAAAGGCATTGGGAACAGACAAGCAAACAGAAACCACCCGTTCTAATTTCAAACTTTCACCTCTACCCATCAGTGTCATGGTTTGGAACAGGCCCTACAGGGTTAACATGGAGGACACACAGGGCATGAGGCCTCCTCATACAAGGTGGGCAAGAGAAGGTTGTTCAACACTTCCCACACCAACCTCCAACCACTTGTGCTTCACCTGGAACACACCATTCAGAAGACTTCCAGTAACAGCAAAGCTCCCAAAACTCTTTGGAAACTGCAGCAGGCCCTTGCATATAAAGAACATATCTCCTATACATAAATTTGAATTTTTGTAGCTGAGCAAGGGATCACATGTTTTGTCTGATCAGTCAGAGAAGGTCATAAACCTTATAAATCAACTCCTTTGATACAAATCAAGTTCTCTAAATCTTTATTTGATCTCAGAGAAACTAGATTGAAGAAACAACATGAAAAAAATGCCAAAAATGCTCCCAGTCACAGCACCATTTTCACAAATTTAAGTTTTTAGGTTTTCTAATACATTTAATACTTGAGTCCTCAAACTATTCTTCTTACAGTTTCTGCAACACAGGTACAGCAGACAATTCAGTAGTTCCACCTGTGCTGGAGTTAGAAGTAAATTCATCATCCTTCTTCTGTGTTTTCTTGCATTTGCTTTATTAAAATCATGGAACCATGTGTTCAGTTCACCTACCAAGACTACTCAAATGACTTCAAATTTACTGATGCTGAGTCTTCACAAGTCTTTACACTTGATATGCAAAATGTATATAAAATTAGGATCTACTTTATTACATTTATTCCAAAGAAGCAAGCTTCGACACCATTGTATTACATGTCAGTAAAACTCCCTTTCTTTTATATTAAAAAAGAAATTCTAGACCCCATAAATCTAGATCCCATATATGCGTATGAAGTTAGAGGGAAATCAGACTTGAAAAACCTACTATAATCCAGAATAGAAAAGACAGTGATGTCAAGAGCTACAAAAGACTTGAAAAGAATTGTAAAGAAAAAAATGAACATTATGAAAAAGACCAAAGGCATTAAATACTCAAGAATGTACTTTTAGCATGGGCTTCAGCATGAAAAAGGAGAACTCTTATTTCAAAGATAACAAGCATTTCATTTCATGATTCATGTTCTGTCAAAGAATGATACACCAGAATTTCCTCTTTCTTCAAAAATTAAGTCCCGTAATGTTGGAGCATACCTCAGCAGGTACCTAATTTCCCTCCTTCTTGTAATCACACACTAAAATCTACCAACAACAAGGAAGCTAAATAGCAGTGAAGAGACTAAATTTGTAGCATGAATTTGATACGTGTGGTCTGCACGTTTGCCAGAATTACAGCTCTGAATAGTGACTTTTCTCTTCTTGCCTCTTTCCATTTTAATTATGTTGACTTGGTAATTTCTGATTTCACTATTTGGCCAGAAAGTAGACCGGACAGGACCTCTCAAGTCAGAATCTAGGGCCTTGATATTACAGGTCTGACTATTCTTAATAAGAGATTGGTCCAGAACATCACTACTCTACTGGTGACAAAACTTCTGATTTCCAATGTAAATATACCAAAAAGTTGTGTAAGCTAAAAGATAATGTTTTATCTTCCCCGTTCATGGAGAGAAAGCAATCAGCCATTCTTGTTTGCAGCTGACTCTGGAAGATTTGCCCGTTGAGCACTTCTGACTCAATTACAATGAATAGTTCAAAACCAAACACTAGTGTTAGGTTTGCAGAGGGAATAGGAAGAGCTGGAAACACTGGCCAAAAACCTCAGACGCACAACTGAAGCTCTGTCTTCCACAGGGATTCTTACATTGCACTTTGCATCACAGACATGAAACAACCTCAGAAACAGGGCAGTAGTACTGACTTGTGGAAGTCCTGAAGAAGAGCTGCTCCAAGAGGCTTCACGCTTAGTCTCTGGCACATGGGAAAAAGCAGGTTTAGATGGGGACTGTGTGTGGTCTCAGTGATCAGGGTCTAAGAAATGCGGCCGTACTGCTTGGAGAGCATGTAAAAGTAATTGCTGAAAATATTAAACCAACATAAAATTTGTTTATTATTTTCAGCTATGAGTCATACTTGTGCCTTTGAAGGGGCAGAAGTGAGGATGAAGAAGTGTATCACATAGCAACAAAATAAATTGATATTGGCATGGAATTTAATGGCTGCCACTGCAAAATACAGAAGTTGCTAACAGAGAATTTGATGCCCTTGTGCAGCAGAATACAAATGACTTCAGCTACTTTTCAAACTATTTGTATGAAAAACTTAAATTCATAATTCGCTTGCAAGACCTTCAAACCACAGAAGCGTATTACTATACTCTGACTTGTTTATTTATGAAAAGATAACATAATTCAAATAAAAATATTTCCTTCTCAAGGAGCTGGATGATCATTTTGTGTAAAAACAAAACAAAAAGCAACACCACCAACACCCCCATGACACACAGACATATAATTATGTAAAACCAGTACACAATCTTCAGCTTCTTTTTTTTTATGATGTACCAAGTAGATTCATACAAAAATCAAACCACAGAAACAGAGAACTGCATCCCCATCATATAGAAAGTCCATTAGAAATTAATAAGCATTGTGATTTTTTGAGATTTTTGCAGTTGAGACTACTACTACCAAAAAAAAAAAATCCAACATCTCCTTCAGAAAAAAAACACCACTACTTTGTTCCTACATAAAAATAAGCAAAACTGTGTACAAGAAAGATGTTAATGATGGTAATAATAATGTAAAAGAGACAAAGATGATAATTCAGATGAAAATATTGGCTTTACTTTAGTCACACTAATCTTGAGAAGACTTTGGGAAAACCAAAGGGAGGCAAAAGAGGAGTTTAGCAATAAATACCTGAAACATGGTCCATAATTGCACATGGACAGACAGCAGAAAGAAAAAGAAAGCAGTCATGGAATTACAACAGCTGAATTGCACGGTTTTTTTAGTAACCATATTCGATCAAGTACTTTGATTATATGACTACTGCTGTTACCCAAGTAGTTGAAAATTTTGCTGAAAACAAGTTTCCTATAGGCACATAACAGCTGAAATATTTGACCTTGCTAAAACAAGCACTCAAGACAACCAACCAATCCACCAGACATATTGTCAACGATCAGTATAGCTGAAATGCACTTATGTTCCTAACAATGTCAATGACTCTTGACATCCAATAATTTTGAATTAAGACGTGTACTCAATGAATACTACTGGGTTCACTTATATGCCTAAAAGTTAAGCATGTAGTTAATTTATTTGCTGAATCAGGAACTTACGTAACTAGTTTATTTTTATCAGACGTATATCAAAGAGTATTCTATTAGAGACATTTATGAATTTGAAGGCTGACAGCCTGGCTTCCCAAATTTAAAAATTTCCAGACTTCATGGTTTATTTATAGAAAAATTACAAAGACAGGCATATCCTTTGTTTGATTAAAAGGAATGAATTAGGTAATAGAATAATACTTGTTTAAATTTTGTGGCAATACACTGTGCTAGAATAAGAGATTCATTTTTCTTTTTAGCTTGCACATTGGTTTCTCTGATAGAGGCAATATTTTGTAATGGCTAGAGAACTGCGAGGCAAACTGCAAGTGAATAAAAATGAGTTCTGTTTCCTGATTGCTAGTGTCTGTGTAATTTTCAATAAATGCAAACACCATGCCTTAATTTACTCATTTAAAAAAAAAAAAAAAAGGAAAGAGTGGAATTAATTTTAGGCATCAACATTTGCCCAAATGTGACTGCCTGTCAAAAGATCAAGTTGTGAAATTGAGATTTAGTACCTGCAATACAGAACACAGACAGTTAAATCTTGGACCT
This sequence comes from Caloenas nicobarica, assembly GCF_036013445.1. NCBI lineage: Eukaryota > Metazoa > Chordata > Aves > Columbiformes > Columbidae > Caloenas > Caloenas nicobarica. Next base: position 100,008,131 of record NC_088246.1, on the reverse strand, counting down.
AATTATAATACATTTTTTGTTGCATGTCAGCAAATCTGCCAACTTAGACTACCAGTTCATTAACACACTGCTTCACAGGCAGTATGTGCCTGGGTGATACGGTCAAGTGAGGACCTGCTGTATGTTTTGGATCTATTTGCCTAAGGACAAGGTGCTTCATTGGTCCAGCCACTACTTTGTGGGGTTGTTCCCCAAACATTGAAGACAGTAATTTTCAACAAGCTTCACACACATCCTCAATCAGGTGGAGAAAGGAGCACTTATCAGGTTCCCTCAATGGCAGAAAGGCTGAAACACTTGTGTAAATCAACTTGTGGTTTTACCTCACAGATTCAAAGAAAAATTCAGAGTGGAAGGGACCCCTGAGATCATTCAGGTCAACTCCACACTTGAAGCAGAATCTTCTAGATTAAGTATCCCTTCACAGAATCACAGAATGTTAGGGATTGGAAGGGACCTCAAAAGATCATCCAGTCCAATCCCCCTGCCGGAGCACGAACACCCAGATGAGGTTACACAGGAAGGCGTCCAGGCGGGTTTTGAACGTCTCCAGAGAAGAAGACTCCACAACCTCCCTGGGCAGCCTGTTCCAGTGCTCTGGCACCCTCACTGAGAAGAGGTTTCTTCTCAAATTTAAGTGGAACCTCTTGTATTCCAGTTTGAACCCATTACCCCTTGTTTTACTGTTGGTTGTCACTGAGAAGAGCCTGGCTCCATCCTCGTGACACTCAGCCTTTATATATTTATAAACATTAATGAGGTCACCCCTCAGTCTCCTCTTCTCCAAGCTAAAGAGCCCCAGCTCCCTCAGCCTTTCCTCATAAGGGAGATGCTCCACTCCCTTCATCATCTTTGTGGCCCTGTGCTGGACTCTCTCCAGCAGTTCCCTGTCCTTCTTGAACTGAGGGGCCCAGAACTGGACACAATATTCCAGATGAGGTCTCACCAGGGCAGAGTAGAGGGGAAGGAGAACCTCTCTCGACCTACTAACCACCCCCCTTCTAATACACCCCAGGATGCCATTGGTCTTCCTGGCCACAAGGGCACAGTGCTGGCTCGTGGTCATCCTGCTGTCCACCAGGACCCCCAGGTCCCTTTCCCTTACGCTGCTCTCTAATAGGTCATTCCCCAACCTATACTGGAACCTGGGGTTGTTCCTGCCCAGATGCAAGACTCTGCACTTGCCCTTGTTATATTTCATTAATTTTTTCCCCACCCAACTCTCCAGCCTGTCCAGGTCTTGCTGGATGGCAGCACAGCCTTCTGGTGTGTCAGCCACTCCTCCCAGCTTGGTGTCATCAGCAAACTTGCTGATAGTACACTCAATTCCCTCATCCAAGTCATTGATGAATATATCAAACAATACTGCCCCTTGAGGCACTCCACTAGATACAGGCCTCCAACTAGACTCTGCCCCTTTGACCACGACTCTGGCTTCTTTCCTTCAGCCAGTTCCCAGTCCACCTCACCCGATCGTCCAGACTACACTTCCTCAGTTTAGCCGTGAGGATGCTGTGGGGGACGGTGTCAAATGCTTTACTGAAGTCAAGGTAGACCACATCCACCGCTCTGCCGTCATCTATCCTCCTCGTTATGTCCTCATAAGAGGCCATGAGGTTGGTCAAGCACGAATTCCCCTTGGTGAAGCCATGTTGACTGCCCTTCCTCAGGACAGCCTCTGGCAGAGTAGACAGAGACAAAGAAGGCATTCCTTAATTCTGCCTTCTCTGTATCTTCTGACACCAGGGCACCCACCCCATTCATCAGTGGGCCTACATTGCCTCTGGTGTTAGTTTTATCTGCCATGTATTTGAAGAACCTCTTCCTGTTCTCCCTGACCCCTCTTGCGAGGTTTAATTCTAAGGAGGCCTTAGCTTTCCTAGTTGCCTCCCTACATCCTCTGACAACAGCCTTATATTCTTCCCAAGTGGCCAGCCCCTCCTTCCATGATTTGTAAACCCTCCTCTTCCACTTGAGCTTACCCAGCAGTTCCCTGTTTAACCACGCAGGTCTCCTGGCTCCCTTCCTTGACTTCCTACGCATCGGGATGCTCTGATCTTGAGCTTGGTAGAATCAGACCCTGAATGTTAACCAACTATCTTGGGCCCCTTTACTTTCAAGCAGCCTTGCCCATGGGATTTCCCCCAGCAATTGTTTGAAAAAGCCAAAGTTTGCCCTGCTGAAGTCCAGGGTTGCAATCCTGCTTGCTATTCTGTTCCTGCCACACAAGATCCTGAACTCCACCATCTCATGGTCGCTGCAACCAAGGCAGCCCTCCACCTTTACTGCTTCAACCAGACCTTCCTTGTTAGTGAGGACGAGATCCAGCAGTGCTCCTCTCCTAGTCGGCTCCTCCACCATTTGCATCAGAAAGTTATCGTCAATGCACTGGAGGAACCTCCTAGACTGAGGCTGGCTGGCTGAGTAGTCCTTCCAGCAAACACCAGGGTAGTTAAAATCCCCCACGACACCCAGGGCCTGTGACTGTGAGGCCGCGCTCAGCTGCCTGTAGGCGGCCTCATCAACTTCCTCACCCTGATCTGGTGGCCTGTAATAGACACCCACGACAGTGTCACCCCTGCCAGCCTGACCCTTAATTCTCACCCACAGACTCTCAACTCGCTCCTCATTCACGCCTGGACAGTACTCTATACATTGTAGTTGCTCTCTCACGTAAAGAGCAACTCCACCACCACGCCTGGCTGGCCTGTCTTTCCTGAAAAGGACACAGCCATCCATGACCACATTCCAGCCATGTGAGCTCTCCCACCATGTCTCTGTTAATGCCACCAGATCATAATCTCCTGACCGAACGCAGGTTTCTAACTCCTCCTGCTTATTCCCCATGCTGCACACATTGGTGTGCAGGCACTTCAGGGAGCGAGCCGAGTACACCGATTTCACCCTAGGGGGATGGGAGGCCTCCGGGTCTTCATCAGTTCTAGAGTGCTGCCCCACTGGTGTAAGCCCAGCTACAACACCATCCCCTTTCGAATCTAGTTTAAAGCTCTCCAAATGAGCCCTGCTAATTCCTGTCCCAGCATCTTTTTGCCCCTGCAAGATAAACCTTTCCCATGTATCACTGTCCAGACTGGTGTCTTATAAAACCAGCCTTTATCAAAGGATCCAAAGCCCTGCCTGTAGCACCAGTCTTGTAGCCAATCATTTATGGACTGAATTTTTCTATTCCATCCCACATCATCACCCGAAAATGGAAAGAGGGAAGAGAATATCACTTGAGCCCCAGACTCTTTCACCATCCGTCCCAGTGCCTTGATATATCTTTCTTCATTCCTCTCAGGCTACAGGATGCAGCTTCCTCCCCACCTGCCTGGAAGACCAGCAGTGGGTAGTAGTCCATTGGGTGCACCAGGTTGGGGAGCGCCCTGGCGATGTCCCTGATCCGGGCTCCGGGTAGACTACAAACTTCCCTATGATGAGGGTCAACTCTGCATATTGGGCGCTCCGTCCCTCTCAGAAGGGAATTGCCTACTACAATTACCCTTCTTTCTTTCTTATCAGAGGCAGTCTTGAGGTGTGGAGTCAACTGCCTCTTCCTATGTGACCTTGTAGGCAGGCCTTGCACCACATCATCATCTACCTCTCCTTCAAGATCCAGGGCCTCAAACTTATTACGGAGGGGCACCTGGGGAAGCAAAGCCTTGACTATGCATGGTCAAAATTTTGAGCACTGCCATGGAGAAAGATTCAAAATTCTATCTGGGAACCTATTCCAGTCTCTGATCATTCTCATGGTAAAAAAATAAAATAAATTTCTTTATATCTAACTGTGTTCCAACTTACATCCATCGCCTCTTGTCCTACTATTGCACATCCCAGGCTGGAAGGCCTGGCTCTACCTCCACACTACCCAGTAGGTTTTTCTAATTTTATCATTCAGGGAAAAAAATAGCTTTAGTTAGTAGTAGCTGCAATAGGAACCGCTTTCTGAGACATAACTGATTTTTAAAAAATTATAAATAACCCTATTATAGCTCTCTAAAAATGATGGCAACTGTGAGGTAACAGAAAGGAATGCTATTCCAGGGTTTCTTCATTTCAACTTACAGCCAGGGCTTGGTAAAAAAGTTCTCTCCGTCTCTGGCATACTCAGTATATATACTATATACTATATAGGAAGAACAAAAACAGTACCTCTCCTTTCCTTGTTATTCCCCCGTGACTGGAAAGAACTGAAAACAAAGTGATGTTTTAAATTGTGGTTTCCTTTCTTTTACAGGATTTTGAAAATGTGTGTCACTTTTACTGAACTATTTTCCCAAGGGCAGCAAAGTTTCAGTTTGCAAGCACCTATGCACTAAAAGATTTTTCAGTGGCAAGCAGCTCCTTGACAGACAAAGGCACAAAGACGAATGACTGGAGACTGAAGCTAAGCAAAGCCTGACTGGAAATATTTTAAGAGTGAGTGCAATTAATCAATGGAACACCTCACTTAAGGGTATGCCAGATTCTCTGTAGAACATTTTAAATCAAAGATGAATGGGTTTTATAAAGATACAGTCTAGCTTAGCCATAAATTACTAGTCTGTACAAAGATTTACGGTAGATGAAAAATTTTGGCCTGAGTTTTAATTGGATGTCAAGCTAAATATTGCATTTGCTTCTTCTAACCTGGAGATTTTTGGACTCTGCAAACAAATTACTTCCAACTTCTACAAAACAGCAGTTTCAATAAAAGTTTGGAAGGCCCAGTGTGGGAGTGTGGAAGGCCTTAGATACATGATGGGATAAGCTCTGTCTCATAACTGCACCCATATGGTCTCACGTCCCAGCCTAGTGAATATTCAGGATTCTGGTTGCAAGATGACTCTTCAGGCTTCTAAAGATGCAGAAGGAAAAGAACAGAGAAGCTCGAGAGCTGTTCAAGAGCAATATTTACCAGGCACAGATGACAGCAGAAGGCATCATCCTTTCCTCCTCAGTAGTTTCTGCTGTTTCTGCCACAGAAAGGGGACAAGGATCTGCTGCATGCTTGCAGTTCTGTCAGGCTGTGAGAACATCGGTGCGCAGTGCTAAGAAGACCTGACCTGCCTAGCACAGCAGTTGGTGCACAGGACTCGGTGTCCACTACATCATACAGATTAGCTCTAAACTGGTCCTGTGGGTAAGCACCAGTTTCTGGAGGAAGAAGAGCTAGTTGTGTTCCTGGAGCACATGTGGCTCTTGGCTCTTCCTTGTGGGAGCTAGGCCATGCATTCGAACACCTCCCCTTGGTAAGAACCAAGGCATGGTAAGTGGGGACAAAAGTAGGATTTATTTCAAAACCACACTCCAGATGTGAACTAAAGTGCTAATGTAGGTATTGCCTTACAGTGCTAGCCAGCTGGGCCCAGAAGCAGCTGAAAAGCACCCAGACAAGGAGGGTACTTCCATATCTTCATAGCTGCAAAAGAATCTGTGGCATCTCTGATGTCTTGGGGCATAGTAACAAACTTTTCCTCACAATACAAAAGCTAGAAAATCACTAATGACTAAAACAGAGATTTTTTTTTTTATTTGATTTAAGGAACTGATGTTCAAACATTTAATAAGATGATTTCTGTTTTAATTTAAGAGCAAAGTAAAAAGTAAATTTATTTATATAATTCCTTCCTCTGCCTGCAAACTAATGTAATTTGTAATGCTACTTCCTTCCTATCTTGCCCCAGAAAAGAGATTCACATGAACGTGTTTTCCAGTTGAAAATGTAAAATATTCTGTTTCCTCAAAAGGTCAAATATTGTATCATTACTGAAAGACTGCCTCTAGACTGTCCTCAAAAATCAGGACAGAATCATTCACCTTTTTCATTGTGGATTTTTGACCAAAAACATTCTCCCCAATTACTAAAAGATCCAAGCAGAGAACGTGGTCATGCTTTTTTTTTTAATTACTTTATCTTGTTTACAATGAACTGTTAATATCCACTACAATTTCACTTCCTGTGTTATAATTTCCAGATGAATGATTTCCTTCTAATACTTTTTCCTTAATTTAAGACAATAGATAGATTTATTTCTTATCTAAGGATGGTTTTCTGATTTTTTTAAGGTCACTTTCCATGCTTTCATACTACAAATCATTACACTTTAATTTTCCTGTAAAAAGTTCTGTGTTCAGCTGACTTGTAGATAAGGCTGGACCGAATAAGTCTGAGGCTTTAGAATGACCTCATATGCATGACATGCAAGACACCGCCCTGAATTGCATTTTCTTTAATCTACAGCAGAAGCTTAGAAAAACATTTGCTCGACTTGCTATTAAGATAGAATCAAATGAAAGCTTCAGCAAGTTGTTCTATTAAAGATTTCTGCTGTTAAAAATGTATACCTTATTTCTAGCCTTATTTTGTCTAGCTTCCACTTTGAATTATTCTTGATATTTTTCTTTGTAGTCTGAAGTGGTTATCAAAAGTTTGTATACAGTTTGGCAGGCAAAATTTCACCATCATCTGTCTAGGGGTCTGAACAGAATTATTGAAATTTCTCCTTAAAAGGAGATCTTTTTACTGTATTTTAGCTATTTGCATAGCTGTTCTCTGAAAATTTTGGAATTTATTAATATTTTGTGATGTGAGCACCAGAACTGGACACAGAATTTCTTCTACAAACCTCCCTGTTTATCTGCCTATCCATCCAAGAACACTGTTTTGTTGAGTAAAGCATGACACTGTGATGACAAGCTAATCATCTACTAAGATTATAGTTCTTTTCAGGAGCACTGCCTTCCAGAAGAGATGAGTATGATCCAGAAGACAGGACTACAAAATGTATTAAGTCATGCTGTTCTCTCACTAACCAGGATCACTCTGTGCTATTAACTTGTTCTCATTACTTATAATTCCCTAACCTTTGCAAGGCAAATACCTTATGAGAGATTACTTGGAAACTAACTCAAGTTATAAAAAAAATATTTTTTTTTTCTTAAGAGAAATTACAATTTCGTCAAAGCAAGATAAGTTTGGCAGGAGGTAATTTTTCATAAATCTATACGGGTCATTTTTCTTTTCCCTCTGTCTGCACCTTATTAGTCAAAACCTGTATCATGTGTTCCATTTTGTAGGACTCACTTCAGCCTATAGCAATTGAAACCATCCTTTATAGCCTTTTAACTTACTAACGCAGTGTTAGCTTCCTTCCAGTTTCTTTGACATTCTTCAATGGTCCAAAATATTATAATTCATCACAAACAGCCACAAGGTTCTTTGACCAATTTTTCAGAAAAATACAAAATTGTTTAGAACAACTTGGTTTAAAATATCTAACCTAACCGCCATGCTCACAAGTTACTGCAGAAAAGCTTACGGTATTTGTTTCATCATCTGTTTCCCCAAAACTGATACAGAAAATACAAGAACATTAAGTCAACAGTTGTACTGTTTATAGATTGTTACTGACAATACTATTTCTTCCTAACCATGAGCTAGTATCGTTAGATTTCCTTTGGTTCCCAATATACTTAAACATGTTTTACTGCTATGCTCCTTTCTCTGACCATCCTAGAATCACAGAATAATTGGTGGGGAGGGTTCTCCAGAGGTAGCCTGGAACAAATGAGACACATGAGATTGCCCAGGACCTTGTTACATTCCAAATTTTCCTCCTTCTGATTTTCATCAACTGTTATCACTTTTTCCTTTTTAATTTTGTTTTATTATATGTCAGACAGTAAGCTAGTTAGCTTTTCATTTGTTTATTTTTTTTATAATAAGGACAGCCTGGAGATATCTGGATATGGAGTAATATTATGAAACAATTCACAGTTATAAACTGTGTTAATTTAAACATAAATCTCTATGTTCAATATTCCTTTTTTGTTGTTGTTGTTCAAGAACTTTACATTTCTAACATATTTAATCCAGACTGCAGTCTTCCCTCATACATCTTCATTTTCCCTTGTATATATCATAACTATATCCTGAGTTCATCGTCTTGTTTTCTAGTGTGACCTGATGGTCTCCTGCAAATATCAGGAAATAACTTTATATTGATTACTTGCTTCATATTTCTCTAATCTGACAGTAATCCCTTAAATATTCATTTTCTTTCAAGAGGTCACTGACACAGCAAAAAGAAATGCTATTTTTGAGTGCTCCCTCTTGACTTTTACCCACTTGATCTTTCTTAAAGAGGCTGTGACTTGAATTTAACACTCCAATTATGTCAATCTTCCCAACAGGATTTGGTAATACGTATGGTTGAATTTATTTTTATAGACAAGCAATTATAGTTGTTCTCATTTGAAACTCAAGTATAACCAAGTAAAGAATGTCTTGACCACTGATATTTTGACCAACTGTGCAAAATATCATTTTGCTTTAAATACGTACTCTTCCTCTCTTCCCTGTATTCTTTTTCACTTTCAGTGCGGTGATCTTTGACCATCTTAGTCAACCTATCTTCCTCCTGAGTTTCCATTCCTGTTTTAGTGAACAGGAAGCCACACAACTTATTAAGTCTCTGCTCAGGATAGAAGGCAGCCACTGTTTCATTATACTATTTCTGTTCACTTCTGCCTGCTCTCTTCTTTGGCTTGTGGGCTTAACGACATTTTTGAAAGATCTTTTAAATGTTACTGTCTGTCATATTTTTTGAATGTCAGTGATTGGTCATTTGGTAACTAACAGAGGCCCAATAACTTTGCTTTTAGAAGAATAGCTTTAACACTTTAGTAACCACCAAAAGCCATTATGGCAATAGATGTTGTAAGTTCTGTTTATCTGAATATAAACGCCATTATTGCCATTTTTGGAAAAGTGCTTATTATCAGCTGGGAAGCAGTATGTTTCAGTACTGTGCACAGTTTCTGAAAAGCAATTTTCCTTGTTTGAGGATAATTTTAAGCCTACATAAGCTCACATTACACGCTGCACACATTTTAATATTAATGTCTACCTGCCACAGAGAGTTTTCTGAAATCCACTTACTTTGACAACTTTTCAGTCTTCTTGTCAGTATACTCAGCAAGAACTTATACCTTCCACATCCAGCCACAGAAGGCCACATGTGTATCCAGAAATGATCATATGCAACTGAGACAAACAAATGCTTTCCATATGCACCAAAAGCGGATCATAAAATAAGCAACTCTAAATGCCTATTTTAATTTCACACTTATTCGAAGTGTAAATTCCTAGTTTGAATACTTGATAGGAGTTGTGCCTAACTGCTGGTAAAGCACTATCATTTCCACAGTTCAAGAAAAGTTTTAGAAGTGACTTCACGACAGATACTTTGCTCTCTTGAAAGCCATTGATGTTGTAGGAGTTCTCTGCTGGAACTAGTTCAGGACTTATCTAGAAAATGGCACTGGATTAAAGGTTTCATGGATCTGATGGCAGCTCAAACAAACAAACAAACGAACAGTGATGCATGATTTATTATAGAAATTAAAATTAATTACTGCAGAAAAGCTCTGTATGTGAACTGATACTATCCCTACTTTAGAGTTTATTCCCCTCTTCCCAATACAATCACTATAAAAATCATTACCCCCTCTACAAAAATAAATATATATAAATCATAGCACTATGATAAAATAAATCAGCTATTTGTATATGAAAACCAACCAAACAGATCACATCACAACGACTCCACTCCCATCTACAAATACATGAACCCAGAATGAAAAGTTTCGATGCTCTGGCAATTGCCAATAATGCCTACACTTTCCAAATTATAATGTGTGAAAGATAAACCATCTTTAGTGTTCTAAACCTAACAGGAACTGCCATGGCTCAGCAATTTCAGAATCACAGAGCAACAGGGAGCTCGGGAGATGAAATAGTCCAGCATCCTGCTCAAAGGAGGGTCAAATCTATGTTATTTGTGTTATGAAGATCTTTGTTTTTCAGAAATACTTACTTGTGCATGGAGTCGTGTTCAATTCAACTCAGAGGTTATAGCTCCCTGTTTCATTATTATTGCTTTTAAAATCTTAAGGGGGATTTGGAAAAAAAAACAGTAACAATAAATGCATACTGAATCAAACAGGATTAAAATAAAATCTGCTCATAGTTTTTAGTTGATAAGGGAATCTGTAGTGATTTCAGCCTATCAATGTAATTTCGATCCTCTTACTGCTATTTTTTTAGTCTACTGTACAAAAATAAAAATGAAGAATGGGTGCTACATTCACAGAGTCACAGAACAGCTGAGGTAGGAAGGCACTTTGGCACATTGTCTAATCCAACCTCCCTGCTCAAAGTAAGGTCTACTCAAGCAGGTTGCTCAAGGCCCTGTCCAGTCAAGTTTGAGAATATCTCCAGGAATGGACTTTCCACAATTTCTCTAGTTTTGGTCACTCCTACAATGCCATGGAATTTCCTGCATTTCAGTTTGTGCCTATTTCCTCCTGTCCTTTCACTGGGCACCACTGAAAATAATCCAACTCCGCCTTTCTTCACTCACCCCCATCAGGGATTTATACACATTGACATGATCCCCCAATCCTCTTCTCCAGCATAAACAGTCCCAGCTCTCTCAGCCTTTCTTCATATGGACTCATACCAACATGTCCATGTCTCTCTTGTACCAAGGAGCCCAGATCTGGACACATCAACACACCACTCCAGATGTGCTCTCACCAGGGCTGTGAAGAGGGGAAGGATCAACTTCCTCAGCTTCTTGGTTACAATCTGACCTATGCAGTCAGGCCCAGGACACCAAATACCTCCAAGGGCAAAGAATGCACACTACCCCTGGGAAACTTGTTCCAATGTTTGACCACTTGAATGTTAAAAAATTTTCTTGCCTATCTACTCAGAAGTTCCTTTATTCCAACTTTAAAGTATCCAGACTAGGAAAAACATTTATGCTAAAACTAGAGAATACATCTAAAACAGGATCTCATTTGTGCACTGCAAAGATAGCTCTAATTTTTATGGTTTTAGATATTTCAAGTCTATTTCTAAAGAAAAAATAAACTTAGGGTCAAATAGACATAGGACATCAGTATATAATGTTTGTAACCTCTAACTACAATACTAAGACATTTCCCCCTGAAGGAAGAACCTTTTGATAACTGTTTTATGCAAAAAGTTATTAAGAAATTACAACTTAATCCAAGAGAAATCTATATAGACTAATAAAAACACAGAAATACTGGCAGATCAGTATTCAATTTTGCTCAATTTCATTATAATATACTTATATTAATAAAGACGTCAATTTTTTAGCTCTGTTCTGTGTGTTCCATCATACTTTTACAGTGCAGAATTTTATACTTTTTATGCTCAAAGAAAAAAAGACATACTACCATGGAAAAAAATCTGGAGGTTCATAGATATTTATTTATACATAATTAAAGTAGTGCATAGAATTTAGGAATCAACATACAGAGACAAGTATCTTGAAAATATGGAGATACTTAGTCTCTGAATGTGCTTGAAGAAAGCTTAGAAAACACTAAAATTAATTTTCTTTTTATGTCTAGGTTTTGAAATATTAGAGCTTGTATTTCCAGATTGCATACAGAACCAAAAGAGCTAGAAGATTATAATTTTTTGTACATGTAGAGTACTTTCATATATGATGTCATGACTCCCTTAGCTGCAACTTGTGGTAAAATACGGAACATTATGATTTCTATGTTAGGGTGGTGAAGAATCACTACAGTGATTCTGGAAAACACTTGCTCTGAATTTCCAAAACTTTAGAGTAATCAACACCTAAATTATATAATATTCTTCCTTTTTGAGTACATTTTGAAAGTTATGCACTAGATTACAGATAAACTAAAGGTTTCCCTTACTTCATAAAAAAAGTTCCAGTCACTTGTTCCTGTAAGACAGATAATTTGAGTGTCCTATTCTGAAATGACTCCAAAGAATTTACAATATTTTACATGGATGTAAGTTCAGATATGCAAAATGTCACATCCTACATTTAATAAAACTTAAAGCTGATATGATCAGTCATATACTCTTTAAGTTACATCTTCAGGAGAATGGGGGATGGATTGTTCCTCTATACATTCCTGGAATCTTTGAAAATGAGCCCTAAGCTATAACCAATAAAGCAGCTATTTTTTGGTCCTATCCTTACCGTATGTTTCTATTGTACAACGTAACTGTATGTAGCATAGTGAATATTAATTCAGATATAGAAGAAATTAAGTATCCCAATACCCGCAAGTTAAATACTGCAGAATACAAGTTGTGGGAGCTGGGTCCCAGAAGAGGACCTTAAACTCTGTGCACATTTCACCTCCTTGTAACATGAACTGGAAATTATGGTGGTGCACAAACTCAGTTGAAAACGAGCCATTTACTAAGCAGGGCATATCAGGCTGATGAGGATGCCAAGGGTAATGGTGAATACCTCATCCCTCTCTCTGCAAAGACTGGGAACATCAGTCAAGGCAGAAGATCCCTAGATACATCCCTGCAGACCACAGGCTGAAGGTGAGCACTGATACCTGTTCTGCCAAAGCAGCTGGCTACAGTTCATTATTTTTATCTAGACACGCTGCCTGCCAGAGCGTAGGAGCACTCATATTTTACAGGCAGTACAACACTGTAAGTCCTGTTCAAGAGAAAGGAAGCATATGTGGGGTACCACCCTCAGCTTGAGGCCCTGGTGCTGTCTTTACCATCATCCTAAGCTCAGGGTGCCAACCACCCTGTGCAGTCTTCTCCAGCCTCATGTCAGTGGTGCCCCACTGCACACCGAAGTACTTAAAAGGTTCATGTGACCAGAAAAACAGAGCATGTGAGGGACAGTGACCCCATAACCTACTCGTTATGGCACTCAGGTGTGATTTTGACTGTCTTAGGGGAGGACTGTAAACCTTCAAATTTCTGGGCAAGTGTTCTGACTTTATTATTTTAACAGTCATAAGCACCAGCATCTTCTTTACTGTCTCATCTGCTGGAAACATCTTAAAGAAAAACAGTATATTTTGTTAAGGCCTATTTCTGGTGCTAAGTGACAGCAACTCACATCAACTAGAGCAGTTCCAGACAGGATGCACAAAAGCAAATTCATACATATCCCGCCTGGAACCATGTGAGACAAAAAAGGAGCTGCCTTGTACATTTAGGCTTTCCTGAAATCTGGCAGAATCTCCACTAAGGGAATTTTTTTTTCAGTCAGTGTGCTGGTCTTCAATGTGTAATATTGGCTTAAAACCTCAGTAGAGGCGTACAACTTCCTCTGTGCTGAGCCCATAAAGTTGTTATAAAAACTTTGCAGAGATTTCTCCAGATGACTGTTAAATTGCAGAGCAGGAAAAAAAGATTTGGGTAATAACTTTTCATTTTGTTCATTACAGCCACTTCCACAGCAGCCAATTGTGATGTTAAAATTAGAACTGCAGTTTTATATATGGCGATTAACCACAGCGAGCAGTTGCAGTGTGATGGAAGACCAGATATGGTTTCAGAAATACCTGGCAAACACATATACTCTAAGAAAAATCAATGCTTTTTCAGAGCAATGAAGTACGAAGTTGGGCTCTTAAGCTCACTGTGCAGCACGTAGGGAGAGTGACGTGCCTCAGGATAGGACTCAAAGGCAACAGCCATGCTGGGCATGGAGGTGCTTAGAGCTCGAGCAGTGAGCCATTCTGGGCAGAGAAGCGCATCTGAAATCCCACCCTCCACAGGGCTTAGGCAGCAGACTTTGTAACTCCGTGTTCTTGGGGACCAAGGCATGCTTTGATAACGTCTACATTTCATTCTTTCCCATTCTTACGCTTTCAGGTAAACTTGAAAGTGGATATGCTTATTATTCCGTATAAATATTGGTTAGAGCACTCCAAGAGAAGTGAAAACCCATCCCTCTCTTCCATGACACAGGTGCTCAGACAGAGAATAGTTAGATCAGTAATCACCAAACGAGAAGCTGAGACAGTACCACTTCCAGTCCATAAATATTAATTTCACTAGGCTAAGCACTGAGCTAGGACCATCTGAGACAAATCACTGTACCTTTGATGTTTTGTGGCAAGACAGAATTGCCTCTCTCAAATGCCAAAAGCAAAGGTGGCAAAAAAACCCCAGAAATCATGATACTGGCCACAGTAATCATGATGACAATTCAGAAAAGTGACACTTGTGTGATCTTTTTTCTGATTTCTTGGGTAATGACTGTAGAAATTGCAGTCTAAAATACTGGACTGGACTGGAGCCCTCCTGACAGAACCAAGCAAGCCATGGAGGCCTTTCTGGTTGGCTACTGAGAAGACAGGCAAAATAGGACATTTGCACTCCAAAGCAGTGCAGGATGAAGGGCAAAGTCTAATGAAAAGTTTATGAGGTGAACACTGGGACTGGGCCTCTAGGCATCCTCATACAGTGAGGTTACCAAAACTCATTCCATACATGGACAAGTCTGAAGCTCTGTGGAATTCATGTGATCCATATTTCATTATTCACTTAGGGAGCTGAGGCAATAATGTTATGCTTGAGGGTGAGGTTTGCTTTCTGGGACCATAAATGTTATAAACTCAGTTTTTGGGGAACACATTCAGGTAGAGTTAATCTAATCTCTGGACAGGCAGCTAAGACTTCCAAAGCAGCACTCTCAATCCACATATTGTCAGTAAACATGAATCATTGGATTTGTTGCAGAGTGTCCCTCCCCTTTACAATTATGCTAACGAAGTCATACTCCATGTGAATTCATTTGTGACTGGAGACACAAGCTGTCTTTGCAAGGCGATTATAATACTATAATATAATAATCTGTCTGCTGAACAGTGGAATATTGGGCAACAACATTTAAAGTTTTATTTTCCTGGTTCACATAACCAGTTACACCACTGAACTAAGTATGAAACTGCACCCTGTTGGTTCATCTGCAGTAATAAATGTGGACTTCTGGACATAAAATAAACGCCTACTGTTCAAATGAGCAGTCTGCAAGCCATAACTAATTGGCAACTTGTTGCCTTTACGTCCTCCTAGCACTGCTTGTGGCAATAGGAAGTTGAGAAGTTAAAAATGAGGTTAACAGAAAGACCAAACTACAGAATTATTTGTACAAATATTCTTACTCAGTTTTGTTGTCTTTCTGTTTTAACGATTTAAATTAAAAACAAACAAACAAAAAACAAACAAAAAAAACCACGAACAAACAAAAAAACCCCCACCAAACACACACAACATCCACAAAAAACCGCAAACACCAAAATCATCTTTTAAGACAATGTACGTAGCAGAATCATAAATCTCTTATTGTGGTCTAGCCATTGGATGGTGAATAGGAGACAAGTCAAGCCAGCACAAGCACATTTGTTATAAGGAAGGATTTGTGTTATAATTGAGGATATGCCTCATGCAACCTTGAGTACAGTCTCTGCATAAGGTGACTCTATGATAATTACAGCCGCAAAAACAGCAGCTTGAGGTCTTGATCGATAAGGGTGGATGTGTCAGGCAGTGAAACTCAGGGCCCCATAGTTGTACCTTTCTGCTCTTTGCTCTAAAACAATAAAAGAAATGAAACAATTGTCTGCATTCTTCTCCTTTCTTTCCAAGTCAAAACCAGCATAAAGACAGGAGCTTATCACATTGTTGGAAAGTCTCCCAAGATCAAGGACAGAATATCATTAGTCACGAGAGTTTTCACACTGACAATTCAAAGAGTTCATTATCAACATTACTGTTAACATCATTAAGCATTATCATATTTGGCAACTGTAACATTACTGAATTTTAATAGTAAAGACATAAGGACTTGAAAAGATTCCATGAAATTTGCTAGGTAGAAATTGTTTCTTAAACTTCTGTCTCTATAGCCAAATTTGTTCCAGACTGGCCCGACTACAGTCTCTAATCTTATGACCTCCTGTATCAATATCCACAAATAACATGCAGGAACTTTATATAAGAGTAAACTCTTGGTTCTGATCCTTCCTTCTCTTTCAGATTTGCAAATTTGATTTTTTTTAAACTTCTCATAAGCAAGCAGAATAATGCAAAACAGGTGAAAAGCAAAAAGAACTGGAGAGCAAAGAGTCACAGAAAAACATTTCAAAGCAGGTTGCTTATGTAGCACCCCACCTACGCATGTCAGCCACACTTCTGAATGTAAATTAATCCCAATGCAATATAAGAATGCAACTACATTTATCTGAAACATAACAGTTCCCCATCAGCAATAGACTGAGCCATAAAAAGGACTGAAGGCAGTTTTAGGTAGTTCTAAACATATATATATATATATGTATGTGTGTGTACATATATATGTAGATACACACCCAAGAGAATCAGCACCTTAGTTTTCATCCTTTTTGTTATTATTTGATTCTCATGTTGTTAATAAGAGAGAAATATAATACTGATCTTCTCTATTGCTTGCTCAGTCAATCCTCTTTTCTCAGTAGCATTCAGAGCCTTCAAAAAAGAATCAATAAATATCTGCTTACCTAAACAAATCTTTGGGTTGATTCTTTCAATTAACAAGAGACATTAGGAAAATAATCTCTTTAGCATGAGTATGTCTTTACAACAAAAACCCCACATTATTATCACTGGTGCAAGTCTGTCTCAGAACTGATCTTGTCCTTGCAGCTACAGATATTCTTAAACAGAATAATGGATCCAGTTTGAGAGTTTGTTTGCAAATGCAAACCCCAGCATTCAGCTTTTGATATGTAAGTGTAGACTATTTCAAATTGAGACTGTCACCACTCTTGTACAAACTCTTATTTTCAAAAGGGTTATGACTAAGAACATGCTCTGTTTTAAAGAACAAATTAAATCTTTTTTATGGCAACATGGCAACATTTAATAATGTATACAAAACTGTAGCTCCCAAGCACTTCATGTGATACTTTAGACTGCTGAACTTGAGATCGCTCACTTGCCAATCACATATTTTATTGTTCCCTCATCTGAATATTGAAGGATTTGAAGAAACCTTTTAGAAGCTGTGCCACTAATCTTTTTACTTACAGGAATAAAAACAACATAATGAATCCACATCCTGATACATATTGTGCCCTCATCGCAGCTTACTTATAAATGACCATAGAAGGTTTCCTAGCTTAGCGTGGTAGTGTAATACAAACAAAGTTCATAGTGGTTATATTGTCAAACCTGCCATAGCTTATCAATCAGCTTGTGATAGCCTGTCTATCGAATAGCAAAGTCTAATGGAATTATGCAAAATAAGGAAAGATGAGGACTACACTTCACTGGGGAAATGCTTTCCTTTACTCTGAGAATTAGGAGTAGAATGTGTCACAGCTTAACACAGAGGTCAGAAATTTCAAGCTACTCATCTCCTCAAAAAGAATGAAACCAAAGAAAGACAAGAAATTAAAGTAAATCCGGATTTGCAACTCCAGTTAGGATTTACAACACAAATAGCCAAGAAGAGATTCTGAAAGACCGGAAAGGTGCAATTCTGGAACTATTTCTCAGTAACAAAAATAAGTTTAGACTCAGTTACTTAAGCTTTCTATAGCTATAAGTCTTGAATGTGATGAGAAGTAAAAAGAAATGCCTTATTACAAGTCTATGCTTAAGAACTGTGCAATACGTTCCTGTTCTGAGTCTAATCCTAGGACGAAACCTTCTTACTCCAACCACATATTGTTTCAGCAGCACTTTTGTATACATTTATTCGGGCTTTTCCAGCTGAACCTGGAGGCCCTTCAGCTACGGTGATCATATTTACTTTCCCTGACACTGAGACCTTGTTTTTGCTATCTGTGGTAACTAAGACTAAAGGAAATAAAAGTGTTTCTATAATTTCAATTAGAACATTACTATCTCTTGTTTTATAGGCCTTATTTTTCCCCAGCTGTGTTAAAACTTTCCTGATGCCTTGAGACCTATAAGTCTCCAGGAACCTCTCTAGAGGTATGGAGTACTGTGAGTATCAAGAATTAAGGTGGATGCTGTACTGGTCGTAATACTAGATAAATCACATACCAACAACACTACAGTGCACTTGAGAATCAGGTCCTTAGAAAAGCTTCTATTACATAAGGATTTGTACTTCAGCGCTTACTTTTCTATAAACATATCAGCAATGTATTACGTCTTCAATGGAGCATAATTAAGCTTTTTCCGGTTTTGAAGGCAAATGAAAATTTTATTTCAATTTTAAAATTATGTAAAGGTGCTTTCTTTTTGCAACTGGGTGGTTTATGAGCTTCTTCTTCAATCTGTGCCCAGGAGCTGCTTTTGCTGAATTTGCATGCATTATGCCGTCCCTCAAAACAAGTAATTAGGTAACTGCTGCCACAACAGCATACAGGGGAAAGCAGGTTAATTTACCACATGAGAAAGCTTTCCTTGCCCTGTTTTAGGACAGTAACATGAAGAAAAACGTCAAAGGAAGAGAGAATGAAATGAAAAAACAGATTTAAAATTGTGGGAACTGTAGTATGAAGCGACAAATTTTATCAAAGCAATTTTGCCTTAACTCGACATATTTACCTTCTTACTGTGGCCACATTTTTATGTTCCAAGGACAGCAACAGCTAAGGCAGAGAGTGCTTTTAACTTCATATAGGGCCACTCAATCCAGGCCGGTCAAAGGGACTGGAGAGAAAACAATCCTTGGGCTTTGCAAGGCAGCTGTTAAGAAACAGACCAGCAAGCTGGTCTTCTAGAACACACTCAATGCCGCCTTTCAGGAAAAAAAAAAAAAAAATTAAGCAGTCACTCTGACAAACAGCATATCAAAATAATCAACTCCAGCTTTCCAGAAATTACAGGTATGGTACAAATAGCCAGAAGCTCCATACTTGGGGCACTAATGGTAAAAGAAGCTTCAAACCAACCTTCTAGAATATTTCTAATGTCTCAATATTCAGAGAAATGCAATACCACAATCTGAATGTTTCTGAGTAAATTAATAATGATTGCCAGGAACCAACCAAAAAGTGAAAAAGTTATCATATTTTCAGTGAAGTGAGACAGTTTTCAATCAATATAACCTTTAAAGCAGAAAAATCATATACAGATGGGCAACGAATTAGTATCTCTTTTCCCTGAGCTAGCTTTCAAATAAGAAACATAAAACCAAGATTTGTATAAAGTCATGCACTGGGAAAAACACAAAGGGGATCTCAAAATTCAGTGTTGCAATAGCCAAAAAACTGTAATAATGCTCCCACCTAACAATGGGAGATTTCAAGCCAGGTTTGTGGGTCCCAAGGTAATAAAAGCAATGGGATTAAAGAATCAAAGGATGATTCTTTGGGCTGGCAGAACTTTAGGTAGAAACAAAGAGTGTCATTAATGGAGTGTTGGTGTCACACAGTTATATCCCCACAAATCGTATGACATTTCCCAAAGGAAGTCGAGAAGACGCACTGACCAGCTGAGGGTAAAAAGGAAATTTAGTAGCACTACTGTCCACCAGGTTGGACTATACAGGAAATGGACATCAGACAAGGTACCAGAAAACGTGCTATGAAAAAAAATCTCAAATCTGAAAAAGAAATGAGCGTATATCATAGTCCTCCGTATTCAGCATAGTGAAGATGCCAAATCGCAAGTCATTTCCCAAAGAAGCAAACCTTAATCTTCCTATCGTATCAGGACAGGGAGGAGGAGAGAAGAAGAGATGGCAACCAAAGCTACCCATCTACTTCTCCAAACCACCTCCATAAAAAGCAGCAGCAAATAGAATTAAACCAGCATGAGGGGACATGAAGGGATATCTTTTGCAGCAGTGAAGGAATTTTCAGCAATAGCTGCAGGGTGCAATGTTGAGACATTTTGGTAACTGAATAAGATTCTACCTGGCACGTCTATTCCAGCTGAGGGCCTGTGAAAGCCACAGAATAAAAGACCTCAGCCTTCTTTTACAGAAACTACAAAAAACCCCAAAACACAAACAAGTAGTGAGACAGAATACTTAGATAAAAATTACACAAGGGAAAACAAAACAAAGCACACACATCCATTATTTATTCTGATAATAAACTAAGCTGGGGTATTGTAAACACCTTGTTTGGAAAAACACCAATGCTTGTCTGTTACACTAGGGGTATGGGTTGTTGGTTGCTTTTTGTTTGCTTGTTTGTTTTATGTATTTTATTTTTCTTCAAGAGACTGTTCAGATTCAAGAAAGGAGTATATGGAAGAGAGGGAATATCTGATTTGTTCAGAATTAAATGTGTTTTCCCAAACCCAAAGTATACTGCATAGCAAAGTGACACCCTTGCCTTTCAAGTCTGGGTCTGTTCCCTAGACCATCACTCATTCATTCCATATCATTGATCCAACAGTAAGCAGAAATGAACGAATAATTATGGGAAAACAGCTAAGAACAAAAATAACCAAAAAGATTTTTTTTCTGTCAGAACATGCAGTCGTAGTTAGAATAAATATACAGGTTCAGACTTCGACAGCTTTCACCTAACTCAAGAGCCATGTTAAAATACTTTTATTCACACTTTCTGTAATGAACTGAACGTGCTGACGTTAAATCAAAGGGAAAAAAGTAGAGTGTATACTGTAGCTTATTGTTTTCTCCAACAGTAGAAATGCAAGACAAACGAGATGAAAAAGAACAGTTAATCATATTTAAATAAAGTGAACACTGGAGAAAAGCCAATTTCAAACTGAGGGAAAGCCAGGTGTCCTGGTTTTGTTAAAAACAAGTTTCTCTTTTAGTGAATTTCCCTGTCAGCTAAAGTCTTCTTACTAACTGCAGTTTTCCTGAAAGTTAGGTACATGTTTTGGTAGACATAGCAATGGAATGCGAGGTCATTGATAATGATGCATCCCGTGAGATGTGCAAGCAGGAGGTGAACTGAAACTGACCAACTAAAGTATTCCATCCCATTCACATCATACTTCATATAAAAGTGGGGGATCATGAGGATCTCATCCCTTTTCCTTATGGCCAACATTGGGAGAGGACCTTGCGAGTTGTCCCTGCGAACTGAGGCCCAGTGACAGACTGAATCCAGCTCCGGTTGGCTGGCGAGTCCAGTCCAGGACTTCGGGTGCCGGCCCCACATCTGCCGGAGCAGTTGCCGGGACTGTCAAGATTGGTTTTGTATATTTTGTATTATTTTCTCTATTTCTATTAGTAGTATTAGTAAAACATTTTTCATTTTTTCCAACTCTCTTCTCTCTGTCCTTCTTTCCCTCCCAATCGCCTGTCCTTAGTGGGAAGGGGGGAGAGGGAGGGGCTAAGCGGGAAAGTGGGGGGAGAGGGGGTTAACAATACATCTGCCACAGTTTTATTGTCACCACGCAATCAAACCACGACACCAGGTTAAGCCAACTCATCTCCCTATAAATCAATTTCATACATTTAAGCAGAAGACAGAAAGAAGGGAAAGGAGGATTCTACTAAATCTTGCAGCCCATTTGGAATATAGGATGTGCATTTCTTACCATACCTCAGCCTGGAAATTTTCTGAAGTCTTCAGTTTAATCTTTGTCCACCAAATTTCTACTATTAATGACAATGTAATACTAATGTCTTCTCTGGGGTACAAATGAAATAATGCACTGGGAATCAGGGCCAGTGGTTTTATCACTATGAAAGAACATTCACCACCAAATTTATTCTTCTGCTCTAGACTAGTCTCCCCTGGTGCACTGCAACATTCATTTCTCTAAGTCTAAGGGTGAACATACAACTAACTTCCCAAATCTAAGTCTGCTCTACATCGTGCATGCCCACATCCATCCACACCCAGAGAGACACAGTCTAATTAGGCTGATCTCTTTCAACTCCCCATGTATTTTCTTTCCCACCAGAAACCACAGAGCTTCAGGAAGGCCAAATCAATAACAGCAGAGCTCCTGCTGGCAGCTTGTATCAAGGGAACGACTGGCAGAACTAAAAGGTCTGTCTCCCTCCAAATTCACCAGAGCTTCTCTCAAATGAGGAGAAACTTCACATGAAATTATGCATGAAGGTCAGTCCTGCTGTGCTTCCTTCCCGTTCAGGAGCTCCCAAGCATTCCTGCAGTGAGGTGAGCAAAACTTCCTTTTGTGCTCAGCTAAGTCCCGAAAACAAGACAGGAACATCATCAGGTTTGCACCTTATATAAGATGACTTTAAGAGGTGTTTCCCTTCACACACTTTGTCTGTTAAAAGAACAGCACAAGTACAGAAAGTCTACGAAAATCCCTCCAATCCCAGGAGATAAAATAGGAAAGCAAAGGGGGAAAGAAAAAAAAAAAAAAAGGAAAGAAAAGAAAAGAAAAAATAGGATTATGATTATGATGGTGAATTGTGGGCCAAGAAGCTGAAGACTCTAGTTTTGTGGTGCATTGGGTCATCCCAGTGGGAAAAAGGCCTGCTCAAGTGGGACCACCTGCATCTCATAGATACAAGTAGCTAATCTTCTTAGTCAAAGACTAGTTTAAATGCCCTTTTCATTGCTCAAACTAATAATACATGGAAATTGTGCAGTGAAGGCAAAAGTAGCACAAACTCACTGTGCTGGAACAAATGTGACAAAGAACATTTTTAAAAAAAAAAAAAAAAAAAAAAAAAAAAAAAAGCCCATGCCAGGGCTCCGGGTAACAACCATGAAGATTTAGAAAATTCAGGTATTACCAAGAGGAAATTTGATTCAGTGGCCAGTATAGAAACCCCTGTCATGACTTGCATTATTTAAGTGTTAAAAAATACCGTTTAAAATCTGCATAGAGTTGTGAAATTCTGTATTAAAAAGTATTTGGATGAGTAAAAGAGTCAGCTAATCAAGCCTGGTTTCCTACAGATACATGTGGCTTAAGCTTCTAAACACACAAACCAGCTCCTACTTCATATCCTTCTGGGCCTCACCTCTCCTCTGTATTTTCTCAGCTTTGCTTCTGCTGCTTTTTTAACTCTCTTCTCAACACAATCAGTCTCCTTCCCATAAGCTGCAGCCGGACAGAGAGCACTGCACGTCATGGCTGGGCCAAGTTATCTTTGTGCTCACACTGCAGCCTCCCTTCTGTTCACGTGGATCCCCCTCCTCAGCAGTTCATTTTCACAGAAATGTATAGAAGCTAATAATCTTTGGGCAATCCTTTGTTAAAGTTTGGTTGCAATCGGGTGGTGGTCAGAAATCGTTAGGAGGAACTGATCATGCAATCGTATCAGCCTTGTTTCAGTAGGAAATGAAGGACAAGAGACATCATTAATTTTCTTAAACAGTCTCAGTCTTTCTGCTAATTCAGAGATGGGATCTTGAATGCCTATGGATCTCTGGGATAATAATACAAGTCTCAGGGTAGGCTCTTTAATATTCAGTTACATTTAGCTTGAGAACTAAAGGAGTTTTCCCATTCTAACATGTGAACTCGCTCTTTATCAATATGAGAGACTTATATTTGCTGGAAGTTGGGCCCATAAAATGAGCTGAATCCAGAACAAGGTTTTTCTCTCTCTGGAATGTTGTTACAATCTAATCACTGGATCACTTGTATCCGTTACCTGCCTAGAAGTCAGCAGTTAAGACTAGATTACATTAAATATGCAGAAACAGAGGATATTCTAAGGAAAAGGTAACATTTATGCTTTTTTTCTGGCAGGGGCTTATTTCCAGTGATAAAAGAAATTGGAAGAGAAGCAGGTTGTAAGGAAATGAAAAAGGCACAATGAAAGAAAAAGACAAATCTCCAAAATGAAGAGTTTCCCAAATAAAGAGAGCTGGCCAGTTTGATAAAAAACCTCACCCTGGTTAAATGTTAATATCAATATAGCAATCGGGAAAAGTGAGAGATGACAATGGAAAATAGGAGAAACAGCAATCTATACAAATTGGACACTTATGCCACTGAAAGAAATTCACATGGAGAGGTAAACAATTGATGGATATTCTGGAATAGAAAACTGAATTGCCAACTATCTCCTCTGTTTTGCACTACCTGGATACTAACAGGAAAGCTTCAGTGTATGAAATAAAAATATATAACTGGCCTTTTACAACACACTGTAGATACTGTTAATGATTCTTCATTCTGCTTAATGGCCTTGAAAACACATGGAAAGGGAACAGAGATAAGACAAATCCTGATGTATTTGACATTGACATATGAGTATTTGACATATTGGGCAACTGCCTGATATTAGACCTTCATGTCTGTATGACCTAATGTCAGATGCACAGAATATTATTGGCACTTTTTAACCAAAATACCAAAGGTTCAAACTGATTCCACACCGTCGACTGGACATCAAAGCTGCCTGTGCAGCCTCCAGCCCATGCTCAGACTGTCACTCAGCAAACGTCTGCTGGCACACAGAGATTACTCACAGGGAAGCTTTTCATTTAAGAAGCTAAGGAATGGGCGTCTCTATCTGTCCTACTAAGAACGTGCATTCAGAAAACAGTTGGCAGGTTATCACTTACTATCCCTCAGTGAAAGTCCTTAAGGATGACTTAAGTGTTTGCAGGCTAAAGCAACTTGCTCTTTCCACAGATAGAAAATGCTCCATTAAAAAAAAAATCATTAATTTTGTTACAGTAAAAGATAATTAAATCAGCCAGCAGTTGAAGGCAGACAGTTGAGAACAGAATCTCCTGTTCTGTTGCTGATCATAAGTAAAACAACATTTATCAAGGTAGGGGAGGAAAAGTACCCTGTCTTTATATTTGGTACAGATACAAAGCAAGTCACCTTCAGAGTGAGACTCTTCTCAAGCTCTGATAGTCTCCCCTATTTCACATTGTTACAGGCCACCAGTGAACTGAATTAACCAGTGAAGTCAAAAATGCAGTGTCATTATCAACAGTGTACAGTGAGAGGAGTAGAGACTGAAGCTGTCTTAGAAAAAATTATTTCCTTTTTTTTTTTTAATTCGCCTCTCATCACTGCCATAACATCGTCTGAGTAGCAAATGCAATGTGATGATTTCCATCACATTTCTACTCTTTGCCTTTTACTTTGTTGCATGTTTTTGGAGTCTTTTTTACTGGAGAGAATGAGGAAGAGGCAGAAAAGAAAAATTACCCCAAGGAGAGGAAAAATAGTCACACAGAAGCCTTGAATTCAGGGCTAGAAGGCTTTCAGGAAAGTTTTGCAGGCAGTCAATCTCATATCATATTTGCTAACAAAAGTGAATCTCTTCTTCCCTATTCCTCCCAGTACTATCAGTATCATCCTGCATTTCTCTTGTGTAGAAGACAGTCATCACTTTGCTCAACCACATGACACCTGTGTAAATCAAATCAAATATTCCTGCTAAGGTTAAGAGCTCAGTTTTTGTGACTGCCTGCATAGGAAAAAAACCGATAGAGTCAGACATCAAAATGCATATCCTCTATTAAATAATACAATGTCAAGTTAGTTTTTGTCTATATGCTTTTTTTCTTCTTGACTGCAACATAAAATAACTTCATCATGATCACAAATTCATGTAACTCACTCCATGAGTTTGCTGTGATTACCTGAAGTGAAGTTTCAAATTTTGAGGGAGGACAGTTTTGTCTTTTATTGGTCTGAATGTTATTGCTCCACTTCCAAAAACTACAGATTTCTATCTATTTCTTCTATTCAAACTATGCTTTTAATCAAAGATGTTTATGACAGTCAATCTAGAGGAGTGGAAGGATTTGTACTCTGTTTCCCCACTATCTTATGCATGCTATGTCTGCTGATTTGCAGATGCACATATTGCTGTCACCGTAGGACATAACACTTCCACAAACTGTATTTAGGCTGTTTCCTCCTATACCATCCAATAAGCCTCACCACATTTCCCAGCCATGCCATCATTTGTGTTCTTTCATCATTCAGTCCATCAATTTATAAAAACCTGACACAAAGTGGAGTTATGCCATGTGAGGATTTATCTAGTGCCTGCAGGATACTAAGCCCAAGCAGCAGAGAATCCCTTGATGTACTGATATCATTAATAATGTTTAAGACTTAGTCACAGCTGTAGCGGTTAAATACAAAGAAATAGATGCTGTCTGGTAGCAATGCTTCATATCATTATATAAGTTAACACATACATTGACAGATTCAGGCATTTAAAAGCAAACAGAAGCTTGATACTTGCCCTTTCTTATTGACTGAGCAACTGCATTAACAAATTGATTTTCAGACTTTAGCAGCCAGAACTTGACTGCAAATGAAAAG
The DNA here is from genome assembly GCF_036013445.1 of Caloenas nicobarica. NCBI lineage: Eukaryota > Metazoa > Chordata > Aves > Columbiformes > Columbidae > Caloenas > Caloenas nicobarica. The sequence goes on along the minus strand of NC_088246.1, from coordinate 99,982,120 downwards.
GATTTAGCACAATGAAATCCAACTCCTTAAAACATCCTACATCATCTGAAAGTTCCATGTGACAAATTCCAAAAAAAACCAGAGCTCCAGCCACATACTTTATTACAGGCCATGGACTAGGCCATTTTCAAGGGAGAGCGTTAAGCTAGTAGTTTCAAGTTTTCTGTTGTTTTATCCATTCTGCCCCAGAGATACACTATTATTTTGTTTCCATAGTAGAACTGATGTTTTTCATATCATAAAAAATCCTGAAGCATAAGAAAAAAATATCTGATATGACAAGCATTGCACACACAGTTAACAAGCTACTTTAATTATCCTCCTAAGAGTTTCCCATTTGTACTCTGATCATCATCTTCACAAACTTAATTATGCCTCATTTGTTCGTTCTGCACTAACTTCAGTGAGTATTCCAGGTGGAAAAAAGGAGCCTGTTTGTAACTGAAACCTCAGGTAATTGTTATATTTTATTGTTTTATTATTTTGCTATAGAAAGTTTTGTTTATTTTAATAAAAATCATACAAACTTATCTTTAGGCGATATGAATAATGAGTAGGAAGCCAGGGCATTTCCACATCTGAAAAGCAAAACTGGCTTCCTACCGTGCGTGAACAGCCATCAATCCAAAGATCATCACTGGGCAGATGATGGAAGAAATGAAGAAAATCATGCTGTTATCATCTGCATTTTAAAGATTAGTATTAATAAATTCTGATTCCTCAGTAGAGGGGACCTTTCCACAAACTTGACCTTTGAGAAAGTCAGAAAGAACAGCTGGGAATAAACGTGCTTTGTGAGTCAAATTCTGAGATACATACCCAGTTACTACTTAAGATTCATACACTTCCAACACTTTTAAAGTCAACAGGAATTATTTCATTATGACTGAGTAGAGACTGAGTAAAGATCCCAGCATATCATAATTTAAGGCCTGTCAAGTTGTTTCCTCTAACTTTGGATAATTCGTAGATTTGCCCAGCTACCACTACTGAACTTCATTTCATTTAGGGTGCATTTTGAGATACATTAAATTAATTTTATTTAATTAATCTACTGAGACACACAACTGCTGCCCCATACTCACAAGCCTGAAAATCTAGTACTATGTCAAAGTAGCTGTTCTTTTTTTACACATAACTTCACTTCATAATAACTTCACACATAATCTTCAAAACTGAGATATAGTTATTACACAAAATATTAAGCTTGAAAAGTATCAAATACTAGGTTTCTAAATTAAAAAAACAAAACAAAAAAAACAGAGATACAAGATAGTCAGCACTTGAATACATTCCACTCCGTGTCTTACCTGAACCAAATTCCATCCCTTTAGAGATTCAGCGATGATAGAAGTAACTGTTGCACATACACCACCAAAAACCATCAGATGATTAGGTCCATATTTTATTGCATCATAGAAGGCTTTGAGTCCTTTTGCATTGTCACACTGGGGAGAAAAAAAAATAAAGAGGCAATGTTCAACATCACAAATAACATAAATAACTAAGAAATAAAATCAGGGGTTGCACCGATGTAAAAATTGTACAATAGATAACATCTTAAGAATCAAACATGAAAAATTGGAGCACTCAGTTCTGAACCTGTAATGTGCTGTAGTCAAAGAACAGGAAAGCCCTTCCTTACATTATTCAAAACCCCTTATTTCTTCCTTCCAAGCCACAGCTGCAGCATCTGAATTTTGATACTACCATTTGACAAAGAATAAAAAAGCCCCAACAAAAAAAGGTTGACTGAAACCTCTTCTTCATTCAGAACTACTATTTCCTAAAGCAAAATTCAGAATGTAAGACCAGAGGTCAGCAGGACTTCCATAGCTGGAGGAAAGTTTTACACTACTCATGGTCTCTGTAAAGAAAGCTCTGTCTCTAATGAAGACTGCTAAGTAACCTCTCCTTAAGGTCCAACTTTAGTATTCTGTACAAAAGCATATAGTAGAGAGCCTGTTATTTAGAATGACAACACAAAGTCTTCAAAAAAATATCAAAATAATACTCCTTTGAATTGTTAAGGATTTATTGGTCTGCTCTCATAGCCCACCCTGCTTTGAGCAGAAGACTGGGCTAAATGACCTTCTGAGGTGCCTTCCTATCTGACCCATTCTGGGCTTCACTGATAATTAGTTTGACTGTTATTTCAGGTGTAAAGAATTTTACCATAAACCGAGACCAGGACTGAAAACGAAGAGTGATGCTAGTCAGTATTGCAAAAGATTATTAATAACATACCTTGAACAGAGTAGCATCAATCATTCATAACTTATGTAGTCATGGTTTAATTCCTGATCTTGGAGCAGAGTATCAATAAAACATATACCTGAAGTTAAGAATTCAATTCCAAGCTGTACTGGAAGTCAAGAGTGCCAACAGGCTATAATGGTGGCTGCCATTGCTCCAGCAGCAGCCACTTTTTCCTCTCTCTTTTTGAAATGAAATTTTCTGCCCTCTTTTGCCTTCTCTACAAAGTCCCCCTCAAATATAGTCTTTATAAGAACTATCATACTCCAGCCTCCAACATTTCTTTATGATGATTCAATAAAACAGTTCATTTACTATCAGCATCCAAGTAGTAATTGTCTTGCATTCTTCTGAGAGAATAAAGATTTTGACTAAGAAGTTTGCAAGCTTATCTTAATCTTCTTACTGAATTAATATGCTAAAAGAAAAACTATTCTATTTGCATTCTATCTGCAAGAATAAAATTATCACTCCCACTTCTTCGAATGGATACAGATTTTTACTGCATAGACTTTTAAAAATTACATAATATAGCACCAAAAAAAAAAATAAAACCAACACACACACCCCATATTCAGTATGGCAGAGGCTCCCTCGGTGGAGGAATTCAGATTGTGATTACCAGAACAAGCAACATCCTCCAGTCTTACTCCTCTACTTCCCCAGAATTAGAAGCCTCAGTTACTTTTTTACTTTTATAAGTAGCCAAGGACACTAGAGTTTTCAGCATCTGAACTGACATTTAGCTAAATCTTTGACCTCATTCCACTTCACCATTTCAAGCTGCAGCAGAGATTGCTCAATTGCTTTTCATATAAACCTAAACCCAGATAATACTTTTTTTTTTTTTTAAATTTTGCATTATATCATGTTTTCAAGGTATCACTCTGTAACAGTTTAAGAAGAATACAAGTCATATATGAAATAAGGAAGACATCGATAGTAAAATAACACACTTAGAAGCTGTAGCCCATGAAGTGCTATCCACATAAAAAGCTACGGAGAAATAATATTCTATATTCTGAACTATAAAGACCTGCGGTCTGCTAACTCAAGTAAAATTCATAGTAAAATTCAGTCTTACATCAAAAAACACTGATGCATCTTTTAACTATTATTTGCCTACAGATTATTTCTCACTACAGTAAAGTAACCTTATGCAGTTAAGGATCCTCGTACGTTGATTTGCTGGGAGGTCCAGAATTGCTATTACAAGATGGCTTTTTCTTTCTTATTTATTTAATCTTTTCATGTTTATGAAAATACTTGCATGAAAACAACACTTTTTCAATCACACAGTGATCTCTTGGGAAGGTATGCTGAAAGCTTTATTCATCTCTCCCAAAGTGAAAAGTCCACACTGGTGATATTACTGATCAATCAAAATTATGTACAATAACTTGTGGGCATCTCTTCAGTGTGATTGAGTTAAAAGCCTGCTATGTTTTCATCTTCGTACTTTCTTCATAACTAGTCACTAGGCCAGCACAAATAATTACAGGACTCAGTCTGCTCCTTGAGCAAAACTGCCAAAATAGTCCAAAGCAGGTCTTGGAAATAAAGCAAAAGCACTTAACGCTGTGGCTGGCCACGACTAGACAGAAACAAAAGGAAAAATGAGAAACATGGAAGAAAGCAGACTTTCACATTTGTTTATCGTCACATTTCAAAACACATAACTATGTATAACATTCTTCCCAGTAAGCAACAGAACAATCTGTCACAAATATTAAAAAAATAAACATTCAGGTAAAAATAATAGCCCTGTCAAGCCAGACAGACAAGTAGCAAGCAGTTGGAAAGGTTTCTTCCTGCCTCTAGTCCGAGGAACGTATCCTTAGCAAACTCCTAAAGCCCTTTTAAGAATTTGACTTCTTCAGAGACCCCAGAAGGCCATCATTGCTGCTCATGATCTTCTCTTGTCAAACCGCACATATATAACCCTAAAAGTAGGCAACCTCTCTGAAAGACAACAAGCAAAGATGCCTCTGAAATTCCCACCATATAACAACAAAATGACTTATTGAATCGAGTTGACAGGTGACTACAACTAGGTACAGGAACAATGGTACGGCATCAATGTAATTACAGTAAAACAAAAGACTGTAGAAGAACCAAAATCCACATTAAAAAGCAGAGGCTAGAAAGTCCTGGCCACGTGTAGATGACAAGAAGCTGACAGACTTATTAATGGGAGCATGACTGACAGCAATGAAGGTGAAAGAATCCCTCATAAAAAGTCACAAACTTAAATGATGGAAAAATATCACCCGAAGGAGCCAACACTGCTTTTGCTAGATAGTTTTGCTCTTTCATCTAAATTGTCATCAACATCTCTATTTTGCTGAGCTGAACTCTGGCCAGCTCACTTTCGACTCATATAAAATGAAACAGCCATGCCGTGCTGTTGATCTTGGCTGCAGAGTGGAACACTGAGGATGTTTGCAATGCCCTTCACTGGAGAAATGTAGTTTTTACCATAACTGTAATTTCAAATACAGGCTGTTTCGAAAAGATGGACCCAGTTTCAAGGAGCATAAAACCAAATTGGGTCTTTACCATTTGATTTGGTACGTGCTACAATTTTCTTCAGAGGAAGGGGCTGAGAACTACGCAGCCCAAATACACTAATTGCTGTGCTAGGTCTCAGCCAACAGCCAGTAATAAGCAACATATAAATAGCATACATATTAATGAAATAATGAAATGTATCTCTTAACATACTGATTTGATACAGATTGCATAGAAAATTCACAAGGAGAAATACCAGCAAATCTCCAAGCAAAGGTCTGTACAGAGTCCTATATCACACTGTGACAAAATCATTAATATCACAGGTGGCACCTGACAAAGGCATAGTTTCCATTTCCAAAGAAACAGAACCACTTATTTTAATTAAGAAAAATAGCCAGATGAACTGCTGCATAGGAGAGGAATTGAATGAGTTTGGGGACTGAAGCGTTAACCTTCCTGAACCCTCTTGAAAGCAGAGGCTGGCAAATAAAAACGCTTACCCTCCACCAAGAAAGGGATCTGGATGCAGAGGGAGGAATTTCTGCCTGAAGTATACAGGGTGCTTAAGGACAAGCAACTTTTCTAGAGAGAACAGAGAAGCAGCCAAATACACAAGCAAGACCTTCTGCAAAGGCCCTCTGCAGCTGAGAGGAAGGATGTCCCATGTGAAGGACACACGACTCAAGTCAGGAGAAGCAGCAGAACTGACTTGTCAGGGTTGGTGGCTGCCAGGAAGGCTGTTTGGCAGACAGACATCAGGGTGCATCCTCAAACCCTCAGGGTTTGAGTGTGACACACTGCAAATCCTTAGTGCACAGAGTGGGAATTCATATGGGTCTGATACGTAAAGCTTTGAGGATTCCTGTAACATTGACAGGTTTGAGTAATTACAGGAATAGCAGGAAGAGCAGATACTTGTAATGAGAACTATTGTGAACTGATGGACTGGTCAGATGCATGATTATATTTAGATTTCTAGCTGTTGGATAGCTATGCCCAGCCATTTCCCAGTTAGCTATACTCTGGCACAACTCTGTTTGTCTGAGTAAAAGTAAACCTGAGGAACAATTTTGGTATCTATTGAGCTACTGACTACTAAGGTTAGAATTCCTTCATGATAAGAGAGAATAACCAGCAGCTGCACCTGCATAACGAAATACCAAACTTTTTCAAGTGATACAAGGGCTTTCAGCAGCACTGAATATCATCAGAAAGAGAAGCAAATCCTTATAAATATATGATGAGACTTCCCTGAAGAAAGACAACAGAGATACAAAGCCTTATTCCTATCCTCTGCAAAATCTTGCTTGAGAACTCCACATTAAACTATCAGCATGAAAAGGGCTAAGAGATGAGAAACACCAAAATTATTTTTGTCCCATTTTCAAAGTAATCAAGCAATACAGATAATAACATATGGACAACTGTGCTGACTTACAACAAAGGTCAATAAGGTGCCTGGGTTTACAGGCATGCTTCTCCTGAGGTATCCTCTTTGTTTTCAAGTATCTGCATTTCAGGTACTCTTAGAGCCAGCAATTCTATTTCTGCATCTAATCGCAGTAGCTGGATTTTTCCTTCTGTGAGTTTGTACAACTGCTCTTAGAAGCGCCACTCTGACAACCACAACATCCAGTGACAATGTAATTATCCAGCAAAAGAAAAAGCACTTCCTTTCATTTATTCTGAACTTCTTCACACTGTGAGAAGTAGGTGTGAAACAACTTGCCAGGCAATGTTATGAATGTTACAGAAATACATAAAAAGAAATTGGACTCATTCATAGATCAAAAAACAATCCCAAACTTCTTAATACAAAGACAGTGATTTCCTCAGGAACCTCCTGAGCCACAGATCATGGGTGGTTAGGAGAAGTTAGTTATGGGTAAACAGGATTAAATGCTTGCCCTGTCCTACAGATCATCTGCTCCAGGACAATGCTGAGTACTTGCACTAAGTTGTGCTCTGAACCACTGTAGCCATGCCTGTGTTCTCGATTTGAAAAACAAAAGCAACCTTCCCCAACAACTACAAACTTCTGTATCTTAAAACTGAAGTTAATTCATCCCAAGCCATGGACTCTTCTGTACATGATTTTTCTGTCGTTTTTTAACTACTACTAATCAGATTCCATTTTGGTTTAGAAGGAACGGATACAGCAGAGGAGAACTTAAATTCTTCAGTAAAATATTTCCCAGTAAATTAACCCTCTCACCTTGACACCTCTTGACACACTTTGACACACTTCACCTAGCAACTCCCTTATCTGATCCTGCCTGATGTACAGGGAACAGTTCACCACTAAGTTACTGGTGCATGGCATCCCATTTAACAGCTTATCTTCTACCTCTTAAGTCACAGACTCCACAGCAAGGCCGGCCACTCACTCTTCTGTCACCTCGTTCCCTCAGAGACTGTCTAAACATCTTCTCATTGAGCTTCTTGCTCAATGTCGTTTTCTTTTTCTTGGGTCACTATTTGGGAACTGAGTCCACCCAGCAAGATAAACAAAATTTTTCTGCCTCTCCTTATAAGAGGAGTATATATACTTTCCTCATTTTTTTTCCTTTTTTTTTTATCATTTATATGACTTATGTTTTCTGTCTTGTTACTATTTCTTTGAGTATATAACATTTACACTGGAGAACGCCAATTTAAGAATTGCAATATGAAATGGAGTTGGAGTGTAGCAAGTGGATAAATCCTGTGTAATCAAAATTGATTCTGCCTAAGTTTCCACTAAATATGTGGCATTAGCAGAGATCAAATTGACTCCCCCTTTCACAGTAAACTCTCATTCACCTTGGAATTTGAAGTCTTTCCTCAAAGAAAGTTGAAGCCTTTCCTTGATCCATAACAGTTACACAGAGAAGCTAAGATGACCATCAAGGAACATTTTGCATATTTGTGATATGAAGATCACTCCCTTTCATGATTCTGTATTGCGTTTATGCGGCAGAGTTTTGGTAGCAGGGGGGCTTCCATGAGAAGACATCAGGAGCTGCCCCCTTGTTCAGCAGAGCCAGTTCCAGCCAGCACCAAAACAGACCTGCCGCTGCCCATAGCTAAGCCCATCAGTGACATTGGTGGAACCTCTGTCATAACACATTTAAGACAGAGTAAAAAAACACTGCATAGCAGCTGTAGGAGAGGAATGAGAAAAATGAGAGAGAAAGAGACTGCAGGCACCAAGATCAGTGAAGAAGGAGGGCAGGAGGTGCTCCAGGTGCCAGAGCAGAAATTCCCCTGCAGCCCGTGGTGCAGACCATGGTGATGCGGGTTGTCCCCCTGCAGCTCACAGAGGTCCACGCTGGAGCAGAGATCCACCTGCAGCCCGTGGAGGACCCTACACCTGAGAAACTTTAGATAGGGTCTACTGGACCTTTTTTTTTCTGGCAGTAACACTGATCAAATGCAGAAGTTGTTCTAGGGCTGTACAGTGATGAAATTCATAATTCAGGTAACACTGGCCAAGACTTCTGTAAGCTGGTGAATGTGAATTCAAAACATTAACATCTCATTCTGAATTGCTAATGGAAAGCTAACATTTGGGCCTTTGAGAGTTCCTATTGTGGAACCCAAGCAATTAGTCAGATCCCACAGTATAAGTTAGAGTTCTCCTGGATTGTTCTGCAGCTGGACCCATCATCTAATCAGAATCAAATTGGTGTTGACTCAAATATTCCTGGGCCAGAAGGGATTTTATACCATCCACACTATATTTGCTCACACGCAGCATACAGTACATTTCATTTAACTCATTCATTCCTTCATCAGTCCAATAATATTACACAAGATGGTTTTACAGAAGTTTTCTAATTACTAGCATTGATTAAAATGGATGAATGTTCACATACACAATGCTATCTTGAATTAGATTTTTTTCCAAATACCGTTAAAGCTTCATGTGGGCATTCTCATTCCCAGTTTTATAGTGTAACTGTGTAAAAAGAAAAACTATATCTTACTACTGTATTGTTTTCTCTGACATTCCACTGCTCAAACACTGATGAGATATTTTGGTACATTCAGTATTGATGGCGAGGCCAATGCCTTGCTCACTTCTGCTTCTTCCTCCCTATACTATACTGCTCCATTGCTATTAAGTTTTATGAAAATAAGTGGAATTATGGAAAAGTATAAAAATCCAAAGGAATAATGTAGGAAAACTAATATATATAATGATGTTCTGAAAACAAATAATGTTCTGCTGTTGAGAATAAACTGCCTTAGTTTTCTCCAGCTTTTCCAATTTTTACCAAAGAAGTTCAACATTATAATGATTTCTAACAAAACAAAGAATTAATTTTAATTATTCAACAAATGAGAAAAATCTCATTTCTTTATTTGCATCAAAAGGCTTTTTAGAAGTCCCCTAGGGAATCGGTTGTGTTTTTGCATTTAAATAACCTCAAAAGGTGCTAATTGTTTCAGACACTTGAGCCCCAAGACCATTATCACTTAAATTTATTGATGCAAACTACTTACTATTTTGTTGCCTCTCATTTTGAGAGGAAGATGTGCTGTAGTAGATTTACAAGGCATTTGCCAGTTGCGGCTCAAGTACGAAATGAAGAGCTAAGGGAGATTGGCAGGCTCAACACAGTCACTAATGTCAATTGTTCAATTTTGTACTTTCCTCATCTTTCTTTTTCTCCCTTTCATTCATCACCATTTTTTATTACATTACCATAAATAGCCTATGTTTTCATAGATCATACCAGATCTAGTCATACTTTGTTAGACTATCTCAGATTTCCATTCATTTTTCCATTCATTCCCTGTGTTTTTTTTAATATAGGGAAGAAGTCACAAAAGTGAAAAAGAGGTGTGTGATCACATTTAAATATGTTTGGTTTCCTTTTCCAGATCTAGAGTATGAGCACTGCAAAAAAATAGGATTTTCAGCATTAACAATCAAAAATAATAAATCAAAACAATACAGAAGTACTTCATTCCATGTTTAGTAAAATAATTCTCTAATTGCCTTTAAAAAGTTGAGTTTACCAATGTTCTCCTCTTCTTATGTCTACTATTGACTACATACTTGTTTTTAATAGGAGGATTGTTTTTTCCCAGGTGTTCTGGTTTTGGCTGGGATAGGGTTAATTTTCTTCATAGTAGCTTGTATGGGGCTGTTTTGGATTTGTGCTGAAAACAGTGTTGATAACACAGGGATGTTTCAGTTAGTGCTGAGCAGTGCTCACACATAGTCAAGGCCTTTTCTGCTTCTCATATCACCCCACCAGCGGGTAGACCAGGGGTGCACGAGGAGTTGGGAGGGGACACAGCTGGGACACCTGACCCCAACTGACCAAAGGGATATTCCACACCATATGATGTCATGCTCAGCAATAAAAGCTGGGGGAAGAAGACGGAATGGGGAAACATTTGGAGTGATGGCATTAGTTTTCCTAAGTAATCCTTGTGCATGATGGAGCCCAGCTTTCCTAGAGATGGCTGAACACCTGCCTGCTGACAGGAAATAGTGAATGGACCTGTTGTTTCACTTCGTTTGTGTGCACGGCTTTCACTTTACCTACTAAACTGCCTTTATCTCAACCCAAGAGTTTTCTCACTTTTATTCTTCTGATTCTCTCCCCCATCCCACCGGGTTGGTAGGTGAGTGAGCAGCAGCATGGTTCTTAATTTCTTAATTACTGGCAGGGATTAAACTGCAACACCAGGTCATTTTGGGAGAAGGAAAAAGCACCTAATGCAGGGAAAGGTCACCATCTCTGAATTATTGACTTGCTTCTTTTCAGCACATTGAAAATTGTCGCGTACTAAAAATGGTGAAACTCCTTTTAACTGTAGCTATGCTCTTTGCAGCAAATAAAAGGAAGGACTGAAATAAGAAGAGAATATAGAAGGAGAAAATCCAAATTTATAAGTAACAATCAAGAAGCTCCATCTTGTAGATGGAAGAAGATGGAAGCGTACTAGTGCAAAAGATTTGAAGTAACAGCTATATGCCTGGCATCCCGCTCTTGAGTAATAAGCTGCAATTGAAACCAAGACAGGAGTGCAATAACACTCCGAAAAATCACTTGGCCCTCAGCAATCATCAAGAATCAATTATGGAGGAAATCTGATATATGACTTATTTCTCTCCCATCACGTACTCGCTCCTGAAAAATACTCCAGTTTAAAAAACAAAACAAACAAACAAACAACTTTCTTGATATTTTTCTGACATGAAGTTAAAATCAGACATTATTCTGAGTTTGAGAAGATATAGAAAAAGAGCTCTTCAGTAGCTTTCTGGTTAAGAGTGTCATGTTGAAATAAAGTCTCCTGTATGTGCCTCAGTCATATGGCAACAGGGCTTGTCTCTCAGTGCGTGCAACCACAGAAGTTTCTCAATAAACCTTCACCAGGGATGGCAAAAGGCACAGATGACCCTGAGGTCCTTCAGAAATGTTCTTATATTATAGCTTCTGAAAGTCATTTACCTAGAAAACATGAGAAGATCTCTTAAGCTATCACAAGGATGTCTGTGTTGTTTTTGAGAACGAATTTGAATTTTAATCAAAGGTCAGAAAGCATCTGGTATTTTTGGAAAATAAGATTAAACTCTTTTCCTTTAGAGGATGATGTTCTTCATGAAGAGTGCTAAGCGGTACAAGTAGTTCCCAGTATGGCTTTTTCTGAAGTAATATTGTTTAATTTTTTTTTTTTTTTCTTTCTTTTCATTCCCCAACAAGAATTTTAGAAACACAGACACAGGTCAGAAGAACAATACAACTGAAAAAGAGTTTTAAAAAGGGCTTAATAAATTAAGAAGAGCAAAAATAAATTTCTTGACCCGAAGGTGTAATATTCTTCAACGCACATCTATGATTTTTAATCTTTCTTTGATGTAAAACAGTTGAACTTTGTCTATAGTGAATAAAACTCTGCTAACCTAATTTAAGGAGGAATAACGTGTGATTATTTGGATATGCTACCATTTAAGGTAGCCCATAAAAGCCAAATTAAGTTCTTGTATGTTTTAATTTGGCTGAAATTAATGTAGCACCAGACTACAATAATTCATCATTTTATAGAAGTCTCAGACTGGAAATGGATAGAGTGCATACCAGCACAGGTAAGCATCATTGATGCTTTTCATTTAATGCCTGGTAAAAGACATAGTGTGGAGAGAACATAATTTTATTTTAATCACTGCCCAGATGGCTTGACATTCAGTGCATGAGTAGGCACAGTGCTTCACAGTTGACAGGTACCAAAAACCCTCAAAATCCAAGTATCGGTTAGGACCCTAGCTCCTTTTTCCCCAAGACCAGAGTATCTTCTTGCTCCCCCAGGCTGAAAACCAGATTTATGCATGGTGACTTGGGCTTGCCTTAGCTATGCTTGACAGTGGCTTTCTCCAGTAAGTGGAATATGCCTGCAATGGCTATCGCACTCTAAAACTTTCTCCTGACCCAATGGGCCATCATATTTAGAATATAATAGAATCATTTCAGTTGGAAGAGACCCTCAGGATCATCGAGTCCAACTGTAACCTAACCTAACTCTAGCACTAAACCATGTCCCTAAGAACCTCATCTAAACACCTTTTAAACCCCTCCAGGGATAGCGACTCCACCACTTCCCTGGGCAGCCTGTTCCAATGGCCGACAACCCGTTCTGTGAATAATTTTTTCCTGATATCCCATCTAAACCTCCCCTGGCACAACCTGAGGCCATTTCCTCTTGTCCTGTCACTTGCTACTTGGGAGAAGAGCCCAACCCCCTCCATGCTACAACCTCCTTTCAGGCAGTTGCAGACAGCGATCAGGTCTCCCCTCAGCCTCCTTTTCTCCAGGCCAAACAGCCCCAGTTCCCACAGCCGCTCCTCATCGGACTTGTGCTCCAGACCCCTCACCAGCTTCACTGCCCTTCTCTGAACTCTCTCTAGTACCTCAATGTCCTTATTTCATGCAGTGCAAATTGTCACAATAAACTCTGTTATTCACAGGAAAACTACACATTTCAAATATCTTCCCATTTCTTGGAATGTTTTGGAAAAAGAGGGACTTTTTTAAATTAAGGAAAAAAAAAAAAGTAGCAAATTGATCTGAAGCACCTGAGAGACTGAACGCACTCCTGGTTCAAACCCACTGTAACAAATGGTGTCACCATATGTGACATCATTGTGCCGCAATGGTGAACTATCCATTTCCCACACACACAAGCAGTTCCTGTGTGCAGAACAAGGCAGGAAGACAGACAGGGACACAGGGACTCCTACTGGAACTGGCAGACTGACACAAACCTGAGGTGTCACAGGCTTAGCTGCAACAAGGAACAGACTCAGAGTTGAGCGTCAGAGGCAAAGAAAAGAAAAAGAGCAGCCCTGGAAGTACAGAGACACGTTGGAATGGAAATATGTTTAAAAAGGATTCAAACTTCATGAACTCTATGGGCATGGTCATCGCACATATTTCTTTAAGCCTGTTATTTAATAATGTGCCCAATATCATTTTAGTTTTTCCTACTTAAAGGCTCACCTTGATCTAGTTGGGTTTTATATTCCAGGAAACTAATTAGTAGAGATTAGGAACCACTTCAAAAGCATGGAGTGGTGGTTCTGTCTGACTTGTGGTCCTGTCACACGTGGACACTAAATTTCTCTGGTTTTAAAGGTACGCAAGCAAGATATTGCCTCCATGCTGCAAACTGCAACCTGGTTTAAAAAGAGCTGGTCCTTTGCAAGATCAAGACAGGCTAGCAGACTGCTAAATAAATCCTCGATACTCACGCTGAACAGCATAGTATAGAATTTCTGTAAGCAGAATGACCAATGCTCTTCTCTCTTGGAGCACCCAGAGTGAATCTTAATTAAGCATGCCAAGAACAGGGCATTACTCACCTTGATGTATCAACCCTTGGGGGTTCCCTCTTTATGCTCCAGAAAAAACAGGACATGTTGAACAAAAGTCAAGTAGAGCTGGGCTGCATGCAGGTGAAATGCCCACAGAGAGCACAGATCAAATCTACAGTCAGTCCCAGATCAACCTTACAGATGTTTAAAAGCAAATACATTCAGTGCAAGTCTGGAAACTGCAAACAATCCATACTAGAAGACAAGACCTCCTAGCTTGTCCATCTTATCCTAATTAGGTCATCCTAATTTTCTTTCTTAGTCACCTAGTTCAGTTTGTTAAATGTGGTATATGCTTGCGACACATTCACAACTCATTTGTTCAACTCCTTGTGTGCTTGCCACCCAAGGTGAACTGTAAAAGGTGCTACCCAGAAAAGAACCCGTTTTGTTTCTGTGTGCACTATTCACCTTTATAATAAAATCCCAACACGAACTCCCTCAGACATGTCCCACTGAACTAGTAATTCCTGCGTTTTGTGTCTAACCAAACCATACAGAAGTCTCATTAACATGTACCATGAAGAAGTTCCAGACCACCAAGTGCTCCACTGGTTTGTCTGGTTACCTTCACACTGTTGTTATATTTGGCACCTCACTGATCGCTGCAATTAGTTTGGCACCTAATGCTCTGCTAGACACTGCTACCCTGTAGGCAAAGCTCATATGCACAAGCAGAATTCACAGCTGTGTAAATTGACTTTTTTGGACTTGTCTAAACTCTACTAAAAATGGCTCGACCAATCTCTGCTAGACTCTAAAATAACTAAACTCTACTAAATCATCATAGTTGTAAATTCTCAGATCAGTTTTTCTTCTGTCTTTTCTGCCTTAAAAATCTCCATGATTTTTCCAGACTCACATAGTCCTAACTTATAATATCTCATGAAAATATCAAGCTACTTGAAACAGCCTGCTTTCTGTTACAATATGTACTCCAACAGACCTAAATTGCTTTAAGATTGCACAGGAAACTGATCAGATTCTTGACATCCCTTTGCTAAATAAGTACAGGCTGTCCCCCAGAATCCTAACAGGTTGAAATGGTATAAAACACTAACGGGACGATTTCAATCATTTTGTAAAGTGTGGCTGACACCACATTGTCAAGTGAAGAAAAAGTACTTTGTACAGCTCTGGATCAATTTTATTTCTTACTATGACATGAGAAATGTAAAAGAAAATGTGTGAATGAGTTAAAATTTTCTTGTTGTTTTTTTTTTCAGCAACAAACTGAAGGAAAATGTGGAAGTCCTGACCAGGTGAAATATCAAATTGACAATGAACCTGCCTAGTGAAACCTTTCTTATAATGAGCCAGTGCTCTGGATACCTTAATAGATTTTAAATATCTTACTTAAGTACAACACACAGAGTGCCTCAAGGGGAGGAAAGATGTTACTGTTTTCTAGTACAAAGTAGTGGTGTAGTAAAAGAGACCTAAATAGGTTTTCTGTTGGTTACCTGACGCTGCATAAAAATTGAAAACTGTGGAAAGTGTTGGTGCAGCAGGGAGGCACAACATCTATTTAAGAACCAGTAGAGAAAATGCATACTAACAAGCCTGTACATAGGATTTCAAGGTTTTGAGAAAATACAAGAGCAGACACACTCCAGTGCTGTAGGCCAGATGGCACAGTAGCACCAAGAAAAACATTTTCTACTTAGGCTGTGGTCAGAAAACATCACCTGGCTGCCACCCTTCCACATCTCACTGGGAAGAGTCAATGTGAGTGGTTCCCACTGCAGGCAAAGCAAATTTGACCAATGACAGTTGATAATGATCGATGTTCACATACAAGTCAGCTGACCTCACACATCATCCTTTCTACTTTGGCAAATCGTGATGTGTATGTACGTGTGTGCGTGTGTTGGTGCATGAATGCAGGAGGAGGGACAGATGGAGGAGGACGACAGCATTGCTGGTTGCCACAGATCTTCCTGCACCATTAATTCAACCGCTATGCTTTGAGGGTGAATGACAACACAGCAGTCAAAAGGACATTCTCCTTTCAACACCCCATATCTCAGCCTTCAAGAATGACAGTTTACCAACAGGCTTGTACATACTAATCATAAAAAAGAAACACATGAGCAAACAAACAAAACCCAACAAACACATACAAACCAGAAAAAAAAAAAAAAAAAAAAGGAGAAAAAACACACCACCACACAGACCACCCAGCCAATGTCTCCCGCAAATGGAGCTGGTAGCATGAGTCAACTTGCTGAGCTAAGAAGCACATGGTGATGACCATGAAACAGACCCTTCCTCAGGCATAGTAGCTACTGTATTCCTTAGCAACACTAAAACCAGTAAAACAAACAAGGCTAGATTCTCCCACTGCCTTCTGCTGGCATTGCCAGATGCAAACTGATGGGAGACTGAGCGAGCGCGGGCTTCCAGCATGCTCAAAATGTAGTTAAAGCTACTGTATGAGTTGGAAGATAGGAGACCCACGCCAAAGGAGGAGAGACAGGCAAAGACGGATATTAATCATAAAATGCACAATATTAACATGGATTTGGGTGGCATATGGTGTGTTAGCATGCAAACGTGTGCCTGAGTTTAGGGGGGAGAGTAGGGGAAAAGTGTTGTGTGTCTCCCCTAACCACACAAGCTTATTCACTCCTTTAAGCTCAGCCTACCAGATTTTTTCCAACAGATATCAGTTAGAAGTAGATATGATGAAACAACTACGCCTCCAGATTTCAGTGAATTTAAAGCATGAGAAGTTCTATGATAACAAAACTCTACTGAGGGAAAGGAAATAGAAAATTCGTCCACTGCTTTCTTCATGGTGGTGTTTGTAATCACTTCTGACAATTTATTCATAATCAGTGTGTTCATCCATAAACATTAGAAACAAATATGAACATATTTAATTAAGTAAATGAGATCATAATAGAAAACTCTTGAATTTAGAAAAAATTTGACTACAAGAGTAATTTGCAGTATTACTCTGAGAAATTATTCCTTGAGTTTGTATTTTAACATTCAATTAAAATACAAAAGGCTTTTCAGTAGTTAAGACGTGGTACACAGACTACTGATAATCAAGTTCTGAGCACTGTGTGCTTCTGCTCTATACCACAACATATGGAAAACAGATTATCTCACAGTTTACAAAATACTAGTTCTTCTTTTGGCTAGCTCCTGGCAATGTAAAAGAGATCCTTTAAAGTAATTTTGGTGGTTTTTCAACTTTTTTGTGCAATAACTCTATCAGGTATATTATAAGCAACTTCGTACTTCACCTGCTTATTCCTCACAGAGTAGAAATCATTTGCCTTCTAATGCAATTGTTTATCACTTTCAGTGAATTTGCACACACACCTTGAAACGTCATTTAATGGTCTAGTTTGGTCTTTTCAAAAAAATTTAGCAGCATTAGTTCCTATACTTTCTCATCTTCAGTAAACATCGGATAAGTTCCTAATTTCAAGTTCTCAGGGTCCTGCAAATAGCATGCTATGATTCCAAAGGCCATTTAATTAAAAGCATGTAAACCAGTACTACTATTTTATGAAAGACCTGTGAGAATTAATTTAATATGAAGTATTATTTTAGCATAGGACAATCATTTTTTTCCAATAAATCACATTCTTACACGGTATCTGCATTAAAAGTAACACACAGATTGTGCCAGACTGTGCAAAAGAATGCTTTCTGTTTAGGAATAATAAAACAGAAGTGATATTGGCACTGCTTTAATCAGTTATAAATAATTTAGTTGCCTGCCATTTGCAAAGAAGTCCCATTTTAAAACTCTGCAGAGTTTCTGTAAGCACTCCTATTAACATTATTCACTCTGGGACTTCAAACTTAAAATACTTATGATTGAGTAATGTCTTTGAAAAGATATTTCTTCCGCTTAATGAAAAACGCTTATTTTGTGTGGGATAATTTTGTTTCCTTTTAATATAAACCACAAAAATGAGCATCAAGGACCTGAGTAGAAGATACCTTTTTTCCATCTGAGCATCTAGACAGATTAACGGTTTGAATTTAACTCAAATAATTTCGGGATGCCTTTAGCAGAAAAAGAGAAGCATACCTTATCCAGAACATCTTTGGCCTGGTAGTTAAAAAACTCTTCTGAGCGTCAGGACTGAATTACCTCAAGCTGAGAAGAGACACAAACATGAGGCTCTAAATATCAGCTAATGCTCTAAACACAAAGGTCAAATTCAGCTCAGCCTCCTTCTATGCTGAGTCAAACCCCTGCCAGCGAGTGCTTGTCAGACTAACCCTTTTTAGATTCGTATCTAAATGCAATAACTCCTTGATGCCATTGATCCTCAAAGAAAGAGTTTGGTGATGTACAAACATAAAACTCTCTTTTGATGTCATTGATTAATTCTATAAGAAGCTAGCACAGTAGAGAATATTAGCTTAGAATTCAGTAAGTTACAGTAATGATTCAGGAGCTCCTCAGAAAGTTCCAAAAGGCGAAAGCTGAATGAGATACAGGGAACATTAAGGCCACACCACAAACTGTGGACACAAGTGGAAAAGGACAGAGGCCAGGACTTCACACCTTGCCGGATCTCTCAAAGACACAGTTTTCTCCTTCAGGGAAGTTATAGAACAGCAAACTGAAGTGCTTAGCTCGTAACTCATTTACCCAAGCTCAGCCAAATTAAATTGTTATGTTTGTACACTGAAGGGCTGGACTGCCCTTCAGTGGGGCCTTGACAAGATGAAGGCACGGATTGACAGCAGGCTCATGAATTTCATCAAGGCAAATCCAAAGTCTTGCATATAGGAGAAATGAGCTTTGTGCAACAGTTCAGGCTGGGGACTGAGAAGCTATGGAGCACTCTTTGGGAAAGGAAAGTGGGAGTCTGGTGGACAAGAAGCTGAACACAATTCAGCAGTGTGCCTGTGCAGCAGCAAGTGCCAACTGCAGACTGGTCTGTGTTAGCAAAAGCATAGCCAGTGGTTTGAGGAGAACAACGATTCCCTTCTAGTCATCACTGCTAAAGATGCATTTCGAATTGCGTGCTCGTTTTTGAGCCTTCAGATACAGAAGAAATACTGATAAACAGGAGAGAATCCAAGGAGAGGCAGCGAGATGATGAGAGAGCACACAATGCATGAGAATGGCTGAGGAAGGTGGGCTACTTCAGCCTCAGGAGGATACGGCTATCATGGTCTCTAATTACAGCCTTCTGGTCCCTAACAGGGGGAATGCAAAAGGAGCCAGTCTCTTCTCATAGGTGACCAGCGAAGGAGGTCACAGTCCCAAGCTGCAGCAAGACAAATTCTGATTAGATTTAAGAGGAAAAGGGGCAAACAGTGATCAAGCACTGGAGCAGGTTACCTAGATAACCTGGGGAATCTCCATCCTTGGAGAATTTCAACACTGAACAGGAAGAAGTCATGAGCAAGATGATGTATCTTCAAGAGCAGCACTACTTTGAACAGTATGTTAGACTAGATGACCCCCAGAGGTAGTTTTCAATCAAAATTAATCTATGAAGTTTCAACTACAAGTAGCCATAGGAGCCAAAGCAAAGCAAGAAAGGCAAAATCAGCCTCACAACGCCATGGCCAGTCACAGCAGCCTCTAACGTAGCACATACCCTAGCTAACCCAGCAGTAATTCCAACACCAATACAACAAAAGTCTGCAAAATTTTGAGCACCACCCATAAGCTCTGAAGAAAATAGGATCTTCACCCCATTTTTTGGGATAAAGCTGTGTGGTTAAAGACTGGAAGATTTCTAGGCTAAGGCTTGTATCACACCTTTCCACTGACAAAAAGAATCACTTTGCATTGGGCAAGCTGAAGATGACTTTGGCTAGCATTTACTTAAGACAGCAATAAAAACATATCTAAAATGCTTGAGAAAAATTGACATGGTTCATTTTCACAGAACAGAATGATCTCCTGCTCTCATGTAAGATTTTATTTGAAATCTTGTTTTTTTGTTTTGCTTTTTTAAATTACGTTTCCATCATGATTCGTTCTCTGCTAGCATAAAGAGCATTATTTACAAATTGCTATGGATAGCTGGACAATTGGTATCATCTGCTGTTTCCTTTGTACTAGCATCAGACTGTTTTGCTGCAATTTTTCTAACTAGATGAATTTCAATTTGTGTAGTTAAAAACTTTTTCTTTTTTCTTTAAAACATTATTTAGTCAAGCAAGTGATGTCTATGTTTTTTTTTCATTTTTTATGCACTTCTTCATCCAACAACGTCAAAAAAGCAAGGAAAAATACAATATGACAATATTTAGTCCACAAACACAGGATATGTCACCTTTTGCTGAGGTCCCAGGATAATTCCTCTCAAGTCAGAGTTTGCAAAATCTTGTAATCATTTAAAAGAAATATTGAAATACTATAATAATTTAAGGTATGCATAACTTAATGTAATTACAACTTCCCCTAGAAAACATCAGATTGTCTAAGCTATATTCCTGGAAAGAAGGCATCTGCTAATCTTGGTAAACAAAGCGGAAATGTAGGATTTGATTTAGATTAAACATGCTTAATATCCATTCATTGCTTTTCTCAGGACTATTTCTTGAACTGGGACCAGCCCCAGAAGTTGCCAACATATGCTACACCCTGTGTAACCAAACCCTTGCTCCCCATCACTCCACTCCCCAGCTGTAGAGTGCACGGTGTTTCACACTGGAGTTACTACTGGTCAGGAGACATACAGAAACCTGCAGCTACAAGAGAACAACACTTAAATGTAGTTCCTGTGTTTCAGCATCAGGGTCTTGTCTTTCAGGTGAGTACTACACTCTATAGAGCAAGGAGGTGGAAAAATAGGATTGGAAAGATTTAGTTTGGGGTGGAAAAATGGGTGGGAACAGAGAGATGGTAAAGTTCGGAAAGGTAAGGGAACCTGAAACAGTCCAGCCAGACAAGAATGGCACTGAGTGAATCTGGTGAAAATACCCATCATCTAAATTGTGTCTGTCAGCCCTTGTCCTTCAAGTGAAGCTCTCATTTGAATGACTTCCTTTAGGTAAACAACTAAAATGTCATTTGATTTCCTATCATGCAATTAAAATAGGCAGGGAAATAGCAGATGACAGTTGTGCGTGCAAGAATGTACTGCCATGCAGAGTTCCCATCGCTTCCCCCAGTACTCCATAGCCCTAGCATCACTTCTCCCCTGAGACATCCCAATTGTTTTTGCCCCAATCCTTCTCTGTCACACTCTGTTGAAAAATCTTTCCCCATTCGTGCTTGCCGCATTCTTTTATCCGAGGGCTAGGCTTACTTACAGAACCCAATTAAAAATAAGTGTAATCATAATCCTTTCTGCTAAAGAGTGACAGATGTGTCTGCCTATACAGCTTCTAGCTACTTCCCTGAGAATCCTGCAATCTGTCTTAGCCATATCTCCCAGCTCCACTAATACTTAGTCCTGAGCTCAGACCTGTGTCTAACCCAACACTCGTGGTACCTTATCAATACTTCTGTCCTGCATTCCCACTGACTGGGAAAAGAGGGAAAAGAGGACATATTACAACTTTAGTTGAATTACAAGGCATGCAGTTAGCCCAAATCTTAAAGTATAAGAGGCAGGGCATGCTGCTGCAGCAGGTGAATATACAGCAAATATTCTCTGAGAAATCACTTCTGTGATGGACTTTTGAGAACTTATTAAATACTTTTCTAAGATAGCCTTGTTGTATTGCTAATTTGGATTTTTAACAAGCATCCAAAATTTTTTACTGAGCATTCAGTATCATTTTCACTTGGGAGAACATCATGTATGTTGCCTCATTATTGTATGCTCTGTTATTCAGTGCAGTTTATACAAGGCTTTTTTCAGATCTTGCATTCTTAAATGTTGGCATTCAAATAGAAAGGAAATGGTCCAACACATAGCAGTAGCGCTAGGGAAAATGTATTTTTAAGGAAATTTGCATTTGAACTTTTTTTAGTAAATGGTAATGAAAAACAGGACACAATATCCCTATGCTTTATATAGTACTATAAATGTAATCTTTCCCTTTTTTTTGTTTTCCAATAAACATGAATGAGATGCTAGTCCCAAATATTCATGACATTGAGACTAACATACTCTCTCGAATGTAACATACTTGTATTGATTTGACTGATAAATTACCCATGGAAGATAATTTAGAAGCTTCACGAGAAGAAGTATCTCACGCTGGATGCCTCCTCTTGCTTCTTCCTCATCTTTATCCTAGGCCACTGACCATAAAGAGAGGAGGATACAAGTCCTCGCATCAGCAGACACGTACAAAGCCGATGTAATACAAGGACCTTTAGGACTGTCACCAGCCAATTACCTCAGCATAGAATAGCAGCGTGCAGCAGCCGTAATAGCTTCTGTACAATTATTCCCCTTCCTCCCCAGTATTCAGCAAACACTGTAAGACCAGAGAGAGAATAACTGTCACTTTCTTGTATTCAGGAACAACCAGCTTTCTATCATCCACCTCATGCAGGTAGTACAAGTTAAAAACTTAAAATCTTTAAAAACTTTAACTAAAGGACAAGTAAGAAGTATGGCCAGTCAGCAGATGGGCAGCAGAAGAGTGCTGTAAGCCCAGCATTAAAACTCAACTGATAAACTGCAGTGCATGAATTCCTTTGCCTGAATTATCCTCTGCAAGAGAGTAGGTAATATTGTTGCATTCCTGATTATCATATTGACCTGTAGTTTGCTATCGGGCCATGCATTTTATTTCTGTATAGACTGAATTAGGTAAACTCCAGCCTTTAGTTGCTAATACGGTGGATTCAAGTTCGACAAAGTTATATGTAGGATCCTAATTCATCGCTAAACCCAAGGTTGTCATCAGCAAACACCAGAACAAACATTTTTCTGGGCCCAGAGGAGAAGATTAGTTTCTACACTTCCTAACATTTTTAGTTAATGGTGGTGATTAATCACTGGCAAAGTTAATCCCTGCTCACACACAAAAGAAAATAGCTTACTTCTGCTACCAGATTTGTCTTGTGCACTGTATATTTTTTTTCTCTTTTCTAAACATGATGCTGTCTCTTGTCAGGAGCCTGCCCTCTGAATTGTTCAAGGTAACAAAAATCCATTTCAGCCTATTGCACAACGTTGTTTATGAGCAGTCAACAAACACCAGGACGATGAAACGCATCCAAACCAATAAATCTACTGCTACTATTTGAAGCCTATGCCAAAATCTTTTCTGATAAAACAAAAGGGGAATGCATGGGGAAATTACACAAGAACTGATGCTTGAAGTCTAACTGGTGAACAAGAGAATAAGAAGGATGAACTACTGTCACTCATCACTCCATTCAGCCATCCTTAAGAAAGATGCTGCGAGGACAGATTGAGCAGCCTAAGGAACCTGATAGACTGAAAAGACTGGATCTCACTGTCAGAGCTCCCACATGCTGGAGGTGCCCAAAGAGTGAGCCAGGGCTGGGACAGCCTGACCAGGCTGGGCAAGAAGCAGATAGCACCACCATGGGAAATACATGATACTGCCACCTTCTCTGCCTTTGGTTAGTTCATGGACACCTGGGATGTGACATCTATGTTCCTGCTCTCTGGGTCTGTTACCTTCTGCCACTTCAGTGTCTCATGCCCAACAACATTGTCCTCACAAGCACAAGACTTTTAATAAAACCACCATGAGTCTGTCCTCAAAAGGGCAAATGGGAAGCAGTTTGTCAGGTCACCAAGATCTCCCCTGACAACAGTCTAAACACCCATACTCATTCATGGCAAGAAATACAGGGGTTCTTTAGGGTGAAGGTCATCTTAAATGGAGGTAGTTCCTTTGCTGCTTTTTTGAGCCCTTACTTAGAATTCTTGCCAGTTACTGAAAAATGTGAAGTTACAGTGAGCAGAAAAAGCCTAAAAGCTGTTATAACAACCCACATGCACTTTTTCCACCCATGCCCTTAACACAGCTGAAGGTACAGCTTATCCAAATGACTTAAGCTGAACTAACATCTTGCTGCTGAAGAGAGCAGGAGGCCCTGACCTTCTGCTCCTGTCACCCTCTCGGTAAATCTGGTTTTGACAGTCATCCGATCCCACGGTGAACAGACTGAAACTATAAAAGAGCAGAAAAGTATACAGGTGATTTTCTTCCATCTGATCAGTGGGTTAAATCAGCTTACCCTGAAATCAGGGGCAACCAGGCAGGGGGAAGGTTCACACAGGGAAGGCACAAGGAGTCCCCCCTTCTACAGCACTGCAAATGTGCCCTTGACCATAATTACAAAGCTGCCTCCCCGGTGTGTTTGATAACAAAAGGCATGTCTTCACATCTGCTAAGGCTGTACTCACACCTCTTCTCTTGTTTGCTGACTTTCCATTCTTTCTGCCCTAGTTTTTTTTGAGTGCTCACATACACGTATAGCCTTTCAACATACGCCTTCAGCTTCCAACTGTAATAAAAAATAAAAATTCATTTTCAAAGAACAATAATCTGGCTTTACTAGGCATCCAGCTAACTTCTGCCGTGTCTAGGCATCACTGTGAAAGAAGAAGGGCATTTAATTCCACTTAAATTTAGCTTGACAAAAAGATGATTAAACACGTAACTGTAACTAGACCCATGATTGCATACACATCAAATGGGCAGTGTTGGTAGCCACTGACACTACCAACAGTAATAGGGATTTATTTTCCTGGCAGCATTTCTGAAAGTCTTAACTTAAAAATTAGGCCACAAGATAAGGTTTTCAATAGTTCCTTGTAAAAGTAGTTTCATGAAGAATTCTTTTAATATTACATATACACGTCTGATCCTCCTTTTCCTTACAGCAGTTATTTGCTACAGTAATTTCACTATCTTCAGAGGACTTGGTTCTAACTACATTAATTTAAGTAAGTTAAAAGTAGGCCACAGAAACAAAATGAAGCATGGGCAGAGTGCAAAAAATCTTCAATAGTCTCATTTAACTTGACATATAAAATAAATATGGATTTTATTCAGGAGTATATTGTCATCTTCAAAAGATTGCTAATCCTAGAAGTCACTTTATTGAGTCTTTGGTTGGTGATTTTTAAGCAATAATTTACTTCAATTAAATGACAGCATCTTTTAATCTCAAGGAAGTGACTTGGCAGACAAGCAATTCTGTCTTTGGAGCTTTCATACATTTATTCATCTGCCTATATTTCCTAAGACTTCGGAGTTCAGTTGAAGTTTCATCCTGAATTAATGATTTGGGGAAAGCAATCTTTTGTTACAACACATAAGAAGTTAAACAAGGTGAATGTTAGGGGGAACAAGAGTAATGCGATAACTTCAGGCCTCAAAAAGAGCAGATGCAGATGCACCATAATCATTGGCCAGTGCACCTCCATGTGCCAGAGTAAAAATTAGCCCATAATAGCTATGATTTTTATGTCAATAAAACCAGAGACTTCCCTGAAAATGATACATATAACATACAAAGCTGTTAAGAGTCTTTCAAATAAGCAAAGGAGTTCAACACTGCTGATACAGTTAAGAAGTATTTCTGTGCCTAGGAGATGATGTTTAACATCACTTGGTCATAAAATCACACAAAATCATTAAATGCAGTATCAGGCACCAGACCCTGGTACACACAGCAAACTGACCATTCCTAACAGGGCTGGAGAATGCACAAAGTTCCATTCACTTGCACCAGGCTGCCATGAATTACTGTGCCCTGCTATAATACTCCATTTTTAAAATCTTTTTGCCTGCATATCGCTGGAAAAACAACAACAATGCCTGAAGCTTTCTGGTAATACTTTTTTTCCCCCCACATATTTTTCAATTTGGAAAGAGCCTTAATAGCTCCGTTTTCTATAAATGGAAATCAATTGGCAAAGGAGCAGCCCGC
This sequence comes from Caloenas nicobarica, assembly GCF_036013445.1. Classification (NCBI taxonomy): domain Eukaryota; kingdom Metazoa; phylum Chordata; class Aves; order Columbiformes; family Columbidae; genus Caloenas; species Caloenas nicobarica. The sequence continues at coordinate 99,956,660 of NC_088246.1, read as the reverse complement.
AGAAACCAGAGGTCTTTTTGTTTTGTTTTTGGTTGGGTTTTTTTTTAATTTTTTGTTCCAATGAAAATTGTTCAGCTGGAGTACATCAGGAGCCATTGAAATCTCCTTACAGAGTTTATCACATTTGCTTTCTAAAGCCAGCAATGAAAATAAGTTAAAAACCCAAGCCATCCACTTAGAAAGAAGTTTCATATTATTATGCCACACTGCTTTAATGATAAAAATTCCATACAAAAACCAAATTCCTGGGTTTATTAAAATATTCTTTTCATATGTTATACCCACAGATCATTGATCCAAACGAACTTGTTGCTCTGTTGCCTTGCCATCACCCAAGAACAGAGTTAGGAAGTACAAATAAATGGATTTCAAAATGTGCAGCAGTAATATCCATGAAATTGTTTAGCATGCCATAAGATAAAAGCATTTAATGAGGCTCTCTGACCACATCTCTTGCCATCAATCCACACGTACACCTCCACACTACTTAGCCTAACAGTTCAAGTTTCTATTCTGATCCACACATCTGTCACAAAAAAGAAGGAATTAAGCCAATCTACCATGAATTTTTCTCCTCCCTGAATCAGGGATTTCTCTCCAAGGTATGTGGGAAGCTGGGCACTGTACAACACTGAAATCCTGAAAAGCATCAGGTTCATTACATAGAGGAATTAAAATAAAAGAAATAGCGACTTCAATTGTGTGATACCTTGATGTTTGGATTTCCAGATAAGCTATTTTAATCGTAAAAAGAATGTGGTAACATACTACTAGGAGCCCTTGCTACACCTAAATAAGCAGTGAGAAATGACTTAGGGGAAAACTCCATATTTTTAAACTCAAGGTCCAACCAGCAGACAGTCCTATGATATTTTACCTTACAAGAGAGGTCATGGTGCTGTGACACAAAGAAAGAAAGAAAACAAAAAAAACCACCACAGCACACACCAAAAAAAAAAAACAGTCATCACCCTGAGAAACTGCTATGGAATCTGAAGCCTAGACAGATCTACCGCTTTTTGCTAGCAGCAAGAAGCTGTACTAAAAAAGAGGTGTAAAACATCCTGCAAGCAGGATGAAAGAGTTAGAACAGCCATTGGGATTCTCACTTTATGCATGCATACCAAGCTGAATTAGAAACTCCAGAGCCAAATAATGAAAATAAACATTCTTATGGCTATAATATTCTAAGTGAAATAACTGTGCTTATTTAGACAGTGTGTTCGTAAAATCCAAGAACTTTAATCTCTAGAGTGTAGTCCTTTCCAGGTTCAGCTTACAGCATAGGTCAGAAATTTAATTCTGTGCAACCCCAAACATCCCAATTCTTTCATGCTTACAATCTTTATCTGCACTGGCAGGTGGAGTATCTGGAAAACTTACTCATTGAGCAATGAGAACATTTAAAGCGTGTTTACCAGCATTGTCAACTGAATGACACTGAAATAAATTAGACCCAAGTTCAAAATTATTTTCTTAGCAAACTCTGAGATACATCTTATGATTGCCTACAGTTGGTTTATATTTTTAAAGATTGACTTATTTGAAAGAGGGAAAAGACAATAGGTAATAGAGACTGTGTCCATACTTTTTCCGCTTATTGTTTCTATTGCATGTGGACATGCTTTATTTTGCGGGGGAATACCTCTAAATTGTACATTAAAACATTTATAATAAAATGTATGTAGTATTGCATGTATTTGATCTATTCCTTTCTGTGGATTCTAGTATTGTATCATAAGAATATTTATATTTGGTAATAGGTAGATCTCTTCCACTTTACAGTATAAAACTGGCCATATTTCAACTTGTTTGATTTCCTAGAAGTTATATAGTTTTAATGGCTATCATATTTATATGTTTATATATTCCGAAAATATTATGTAATTGCAAACTCTACAAATCATGAGGTTACATGTACTCATGTATCTTGACATTTAGAAATTGTTATGCATTCTAAATACTTTCCCTCTCTACAACATTTAAACATCTCCAGAGATTTCACTATGATGTTTTCAATGTATATCAGATCACATTTTACAGATCTCAGTAACACAAAAAATACTACCATCTCTGTGAAGAGCTCCAAATGCACAATTTCAAACTTACTCAAACTACAGCAAAAACAAATCTCCTGATCCTTTCCCAACAAAAACTTACATTTGTTTTTACACTCCTCCAGCCTAATACTAAACATGGATGATATCTTAATGAATAATTTCTTCAAGCGCACTCTGTCTCTCATTTCTGCCACTATGTAAATCAATTTTACTCCCATAGAGAATCAAGCAATCACTTGGTTTCTCATCTGCCATTGCATAGCACCCATGCAGCAATCACAGAAAAGGCTTATTGGTACATTAGCAGAATATTAGATTACTTCATCTGTGTTTCGATAAGGCATTTCAATTGGGGCATGCTTCTTTCCTTATATCTTTCCTTGCTGCTTAGTTTCCTCCAGCTGAAGAAGGGCTGCAAATCAAAACCACAGCACTGTTCCATAAAAAACCCATGGGTGGCATATCTTCCAAAACACAGGTGCTGCCACTTACACAAAGCACATAAGCAACTCATCAGTATAAAAGGAATTCACTGGAATTAGGCCTGTAGGGACCGATCTTCAACCACCATCAATTCTTTTATATCCAGCGAAGTAAGCCCACACCAATAGTTTGCTTTACCCTTTAGCCATCTTAAACACATTGAATTATTCAGTGAAAAATCATGCTTCATAACTGGCAATAATACTGTGCTCTCTGCTATCTTCCTTGAAGTCAGTATTTCTCAGACTATTTTGCAGTTAGGTCACAACTGCTTATTAAATATGTCTTAAATATTGTAGCCTGGTACAAATAAAATAAAAGTAACATTTACTTCTCTTGGTCTGGTTAGAAAAACCTCTACTTCTTGAGTAGCTCAGGAGATATTTTTTTCTTGACCATTAACTTATCTTTAGAATTTAAGCTTTAAACCTCCTCCCCTCCCCAATTAAATTTTTGTAACTTCAGGTTAAAATAATGAGACTATGCAATATTTTACATTAGAACCTCAGTATGTAGGATAGAGTGGTACCCATTAAAAAGTGTTTAAGCTTGCGTGTTTCAAAAATGCAACAGGCTGACTGCTTCCATGGCAGTATCACACACGCATTGCTACTGCAGTAGATCAATCCTTTGTCTCTCCAGAAGGCAAGAGGATTGTGCAGCAGCAAAAATATAAATGCCTCACGGCACAGGATTGCACACCACACTGGCTGTTGCTAATAAAACAAGGAAGCAAGGAACTGTCCCTCCCAAAGCTTCCACAGTAAATCTGTGACTTTTTAGCCATATTTATCTGACAAGCTTTTACAAGCATGGCTATTTGTACTCCACTCTACCCACATGAAAAAATTCTTCAAAGAGAATTTGGTCCTTCACTGCTGGGGGGAAAAAAAAAAAAATCTTAAAAAAAATCACACTATTTGTCATTTAATTTTATAAGTGCAACGCACTGTTGCAATATTGTGCACAGTTCTGGGCAACACAGGATAAAAAGGATATAAAGCTACTGGAGAGTGTCCAGAAGAGGGCTACAAAGCTGGGGAAGGGTTTGGAGGGGAAGCCATATGAGGGGCAGCTAAAGTCACTTGGTCTGTTCAGCCTGGAGAAGAGGAGACTGAGGGGAGACCTCATGGGGCTGCAGCTTCCTCACCAGGGGAGGAGGAGGGGCAGGGCTGAGCTCTTCTCTCTGGTGACCAGGGACAGAACCCGAGGGAATGGCAGGAAGATGTGCCAGGGGAGGTTCAGGTTGGGCATGAGGAAAAGGTTCTTCCCCCAGAGGGTGGTGGAGCACTGGAACAGGCTCCCCAGGGAGGTGTCACGGCCCCAAGCCTGACAGTGTTCAAGCAGAGACTGGACAAGGCCTCAGACACATGGTGTGACCTGTGGGGTTGTCACATGCAGGGACAGGAGTTGGACTCCATGATCCTTGTGGGTCTCTTCCAACTCAAGACATTCTATGATTCTATGAACCACTAAGCCAGTTAGCTTATGGTGGATGCTGTACAAAATGAGAATGTAGTATTACAACATACTGAAGCCGATGGTCAGTACTTTACAAAATTAAACCTGAAGTTGTACTATGATGAATATGTCATAAATATGTCATACATTAATTCTACATTAATCTTTTGAGCAGGCCTAGATGTCTATCCCTTAATCCTTCAAATTAAGGACAGAAACACCACAGTGTTTAAGACTGTGCATGCCTCACTGCCAGCAGCAGAGTCCTTCCCAGAGCAGGTCTCCCAGTTGTGTTGAGAAATACAGAACATTTTCATCGGAAAACTCACAGGCTCAGCCCCAGCATTACCTGCGATACGGGCCGTCTCAAAACACATTCATCACAGTTGTATTTTGGAGCTACTAAGTAAAAATTGAACATAAAAGAACATTTTCTTTCTTCCAAACACCTCCTTGCCCCTTTCCCCAAGGCTACGTTGGCCTCCCTGCCCAACCCAGGGGATGCCTCAGCTCTGCCACAAGCCTCTCCAACACATGGCTCAGGCACCTGGCTCGGGAGCTGCCAGGCACACACAGCAAAGCTAAAGTAGGTTAATTCTAGGAGCCTGCTGAAGTCAAATTACAAACTCAGATAGATTTAAGTGAGCAGAATTGATGAATCTCACTGTTTCTCTTAGCGGCGTTGCTCTGATCTTGTTTAAGCACTGAGTAGATGCACCAACTTCTGTGTGCCTACTCAGCTGACCTGAAGGCAGCCACATGAATATATCCCTGAAGGAAGGCTCTAGTCTCTTCGCACACAAGTGATAACCCTTTTTCTAATAAAAGACACTTTGTTGCTGAAACTGATGCCTTTATGAGAATCTTAATTATATTGCCATTATCTCCTATCACTCAAGCAAGTTATTTCTATTTATAAATAACAATGTGAAACTCAGTTCCTCAGATACAGGTGGAGGTAGACCACTGCAAAGCCTAGGAAAATGGGGTAGGACACACACCACAAATCTCTTTTGTTTGCCATGCTCTGTTTAGAAGTCTCTTGTAATCACATCTTATCTCCTTAAGTTTATAGTGATGCTTAGATCCATCCACACCCCAGAGCAGGACAGTAACCAAAGAACAGAAGGTGAACAAGTTTTGACACACTTAAGCTTTCAACACCCTCGCAAGACCATGTTATAACAGAAACCATGTTTCACAGTCAAGGCTTATCAGTTCAAGTCCACATTATAATAAGGTATATAAGTTCATAACAAGCACTTTACATAACAGTAAACTAGAGGAGGGAATTTGGCACAGATCTAATACTGCCAGTGAGAGGTCAGACAGGGAACCCAGGTGGCAAGGGAACTGGATGCCAAACATTCACCAAATGGATCCAAGACAAACGCAGCACCCTTTAGCTAAAAAGGGTTTTCATGTTTGAGTCACGTATCTTGCTTCTGACTCATTTTTACTGCCCCATTGCAATCCGTGGTTCCTGCTTCTCCACTACTGTACATCCATCCCCGTTCTCATTCCCCCAGCAGAAGTGATCATAAGCCTATTAGTAATGCATACCAACATCAGTTATTTCACTTGAAAATGCCCCAAATTTCTCTTTTCATTCTCCTCTCCAGAGTATAAATTTTCTTTTATGTATGGAGTAAAGGACATTTCAAGTTTGTTTTGAAAGTGTTAGGGCAGAAGCTTACTTTTGATTTAACATGAATTTTACACTCAGAAAAATTTGAGCATACACTCCTGATGCTAGCCATCTACCAGCATAAATCTGTCCTGTAACTCTAGATTAATATTTCTACCATGAAATAAGAATAGCCAGAGAATCTAGGTACCGAAACAACAGATTAAGGGCTATATCTAGTTAAAAGAAATAAATTTACTGAAGCTGAATCACACAGAGTTGCTTCAGGAAGAGAGGCAAAGAAGATGTCTCCCATTATTGTCATTTGTCACAAGAAGAATACTTTTCACGTAAAATTGTAACGATCAGATTTTATCTTTTAAAGAAAAGATTAATTTAATTAATTATCACCTTGTACTGTGTTATTATACAAGATAACACAATTAAACAGCTTTATTCAGTTGAGGATGTAATTTAGAGGGGGTTTTTTATATGTTTTCTCAATAAGATTAAGATCATCTCATTGCTCATTTCGATTAAAACATCTTGATTTACAAAACTGAAAAAATGGTCTTCAGTTCACTCACAGAAAGCAGTTCTGAGGTTATATTATGACAAAAGGCCACAGCCATAGCAATGAATTGGCCTTAGGTAACAAAATGGAAGAGGGACAGAGTTCTTTTGTACATTAAAACATAGTGTCCAGTTAAAAACTGACAAGTGTGCAGAGATGAGATAATTAACAGCTCTTAGTTCTCTTTTTGGTCTCTAAATTACAACCTTCTTCCTCAGGCTGGCACACTGTTAAGGGTCATTTTGTTCCTGCAGCAAGTTAGACATCTGACACAGCATTACTTAGTGGTGGCATTTATAACAACTGGAAACACTATAGATGGAAAAATTACCCAGGCCAGTTGCTGTCAGTTAAAATGTAAAACTACACAGTTGTAACACAAAAAAAAGTTGTTGCAATCTTAAAAATAACTGAAACAAGGAATGAAACTAAGGGCTTTCACATAGTGGAAATGGGGGATTTGCAGATAGACTCTTTAAAGTCTTAAACCCAAATTTTCAGAGAGTATTAGAGATTATTGTTACCTCTGCACCTCCAAATTGACATATACAAGAGGACCCTGAGCATCAGTAGATCAGGGCTTTATATTTTATCAAAAAAAATATCCCTTAATCCCTGAAAATTTCCAAACTAACAGAAACCAAATTAAACATTTTTTTTAGAAATGTAAGGTTTGCATTTCTAAGTCACACTCCTTTCCCAGTTCCTATGCTCCGCATTTGAAATCTGCTAGTCTCTGGTTCCACATATACCACACCCAATGTCACTCTTTCTGTCTCCATTTGCCTCTCATTTAAGTTTTCTTGTTACTCCATCATGTTTCTGTTCCAAATAATGTGAATTTTAGTTTCCTGAAGACATGCTACCATGGGCAAATAACCTTAGAGCAGAGGTGCTGTTTGAGGTAGACACTGAGAGCATTAAACCTATTAGACATCAGATTATTGGACACATATATATGTTAAGATTTAGGACTAGACAGTCTCCTGATTATAGTTGCACTGACAGATGTGGTTGGGTCCCTGTTAATACATTAAGTTATGCTGCAGAGTCTAAATCTGCCCTTAGGATTTTGACTCTTGCAACTAATTCTTCCTATTGGTGAAGTAAAATTAAGCAGAGGACCCTAGTGTGCTTCTTGTACAACTATAAGAAACCTGGTATTTCCTTCTTCTCTTAACCTCCTAAATGAATGCAGGAAAGCAAACGTTATGCAAGAAAGATATTAAGAGAGCAATTTGATTCTTCCATTGTTTTGAAGGAGAAAATGGACCATGAGGGGCAGAGCACCCAGGCAAGTAACTCCCTTGAGACTGATGGTAAGGATTCTCCTACTTTGAAGACAAATACATGCCCTGCAGCAAAGGGCTGCACAGCATATGGACAAGCTGGCTATTATCAATTTAACTTGCAGAATAACAGTCCATCTTGATCAGCCTTGCCTTTATGCTGGGACTATGAATACTTGCTCAACAGCTCATGCTTTTTGCCCCAGAGCATCACTGGCTTGCACCCAGGCTGACTACATAAACCTGCTCAGACCGGGCTTAACAGGATGCAAACACACTTCTGACTACAGCAGGCACCATAACTAACCCAGAGCTAACAACTGGACTATATAACATACCTGTACACGTTCCATATGTAGGTGAAACGTAATTTACTTGGTCTGCAGAGTCTACAGAGAAACCCAACAGTTAGACATGGGATACCGCCTGTATTTAAGCACGCTAAAAAAAGCTTTTCTTTTTAAGTGACTTCAGGGTTTCCCCTTGTGCCTTGAGACTCATTACCCAAGGAGTTCTGTGTCATTCACAGGTAGGTGTACATTACTTTCTTATTTTAAAAGTGTTTTCTAAAGGTGAGATAGCAGTTTTATATATCATTTATGCTTTCTTCCTTGAGTTACAATATTGTTAACAGGACAGCTTTGCAGAAGGAAATGATCAGTTCTTTCAGTAATCGCAATAATTGGTTGTCTTCATCAGCACATATTCATCCACATTCCCGCAGCTTAGGGTCTCCCTAAGCATGAAGGAGCACAATGATTGAGGGTGAAGGTGGTTTGGGGTTTTGTTTTGTCAGTTCTGAGTTTTATCCTTTGATCTTTCAGCCAACACCAGCCTGGGTTCCACCATGCACCGGCACCCATCCTGCACTAGGCAAAACAGTGGAGCAGGCCCTCTTACTGATTTTCTACCACACCATGTAACGTAAAGTGTGAGCTTCCTTAACAAATTGAACTACATTATTTCACCTATTTCAATAGTCTAGCTATTCACTAAAATATTACAAAATTAAGGAATAACACAATGAAGCACTAAAATTTAGCAGAGCCTAGACTTACACTTACAAATGCATAAAGCAGAAATACAAACTTTAATTTGGAGATCATTGCTTGGAAATAGAGGAAAAAACATTTGAATTTAACCACTAATCACGTTTAGGTGTGAGAACAACAAATGCAATTTTAAAAATTATCTACCAAAAAGTTTCCAGACATCAATGGTAACCCAAGAAGGACTACCATGTGTACCTCAAATGTTAACATTTGAGAATTATTAATTCATTTTGCAGTAGATGCAGAGAAAGGCTTCTAAAATAATAGCGGCAATGGAAAGCCTATCTTAGAGGAAGGCTAAATGAGCTTGACTTATTCATCCCACAAAATAAAAGGTGCAGAGAGTAGTCCTGTTTCTTTGCCAGCTACATTGAGATTGAATTAAATGAGATTAGGAACTTAAACTCCTGATAATTTTTATTTCCACATTCTGTTTTGAGCATCTTGAATATTCCGTCTTCGAAGAGATCACAACTAATGATTTTCATTGCAACTCTGAAAATGGGAAATAATACTTTCCTTTTTATACAACAACTCTAAAATATCTTTCAGAGAATATAGATACATCACGCAGATCAGACCTGGTCCAGTATGTGAAGAGCATCACACTTTCACACACAGTAACTAAAATAATTCGGAATCATGTCAAGCTGAAACCTAAACTCAAAGACGTTCAGGGAAACTAATATGCCTGACAAAAAAAGAGGCATGAAATGGAATAATTTGAGACTGCAGAGACAATATTGGAACATAATTGGTTTATATTTACAGCACTAAAATACTATATAAATTCTGGAGTTTAAACTGATTCATTTAATTTTAAAGCATCACTTATTAGAATACTATGTCCATTATCCAGAAAAGCAATTTGTATACTTAAGCGATTTGTATGATTCAAATACATGAGGACTGAAACTCTTTCTTCCCAAAGAGAGTAAGTGCAATATACTGCAAACATGAAAAGCCCCCAAATAGCTCAGCCATCCCTTCTGTACAAAATGTAACTATTTATTAATTGAGAATTTTTAGTGGATGTTTTCCATATGGAGATCATAGGTACAACATGAGCATTTATTTCATTTTACCCTCTCATTGAGGGATGGAATATTTCTCTTGTCTTCCGGTAATAGTCTGCTTCTAGAAAAATTTCATTTATGTGATCAGTTATAATCACAGAATTGGTTGGCTGAATAGATATGCTGTCATTATATAGCACACATTCCTCCTGCAAAGTGAGCTAATATTTATGAATGATTTCAGAAGAATTTGTAAATAGAAGGGGTCTTTCCCTAACCCTTCATCCTGGGGAATGACATATGCAAGTTCTCTATCACAAAGCAGCTTCACAGAAGTATTTATTAATGAAGCACTGACATGACAGTTCTTGCAGAAGCAAACCCATGTTCTGTTTTAAATGCAGAACTACCTGGTATAGACCTGATACTGGTTCTTTACATATGCAGCAAAAAACCTTATAATGTTTCATGCTCATATCAAAGTATGGCTGCAGTATAAATCACAGAAACAATTTCACTCAGTGGAAAATTCATTAAAAAACAACCCTGCAGTTGTCATAGCTCACAGTTTAATGAATTGGTTCTTTTCCTTTAATTTAAAATCAAGCATGAGATACATAATAAAATGGAGATGGTTATACATGTTATTTCTGCTTTAAGGTTAAGAAATAAATATGCAAATAAGGAATTTCAAATTTCTTTAGAGACCACGCAAACAGGCAAGATTTATAAACCTGAAAGCAAGTCAGCCTTGGTGAAAACTCATGCAGCTCCACTGACATTCTTAGTAATACGTATTTTTAGAAACATATTTCTACCACTTCCGTTAACACTTTGGGATCTGTAGATTACAAATGCACTTGTTTCCATATTCATAATTTCCTAAATTCTGCCCTATCAACAGTTTCAACATGTTCCTTCCTTTCATGAATTACCTAGAGCTGCTGGTTGTGACTCTTCCTTCCACTTTAAGATGAATTTTAAATTTGCCACTATTTCAATGGGATGGATTTTTCTTTTAGTGTTATTTCTCCCTTCTCTATACTGTTCTGTGCTTGTTATATTATTTACAGACTCTGGTTTTGTGCCGATGGTGACTGAAATCCAGAAAGGATCATCCCGTTCCCAAAATGGGCAAAGTCCGAATCCTGCCCTGAGGATCAATCTGTCACTCCTAGCACATGTGTTAGCACAGGCTCTCCTCTAGACTGAATGCATTAAACACAGGGAGGATTTGTCCTAGATGTAGCAAACAACCACGATGAGGAAAAGCATTGTTTTAGTCTTCAGGCACTGAATTCTAAAGCTGCAAGAAACACCTCTTGTTCTTTGTTGTATTTTTTTGGCTGCTTTTGGTTTTTTGTTTGTTTGAGGTTTTTTTTGTTTATTTCTGTTTTTGGTTTGATGGTTTGGGTTTTTTGGTTTATTTGGTTTGTTTGTTAGGGTTTTCAGTTGTTTTGTTGTGGTTTTTTTTCACTTCTTGAGTGACTTCCTAAACATACCTGTTGTTTTTAGCTTGAATCTCCAGTAATTCATCCTCTCCTTCTAACCATCATTGTCCTTTCATAAAAACAGCCCTTCAAAAAGGTGAAGGTTTAAGTTGGATGAAAACTAACGGCCTGGTAACAGTCAGATACAACCTAGAGCGCTCTGACTAGAGAGAGTGCAGAGGAGGCGATGAAGCTGGTGAGGGGTCTGGAGCACAAGTCTGATGAGGAGCGGCTGAGGGAACTGGGGCTGTTTGGCCTGGAGAAAAGGAGGCTGAGGGGAGACCTGATCGCTGTCTGCAACTGCCTGAAAGGAGGTTGTAGCATGGAGGGGGTTGGGCTCTTCTCCCAAGTAGCAAGTGATAGGACAAGAGGAAATGGCCTCAGGTTGTGCCAGGGGAGGTTTAGATGGGATATCAGGAAAAAATTCTTCACAGAACAGGTTGTCAGCCATTGGAACAGGCTGCCCAGGGAAGTGGTGGAGTCACCATCCCTGGAGGTGTTTAAAAGGTGTTTAGACGAGGTTCTTAGGGACATGGTTTAGTGCCAGAGTTAGGTTATGGTTGGACTTGATGATCCTGAGGGTCACTTCCAATTGAAATGATTCTATGATTCTAACTTGTGAGGTGGTCCAGCACCACGAGCTCAGTCACCTGCCAAGGGGTCGGCACATGGGCGCTGTCTGGCCACAGAAACTCCACATGAGCCCCAGCTGCCTCTTGCCAAGGCATGAGGGAACACAAGGAAGCTGGCAGCGCTATAAAGGCTGAACAGAAACAAAATCACAGTGGACATAAAGGAAGCTTGAAATTATATTTATCACAGTTCATGTGAAGATCAGGCAAAGGGAGAGACAACCCCAATCTCCAGCACACCAGGCTTTATGATTGTTTGTTTTTTTTTTCCCCTACAGAACAACTCTTTTCTGATTGGATTCTACACATTTAATGAAAAGTGCAGTGTGGCTACTCCTTTTCTCCACAATTATGTTACCAGTTACTGAATACCAGGATCTTTTTTTCTGGGGAAAAAAAAAAAATCCAGGAAAATTTAAGATATCTTTGAGTACTTACTGTGTTTTTCCCATTATTTGCACAACTAGTTTACTAGCATCAAAATCCTAGACTGTAATATCTGGCTTTATAAAATGATAAAATAGTAAAATCACAGCTTCGCACTTCTGAGCAGACACACCTGCGTGTGTGGAAGGTGAAATCAACTTCTCTGTTAATTGATTCTGTGGAATCTCTTAAAACAGAAATATGGAGACGAAAATAACCATGGTGGGAGGCTGAGAAGTCTCCATGAAGTTTCCTTGCTGTGAAACAGCACAAAGTTAGAACCTACAAAGCCAACATCCCATCTAAAAAAAAACCCAACTGCTCACCATTATGATCCAGTGTGAAATTCATCCCAGTTGCATTCCTAGCCCTTCTTTTTATAACTTCGCAGATAGTAAACCAACAACCCTTAACACTATTCCCAGAGTAGCCTGGCCATTCTGTGCCAGTCAAACACAATACTGAGTAAACTCAGACTTTTTCACCACATCCTAACATTTAATTCATGATTTTCTGGAAAGTAAAATTGAAAAGCAGCTTATCTTGTCTCTATTGTCAAAGCCTACTTAAAGCAAGCAAAGTTTAAGGACAATGAGAACTTCATCTTAAATGCTATCATACCCTGAGAGAGTAATAGTTATATAGAAGTGACATGCCAATTTAAGGTATTTGTAAAGACTGCTGGATAGGAGGTCACAAAGCATTTCCTCCCCTTCTTCCTCCTACACTCACAGTTTTAATTCCCAAAGTGCTTCAAAGTCCTCCAAAATCCAGATCTCCCTGAAAACATGCATAATCAACTGAGACTGAACAACAATCAGGACCATTCAGTGACAGATTATCAAACTGCTGAACATCACAATAAAAATATGCAAGATAAACACAGACTGAGCTCTGCCCGAGATTTACTGATTGCAGATACCAGTCAGTATATTTACTCCAGAGCATAACATCTATGTTCTTTTCTTATAAACTCTGTAGTGGTAACCATTACAAAGGCTGGAAGCAGCACCCTTCACATGTCCCAATTATTCTTTTTCATGCAGACACAAATTTTGTGGAGTATTTGATGACTTAAATTAAGGAAGAGAAGACATAAAGCAATGATAGTAAGAGGATCAAGAGAGAGATTGAAAACAAGCTAGAGACAACCATCACAACTGCAAGGCTTTCAGCATTAAGACACTCGCCTGCTGTGGACTCGCAGCAAGGAGCTTTTCTGCTTTCCATAATTCTCTAAAACTGGACAGGTAGTAATTTAAGCACCACAAAAAAATACTTGGGAACCATCCATCGTCCTTTCCACCTATGAGAATTATTCGTACCTCTTCTACTATCTCCACTTTTGCCCAAAGTCCTTAGGTATGTCAGAGTCCATGTTGCTTCCTGCATTGATGATTTGATATTAAGTGTTACCTTAATTCTACATTTTCAGATTTTCTGTTGGTTGGGCTAGGGAAGTGGGAGGTCACGTACACACAAACATCTTGGAAACTCCCAGCTACCAACTTTCATGCTCAGAAAGTATCTGGGATGCAGACGAGCAGATCCACTCCTCCAATAGAACAGTTTTGAGTAACGAACACGCCTTTGGCTACACCATCAATCAAGTCATGCTTTGACACAAACAGTCTGCCAAATCTCAAACGTCTCTACTGTGATTAAGGTCATCGAGAAGGCACACCCATTCCTGAAAGCAAATACAAAAGTCTCTGTTGATAAAGTTTGCAGCTGGCAGGAAAGAAAGATTAAAAAACAGGTGAAGCATTAATGATAACAGCTCTATAACAGCTCTCTGGAGCACAGAGATGGGCTGAAAAATGTGAGTTTCAGTACTGCTAGACCAGCTGACTTGCCACATAACCAGGAATACACCCCACACTCAAGGTGGGGCACTATTAGGCTTGCTTTTTCTACAGCTAATAATACCTAGACTGTTAATATTTCAATTATATTACGAATAAATGCTTGGTTTTATTTATATAAAGTATACACTTATTCTCTTACTTATATGCGTCCTCCTTGCCCATAAACAGGATTTTCAGAATAACAGAAGGTCAGACTTTTTCAGCCCCAATCGACAGTGGCCACTGGGTCCACAGAACCTGTTTGAGTAGCTGGAGTTGTGGATTTGCATGTCCACCTTTGTGAACCTTAGCTTTGTGGAAAGCACAAGTGCCGTGTTTCCTTTCCTGGGAGTTTGCCAGTTCTGCACAGGATCTATTAGAAGCAGCACATGTGTCTTGCAGATGAAAATGACAAATATGCAGTGCATATTTATGTGTGTATAATACAATTTCATGTAAATGAAAACCAGTCTTTCGCATATTCATGGAGTGTCTTTCTGGGCTCCCAGCTGAATAGGAACATCTCGTGCCCAGGAACTGGGCCACCTAGGCTGCCACCTGCAAGGGCAAGCCAGGGCAGAGAGCAACCTAAGTCAAAAAGAAAAAGAACAAATTGAAAGTCTGCTGGAATAAGGTTGGGTCATCCCTCCTACCTCTCCTGCATCCAATTGCAAGAAGAAAGGGACAAAGAAATAGGACTGAAAAGGAATTGATGCAGCTGGGGCACATGGTGATATGACTGAAGTCAATTTGGGGTCCCAATGTGGAAACCCCTGAGTCCAACCTATGCTGGTCTGCCCCTGTGGGCAAAGCTCCTTGATCGCTGTGCATGACTGCTCCTCCATGGTCCCCTCCCAGACATCCCCAGCGGTTCCCCAGCTGCACCCTTGCCCCAAAAGCAGCACGGCAAGCAGCCTGCCCTTCCAGCAGAAGGATCTCCTCCCTGGCTTCAAGTGTAGCAGCCAGCACCCAGCCCACAAGCAGTTCTCCCCTGCCACCCAGGTCCAGTCCTGGCTGGAGAAGATATACTTCGAAAACAAAAAAAAAACCAAACCAACCAACCACCCACCCACCCACCCACAACAACAACCAACCAAAAAAACCCCACCAGAAAACAAAAAAACCCCACCACACATGCAAAAAACCCAAAAAACCAAAACCAAACAACAACAAACCACAAAAACAAAAACCCAAACTAAAACAACAAAAACACAAAAAAAGCCAAAACCAACCAACCAAAACAAAAACCCACACACAAAAATTAAACCAGACATTATTACAGAATAAATTATCAGCATGAGAAAAGGGTGGTATCTTTCAATTATACATTGACAAAAAATGCAAAGAAGCCTCTGATGCAGGGGGTGCGGGTGGTTCACAGTCACCCAGTTTTAGAATATGCATGGAGTACACCCAAAACCAGAAAGGATGTAATGTGCAGATTAGCCTTTTATCCAGGTGTCACAAGCCTCTGAATAATTACACCTGATGCGACAGGGGCTTACTTCTCATACATGACTTTCTGAATAGCTGACAGTCCCATCAATAGAACCACTGTCATTGTGAGATTGTACGAGTGCAGGCACAGATGCAGTTCTCCAAAACACTCTTATCTATTTGCTTTTTCGAGCAAAACAATTTCTTATAAGAATATGCTGGTTTATATATTTCAAGAGTCTGAGCAGTGCCCTCCTCCTGCCTGTTACCCAGGGAGACTATATGATGGCACGGTCACCATGGAAACAGTGGACAAACTTAAGATGTTTTCATTGCTGTAGATCAAAGCCATCTGCATTATTTTCTCATTTCTGTTTCTCACACCACCAGCGCCGACTCTCAAGCCAAGCCATAGCAGCTGTGGTGCTGTGTAGCAGCCAGGAAGCATGGACTGCTCCCAAAGCATCATCCCCACCCCATCCCCGCGCCTGCATCCCTGGGCACAGGGAACAGGGCAAAAACCACCTACTGGTGATCACGTGTGATTGCAGCAGGTGCCTGCCCTCCTTCCTCCCTCATCCTCATAAGGGTTGACTCGGAAGACATTTTTCTGAAAATTTTCTGACCTCATTCCAATAGGGAGAAAGTACATAGTTTGCCTCAATATGCAAAAAAGGTTGAAGAGTGTTTGTGTAGGTTTATATAGAATCTATTCCAACTCAGATTTTGGTTCTTTAACTATGGTTCTGAGTTATCTCAAGAGAACATTTTTCTCCCATTTCCATTCCCCCACATTATTCAAAATGTAGCCCCTTACTATCTCCACAAGCTTCTAAGTTTTAGTTCTGAGATCTTACACAAATGTGCTTTACTCTCCTAAAGACACCATCTTCTATACGTTGGGAACAGGTCTTAGTTAAACACACCCTACCTTCCATCAAATAATTTTAATAATAGATATTGCAAAGAAATTCCCACATAAACAGGAAACTCTGGACCCATGCCCTGATATAATTTGGGCTACGATTTATTTGTTCAGTTTTTACTAACACAGCATTTCAAGGCTGGGACCCAGCCTTGAAAATTCAAAGTGGAATAATAATTTCAATTCCATTTTTTTCTGATTCTGGAATCAGTGATCACTGTGAAAGGTCTTGTTCATGGCTATTTGGCATATTGATGCAATCTCTGTGATTATTCGGGTATAGATAATCAGAAATTTATAAATAATTCTTTTTCATTATACCCGAGCTGAAATTCAGTTAGCACTGCAAAGCTGTGCTGTTTCTCTGTGGCTAACAAATATTATATTTTTTTCTCCACAGTAGGCTGAGATGACTGAATACAACCAGAAAGACCTATTAATTAAGCATCAGATTAAGTTTCTGCAGTTTATTTCAGACAACAACTGGATGTTCTACTACTCGTAATTTATTTGCTGGAGATTTGAGTTTTGGGTTGCTGTTCTTGCAGGCTTTTTGGGTTTTCTGTTCCTTACTAGTACCAGAACTTCACTGAGTTCCTGTTTTCCTAGTCATCAAGCCGAATTTGTGACATTGTTACATGAACATACCCTTTCCACGTATTGAAAATTATTGTAAAAAAAAAAAAAAAACAACCACAATGGCACTTCAGTTAAGATGATAGACATCTCAGAAGATGCTTCTTGATTTCAGTAATCATTTGTAATTCTGTTTTTATCTTTCAGTGGGTAGAAACATACTGTTTTATGTTACATGCCTGTTACCTGCTTATGCTGTCTGTTGCCTATAAATCCTCTGGCTCCTATCAAAATAACAGTATGAAATAATTTTTTTATTGGATTTTGTTAATGTTGGGACTTTCCTACCAAATCAAGACCTGCCTGTAAGTTAAAGACAGTCCCAGAGGGAGCAGCTGGTGTTCTGGACAGCAGGACTTTCTTTCCTGCTTGTTTATAGACAACTCTACCTTGAACAACAGTCTCTAAAACAATCCTGCCCCAGGCTGCAATTAGGTCACTTCTTAAGCAACTCTTTAATAAAATAAATAGATTTTCTTCTTCTCTCATGTTAAGGTTATTTTTCCAAATGCCACATCATTCTCATTGATTTCTTTTTATTTTTTAAACTCTGAAGCCTTTCCAGCTTCTTTGCTGAATGGATAAAACTGAACTGAGTATACCCTTGGAGTAAAGGTCATAATGTTCAGTTAAGAATAGCTATAAATGTTCCTACTGCTGCTTCATGTTCTCATACAGTCAAGAATCACAGATATTCGTTCAGCCATCAAATGATTCCCAAATCCTTCCTCAAGTTGCTACATCCATCTTCGTTATACTCAATTTTTATACCAAATATCCCACTGATATTGTACACAAAGCATGAATACAATTAGCTGTGGTAGCTCAACACTCTGAATTAAGAACGGAAGTAAATTGCTGTTAAATTATTTCAGATCCCAACTTCAAAACATAACTGATTTAAAGTTTAAAATTTATTAGACTTTCAAATCAGTGACACAGCCTGTAATCAGTTGACAGCCAGAACTATCTAGCTTCCAGAAAAGGCAACATAAGCTCTAGAGAAAAGATAACTGAGACTGGGGGGGGGGGGGGGGGGGGGAAAGAAAAAAAAGAATAATATTAAAATATATGGTTTGCAATCTTTCTGCCAAGATTTGCCAGTTCTAGATTATTTTGTTTAAATACATGGAGGCAAACAAAGGATAAAAGAAAGCTCTAGTACAATGGAGTGGCATATTCATTCAGGTAAAGAAACCATCAGTGGCAGACACAGGACACTGTATGCTTTGTGTTTCTTTATCAGCCTCATAGGAATGCAGTATTCAAAAAATATAGTAACAGGAAAACAGCTGCAAGACATTAGAAAATGTTGGTCACTGTGAGACTTCAGTCTCTATATGCTCCTGAAAGAGTGTGTCTTTCTTAAGCAGGCAGAGATCAGAAAGAAGAAAATTAGAGTCTCCATAAGATGTTACAGTCTTTCCTCCAAAAATATTTCCAAAACAGAAACTGCCCTTAAGATCATCCGTCCTATAATGTTATCTATCCAACGTTTTTGATTGATTGATGGGTTTTTTTGTTTATTTGTTTTTTTCCAAGATACTCCATAGTAGCTGCAAGCAGGGACATTCATCATCCATTTTGTGGACAGGATACCATAATTATGACCATCCTCACTAATACAACCTATAAACTTATTAAGTGAATGTAGCCTATACAGGCCACTGTCAGTGGTAATGCCTAATAGGTTTAAATATCTCTTTCCATTTATCTTGTCAAAGATGAAATCAAGCAGCATTTTGTCACAATTTGTAAATGTCCATAGGGAAGAAAAGATTTGTATTTAGAGATCAATCTACCAGCCAGAGTGTAATGAAATCCAATGGCTTCATATTGTACATAGAAGTGAAAAAACAAACAAATAAACCAACCCCTTAAAGCAAAATTAATAAGTACCTTTTCAAATAACTTAGGGATATGACAGATTCTCCGACATTATCAGTAGTTGATTTCGCAAGAAACACAACCTAGTTCAACCAGAATTTATGGCCAGGGATAAATGATTATTGGGTAATGTTCTAGGCTCGAATTACACATTATTTTCAGTCTAACAATTTCTCACTTGGGTCTGCACCAAAACAGCCCTATATGCAACCCTGGAGCATCCCTCATGCCATGCAGGTTCTGGGGAAATCCCTGGCTGGTTTCTTAATTCTGCTATCAAATCTACATGATCAGGCATCATATAACTGATTTATTTCAGTCCTTGAAGATGCTTACGGGGATGCAGAAACGCACATCAGAACAGACTGCTCTACTGTCGAACACCTCTGCGTCCAAAGTTGTCCGTTCTTTCTGAGTATGCTGAGCTATATTCAATCCCTCTTAATCTGTTTGTTTGGCTCACTCCTCTGTGTGGGTAGGAAATAATACAGAGCTTTTCTGGGCTCCCTTATGTACTTTATGGAGCTGCAGCAGACAACATACAAGCTTACGACTCCCTCAGTGCAGTAGAAGTGGCATGAAGATTTGAAATTGAAGCATTTGTGATGGGATTTAGTTCGTGATTTGAAATTTTGTCATTTGAAATATAAAATTTTCCTCACTCTTCAATAAAACTTCTCTACCACTGTAGAGGAACAATTTGGTTTACAAAAATTCTTCGGGATACAGGCTAAATCAAGGCAACCAAATGCTTTCTCTCCAAGTTTGTTTTGCTGCAAGCCAAAGCTGTAACTGGAAGGCCGGCTGTGGAGCAGCGATGTACATTTTGGAAGTTTGATGAGGTGCAGAGCAGGATGGGACAAGCATAGAGGTCAGGGTAAGGGGGTGACAACAGACCAGTAGAAAGAAGGAATATCTGAGGAGCTATTACATCTTTAAGAAAGAAGAGGTAACCCTGGCAACTGTAAAAGCCAAGAACACTGTAAGCAAGCAAGTCCGGGTAAGACAATGTCTACAGAAAATGAGATATGGTGCTCTGGAGGGCCTTGCAGCAGGGTGCTCGAGAAGAGCTGTTGCCACTGAAATGGCTGGACAACTGCTCTGCCTCATCTAACTAAAGAGGGTTTTGGATGCAAAAGACCTCCATCAACACCATGACTAATTCTGAGAAAGCAAAGGGCAAGAATGGGAAAGAATGGTTCAGTAATATCACATACAACATTAGGAACTAGTGAGAAATACAGAAACATTAATACTGCTTTGGCTCGTAAGTACATATGCTAAGCAGCTCTGAAAAACAAAAAAAAATAAAATTATATTTGAGCACTATTTTCCTCCTGACATATGTTTTTTGCCACCTTATTCTGATAGCAAAGTGAGTGCTTTTAGCCAACCAACACTTTTTTCTGTTATCTTTTATCAGAGTATATTTCTTGTGGTACCTGACACCAAGAAAACCCCAAACTTATCTCCTCCTGTCTATTCTTCCCAAAGAGTTGGAATTTCTCTGTTTATCTGCTCCTACACCCAAAAGGTCTGTTGAAACAGTTGCAATGGTTGGTTGGAAAAAAAAAAAAAAAAAAAAAAAGGCTTTTTAATTACAGCATAGCTCCCGAAAGAAGGACTCCTGGAGCTGCCTGTGTCTCCGCAGACATCCCAGATCTCAGGATGATCTTTACATCTATCAGTTTACAAGCATGCTTTCAGAATTCTTCTAAGGATTGGTAGCTCTATGTGTCTTAAAATATAGGGCCATTACTTTCAGTGATAATGCAGGCTTGTGACTTAAAAGGACAGTCAAGCCTTTAATCCTTTAAAATTACAAGATGAAAGAGAGGATTGAAGCAATATTTTCAAAAATGTCAAAGTGATTCACATGTCTAGTTCTCTACTGAAATTTTGAGAATGTAGGCTCTAAAGTTGCTTGACAACTTATTTTAAGGGACCTAAATCTTTAAATAACAATAAGTATGCTCCAATTATGTACAAATGAAGAGCGCACATTCAGAATTGATTCTTAAAAATTTTTAAAGAAATCAGAAGATAGAAGAACAGAAGTGGTCATATTTTTCCAAAATCTCAGTACAGAGCAGCATGTATATGTTTCTATAATTGAATGTCACACATCTCATAGAAATGTAAATTGTTTAGAATCAAAAGGATTTTACTTTTATATTTCGAATACATATATATATATTTTATATTTAGAAAAATGATAACCAAGTTAGTAGAACCAAGTTAGCCCATTGCTGAATGCCAAACAACAAGGGAGACAGATGTCTGGAGACGACCCAAAAAAAAAAAAAAAAAAGGCAGCTTCATTCTTTTTTAACACTTCTTTCTGCTGATTTACTCATCCGTTCTAACAGAATGATAATCAGAATTTCAGACTCCTGAGCATATAGCCTTTCCTCATACCATCTGCAAGCTCCTATGGCCTAGCTTTCCTCTGAACCTTGATACAGGAGTTTCATCCTTTACCTCAATCCTCCTTTCCTCACCTGATGTGGGAGACAGTCTGGTTGATCTCAGAGATTTTGCTCTTCAAATAGACATGCAAGTATTTCTTTATTACACGAAATGTTATCCCCTGCGCTGGACCAGTTACTAAGCAACTCCTTGCTGCAATGAAAGTCAAAATTCTTGCCTTCCCATTTGGTGGCTATTTGGCTTCATGCAGCAGCAAGGAATGCATCTGTCACTGAACCTTATGGTTTATATCACTGTAAATAAAAAATAAAAACACACAATACAAATATTTTAGCAAGCTAATTGTATGTAGTTTATCACTAGCTCTTGACTGAGACCAGATGTGATGATAATGAGAAACTTTGGGGTGCCAGTAGCGTTGATGATCATAGGCTTCCTACAGAGGATAGGAACTACCTAAATCTTACTACTTGACTACAAGCCATATAAAAACAAGGCTGAGAAGAAAGTAGTTATTTAGCAATCATCCTACATATTGCGTTTTTCCTCCATGTCTCAAGGGAAAGCTGTTCTTTTATACACAAAAGTAAGTAGTATATATACAGGTCTTTTCTTCCACACATTTCTAACTACTCAAAGAATTCAGTTAGATCTTATCAAGTTGGCATCCAGGCCACATCTCTATATGCCATAAAGGTTATGTCTATTCATTTTGCAACTCATCTTCATTGGATCAAACAAAAATTTACTAGGTCCATGAGCCAGCTACTAGAAGGAAATCATATGTTAATGCAATGCGAAAGCCACATGTACTGAAGAGACATTTGCTTTTTCTCTGTCACAGGATATCAACAAAGATAATTAGGTAATCACCATTGCTATTTGAACAAACTGAAAACAAAAACCACACCAACCTCATCCAATCCCCATAACTCTTAAATTCTAGTTTATGACAGAATACTTAATTTTAATAAGTTTTCTATTCAGTTGATTTTATAATCAATAGAAATGTTTAAATAGATAAATTTTAAACTTTAACACAGAAAAATAATGCTCTAGAACATACCAAACCTAGTTTAGAATTCCAGGACTAAAAGGCCTCATGAGATTATCTACATAATCCCCAGTCAGTGTATATTCTCGGCTTGATATATATTCTTGCACAATTACAGGGATCTTATATAGGAATAAAAGGAGCCCTATTTTATATATACATGAACAAGAATGAGACAAGTCTGTTAGTTTGTTTTGTCTTTTTTCCACCATTCTCCACTACGTGATTTAAAGCTTTTTGTCTGATCTGAGCAGAATTGCAACCCTGGACTTCAGCAGGGCCGACTTTGGCCTTTTCAAACAGTTGCTGGAGGGAATCCCGTGGGCAAGGCTGCTTGAAGGTAAAGGCGCCCAAGACAGTTGGTTAACATTCAGGGACTGCTTCTACCAAGCTCAAGATCAGTGCATCCCGATGCGCAGGAAGTCAAGGAAGGGAGCCAGGAGACCTGCGTGGTTAAACAGGGAACTGCTGGGCAAACTCAAGTGGAAGAGGAGGGTTTACAAATCATGGAAGGAGGGGCTGGCCACTTGGGAAGAATATAAGGCTGTTGTCAGAGGATGTAGGGAGGCAACTAGGAAAGCTAAGGCCTCCTTAGAGTTAAACCTGGCGAGAGGGGTCAAGGACAACAGGAAGAGGTTCTTCAAATACATGGCAGATAAAACTAACACCAGAGGCAATGTAGGCCCACTGATGAACGGGGTGGGTGCCCTGGTGACAGAAGATACAGAGAAGGCAGAATTACTGAATGCCTTCTTTGTCTCTGTCTACTCTGCCGGAGGCTGTCCTGAGGAGCCCCGTACCCCTGAGGCCCCAGAGGAAGGCAGGGCAATGGAGGAGTCTGCCTCAGTTGATGAGGACTGGGTTAGGGAGCAATTAAGCAATCTGGACATCCATAAATCCATGGGTCCAGATGGGATGCACCCGCGGGTGCTGAGGGAGCTGGCTGAAGTCATTGCTGGACCGCTCTCCATCATCTTTGCCAAGTCTTGGGAAACGGGAGAGGTGCCTGAGGACTGGAGGAAAGCAAATGTCACTCCGGTCTTCAAAAAGGGCAAGAAGGAGGACCCGGGCAACTATAGACCGGTCAGCCTCACCTCCATCCCTGGGAAAGTGATGGAACACCTTATCCTTGGTGCCATCTTAAGACATATCAAGGATAAGAGGGTCATCAGGGACAGTCAACATGGCTTCACCAAGGGGAAGTCGTGTTTGACCAACCTCATAGCCTTTTATGAAGACATAACAAGGTGGATTGACGATGGCAGAGCAGTGGATGTGGTCTACCTTGACTTCAGCAAAGCATTTGACACCGTCTCCCACAGCATCCTCACGGCAAAACTGAGGAAGTGTGGACTGGATGATCGGGTAGTGAGGTGGACTGCAAACTGGCTGAAGGAGAGAAGCCAGAGAGTTGTGATCAATGGGGCGGAGTCTGGTTGGAGGCCTGTATCTAGTGGAGTGCCTCAAGGGTCAGTTCTGGGACCAATACTGTTCAATATATTCATCAATGACTTGGATGAGGGAATTGAGTGTACTATCAGCAAGTTTGCTGATGACACCAAGCTGGGAGGAGTGGCTGACACGCCAGAAGGCTGTGCTGCCATCCAGCGAGATCTGGACAAGCTAGAGAGTTGGGCGGGGAAAAATTTAATGAAATATAACAAGGGGAAATGTAGAGTCTTGCATCTGGGCAGGAACAACCCCAGGTTCCAGTACAGGTTGGGGAATGACCTATTAGAGAGCAGTGTAGGGGAAAGGGACCTGGGGGTCCTGGTGGACAGCAGGATGACCATGAGCCAGCACTGTGCCCTTGTGGCCAAGAAGGCCAATGGCATCCTGGGGTGTATTAGAAGGGGGGTGGTTAGTAGGTCCAGAGAGGTTCTCCTTCCCCTCTACTCCGCCCTGGTGAGACCTCATCTGGAATATTGTGTCCAGTTCTGGGCCCCTCAGTTCAAGAAGGACAGGGAACTGCTGGAGAGAGTCCAGCGCAGGGCCACAAAGATGATGAAGGGAGTGGAGCATCTCCCTTATGAGGAAAGGCTGAGGGAGCTGGGTCTCTTTAGCTTGGAGAAGAGGAGACTGAGGGGTGACCTCATCAATGTTTATAAATATATAAAGGGTGGGTGTCACGAGGATGGAGCCAGGCTCTTCTCGGTGACAACCAACAGTAAGACAAGGGATAATGGGTTCAAGCTGGAACACAAGAGGTTCCACTTAAATGTGAGAAGAAACTTCTTCTCAGTGAGGGTGCCAGAACACTGGAACAGGCTGCCCAGGGGGGTTGTGGATTCTCCTTCTCTGGAGACATTCAAAACCCGCCTGGACGCCTTCCTGTGTAACCTCACCTAGGGGTTCCTGCTCTGGCAGGGGGATTGGACTAGATGATCTTTCGAGGTCCCTTCCAATCCCTAACATTCTGTGATTCTGTGATCTATTTTTAAATGTCTCACTTCATTGCTTCCACTTCCATTAAGCAAAAATTTTCTTTACTCTGTTTAATCCAATTATCAAAAAAATGTTAAATTAAAAGGTTAGTCAGGGGATTAAGATGGCAGAAAAAAAAGACTGTTCAGCACTTCGTTTCTTGTCTAAACTTCCATTCGTATCACGTTTCTATCTATAAATATCACTGATTGCACACGTCATGTTAGGTCCAACTGAAGTAAGATTTCTGCTTTTTAGAACAAATGAGTATGTGCTATTCCCAACTTTCATATTTCATTCCAAAAGCTATTCCACTTTCTCAGGAGGAAGATGCATCTCCAGCGTCTACAGGGTACCAAGTCAGCTGCCAGACTTTGTACAGTGGTTCTGAACTCTTTTACCTGGACTGTAGGGGTTGGATCGTGGCTGTGCTGAACATGTGCAACCAAGGAGCACAATTCCTCCCGCACCTGAGACGACAGCTTGGAGAAGGGAGCAGAGCAAGAGGTGCCCAGCACACAGCGAGGGAGCACGGCTGCTGCTGCTGCTTTGTGCATCAGGCAGCAAGTCCTGCCAAGACTAGAGGTCTGCAAGGGCAGTAACTTGTCTCTGAAACAGGGACGCTAGAAACTGGGAAGTCACCCCTGGAAATGAGAGTAAATCATGTATTCTTATGGATCTTTTGGAGAAGTATACAGCACCATTCTACCCATAGTTTACTGCGTAGGCTTAATTTAGCTTTACATAAAATCACCCTCTGCAAGATGCCCCTAAACAATTTTTTTGTCTCTGCAGCTTTCCACATATAGTCCATTCCGGCCAACACACTGACTAGCTATGCAAACATTTTTCTATCACATTTATTAGCTGGTATTGTTTCAGAATCAGTGCCAGTTTGTTTTCCAAGTACATCATCGTACCTCAGTACGACTCAAGAGCTAAATTGTCATACTTGAAACTAAGATTTTAAATCCTAGCTCTGTTCCTGAGCTACTGGATTATTTTACACAAGATGCTCAATTGCCAGAGCTTCTACTTCCCCACTTTAAATCCCATTATCAGCAAGGTTGGACTCTTTCCTTAAGGCTATGAGATCCATAGCTGATAAGGATGAGTCTTTCTAAAACCTCTGCAGACTCATGTATTTTTCTACTTGAAATTTGAATGTAGAGTTTACTAAGGGAGATTAGGTGAGGAGAACTCTGAGCCATTGCTATGCTCCTCAAATTCCCAGTTAAGTGCTTTGTATGTTTTGTTTTAGCCTCCTCTGCCCTGGCTTAGGGGTTCAAATAACCTCTTACATGCCAGGTAAGCCACTGACAGAGGTGATAAGAAAAAGTCTGTTTCATTGTTTCAGTACGATCAGTTAAATGTAGGAATTATCTTCTAGAAGGTGTGGAAATCTGAAAGGAAGGAGATACTGCACAATGATCTTCACGTAAGTACCTAATCAATTGCTTTATCAATGTTAGGAGGCTTACAAAAAAGTGTTAGTGCAGCAAAGATAAACACAAACGTAGAGCAAAGTTATTTGCCTGCAGGAGAAGTAAAGAGTTTACTGGGAATACTACGAGTTTTCGCATATTCACTGCCAGCAATTTAAGAACCTCATGTAGCTCATCTGAATAATTGCCACTAAAGAAAGTCATAGACACAAAAAACTTCAAGGTCCTTTGCATTTTCTTTCTGTGTTTATGTGGTGGCTCAATGAGACTAAAGATGCTGTTCAGAAAATGGCAGCTAATAGCTGTTCTTTGTTCATCTTTAGACAAAAACAATTCAAAATGGTGAGAAATTTGTAAAGTTATTTTTGACAATGACACCCCACATACATGGGGACATATTCTATTAAAGAAAAACAGCTATTAAAAAATGAAGTAAAAGATACACTGCTTTGAAAGACAGGTTATCAAACTGTTTAATGAAGGATTCCATATATTGCTTGTCTGAACTGAAGATACTTGTTGCTAAGATCTCAGTGCTGACAGCCTCAAGTCAGAACTTGCAAACAGCTTCTTTCTTGAGTACCATATCCCAGATGTCACTCAGCTGGGAAATGGATGGTATGCATGGACACAGAGACAGGGTTCAACACTAAATAAAGCCACAGAAAACTTAGTCTGCAAGAGTATAACAGAGATAATTTTTGGTCTGAAGTACTACAGCCAAACATAGATGCACTGTTTTAAATAGCAGATGAACAGAAATGTCTTGTTCTCACGAAGGACGTGGCTGGGTTTTGGGAAGAACCGAGTACTCTATTACCTGCCTTCTTACCATAAATACATCAAAAATCCACGTGCACTTGTATGGATATGGGTCTATGAATGCCATTTCTTTCACTGTGAAACCACCTGACAGAGCCATCCTAAATCCTCATGTGAATTACAGACTCCTGTTAAATATATTCCAAGTTGATCTTCTGACACTCTACTAAGTTAGAAATAATATATAAGCCTAACACAATCAACATTCAGCTCCTTCTAGGAGCTCCCATTAAAATCATGGGCCTCTATTTTAACTCAGTAAGAACAAATGCAAATTTTACACTTTTGGAACTTCACATGTAGGATAAATTACAGATGTTTCAAAAACATGGACCCAAATTTGAAATCACTATGTTTCTGCAACTACGAACCACCTACAAATGAAACTCTTACCACTTGAAAGGGCAGGACATAACAGTTTTACATGATTACTGCTAGATGCGCCTCCCAGTGCACAAACAGCCCTGAGCCTCAGTCATTCACAAGACATCATGAAATATACTGCTTTGAAACTAGGTCCATCTTTTTGAAACACCCTGTACTATGCCAGGAAACAAAAGAGAGGCAAGAGGCAGATGCAGATCTCTTTTGAACTGATGATCTATCATATACTCAATAAAAAAAGCAAGCACCACACTGTAGCATACAAGGAAGAGTATTGTCTGTAAGACAACCAGAGCAGTCCTTTTGCTCTGTGCGGCACTAGCAAGGACTTTACCAGCACGTGCAGTTGTGGCTGCTAAAACCAAAGAAATACGTGGACTCTCCAGAGCTGGCTGTTGGGTGAGCAATGGGACCAAGCACAAGACTAAAAAGCACAGGCTGAAAGGAAAGGTGAAGGGAGTTGTGACAGTTTGCCCTGCAAAGTGAAAAGTGGTAATCATTCATCAGAGTCTTCAAGCATGTAAGTGGTAAATTAAAGGAGCACGAGTATTTTTTTCTCCTCCATGTCTGCTGGCAGCAAAGTATGGGCTCGCATCACAGATTTAAGGCGGAAAGTTTCCCGTGCTCAACACTAAAAGCTAGAATAGACGACTGGAAGAGCATGTGAATCTCCATCACAGGAGGTTTTTAAGAATAGATTAGACAAACACTTATGAGAAGTGACAGTTACAATTGATCTATTTATATTTGGACAGGTATATGAAAAACACAGCCTCTCAAAGTCCCTTCCAGCTCTCTTCTCTCCAATTTGCCTGTCAAGGATTCACAGGGTTTACATCACCAGCATAACTTGAACATCTCACATTTTTCCCATGCCACAGCCAGTTTAACAGCAAAGCATATGCAGCTTTCAAGAAATTATTACCCAGGTAAACTGGGATAAGAGACAATGAACAGCAGAACTAAGATTCACCAACCAAACAACCAGGTAGCAGCACCGTGCTGCACCTTATTTCACCATCCACAGTTTATAGCCCACAGAAAATTAGTTTATGAACCCAGCACTAACAAAAAGGTGAAGGAAAACATTTAAGAGCTGCAAAGATGTGACAGGGTATTAAAAAGCTCCATTCTTCACTGACTGCCAGCTGCTTGCAAACAGCACCACAGCCAGATGAAGAGAAACGCAGATGCAACACTACAGGACACTAGTAAGTGCTTTGAGCACAGGCCAGGACTAGAAACCAGTGAGAACCATAAGGCTGAGTTTACCAGCAACTGACATTCAAACCTTGACAGATTTGCCCAGTATGAAAGTCTTTCTCAGGGATAAACACCAACAAAAAGCAGGAACAGCAGGAATGAGAACAGCCAGGATTTGAAGAAATTTTACAAGAAGAGGTGCAACAAGGGCTCTTTCTATTAAAAAAAAAAAAAAAAAAGCCAGCATGTAGAAAAGCCATATGCTGCCGTAACATTATACACATTTCTGAGCAAAGCAGTAGGCGTAATACAGTATTTTTGTTAATCATTGTGTGTAGTTTCCTTTCCACAACCATTACAGCTACCAGAGAGCCATGTAGCTTCTGATCAAATCAGAGCAGATGAGCCTCTACTTTAATTTGAATTGGGTCAAACCAGATGAATTCATGGTGACTCATTTCAGACAATATAGCTTAGCAAAGTAATAAGAAAAGCTGGCAGAATTTATTCTCCCATCCGAGGTAGTATTATTACTAGGAGTTAGAAAGTCTCCTTCACTTGCACCTTACTGAAAGCATGAAATCTTTCTTGTGACTATGCTGTCCCAGTTTTCAGGTATTGTCATCCTGCTGCATGGGGCGATGCTTGGAATCATTTCAAAGCTGAAATTCAGGGAAACAAAATCCACTGTGTTGTGGGAGAACTCAGAATGGTTATCCAGGGTTTAGAGCGGCCTCTGCAGAAAACTGCTAAAGTATACTCAGTTTGCTGCCAATTAAAAAAGCTGATTATCTATTCAGGGGCATACTGCCAATGCAGGAAATAGTTTTCTTCACTGGTTTAAAGGTATCTATGCATATTTTCACACTTTCTTCGTCTGTTGTGTACTAGATAACATTGAGTTTGACTTCTCAGATTGCAAATCCTGCTGATGTTCAATATTTGAACTGTTTAGTCAGTAGCATGAATAATAGTTCAGCTTTAGAAAGCATTCTCTAGACATCACATTTTATCAGATATTGATGCTCAGTTCAGCAAAAGCACTAAACCCACAATGAGTTTT
Organism: Caloenas nicobarica; assembly: GCF_036013445.1. NCBI lineage: Eukaryota > Metazoa > Chordata > Aves > Columbiformes > Columbidae > Caloenas > Caloenas nicobarica. Next base: position 99,926,993 of record NC_088246.1, on the reverse strand, counting down.
TCATTGATAATGTATGGACATAAAAAAGTCACTGCATCAATCTGTGATCTAATAACACAGCAATAATAAAACCTTCAGCAGGGTAGGAAGGGTGGGCAAAAGCTTTAAAAGTCAGCATTGGAGTCTGACACTTGGGTTCTAGTATGAGCACCAAACATGGTACCCAGATGAGCCTTAGCAAAGAGCTGAGAGAGCAAGACATGAGCTTGTATTTCGGCTCTTCCTGTTTGCAGTCTGGCTTATCAGAAACCCGCTCTCATCAGAAAACCACTCTCATCAGCACTTAAGTCTAAGATGGGTTAAGAAATGGGGAGGCTGAACCACAGATACTTGCCTCGTTCTTCCAACTATAATGAAGATAGCAATTTTCAACAGCCAAGGGAAATCTTAAATCAGCACAAGGCAGATCCATCAAAATTCACCTTCTAACTTTAAAATGAAATGAAATGCAAAACTGCCATAAAATCCTAAGCACAAACAATTATAAACAGGCTGACTGAAATTAGACACATGGATACTAATCAGAATCAGCTACATCATTTCTTACATCAGTCACAACTATGCAAAAGAAAGAAAGTGCAAAACTTTAAAGATTCCTTATCCTTTGCCAGGTCACTCTTTCCCCTCTAACATTTTAACAAATAAAAGAAACACAGCAGTTCAGGCACACAGATGGTTTCTTCTCCTATCACAGGAGGTGACCTTATTAGACTGCCACATCAATGATTCTTTGATGCACCTCTGTACCTACACTGTCCTGATAATAAATCAAAAACATCAATAACCACAGAAGCTAGAGATAAACCCTATGCCATGTTTTATACACTTTCAGTACTGCTATTTATAAGCTACCAGCAAATTCTTAAGCTAAGGCTTTGACTGCGACACTCCCCGGCCAATACAGCAGGTCCTTTGCATGAGACCTAACTGGTCATAATATTCTGTGTGAATTTATAAACCATGTTATGGTCCATGACAATATAGGATCTCTCTTTGCACTGGAGTGAAGTTCATTCCTTCAAGATCTTTTCCTTCTCACTGACATCACCATAAGGTAGTAGTAATTCTAGCGAAATGAGTTACACAACATGGAGAGACCACACCTACCCTTAGAGTTTCCAGTACACATTTACACCATTTCACATAATTCTACAAAAAAGTCAGAGGGAAGAAAAAAATAGAAGTTACTCTTTGTCCTGCCCTACTTCATTCAGCATACAAGTCTACTGCATTCTACTTGAATTCTCTTTCTGTGAGCTCAACATGAGTTCATACTGAAAGCAACTAAATTCTCCCATAATTTCTCTAGAAGTCCATTTTTACATCTACGTGCTTTATATACTTCAATACATTTATTTTCACAACATACCTGCAGAAAGAACAAATTATATCATCTTTAACATTAAAACGAGACCCAGATAGAAAGGTTAAAAAAACCCAACCAAACAAACAAAAAAACAAAACAAAAAAACCACCACTATGCACTTACTACTAATTTTGGGTGCTCAGTCTGAAAGTGCTGAAAACTGCTTTTTGAGAAGACTTGTTTCGTGGTACTCTTCCATGTTCAAAGCCTATTAACTGCAGCTGCAAGTACTCAGTGCTTCTGCAAATCAAACACTGAGGTCTCAAGTCAGCAACCCAGAAAATGAGAGCCACCTGTGAAAAGCTCTCTTTCTCTGCCTTGACTGGCACTGCATTAGCAGAAATGCTTCTTCACAGCTGTTCAGCTGTGACTAAGGCTAGGCAAGATATCTGTTTGTTTTGTGGAGGAGTTATTTTATTTTTAAAGAAAATAGTAAACTATTTACAAACTCAGGTTGATTTCGGTTAATATTGAGCTTGACAAGTAGGAAAGCTCTACAGATGTCTTCCCTCTGAAGCAGCCTTGGCTGAGGGGTGCAGAAGTACCTGGAGCAGCCAGCTCTGCTGCTGCTTGGGTCTCAGCATTGCAGGGACTTTGACTTTGTGTGAGGAGGAATCACCTGCTATCTGCCCATCCTTCCAAGGAGGAAGCAGGGTGCAAATTGCTAATTCAAGCTCTTGGAAGTCATTTGTGTTTCCTGCCTCTGAACAATTTCCCTTTTCACTGCAAAGTTCAGTGGTCTCAACTGGGGTGGGCCATGGAGCAGGAGCTTGGATAGCTGCTGCAGGCAAGTGGCCAACAGGGCTAGTAGTGACTGTACCCAGTGGGATCTGTGCCAGCTCGCACGGGCATGGCTTTGCTTCCACGCAAAAATGGCACTTAAGCCACCTGAAAATTATGAGCTTCAAGAATCTGAAAGCCACAAAAGCTCGTGTTCAATACACAGAAGCAACAAGTTAGTCATTCTCCCATTAGCTGCTTACTGAGGGAGCTCATGTACTGATTCCCTCCTTAAAAGAAGGGGGAAAAAAAAAAAAAAGAAGTGATATTAGTTGGATGTAAAGTCTGTAGAGGTTTTTAGACCATTTTACAAGCCACCCATGATTTTATTCCAGGTGATGTTCTTCATTTCATGATTGCCTTCAAGATACTTACATGCTTTGATTTTTATTTTTCTTGCATCATCTTTGCCACAGCTCAAGTCTTCTAGGAAGTAAAACTATCCTCATAACCAGGCAATAGGAATAATTCAAATAACTCCCTAAGGACAACAGTATAGTGTTTATTTTTTCATAACTGTGGTTGTAGAGGTACATGACTTGCACTTCCATTATATCTAACCTTGCTGCTACTCGCTGTATGTATACCTTGGCTATAAATCTCTTGTATCTGTCATTAAGTGCTGGCCAATGCCTCTGGCCACAAGCAATAAGGAATTACAGTAGTAAAATCTGGTTTATTTCTGGCAACATGCTGAAAGTAAAATTTTCAGAGGAAAACTTTTCAGTCCAAGTACCTATTTGAAACTTATAAAATTAGATGATGCTGCGTACTCTTCGCCTCTTCTATTTCCAGTCTCTTTAATAATTCTCTTTTTATTCATAGGTAGATAATACACAATTCCATAAACAGTTGCATAAAATATTCAGCCTAATGAAAAGCAAAGCATTATTTTATGCTAGTAGGCTGCTGTCCTTTACATTCATTGCTTCATAAAGGACATATTTATTATTTCTCATACTGCTTTTAGTGGAATACAATGAAATTTTTTCACTTACAAATAAAAGCTTTACAGTTTGCTTTATTCAGCACTTCATAGGATTTTATTTTCTTACTTTTTAAAATAGTTTCCAGGCTGCATCTATCTTGGTAAGTTGTCTGGAATGATTTTATTGCCTTATCTTGGTCACCTTTTCTCAACCCATATTACAAGGTAGCTGCTGAACCAGTCACCTGCACATTTGAACCTGTCACTTCTTCTTTGTTGCTAGAAACCAGTCTTGCATGTGCATCTTCTTGTGCCTTTCACATTTTAACTCTGTTTATAGATGCTGGTTGCATTCTTGGTCAGCAAGAATGTGGCAGGTCCCAGGATTCTGCATAGTAATATTTGATTTGCTACCACTGGCTTGATGCTTGCAATCACATTTTCAGCTGCTGCTGGCTGCAAAGCTTCATTTGCTATAAACAAGATAGTCCATATAAGGTGTGACATGAGCTATACTGGAAGGCTGGCTTTGCCTTCTGCTGGTGTTTTTCTTGAGTCTACTAATGCTTTCTCCAGGCTTCGTTATTCTGATATGCTCCCACTTACCTATCTCTCTTCATCTGGAGGAGAGGAGAAAAAAAAACAAAACAAACAAACAAAAGCAAGCAAACAAACAAAAAAACCCCACCAAACCCAGATTTTTGGCAGTCCTGACAATTTTTTCTGCCTTGTCATGGTGGAAGCTGTGCTGCAAAAAGGATGAGATATGTTCAAGCTCGTGACAAGAGAATTGAGGCCCATTAACTGTAATAACACTTGACGTCTTCCGTTGCTCATTGTGCTATCAGGTTACAACCAAGAATTTCCTCAGCCAAATGTTACAGTGTCATCTGTTTTTGTATCTAACCCCTCTGGGACCTCATACAACTGATGCTATTGGCACCTCTCGGGCCCTAGGAAAAAATGCAAAATGTCTTTCAAAGCCAGGTATATCAGCCAAAAGGCATGCATAAGGTCAAAAAAATAATAGTTGTTTGAGGGGTTTTTTTGTAAACAGTTGCTTTAAAGTGTTCTAAAGGGAAGCATCTAACACTGCGTCCGTTGTCTGTGTGACTGCTAGCTTTTTAACAATTTTCAGTTAGGAATAGTTTAATATGAAGTGAAAAATCAGTGAGCCAGTAGCTACAAATTTACCTGTGTCTCTGTAAAAGTTATTACACCGCTGATTCCATCTGAAGATTCTGTGATCTTATTTTAAAGCTCCTGCTTCCCCCAGGCTATCAGTTTGGTTTGATTTCTTCTTCCAAAGACACTGCTGTCGTAATATTTCTGCAGGGCTGATCTCCTAGTGATATTTTCAAGCGAATCACTTCAAGCTTTGCCTAATGCATCCAGGTTTTTTATAAAGGACAACCTACATTACAGCATGAGGTCATAACTGTTTCTATATATAGCAGACATTCATCATTATTAAAGTCACAGGCCTGGACATGCCTCTAGTACTGATATCAGGTTATTACCCCACTCATTCTTCTCCCTTCACGCATTCTGGCAGATTTTAATTCTTTAACTCTGAAATTGATGTCCAGATCTTTATTTGTACAACTACTTTTTCTTCTTTGTTTTACAGCTCCACCCCAAGGAGTAAGAAGCTTGTGCTAGTTGAATTCATTTCCCATTAACATACCCTTTATGTTTGCTTCTGCTAGTAAGGGAATCACTGTTTAATCCAGACACTGTACAAGCAGAGTTACAAAGATGTCATCTAAGGGCTGGCCTGGCCTTCTGAACAACGGGATTGCCAGCAAGCAAATTGTTTTCCTGTTGCATTTGCACAGATTAGCCACACTGGGTATAGCAAATAGCATCACAAAGCAAAAACAAGTTATCTAAAGCAGTTGACTGGCTTGCATGACAGTCATTGCTTCCAGAAATGAGTTATTTTTGTCAAGGTAAAGAGAGATGCTTATAAAACTATTTTAAATGGTTGTAACTTGACCTCAAAATTTGCATCTGCAGTAATGCAAATACTATTATTTATTGATTTATAAACCCTAATTTGCATGATATGTGTATTTATATACTTTCAAAAAGATGCTGAAATAATAAGGAGGAAAACAACAGTGTCGCAGAGTTTTGCACTCCTAGAAGATAAGCATCACATTATCCTAGAACATAAACATTTACAAGTAAACACTTGCTTTGACTTGGAGGGAAAAAAAAGTCTGATAAGAACTGAGCAACCCAAAAACCCACTCAGGCCACCACTCAGGCCAATAACCTGTATTGGGCAGTGGCCAGGACACATGCCAAGAAAAACTGAGCTTGAGATTGGCTTTGGTACATTTCCAACTGGCAAGTGACAATACACTAAAAGTTCCAAAAACCAGTAAAATCTTATTAGACTGCAATTAAAAGTTTTTCAGCACAATCTTTCCTACCTTGCCTTTTCAATTTTGTTAACAGAAAAATTTTAGATGGCCAAAGTTAGGGCGATCGCATGTGCGTATTAAAATATTTTTCTGTGAAGAGGCACTGAAAGAGCAGTAAATGGTCTTGTAAGAGTCATCCATCACCATCCAACCCATGTCATTTTAGGGTGGGATGGGGCCCAGGGTGCACTGTCCCATCAGTCCTCTTGTGCTCTGATCTCTGGTGGCAGAAGAGCTGACCAAAGGGCTTCATGTGTTTTACCAGGCTTCGCGGTGCCAGTGCGTCAGAGCGTGAAGCAAACGCGCTCCTTAGCTAACATAGAGCCTGCGAGTGCGTCCCTGCAATGAGAGTCTTTGCTAAGCAATACGAGAAGCCTCTCAAATCGAAAAGTCATGTTACCCTCACTCACAGCATCACAAACTCTACTGGGACATTTGAGGAGGTGGAGGAAGCGTTGGTATTGTGCTTTATCTCAAAAAGAGCCATGAAAATGGTACTGCGACCATTGTTTCAAGAGAACTTCCCATCTTCAGCTTCCCATGAAGATTTTGTTTCTTCCAAAAAAATGTAATCTGGAAAAATTATCTGAAGACTGGTTTCAGTCATTCTTTTTTCAGTCACTTGTTTTCACTGGCAGCTGGAGTTAGAAATTGGCACTTTTAGTGGGCACTGAAAACAGTCAGTCAAAAACCAAAAGGCTTTTTGTCGAATGGAGATTAAGGAAAAAGTTGAGAAAGCAATATTTGAAAAAAAACCCAACCAAACACACAAAGGAAAAAAAAAAAAACCAAACAACCACCACAAAAAAACCCAAAAAACCCAAAAAACCAAAAACAACAACAACAAAAAAACAAAACAAAAAAACACCAAAACACACAAAGAAAACATTTTTAAGTATCAGTAGTTGCTATTGCATTGGAAGCATCAGTACTTTGAATCTCAAGATATATTTTTCCATGTTAATTGTTTGGCTGGTGTATTCAGACCCATTTGACTGGGCTGCATTGTCTGTCTTTTGAAGCAGGGGAAGGGGAAGATTAGTGTAAAAGCTACAGGGACTGCTACAGCCCAGGTAGAATCTATATCTATTTAAAAAATGGGTTATTTTATACAGCAGAGAAAGGGATGATAGACACAATTTTCTGACTACATTTTTAACTGACTTTATTTTCATAACTAGTACTGGAAGTATTAAGACAACATATTGATTGTAGAGTTACATTCTGGAAAGAAATAATAGCTTGACACAGATGCCCTCAATCATAGGAAATCATCGAGATAGTTGAGAGAGACAGCTTCTGGGTCTGCTTTAATTTTATTGTTCTCACAACAGCAAATGTAGGCAAGTCCTTGCTTCACAGCCCAGTCTTAGCCAACTCAGTGACTTTCTGAGTTGCAGCAAACTGTGCCCAGCCTTCTCTCTCTCTAGGAATTTTTTTCTGTCATTTCTGTCACTGGTGCTCTGGTGTCTGCTCCTCCCCACAGCCTCCCAGTCAGGTTTTATTCCATCCCCTTCTTACCTACTGATTTTTCAGTCTGTCAGTGCACCTGGGATAGTTCTTTTTCTTTATCAATCCCCCCACCTCATCCACCCAATCCAGAAATTCAACCTTAACTTATCATTTCCTCTCTCCTTCAACTCTTACCTCTTCATCTTTCTCGTCTTTCCTCGCCCTACAGCTTCTTCTACTCAATATGACTCTCAACTCAGTCCTCTCTTCTTCTTAAACAAACTTTTGATTCTACTTGGTCAATCAGTTACTTCTTTTTGTTTGTAAGATTTTCTGCCACATGGAGTTTTGCAGGATGTAAGATTGACTGGAGTGTTCTGTCACGTAGTCAGATAAATCAAATTTCAGTAATGTAAAAAAAATCAAATTTTTGCCTTGCAGAAAATTATGTTTTCTATGTGTATGGGGGGAGATTTTTCCCTGTAAAAATGGAAATTTTTAAATTCTGCTCTGAATCCAGAGAGGGGGAAAGCTGCCTAAAGTATAATTTCTCCTTCCACCCTCCTCTCATCAAAAATGTTTTTATTTAGTTATTTTTTTATTATTATGGTTAGCTCCTGTTCTCACTGTCACTCGTTACCCCATTCACTGTATAAAATAGGGGCCTGGGGGGTTCCCCCTTTAGTGCTGTTACAGTTTATAACTCCCCAAATAATTCGATATGTAGTAAATGTATCAAGTCTTGTCTCCTTCCTGTCAACAATAGCAGCTTTTTATGCCCAGTTGTTGTCTTTCCTACAAAAATCTTCATACTTCCATGCATTATGTTACAGAAAAATGTCTATGTACAAAAATACACTCTTTCAAATACTTCCTTTAAATCTGTCCTAATAGGGCACTTAAAAATCCTTATGCACCTGTCAATCTGTTTAACTTTTTTTCTTACACTAATTGCTTGTACTTTTCTACCACATTGGCTGCATGCCACTGTTATCATACATCTTATACCAAAAGAAAAAGATTTCTGGGATAGGAACATTTTTTCTTGCTAAAGTTACATCATATGAAAAAATACTCTTTTCAGGACCCTTCTTGTTACCATAATGTAAAAAAATTAAGCATTTTGGACACCGAGTCCTAAACTGTTTTGTAATTACAAGCAGAGCTGACCCTGTCTCTATGCCAAGTCATATTTCATTTAAACCCCAGGTCTGATCTGGTTGCTCATGACAAATGCCTTTCTAAAGGACCAACATCCATTAAACTTGAATTGAAAGAAAAAGAAAGCAAAACCGGAAATATGTTTCCATTTTTTTATTAAAATGACAGTTGTTGTAAATGTCAAACTGGACAAAGGACTACAAAGAAAGTCAAGAGGTTATAAGCAGTTATAGAAGATATTCTGCTCAAATACAATGCATGCATAGAAGCTTACACGTGACTTACGAAGTTTGTGCTAGGATGTATCTACTGTTTTCTTAATGTCCTCAAAAAATATGATGTGTACTGTATGGAATTAAATGGGTTCTGCAGTCACTCTTTTTTGAGTAATTAATCATCTCTGCTTTAAGCATACAATTTTTTAAATAATATCGCCATTAAATTAGACAACTAAAAATGGATGCCGAAAGTAGCAGTGAAGCAAATCTCTTATATCATCTTCAATACCTTTGTGGACACTAAGCAATATCTCTTGTGGAAAATATGGAAGGCATTTGGTGTGCACAGAGAGATCACAGATCTCCCTTGTGCTGTCTTCCCTGCAAACAGCAGTGCAAGACGTGTATATATATACTTGTCTTGTGAGTCTGCAGCCAAAAAGCAAAGATGAAGCTAGCCCGCAATCACCTTCCCTGTTGCCTTCCTTCTGCAACTTAACCAAGTGTGAACTTCAACTTGTTTGAGAAAAACAGGCCTTGCATCTTAAAGCCTTTTTTAAAAATTACAATAAAGAAGACTCATGCATTGATTTCTCAGATCTATGTAGTACTGCTTATACTGGCACGACTTCTTGAAAGTATACCCCATTTTTTGTGGAACTCGTAAGAACAGCATTATTTTAGAAAATATCTTACCATATTTCTCAAACATTTCTCAAACACTGTGACATGATGCAATTAGCCCGTAGTGTAATTAGAGGTAATTAGACTATAAGAGGGAAGATATTATTCTCTTCTACTTGGCACTGTATCTGGAATACTCTGTCCAGCTTTGGGTCTCCAGCAAAAGTCCAGTTACCAGGATGGTCAGCAGCCCAGAGCATACAGCCCAGCAGGCAGGGGTTGAGGGAGTTGGGCTTGTTTAGCTTTTGGGAGAGCAGGCTGAGTGGCGACTTGAGAAGAAGCTACCAAGAGACCAGTCCTGGCATATGGCAGATGTAAAATACTAGCACAGGTTGGCCAGAGAGGTGGTAGATGCCCCATCCCTGGAAACATTCCAGGCCAGGCTGGACGGGGCTCTGAGCAACCTGATCTAGTTGCAGATGTCCCTGCTCATGGCAGGGGGGTTGGACTAGATGACCTTTGAAGGTCCCTTCCAACCCAAACTATTCTATGATTCCATGATTCTATGACATAACAGCAGGCAATAGCTATGAACCACAGCCTGGGAGATTCACTGGACATCAGCAGTAATGTTTTCATTAAAGCAGCACTGGGGCTGGTGGCCCGGCGAGGGTGTGGAGTCTCCACCCTGGAGACTTTTGAGGTTTGGCTAATCACGTCTGACCTACTGTAATGAGGGCAAAAGTGCTACTTGTAGCAGGAAGTTACAGTAGATGACTTTCAAAGGTGCCTTCAAGCCAACGTGTCTACGATCCTCATGAAGTATACACATAACTCTTCAGAGCTCATACTATCATAATTTAAAACAGACTCCTACATAACAGTTAAGTATGCTACAAACACCTATTTGCAAATACCTGTGCATATTACAAATATGTTCAGAAAGCTGGTGAAAATGTCTTCTAATGTATTTCTGCTTTAAGGATTTTTTAGCATTTCCCATTCACAACTGCCAGTTTAACTGTTTTACAGTAGTCAGTTCAGCTTTTGTTTGAAATTTTCATCTAATGGCACAAGGTAGGAAGGAACCCGAGAGAATAATTTTTAAAACCATAAAAAGTGCTGTAGACCTGGACTGGTAGTTATACCTCTAATAAAAATGTACCTCACCTTTGACCAGCCCTAAAGATGTACTTTGAAAAGTGAGCACTGTCATGGAATCATAGAATGGTTTAGGTTGGAAGGGACCTTTAAAGACCATCTAGTCCAACCCGCCTGCAATGAGCAGGGACATCTTCAACTAGATCAGGTAGATCAGAGTCCCATCCAACCTGACCTAGAATCTGCTTTAATACCTCTGTTTAAAATTAAAATGGAATAAAATCATTCTGAACTGGAGCTGGAGTTATACACCTCCTCACATTGATCCTCATTCAGAAAGAATTAAAACATATTTATAGCTTTCAATGGTAGTAATTTCTCTGAAGACTGATTCGGAGATTTACGTAAGCGGGTCTACACAGACACTTAAAGCCAGTTCTCATTTGTGTTTTCTACCCCGAGCTGCTTTAATTTTCATTCTTCTTTTTAAAGGTGTGTGTGTGGGAGGCACGTATGATATTCCAGTCGCATTGTGGCTTTGCCATCTACATGCTATTCATATTTTTAAAAAACAACAAAACAACATACTAGCATAAATCCAAATGGTATACATTCACCATTGATAAAAAAGGCTTGAAAAAATAAGAAGTATGTGCACTGTCTCTGGAGAACCAGGGAAAAGGTCCATCATTTTCACATATATTACCCTTGTGCTACTCCCTGAAACAAAGGTACACATCATAAGTACACAATAAAAACCATCATGACAGCAGTACTAAAAGTTGAAGAAAGTATATCTCAGAACACTCTCTTTTTAGTATCTATCATTTCCCTTACTCCTCCTGAACTTGCTCCTTCTTTTCCAGATCTCTTAGCCTTTCTATGAATTACTTGAGCATCCAGGATGCTCATGTCATAGTTTTCATATCACAGTACATCTAAAGTAGTGTAGATAATACACATGACAATACTCATCTTAAGGGAAGAAGAAAAGAATCTGCTCTTCTTGGGAGATCCAGAAAGGTCACCATTTCAAGAGATCCGAAGGAAACCATATCCACACCTGATGGAAACTTTTTTATAATTTCTGTATTTTTTTTGTCTTTGTAGCACCATGGCATTTGAAATTCAGAAAAGAAATTTTCAGGGAGCTGACTGTTCTATGGAAAGCAGGTTTGCCCAGAAAACTGGGCAAAAAGTAAGGCCAGGAGATGCAGCTGATCCTATGTGTGTATCCGGCAGCTCAGAACTGTTGCAAGCTGTCAGTAATGACGATGTAATGGAGGCTTCCTGCCTTACTGAGAATCATTACCATGGATACAGAAAATATCTCAATTCAAGGTTTTTGGCTTTTTTTTTTTTTTTGGCCAGTAAAGTGCTTGCTGTGCTTCACTGCTGAAATCACAGAAAGTTCTAAAACCATGTTGCACTGCAGCTGCCAGATATAATGATGGAGTCTGATGCGTAGCAGTTCAGCTGGAAACTGCCAAGCAACAAACAAGAGAAAAAATCAGTGCTACATTTGCAGATACACGATTGCATATTGTGTGCAAATGGTTGCTTTTCCATACATGTCTATATAGTCATTTTTCAAATATTGCAATTTAACCTAAATGATTTCAACGACAAGCTTGACATTCTCTTGCTTGTCAGGCAGCAACACCTTTCAACACTTTCTGGTAGTGTGCACTAATTAAGACTTTGAAAAACTGTTTATATATTAAATATATAATACATAACTAATATGTTATATATGTAATTGTTCTATTTCTCCTCTGTAATGATCTGGAGCCTTATCTCGCCAAGACCCAACTTTGCCAGTGCCAAACAACAATTGGCTCTTCTGTGTGTGCATCTGTATATATATTGTAGGAAAAACACCAACGGGAACACTTTTTTATTGTATACATCACTTCAGAAATGCAAAACAAGATGTCCATTTGGATGATGCAGCAGATGGAGTACAAGCCACTTAATGCTACATTTTATCACAGTGTAATTTTTTTCCCTAAATTAATCTGATGGGCAATTGTAGTACAGAACGGGAATGCAGTAAATTATCCCACCTCTATCTTACAGATAATGGAGCAAATCATTGCCCACTGTAAATGAGTTTTAATTTGTTACAGCAGAGGAAGACAATTACAGGTCAACCGGTCAATACAGTAATTTGAGCAACTAAAACTAGTTGACCTTTCTGGTGTTCCAGGACCAGAATCGATCCCCTGCTAAGCACCAGCAGATGGCCAGAGCAGAGCAGTTCTGCTTCCCGGGGAAAAGCAATTTTGTTTTCAGTATTGTTAGGTATGTAAAGAAAGAAGATGCAGGCAAGCCTTTATTTAAGAATGTCAGCCCAACACCAATGGGGCAAGCAAAGTGGATTCCGCTTGAGGTTCGGCTTAACTGAGTCCACCTGCAACTCACACGCTGCTCAGGCTCCTCCTTGGTCTGGGTTGTCCACCTCCACCCGAGCTACCCAGAATCGGTCGTCATAGCCCACTGCACATTAGAAACAGCATGTGCCAGTGTCGTAGCACAAGAATAGAAATGGTGGAAAAGAACATCATCATTGAAAATTTTCTTTGCAACAGTGACAAAAAAAATTTAAAACAAAACCTGAGGATGGAGAAGAATGAATAAAAATCTCTTAAGTGTGGCTAAATAGTTTTCTCTTACATTTGTGGATTCAAAATAGGAGATCTGGAAGACAACCCTACAGTAATAGTTTTACTGGTCAATGCCCCAAAGCCAAGAAACAAAAAAAAAATTTTACTTCTGTCCTCATATATTAAAACACAGGATCTGATTCAGCCCACTATTAGTCTGCTTTTATTCGGTTCAAACTTCTTTTTGCCAGCATGAAAAAGAAGTAACACTGGTGAATTAGAGGAAGCATTTACAGAAGAACACTGATGCTATCCCAAATAAATGCCTATTTTTACCCCTAATATTCTGAAGGCATGTGGTCTTCAATATCAGCAAATCACTTTACTGACCACCTTAAATATGAATTTTCTGAAATCTTTATGTATTATATTGAATACAGAATGGCAGTGCATGATTGTGCTTGTATCTTAGGTTGCCCAAAAAGTACTTCATGCTAAGAAAAGATTCATTTTTGGAGGTAACTTTTTGGAAATCTACACTTACTAATAATCTAATATTTTCTTCTTTAAGCATGCTGCATTTTTTTTTTAATGTGAGATGATGATACTCTGCCATTTGGGCCAATGGTATTTTGTTAATTTGGTTGTTTAATGTTTTTTAAAGTCAAGCAGAGCAGGTTCCCTAAAATAACTTGTTTAAAAGGAATTTGTATTCAACAGTGCTCATAAATAAACAGAGCTTAAAAAAAATCCACTCATTAGTGGTGAGTGGGAAGCCACTAATTCCCTGTTGTAGGTCCTAAGCCAACAATTCCTGCTAGTTTTAAGCTTTCATTTTTAAAGCTATTAAGATTAATCCTTTTGAAGCAAATAAAGCATTTCAAATGAATGTATGAAAACCAAAAAAGTGAATTCTCAATTCTGCGAAGAGCTTATGCACTACTCACAGTTTTACCAATAAAGTTTCTGATCAATTTTGCTGTTATGCACTTGAAGATATGCAAAGAAAAAACTAATTATCAATACTCCTATTATTCCTTAGACACACGCACTTGATGTGTGTAGAGCACAAGATCAGTTAGGAAAGAGGCAAAGAAATTAAGTTCTTGTATTTGAACCTCTTAGCTCTGATGGATGACCTACAGGGTAGTATTAAGTCGCTTGTTTACACTTAGCCATCCATGTAAGAGGCTCGTCTGGCTATATGCACTTTTGGCAAACTCTTCCCAGGCAGATAAATGGATTTTCCAGAAGGAAGTGTTAACCAAACATTTATGATCTGCAGGCGATACTTACCAGGTCAAAAGTCCAAAAAGTCTTGCTTCCCAGAACGATGCATTAGCTTAAATTTATGCTAAAAATTCTTGCTACCATTGACTTTATAAGGCGTTGTGACCAAAATTATTGCTGTATGTTGAATCCCCTGCAGAGTGCTCACAGACATTAATCTCACTAATTCCTCTTGTGTATGCATAAGACTTTACACAGTGTAGCCCAAAAAAGCCTATCTGTATTAAATTAAATTTGTAAAGCAAATGTCCAGGATAAAATGACCAAGCTTAATATACCTTACATCTGGTCTTAATAATAAAAGACAGAAATAGGCTAGAACATAAACTTAACCCATTCTATGGTTGGCAAATGAGGCTTTTGGGGAAAATAGTACTGTCAAGCATGTGGGAAGTTTGTAAGCATGTATATGTATATACCTAGACAAATACACACAGATGAAGTGCTTGCTCTGAAAATTAGCTACCCGAGAGTTATGCAGGCAGTTCATGTTGTAAATGCTTTAACTAAAAACTTTTGCCACACAGGTAACAACCGGAGAGTCTGTTTCAGGTCTTCGCTTTAAGAAAATTCAGAAACATTGCAACTGAGGAGCATTAAGGCATTACATACAGTCTTTGTTCTCTAACTTCATTTTCTTTGCACATATGAGCCATCTGCTTGGAGGAAAATGGGAAAATGCCACTTTTAATAAACATACAATGCCTGTGGCAAATTAAGATTGTATTTGACAATCCTACAAAACTACAGAGGAGGCAAGTTTGTTAATGCTGATTATCTTCCAGATCTTCAATAGATTTTCAACAGCCATTAAAATAGGCATCTTCAAAGAACTTGTCACGGGAGAAGTAAAATACGGTTATGTGGAACAAATTCCTTCATACAAATACTCTTTTTACATGGCTTCCTATCCAGGATCATCAGTCTTTCAGCAAGAAGAGGAGAATGTTTTGGATCATCACATTTCCTATTGCATTTGCAACGATTATTGTTTAATTTTGTGACAGTATTCTCTTAATTGTCAAACATTACATGTCATTTTGCACTTCTTATTGCCTGAGCAAACACACTACATTTTGTATTTCAAATCATCCATCTTGAAAGCAAAATGGTACATGGACTTTAACAGACTGTGCAAATACAAAATTATACCTGAATCTGGTAACATATAATGAAGTTATTATGAATGGGTCAATTTAAAAAAAATCAGCACAAGGTTTGCTATAGTTGCTAAATAACTTGTTCCTTAAGAAAAGGGCATCGGACACAATGAATCTGTGAGGTTTCGTTATGCTACAATGTCTGCCAAAACCACGCTTCGATCTTCTACCAAAACCTTTGATCTAAGTTTTGTCATAACTTCCACTTTATAAAAGAATTTGTCTTTCTGACACATTCATTAGAATTAAGGTTGCATTAAACCGAAATAGCAAGATGAGAAAAATGTTGAAAACTAGCTCTAGATCCACATCATCTGTGTGTCTGGACTTAGATCTCTGCAATCCAGCCAGCAGTCAGCGAACAACTACTGAACAGCACCCTGTGGAAAGGACAAGCTCTGCCCATGGTACACTTTGCTTGCACTGAAATTGCTCCCAAAACAGCCGAGACCAGCTGGGGAAGAGATGTCCCTTTGGCAAAGAGCTTGACTGAAAACACTTCCATTTTAAAACCACAGTGAAGTGATCAGAAAATATTCTCGGGTCAAAACCAAAACCTACATTCTCAAAAAGAGACATCCTGGACATTCCTGAAATAGAAAGATAATGGACAAGCTTTTTGTTGCTGGCAGATGAATTGGTGCAAGAGCACAGCACTGCAACCTGCTGATGTAATTGCTTCTCCAGCAGCTCAGTGAGCTTATACTTCTGATGCCAAAAGACTTGGGTTCAGTCTCCAGAAAGGACCTGAAGGAAGCTGGGCAAGGAAACTGCGAAGTAGAACCCTTCTGCTGCCCTCCAGGGCACGAGTAGCCATTAAGTATTCCCAGAAAGATTTTAACCTCTAAGAGGGCATGATGATACAGACACTTTCAGACAGTGCTGATACTGTCAGACTCGCCTTCTGTTTTTCAGAGTTTTTGGTGAGGACAATACGTCCATTCTGATAATGAAGTGATTATCCATGTCCTTCCTGTTCTCTTTCTATCAGCTCATCCCTGAGTGACTGAGAAACTAGTAGTAAAATAAAACTGGTAAATAAAGTAAAAGTGGTAAATAAATTCCAATTTTGGCTCTCTAATATCTGTCTTCAAAATCATAATGTTTTGCATACCCGCTTCAAACTACAGCACTACAGCAGCATACAAAAGGAAACCTAGTTCTCATCAAAAATGGAATCATAACCACCTTTGAGCTATCTTTCTGTATTAGCTCACATATACATTCAGAAAGAAAAAACACTCTAAACCAGTTCCTTAAAGACACTTGAAGGTCTGAAGCCAACTCTGACACTATTACTTTATATTACTATTCTTTTATTTTATAATAAATACTACAATATAGTATATACTATATTCCATGCTACTATTATATACTCTGATATATCAACATATGTTAGAAGACAGTACACCAATAAGCGCATTATAAATGACAAAAAAAAGTTCATGAGAGCAATACAGCAAACATCTCTGCATAAATCTCTGGCTGCCATATCTAATTTTTGCCCATTACTTTAGTCTTATGGGCAAACAAACAATCGGACCTTCTGAGCAGCTATCTGGCAACTCTCTGCATTTTTCATTTGCATCACACTTTCCATGATAAAAGCCATTTCCTTGTAGATGTAATACTCTAAAAGTGATGTAAAGCTCGTCCCTGAAGAAGTGTCCTTTGTTGTGTAGAACTGCATATAAATATTGATATACATAAAGCAAATCTATGAAGATCAGATTATAAAAAATAATTTAGTTTCACACCAAAAAACAAACCAAAAAACCCAAAACAAAACAAAAAAAACCACCAAACAAAACACACCAAAAAAACCACCTAGGGCTTGGGGCTTCAGTTCCTCCTTCATCGACTAGTGCAACATATGAATTACACTCATGACATGCACCAGTCTACAGAAAACATAAACCTTCAGCAGGAAGCAAACAGCTGCCTCTTTCAGTGAGGCAAGAGGCAAGACATAGATGACTTTTTTTTTCTTTCTTGCTGGTTTCAGGAGGTTTGCATTTTGCTTTGTTTTAACCAGTGTTTCTCCCTGTCCATTCCTCAGTAACACCACGAGGTCACATGCTACCTTAAGTCCAAGGCTCTATGAAGTTCTGTTCAGGAGCAGCAACACCAAGCAACCCCTTGAATATGGTCTGGATGGGACAGAGTATTCATTAGCTATGTGGACAGAGAAGGAAGGTCTCCATTTCTTCTGTTCTGCCAGTGATTTGGGGCTGAGAAGGAAGAAAGGTTCAAGCAAGGAGGCCCTGGCCTGAGGTGTTTTTACACAACTAAGAACAGTGAGATGGACTGTGGGCAACTGACATTTGTGGAGCATCATATGATAGACTAAGAAATGGGAACGTGTAGGAAGAAATATACAAAAGAAGAGTAAATGACATCTAAATACTTACCGTAGGCCCTGAAGTGGGATCATCACTCTTCTCCAGCCCCCCCACCTCTGCTAGCCCACAGCTTGGACTTTTCTGGACAGAAACAGAGCCTTTCTCTTTGGGCTTGAGGAGCTGGGAGTTTGCTACTTGCAGCTGGGAAGCAAGAACGGTGATTGCTGCATTTGCAGTTAGACCATATTTTCTATTTGAGTATTGTATTGTTCTGGTCCTCTTCCCCACAGAGAACAAGGAAAAATCCATCTAGCAGGACTTTTCTGCTTGACAAAAGGTTTTGCTCATGATTCCTAAAAAGATCTAAAACCTCTCTATAGGGGCAAATAAATGCAACAGGCACTGCTTGAAAGACACGTGGAGGAATTTGCAGGCGTCAGGTAGCAGCAAAGATGTACAGGATAAGTGTATATATCTATTCAAAATTTGGGAACAGAGCTGCATGCAACACAAATCAGAGTAAATGCAGAGAATCTCAGAAGAAATTAAGTGGGAAGGAAAGAGAGTAGAGATAAAAGCATTTATATGTATTTACATAGATTAAGCTGGGCAAATTGACAGCAAGCCAATATGTGCTTATGGAAGCGGCTGGCAACAACTGATTACAGGAAGAGGAGGAGAGGAAAATAAGAAATTTGCAAGTGCTTCTAGGATATATGCATCCATATAACAAGATGGAACAGCTGAAGAGAACAAAGTGATTTTGCAGAACCACAAAGAAAATCCCTTTAGTAGAACATCACTTGTTTGGCCCCAGGGAGAACAGAAGTTAGATTACACATACACACTCTATCCTATGCAATAGAGAGAATATAGCACTAAAGAAATGGAAAACTGACTTCAGCTCTGTGGATCATATAAACCATTTTTTTACCATAAATTTCTCACACATAAACCTAAAATACACTTATATATTTTTTTTTCAGTCCTCATTACTGTTAAAAAAGCTTTACTTAAGACCTGCTTTGCATGGAGATTTGACCTACTCTTCTGAAGAAATGAGCTTCTGCTTATGGACTAAAGTGGCTTGAAACCCATTCTTGTACCTTCTCAAGTGGCCATAGTCAGAAAGGGACCATCCCAACATGCTGCAAGAGGCAGAGCTAAGGGATACTGTAAGATTAGAAACAGGCAACAGAGACAAAGAATTATTTATTACCTCCTATCCTGAGACTGGCATCATCATTTTTTTTGTCTATGTTCTGCCTTCTTGCTGTGTGACAATCTGCCTCTGCTGTGACTTGGCTACTTGGACAGGACACTTCTCAGCCAATACCCTCTGATGTTGTTATCAGCCTTCTTCAGATACCTAGGAATAACATCTCTACATAGATCTATCAGTACCACTTCAAAATAACACGGTGAAACACTTCTTCAGGCTCTTGCAAATCATAAGACCCTTGGCATGGCTCTTCCTTGACTGGCGCACTTAAGCAGAAACTTACATTGGAAAGTTCAGAAGAAATAATTGATTTACACATCCTCTATTCTGGCTAACATTTCCAGATCTACCCAGGCATGTCTCAGAGGTCCCCGTTCTTGCAAAGCAGCTTGTAACAGTACTCCAGACCTTCTTCTTTCTTAGGGCAAATCCCCTAAGTTATGACAGCCCTCTGTAATCAAGTTTTTGTCTTAACTTTGTACCTCCCTATGGTGTGTTTTTCTTTTAACGCCACTGCAGGAATGCACAAGAACTGGGTTTGTGTTAATCTCCAGAGGCAGCAGTCCAGACTCGTATTAACCTGCATCAGCCACTGCAAGGGTTACACACTTATTTACTTAGTGCATTTTTTTCTCAAAAACAACAATTGTATGAAATAAACAATAAAAAATAATAATGCTATAGATGATTAGGATGTAACACTGAAAATAAGAAGAAACTTGCTGGTCAAAATATCATCTTTGGTCTAACCCTCACTCTGATGCACTGTCTCAATTTAAAAGCATGTTGTTGATTATGAAGTCATTTATAATAGTGTCTTGTTACACCTATGAAGATATATAAATATATTCATTAAAGTATGTAGATTTCACTGATGCACACATTTTGTTCCATGAAAAGATAGCAGCTGGACAGATTGCCGCAGTGCTAATAGAAGCACCCTGTTCCTTCTTCTTCCCGTTTTCTTAGTTTTAGCAGGAATCTCTCATTTGACCTTGGGCAAGGCATTTAAATTCTCTGTGCCTATGTTCTCCCATCTGTAAAATTGAGGCTATAATGCCTACCTACTTCACAAGAGGGACAGTGTTAAATTTAATGTATTAATGTTTTAAAGTGTTTTCAGACAGCTGGATCAAAACCACTACTGAATGTAGGTTATTATTAAATTATGCTTCACTGAGTTAATGCTGTTGCATTACTGTATCTGATTAAATAAAGAAAAACATTCGAGTGACACCTCCTGGACTTTTTTTTTTTTCCCAGAAGATGATCTTTCACCAGCCTACAAATGGACTTGAAGGCTTATTTTGGAGAAAGAAAGGGCAGAGAAATGTAGTAGTCAACAGAAGTGAAAGGGTCCTGCCGAGCAGATGATTACGAGGGCATTTAAAGCAATTGCGAGGTAGAACAGAAGGCAACTGCGCCTTGTGCCCCACTGTGACACATCGGTCTCTGGTAGCAATATGGTCTCTGTTCATCTCCATGCCAGTGGGACAGGAGCACCCCCTCTGTACCATCACATCAACTGCTGCATTTGGCCTCTCCTCGGAGTCATGAAGTGCAAGATCTGTAGCCTGGAGTCGCTTTCCTGGTGGAGCCGGCCAGCTCTCAGGCACAGTTCAGATATTTCAGTCATGGCAGCTAATCCATCTATGACGAACGTGGCACATAAAACTGTCAGTTATAAAAAGGGGGATTTATCGCCGGAGGATTGTTCATACCTGATGCCTCTCCTACATATCCTCTTGACCTGATGCGCAGATGCCTGGTCTTGTCCTGTGATCTCACATCAGGATCTTGTTGTGTGGGGGGAAGGGGAAGGTGTGTTTGGAGCAAGAGCTGCAGGAAGATGAGAAGGGTTTTTGACAGCGTGTTGAGGTGGATGTTGTACTGGTGTTGATGCCGCTGGTCCCAATGCCATCAAGGCATCTCTTGTGGATGACAAGGAATCTAGGAAAGTAGTGATTAACATGCATATCAGTGTGATTGTCAAGCTATGTTGTCTGCTTTGTGCTAAGGTATTGCTTGGACAACACCTAGGCATATCAGAATCAGCATATAGAGTACAGATTTAAATAAGAAATATTTAGCATCCTACCCAAGAAATAAAGAAAAACTGTTTGATGGATCTAAATGATCAATAGGCCATGGAGATCAGATTCTGACTGGCGAGGGAACGTTTTCACCTCAAAGGGTAGTAGGCAACTTTCTTTCAGATTGCAGAAAGACAAATTCATTCGCTTTCCCATTCCTCCACCCCCAATTTATCACTCCAAAGACAAGACAAAAGTAAGTACAACATTAGGTTTGATAACCTTCTGACAGCAGTGTGCTATTAAATATACACAAATCAGGGAGCTTGAAAAAATATAAGCAGGGAGCACATAGTCTACCTTCCAAATCTGCCAAGAAGACTGAAATTGAGGTTGCAAAGTCTAAGATTGTATATATTTTATGTCTTTTCTGACACCATGCTGCATACATTAAAGTATCCATTCTCTTTTTTTTTTTCTTATCAGATCTGCAGAGAGGCTAGACTACATGTTTTATTACTATACCAGTCAAAGATCGCACAGCTTTCTAAACAGCAATGATGCTACTTCAATTTCTTGAGAAAAATCTGTGGGACAGAAAACTTACCACAAAAGCAGTGATGCCACTTTTGTTTGCTTGAATCCCTGCAGAACTGCTGCTGTGTAACATGCGTGTGGTAGGTTCTAGGACTGACTCAGTATTTTAACTTTACTTTCTGTTGGTATTACACGCAAACGCTCCTTCCCAATTTTCCTCTCTTCACCAAGGCACATGTAAGCCTTTCACATTGAATTTGCTTTTTTTTTCCTCCACCTCACTAAGTCAAGTGCCTGAAGATGATTTCATAACAACATGTGACTTTTTTACTTGCTTATTTGGCTGACCAGTAATTTTTAAGTCCCTGGTACAAATCTAACACATGATCATCCAGAATCAGCCTCCTGCTACCAAAAATTATCTGTGTCCTTTGATTGAAAGATCAGCCACTTCCCTTGGCATTTTCATGACAAATGTTAATTCCGGATCCTCTCTCAGCAGCAAAGAGGTTACATCTCTAATGTAACATCTCCATGTAACTTCTACCAGCTGATTAACTGTGAGGATCTGAATAACCCTATCCCTGAGTGGTCAGCATGAAAATTGATTGTCAGAACATCCTCAACTAGGAGATCACTACCTGATCCCTACTGCAGCAAAACAGTTTTCTTTCACCTCTAATTTCAGCGACACTGTATCTTCTAATATTTACAACTCTACCTTGGAATATCTAGTTTATGCCTCCCAGCGAGGCTGGCTGGAGGAACAATGATGTGATTTATGTGTGAAAGACATTTACACAAAATAAACTATAGTAAAATAAAGTATGCTCATAAGTGTAATTTCAGACTACCATTGTCAGGAGAAGATAAAGTCCGTAGATTTGTATTTCATTTAGGAATAGTTCAGCAATTAATGTTTCCAGTAATATTTCATATGACTGATTCAGCAGGCTGTTGCAGGACAGTAGGACTGTTGAAGTAGCAGGCTAATTTTCTGATATTATTTTTATGCACAGAACATAAAACCTTACAGATAATTATTTGGCTAATTACAAGGGCAGCGTGTGTGAAAGGTGTAGAGAAGGAAAGAGAGAACCAGGCGACAGAACAATTAAGCAGATAACAGTGAAAAGTAAGGATGTCAAGTCATGAGCAGAGTGAGAACACAGAGGGTTGCTGTCAGAAGTGAAAGGCACAGAAGCAGGAGCAGAAAACATGATCGCCCTCTAAATAGGTAAGAGCGTAGCCCCCTACTGTGGACTCTTTTTTAATGATCTAGAAATGAACTGATCTGAGAGATTCCCATGTTTCGCTACTCCTGGCACAATAAAAAGCCAGTATATTTAATACTTTTAAGTTCCACAGGTTGAACGATCTGTTCCATAGTTTTTAATCTTCTTCCTACCTGTTGCAAAATGAACAAGGAGAGGGAATGTGGGGCTGTTTGTTCTGTATGATGCAGCAAGTACATTTATACCCCTGGCATTTCCTTTCCCTCGGCAGCTCCCCCACAGAACGCCCTGTGCATGGAGAATATAGAAGCAGCAGGACAGAACATCACAGCGATCATAAACCTCCTGTGTAGGTGAAGCTGAGATGAGATCTCCAGCACTAAAGCTAAGAAACAATTTCAGTGACATCTGGCAGAATTTGCCAGATGTTAATATGTGAATTCATGCACGGTAAGACAGGAAGAAAAGCAGATCTTCAGTGAATGAGCTGTACAATATTGAAGAACTGAGAAAAAGCAGAAGAAATTAGTCAGAAAAGAAATAAGCAAAGAAAAAAAATACTAGCATACTTTAGATTTAAGTGAATATTTTTATAGGTCTTTGTTCTTATCAGATTACAACTTCTTACAAAATTTTGATGCATTTAAGGTAAGAGATCTTGACTCTATATATATAAAAAAAATATATATATATATATATATCAATTAAGATGTAGGGATACTCCGGGTAGCTGATATATTACAGCCAATGTAAATATGTGACAATTCATGTAGAAAGAACTGATAGTCCCAAAAGTTCTCTAATCATCTTTTTTGATAAAATATATGTCCCCTTGTCAGTAATGAATAAAGCCGTATTTAACGCTTCACCTAAAACTGAGTAAAACTGCCAAATTAAGTCACATGCATCAAAGACCTAAGACAAGCAAAGAAAGTATTTATCAGCTTTGCCTGTTGCTAAGGCTGGAACTCTGCACTTGTCTGTATTGTATTGTACCTGTTTTTTCCAGAATGTTTCTCCAATTCATCAAGATCATACTAAATTTTAATCCCATCCTCCAGCTAACACCAAGGAAAAAAAGAAATCAACACAAATCTACAGATCATGTCCTGAACTTTTGTGCACGTGTCAGACAGGAAGAACATCTTGCATTTTTATTTTTAGATTCCAGCAGAAATGTTCGCAGTTTATGGCCTCACATTCCTCTCCTTCTGACTTTCAAAAGGATTTAAAATATATTACTCTAAACTACTCAATTCATTTCAATAGCTATAGAAGTCCTACCACAAAAGCAACTTGAAGCTACAGGATACTAAAAGTCTGCTACCAGACCTGTTATGTATGAAATGTTTAATATAAAAATGAAGCAGACGCAGGTCCCACAAACTCTTTGGTTTGGACCAGGCATTCACCAGACAGGATACATCTATAGGTTTTCAGGCTCTAGCCACACTGGCGGAATCTCCTTCACACAATTTTATGTTTGCTTTGTGTTTCATTGATAGACCCATTTCACTCTCCAAACACCGTCCATACAAGCTCCTACCAGACTTGTGTAAACCCATTGCTAAGTTCTCATCCTGCAGTACTCCACATAAGAAGAGTGTCAGATCCCACCTCAGGTTATACCAGATGATGGGATGCCAGTGCCATATGCGAAGCATTGAGTAACTCTGTAAACTTCTGTGGACTTTGAGGAAGCCCACAAGAGTATCCACCCAAGCCACTGATTGCAAACCAATGTGTACCAGTACTGGGAGCTCACTTGTACAGAGGATATGAACAGTACTCATCTGACAGTCCAGGATGATGGGGAATTTAACGGCTCCTTCTCCTCAGGACTATATGTTGTGTGAGAATATACTATTGCTACTACTACTACTCCTACTACTGCCAGAAACAATAAATATGTAATAATGATCTCCCTTTATATTGAAATGCCATTTTTTTTCAGATTTAAAACAACTCTGACTTCCAGACTGGATACTCTTTCACAATAACCAGAAAAGTTACTTTTTTTCCCTATAAAATACCTTGATTTCAAATAATAAAGATTTTTCCACAGGTTTGGTTTGTTTGTTTGTTTGTTTGTTTTGATGTATCTTTAAAATTCTGCCCTAAAAACATTTGGAGCCTCATGATGAGTAACTGATTCTACCACTGTTAATCTTACATATAGATTGACATTTGAGTCAGGTTTAATATAATAGATGAACCCAACTGCTGACTGGTTCCAGTTATGTTAAAATGTTCAGTGACCTGTAAAAGCTGCAAAAAAATTACTTTTCTGCCAGGCTGAGGAATTAACAGCATACTGAAACACAGAACTCTTCTCAGGTTGTTTGCTTTGTTGGGAACATCTTTTCACCTGCCTGTTATTAAGACAACTTGTTTATCTGCCAGATGACCACTGCAACACAGGGTGCAGTAGCAGTGAACAATTCACTCATTTCCTTCACTGTGCTTTTGCAAAATATTTATGGCAAATGTAGATTTGCATAAATATTGGCAAAAT
Source organism: Caloenas nicobarica (assembly GCF_036013445.1). NCBI lineage: Eukaryota > Metazoa > Chordata > Aves > Columbiformes > Columbidae > Caloenas > Caloenas nicobarica. Next base: position 99,901,991 of record NC_088246.1, on the reverse strand, counting down.
GCAGGTTTTACTCATAACTGATTAACATCAATACATTTTAATTTCTACTTTTGTTAAAGAATTCAAGTTATATATAGATTATAAGAATGTAATGTCCCTCTTTGTATTCATTTCCCTATGCACTTTTTTCCCTTGTCTTGCCATTTGTTTAGGTGTTGGGCTTTTTTAAGCTCTACCATTTCACGTTACTAAGACTTTGCAAATTTTAAGCTGGAGTGGAGTAACATGCACAACTTTGACTCTTCAGCATGGTTAAGTGAAATATTCAATCCTTAGCAATTTCAATTATCTTACAGGTTTCCTATGAAAGAGTAAATCTACTCGTACTTAGTTCTTATATGGTGTTTTACACGATGGACAAAGCATGAAATTAGGAGTCTGACAATATTTCAGATACCCAGATATTCCTGAAATTCCTTGAATGCTTCCCACTCAGGCTCAACTTAGCTGATCTTGCTAGACAATCACAGAACCACAGAATGGATGAGGTTGAAAGGGTCCTATGGGGATCATCTAGTCCAACCTCCTTGCTCAAGCAGGGTCAGAAAAATCCAGCTGTCCAGGACTGTGTCCAGCTGTGTTTTGAGTATGTCCAAGGATGAAGACTATACGGCACCTCTGGGCAGTCCGTTCCAGTGTTCAACCACTCTCGCCGTAACAAAAAAAAAAAAATATATATTCAGATAGAATTTTCTGTATTTCAATTTATACCCATTGCCTCTTCTCAATGGGCAAGAATGAGAGGAGTCTAGCTGTTTCATCTTTACACCTTCTCATCAGACATTTACAAACATTGATAGGTTTCCCCTTGACCCTTCTCTTCTCCAGGCTATATAATCCCAACTCCTTCAGGCTCTCCACATATGAGAGATGCTCATCATCCTTGTGGCCCTTGCCTGTACATCATGTGCTCCAAAGCACCTAAACATCTTGGTAACCCTCTGCTGGCCTCACGCCATTACATCAATGTCTTATACCCAAGAGACCCAGACTGGGTCCTTTCAACTCAATCTTGTTGAGTTCCCCCTGTATTAAGCCCTGCCTCCAGTCATCGACCATTCCTTCAACCTGATGTCATCAACAAACTTGCTAAGGGCGCACTCCATCCCATCCTCCAGGTCAATAATATAGGCATTACACAAAATCAGCTCCAGTGTTGGCCTGTGCCTGAAGGACACCACTTCTAACTGCCCAGTCTCCTCAGACTTTAGGAGAAATACATTTAGTTAGAGGGATAAGTTCTAAGTGACATGTTTTAGACCTGAAAAAGAGTATTTATACTGTGTTTTTCTATTTAAGGGTCTTTTCTGTATTTTTACTGACTGATAAAATCCATTCACTATAGCAAAGTTTAAGTATAAAATATTATTACACTACGTTTTTATTTTCAGAAATTTTGAGGGCTCTTATCTGACCAACTACATTCTTTGTTTATGAATTACTTGATCTGTTATTCAATTAATTTCAACTCATATTTCTGCTTTATCATAATCAGACCTACACAAATTGCACACTGTTACCAGAGGTAAATTAAAAAGCCTCTTAAGAAATATATGCTCAATCTCTTACCATTATAGAGAAGAAACCCAAAATAAAGTTTCAGATAGATAAACTAAATTCATTAAGATAAGTCTGAAGTGGTTAACAAGGTACATTTCTCCAAAGTCAAATGGAACAATATAAAGAAAACATCTACTCTGCACAGGAAAAAAGGTGGGAATTTAAGTTTCACAGCAAAAGGACTGACATACTATGCTCCTCACTTGGCTGCTACACATTATGAATCCCTTTCATCTTTCTTCCATATCATCCATTACAGACATTCAAAAGTCATGAGTCAGGCTCCAAGATATCATGAAACCAAACCTAATCATAATAAATTTTCATTGCTTATTTGCCTTTTGATTTCTGAATGCTTTCCTATTACCTTTTCAAGTTTTACTCTGTAACCACACAAGAGACTTTAAGTCTATTTTTAAATGAAAGCATTTGAGCAGCTTCCTGACCATCCATCACACCACCTTCCTCACCACTGCCAGCACTTACTTCAGAGCTCTCTCCTACTTCTTTTTGGGTTTGGGGGGTTTTTTTTGTATGCTATGGAAAGTCTCCAGGACAGCAGCTTCATTTCGAGGACCCAGAATTTTCCCACACTGCCTTATGCTCCAAAAAAGCTATGTTTGTGCAATCCTGAGTCAAAAGAAGGCAGGTATGATCTGGGGCAACATGAAATAATAATGGAACCAGCAATGTTATATATCAGTTCAAACAAATTAGAGGAACTAGTACAGGACAGAACTGTCTGGGTGTGACTCACCTGTGCATTATGCATTGGGCAATACAAAAAGTGGACTAACAAACACTCAAATAAGATAAGAATCTACATGGATATTCCAGTGAGGCCAGAAACCACAGTCACAGAGTTCTACTTGTGATGCCTGGGCCAATGGATATTTAATTAACCCAAGTAAAATGAAACAGTAAATAAAAAGAAAGTTTGGTGGGCATTTTTTTTTCAGGGGAACTCAGCTGAGTAAATCTCCTGGAATGTGGTACCTGGGATTGGCCTCCTCTTTCAAATCAGGCAGCACAGGGATTTGATCAGATCCCAGTTGTGCAAGCGTCTCCTCCAACTGGAGCATTCGCAAGCCTCTGACCAGCCTCATCGCCCATCTCTGAACCCATTCTGTTACTCTTGTATTCATATTTACGATGGAGTAGAGTACAACTCATGTATAGACGTATCTCTGATTTATCCAGTATCTGTTTATATTGTATTCACTATTTTCAATTTCATCTGTTATCCATTGCACTTTGGTTTTAATGTGTTTGCTTTCCTGATGCATCTGCCCACTGAGTTGGAATTTTAATCGAAAACTAAACTTGAAGTGAGAATATCTGAAGCTTAGCATATCATTTTATATTATCTCACCAAATTAATTACATATGATTACATATGTGTGACAGGATGGTCTGATGATAACAACAAATTGCTAAATTTGGGAAAGGTGATTATGATTAGACTGTCAAAGGATCAGTGTTAAAACAGCCCTGTTCAACATTTTAATTTTTATATGGAAGGAATAAACAACTGGTTAATTTGCTGGAAATTTGCTAATGCTATTAAACTGGGTGCTACTGAGAATACTAATGAAGACAAGGAAATAATAGCAAGGAATTTAGTTTAGAAATATGTTTAGAAAATAATAAAAGAGATTAAATTTTGGAAGCTGTAAAATCATTAATTAGCCAGAGCATTCTGCAAAATGAAGATATTCAATAACAAAAACAAATCTGAACACAGTCCTAGCAGAAGCACTGGAAGCAGAAAATTAGACAAACATGAAATCTAGAGTGGAGGTAAACAGAACACGTATTAGGTAACACGGGCTGATGCCGGGAGGTAGCAGTCCCTTGGGTGCAAAGATGTATTACCATTAGTGGGTTTAATTCTCAGACACTAAATGAATGGTCTCTTGTGTAAAAACCTAGGGGGCATCCAGGAACTGAGTTACCATACACACAGACTTGAAGGAATTCCCTGGATTAACAGATCAGCTCATTAATAGGAAAGAGTAAGAAAACTCTAAATGCACAACTTAGCAAAGCAGCTGATCTAGAAGCTAATGATCTTCATGTATCTGAACAGTACAAACAACAAATCCCTATCTAAATGACCAGATACATAGTGTGATTCATTTGACAAAACTTAAGACAGTTACGCTAAATATTCTGGGTTAGTTTTATAGACACTGGAAAGAAAGCCTCTGGAAAAGCCTCTTCTGGGACAGGATTCATCTCATCCTAAAGCAGATGTCTAAATGTCTTGTCTATAAAGGCTGACCAGCTCAGACACACATATCTAAAAATAGGTGTGATGAATCAGACATAATCTTTATATACATCATCACTTAGTTCAGTTCAGCTTTGCTGGGTCCTGTCCATTACATATGGATCCTGGTTACGGATCAGGTCTTAAGAAAGGAGATAAAGTATTTAGGAACTTTCTAAGGCTAAACTAGCAGTACTCAGATAAAATTAAGAATGAAAGAATTCTTGATAATTATCAGGGTATAAAGTCCTACAGGTTAAGTGCATTAGAAAGTAGTTGTTTAATTAAAAAGTAATGGGAGCTTTCGAAATACCATCATTTCAAATTAGATAATTTTATTGAAAGTAGTTCACTTCCAGTGATTTAAAGACATGTATATAAAGCATAAGAGCTCTCATATAGGACAGATGAAACCCGAAGCAAGAAAACAGTCATTTGGATTTTGTATTCAGAATTAGCCACAATCTCACACCTTCTCCTATAGTACGACATAGGTACACACATTTACACATACAGGCCTTTTAGGTAAGCTTAAAGTCAAAGTACATATGTCTGTTGTGTCATTTCTATTGAGAGAACTGCATATTTGTATATTCAATGTTCTGTAAATAAACGATCTTTCACTAATATGTGAAACACTGTAAAATCTTAAAATATTCTCAGTTTCTCATGCTAATGAGGGATTTTGTCATCAGGAAGACGGGTTTCGAAATTCTCTCATGCAGAAAAGGTCATACTGTGGTTCTGCCTATCAAGAAAATTCAGACTGAAGCAATTACAGTTTGAATTCTCTATACTTTATGAAGACAGCCTGCATTTCAGCATTATTCCAAGGGGGAGTAAGTACTCTCTATGTGCTGACAACTCAAGGACATGTCAAAGTTTTTAGAGACACTTTTTACCTTCATATACAGTTTAAAAATAAAAAAGGCTCTTTTCCTCTATCAGATTTGTATCCCTCTTGTTCTTTAGACCTCAGCACGTCAGTAGGAACAGCAGAGCCAATTGCTATGGGAACCACGCTCCTGCAGCGTGAGGGTGAAGTACAAATCAAGTAGGGGAATGGAGAATGTTGATACTCTTCTGCTCTCTCTCCAGAAAGCTCATTCAATGAATGATATAACTCCTGGAAATTCTGCCTTGCAGCAAGAAAATTAAAGCACTTTGTCTGTTTATTATGGCTGATAGAAAGTGCTGAAATGAACATGATCCACAATCAGCTACAGAGAGATGACAGTATGATATTAAATCTAACAGATATGGCATTATATATTACAACTGAAGTATGAAATCAGTGAAGTTTAACCAGAAATAACATGTGAAATTGCCCATTGGTACAACTTTGCAAAAGATGCAGTAAATTCATCACCCTTGGAAAGTTCTGAATAAAAATTGCACATCGTTCAGAAAGATAAATTACAGTTTGAGGGAGACTGGTGAACCTGACATAGGAATCGCTTGATGGATAGAGTAGGTTGTGCATGGAAGTTCAGGCTAATGAAGTCAAGATTTACGTATTTTGCAAATTAATCTGCTGGTAGGTTTTGACCGAGTTAGGACAGACAGCAGTAACAACAAAAGTTAGAAACAAAGAACTAGCAGTTTTGTTAGAAGCACACCACACTCAGACTACTAACACTTCTCCCACCATGCTCATCATTGCCAAGGTTATTGTAGTCAAACTATTATTGATATACTAATATCTGCATGCAAGTATCCCTTGCAAGGCCTACATATTTTCTTTTGGTTTTCAGTCATCCAGTTTTCTCTGCTGTTTGGTAGGTAGGTTGTGCTACAAAGGAGAGACTTTCTGATATTCCTGCCAGTTCCTCCCATGTTTTCCCATACAGAAAGTTCTCCACATGACCTCTTAATAAATAGATCTTAGTCTCAAAAATAAAGGCTTGGCACATCACTTTGCCTAAAACCATACCTGTATGCTTATGACTGCAGCTACTGGCACACCAAACTTAAGATGAACAACCCTCTGACTTTTATATCTTACCATTGCATTTCTACCCATTCCACAGGTTGCCTTACTTTATTAATACTGGTTTTCAAGTTTTATGGAGACAACTTTACAGTGAAGTTCATTCTTCTGGCTGTAGGTGTGATTACTGGCTATGTAGACCTAAAGATCAGATCTTTATAAGGCAACTTTACCTTGTCAGCATTAAGTAAAACAGTCCTTTGTATAAATGAGAACAAAATCAAGAGTGTTTTTCCCATTGTAATAAAAGTACCTACATGATTGCTTGTATCAGTAAAGGTTTAATAATTTAATAGGTATCACATAAATATTATAAACCAATTCAAACTACCTTTCATATGTGCGTTTGAGTTCTGTTATGTATTGAGGAATTCTTATTCCTATTAGTGTTGGTTCAGAGTTGGAACACAATTGAAAGAAAATTGTGAATGCAATTCAACATTCCCGCCTTCATAGTAAAAAGGAACAAATATTTAGTTGGACATCAGTTAATCGCAAAACTGAAAAAAAATCACAAAAATCTCATTATTTTCCTTAATGCATTTAACATCATTTTCAGAAAATTTTCCATTCCAGCCTGCAATCTGTGAAATACTATCTGTAAAGTACTGCAGCAATGCCGGACCCCCTAAGCAACAAGAAGTGAATTCCAAACAAAACGTGATTAAAAATGCATTTATCTGTTCTTTGTGTTGATAAATACCTCTGGAGCTAACATCCTTCACTACAGCTTCAAACCCCACTTCTTCAAACACAACACTTAGTTCACCGAACATTTGGGTCTTTGAATTTCTTGTGATTTAGATGGTACCAAGCCATGCACTCCTAAAGGATTCCGGTGCTTGGAAATTGCTCATAAGCTATTGGGGCAACACTTTATTCCTGTTCTTTTTAAAATCCTGTGAAACGCCTCCTTCCTCTTCACAACATTTCAACAGCCTCCTGTTGATGACTCCTCTCTGTTGGATCCCTGCCTCTCCCGCTCACTGTGGGCAGATGAGAAATCACAGGGTGCTCGGAGTCAGCGGTCACAGGCAGGAGAAAGGAGCTCTGGAGCAGTCATGATGTGATCCCAGATAATGCACATGCTAACTGCCAGCAAGAAGACCCTTGCGGTGGGAAACGAGGATAAGAGCCACAGACGTAGCAAAGGGACAGCAGGACTGAGTACTTTGACTATGATGACATAGAAGATTTGGAAAATAACCAGAAGAACTGGGTATGAACAGCCTCAGAGAACAGCGATTCGTTCCTTTTTTATTTCAGATTCCTTCTGTACATTTAAAACATTTACTGTACCTCTGTGTCAAACAAGAACACGCTTCTAATGGTATGGAATCAGTTGGTATCTATCTGAAATGGATTGAAGGTACCCGAAAGCAAAAGGCATTTTTGTTTTAAAAGATTGTCTATGCGAAAAAATGAATAAACTTTGTGATGCAAAACCAAAATGTTTAATCTTTCAGTGGAACTACTCAAATCGGTCAAGTGGTCTGGCCACCTCTTACTTACTTTGAAAGAAACGCTGGTTTACTTCTCCTGACACTGTATGAGCTGTCCAGCAGTTCACCATTCTCGGGGCAGTTTGTGAGGCTGCCACACTTTAGCCTAGCTGCAAATGATCCAGAACTTGCCTTCAGAAGCAAAACACGTGCCTGCATTGTTTTATCACTGCTTTACAATGAAAGCGAAGAAAATTGCAAGATGTGTCTGAGAATGACAGCAGAATGAAGACATCACTGGTAGTATTTCTTTAGAGGCTGACTGCACAAGTCACAAATCAAAATCATGTAAATTGCTCCAAGAGCAATAGTATTCACCAGAGACTTGGATTCATTCAAATACAACCCATAAGCATAAAAACTTGCACTGAAGCTGCCCTAAACGAAGTGTACTTAAATGAACTAATTTCTCAAGAATCTGATTATTCGGACAGATCTCCATTTTTATGTTAGAATCTGAAAAGGAGCATTTTATGAAACTTTTACAACAAAGATTACAAAATATATATCTGTGTAGAATTTCACACAAGCAAAATATTCATGAGACATGAGCAGGGAGGTGCAGAACAGGAGCAAGTGATTCTGTGAAGAATTTTGCAAGGGGTTTTCATGTTATTAGGAACAGAAAAACCCAAATATTTAATTTCTCCATGAAAGAGAACTCTGGAAATAACCCATTTTGTGTTGACTGAAATGTTTCATCTTCATAAAAACAGCGATTTAAATTTTGACTTTTTATGTTGAATGTTAATGTGTAATGTAGTTCAAAACTCTCTACCATCTCAACTGAAATTAATTTCAAATGGAAAATGTAAGCATATGTAATTTCAAAAGTTATGTCAAGATTATCTAAACTATCCTTCCTTTGGCTTTTGAAATTAAGGCTCGGTGATAGTAATGTGATTTCACAGTCCTTGTGACTTTGAAAGAAATTGCACTCTGAATGAATAGTTCCCCTCACGATTTTCTCCTTATACAAGAGTTAAAAGCAAGACTGGAGAGTGGTATATGTTTCCTCAGCATCACAAAACCCCATCTATGAAAAAGCTCTAAATGGGGAGGCACAGCCATGCCACATCCATGCACCAGGTGCCAGCAACAAGCCCTTCATCAGCTCAGGTTGAGGGGTGGCCTGGGCGCCCACACTGGCTCAAGTGGCTCAAGTGAGGAGCTTCCTGGTCTTCACTCCTGGCCACAGTGCTGCCACCACCCTGGTTTCCAGCACATGGTACGCCTCTGCTGGTCTGGTTTCCAGGTTTTCTGGCTAGACACGAGAGATCAAAGGATTTCTTGTAACCGATAAAGATGAAATAGGAGTGGTGGGAAGCAAGTTATCTGGGCTGTCTGCTGAAATCCCACTGAAAGCCAGAGGTGATGGAAACGCACTGTTACTACGACTTTTTACATTAAAAGTCCCACAGACATCTAGGGTAGTCTCTAGCTGACGCAATAGAGATCTCCACGCAGGAGACATCAACATCTACACTAGCCAGCTGAGGCTCCCTTTATATTAATACTTCACAGTGAGAAACAAGCTTTCTCTAGGATACAATTCTTTTTTTTTTCCTTAAAATAGCCACCTAAAATAGGCCAGATGATCTTTTCCACATAGAAGTGCCTGCTCCTTGACGGTACAGCAAGCCCCACCACACCACTGGAAGGGAGATATCCCCAGCCCAGACCTCCAAACCCAGGCCCCATGAAGCCCGGGCCTAGCAGAGCCATTCTGCCCTGGACATGCCTGGATACACCCCTGGCTTCGCAGCACCAAACCCATCGCCTGGGCTGCCAGCCCGCACTGGATCCACCAACCAACTCCTCTGCTCAAATTCCTTACAGCTCAGAAGCAGTAACGGGAAAACAAAAAATGTCAAGCCCAAATCATTTTTCTCACATCAGATGTCTGCATATACACCACTCATATACATAAAGTACATTATACTGAGCAACTTCAAAGGCCTGAAATAAATGAAGAGTGACACTAAAAAGATACAGCAAAAACATAGAACTACATCAATAAATAAAGTCCTTTGGGGCCAAAAGGTGCGAAAGACTACATTTATTTTTGCTGTATGAGAATTAGATCAAATAACATTTAGAAAGGGTTAACATAAGGCAACTGTTGTGTACCTTTTGTACATCCCTGAACCTCTGCTGCACTGAAAAGTGAAATGTTAGAATAAAACTGAAACTGAATACCTTTCACAGCAGTTCTCAAGAACAGCTTATAGGGAATTTAGCCAGGCTCATCTACTTATTATTTTTCTTAAATATATGATCTGGAAAACAAAGAGCTTTGCCAGGAATCATAATTAAGACTTTTGTGGGGTTAAAAATATAGATAACAGAACACTTCTTCTTGTTTTCAGTTAGACAGTTCTAATAATAGGGATAGTGATATGGCAGTTTAGGAAAGCTAAAATTAGCATTTGACAAGTATTTTATGGTTCACAATTTTCATGCCTCTGATACTGTACTGAAAAACTGCATTCCCTAAGAGGCAAAATACAATACCTTGCTCATATGAATGTTACATGTCAAGAACTGACTTACCAAACACATGGCCTGCTAATAACTTCCTAGGACACTGATTTACAAACATTTCCAAAATGTCAAGTCTTTAGCAAACATGAATGACATGATGCTTTTGTTTCCTACGCCTGTGGTTTCACAGAGCATCTCAGAAGTCATTAATGTACAAGATGTAGCTACAGATCATAGATAATGAGTTGCACACGTGAAAACCAATAGCTATTTTTTATTGTTTATGAAATGAGAGTCGAATTAATATGTGAAGTTCTATATTAATGCCATTGCAAAATGTCTATCTTTTTACTTGCTTTTAAGCAGAAATTCCTGTACATGTACAATCCAAAAAACTTGGTGCAACACTCCACTTTACTGTGCCTTGAGCCCAAAGCAGAATTTTTTTTCTTATTTAGGTAAGAAAACAATCATGCCTCGAAATTTTCACTGTAGAAATAATCTGCTTATCAATGTCACTTTCAGTGACTGTTCCATTGCTGTTTGTTTTTCTTTTTTTAATAAGCACATAAAGCTATGCCTTAAATAAGCTGACACACAGCTATCATGTTATTGTGTCATGCCATTACAAAGGAACCAGTTTATTACCAAAGAAAAGACAACCAGCCTTGAAGTCAGACTGGGACATGTTGTATCATCCCTGTCAGAGACAACACACATTAGGATAGACTCAGCCGAGTGTCAACAAGCAATGTGAGTGCAAATCAGCACTGCTCAGAAAATCCCAGTGGCAGAGTTAAGTCTATTTGTAGGCTCAAGCCATGTCCCAGTTACAGGACGTGAGCATTTCCTGTTAACATCATCATCGCTAATTGAATGGCTGGCTTCTCAGTCCTTGTATTGGCTACTAGCTCACAGAAAACTAGGTAGGAACAGAAGAATAACTTTGAAGGACCACAATATTGATCTTTGTCCACCAGTAAGACTATTTTTAGATTTGCCTAAGCCTGTAAGAATCCACCAGCCTGGTCACCCTGAGGACAGTGTAGAAGGAGAGCCTCCAGATGTCAGCCATATGGTGAAAGACAGAAATGAAGTGATACCCAGACAGCTCAATTATACCTGGCTGCCCACTCCCACGGGGAAAAGTCTCAAGGGCATAATTTCCCCTTCTGCATTAAAAAGCTGCTCCATGGTTGGATTCACAGATCTGCAGAAGCAGTCTGCCTGCCTTCCCACACCCTTCATCCAACACTTCAAGGATTAGGGCTTTGCAGACAACTCAAGTTCAGCCTTGCTTCAGTTACACAGGGGAAACACATCACACCCCTCTCCAAGATGCCCCTGCTTGGGGTGGCTGGTAAAGAGGGACATAGCAGTTCTGTTAACCCCATCCTTCTGGTATAAATAAATAAACATTTCAGACATAGATGTACCATTCGAGGGATAAGCAGTCATCTACCAAACTAGAAGATCATTTTCATTCACTTGCTCTTCATTCTGAGTGAATATTTCAGCTTTTTTTTTTTTTTTTTTTATGTGGAAGTGCTACATCATGAGTGTTCAAGGGATTCCCACTTCCAAGGAATTGACAACACGGTAATTAGGAAACACATATTAAATCACAGGAGACCTGAAAGAAATCAGTCAAAGAAGGCATGCAGTGCTCAGCTCAGTGCCACAGCCACCAGGTTATAAAGTACTATGTTAAAGAAAGTTTTCCCAAAGGCTCCTGCTGAAACAGCTTCATCTAATACAAAGAACTCAGCTCTTGCAAGAGTGCTCCCTTTGCCTCATAGTTACCATTCACATTCTGAAGTAGTGATGGCTTAATTAGTTGAAATAAAAGAGTAGCAAAGCAAAAGACTGAGAACCCTCCCCAAAACACCCTACCATGCAGTAGGGCCGTGCTCTGTCATGGGAGGCAGAGGACATAGATTCAAAACCCCAGGGGCACAGGACAGAGTACAGCCCCGCTCCTCTGAGCTCATGAATGAAGCCACAATGCTGTTCAAGCCCTGTTCAACATCATACATCGGATGACATGATTTCTTTCCACTTCTTATTTCACAAAAGCCACGCAAATATTTTTGGATGTAACTATTCTCTCTTCCCAGTTAACTGTGCCATAAAGTCAATTATCTGTCCCACTCCTGAAGGATCTTGCCATCAAAAAGCCAAGCACCTGTGTTTTCTACTTAAAGCAAAAGTTAATTGAAAGGCTGTATAAGGTCACATACGTCAGATCTGGGCTCACAACGTTAACAAACAGAATCAGCTCTCTCGCATCTACACTGTCCCTGAGAAATTATTAAATCCAAAGACCTCTGTAGCTTGTCTACAACCAGGACTTTAAACTTGAGACTGTATGCTCTACTCTCAGAACCAGGAAGAAAAATCAGAACTCTAATGTCCCACATTTTGTTAATCTTTTAAAAGCCGTGATGACATGTTTGACATGACAGAGCTTGTTTCAAAAAGATAATTATAGATTACTTCAATATTTGAATTCGAATTGTAGAGGTCAGTGCAACAGAGCTGAAGTTCTGCAATTCAAATCTATTGACTGTTTATGTGGGGAAAAATATTATAGTTTGGAGTTGCTCCTAGAACTGGAAACTATGCAAACATGATTAACTAATAGACATCCACCTACACTCCCTCTAGCCCAAATGAAACAGGATTAAAAGCACTGAATGTGAGCAAATACCAGTAGGTTTTAATTGCTGCCCACTTAAACTCACATCTACACTTTGCAGTTATTTAAGTCGAAATGTTACTGCACATCATCTTTCTACATAAGAAATTAACAAGTATGCATTTTTCAGGACTGCATATCTATAATTACATTTCCAATAGGTACTTATAAACAAATAAATAAAACAGTTAATTGTATTAAAAGTAATTTACAAGACAAAGGTTTTCTTAATGCGTACATGCAGTTGATACATTTGTATTACATCATTAAACATGGAAGCTATCCTCAGGTAACTTTATAGCATATGGGATCGTGTTTGTTGTATGTTAAGCACTTCAAAAATTACACATAACTGCTTATGTACCAAACGCACAATTAAAATTACATTAGAATTTCTCCCTTGGATAATTTTCTAGAGCTTCAAAAGAAGACATATAATACCTTCTTCTCGTTACATAATGCAATGCAACTGTTAGTGGTGTAATAATGTCAAATTTTAATAACTTAATCATAGCGGTATAGTCCATGTTTAAAGGTTTAAAGATAAGCAAATGTGTCTAGATGCACTATTTTGCAATTTCAAAGTATTAAGTAGTTTACTACTATATATGGAGCCTGTATGCACATATGCATGTAACTGTATGAATCTGAGGGCACCTGCCCCACAACACACCTCCAATGCGGGAGACCGAAGTTCAAATCAGCGAAAATCTCCTTAAGAACAGGTTTACAGTGCCAGATCACCCTGCTACATGAGTCTGTCCTCTTAATTTTGCCGCAATTGTTTTAGCCAGCCTAAAAGACAGGCCTCAAAAATTGTCTGGATTTAATTACTGCACAGAAGATAGATATCTCAGTCCTAGAAGAAAAAGGAAAAAACACGGCTGCTCTCAAATTCTAAAGCATTACTATGACAGACATAATGTCAATACTCTTTATGTCCAGCTCCTCACAACCCTCAACTCTTGTATTAACCCTTAATTTTTCACCAAACCAGCAAGCAAGGCTTTGCACAGGCAAATGCTCTGCCCCGATGGCACAGCTCAGACCTCTCTCCTGCTCGCACAGAAGCACAAATAGAAGGCAGCGAACTGTAGAGCTGTCACCAGAGACACAGAAGAAAGTGCAGAATAACGGAGCAACTCAAGAAGCCATCTGATTTCAGGCACACTTTCTGGGTGCCTCAGAAACACCTGAAGAGCCATAGGTGTTTGCCATCCCTCCTAATTCACCCGCTCTTTATTCCTGCTTCTAGAAGCAGCAGGGCACAACCGCACTGCAAGATCCCCGTCACAGACAGGCATCCACCTGACAACAGCCCAAAGTTTCCAGACGGACACATTTGCTGTTATTTCAGCGCAGCGGGATTCGCCAGGAAGGGATTCAGTCGCGAGCTTTCGAAAGGGTGATCACAGAGGAGGCTCGAACGTTACACAACTCTACGTCTACGTCCATTTACCTGCGTGTCGTGGAATGACACCTGGAGTTCATAGTTCTTCAACATCCATGAATGTTTGTGTAGATGTTTCAAGGCTAAATGGACAGCGGGCAACACGCCTGCTGTTAGGTTTCGCTGATTAATCAGGCAGCTGGTGGGTGAAAGCCCGAGAAGAGAGAGGCGAGTGCGATCCAGTTCTTCAGAGCACCTGATTATTAGTAACACAAGCAGCACCAGCGTGTCTAGTTTCCAGTTCCAGAAAACCATCTTTCTTGGTGCTTTTCTCTTTTTTCCTTCCCTTCCCCTGCGGCCCACATCCCTGAAGAGCAGGCCTTAGATTCCCTGGTTGCCCGACATCTTGCAGCTTTCCTTTGCTTCAGTCAGCTGTGTCCCTCTAAGAAAGAAGCTAATTGTTATTAAAGGATAAAGACCTCTCTACGACTGGCTTTTCCAATTTGGACAGTAATCCAGCTCACAGCAGTGCTGTGAATCAATACTTCACAAGAATAATCTCTAGGCAAATTGCTCTGCCAAGTCTAATTTTAAACATGTGTCATTTAAAACATTTCTGCAGCAGAAATATTCATCCATAGGTGACAAATCAATAAACAAACTAGTATGATTCCTTTGAAAAAAGGGTATTCTAGGGACTGATCGAAGTGGTTGAAGATTGCTTCAGTTTGTTTTATCTTTCACATATCACATTTTCAATTGGCTTTACACAGACCAAACAGAGAATACTCAGTCTTGAGTATTGATAATATTTTATATACTTGTAGTGCAAAAGCTGCATCAGCTCAAAGCTGTATATCCTCTGCCTGATTCTGCTTTTCTCAGAAACCCCATGCTTCCCTTAAAATCAATGTGAGTTTTGAGCATACACAGAGTTCAGGCCTGTTCCTCCCATCCACAGTCACACAGCTTTTGACAGGCATTTCACATATTGTCGCAGCTAGCTAAGTGATTTCATCACACTATTTGCAGCTTTCCAAGTAATATGCCAGGCTACCGAATGGAACGGATGCTGTGCATGCAGAAATGCAGAGAAAAATAGTAACGCTGGAGAAAATCTTATTTGCTGCGGGATAACCAAAGCTCACCAGGGGGAGAAGGGAATAGATACGGGGCCACCGCATGGAAGAAGAACCTGTATCTCTGTTACCCAGCACTCAGAGCCCAGCTCACCCCTTAGGCGAGCATCATCCTCCCTGCCTCCTTCACAGCAGCAATGCTGCTCTACCCCCCTGTAAGCAGCCACCTGGCTGATCCCTTCTCTCCACACAAGCAGCCAGCTCTCCCCATCCCACCCATGCACAAAAAGCCCCCGACATCTACTGGGATGCTGCCATAGGCAAGGGAGGGAAATGCAAGAGCCAAACCCAAGGAGAGGGAAGGGAAGAACATCTGGCCTGGGAAAGGCTTGTTTGTCCAAGAAGAAAAAAAGCTCCGATTTTCAGCTCAGTGTCATTATACATACAGCTGAACAACAAATTGTTTTTCCCATCCTGTGGAAAATCAAGATTTCAAAAAGAAATGCCCTGTGCCAAGCTGGGATGGAAACCCAAAACCTCAAAGGTTTTCGTGACTCAATAATCTGAAAGGAAAACACATGGAAGGGCTCATAGGCAGAAGTTTGATTTGGTATAAATCAAATTTGAAATTATATGTTCAGAGCTTAGCAATTTATTTTGTGAATAGTTGACATTTCAAAACAAAGTATTAGCTTGCTGCAGAAAGGGTGGTGGTTTTTTTTCATTTTAATTTTCAAAACAGTGTTCCAGGTCAATAAATTATTTTGAAACTGATGTGCAACTAAAAAGCTTCTCCAGAAAATCTCCAAATAAAGTCTAATTATGAACATTCTAATTTATAACTATAATCTATATATTGCATGGCGTGAGGGCATGGAAGTAAATAGATAAATAACAGTTAAAAAAGCAAAATAATACCGAAAAAAGAAGCAATAAATGTCTGCCTTGGGGCCAGGGAACAGCCCCAAGCAGGAGATAGACTCAATTTATTACTAACTGTCCACAGCCACTCTTCTACCAACTCACTTGTGCGACTGGTTGGGCAAGAAAAAAGCCCAACCAGTAATTATTCCTCTCCATGTATTCTTGGACACAAACACAAAGTAAAATATCTGATGCTTTTCCCTTGCTTTTCTTCATCACCATTGCCTTTGTGACTATATCACAAAGCAGCGAGGCTGCATGGGGAAGGAGATACTGCTTTTCTTCTTGTAGAAGGCTCTGCCCACATCAAATGCAGCAGGGTCAAAATCTATTATGGGAATTCCTTAGACTGAGAAATTCAGCACAATAGCTGGGCACAACAGCAAATAGGAAGCACACCCTGGTAGCACAGTCCTGCATAGCAACAATTTAACACAATGACTTAATAGGTATTTTCCCTTGCTTAGTCTTACGATTCTATAATGTGATTATTGAAAATATATGTTTTAAACACTTTTTAAATTCAGGATGAAACTCTTCCCTGAGCAGAGGGCCTGTATAGGCCAAGACGTTGCTTAAATCCTATTTAATACCTTTATTAGAGGCTTAACCAGGATTTTTTTAGTGAAGAGTCCTTGGACCAGCCTTCTTTACCAGCATTATTTCAATATTGACTACACCAAGAGAGAGGAGAGGAGGGAAGGAGGAGGCATTCATGCTGCCAAACCTCAGCAGCTACGGTGCTCTGAACTGCTCTTCGTCCTATGCCTCAATCTTTTCACCAACTGAGTGGGAACATGGGGTTCCATGAGTCATAGCTTTGAATTGTATTTAGGTAACAAAAAAATGTGATTTGAATATCCAATATCCTCGTCTGTGTTCAAAAAACAAATCTGCCACCACACCTCATTCAACCCCCATTGCTCATCCAATGGCTTCAAATTCATGAGAGAGCAATGCAATATCAGAGGCTATGAAATCATTTTCAGCACCATATAGATGGACATACATTTTAAAGAAGGACATACATTTTAGGGAGCATCACCTCATTCTATAGATATGTGACTGGTTTCAACCAGACCAGTCTGGTTTTTCTCCTTCTGCTACTTTTGGGTCCTCTCAGCAATGTTGCATTTAACCCATGTCTGGCAAAAGAACAAACAAGATCATGTACTAGTGCAACCTCATGTTACTTGCTTACTTAAAATTTGCTTCCTGACAGAAACATCTGGCTATCTAACTAGACAATTGTTTCTTATATAGTATTTTTACTGCTAATTAATCCTGTGATACTTGTGTCAAAACATGCCCATCTGTTTACATTTTGATTAAAAAACTAGCCATGTTTGCCATGCATGTGATTGATCATGAAAGTATAATTTTCAAATTTAGAATAGCATGAGGCTTAATACCTACAAAAGCACATTGTTATGCCCTTGCCACACATTCCAAGACAGTTTACTCAGCACCCTCAGAATTTGCTAACAAAACATAACATCTGTAAAATGCTAACCTGCTAAATCAGTTCATTGCATCTTGCATGCACTTCTCAAATTTGAAGCTGAATTTCCACAATTATTTGAAATAGTACTAATTTTGAAATTTTATTTTAGTGTCAGAAAATGAAGGCAGTTTCATATTAAACCCTGCCTTCCCCACTATGTTGGGAGGTTTTACCAAAGGTAGATGCTTGTTTTTCAGCATGCTAAGGATCGGTATAGCTTTTGCAAGAGTTTAGGACAGAGCTGGTGACCAGATGACTCACTGTTGGCATCTCCTTCATGAGATCTGCACAGACTGAGTAATTTTCAGAGAGGGAAACTGTAGGAGGAAATTGTGCTCCCTCATAGGAGCACAGTCCCTGAGAACTTAAAAAGACCTGAACACCTGGCATAAATGTATTACCTATAGCAAATACAATCTAAAGGCAAAAGGAGTAATCTTTTCAGTATTGTCCTCCTTACCACATTATCCTCTGCCTTTATAGCATTTTCAATTGAGTTCTCAATCCCCCGATCAGTATTTCTGAACCATAAATCACTTTAAGAGTTATTAGCTCATGTAAAAGGTTGACTATACAGTGTATTAACTGTGTTAAAGGCTGGCTATATATTTAAGCTATATGTCACCTCACGCCTCCCACACAAAACCTCCTCCCCCTTGAGTAACACCCATTAACATTTATAGGATCTTCTAATCCCAGTCTCAAATGTTAGTTTTTTTCAAAGTAGGTTATCATTCACCCTTCTTGTCCCATGTGTCTCTGCTCTTGCTGCTTAGTCGCGCAGTGTAATTAGAGTGCAGAGCACTCACACATCCTAAGAAACCTTGGTTATGCACTGGAAGTCATTATGATTTATTTAGGATAGCAACTCCTGTTCTTACATCAAGACCAAGCCTCTACCTATGCCAAGAGTAGCTTCAATATTGAGACACTATTATCTGCTCTAGCATATAATCATAGAATCTTAGAATCGTTTCAGTTGGAAAAGACCCTCGGGATCATCGAGTCCAACCATCATCTAACTCTAGCACTAAACCATGTCCCTAAGAATCTCATCTAAACGACTTTTAAACACCTCCAGGGATGGTGACTCCACCACTTCCCGGGGCAGCCTGTTCCAATGTCTGACAACTCTTGCCATGAACAAATTTTTCCTAATATCCAATCTAAACCTCCCCTGGCACAACTTGAGGCCATTTCCTCTTGTCCTATCACTTGCTACTTGGGAGGAGAGACCAACCCCTCCATGCTACAACCTCCTTTCAGGCAGTTGCAGACAGCGATCAGGTCTCCCCTCAGCCTCCTTTTCTCCAGGCCAAACAGCCCCAGTTCCCTCAGCCGCTCCTCATCAGACTTGTGCTCCAGAACCCTCACCAGCTTCGTTGCCCTTCTCTGCACTCTCTGTAGCACTTAAGTAGCCGGCTGTGCAGCTAAAACTATTTGCCCTCCATGGCATTACCCAAATGACTAGGCTATCTACTTCTGACTGCCCCACCAAGACTGACCATATTTGCTTGTAGCTGGTGAGATTAATCTGAAAAAGGCAAATGAAAACTTATTTTTTCTGCAAATCCTAGTGCCTCACTCCCGATATGTAGCCTCAAAATATCATCTCTGCTTCCTTTCCCTCTTCCCCAGCACTGCAGCACAAAGATCAAATTCATTTCCTCCATTCTGAACAGGAGGCTTGAAGAAGAGAGATAAAATTACTAGTATATACAGCATCAGTGAGATTATTCCTGAAGTAATAGATCAAATTCTAGTGGCAGCACTTTGAGAATGAAGATGACAAACTGTGAAAGATTCAGAAGAAAGCCACAGGAATGCATAAAAAGCTGGGGAAGGGGAAAAGAAGAAGAAGAAAAAAAGCAGCTCAGTCTATCTAGTGTAACATTCAGAGGCAGCTTAATCTGTAACTTGTTCTATAATGGATGAAAAAATTATTTCTAATAATACCAAACTTTCAAACTCATTGGTCGAGGAAAACACACTTCCAACCCTTCAGTAAACTATCCCCTTTAAATGAAAAAACCTCTATTAGATCAGTTGAAAAGAGCTGTTTGCTGCTCTAACTGCGCCAAGGGCTTCTGCTGACATTGAGGTAACACCTCCTGATACCCACCAGTGACATAACTGTGCCAGCCATGTAGATCTGCCCTGAGTAACAAGGCCCTAGGGACATAGTACTCCCACCGTGTCACTCCTTTTGTTTACATCATACAAGCTGTTATTTTTGCCAAGGTCAAACGTACAACTTCCAGATAGGTGTTAATTACAAAAACAACTATTTTTTTAATGACTGTTTTTTTAAAAACACCTGTACCTTGCATATTTCTCACCTACAAGATCTTTGAGATGCAATAATCTTATTCTAAAAGTTATTTAATTCTGATAATACTGCACCGATCCTGAAAGGACCTGTATCCCAAAGGCTGAACAAAATCTGCCTTTTATTCCACCAGGCAATTCAAAACTTTAAAGCAAGTAACTATGAATGCCTTTGGTCTTAATTAAAAGTGGCAATTCTAGGTCTCCTCTCATAGAAGCACGTTGCATTTTCATAGGTGGGCTGGCTTTCTGAAGTGCTAAGCATTCAGCAATTCCCACTGATGTTGACAGAAAATGCAAATCACTCAGTGCTTTTGGAAAGCAAATCTTCAGTTCAGGGACATAACTTGAAACCCCCCCCCTTTTTTTTTTTTGTGGGGGGGAAGGCAATCTGGAGCTGATAGCATTAGCATTCTTCACAGCAAGAAATCAGGAGTGGAGGGGAGTTTTCTCTACATAGTGGTAGCTATTGCTATTGAATTTCTTTTACTACATTGCACAAAATCTTCCTGCCACTAGCACATCCCTCTACGTTGGATTCTCACCAACAACATGGAATTTGGTACTGCTTTTAATTTTTAGAAAGGAAGAAAGTGGAAGGGAAAAAAAAGAGAAATTTGGCTCTATATCTCGGTCAACCTCCTGTAAATTATTAATACTTAGGGCTCTCCAAATTCACAGGGGAGAGGGGGAAGCAAAACCCAAGGTGCTTTTATAGAACTATAAAACTACACAAAATACCCCACAGAAATGCAGCATTTAATATTTTTATACTACATGCGTACATTAAAATATCTCTATATGATGCTGTTAAGACACACAAGAGTGTGTCTGATAATCACAATGCTTGAAAAATGTTGTGTTCAATTTTGTACCACACTAATTGTTAATCTTTTAAAAACTGTGACTTTATATAGAGTAAAAATTGTAAAGATATGTGTTCTTTGCTAGAAAAACATCAAATTCCATCTGAAAGCAGGAGCAGTAAACAGTGGAAAGGAAGTTAATTAACATCCCAAAAGGGTCTTCTTGCTACTTCTCCCTGGAGGTTTTGGATGTAAAATGGTTACTTAGACACGTCTTGTGTGTATGAATCTTCACATAATTCTGTAGCTCAGTGAAGATGCAGCAGAAGCTGAGTGCTACCATAGGCAAATGGTAAATTGAAATATATAATGACTTTAAGGAAACAAACGATTGAACAAATATATTATTTTAAAGATATAAGGCAGTGTTTCTTTAATAAAAAAACCTGAGATTCTGGAAATAACTTAACCAGACAGACGGATGAACTCCTTTAATGGGCATTAGGGCAAAATGGTCTTACAAAAAAGGTGCACGTAGAGAAGAACATGGGGTTCAGCCAAGAATTCAAAAGATATTTTGCAAAACCGGCTACTCAGTGAAGGAGCACACGAATCCGGCAGACCCGTCTTGCCAAGAAGCATGCTAACAAGGCTTTCACTTCTGGTCGGGGACAATCTTTAGAAGGGAAGAAAACCAGATTCCAGCAGGATCTAATCCATCTGAGTCCTTCATACAAGGCTGGATCCCCTGGATAGCCATAAAAAGCTGGAAAGCCTTGGTCACCCCGCACAGCCCACCTTGGCGGTGATTTCCCAGCTCTGCAGCCGGGAGGGCATCGCAGGGGCAGCGGCGCACGCAGGAGCCGAGAGCTGCTACTCACAGCATCAGCGGTTACGGGGTCAGCAGAGTTTAAGCTGGAAATAGCAGTGGACTTTTAAAGGGATTTCAAGCAAATCAGAGAGAAAAGTTTTCCAGGGAGGAGGATTTGGGGGGATCCTAAAGACAAGATCGGAGGGCTTTTTACATATTCTAGTTCATAGTAGAGCAGGCAGAAATCCCCAAGTGAAATATATGGCCTATATTGTAAGAGCTGGATAATCCTAACGGTCCTCTGATCTTAAAAGTCGTTAATTATTTAAGAGAAGTACCATGGCCATAGTAGGAGACTTATGTTTTCTAATCCTATCCCTCAAACTTGTGATGTTCACTTTAAAGCAATTAGCCCATTATCTGGGCCTTCATCTCTCAGAAGCCTCAGTAACAACTTGGACAGCCCTGCTGAATTAGCCCTTATATTCTATGTTCTTTATTACCATTATTTTCAGAGCGAAGGTGGATATTTGCCTTTAATTTGTTAGCTTTCATTTTCATGTTTGAGAATACTGATGTGGAAAATACTACAGGTAAAATTGTCAGAACTAAAGGCCGATGATAATGAAAAGTTATCAGCATAGAAATTGGACATCAATCACCGACCTGGCAATAAGGTTACATGGCTATTACATCACAAGGAAAAAAAAAAAAAGAGAGAAAAATAAAAACTGTTTTGTCAGTCAGAATGTCCCATCCCTAATTAGCAGGTAGCATCAAGCAGCCCTCAAATTCAGCAGACCTTACCCCACAGCAAAATCCTCTGCAAATAGAGGAATCCTTGCCTAGGAAAGAAGACTCTGTCATCCCACAAGTCTAAGTGGTACGGCAAAGGGGGACACAGCAGGACTGAAAATATATTCCAGCTATTCTTAGGGACACTGCCTTCTTTAAGACAGAGTGATGCTGTGGCTGAACCAGTTTGCTTCAGGAGTCAGGCTACTGGTCCATTAACGCTGGAGCCAGGGTCCCACGAAAGTACTGCAAATCTCTCTTGTAGCTATGCTAGACCTACAAATCAGAGAACAGCGCATCTGCCTTCCAGAAAGCTTCAAGGTCTGTCACTGATTTAGTTCCAGGGTTCCTAGTACAAAAATAAATTCCAAAAAATGTGATGTATGTGCACTGTACCCTCTCATCTTGGAAGCCCACAGCCTGAAATAGAGCTTCTGGACTATATGGCACTGCTGCGTATCAACACACATCTCCACAGGACTGAGTCACACAAGTGCTGACTGGCCTCAATGTACCTCTCTGCTCACCCCAGCTGCTCCAAAAATTATTTGAGCCAAAATGGATCACGGAGGATTTTCCTCTGTTAACTTCCCCCACTTGATTCCCTGAGCCAGACCTCCATATGAAATGGTTCAGCTCTCCCTAAGTAAAAATATCTGCTACTCTGCAACAGCAAGGACCTCCACTTGCGTTTCATGAAAAAGCTGTTTGGCTCCCAGCTTCTGCATTTTGCTCAAATGCACTGTTATTTCACCATCCGCCATGAAAAAGTCCATAAAGCAATGAAACTGAAAGCAAACAACAGAGCTTGAGACACGCATGCACCACCATGCTTGGATCATTACTGTGAGATGGTGTTTTGTAGCCTTGACATGCAATGCTATTAATGCTGTCAGCCCAAATAGTTAAGTGTATGTAATTAAAACAATATAAATATTACACTGACAACTTGTCGTCTGAGCCTCATCACTAAATCTCTCTCTCCTGGCACCTTCTTCTCCCTTTTCCTATCACAAATATTTTCTTCGCAGTTACCACCAGAATATTACACCCCATCTTTTCTAGAAACTTGAGTAATTCACTCTGGTTGATAACCATATCAGAGGATAGAACCTTCTCCCTCTTTCTTCAAATGGACTTCCTGGACTTATTAAAAAAAATAACTTTTCCTGCTGATGGTGTGTGTTTGGCATTTGAATCAAAAGATTCCGTTACAGTGTGTTTTGCAGTATGCATAGGATAAGTTATACAGGAAATTGCAAGACATATGCCAGAAAGTGATACACTGGCTTTAATCTCTTTGCAGAGATAGAGGATATACATTCTGCAGGTCTGGGATCTGCACCCAGAGGAGTGGGTGCAGTGAACACATGATTTCTCTCCTCTCCCCACCCACATCTTAGCACCAGCAGAGAAGCCAGCATAGAATTAACATAAACACTTAACTTTTGGATTATTCCCTCCAAGTTTACAAAACTCTAGAGCAAAAGGAGGGGATGGCACAAATGGAGCCATATTACGCAAAAGTCAAAGGGCACAGTGACTATCTGAAGAAGTATGTCCCTTCCAAGCAGAACGTTGCCAGCAGAGTAGACGGTGAACGTCATCCATACACACAGTGTATTGCATTTTAATGCTACTCTTTGCATATATCAGACAGCACAAGTACTTGGTAATATTTAAAGGTAAGAAATGACCCAGCCACTTCAACATATGCCAGACACAAGCTCATCAGATGATACAAGAATAAATGTCTGCTGTAAAGGGGGCCCTCTTTTAGACCCTGACATCTTCCAAGTATTCAGCGGACTGCTATTCTTACATGACCATGACAACATCTCTCTCATTTTGACCACTACTTTAAAAAGCAAAGCAAGGCTCCAGACAATTCAGGACTCAGAGCATACACCAGCGTGTCAGGGCTCGCCCCCAGAGTCCCGACTTGGCTTTGGTGCACCATACTTCCCCATGCAAATCCAGATGCTGTTGGAGTGACTTGAATCTGCACCTCCTAAGACAATGGGCCTAACCTACACATGGTGTGATTTCTTTCTGGAGGGGTGCGCTTGCTCACTTCTGTCAGGGCAAAGTTTGTCAGATGGCAACTGGTAGCTCTTTGTCCCTCTCTGACAACCATCAGGTGCTACTGAACACTGAGCTCCACTGCCCCTGGACAGACACCTTATTGTGCACCACTGACACCAACCTGCTCTCCTGTTTCCAGAATATATTCCCCATCCTTAGTAAGCGTAAATGTGACTCTTACTTCAGCTTGCAGGAACACGACATGGGTCGCCTTTGTCGACAACATTCATGACTGGACTTTCCAGAAACGGCATCTTTATTTGGAGGCTGAGGGTCTTTTTGAACTTAGAACAGCTGGTAGGAATGATCAAGACTGGTCCACGGCCTGTACAACTTTCTTAAACTTTGAGGGGGGAGGGTTTCACTGAAAATACAATTTTTTTTTTTTTTAGTAAAAGAAGAAAATAAAGAGAAGGTCTATTTATAATATGCCTATACTGTAACTTCCTGTCAGATAAACTAAAGGCACTTTCTGCTGAGTTACAGGAGTGGGCAAATATGTATTAAATATCAATAAGTTCACATTTTCCTTCAGATTTCATGGAACATGTGCATTTTCCAGAGCTCACTCTTCTATGCCAACCTGCTATTTAAAGGTATTAGTGTGTATTATTACACAAAGATGAGATTATATCAGGATTACCACAAACTATCTGTAGTAGTTAGAGAAAATGAAATAATCTTATCCCCATAGTATGAATAGTCTTCCCTCTTTGTGATAATAAACCCTGCTCACTTCTGGAAGGTATTTTTTTCAGCTTATCAAGACTCATTTTGATCTTCAGAAACAAGTGACAGAATTCTAACTTGCCTACACAGCTTTCTTGACTATACATGTTTAGATTCAAAACAAAATCAGCCTCTCTGTGCACCACTTGCAGCACTGCTCCTACAAGAAATCAGAAAATAAATACCATCTTCAAGGGAAGATGTCCAGATATAGAAAGGCAAATATCCAACTTCCATTAAAGCCCTTGTCTTCTTCCACTATGCCTCTTCCTCTAGTTTCTGCATGGTCAGTTTTCACCTCATGCAGATTAAATACAGTTGAAACTGATAATATTGTGTACTAGAACATTTAATTCCTTTATTTTAGGGTTATTCTGCCTTTTTTCCCCCCTCTAATAGATGTGTGTCAGAGTGCTTAAGCAGAAATCATCTTTCCTGATTTCCATGAAGTCATGAACTACATCTATTGTATCTAGAGCTTTTTATTTCATTATTTTGCAAAACATTTCTTTGCATTTTTGACCAACTGAAGTTATAATCACAGGGATGGGAAAAAGAAGAAATATTATATTACTGTTGTTGATCCAAAGCCATAAACTATCAAGCACTCTTAACTTCTAGGAGCTGGTCCAAGGGCCGTTGGAATCACTGAATTACTGCCATTAATTTCAATGGGTTTTGGATGAGGCTCTTTACAGATGATCACTTGATAAGTTCTCTAGTTTCTAAAATAACGTTATTATGAAATTTTGCCTAAGAGTCTCATCTAGAGTTTGCTCCTGCTCTCATTGAAATGAACGGCACAAATTAAAGTCACTCGTGGGGACCAGAGTTCTGCAAATGCCTACACCTGAGCTGTGTTTTATTGACTGAGCCTACATAGAAATATCCAAATAGATGAAGACATGCCCAGGGGGTCGCAAAACAGAGTTCACTGAACTGGATCAGGACAACTCCAAATACATTTAACCATCAAAAATACTCAAGACATGTGCTCAAAGGCCAACGAGTTCAAGTGCTGACAAACAACAGTCTAACTTAGAAAGCACACTGTGGTTCTTCAGATGGTTGATCAGAAAGTAAAGGTGCTATAATGCTTCATTATACAAATCTGAAATATCAAGCAAAATAAAATATTCAGTTCTATCCTCACAGAAAATTACCTGAATGCATAATAAAAAAATCCAATATTTTTGTTTTCATTATTATCTTTCATGACCTTTTAAAGATAAAATATTACGCAAAATTGCAATACAAACATCAGATTGCAACAATGAGAGATTTTGGAAAGATGTGACGAAGAATATATGAGTTTCTGAATCAATGCCATACATTTCCTAAGCATTATAAATATACTACAATTATTTCTCAAGCTATTAAAATATCTCATGTGTTCAAGGCTCCACATTCTCTTTTCAAGAGCCAACAATGTCACAAGCACCACCTGCAAAGCCCTGAGAGAAAGAACGACTCCCTGGTCTGTGATTATGCAATGATAAAGATCCAGGCCCTTCAGGCGTATCTGTTTATTGGCAACCTCGGAAAATAGGCTGAGGACCAAGTGGGCATGATGAGCCATCTATCCTTCTGCTTACGGTAACTGCACTGAAGGAAGAAGGTAATGTCTAAAGTGAGTGAAAAAGTTTGCACTGCCATTATGTATTTAGCAGCTATTCCAGCCATTAGTCTATTCCATTTTGGTGCAGTCAATCTAGTGCTCTTCATGAACACTATGTTATTTACTTGTCACTATTAAGCATGCAATAATGATCCAACCGTACTTCAAATATATGCATTCACCTGACTTAGCATTCCATAGCCATCCATTTATTAATTGCTTAAAAGCATTCAAAGCTACAGAGCAAATTTGCAACATGACCCTGATTCTTTGTGTCCCTAGAGTACAAAACAGTAAAAATGTAATTTTTAAGAAACCAATACTCACTCCAGAACAAATAGGGCAATTTTTTCCTGAATATTTTAATGTTAACTACCTCGTTCAGAATCCAAAATCCGTAGAACTTCAAAATATTTTGACTGCAATAAAGTGCAGCACCTTATTGATTATGATGTTCCTGTATGAAGAGGAAAGATATTGCCTGGGCTTCTCTACTTCTTATACATGTGTTATTTTTGTAAAAATTCCATCCAAGTGAAGGATTGAAATAGAATAATGTAATGAAAACAGGATTAGGAGAACTGTGACTTTCTTCTAAAAAGTACCTCACCTTATGAAACAGGTAATGCAATTCAGAAAATCCCCCACAATTCTTTTTATTATGATTGCAGAGTTCCCTGAGATTCATTTTTTAAGGAAATGAACAGCTACTCTAGGCTGATCTTGCTTGTATTCCCTTTGGATATCTCATTCTTGTTCACAAAACGCAACACGATGGTAGCATGCTTTCTCCCAAATTACATCTTCGGCAATATTGCCCTCCATGCATTTCTGCTAAGAGATATCTGAAAAAAAACCCCAAACTATGGCAAATGTATGTCACTAAAAAGCAGCCACGCTAGAAGGAGAGGCCTTTGTAATAATTTTGGGGACGGAGACAGTGTCACAAAGCAGTACGGCCTGTCGCTGCTACTCTCAGCTTGCTCCCTCCGGATCCTGAGAATCGAAGGGGAGAAGAGAGGGGCTTCCTTAAATTACAGCCAGGAAGATTTTCAGTAGTCGCTTGCTTTGCCGGGGGTTGTCTCGGAAATGAGCCCCCGACACCAGCATTACACAAGAAACGGCTGCCATCTTCAGGAAAGCCTCGACGTTGAAGCAGCACGTACCCTCCGCAAACACTCTGGTTATTGAAGTTGTGACCAAAACCAAATGCAGTTGTGAGTGGCTGGCAGTGGGAACCCACTTAACCAAGCCCTTGCCTCGCTGCCTGCTTCTCTCTCTACCGAGTGAAGATGTTTCCCAGCTCAGCTCCGCGCAGGGCTCCTCTCCCAGCCCGGCCCGTCCGCCGGCCCCGGGCAGCGCTCCGGTGCGGGGCACCTCTCAAGCATCCTTCCGCGCTGCCGGGCGCTCCGCGGGGAGAGAGGCTGCAAATTTAACTCTTTCCGAGGAGCATCTCCGCGCCCCGGCGCATCTCGCCTGAGCCGCGCCGCGGCCCACCGCGCACCCCGCGGGCGGGCGTCCAGCTGCTCCCGCCGCCCCAGCCGGAGGAGAGGGAGACCCGGCGAAACCCTGCCAGAGCCTCCCCATCTCCTCCTGAAGCTGCGGCTGCGGCCGCTGCCCTTCGCGTCCCGGCGCTGCATGGCATAAATCGGGATAGCAGCGTGTGCCCGGCGGCGGAGAGGGGGAGTAAAGTGGCCGGCGTGCATCTGTTGCTGAGCGGGCAGCGGCTGGGAGAGGGATGCGGCCGCAGCTTTGCTGGGCGAGGGAGCGCCAGCGAGAGGCAGCCGCGTACGTGGGTGCCAAGGACAGCGCATCCCAGCCGCCACCAGACATCTCCCACACACGGGCACCCTCCCGCGTCCACCCCCGCGCTGCAAGCGGCCCCTGCCGCGCCGGGCAGGGGCGCCCGAGGGGCGAGCGGCGGGGCGAGCACCGGCTGCTGGGGGAGCCGCTCCGGATATGCGGGGCGAGCAGAGTACGGCCCGCCACCTCCACTTCCTCTCCCTCCACCGCCGGTCCCTCCACATCTACCGGCGGCTTGCGGGGCCGGGCGGGCAGAGCGGGCTCGGAGGCGCCCGCGCACGGCCCCGCCGGCAGCGACAGCCCCGGCTCGGGCGTCCGCGCTGCCCTTGCGCCCCGCCACCCGCAGTGCCCCGGGACTGGGCGGCGGCGCCACCTCCCCCTGCGCCCGGCGGTGCGGGGCCCGCGGCGGTCCCTACCTCCGTGTCGTAGAGCCGCAGGTCCAGGAAATAGGGGTTGAGCAGGGACTCGTTGCGGATCTGATCCATGGCCAGCTGCACGGCGGGCAGCACTCCCCGACCGATCTTGCTCTTCTGGTCCTCCTCGGACTGGCTGAGCGGCATCAAGCCCATGATGGAGATCGGCGTGGTGGCGTTGGGGGGCAGCCCGGCCGCCCCCCGGGAGCTGCCCCGCGTCCAGCCCCAGCCCGGCGGCGCCCAGCCCAGGCACAGGAGCAGCAGCAGCATGGCAGGGTTGGAGGTGGCAGCGGCCGGTCTCCGCGGAGAAGGATGCATGCTGCTGGATGGGAGGGAGGAGGAGGAGGAGAACCGGGGGGGGGGGGGGCGGACAGAGCGGCGGAAGGGAGCCGAGCCCCCTCAGTCCGGGCGCATCTCCTGGCGGCAGAAGCCAAGGCGGGAGGGAAAGAGCCGCCTGTCTCTGCTTCCTCGGGAGCCTCGGGGTCTCCACTGCCTTCTCCCCTTTCCCCTGGCAATAATCCTTCTGGCAATGGCGCCTACTCCTTCCCAGGTCTGCCAGCTGCAACCACCAGGAACAATAAATAAATAAATAAAACCCCACCACCACCACGCACACACAGACACACTCCCCACCACCCTCCTCCTCGCTCCCCAGCGGCAGAGCAAGGGAGCGGGACCTGCCTCTGCTTCTCCGGCTGCTCTCCCCCCTCTCCGCTCAGGGAGGGACAGCACCTCTGAAGCGCGGAGCGGGGGCCCGAGCAGCGCTCGTTGAACACCTCCCTCCTTTCCCCCTCCTCCTCCTCGAAAAGGAAAAAAATAAAAAGGATGCTCCGGCAGAAAACGCCGAAGAGGGAAAAGCCCCCCCTAGAGCCGGGGAGGAGGGGAGCGGTGCCGAGCCGAGGCGGGGGTGCTAGTGCCGCATTCCCCGGGAGCCGGGGCAGCACAGCGGTCGCAGGCGCCCCGCGGGCCGGGCAGCGCCCGCCGCGGGCGGGAGGTGCCGCCTAGCGCCCGTCCTTCGGGTCGGGCAGAACCGCCGAGCAGGACGGGCAGCCCGGGGCCGGGGGCAGAGCAAAGTGTGCCGGGCCGAGCTTCCCTCACGGCATCAGCATTCAGCGCCCGCGGGTCGGGCACCTTCTCCAGGTGGAGCTCCCAGCGCCAGCGCCGGTGGCGGCGGGGCCGCGGGGGGGCGTTCCCGCCGCCGCCGCCCACCCGCACAGCCGGCAGGTGCCGCGCGCCCCGGAGCCCGCGCTCTCCCCACGCGCGGAGGCGCAGCCGCCCCACGCGCGACCCGGCAAAGCGCGCGCGCGCGCGCCGACCCGCTCGCACGCGCTGCCCCGCGCCGCCACAGCGCGCCCGCTCGCCCCCGCGCACACGCGGTTCGCGAACACGCTCCCACCCCGGCGCGGCAGCTCCGCCAGCCGCGCACACGCACAGCCCGCGCTCGGGCAACTCTGCGGGAGCCGGGCGCTCTGAGAGAGCAGAAGTCGCGATTTTTAATTTTTTTTTTTTTTTTTTTTTTTTCCCCCGCAGAACTGGCGGTTTTCTGGAGCCCGCCGCTGCGCGCGGCTGCAAAACACTAAAGCTGCAGCAGGACACTGGAGTTCCCCCGAGGGGTCGCCACAACTCTGCGAGTAGCCAGGCGCAGATGAGCCCTTCTCACGCCTGTTCTCCCAAGTGCATAACCCCCGCATCCCACCTCTTGGCCAAGGCTTTCTGCCCCGCTCTCAGCGTGTCTCCCCACCCCCGGGAACACATCCGTGCTGCTCACCCACCACTGTGGCTTGCAAAGACCCTGACCCACAGCCAGACGAAGAGACCCGGGAAGCGACGCAGGTCACCACGCATTTCATGGCAGGTGGACCCCACGCAGACGGCGTTAGTGGCAAAATGCAAAGCTTTGCTTAACCCTGCCTTAGGCACCTCACTTTTAATACATTTGTATAATTTTCCTGAAGTCACACACAGCAAACCTTTGAAGATCATTCTAATACATCTAATTTATGTCACATACGTGGCAGTGACATCTGTGCAATAAATTGGAAGGAATCTTCATAGGTTAATAAATTCTAAGATCATCATGATCTGACCTTCGGCTAAAAGGCCTCAATAACACTCACTGCTTTACAGCCTTTCCCTCAGAATGACATCCAGCAGCGTTGACTTAAAGGCATCAGTAATGAAGAGTCCACCACATCTCTGGATTTACCATTTCAATCATTAATTAGTTTGCTAAGAGGTGTATCTCATCTTCAGTAAAAATTTGTCTTTTTTCCAGCTTCTAACCTCTTATTCCTATCATGCCCTTATTACCTGAAGAGGATACAGTGTCAGCGATCTTCTCCCATGTGCATGAACTGAGATTAATCACTACATTTTGCTTTTTAATAATCCCTCACCTCAGGGATCATTCTTGGAGGCATTTCCAAGGCATCTCTCCTTCCTCCACTTTATGTGTGAATTAGCCCTTCTGACTCTGCAACCTGTCAGTGCTGGGCCATCAGCAGCAACCTCAGCACCGGCCACTTCCGAGGGCCAGGCAGGTCCGGAGAGTCAATCCCTACAGGCAAACCAGCCAATCTGTTGTCCCCGTGGGGCTGCCCCTTTATGGAATCCTCTACACTGTGTTTTGAATCCATTCTGCCTAAAAGCATGACCTCCGTCTTTGCTCCTCTGCACTGGACCTTGCATCAGGATAAATCAAACTATGTGCTTTATTTGTACAACTGACCTGTCCAGCAGTTTCTTTGTCATCCGCAAAACAGTGCCTTATTTTCCTCCAGAAAACTGATTATCATGATGCCAAGAACAGATCTGCCTAGGACGCCAAGAGGAACAGGTGCCATATTGATTTTGTATAATGTTATTTTTAATCAGAATTTCATATGCTAAATGATGTTTCAACATTCTCAACCTGATCTGCAGCAGATACCAAGTTTGTCAAAATCTGTTTCACAGAAAATCATTCTTCACTGTTTCTATCCTGTATCGTTCTGTGATATTCTCCAGTGCTTGGCTACCAGGACTACAGCTACTTGGATCACTTTGATTATTTTACAATATTGACACGATATTAACACATGCACTCACACTGTCTCTGGAATGTCATCAGCTTTTTCTTTTATTTTTTTAAGCAATTGCCTGGCTTTTTAAGAACTCACTCTGAAAGAAAGCTTGGGTCCAAGTTATGTGGTACAACAGGATTAATACCTTGAATATTACTAACAACTGCTTGATATCCTTCTGTGCTACTGATGCAGCAGCAAACACGCTTGTGTTATTTTAAGCATCAAATGCACCTCCTCGCTTCTTTCCAAGCACAGGTTGGAAAGAATTATTGCACAGTTCCACTCACCATAAAAGTTGAGGCTGGTCCTCATGTGGGAGGCTGAGCCCAGCTGCTGGTGGTGCCCACACTGCGCACCGGGAAGTCAGGTGTGGGGGAGCTGGGTCGAAAAAACACACCTAGGAAGTGCCATGTCATGGAGCTAACACCATGGAGTACAAAAACAGTTCCAAAATCAGGCACAGGAAAACAAGATTTACTGCCATTTGTCCAGAAACCTAAGGCAGACTTTTCAGAGGTGATCTCTGATGATACCTTCCTCATTTTTGGGGTGCTTGGCAGGAGATCCTTTCTATGCATCATTCTGTGCATCATTCTGCCTGTAACGTGTGTCTGGGGTGACTGTTCATCCATCTGAGCATTTCTGGTGTGAAGCTGACCACCTTTGGTCAAATGAATCCCAGCTCCTGTGCCTGAACTGCAGAAGGCTGGAGTATTGCTGGGTATTATTTAAACCAAGCAAAGCTACACTTCAAATTAGAGTATTTAATAACGTGGTACTTCTGACCTTAATCTTTTTGTCACTGCATTCCCTGTCAGTAAGACAGGGGTGCTCTTCCTTCATGCTTATACTGTGAAGACAGAATGATAAATATTTGGGAAGCACTAAGACACTGTAGCATTCAATTTCCATTTAAAAAAAAGGCTAGGAAAATAACCTTTATTTTTCAGGCTAGGGATTTACTATGAGGAAGTAAATAAGGCCATATATTGAACAATGAGGATTAGGCAAAGTAAGCCTATCAAAATCCTTCCTGTATACTCAGTGAGGCATGACAAAGACAGTTTCCATATCTTTTGCAAAAAAGCAGGGAACGTAATGCAAGCAAATCATGTTATTAAAGACAATAGTCCAATAGGTGCACTGAGGCTAAATTTAGATTTAACAAAGAACTGTATTTCTGAAACTTCTAAATATTCCATTTGCAATACTATCCAAAACTTTCCTATTGTATGCTTATAAGTTTTCAACATGATGTATACATGTATTTTGTGAACCCTGCTTCTTTCCAATTCTCAGCACTGAGAAATTTCTTCTTTCATAGGTACTATCCTTTGTTTATGCATAACAGATGCCCAGGTAACAGCTTATTTTAAATAAAAGGAGGCCTAACGGAGAATTGCACCAAACTGCTTATTAAATATTGTGTCAGACTCAGCTGACTTTTTTTTTTCCTTAGAAGTTCCTGGTATGTTTTGCTACCATGAAATCGATAAAGTGCATCCCCTAGGATGAAATCCTCTAAAGCAGCACACAACCTTTATCTGTCATGCAAAATACTTTATGTTCTTATTTGGGAGTCTACACCAGATACCCTCTGTACATGTTTATTCCTTGTTAGCTAAAATATCAGTTCACAAGAACTGTAAATAGAGCTCTTTGCTCAAAAATCAAATGTCGCTTTCTTCCCAGCATTTTACCCAGTCACTTCAGCATTTCAATTATGTGAATCCTTTGGCTATATTTCAGTAAAAACAGTTATGTCAAATACCTTCCTGCTAATGATCATTTCCAATTTCTCTCAGTTACTATTAAGTCTTCTCACAGTGTATGCACAGTTAACATTTTTTGTGCTTTACATATTCTTTATATTTGATTATCACAGAGTACCTAATTCATGAATTTCAAGTCTAAGTATCTGTACTGGTATGACTCCTTTGACTACTTTTTCTTCAGCTGCAAGCTAAATACCTTCAAAGCATGGATAAGTTCAAGAAACCTAGAGAACTGATTTTTCCCTTACCACCAAGAAAGGAATTGCATCTGCTGCAAGTCCTCTCCCCTGCTGGGAGATGGTCTGATGCTCCATGAAATGTCACGCTACCTAACAGGCCAATGACTCACTTCCCGCATCTTCCATCTTTTTTCTTCTTGTTTTTGGAGTTTGGAGAAGTCACTGAGAAGGTCCTGCTCTGTTTTTGTCTCCAACCCCCTCTGGAAAACCTGGAAGCCTCTAAAAGTATGTCATCTACAGCCACATCATTCCTGTCGGTGTTGACTAGTCTTAATAGGCTTTCTCTATTCATATAAATGTCAGTGAGTAATGGATTGGAAAAAAAAAAAAGATTGAAAACTGCTGAGCTAGGCATAGTAATTTTAGTACTGCATATACATACATAATTGTTTTCCTCTGTAAATGGGAAGTGGAAGAATACTGCAGTGCTTTAATTCAAAGACGGCTATTGCTCTTGCAGTCAACTGCTAGCATCCTGACAGAACAGGGGGAGCTCTGCTATCGCTCTCTTCCCTCCCTCCCAAGGACTTTCCCACCTACCTCAGCTAACTTGCTAGCACAGTCAAAATTTTGTCTTTGTTACGAGCCTAGACAGCATGCTCAGACACTGCCAAAAAACCCCACAGCTGCACGAGTATATCCACAACTGCATGTTCCTAACCCTGTAGTCCTGACATCTGGATTGCTACATCTTTATGCCAGTGTATCAGAACAAAGTTCAATTTCGAATGAGCCTCCCAGTCTAAAGGCTTTAAGAGAGACAAATGAAATTAAAAGAACATCAGTTTTTGACTTACCAACCCAGCAGTATCACTGCCCCTGTTTTCATACATGGGGAATAGAAACACAATCCCATCAGTTCTGGTGTTACCAACCAACATGAATTTCACCTTCCAGTAAATCCTATCACTTCCTATAAATATAACTAAAATTGAACACAGTTTTGAGTCTTTGTTTCAGCTGAGCTAACAAGAAATGCTGCTTCCAATTCATGTTGACCGATGCATATACAGTGATGAGTGTTGTTCTAGGTGTTTGTGCAAGCTCTAACAATGCTCCACCATAATGATTCAGCCAAGAGTGCACGTATAGAGGTTTTAGAGAAAGGCTCATGTACTGCCTTCTGTTGAAGTGAAAATCCAGTAAGTTCTAGCCCATGTCAAAGATCCACAATGTTTAAACACCAGGAGGGTGGTAGAAGAATAAAAGAAATAAAACAGCAGAAGTTACCTGATGAGATCAAAGAAATATGATAATTAGATACCAGACTGCAATCTGGATTGCATTTTTTTTTTAAATAAAGGAATATAAAGCTAAAAACTAAACATTTTATTTTTTTTTTTTTAAATTCCAAAAAATCAGCAAGTTCAATCAGTACTTACAACCCCAAATTCTCATTTTGGGGCTAATACCATCAGATGATTTATTAAAGGTTAAAGACTCTTTGCACATTACTATTCTCCTTACAAGGTGTATTCTGTACAGAGGATATGGAGAACTGGGAAAACGTTTTGCACAGTTTAGTTCTGTGGAATACTTCTCCTGGCTTAATCTTTTGTGCCTCAACTGTGCCCAATATTTTATACAAAATTTTATACAGCATATTGTGCACTGGGACAACACCTTCTTAGGACAATCTGTTCAGTTGATCTCACTGTATTTTAAAAATGTCCTTGTTTTGAAGAGTGGTGATACAGAATGGAAGAAGGACCCTCGAGATTTCCCAGTTTGTGCTGCCAGTATCCCATTACTTTAAGGTTATCAATAAGCTTGAGTTGCACGTTTTGGTTTTATGGATGCTTCACATGGTTAGTGGCAAAAGGGAAAAAATGCAGCTGTAAGTATAAAAGAAAGATGAATACTAAGAAAGGGGAGACCTACTGGTTCTTGATTTGGACCATCTGGAAAGTGTTCCTCTTTCTCCTTCAAAGAGAGCCCTAGGAGGCCAGAACCAGATGAAGTATAGATTTGTGACTGAAGTCCTCCAGTTTTTCTGTTTCTGTGAGGCATCCAGCCCCTTCTCTGCTGAGGAGAAGCCCAAAGTCCAGTTCATTTCACAGCAGGTAGCCCTGACCTCCCACAAAAGCAAGTTTCAAGACAAGCATTGTGAGTCAGACACTTGATGGAGTCCTTCACCCTTCAAACCTGAAGCCAGACATGAATACACTTCCAGTGAGTTGAGAAGAAGAAAATATCAAGGAGAAAAACGGTAAGTAGATGGACTAAAAGGCCAGCACAGAAGGAGAAAGCTGGTGACGTTACTGCATTTAGTGTCTGCTTTTAAACTCAACATAAGTGTGTTTGCCTAGCAAATATTCAACCCAGGCTAGCAGGTTTGCTGGTACATGAGAAAACAGCTCAACTGCACCTAACTAGAAGCCCAAAACATCAATACTTCTCTCTAAACAAGTGCAGAGTGGGAAGACGTATGGAAAACAATTTCCAGTTACTAAGTTTAACTTTCATACCACTACTTGGTGATGAAGTCTTGAAGTCCCAAAACTAAGAAAACCTCATTGATCATGAAGGTCAATGGGAGTTTTGTCTACAATTACAATAGCTGGACTATCATTAACTTAGTAATGTAATTCAATCAACAGTCAAGAAGGCAAAGCAGAAATGAACAGAAAAAACCTGCTGTGTTGCTGGACCTCTCACGGTTCTCTGATGCAGCCACACAGTTTTGATTTGTGGCTCCAGAAAGTGCACACCACTGCTGCTCGCAGGTGAACAGAAGCATTAGTCAGTTCAGGAAAGAGAAATTCATAGACCATAACATGAAGCAGTCTTCTCCTAAGTGCTGCAGAGGTCAGAGCCCAAGAGATCAGGGAAATGATTAAAAGAAAACCACTGACCATATGAAAAAAAGTTGTAAAGATAGTTCCCACTCTTCTGAGTCATAAAAAATATTTTATTAATTCTAACATCAATTTCATCAGTCCAGCCCATAGAGACAAAACTTTAAAGGTGCTCACAAAACCAATCTGTCTACATGGGTTTGGAAATACCTTGGAAGAACCTACATATGCATCTCTAACAGGCAGAAACCCTCCCCCCACACTCTAATCATATAAATATGTATGCCAAAATGACATGAGCTTATGAGGATTCAAAGACAAGGCTGCACATTTTTTACAGAAGACATGAACAAAGGCAAATAACAGAATATATCCAAAACTAATCAAAACAGATGCCAAGATTCCTGAGGGGAAAAAGGTCGAAATCTTCATGCTTCTACACATAAGCACACCTCCAGTTGATATAGAAAAACACTTTTCTTATGAGCTGAAACCCTTTTAATCAACATTGTGATGGTCAATGACCAAATGCATTGCTATACACACTATTCGTCTGGCTGGGTAATGCAGATCCCACACACCACAGCAGAAAACATCTCGTACCGCTGCAGATTAAGTCCCACGTTTTCAATGGCACTATTTGTGTTGACATGAACAACTTATCAGAAAAGGAGTTCCCAGACTCCTTCAGATATAACCCCAGTTATATCTGAAAGACAATTCTTTTTGCATTAATTTCAGCTGCATGTCAATTAGTTGCAAAACCATTTTTGTTTCTATAATCATTTACAGTTTACAATTTAAAGATATAATTTCTTAGATTCATTTTCTCTAACTGTAATTTTGAAATTCGTCAAAATAATTATTGCTAGTTTGATGCATGCTGAAAATCAACATAATGTCAAAGTCATGCAGTCTGTGACACAACTGCGCAGCTAGATCCATGTGAATCCAAACAGCTTTTCCCAGAGCATTGCCTTTAAATATCGTTGCCTTATTTCTTTAAGAAAGAAGAGAAAATCCCCAATTTATTCCCAAACCAGACTTCAGCATGATTAGAAACCTGTCATGTGCCATGAGCACTAAAAATTGCCACAACGTTTTATGTATAGTATTGTCAAGCATGTGCAATCTGTATGCATCTAGATTGCTATTTGTGCAAAAACATGCAGACCCACTCTGCCTTCATGTGCAAATCCACACTGTGTTCAGTGAGGGTTTTGTGGTAGTCACTTAGGGCAGAATCTGGCCTACGTTTGTTTACCTTCTTGGTATTTAAAAGATAAGAAGAATTATTAACAACTACCTGTTAAAAGCCCCAACTGCAGAATGTTTTAGTAGAAAAATAAACATTTTAAGTTATTGGCAGATAACAGTAGTGCAATTACTTTGTCTGCCTTACTTTCACACAGTAGGTTAAAAAAATATATTGTCACTTGTGAAAAGAACCTAAGACACAGCAGTTATGTAGCTGCCAAATAAAGAGAAGAGGAGCAGATTCTGTGCATGATATAACCGCAGCACTTTATGTAGCTCTCAATGCTT
Source organism: Caloenas nicobarica (assembly GCF_036013445.1). Taxonomy (NCBI): domain Eukaryota; kingdom Metazoa; phylum Chordata; class Aves; order Columbiformes; family Columbidae; genus Caloenas; species Caloenas nicobarica. Next base: position 99,863,778 of record NC_088246.1, on the reverse strand, counting down.
CGTGCCTTTTAATACTCCAGAAAATGAAATCCAAGGCTTGTAAACGAATTACAGTTCTTTCCATACAAAAATATATCACTTAGGTGATTTTCAAAAGGCTGATTAACTGCTGACTAGAATGTCTTCATATTCAGCTATATCCTAGATGACATCTGGATCAACTTCTTTCTTTGAAGAACCATTTTTGGTAGTCCGAGTTGGTACACGGTTGTAATAGTGGTGCTGGGTTTCCATTATAAGCGTTTGACTCGGCTTGTACACACTTCTGGGTTTGTATATGAAACAAAGTACCATCCTACAAAAGACAGAAATAATTTTTGCTTTTCAGGTCTTAAAAATTGCAGGCATATCACTGTGTTTTAAAAGCAACAGAAGACATTCATTACAAATAAATATCCTTCTCATGGGGCCATGCAGTGAAGCCAAAATGCCTAACTTGAGGATCTCTGAAACTTTATCAAAAGACCCTGCTTTTAAACTTACATTAACATTGCTTTAGAGTGATTAGTGTCTTGACATTTAAAGCTGTAAAGAATGTGCTAACTTCATTCACTTCCAATACCTTTTGTTACAGCACCAGAATAGGGGCAGAGAAAACTAAAGCCACGTACAGGCATTACCTAAATTCACCAACTTACTGCACATCTTGCAAGTAAAATGTAAATGTTTTTAGTTAAGTGTAGATGTTAGATATGTTTTAAGCAAAAAAAATTTCTCTTCCTTCAGAGGGTGTATTTTTAGCAGAAAAGGAAAAAATATCTAAGCATGCCCCTTGCCAGCAGATGTGTGTGAAGCCAGCTTGCTTTGCTGGAGGGCAGCACAGCTGTCTCTGAGGTGTAAGGTCTGACAGGCCTTCACAGTCAGATTCCCTAAAGAACACATTTTGAGGCCTCAGGCCCTCCTATTATGGGAGTCTCCAAGAACATTTCATCTCCAATTCACGTCGCTCGCTCCAATCCAGGAGTGCTGTCAGCCAGGAGAGCGAGCTGCAAAAACACGGCGTAGCCAGCTGTGGAGAAATGCCTGCTCCAAGAGCCTTCCTTTGGCCCAAGTGACATCCCCACACGTAACCAAGAAAGAAAGATGTCAAGACCCTGTTTCTGAGCTTGCTCACGGGCCTGCTGACAGACTTAGCTGCTGAATGACTTTCCTGTTTCCATCACGATAATTCACATTTTTGAGTGGACTAATCAATATCTGCCTCGCTCATTTTTGACTCAGTGACCGTAGGAACTTAACACTTGCCAGGCTGCTGGGAAGGCTGTTCAAATCTCTGATTATGCTGCATCCATGAGGACAGCTTTTCCAGTGACTGGCACTTCTCCACATAAAGCAAGAGAAATGCAGTACTGACACCTCACCCATCACTTGCCTTGAAAGGTGGGGACTGGTGATTTTGATTTAATACAATAGAAGAAGAGTAATTGCAACACACCAGTACGTTTAAATCACACACAGACACAAACTGATCAGGAGAAAAAGAAAAGGGGGAAGGAAAGGGGGAAGGAAAGGGGGAAGGAAAGGGGGAAGGAAAGGGGGAAGGAAAGGGGGAAGGAAAGGGGGAAGGAAAGGGGGAAGGAAAGGGGGAAGGAAAGGGGGAAGGAAAGGGGGAAGGAAAGGGGGAAGGAAAGGGGGAAGGAAAGGGGGAAGGGGATTTAGCATCTGAAACTTTAGGAATTATTTTTGAATTTAACGGTTAGGAATGCAGTGGAAACAGCTGTATTCCAAAACTGTTTTCTCAATTATTTCCTGAAGTGAAATAATGAGCTTCATTAAATACATGTCATCTTAGAGATTAATGCATATGACCTTGACAAAATTTGTTAAAAGTCAACATTAAAAATGAAATGTCATTTATAAAGTCAGCCTTTTAAATATTTTGTTTTACTCAGTAATATCACTGTGAGCTTCAGTCAATAGACAGTGGTTTTCATATTTTTCTTTAGAATTTACTCTGCTGTCTGTTACTGGTGGTAGTATCTAAGCATGAAATTTGTTAACCAGGGAGCCTGTAGAGTTTAGATGTATTATGCAGACACATTATGTAAATATACCATTTTGATATATTATGTGACCTTTTCCCTTAGCCAAATAATAATACTCCAGAACCTGACCAAGGCCATCATTTTTCATTCAATTTTTTTTCTCTCAAGCATCCAGGAACTCCCTCAGAGATTTTAAAACTACTAAACACAAGTTTTTCTAAGATCACATGCTATGTTTATTAAATATACTCCATACTTCTCAGTATTTCTCCCCTTTGGGAGCAGGCATTAAGGCTGAAGAAGAGAGGTACGGATTTGCTGAGTGCCCACAACCAGTAAGATGTGTCCTGTGTAGGGGCGGGAGTACGGCAGAAGGTCTTTTATGATGGTGTATTAAATGCAACGACTGCACATTACATTGCAGAAAAGCTCAGGGAGCACTTCTGATGCTCATGAGGAGGGTCAAAAGAGATGGTCTGCAGAGGAAAAGTAGCTGCTCAAAGGCAGGGGAGAGCGTAAAGTAATGGTGGTATGTGAAGTACTGGGGATATATGGTGGTATGAGTACTGGGGAATCAGAGAAGTCAATGAAAGGAGAGCAGAAGTGGGCCAGCCATGAGACTGGCTGGGGAAGGGGGATATGGAGGCACCTCAGTTCTCAGGAGAAGACAGTAGGGATGTGATGTGAGAAAGAACTGAGCAGCCCACAAAAAGTGCTAGATGTGGACAAGGCAAAGAGAGACCTCTGCCAACCTTCCCTACTCCTCTGACATTAAGAAAGGTGCTTTCCTTCCTCTCGTCTTCCTATTCTTTATGACTGGCATACTCTTCAACTGCACGCTGCTGCTACCCTGTGGTTCTATGCTCAGATATTAAAAGCCAAGACAGCATATTTCTCCCAGAGATCTACGCTGACAATGTGGCCTGCACAATGTGTAGGCAGTAAGATAAAAATTAAAAAACTCACCAATTCTGCTCCCACCCACTCACTCTCCCCCAAAACACAATTCTCCTCCAACACCCCCAAAAAAACAAACCCCAAAACAAGCAGGCATACTTACCTCTCTGAAAACAAATTTCTGGTTTTCAGGAACATTGTGGACATTTTCTTGACACAAGTACATTGTCAAGTAGTCAGTCCCTGAATCGACTGCTGCACAGACTTCTGGCTGCCGGGTGTTGTAACGTATTTCATTATGGGATGTGTACTCAAAAAACTGCAAACCCAAGAGAAGAAATAAAGGACAATAGCCATTTCATATGTACAGAAGAAAGTATTTATAAGGTGGATATACTAAGATACTATAATTAAGTTCACACATTAAAGTTGCTATTGTGGAGAGAAATTCTGGTAAAAATATTCAGGGAGCCTTAAATGCTCCTGTTTGTTTACTATTTTACAGAAAATCAATCTCACCACAGCACTGCTTTACTCTGGTAGCATTTAAAATGTATGAAATGCTGAATAAATGCTCTGGAAAACAGACGTTCCAGCACTAAAGAACTTACAAAATTTGACTGTAATATTCTCCTTTCGCATCCTAGATCACCCTTAAAAATAGTTTACAGCCTGACATTATGCCTTCTTAATTCTGTTGTCACAAAATGATGTTATTTTTAATTAATGAGTTGCTCTCTGCATAGTACAAATGCAGTTTGGTCAAGGTTCATTTCTAGTTAAAAAGGACTCAGGGTGCATCATGATGAGCATTTTGTTATATAACATTTTAAGACACTTTTTAGAGCAAATCAACTGCAGCTGCTTTTAAACAAGAACAGAACTTTATAAAAGACAATTTATTGGATTTGCTTATTGCACAATATTCTACAGAGGTGTTCTGAACATGCTCTAAAACATCTTGCCTTTTGTAGCAATTCTGCTGAGGACTTCCTTAAAATTTTTATATTTATCATGGACACTTGCCAAATTTTGGACTTCATTAAAGAGCGGCAGAGTTTCAGAGTTGTTTGTATTTAGCACGCTTGTAAATAATTTAGATGACGATAGTGCACGGATGTGTGTTTAGATCTGATTTAGATTATACTCAGTAGGGCAGAAGAGTTTTATACACATCAGAAAATTGCTTGTTATCAATAACACAGTTGCATTAGTGGAAAGCAATAAAAGCAAGAGGGAGAGAAGGAAAACTCCTTTGTTTTGTATCACCCCTGAAGAATGAGACTGCAAGGCTTTGTGAAGAGGGCTGTATCAATTCAGAAATGTTGCATATACTTGAACTTCCCACAAAACCACCCTTAGCAACCACCAAGGCTAATTAACCTTGAAAGAAAAACTGGAAACGGAGTTTTAATGTAAACAGGACTGTGTGATTACAAAGTCTGCAGTCATCCATTTCCAGCTGTAAGAGCTCTGATCTAGACTATGCTGATGGTGGTTGTTCCATGAAATCTCCTCTGCTCCTCCTTCTATCAGAATCAGGAATTTCTCTGCCCAGGTGGCTGTTGCAGCCATACGCAGACCAACATTGTCCACTTGTGGTGTCAGCTTGTGGTGCTCCATGGCTCTTCTTTGGGCAGTGATGTGAGTCCCCCTCTCCCCCAGAACTAACCTGTTCGCCGTCATTCATTTGTGGTAAGCCGCAAAGGGAAGTGAGTGTTTTGAGAAAGCAACTTCAAGATTGAAGTTTATCTGCTGACATAGCGCCCAGGAGACACTGATTTCTCCTTGAAACCTATTGCTGGGAACTCTTTCTATGATGTCGGCTGCACTGCCTTTACAATATCTGCTTTATGCCAGAAATGTCTCATCGTCAACAAAAGTCAAATGTAATCTTTCTGGCCAAAAGTTTTTTAATTATTATTTTTTACCCCAATAGGCATGGGCTATTCCCTGGCCTCCAAGCTTTAGCTCCCAGGTTCAGTATCTGACTGCCACATGGAAAGCCTGCTACTTTGGGCACCAGAGTGAGCTGGAAGGGCACTCATTTTAAGCCTATGACTTGTGAATAAAGAAAAAGCTTCATTCCTGCTCATTTGTGTCTGTATGGACACTTTTTTTACAGCTGCCACTTTTACAAGGCCACATTTAGAGTCTTGCTCATTAGTGGGTTTATAAGATACAATAACTCTTTTTAGCAATTTGTATTCAGTATCAGTGAAAGCCTGCAAGCTGTGGATTGGACCAGATGCATCGAGTAGATGGAGCAGCTACTAGGTCAGAGCACTCATTACTACTGACATCTTTCCTGAACAGCCTCTCAAGGACTTGCATTGACTGTGGAGAAGAGCAAGTAAAATGGTTAATTTCTGGATAACATTAAGGATTTGGCTTATAGTATTAGCAACCAAGCACTACTGCTGCCTCCTCGCCCAATGAACATTACACAGTTCTTTACCCTGTACTGCTTAAGTGGAATAAATACTTCAGGCTTTTTCAAGCATTTTTTAGTGCTCTTTCCTTGCCTAGTGGGTTCTGTGGGCAGAAAGCAAGCATTACAACAGAAAATATTTCATTCCAGTAACAAGAAAACAAGAATCAGCATTTCATTAACATGCTGTCAGGGCTCTGACAGAGGAGAGACTGATTTATATGTCCCTGCTCATTGCAAGGGGGATGGACTAGATGACCTTTGAAGGTCCCTTCCAACCCAAACTATTCTATGATTCTACACATGAGGGAAAAGCTGTGGATGTTGTGTGCTTAGACTTCAGCAAAGCCTTTGACACCGTATGCCACAGCATTCTCCTGGAGAAGCTGGCTGCTCATGGCCTGGATGGGTGTACTCTGCAATGGATGAAGAACTGCCTGGATGGCCGGGCCCAAAGAGTTGTGGTGAACGGAGCCAAATCCAGTTGGCCGCTGGTCATGAGTGGTGTTTCCCAGGGCTCAGTATTTGGGCCGGTTCTGTTTAATCTCTTTATCAATGACCCGAATGAGAGGATTGAGTACACCCTTAGTAAGTTTGCAGACAACACCAAGTTGGGTGGGAGTGTTGATCTGCTGGAAGGTAGGATGGCCGTACAGAGGGATCTGGGCTGGCTGGATCACTGGGCTGAGGCCAATTGTATGAGGTTCAACAAGGCCAAGTGTCAGGTCCTGCACTTGGGTCATAACAACCCCAGGCAGTGCTACAGGCTCGGGGAAGAGTGGCTGGAAACCTGCCTGGCAGAGAGGGATCTGGGGGTGTTGACTGACAGCCAGCTGAATATGAGCCAGCAGTGTGCCCAAGTGGCCAAAAAGGCCAAGAGCATCCTGGTTTGTATCAGGAATAGTGTGGCCAGCAGGACTAGGGAAGTGATTGTGCCACTGTACTCGGTGCTGTTGAGGCCGCACCTTGAATCCTGTGTTCAGTTTTGGGCCCCCCATCATAAGAAGGACATTGAGGTACTAGAGAGAGTGCAGAGGAGGGTGACGAAGCTGGTGAGGGGCCTGGAGCACAAGTCTGATGAGGAGCAGCTGAGGGAACTGGGGCTGTTTGGCCTGGAGAAAAGGAGGCTGAGGGGAGACCTGATCGCTGTCTGCAACTGCCTGAAAGGAGGTTGTAGCATGGAGGGGGTTGGTCTCTTCTCCCAAGTAACAAGTGATAGGACAAGAAGAAATGGCCTCAAGTTGCGCCAGAGGGGGTTTAGATTGGATATTAGGAAAAAATTCCTCACAGAAAGGGTTGTCAGGCACTGGAACAGGCTGCCCCAGGAAGTGGTGGAGTCACCATCCCTGGAGGTGTTTAAAAGGCATTTAGACGAGGTTCTTAGGGACATGGTTTAGTGCTGGAGTTAGGTTATGGTTGGACTCGATGATCCCGAGGGTCTCTTCCAACCGAAATGATTCTGTGATTCTATGATTCTATTTTCAACCTGATCCAGTAACTAGTAGCCTTACTGCATTTTTTTCCTTCAGAGAACAAGTAGATTACCTTAAGTGCTACTGGGTAACTTGAATAGGCCTTTTACCCAGTGCCTACCACTTCTGGCTGATCTACAGGATATGCCCCAGCCGCATCAGTGCTCTGTGGCACCAGGGATGGAGGCAAATTTTGGCTACCTCTCTAGACCATGAAACACTCTCGTCCCTCTCCCTGCCTGGCTATTACTCTTCTGCACGCAGCAAGAAGCTTGCACAGGTCTGATACCCCTTTTGCAGAAAACCCAAGGACTTTGCTAAGCTCTTTGTTTGCCACTCCGTGTTCACCTCAAATCTATCAGCTGTAAATGGGAACATTGCGGGGGGAGTACTGTCAGACAAACCCGGCTGCTCCATGGTTTCCCATCCTCTTGCCACACCAGGTCAGCTTCCTGCCATCACACATCGGGGCCCTCTGTGCTGCTTCCCATCCATACCAAGAAGGGTAATGAGCTTTACTGGTGTTGAATTTCAAAGCCTTTCATTCTTGTCTACCAGGACAGACACATCCACAAAACATCAGCAGCCTGAGGTACGAGCATTGGGTAGCCAGTGTTTTGCATATTTTCTGCCTCTCTTCCATATACACTCAACTCCTATCACCACAATCATATACACCTTCTTGCTATGATGAACGCATTAATTTTAAACCAACACATAGTTAGCTTTCTTACTGCTTGCACAAAAGCAACTCAAAAGGACTAAAGGGAATCCTCTCACTTAGGCCATGGATTCGAGGAAAAATAGCAACAAATTACCAGGGTTTTCTGAGAGTGGTTTTACTTGCTGACACATAAAATGGGAGCAGGTGCTGGACTTCATAAATAATCGAGAGCACGGAGCTCTCTCCTCTCGGCACAGTGCACACAGATATTCAGAGGTCACTCTAAGTGGAGAATTGCTTCTGGTGAAAAGAGCTTTTGCAGTTGTCCCCTACATAAACAGCCACCTGCCACTAGTATATCATGCCAGAGGATGGGTGTACTGGAGTGTAAGACACATATGGTTGACCAAGTTAACCTTCATTAATGTTAAATCCTATCAAGACGCTTTTGGAATAACTTTACTGAGCTGTACTCGGGAGAATAAACTTCATTTCTTTATACCATAAGACAGTGGATGTGCAGCAGAGAGTACTATTTGAGGAAGAAAGTGATGAATGGTGGAGCAAACTCTGCGGAAGAAGGGATAAGAAGAAGACCAGAGGATTAAAAATGTGAGCCAGCCAGGAAAGAGGAGAGGTATGTGAAAAGGAGTAAAACATGACTAGTTTGAGTAGTAAACTGGCGGGAAGAATAAGTGAGAGGAGAGGCAGAGCAGGGGCATTAGACTGGGAGCCAGCCAGCATGGAAAAGAAAGTGTTAAATAGCATGGTGTGGAGAAACTGGAGCTGTTTGTGAGACGTGGTGCAGGGTAGGGGATTGGAGTGAAGCTTTGTAATAAGGGTTTGCTGCTAAAGCTGTATATAGGGTAATGTGTGGACTGATGAGAGCAGACTGGAAGAGAGCAGGCAGAAGAGCTTGAGATTAGGATGGCAGATTCCCTTTCCAAGGACAAAACGGAAGTTAAAGGCTGCCTCTTGTCAGGAAACATCTGTGTGGTGAAGTACCTGCTCTCCTTAGTGTTGATACAACTAGAGGATGACCGTCACCATCCGTTCCACCAGGTGACAGCGGTGGATGTAAATGTGGGAGATTTGACTGTTTGGGTTCTGCCGTTGTCACCTGCTAACTCAGCTGAGAAATTCACATCACCAGGAGCAGCCTGTCATCTTTTAAGAAAGACTGTCAAAAGGGCAGTGGGATGGGAAGGCAATGGAGAGAAGTGTCCCTCTGGTAGGTTTTGCAGCTATTTGTGAGCCAGAAAAAGGAGGTGCAAGTTCAGTAATCCTGACTTCCATTTCCCATCTCACTTGTGCTTCTACGTCATGTCTTCTTTTAGTGTCCCCCTGTTCCCATACCCACAGTTCTTCCCGCTGTCCACTCTTTCTCTTGCAGCTACTACCTGTCACCCCTGCTCATGCCCCACTTGGCAGCTGGTATCTCAGCTCCCACGTTCAATCCCCCTGCTACTAAAGAGGTCTCCAGTGACTCTGCTTGTTTCATGCTTCCTCCCTGTAGCCTGTGACTACTCCTTCCTCTGTCACACATGCCTTGCTCCTCATCTGTTGCCCAACCTCTGTTCCAAACAACTTCTGCCCTCTGTCACCTTGCCCCCCTTTCCCTGGCTCCTGTCAGCCCTCTCATGCCTTGTGCCCGTTTCACTAATATTGTTTCACCCCTTTCCTGTGTTTGTCCTTCCTTCCTCAGGCTCTGCAATTCTCTTGTGTCATCTCATATTTTCTTTTATCGGTTTATATTGCAGCCAGGTAGTTTCTCCGCTTCTCCTTCCTCTGGCTGCCTGGATGCCAGCAGAGGGAGCATGGATTGCACAGCTCTGAGAGCATCGCTGCTCTCGGTCTGGTGCCTGATATCCAGGTACGTGGACATATCACACCATCAGCACAGAGCATTAATATCCCATGATTTGATATCTTTGCAGTAAATTCAGTTAAGTCTTTTAGTGCTAGCTAAACAAAAGATAACTTCAAAAATGTCACCTCCTAAGAACTATTCTCCTATGAATTATACTTGTCTTTTACTTTTACCTTTTACCCTGTGCCTGACCTCAAGAGCCATCAAAATTAAAAGCATCCAATGCAAGAATCAAAATTAGATGTAAGATCACCTCACTGTAGGAACGTATTTTTTAAGCCCTACTGTCATGCTTTTTACCATACTTTTTACATTACAGCCATAGCATTGGTCAAAATTAAAATAAAACACAAAACTTACCTGATTTTGTCCCATGCCATGACATGGGTACAGTATGATCCTATGTCCAGTTACTTGATGTTCACTTGGAGGGTTATAATCAAAACAGAAGTTTGCCATTCCTCTATTCTTCAGCTAATCAAAACAAAATAATATTTTAGTGTTAATCTGAAGTAAGGGAGATACACTTTACACCCACCCTGTTGGGCTATGAGTTCCAGAGCTGGTTCAAACTAGTTGGAATAGATCAAATGGATCAAACGGCAACACCCCTCTCAGACTAATGTGGAATAAAACTGTTGGATCCGTCTTGACTTTGTGTATTGAAGCAGTCAGACATGATGGCTTCCCCAAGGAATGATACCATGTTCTAGCATACTTGCAAATGAAGCAGGTAGGAACTATGAAAAGTTGTGTTGAAACTCAACAAGCCAGCAAATCATGCAAAACAAAAGAATCTGCCATGCCTTTAACTTCTTTTTTTCCCCCCCCCAGGATCTCCTTGTCCAATTTTCTCATGAAAAGATGACTACATACTTTTCTCTTTTTGTCAAATGGGAGACATTAGAAGGATTTGTTCTCCAAAGGACTCCAGTACCCTCTTGAGGTTGAACAAGCAGACAGACTTTAAGATCAGAAATCATGACAATGGGTAAGATATATCTTTCCAAAGGGACACTGGGTGTGATTTTAAACATTCTTTCCTAGTATTGCTGATCTCTGACACGATAGGTACATAACTTTTAGATTAAATTTTAAAATATTGTTACCTGATTTTTAAAAACATCAGGCTAATTAACACAGGTTTGCATTTAAGTATTCAGGAGGCAAAAGTAACTGAAAATAAGTTAAGCAATGCCATAACAATTACTGACTCCTAGTACTAGCCACTTAGCTAAATTTAAAATTACACAGAGCAAAACAGGTTCTGCAAACATAGGTTCAAGCTGAATGCCCCTGTTACTGAGTGTAATTATATCACAAAGAATAAGCAGAGTAAATGTCAGGAGAGTTACTTCAGCAAGGTATAATTCCACTGCTCTTCCCTAGTCATGATAACTGTATCCTCAGTTCTTAGCATGGAGAATGAACGCACACGAAGGGATCGCAGAAAGCTAAATCCAACCAAACAAGCCAAACCCTGCAGGACCCAAACCCCCCACAGAGCAAACCACACAAGTTGGAAAATTAAATACTTGTGTTCTACGTATATTTTGCTTTCACAACTTCTGGTTTTACTGCTACCCGACCTCTTCTTTCCACTGATTTGTGCCCGCTCCCGCTGAAAGGCAGCCAAGCTCTCGGTGCTCTGCATGGCTGGGCTGCTGGCCCAAGGCAACAGCAATACATTGTGGGGCTGGGGAGGACCACTGAGCCACCACGGCTTGGGGCCCCTTGCAGAGCTGCTGGGGCTGTGAGGCTCTCCGGTCAGAGCCAAATGCATAAATGTAGGACTGAAGCCCTTACCCTTACAGGTTTGCCTCTTAATTCCTCTCTGAATATGCTTCCACTATGCATTTGGTGTAATTTTTCAGTCCAGGATAAACTAATATCTGAATTTGGTCTATGATAAAATTTATCCTTAGTTTTCGTGTCCAAGTTTGCCAGAAGCAAAAGAAATCCCCTGGGCACCCTTTCTACAGAAAGCCTTGTGTGGTTTGATGGGAACACACTAGACCGCTGCACCCCTCCCTGAGCTGTCAAAAGAAGACATTTTGTTTACCTTCACAACACTAGGCAAGAATTACTCTTAGAAAAACAGGAAAGTGTCTTTTACAGATTATTTTTAACACTACCATGAAACTAGATAAACCAAACAATACGCTTCTCATGTTTTTACATTCTACATCAAGAAATGTCAACCTAAAGTCATAACCACTTAAGAATTGTAATTGTACCTCTAAAAACATAAATCGGCTTTGGTTGTTGTCAGCAGCTGTCATCAGGATCTGAGGGTCCCTCATTAGTATGTTTAGCAACATATGACTTTGCCTGTCTCCTGACTCCAAGGGAAGATAAAGGTACAAAGCCCTCAGCTGAGGTGCCCTTCCAGACAACCCAACGCCTTCGCCACTGCTCCAAGCATGGATTCTTTGCTGTCAGCCCCAGCACGTGCTCCCTTTTGTGCTGCGGAAATTTAAATAACCTCTTTTAAAACACCGTGCACCACTAGAAGTACGGTAACTCTCCTACGCATGTTATGCAATGCCTAAATACAGGCAAAAACCCAAAAGCTGTGTAAAAGATTACTAACTTAAGCTTCATTTCAGATGGTTTAAAACTGAGCCTGTACTCCTGGGATGCTACCATGTATGTTCTCTCATTTTTCTCTTTCATTCATAAATGCTTGTGATACATGGACATATTCCTAAACATACATGGTCCATACTTTAACCTGTTCTTTTTTTAAATTTTGTTTTATCAGACATCAGTAGATGTTCTTTTATATCCACACTTCATCGGGAAGCCTAATAGATATTAAAGACCTAATTTTTGGGAATAGTGCATACTAAGCTGTTAAATGACTTGATCTGAAATGACAAAGATTTGAAAATAATCAGATTTGAAAATCTGACTGCAGCATCATTTATAAAGAAAAGAAAACAAACAAACAAAAACCCCACGATCTGTTCCAAGGCAGAAAAAAGTACAAGAGAATTTGTGAAAGTAATATTTTTCTCTTGTTAAATGAGAATACACAATTTAAGTTCCTTTTATGTACAACAGCTCTATTAAAACAGTAATCATCCATTCATTTCTGAAGCTTTGTTCCTATATCCACCATACACAAGTCATGCAATAAGAACAATTTTTTTCCATCACTTACCTTAATTCTTCTGCAGAATGCTGCATTAGAGAAACAGAAGCAAGAAAAAATGTTGATCACCTTGCCATTGAAACACATCGTTCAGTTCTAAAAAGTTCTGCCCATACAGCATCACTGGCTGCATCTTTCTACAACATTTGCCTCTTATTGAAATGTTGCAGGTGTACTCTACAACGCCATTTAGTTCCCACTCTGGAGGGTGGGACAAGTAATAAACAGCAACTACTGAAATATCCACCTCAGGCCTTTATCCCTTACTGCTTGGAGAAATTTAAATCTGTTGTTTCCTAACATCTGGACACTTGCATGCAACAACACAATACAGGTGGTATTCTGTAAAGAATTCTTAGTTTTGGGGGTATTTTTAAGATAAAATCCATTTCATATAACTTTAAGCAAAGCATCAACAACAGATTTTTGACATTAAAACTTCATTACATTAGTTGATAAATGCGGATGGTGGAGCAGAGCCAACCTTTCTCTTCATCCACAAAATAGATCAGAATCCTCTTTATTCTGCCACAGTGGCATTGGTGCTGATGCATTAGTGGTATGGGCAGATGATACTGTGGGACACAGTAAGACAGGGATTTATAGCAAGCCAACAGCTCCATGGTACTGACCAGGCATAAGCTTTTACCTCAAACGTAATCTGAGGAGTCACAGGGAATGATTTTACTGAGTGTAGGCCATTTTCATATCAGGCTTTTTGGAAAAAAGGTTGTGAATACCCTCAGATTTATGTTAACTACTTAAATGGAGTGGTGAAATGGGTATGCACCACTGATGACTAAGATCCTTCAAAGGAATCGATGATGAGACACTGCTGTTGGAATTCACTTGCTCATCCCAGCGAGTCCACATCTCTCTGGGAGGCTGAAGAACATACAAGAACATGTCTCAAGTGACAGTGTGTTCACTTGAGATTAACACCACTTGAATTTCTCCCACTTGCTTTAAAAAAGTCTGTCTCAAGCTTTCAGAGGCTGTACAGACAAGGGAATGGTGCATATTTTCCTGTGATGGGCTTCAGATCTCCAGGTCTAGTCAGCCATAACCTTGGGTACCAATTCAGTCTCAAGTGGCAGCTCTACCAATTGTATTATTATGCAGTCTAAAGGTATACCCTAGAGGGCCTCATACCTCTGAGAACTTGTAACACCAGACATGCAGTAGTCTTTTTTATTGCATAACTTAAGCCACATAGCTAAGATCTCTTCTGTAAGCCTGTCCATATATATCATGTGTTATTAGATAATTTACAAGATGGTCTCTTTCATGTTCCAGCAAAATTCTGCATACGTTTAAAGGCTTAAAATCTTCCTTCCTGTTCTTTCTTTTTTTTTTCCCAAGGATATATCTGGTCTAAATTAAAAAAAAAAATATGACTAAGCATTTGGGAATTCCTTGAAGACAAGATGGTCTTGGGGGAAAATGTGGAAGGAAGTTGCCAATAGAAGAATTCAAGTTTTTGTTCTCCCAACTGATACAGTCAGTCTCAGATACCTTTAAGGATATGTGGTGAAAAGAACCATCGGCTGGAGTGTCACAACAGACATCTATCAGCTTAGCAGCTTCACATTCAGCTGGAAGATAGATCAGCTAGAAGCTGTTTAAGAACAAAGAAAAACTCCTGTGTCCTGGGGTGCATCAAGCCCAGCGTTGCCAGCCGGGCAGGGAGGGGATTGTCCCGCTCTGCTCTGCACTGGGGCGGCCTCACCTGGAGCGCTGGGTGCAGCTCTGGGTGCCACAGGATAAAAAGGATATAAAGCTACTGGAGAGTGTCCAGAAGAGGGCTATGAAATTGGTGAAGGGTTTGGAGAGGAAGCTGTATGAGGAGCAGCTAAAGTCACTTGGTCTGTTCAGCCTGGAGAAGAGGAGACTGAGGGGAGACCTCATGGGGCTGCAGCTTCCTCACCAGGGGAGGAGGAGGGGCAGGGCTGAGCTCTTCTCTCTGGTGACCAGTGACAGAACCCGAGGGAATGGCAGGAAGATGTGCCAGGGGAGGTTCAGGTTGGACATGAGGAAAAGGTTCTTCCCCCAGAGGGTGGTGGAGCACTGGAACAGGCTCCCCAGGGAGGGGTCACGGCCCCAAGCCTGACAGTGTTCAAGCAGAGACTGGACAAGGCCTCAGACACATGGTGTGACCTGTGGGGTTGTCCTGTGCAGGGACAGGAGTTGGACTCGATGATCCTTGCGGGTCCCTTCCAACTCAGAACATTCTATGATTCTATGATTCTATATATCAGAATACAATACGGTCTCACTGCCAAGCAATCAAACTTAGAAAAAAAGCATAGATAAAAATCCTGATTTGTGTGTCTTTTGAAAGCAATCTGGATGCCAAGTCCAAAGACAAATTCAGTGATAGACCATGAATTTCTCCTCAGATATGGACCCTGAATGCCAGATATACTCAGCACACTTCAGAGGGGAGAAAAACCCTGAATATTCCCTTGCTTTGCAGCTGAGCTTTTCCACAGACACCGGTAACATGACAAGATCACAGCACTGCCCAGTTCCCCTGTCTTCACCCAAATGCACAATGCAGCAGTGTCATAGTGCTAATACTAAACACGCACATCCTCCCTAATGGTGTCCACGCTGTCCCTCTCCAGGGCAGCCAAGATTTGGAAGCAGACTTTAGACTGGGCTATCTAAGTGGACAACACCACAGACCTACGATTCAGGTCTAAGATTTCACACCAGCTGAAGCACAAGTACAGCACACACTTTGGTGGTAAGTGCATGCTCAGGGATGGCCAAATCAGATGCTACGTCAAAAAAAGACAGATATCAGTGCACTACTCAAGAACCTAAAAGGGATTATCAGCCCTTCCAGAAACACTGACATCTTATTATTTTTAACCCACTAAATGCCTACCAGCTTCACTCCCACAAAAAAAAAAAACAACAAAAAAAACCCAAACCACCAACAAAAACCAAAACCAAAACCAAACCAAACCCAAAAAAAAGCCCCAATCCCACACCAGAATGTTGAGTTCACGTCCCACACAAAGTTTCAAAGTCACATGGAGCCCAAGGATCAGAAACACTGTTTGCACAGGTGCCCAAGGCACTGTATGGCTTAAAAATGGCAGCTGCTTGAGCTAAGCAAGGAAATAAAATGATATAGCCACAGAATGGTTTGGGTTGGAAGGTACCTTTAAAGATCACCTAGTCCAATCCCCGTGCCATGGGCAGGGTCACCTTCCATTACATCTGGTGGCTCAAAACCCCACCTAACCTGACCTCAAACACTTCCAGGGATGGGGCATCCACAGCTTCTCTGGACAACCTGTTCCAGCACCTCGCCGCCCTCATTGTAAAAAACTTCTTCCTTACATCTATATATAGATATAAGAACATGTCTATGCCCCTACCCTGGCAGCTGAGGTGCCCTGAGAAGAAATTTAATGCACTCTCATTCAGAGCTCTGGGAGCTTCTACTTTGCCTTGCTTTAATACACCACTGCACAAAACAATACTGGGAGCTCAGATGAGAAGTTGGATTAATCTCTACAAATGTCCTTTGCTCTTTCGTTACAATAGTGAATAGGGACTTACGATGTGCTCCTACAAAGATGCTTTGCAAAAAAGGGAATAGCCCTTGAAGTTCTAGCAATTTATGTTTTAAGTTGCCCATGCAGTTATCTTTCTAGCTAATGTTGCTACCCCATACAGCACTATATGAGATTCGATTTTGGAAAATACTTAATGGCCTCTGTAGCCTTAACATTTGAAATTTTATGTTTTGAACTTTACTCCACTTTTCCACTACTGGAATATTTATGGAAAAATCTGACTTAAGTTAAAAAAAAATATGAACGAGAACACTTGTAATATCGATAGTATTCCTTCTAAAAGCACAATTTTGTTCAGAGTACTGAATGAAATTAGCATTGTGGCATTCTACAGTTATTGATGCTATATGATGTTGGTATAAAGTGTACTAATTTTACTACTAAAGAGACTTATTTCCCTCATTTCTAGGCCTTAGTTTATAAGAATGCAAACAGCTCAGGCAAAAATATTGAAAATTCTGTACGTTTAAATGAAGGTTTAAGCAGCTAAACTTTTAGACAACCAAGCTTAGTACAGATAGGAAAAATTTATCTACGTATCAGGAGAAAAATTTTAGCAACCTGTCTAATTGTAAGTGCATGCCCAATAATTCTTGCATTTATTTCAGGAACATATGGCTGACCTGTGGGCTATGTTAGAAAGATTTTTAACTTCAGTGTAAAGATTTTCAAGGGAGGGAGAAATTCCCATATCCCTTTGCAATCTCTCTGAACAACTAAATAACCTCACACTAAGCTGAGCTGTTAACAAAGCCAACACTTTTAAACACAGTATTTTTGTGAGCCAGAAAAGTACTACATGGCTAAGACAGGAGTAAAGAACACGATCAGTGATTCACTGAAGTTAGCGGATGAGATTTAATATCCACAAATCAGTTGAATCAGTAGGTGTCATTTTTGCACTGTCACTTCTTAGAGTATAACTGTACTTTAATCACATTTTAAATTCTTCCTGCCAAAAAATGGTGTATTCTTATTATACTCACAACTAGATGACAGTATTTAAGAATTGTTTTGGAGAGATATATAGAGCACACCTAAATTACACCCTAGATACCTCAAGCAGCTCTGAACAAGAATTATTATTTCTAGGTATTGCCAACACCTTTCTTGAGGATGACACGTGCAGTTAAATTGTGAAAGAAACTGCAGAAATTCCTTTCCCTCCCCAAAAGGTTGAAGCACTATCCCTGCTACCAGTCTAGGCTTTCTGTTGGAGGGTGAAGGATGGAGGTGGAGGGGAGGATAAGGTTACTGAAATGATCCTGGAAGGTAAATCTTATAGTATTTTATTGCTTCAACTGTCTCTGACCTTGTCAGTCAGCGATCCAGCACAAAACAACAGAAAACACACCAGTGTTGTACCATGGGCTATTTAAGGTACTGGATAATGGCGGGTTATTACCTTTCATGCCAGTGATCACCCAGAGGTACCAACTCAAGTGCAAGCTCCAAGGCAAAGGGAGGAGGGCAGCTGCTCTCCCAAAGGTTCCCAAGGGCTTTGCTGCCAAGTGATACGCTCCCTGTGGGAAATGCAGATCCCCAGGGGAAATGCAGCTTCCCTGAGGAAACTGTAACATTCCCACATTAGGGAAGACTGCAAGGAGAGTTGGTTCCTGCATGTTTTGTACACCCGCAGTGATCAGGTTTTTTTCCAGCATCAAAGGAGATCCAGCAGAGACTAACTGAATAGTTGAATTGTTTTGGTTGGAAAAGATCTTTAAGATCATCAAGTCCAACCATTAACCTAACACTGCCAAGTCCACCTCTAAACCATGTCCCTAAGAACCTCACCTGTGTGTTATTTAAACCCCTCCAGGGATGGTGACTCCACCACTTCCCTGGACAGCCTGTTCCAATACTTGTCAACGCTTTCTGCAAAGAAGTTTTTCCTAATATTCAATCTAAACCTCCCTCAGATGGCAGCAAGCTAAGACTGTTGTGATCTGGGCTGGATGCAATGCAGCGTGGTGGGAACGCGACTTGGCCAGATCTGCAGAGCCATTGAGTTACCAGCAAAAGTGCTTCTAAGTCACTGTGGCACTGGGAACCAGGAAGGTATTTTATACATCTTTGCCTGGCAGAAAGTTGCAGTCTTGTCTTCCTAATGAGACATGCAGCAAATATCTGCTGATTTTTCAGAGGAAGCAGGTATTTGCTGCATCATCTCTCCCTTCATCCCTTCCAAATGAGATTAAAGTAATGTGATAAACATGGAGCTATAGTTTATATTTATTGGTAAGCTGCAAATAGCATAGACAGTTGTTGACTCTTAAAAAAAGGAGAAGAGGATTCTGACACTGAACCAATGAAAATCGCTTGCAAAGCTGCGCTGGTCTAAAGAGACCTCCAGATTAAAAATTAACATGTTTTTGACATGCTGAATCCTATATGACCTGGGAGCACACAGCACCAGCTTTTTCCTGTCATCAGAGCATCACAGTTTTCATTAGATAAAGTGTGCAAACGTGTTTCAAAGCACACTCTTTCTATTTTCAAGTTGTCAACTAAAACCCAGAAAACTTTGGTGCTCTCTTTTTTTGCTATGCAACATTTTAACAAATCAAAACGTCATCCTTTGCTGCCTTTAACACTCCCAAGACCTCACTTGGAAGGTGAAATTCATGACATTACCTGTCCCAACCCTTCCACAGAAATTTTTATAAACAGCATCCACTAGAATAAAGATTCTTTAAAGCCTACCAATTCTAACTGAATTCTATCAAAATCCCAAACACTTTTCAGCATAAAAACACCTTCATACTGAGTTAGTAGGAGAGCTCAGAGAACCGTGAATAGGACCCTTCTCAGCAGTGACGTACCATTCCATAGAAGCCTGGTCTGTCCTCAGGTACATGAAGCTCTGGGTACACGTTCTCCAAGAACCATTTGAAGTCCTTACATTTCAGCTTCTCTCGAAGGAGTCTCCTTTCTGTCACATCTCCATATGGTTCCTGAAAGAAAAAAAATAAAATGCTTTCAAAAACCCCAACTGGAGCAGATGCTCTCTCTTAAATTATCTGTATACATTATTAGGAACCGTATGCTGAAGCAATGAGTAGGACTTTTAGCCAGGAAAAATCCCCATGTTTGGGTGCTGGATTTTATTTCATTATCCTTACATTCGTTAAATGTTGACAAAAAAGAATTGGAGCAGTGCATGTAAAACTTTAAAATATTCTAGAAGACAGTTTGGCTCTCAAATCTGCAAGTAAGGAAGTCTTTGCATACAGCCTGCTGGGAACGGTGAAGGCGTATTGGAAAATAAAACTTCCTTTAGCTGGATAATTGAAAGTCTCAAAAGCAGTGAATGAATCAAGAATTTTAAATTATCCCACCATCCATTTGCAAATTACCTGTACAGACAGTTTTACACTTAACTGATGGAATTTGTAAAATCTGCTAATGTTTCCTTTGAACTTCATAGTTTTGGGGGGTGGGGAGCATGAAACCTTAAACCTCCAGAGAAAAGCTTTCATTGCAGACTTTTCCCTGTCTATAGACTGGAGCAGAGTTCACACCTTTTCACGTCTGTCTTCAAAAAATCTCTCTTTATATTGACTAGGGACTTCAGACAGTCAGGCATGAGCTACTGTTTGCAGCCCTCAGATTTTTACAGGTCACTTGCCACACTCCTTCATGAAACCACAAATATATTTGCATTTCTCAAAGCTATGGAAATACGACTGAAAACACGAAGCAGATGTAAAATAGAGGCAGAAGATGCCTGCTTAAATAAATAAAGAGCATGACACAATAGCTCCGAGGTCTGAATGTTAATCTTGAAGAGAAACTTTACAGAAGCAAGTTCTGCAGCCATAGCATCAATCATGTTTCCATTATGGAATTTAATACTTGAGTTAGATTAAGTAAAAGGGACTGAACTCAACTGCTGCAATAGGAGGTACACAGAGTATTAGGGAAACCAGAGTGCATGGGCGGCAGCTTTGGTACATGCAAAAAAACCCACACGTATCTCAGCTCGCATCCACTGTGTTACAATAAGCCAATATGCAAAGCTTCTGATACTAACACACAAATATCCCTTCAAGTTGAAGTTCTGTCATCACAGATGTCAGCTGCCCAGAACTTTACAAGAAAACTTGTTGGCATTTATTGTTTTCCCTTCGCCTCTGGCAAGCAGAATCTGCCTGTGAGCTCCCTTCTCCAGACACAAAACCCCTGCTTCTCTCAAAGTCAGACTGTAATAATAAAACCTAAATGGCTTTTATGATGCTGAAGTAAAACAATTATTACAAATGCGTAGACTATAATAATCTAATTACCCAGTTTAATCCAAAGGAACACGAGATGGAAGCTAACCAAATTCAGCTTCCCCAGTGTCCTCCAGCCTATCTTTTAAAAGTGTAATGGTTTCGAGAGCATTTTTTCCCCTGGCATGCCTACTGGGGCAAGGCCACCCAAACGTGTGGGGAGCTCCCTGTCCCCCTGCCTGGTCCTCAAGCTCTGGTCCAGCATGGCCAGAGGTGGGTGCCCAGCAGCCCACCCAGGGCAGGTCTCTCCTTTCCATGCCAAGAGCAGAGCCTGGGGAGATCAAGCACCTCCAGAAACAAGCAAGAGCAGAGAGTGATTTCTTTTAAGCTTGAATTTTGGGCTTTGCGTCAGAGGTTCATATAAGTCATTTGTAGATACTGTGAGGGTATTTCTGTGTTATTGTCTTCCAGCCTACAGGCCCCTCATGATGAATATATCCAATGTATGAATTTGCACACTGCGTTACTGTTCTGATCTACTCAGTTTTCACAGTATTTATCGTCTGAAAAATTTTGCAAACAATCGATGTTTTATTTTCTTCCTCGTGGAAAATAAATATATTAACTTCACCCTCCCCCAAAAAAACAAAACCAACACCAACCAAACAACAAACAAAACCCCAAAACCACAACAAACCAACCAAACAAAACCCCACAAACAAACAAAAAACCAAACAAAAACAAAAGCAAAAAACCCAAGAATTGATACTTCAGACATTTTATTAGGAACATTTTCATCTGAATTCCCAAGACTGATTTTAACTAATCTTTGCAATATTGTTTTGGTACTTTTAAAAAAATTTAAACCATGTGTTATGCGGCAGTAAATCAAACGGAAAAATCCATTCTGTCTTACATCAGTCCAAAGTTTTCCAACTATCATAGGACAGGTAATTTTTATTATTACCATGCTGTCCACTTAAAGATCTACTGTCCATCGAACCTTGCTGATTAGCATTCACTAATTGTGTCTCTCTCCTGCAATTCTTTACTGATAGAATCCTGTATCAGCTGTTTCATGGAGATGCACATTCTAGGCTAAATGGCTCCTCCTTACTTGGGTCACCTTGCTAAACTTTATTCTTTCATTTATTAATTCATTCATTTAATATTGACACAAATGTGGCCTCCTTCTCTAGCCTTAGAGAATTTCAGATTTTTTTTCAAGAAATCAAAAATCAAGTAGATTTACACTTACTCTATGTTTGGGAAAAAGTTTCAGAAGAAATCAGAAATAAACACAAAAAGCACTTCATGTTAAATACCAGCTAAATTAATAGTTTTTTCATTGAAAACAAATTCAATTGAAATTCCAAGAACAATGGACTTGAACTCACCAGGCGAGCATGTGGGTTTCGGTGGTAATAAAGTTCTTTATATTCATCCATCCACACTTCAGCTGCACGCACGCTATTTGCCAAAGCTTTGGAGCGTGAGTACGGAGCTTGTTTGGGGAAAACGTGACCTACATGTGAGCAAGGGTGGATCTCAAGACTTCCTCCACACTGCCAGATCTGAGCAAAGAATTGACATCGTGCATCATTAATTTGAATCTTTGCAAGCAGAAGGATACAAGTGATGATATGTCTTTGCAAGGATAATACCTTCTCAAGAACATCAAAGCATATTATAAGCAACACATACAATAAGTGTGTGTTTCATTTGATGAGATTAAATGAATCCTTGCAAACACTGAGCAAACTACTGGGAGTAACAAGGAGACAACCTCATCTCTGGTTTTATGTGGTGTGCAATTGTCCCTTTCTTAGCTTTA
This sequence comes from Caloenas nicobarica, assembly GCF_036013445.1. Lineage (NCBI taxonomy): Eukaryota > Metazoa > Chordata > Aves > Columbiformes > Columbidae > Caloenas > Caloenas nicobarica. The sequence continues at coordinate 99,841,661 of NC_088246.1, read as the reverse complement.
CTTTCTCTGAAAGTAAATGGCCCACAATATTTCTGCAGGTCTAACAATGGTCTACAATTCAAGTTATACAGGCATTTTTAAAAGAGCCATATCTCTAGTCCAAATTAGCCATACAAATAGCCTCCTCAAAGACACTGATGACTGATTCCTTACCAGAAACTTACTTTTGTATTCTGCAGGAAAGCTAACTTGAAGAAACATGTAAACTCATCATATTATTAGAGAATGATAAGTTGTGTTTCCATTTCCATATTCACCATTTCAGAAGAGAAGTATGGGTGCCTGGTGATGAAATGTAACTAACCCTTTTCATTGGAAAGATGAGAAAAGAACCCAAGACCCAACATATGAAAAGGAAAAGCAAAGTAATTCTGCAACTGATCCATGGTGGTCCAGCCAAGATTAGTGAAAAAAATCTCTCCTAAAAATCTCTCCTATCTAAACCAACATTCCTACTTGCTGCCAAGGAAAGTACTTGGACCTGAATGTGGAATTGGCAGAACTCACTCTGCCCTCATCCTTATGCCTCTGGCTCTCCAAGTCAGGAAATACATGGCCCTGACGATAAAGCCCATGCATGACCACCAAGCAGGGACACTAGTCTCAGAACTCCGTGTCAATTTTTGTAATTATTCCCATCTCCTTTGTAAATTGTGGACTTTGAGCAGCTCACCCATACAGCCACTGACCTCAAGTTTGATGTAATGAACGGAAAGCATGTCTAGATATTTTCCAATTAATACTATGCAATGTGGCAGACAACCTGTTTCTGGCAGGTAACTGAAACAAGGGTTCTGAAATGGTCAGATGGGAGGAAAGGCAGGATATGTTGCCGCCCTTGAATCAACTTGAGGTCATCACCAATGGCTCTCATACACTTCTCGTGGAAGCTTTTCGAGAACTAGCACTCCAGTGAGCCGATTCCCCTCATGTATTCAACCGCGCACAGGTGACAGCTCACCTTTCCTTTGTACATGGAGGACAAGCAGAATTAGCCGAGATGTGCTTAAGGGGTAAAGGTTTGCTCCCTGACAACCTTCTTGCATAACAAACACATTTTAAGTTACATGTTATTCAAATTACCACAGCGGGAGTGAAACCTATGAGGCAGCAAAAAAAATTTCTGTACTTAAGAACAACAGATCAGACAGGACTTTTTCTGTCTCTCCTCCTGGGACTTTCAGGGATCCAGAAAGTCACTAGAGATGGCAGCTTTCAGCATACACAAGATGGACGTTGTCTTCAGAATGGTTATTTTAGGGGTTGTTTTTTTCTTTTGTCTGTTTGGTTTCTGTTGTTGTTGGGTTTTGTTTGGTTTTGTTTTGGTTTCTTTTGGGGGGTCGTGTTCATTTTTCGTTTTGTTTTGGGGTGGGGTTTTTTTGGTTTTTTGTTTGGTTGGTTTGTAGTTACTTAGGATTTCTCTCAAATTTCTTAATTTAGAAACTAATGAATGTTGTCTCAGTTGATTCGGCTTGGGATAATGACATCAGACCTTTACATGTGGCACCATACTGTGCTTAATAACAAAATTGTAAGCACTGTAATACACGTTTATTTTTATAAAAAACCATCTCCTTAAAGGTATAGGTAATTCATTATTCAACTATAGGGAGCACTGGATAATCTTCCTGGATTTAAAATTTTAATTTCTTGCTTTTTATGAGTGGTTTCTCTCTTCTTTTTTTGTTGCTGTATGGAGAAGCAGTATCTTTGCAATTTGAACAGAAAGATAATAAAAGAATTATACAAGAAATCTAGAATTCTGAATTCTATACTGATCTTTAAGCAATTTGCATATCTTTGCAGGTAAGTTGCACTACTGCCATTTTGAAAGCTGCTATGAAACCAGCTATTTTCGCTTTAAGATCTTCCTTTTTGAGATCTGTTTCAAAACAATAGCTTTCTTACATTCTAATTTCTACATACAAGATTACTTTTTTTAAAGTTGAAATGTGTCAAGGAAGACCTGTTTGTCAACAAATGTTAAGCATCATTAAATTTATTAGACTTCAACAATTTCCAGATTTGTTTTATTCCATATTAGCATTTTTTTAATTGATTATTACTACTTTGATCAGTCCGTTCTGAAACAAGATATGAGGAATGGACCATAAAGACTACTGGAGTAAAAATGTACAGTTCAGGAGGGAGCCCATTCTTCCACTCTTCCGTGGTAAAGTCTGATTTAAACGAACTAAAACAGACTGACTTTATCTCTGTTAAACTGCTGCCAAAAAGAGAATTCCATAACAGCTGATTTTTCAATAATTAAAATTCTGAATGTCTCTAAAAAATAACTGTAGGTTGCTAAGCAATGGTCATTAAATTCTGCTTCCTCTATTAAAACAGTTCAAAACTTCTCTTGTCTTCCTATTTAAAACACAATTAAGTATATTTCAGCTAAACAATTCCTAAAAATGTTTGTTTATTTTTTTAAATGGAAAACACATTTTGACCTCTATATAAAATCAGGTGCAAAGAACAAGGAGAAGAGAGAGAAAGCAAGGAATTCACTAGAGAAAGCCAAGTTCACTACTAAGTCCTAAATAAGTGACTCTAGCGAAGGTTATCCCGTAAAACTAGTCACACTTCCTTTAACAGAGAAGCACATTAGATTTCATGTATATTTTGCATGCTCATGTACATGAAAATACGTTTCTTTACTAGGTCTGGCTACCTTGCAGCTCATTATAAAAGCACACTTTTTTCCTTCAACAAGAAAAGACGACAAGGTGACATTCATCTTTACTTTCACTTTCATCTTGATGCATGCAGGCTATCGAATTTTTTTCTTTTCAGAGACAGCGCCATTATGAAAAGCTGCAGTAAAAGTACAGAACTCACCATGGGATCTCCATCCTTGTTCGGGTCTTTGGACAACTGACCTAATGCTGGCTCATTGAATGCTAAATAAGAAAAGCTCTATAAGCTCTACCACCTCCATTCTAACATTAGAATAATAATAACAACAACAACAACAACAATAATAATAATTATTATTATTTTAAAAATGGGTGCTTCCTCCTGAATAAAGATAAATTGCAGAAAACACTGTTCGTGCCCCTCTCTCTGCTGCAATTTTGCTTGCTGGCTTGCAGCTGAGCCCCCTGCCAGCTGCTCCTGCAGGATCTGCTGGAGCTGGGTGGGCAGGGAGGGCCTCCCCACCTGCATGAACCCATCCTAGCTGCTCCCACCACAAAACAGATTTCCAGATCCAGACAGAAAGAAACAATACAAAAATATCAGAAAAGAGAAGACCCCAGGCAATCGGAGGAGTATCATCCAGGCCTGCGGGCAATGAAATTTCCAACAGAAGTAAATAGTTTTGCCTTTTTGCACATGCGTGGCTTTTCCTCGTGTCGTGACGGTGGGTTGAAGGACAGACTGCGGGTGTATCGAGCAGTGGTCCCCAGAAACAAACTTACATTGCAGTACCACTAGCAGAGAGGGGGAAAAAAGACGCAACCAGTTCCCCTCGCTCCATGTACAGGAGGGGAAAGACAAAAGGGCATGTTTTGCATCCCTCAGAAAGAGGAGTTTCAGTGTCCATTATGCCCATGAAGTGAAATGTTATTCAGCCAAATTGTATTAAGCAATTCGAAATCAAGGCACATTGACTCGATCCTGCATTCAGCATGCAGCCTCCATCTCTCTTAGTCATCATGCTTTTAGCTGAAGCTTTGTCCTTGTTGCACCTCTCAAAACCACAGAGAATTTCTCCAGTTTAGAATAATTGAAATATGAGAAAGAGAAGGCTTGAGGACAAGTCCTTTCATGTCATCAGGAGACTGTGGTGTTTTCAGAGTTGAGAAGAACAACGAATTAATTCACAGAGTTTTTCAGTATCTCTGCTCCTAATTTTCAGGTCTGGCAGGTCTAAAAGCCACAGAGACAACAGAATTAACACTGATTTATCCCTCTTGACCTTCTTCAGCGCTCTGCTGTCATCCACCAAAACACTCACCACAAGAAGTGCGCGTACAGGGGCTTGAAATCAAAAAGAGGAAAGCACGTTGAACACAATTTGGATCCAAATGCCTACATCCTACCGGCAACATGCACTAATAAAATTAACACGCCCAGGCACACTCGCTGGCCAATGCACAGCCTGTCCTACCAAACCGTTGGCCTCCCAGAAGAGAGCCTCTCACAGAATCACAGAATGTTAGGGATTGGAAGGGACCTCAAAAGATCATCTAGTCCAATCCCCCTGCCAGGGCAGGAACACCCAGGTGAGGTTACACAGGAAGGCGTCCAGGCGGGTTTTGAATGTCTCCAGAGAAGGAGACTCCACAACCTCCCTGGGCAGCCTGTTCCAGTGTTCCGTCACCCTCACTGAGAAGAAGTTTCTTCTCATATTTAAGTGGAACCTCTTGTGTTCCACCTTGAACCCATTACCCCTTGTGTTACTGTTGGTTGTCACCGAGAAGAGCCTGGCTCCATCCTCGTGACACCCACCCTTTATATATTTATAAACATTGATGAGGTCACCCCTCAGTCTCCTCTTCTCCAAGCTTAAGAGACCCAGCTCCCTCCGCCTTTCCTCATAAGGGAGATGCTCCACTCCCTTCATCATCTTTGTGGCCCTGCGCTGGACTCTCTCCAGCAGTTCCCTGTCCTTCTTGAACTGAGGGGCCCAGAACTGGACACAATATTCCAGATGAGGTCTCACCAGGGCAGAGTAGAGGGGAAGGAGAACCTCTCAACCCACCTGCAGCCTGCAGAGCCCCACACCACAGCTCCCACTCTGCTTCCTCATTTAATCACCTCTTTTACCCCCCCACAAGCCACATTCCTGCTCTTGGCCCGGTGCACGAGACGCCATAGGCCTGTGGCCACTGACAGAGCAGCCTGAGCCCCCGGGCTGGAGCACCCATGTCCCTGCTCAGCCCCTTCGGTGTGCACAGCAGCGTGTCTGTGCACAGCCCCCAGCACACTGGCTCTGGGGACTCTGCTGCTGCTCCTTTTGTGCTTCTCCTGCCTGCTACGTAGCCTCTGATGCTTCCTCCAGCCCACAAGAAGACCACATTTCTCCATGTTGAAGGAGCAAAGGCACTGCTCGTTCATGCTGCTGCGCCCCACGGAGTCAAACACCTGGTTGAGAGGAACCAGCAATGTCAGAAATCAGACTTGCTGCCAGAGCCTGGTAGAGGTCACCAGCAATTTGGGTCTAAAGCAGCAGCCAGTGCAGGGGCAGTCCATGTTGTACAGGGCAGAGGTATGGCTTCTCCTGTCTGCACGCCTTGGTCTACCAAAAGCGAGGCATGAAGAGCAGGAAGCCAAGAACTGCACGCAAAGAGGGCCATCTTCGAGACTTTCTACAAGGAGCTATGGAAAGCTCCCACAATCCATCTTGGAGGAGAAAATCCCTGCCATCTGAGGCGGTGCTATCCCTAACTCCGACTGGTTATGGGGCAACTATTTTGGTGCCACCAAATCTGTGGCAGCCACGGTCACGGAAGACATTTCAAACAACATGAAGTAGATCCTGTAATGCCCAGTTCTGTCAACTGTGGCTGTTGTTTCCAAGCTTGCTAGTTGGAAAGACGTGCAAATTTCTGTGAAGAGGCCAAGCATATAGTACGATTTTCAAAAGCAGCATCCTTGCCATCTCGCGGCTGTTCAGTCTGGTTGCACATGCACTAGCAGACACAAACAAGTGCCTGCAAGAGCCAGACTTTCTCAGTAGTGCATGCAACATGCTTGCTACTGTTACACTACATTTGTGGGAGACAGTGTCATGCTATCTGATGTAGTTTGCTGTTAAACTGAGTCTCCTGTCTCTGCTTGTTTGTCTGCCACAGTAGTATCAGAGATCCAGCAAGCCCCAGGTCAGCAAGCATCGGTACTCAAAATGCATGACTCCCTCATTGTCATCACCCTTTCCAGTCCCTCGGTAAGTAAGAAAAACAATTTTCCCTCACCAGAGTTAGCTGGGGATGGTCAACAGGCTGCTTTCCAGCTTAACCTACATTGTGTTGTGACTGATGATGAGCATGATTGTTTCTTTCAGCCTGCCAAGTACAAACCCAATCTATTGCTACCTCTGGCTCCCTGAACAGCCTCTCAAAAAGAAGGCATAAAAATAATTTCATCCAGAGCTATTTCATAACTCCTGACCTTGTGACTGAACAATTATCCCACAGAAAATAAATTCCTTCTAGTAGAAAGAGGGGACCCACTACAACATACACATCAATGTGGGCTACACTGGAACTGGAGGCATCTGAGAGATCCCTGCTTCAGAAGCTCACAGAGCTACAGAGGTGGGCGAGCAGCTTTGAGCTTCAGGCGGAGGCCTGCTGACCAAGACAAGTAGGCTGTGTGTTTGGATTTACATGCTGGAAACCTTTTCCTGTGTGAGAAAGGAGGTGATCATGAGTTCAGATCAAAGAGTAATCCCAGCTGAGAAATCCCCCTCCAGAGAAAAAACATGTCAGCTTTAGGTCCGTGCTTATTATCCACCGTAATCCTTTTCTTTCCTTATTTTTGTGCCCTCTTTGCTAGGATTCCTACACTACAGGCAGCAGGAGACAGGAACAGCAGCCTGGAAGACTCCAGGCTTCTCTGGTTAACAGGTAGACATCAAATGAGACAGCCTGCTGATGCTTCCTTTCTCAAGAAAGCGGTTTTGTAACATTAAAATACTATTTATACCTGAAATCTGCTGTCACCTGGGGAAAAAACAAAACAAAACACCACAACAAAACACACACACACAAAACAAAAAACAAACAAAAAAACCCAACCAACCAAAAACCAACCACACACGCACACAAAACCAACGAAACAGCACCCTTCCTGTCCCACAATCCCGTCCCACAATCCAGTGACACTCAAAAATGCTAATATGATCATAAAACATACCTGATAATGAGCAGAAAAAGCAAGGGAAATCCAGCATACTAAGGTGTCAACTCCCTGCAAGCCAAAACCAGCTCACAGTGCCCCTCTTATACCACTCTGCGTCACTTCAGCAAGCTAAGTGTGTGATATGGGGCAAACCATAGGCAGCCTGTGGTCAGTGGGAACCAGCAGCATCACAGGTAACAACAGAGTTGAGGAGGACAAAACTGTTTTGCTTGTCAGTCTGGACTGTCTTGTATCTCCTCTCTCTCCTACTGCAATAAATCCTTTTCATTCCAGCTACCTATCTGCCTCACACCTGAGCACTGGTCTGCCCTCCAGTGGGGTACAGCTCTACAGTTCCTGGAGATTTTCCCCATCATCTTTTATAACCTTTATACAAACTTTTCCTGAAGTGAAATGGAATAAAGCCTTAAAGAAGTGCAGGGGCTGCCCTGTCCAACCCCACTGGTAAGTGCCACCAGCTGCCTCTTGCTCAGTCCATCAACCGCAGTGAGAGCTCCAAGTCACACTACAGAATTAAAAATGTTTCTTTCCAACAATCCTCTTCAAGCCATAGAATGTAAACTTCATCTGCTAATATCGCACCACTACTTCAACTCTATACTGGCATTCAAAACAAAAACATGTTTTTAAAAAATGTTTTAAAATACCTATTCAGAAGGAAAATAGAGCTATAACAGTGTGAGAACAAGGAAGAGACTCATATAAATATCTCCCAAAATATTATCTTCTTAATATTTGCTTACACTACAGCTATCTAAGTAGAAGGGCATGAAGAAAGAAATAAAAAATTTGTTTTTATTCTCAGGAAAAAAAATCTTTCAATTGAGCCACTTACCCTAAATGAGAATTCAAGGTTTTCTCCTCCCCAGACTTCCATTCCTGTGTCATATGAACCAAGATAATCAAAATACTTCTTGCTCACAGAAAACAATCCACCTGCCATGGTCGGAGACCTATGAAAGAGAAGAGTAATTCTGAACTGAATAAAAAGCAAAAAACCACAAACTAACAAACCAATGCAATGGATAAAAAAAAGCAGAGTAGATTTTTATTTTCCATTTTCTGGATGCAAAGTAACAGACACTGATCAGTTTTCATCAAGCCATTTAAATTTAATTTTGTAGTAAAAAATTGTATCCGAAACAAGCTCCAGAATGTATGAAAATAAAAATAACAATGAAATCAGAGAAGATAAACATTGTGTTAATATAATTTTTTGCAATCATAGTGTCTTCGTGAGCAAAAATAAATGACTAGTCTCTTACATTCACATAGTAGAACATAAGCTTTTTTGTGGCAGAACTATACTAGTCAGCTCTGAAATTCTAAGTGCAATATTTTACTTAAGTAATAAGTAAACAAATATTTGTGCTTTAGTAATTAATAACAACATTCCTGATCCTATTAATAGCCAGTGGAAAAACTCTCAGACACCAATTGAGAAGAATTAAGTAAGTATAGCCCCTAAAGAGATTTTTTTTTCTTTCTAAGATTTGCCTAACTGTATTTTTAAAAATTTTTTACTAAGTTTGGAAAAAAAAAAAATCAGGAGTCAATACCAGATCCTCATTGAAGACCAAAAGGCCCAGAGTGACAGTGCACTTAGGGGATGTACTTTCAGTAGGGTAGTGCATGTACATATACATAAACCTGGTTTTGTTCAGTATTTTTCCTAAATGTTTACAGTCTTAGAAAATTACCCTCTTTAAAGTGACAAGCATATAATGCTGGTTGGAACTAAGTTCAGCTGACACACTATGAATTTTACTAAATTGCTGTTGAGGTAAATATTAACAAACGCTAGGCGCAGTGATCAATTACTCCTAATCTGTCAAAATGAATTTTACCAGTCATCTTTTTGAAGCAACACTGTTTTACACTGTCATATGTTGTTTCAAAGAATGGAATGAGATAAGACAGAAGTAAAAAAACCCAAACTCCATAATCAGTCGGGCTCTTCTGTCTCACTCCAAATCTCATCTTTCCAAGCGCAACTATGGGTGACACCGCTCTCAGCACCATTGCTTTCTCCAGACACTTGCCAAGCCCACAGTCCTCGGGCTACCGTGAAGCTTTATCCCTCATCGTTTTCCCCTTGGCATGCCAAAGACAACTCTTCTCATCATGGAGAAGAAAAGCATTGTATTTAAACTAAAGGCTTTAAAAACACTCACTGTATTTTGAAACTTTTCTCAAGGAGGATGTGGACTAATATATGCTGAGAAGGACTAAATTATTGCCTCACTTTTCCCATTAAAAAAAAAAAATGTTCTCTCTGTTGAGGATGAGTTCATTATATTTGTGAAGCACTGAGTATTGTTATCATGATAAGCGACCTAGAAAAGACTGAGAAAAATTAACCATTCTGTATTTGTTATAATCACATTATAAGATCACATTATAAATAAAAGCAAGGACTAACAAAATCGTGATGTTAAAAATGCCAAACAGCTGCTTTGTTTCTTACAATACACTGTTGAAATACAGCAGCTTCCAAGTTGAACACAGCAGGCCCTCAGCTATAAGGATTTTGTCGACAGTGTCCATTTTGCAGATGCACTGTTTGTACTCGTACCTTACCTCTCCTAAAAATACAGCATGGAGTGATAAATAACAAGTTACTGACTGTAACTTGTCTGAAAACAAAACAAAACTAAAACCCACAAGGAAGATATCTGCATCAGCTCCTGTGAGTTAACCCTTCATAGAAACTGCGGTGAGTAGAGCTGTATCATTTCATCCCCATAAAGAACTGCCAGACTGGTTTAACTTTGAAAACAGCACAAGGAATCACCACTATCGCTACAGCACAGATAGTCTTCAAAACTACTTTTGCCTTCTTACAGTTGATGATTTTTTCCCTTTTTCATCGTTGACCATGATACATTTTCTACAACGCGGATCTCTGCTTTGCACAGGGGACATGCTTCAGCATTAGTTAATCAGTTACAACCTTTCCGTGTGCTGATAAGCGCCTGAGGGAGTTTGCCTGCAGGAGTCAAGAGACTCCTGCAATAAGGATTCCATATGGAAGATTACATGGGAATTTCAAATTTTAGAGCAATATTTTTCCAGGAGCATGGTAAGCAGGAGCTATTTTGGGTAGGAAAAAAAAAAAAAAGAGAACTAAATGAAATATGTAACTTTTACTAATATGCTTGTTTCTCAAATATTTTTCAGCATCCAGCATTTCCAAGTCAAATCAAAACCACTTAAAACATTCACAGTTTCACAAGATGCATAAAAATTAACCTGATCACATCGGTCTTGGACTTCCTCCGGTTTTGTTCTCTTTCAGGTGTACTATGCCAAGTGAAGACCAGCCTCCAGTCAAACCCACCGATCTGTGGCTCACCAGCATTTCCCAAGTACTCAAATGTATTCCAGTCAATAACATCAATAACAGGGCACACGACGGCTGATTCTTCCTCTGCAATCCTAATATGTTTTTAAAAGAAAAGGGTGAATCCCATTAGATACTTCACACAATCACAGAATGGTTTGGGTTGGAAGGGACCTCTGGAGATCATCTAGTTCAATCCACCTGCTAAAGCAGGTTCACCCAGAGCAGATCACACAGGAATGTGTCCAGGCAGGTTTCAATTGTCTCCAGAGAAGGAGACTCCACAGCCTCTCTGGGCAGCCCTGTTCCAGTGCTCTGCCACTCCCAAAGTAAAGAAGTTTCTCCTCATGTTTAGATGGAACCTCCTATGCTTCTCTTAAAAACTAGAACTGTCAAGAACAGAGAATGCTTACAAATACCCAATATGAAGTTTTGCTCTTTTTCAAATCATGCTGCAATACAAGGAAATAATAGCTACAAGAATAAACTGGAAGATTGATGCTTGTCAGGTGCCTACAGCTGACTCCATCCTGATGCATCCCTAGCAAGCATCAATCTTCCTGGACAGTGGAAGCAAGGTATGCCAGATGGCTTGAGATAACGCATTCAGCATCTGGCTTGGCTGCCACAGCCAGCACCACATTCTCAACAAAAACATCTATTCTGTTTTGTCAAGGTAGCTGCATTTAAGATATGAAGAGAGCAGCATGATGGTATAGTTCTGCAAAGATGAATAATAAATCAGCTAGCCTCTTGGCCCTTAAAGTCATGGTTGTTCTTGCAACTGCGATCATTTGCAAACAAAGTTATACTGAATACTACAACAGTAATGCAAAAAGAAGCCATGAGCTTAAACACAAAAAACCATGCAAAATGAGAATTAGATAGCCAACAGTGAAGCACACATCAAGAAGGCCTCCAGAAAGCCTGGCAACATAGGAGATAAAAAGGAGAAACAATGTAGTACTGCAGAATGACATACCTATCAGCAAGGTTGATCTAAAGATACTTAAGATCTTTATCATACTAAGATTACATCAGAGCTGTGACATTTCTTGCAGGTCTACTTCTGCAAGGAGATAAAGCCCTTCCTCCCATTTCTTAATGCCATGCAGGGTTTTCTGGATTCCTTTCCAAAAGTGTTTGCCCTTACGAAAAGCAACGGGATCCTTTGCCTTCACCTCAACTTCTGGAAAAGCCTGTCTCAGTGTTAGGAGAGATCAACTCTAAGCACAAGCTCAAGCTAAGGTCTTTCTCCTACATCGCTCTCTAGTAATCTTCTCTACACTGGTCTTAGACATCTCCTATTAGTTCAGTGAAACAAAGTGACTTGTTCAAATTTACAATGCTGGTACTTGTTTTAGCCCTGCATCTTCTGATTTGCATATTCCAGAGGAGAAGGAAAACTGAATGCATTATATTGCCAAACAAGGAAGAGATGTGATGTATCTGCCATTCAAGGGGAGCTTATTCTTCATGGGATTATTAAATTTAAAACCCGCAGGCTGTCCGAGGGGCTCTGACTCTGAAATCAGAGCAGCTTGTGGTGGTTAAATGCAGCAGAGAACAGTCACAGTTCCATAGAAGTATTGTCTGAGCTGAGAAAGGCTGACTTAAGTATGAAACGGTCTTGCATCGCATCTTCCCTCCAGCAACACAACTGTTTTCTTCTTTATGATCTTTCATTGAAATCCTGTTTGGTGGAGCACACAAAAGGGCTTATACAAATACTGCTATCTCCTGTTTGACTTGCATAAAACTTATGTACAAAGCAATGAGAATGATACGTACACAGAGGAAAAAAAATCCCAATAAAATGTAAAAATGCTTTGTTGCTCCTGTAAAGGAAAAGGAGTAAAAATTAGGTAGCTGGCATATTATTTCAGTTATGAAAGGAATAAAGTAAATGAATAGTCATCACCTTTTCTGTAAGTTAAAAATTAACTAGATGGTACAATGCATAGGCAGCTTACAAATACAACTATGCATTGCAAATTGCTAACACTCTTGTATTGCTCCCATACACAAACATCTCCTTAGAGACGTACATCTGCATCTGCAGCAAGAAGGGAAAAAATTCCAAGACACGACCAGAACTAACTTTTTACAGAAGGTGATTTATTACACATAAAACTATCCAAATCCTTCCTTAAGATTGCCATCTAGTGGTTCCCTAAAGAAGTGAAGAAATTACAGAACAATCTCCACAGATACGTACTGTTTCCTCAGAGGACAGTCGTTAAAAACCATGCCTATTCTTTGATTTTTATGCTTTTTCCTTTCATCATGCTATCTATACTGTTCATGGTTAACCCACAGTTACCTGGAATATACTCATTATGAAATTTAGAAACAAGTTAAATATGACAATTTTAAGGGAAAAAAAAAATCCAGATACAATTTCAAGTGGACATGGGGAGCCTGAGAACACAATTTCCACCACAAATCAGGAAGACTTGCATGCCTCAAGACAGCATCTGCTTTTGGAAACCTTCCTCCAGTTTGCATAAGGACGTTTTCTCTCATCCTCCTCTGAAGTCTGCAGTACCTGGTAGAAATCTTTACAGGATGCAAATCGAACCACTGCCCTTGAGGAAAGGAATTTTTTAGAATTATGTTTTAAAGACAGCTGGTTTTCTATATACAATATCTAGGAGGTCTGATTCAGGTACTGTATCTATCAGTATCTGCTAATGGCATCCAAGGGGGTAAAGACATAATCTGTCAGCAAGAAAAGTGATACAGCCTCCTGCATGTGATGGCGGGGCGGCATGGTGCTGCAGTGAGGTGTACCAGCCGCAGAACCGACAGCAGGAAAAGTGCATGTATGGCTGCTGACTATGCATGAGTGAAGCTTCAAGAATATCATAAATATTCTAAGTTGTAATAGAGAGCTAGCATACTGGGGTTTAGGGGGGTTTGTTAGAGTTTTTTGTTCGGTTGGCTGGTTTGGTTTTAATCAATGGAAGTTTTCTGAACTGTCCAACAGACATGCAGTATAGATGAAAAGCTACATTGCTGTAAAATACAGTGTCCCAGGACAGATGGTGTCCAAGTAAAAGTCAGTGCTGAAGTAACATCAACTCCTCCCTATTCTACCCTGTGACGCTTTACATCAGAACCAGTTTGGAAAGATGGATTCACTCAGGACTAGGAAGATGGAGTTTGTTGACTTCTATTCCAATCTGCTTATGTGCACATTCCCATGCAACAAGGGATGTCGCAGGGCATGCATCTTTCCAGACCTTCTCATCCACCACCCAGCCTGACAGAAGCAGCCACCTTTGCCAAGGTAGTTTCAAAGCTGGGGGAAGATTCCTCTTCCTGAAAACAAATTTTTCCCTTTTCTGAAGAAAAAGAGCAGCCTGGTCCTTGGGAGAAAACAAAAATCCACCTCCTGATCTTCCACACTTCCATTTGCTGCCCCACCACCAGGAGACAAACACTGGCAGCGCCTCAGGGACCAGACTGCGGTAACCTTTGGTAAATGTCTGCAAAGAGTCATTTTTCCACTGAAGTGTGCCAAACCATCTCTTCTTCTGCAGCGGGACAGAAAACAACCCCAGAGCAGAACCTCACCTTGCTAGCAGCGGCTCCAGCCAGCCCTCGTGGCATTCGCAGTGGCAGTCCAGGAACGTCAGGATGTCGCCTTTGGCCACGGATGCCCCCAGCAGCCGGGCCCGAACCAGCCCCTCTCGCTTATTTGCACGGATAAGACGTACCTTGCGTAAGCCAGCCACGTAATTTTCCAGAGTCTCCTTTAAATGTTCTGTAACAAACAATAAAAGAAAGGAAGAATATAATTCTGGAATGATTGGTTTACGTCATGCTACAGAAAGCTGTTTTTTCAGTAGCATATTAGTTATAGGAGTGCTTTAAAGCTACCAGTATTTTGAACTCTGATTCTGCTATACTGTCCATGTTAGGAAAGGACAAGGGAAAAGCATAGAAATTGGATGGACACAAATCATGGTTACTTTTAAGAAAGTGAATGCTTTGTATTTGCCTCTATAATTCATTTCCAAATTGTTACATGAGTCTCAAATGTTGCATAAAGCTTTTTCCATGGAAAAGTTTTATTCTTAACACAATTCAGGCATGGTGGAAAATGCCAGCATTGTTTTGTGTCTCAGAATTCAAATGAAAACAGATAACCAGGTAGCTCCTTACTATACCTTATGCCAGGGAAACCCTGAAGCAATCAAAACTTGCTCAAATTAGGAAACTTGAAATGCTCCAACCAGACTGTAGTTATCTATATATGCTAGCACTCATGTTACAACACTGCAAATATGGTTCCCCATTCTAAACTAAATTTGGTCCAGAACTCAAGATTTTCACTGGCATGCTACAAGAAAATCCATTTTCCAGTTAGATGCTGTCATACGATTTTATGGTATGTTACGCAGTGTATCTTTTCCTCCTGTGACTGGCTGGGCAGAAGACCTCACCAACAATTAGCATTATTTAGAATTATTCCTCCTACCTTTGTCGCTGTAATCATCTACAAGGATAATTTCTTCCAGAAGTATATCTGGAGATGTCTCAAGAACACTGTGAACAGTTCTCAGAAGTGTTGACCAAGCCTCATTATAAAACGCTATCACAACGGAGGTTTTCGGCAGGCTGTAATAATCATACTTCTTCTCTCTGCATCTGTAAGGGAGAGTATTACCTTTAGTACAAGTGCAAATGCATTTGTTAATTTTTCAGAATAGTATCCTCAAATGAAGAGTTCCTATGGTACTTATTAACTGTAAACAAGAACATATAAAGGTTTTTAAAGGAACTGTATGTACACGGAAAAGTCATGTAAACACTTCCAGGAAGCCAGTCTTCCAGAAGTCTCATTTTTACAGCAGCATTATGACTAAAATTCTGCAACCCCCGAAAATGTCTAAAAATAAAAATAATAGGAGGTACTCTGGGCTGGTGTACGTGCAGTAGCTGTCTTTGCACAAAATTACCCAAAGTAGAGGAACAAGCAATTGCCAAACCATGCCTCAGATTACAGAAAGAAAGACAAGAAATACAAAACCTAAGTGTGGTAGAAACAGCAGCATACATTACTGGTAACTTGTGCTTGGGAAGAACAAAACAAGTGCTAGACAGTAAAAATATAACTGTGAAGGAACCGCAATACATATAGAGAAAAAAAACCCAGCAACAGAACTGAGATGTATGTACACTGAAGCAGAATATGGGAAGACCACATAACTGCCAAGATATAATAGTGAAATCTGCAAAAAACACAGACAGACATAGAAATGCACGTTTTTGGCTCTATGGAGAGCCAGAAAGTTTGCAAACTTTTGGATTAAGCTCCAGAATGCATCTCCTATAAATATATATATGAACTTCCCTAAATGAATATAAGTACGCCAAGAAACTTCCAGCTGAGCCAAATGTGTAAATTGTTAAAGATACCCCTGGTCTGAAAGATTTTTTTTTTGAAATGACAGTATTTATTATTATACCATTTCTCCCTTTTCCTTAGAGCATGGTCTGTGAGCAGTTTTGTTAAAAACAAACAAACAAACAAAAACCAGTAACAATTTAGAGATGTTTGAACCTTCTTACGCCTCCAGCTTACTGCCTGGCGTCATCGGGGCTTGTACGGGACAGAAGGACATTTTTCAGCTTCTGTAGGCTACTAGGTCACGATAGACACCATAGCAGGTAGGCCATCCCTCCCAGCAAAATATAACAGCAGTGAGTCCTCCAAAAGCTATGCTGTTGGGAGTTGAAGATGGAAACTAGAACTGCTCAACAGAAAATGTGACAGCAAAATCCCTCAGGTCAGTTTAGGGGAACTGAAATTCCTCAAAACATGCAGAAAATGACATTAGAAGAAAATCACTTACTAATAGCACATTGGGATCTATTTCCTGACCAATTAATGATGCTGTTAGCAATTAAAAAAGATGACTTCTAGGTTTCGTTAAAGATTAGGCAACGTTTATTAAGATCTGTTGTACAGAAAGAAAAAAAATCTGAATCTGAGTATTCCTAAAATCAAAATTCTTATGAGTAACAAAAAAGTGTATAGAGTACTTTTATAATAAATACCTGGATATGAGGAAGCAATGAGGAGAAATGACACTTGCGAGAGCAGGCACACAGAAGAGTGCCTCTCAAACATGAAAGCAATGCGATGCAATGACACCCAGTGTATATGATGCGTATATATGCACGCACACATACAGATGTACATCGACAGGTACATACACACGCATTTTTACAGTGAAATACAAAAATGTCCATCCCTCCAGGCTGTAACTTGTTCCGAGGCAAACAGGGGCGTCCACAGAGAGCTGCCTCACACCACTGGCTGGTGACAAAAGTGATTGATTTTGCCAAATGTTCATGTATTAACACATGAAAAAGGAGTGACATTTTAATCACCTTTTTTTTTTAAGCAGAAATACCTACTGTATGAATGCAATTTTTGAAATACGTATTTACTTTAGCCTATTGAAAAACATTTATGCTAAGTACTGCCAGTAAAATTCTTCTTACATATCACAGTCACTTGTACCAGTAATTTCAGTACATTTCTTGATGAAAATGGGATCTTTACCTACCCGTTTTAGAAAACTGAAGGAAAAAAAATGAAATAAATAGAAAATCTTCACGAAAGCTTTCTTTGGAAAATATCTCAGAAAGATTCATGGAATAATAATGTTGCACTCCATTATTTAAAAAAAGGAAACCCAAAATGTCTAAAGAAGCTTATGAGCCTCGTTATAGATTAAAGACTTCAATGGATTTGCCTGAAAATTACATTCTGGAGACGGGAAACATTAATTTGGCACAGAGCAAGGCAATCCCCAGGCTGCTTGTGATTCACTGTGCGTTGCTGCCTCCTTCCCTGAGCACACACCCTGCATTGCAGAAAAAAGGTCACCCTCCTGCGGGACGCACCACAGCACATGTTTCTAAGGTTTCTGAAGTCAGGAAAGAGGCCAAAACTGAAAAGGGCGTTTTATTTACTAGCTCCGTGGTGGAAGGCAGCGGGCGAGTGCAGAGCAGGGCGGGCTGCTGGCCTGCATGGCCGCCCTGCCCCAAGCAGGGCCTGGACCCCTGTCAGGCCGCTTCCCCAAAACCGGCCAGCTGGACGGGCCTTCCTGTGTAACCTCACCTAAGTTTTCCTGCTCTGGCAGGGGGATTGGACTAGATGATCTTTTGAGGTCCCTTCCAATCCCTAACATTCTGTGATTCTGTGATTCTGTGATTCTGTGACACCCCGCCGAAGAAAGAAACCATCGCACCTTGCATGCTGAAATACACAGAGCATGGCCGAAAGCTTAGCTTTTTAGTACATTGTTTCGGGGAAAACTAATCGTCACGTACAGACCAACTGGAATTTTGAAACTTTTACTTTTAAAAAATGGGGGGAAAAAAAAAAAAAAGTTACTCAACTTCTATGCAGATTTGCATGTTCGTCCCAGAAATTTCTACCAAGACATATATTCCTTACTAGATTGCAACAAGATCTCAACCCTTAGCAGTCTCAAATATTGTCGCTAAAATGAAACACACGTCTCCTTATCTTTCTGTACTGAAAGAAATGTCAATGAGTTTTGCTAAATCTTAAAAAATAACCCATTGGGGAGATTAGAAACCCAAAGCATTTAAACCCTGGAACAACAATAGTATAAGAAAACCTTAGAAAAAACAAATGAATCCCTGAAATGGAAATGCTTAGAGAGTTGTTGAATAACAATTTAGCAGCATGCATACGGACACTAAACATTACCACTTCACAAGATACATAAGCTTCAAAAAACCCACTACGAGTATGAAACCTGACTTAAAGCCTAGTGGTCATAACTCAGCTTTTCCATTTCCCAACTCTTATTTACAGCAGAACCACTTTAGCAATGCACCTTTTGTATTCACCTTTGCAAACTTCAGGATGTATTTTTATTCTCTGTGTGTCAGCCAAGTATCCAAGCTCCTACTTTCCAAGTGAATCATTTCACTGCATGTCCGTAAAGACAGATCCAGAAGGCGATTCGCCTCACCCTCCATTTATCTAGTGCAGACAAACAGACCTTTGTGAGCCCCCACCTCCCCCTTGTCTATAGAGGTTTAACTATAGAGCAGATGCTTAACTTTTCCACAGCTGCAGTTAAACAACAGGAAACTACCTATAGTCCCGACTGGTGGCTGACTGATACACTCCCTTGAACCTAGTTATAACTACCAAATGGTTTGTAAAAATGTAACAGACATGAGGAAATGAGTTACCTGTAAACATGACATTTCCAAGCACAGACAACAAATGCAGAAGCACTGTCATTTGAAGTCAGACATATTCTTTCACTACTCTCATTATCTTATTCGACCACAGGAACTTTACTATTTACATAGGTAATAATTATATATATTAAAAAAAACCCCAACCCTTAAGTTTAAAAATGGGTTAATTTTCTTTAGGAAAGTACACGTATCTCTGGTCAAGCTGATTTTGGAAAAAGTTATCAGATAACAGGATCAGTCACTGCGGAAAAACCTATTGCCAGCACACGTGAGCAGCTTTTTCAGACTCAACAAAAGAAAGGCATGGAGTTTTAAATATGACTTGGATCTAACTGAAAAACACTCATATATAATGGATAACAACAATAACACGATGCAAATGAGTGACAACTGCTCAGCCTCTGCTCTCTGATGGCTCCTGTTCTCTGCAGCCTCATTACAAAATGCACCGGTAGAGTCCTTGTGCACAGGGGAGTTGCACCCAGAGAAAACGTGTCCGGGACTGGCCCCACCACCTCCCGGGGAGTGGGGCTGGGACATTGCCCTGCTCCAGCAGCCGCCTGCTCCACCATCGTCCTCTGCTCCCTGCAGGCACCCTCTGCCACACTGGGTGGATGTTCCAGGAATCCTCCCCGCTTGATCACTATGGCTTAAGAGACATGTATAAAGCAAGAAATGCCAAAATACGAAGCTTTTCTTCATCAATTTATACTAAACCAAACATCTCCATTCTAAAATTCTAATTGTATTCATCCATGAATCTAAATTTCTAGACAAGAAGAGAGAATAATGCTGGTACGTACCCAAACAAAAACTTAAAACCATATTCACTATGTACCATCTTTCCTAGATCTTTCACTACAGTATTTACTCAAACATCCAACTCCACAAAATGCACACTGAAGCACAGCATGTAGAGGTGTATCATCATAAATCCACATTCCTATGGGTTCTTGGTTTTACCTTTTTATACTGCATTTGCAAGTCACAGTCTGAGACTATATGGCTGACAAGTTTAATAATTTAACCTTGGAATCTACTGCACTACAAAATTTTCTGTTAGCAAGTTTTACAATAGGTTATTTATTAGAAGCTAAGGAGACATCAGTCAGGAAATGTCTAAACAAAATTAAATGGGCTATTTTGGAGAACATTTGTGTCAATTAATGTAATCACTCAATTTATTTCATTGTAAGGAACTGTTTCTCTTAGAGATGTGTATCTATACACAGAGAGAGAGAGCATGAATGTGTGTACACCGGGCATGCTGCCATCAGTTAATTAGGAATGGTTGCTGACATAGTTTTATGTGTTTCACCACAACTGCAACAATGATACGGCAAGGGAAAATACATTTTTAATCTCCAAATTTGATGTTCAATATGCACAGTTACTCATATTTTAAGACAAAAACATGAAATGTTCTGTGAGTTTTCAAAGGTTCGTTAAGAAATTATTTGTTCATAAATTATTTAATGCTTTCTAAAGGTATATAATATCTACCTTATATACTATATAAGTCTTGCTTTTGAAGTTTCAATGTGAATGCCCGAGAATATAGGCAAGTTTAAGAGTGCATAGCTTCTTTCAAGAGGTTCAAAACAGCACGTCACTGCTATATCTGATTTAATGTGATTTACGTGACTGTGGTATGTGACATTGCCATATATGCAGTACCACAGCATCACCTAGCAAACACTGTCAGAATCCTGCTTCACGGTTGCACACAGTGGGCTTGCTGGGTTTGTTATGGTGGGTCACAGACTCACCAACACAACACAACCTCCTTTTCTCTTCCTAATTCGAACAGGGTTATGACATTGAATTAAACTGCAGATGACCTTTTAGTAAGAGCTGTGCTCAAGCATGGCATTTTGTAGGCTGAAATTAAATATGGCTGATCTGGAGGAATGGCAGCAGCCATGGGCATCTCCATCCAGTTTAACCTTCTCCACTCACCACCCCATAAACTGCAGAGGCAGCAATGTGAACTTGGGGGTCTGCCGGGCATCTTCACCTGAGAGAAAACACGTCCCTCCTCCCAAAGCCACGGCAGAGGACACAGCTGTGCTGGGGTCCTCTTGTCCCCCCTTCTCTACTTCTGCCTTCCCTTCTGCTCCCAACAGCAGCTTAGGGTTCAGCAGGTCCATCCACAAGCATCTCAAGCTCAGCAGCACCACACAGCCCTGGTTTCTGAGCCACCCTGCAGAGTTACTGAGGCCGTGTCGCCTACACCAGGCTGAACCCCAGTTTGAACGGCTGCTCATCACCCTTCCGTGGCAGAGAGCAACCGACGGATAAAATCCACGGTGTGAGCCAAAAGCAACACAGTTCTATTGCATCAAAACATGGGATACGGAAGTGCAACATCTCCAGTGGAATTAAAGGATATGATAAATCAGATTATTCTTATCTCTTCTAAACACTACCTAACTTTTCATACTAATTTATATTTTCCCACATAAAACTACCCTGAACCAACTGTTCTTTTTTTTTTAAAAAAAAAAAAAAAAAAGAAAGTCTTAATCTGAGCATGGAAAGGCTGCACCTGATTTTGCACACCTACATACCCAACATGCACTTGGATATTGTAGAAAAAGTGCTGACGTTTACTGAAGGTGTGCCCTGGTCCGATTAGCAAAGCAGATATCAGCAAGGTGCTGATAACCACCAGAATGGCCGAATTATTCGGGACAAGGCTGGAACACGTCAGCAGCCCAAGTTAAAGTGATGCTGGCCCACGCTTTCCCACCAGCTGCTCCCTCCCTAAATTGTGTCTGTTCTAAAAAACCTCTTCAGGAAAGAGCCCCCCAGGATATAGTTCAGTCTATGACACTGTGATATGATCGAGCATTTGAAAACAGAGGCTAGTTGGATTTGTAAAATGGTTTCCCAGATTATTTAATGTTTTAAAGAATGATTCTCCCAGTGACAATAAGGTGTTGACAAGACAGACTGCCAAACACTGCTTTAAGATTTCAGATAATAAAGGGCTGCACTGGCTAGTAAAAAAACATTGTAAGAAGCAAGGAAGAAAGCTCAGAAGTCTGAAATAGAAGAGAATATTTGCAAAGAAGTTTGAAAAAAAAAAAAAAAGAGGCAAATCTGTTTAAGACAGATTAAAAATACATTAAGAAAAAATTGTCTAGAAAGCCCACCTATATGCGTGGACTAAATCTACATCCTAAAGTCCATGACTTTAAGAAATCCATAGACCCTCCTAATTCCAAATTGTTAGAAAAAGGCAATAGAAGTTCCTACCTAGGCCAGGTTTTAGATGTGCAGATGAGAAGCCATTTCTACATGTGTCCATGGGGAAAAAACAAATTTTATTTTATTTTGTTGAAACACTGGTTTAATTTTGCTCAATTGGTTACCCATGTTTGCAATTTTCTTCAAGATAGCAAGACACACTTAACATTTGCACAGAGCCATATGATTTTCTGCATCTGCATTCAGAAACTTACTTTGGTGCAAGTAATTTGATTCAGGACAAGAAAAACATTTTGCGAAGTAACACAATAACTGAAAGAAGTTACTGTAACCATCACTGATAGCAGGGTGTGGGTGCACCTGGTCCTTACAGACAATCGTATACAGTAAAAGCACTGTTTGAATAAAGAAAAAAATAATAATGATAATTTGTGGTTACTATCACTGATCTGGGAACTTTGACAGGTTAAAAATGAAATCAACCAAAGCTAAGCATGCATCTAGACATCAGAGGAAGCTGAGGATCTCTACCAGAAGCTGTAATGAAAAATGATAAAAAAATAATCACGTGAGCTCTTCTGGAAAATGTTTGCAGGTGATGATTAAATGAAAGAATAACAACAAAGAAAATTGACATATTTTTACAGAG
Organism: Caloenas nicobarica; assembly: GCF_036013445.1. Taxonomy (NCBI): domain Eukaryota; kingdom Metazoa; phylum Chordata; class Aves; order Columbiformes; family Columbidae; genus Caloenas; species Caloenas nicobarica. The sequence continues at coordinate 99,819,318 of NC_088246.1, read as the reverse complement.
GACAGGAAACAAAGATACTAAAATATTCTAAATATCAAAGCATTTGTGGAAGCTTGCTTATTACACAAAAAAAAAAAAAAGCAGATTTATTACTTCCCCACTTAACTGCTTTGCAGGCCTACAGTCTGTTTATAAATGCAAGGAATCCTGCCAAACAACAATAAAGTAACGACTAAAAGGTATTAGTATTACTATGAATGTAGTTACCAGTAACCAATTATTCATTCCAGATACACTCAGAAAAAAAAAATAATAAAACAAAACAAAAACCACGCAACCCCGAAACAATGACCATAGCGTTACAAAACTACTAAAGCAAATCCACCTACAAGAGGAAAGGGATGCGCCGGCCTGGTCAAGCTTCCTCAAAGAAGCACTCCAAAGAGTTCACTTTTACTATATGAACTGCAAAAAAAGTAGTCACTGACATTATTTCACCTTTAGAAAAGAGCTGAAAGCAAAGCTCCAGGGCGAGGGCAGGCGGCCACGGTGTGCGGGGAGGAAACAGCCAGCGGCCGCGGCATTTCCTGCAACAGGGTCAGGTTAAAACTCCTGGCAGAAGCAGCGTGCCCATCAAAATCAGATCCTGTGATTTTTGGTGCAGAAGAGGGACCAAAAGCTAATCTTGAGGATTATGCTGGGAATTTGCTAGTGAGATACTGCGGGGCGAGCAAACCATGGTAGCAAGTGAGATTGTAAGAGAATCACATTCAAATCTGGGAACGGATGGGAAAAGCAGTTTTAAAAGTTAGAAGAATCTTATCACAGCATTGTTAGGCTAAACTCAAAGACAATATCCCAAAAAATATATAATATTACAGGTTTAGATGACGGTGACCGAGGAATTTAAGTATTTGTGTATATCTATCTATATATGGATACTTAAATATATATACACAGATACTTACATATATATACTTTATATATGTGTGACTTTATATATATATAAATGAGCTCTCTTTCCAAAACACAGAAAACTATATAGAATTAAAGAACAAACCTCTCAAACTTTTTTTATAGCTGCTAATTATTATGCAAACCACATTCAATATTTTGGAGGCTCTTTTGGCTGCTTAAAATCATTTGCCAGGTAAGAAAAGACATAAAAGACTTACAAATCCATCTGCTTGTAAGCACAAGTGAAATGAGGCCCAAGGGCTGATTCTGGCCTCTGTCATGAAAGAGACAACGTAAAACGCTGAGTCAGCACAAAAGTGCCTATCCCTGCCTTGTTCCTTTTGTAACATGAGTCAGCCAAAAGAAGGCTGGGGTGATTTTACAGAAACCATCCCTGAAATAAACATGTAATGTGCCCCTACTGGGAGAAAAACAGAAAGGGGGAAAAAAAAGGAAGGTAGAATGTCTAAAATCAGGAACAATGCTTGAGAACATTCCTTAACCTAGAAGAACCCAAGCAGAAAAACTGGAAATTTATATCTTACATACTGTAATAAGCTGTAAAAGGCTGTCTAAGAGACCCTATCAGTAGTCTGCCTAATCCTGCATTCCCATAAAAGGAGCACAGGACGAGAAGCCCGGCAGGAGGGGATGCGACTGTGCTGTTGCGTGGGGGGACGGCACAACAGCGGCCGCCAAAATGCAGATCCCAGAGCTCATCCCGCTGCACCTATAGGGCATCAGCCCCAACACAGCCCTCCGTAAGTCCATGTCTGACGGAGGATGCTTGCTTGTTTTAAACCTGCTATTAATATAATTGCTGTTTCTCGTATGTGTATAAACTCAAGAAATGAAGGACAGACATTGGGAAGACAACCTGGGCCATCTAGACGACATCATGATTGGGGTGAAAAAAAATTCACTGTGGCTGCGATGTTGCCTTGAAAGAGGTTCCAAGAGAGGCTGTTAAATCTCCATCCTTGGAGACTTCCAAAATTTGACAGGACAAGGATGGCCTTTAGCAACAGGCTGTAACACTGAAGTTGTCGTGTTTCAAGCAGGAGGCTGGACTCCAGTCCCACCCCAGAGGTTCCTTCCGATCTCCATCATTCTCTGACCCTATGGCATATTTCACTGCTAGCCTTGTACAAACTGTATCACCATTTAGTAATTTCCATACGTTCTTATGCATAAGATTTTACCAAACCAACAATTATAGTTTGTTTATATATACATGTTTATTTAATTTGTTTACATGTATGTTTAAATATATATATTTTAATGTAAACATGTACGTATACATATAGGTACATATATCCACAGACCCAGCTCCAGCCATCAACAAAACTAAAGAGTTTCTGTGTGATGAAACACAGTATTATCAGTTACTGACCTCAAGCGCAGACAGTTAAAGGAAGCAGGAACTGTCTAAAGGAAACAATAGTTGTCGAGTTCTCCAGGTCTCTGTTTCAATAGAAACAGGATCGGTTCTCAGAAAAAAACATGTTACAGTGGTCTGTGAGAACAAGAAGGAATAAAGGTCTTCTGAATATTTACATTGGCAGGAATGTATTAGTAGGAGAAATACCTAAATTTGAAGAAACTTTAAAATTAAGTAAATAACATCTCTATAGGATTCACAGTCAAATGACACCAAACAAAACACTATTTGGGGGAGTAATCTCAGTCAAACTATTCTTCTTCTGTTCCTGCACAGAATTACCAGACATAAGCATTAGCCAATAATTACTGCTACATTCCTGGTCTGATAGCAGCTCCAGGATGTACAACATGTAGCAGTGGGAAAAGTTTTTTTGTCATCAGTTTCTAATAAAGCAACATCTTGTATCCATAATTTTGCAGACCAGGTTTAAAGACTTACTGATTCAGATATTCTCAACCTTATTAGCAAAATCCTAGTTTTCCCTACATTCGCATTTGTGATTTTCATAAATTCACACCCAGAGAATGCGTTCACTGATGAGTGTGAGAGGGCATTAACATTAAAAGGAACAGCAGGGCATCCAGGCGGTAGGGATGTCACATATCTTTATTTCCCTTTTTTTCATCCTCCTATTTTCCTGGGATCTAAAATTTCTATACTTACCTCCACACACATAAGAATATGCTGAAACAGACGAAAAGCCCATAGACTGGAATGAAGTCTTCAAGCATAGTGTCTGTTAATATCTCATGAATATTTGTTTTGAATCTGCTTTACAGTAAATGGATTTTTGGAACAAGGAGGTGGAGGAATTTGTGTTATCCCCTTCATGCATCAACCTAGTATTGTAGCAGCTCAGCAAGAGGCACTGTCCTAGTAACCTGTCTGTCTTTCAGTCTGAAGAGCTGTAAATTAGCCACTTCTTTATGGAGGCCATGCCACAAGTTGAACAGCATTGGGTCCCACACAGATTTGGAGGGGACTTTACCAGTAGCCCTCCACTATTAAAAAAAAAAGAAGAAAAGAAAACAAGTGCTTCCTAGCTTTTATCTAGTTATTTATAAATGTAAGGAATTTCAACCTTGTTTCACAGCTGTTTAAGGAACTCATCAAAAGCCTTTGAAAATACCAACACACTTCCTTATCCATATAATTACAACCTTCAAAGAACTCCACTAGGTTTGTGAGACACGTCATCCTTGACAAAAGCCAAGCTCTTTCTTAGTAGATCACACCTGCCTACCCACTACTAATTCTTTTCCTTACCACAGTTTGTAAATAATATGCCTGGAAGAGATCCAAGGCTTGCCAGCATACAGTTTGCTGGTTCTCCTCTGGGAGTCCGCTAACAACAACAACAAAAGTGTACTTGTCACCTTCTGGTCTTCAGGTACCGAAATTGTTTCATTGATCACATCTACAAATTTAGCCTTTGCATCATTTTTGTTTACCATTACTACTTATATATTACCATTGTAGCCTCACCCACCACTCAATGTTCATTAAAGATCACGAATGGTCACGCATCACAAACCTTAAAATAAAGAAACTAAATTGACATTTCAACCTGTAAAACCTCTAGTCTTACACTGAACAGCAACAAATTTTCTATCACCACAGGCTTGGGGATATGTTTCAATGCTGTTTTTTGTTTTTACTTTCTTCTCTTACATAGTCTTCCTTCTTAAGAGAGGTAGTTAGCAACTTCATTGCAAAATTGTCCTTGGGGAATTTTTTTTTTACATTTGCTGTGTGAGTTAGATAGATGTTCTGTGATGTTTCTGCCATAATTCATATTTAACTGTGTGAAAAGGCATAAAGCACCTGCCAGCAGATACTACAACAGTACAATACAGCCCCAGCCTCAGAAGGAAATCATCTCTGAGATGATGTCACTGACACTTTGCAATCCTTCTGTTTTGGATACATTTTGTCATTTCAATATCCAAATCAAAAAGGATGCGTCATTGGAGAAAAATCCATCTCCCCATTATTTTCATTTCAAGAGTCTCCCCACCCTTATCTATAATGTCCCCTGCTCAACAACTATGATCTTCTATTTCCTCCAACATCCTGAGAGAAATGGCAGGAGTCCAAAACAATTAACTGAAACGATTTAATTTTTTTCCGTAGAAACGCAACTAAAATGGTCCTTCTTAGCCTATAGTCTACAGACTGCTTCTAAGGGAAGAATAAAAGATAACTTAGAAAAACAAGCCTAGCATCACACTTAAATTTATGATAAAAAGGCCTTGCAGTGCAATTTTTTTAGGAGCTATCGTAGAATGCACGTTTTAGATTCAGCACTTACAAGTACAGTTGTGTGAACTATCAGGCAGGACACACTGACGTGAAGCAAACACATGGTAGAGACAGAGCCCAGCTTTTTCTACAGCTCTTTGCTACCCCTTTAGCTGAAGGCACGTACCTGTAACTACTCAACCCATTCCTCTCACCAGCTGGCTGCTCTTCTCACAGGACAGCCCGCAGTGAGGTGAACCACTCAGCTACACTGCTTATGTGCATCAGGCCAGAACTGATCTTACAGTTGGACCTGCTGTGCAGCACTGACTTCACGACTGCACTGAACTGCTGCCAGCAAACTAGAAACATCTAATCAGAGTCTAATCCTTAGCTCACAATTGCTTATGCCATCATCCAGCAAATTGTCCCAGCAACTAAGCGTCCCGAACAAGTAAAGTCCCAGTTTAAAAGAATATTGTGCATCTCTGTGAGCATTTCTATATCGTGAAACAGCAGCACACTTCTGGTAAATCTGATGATAAAACAATGCGCTTTACACTGCGTGGTGTAAGACATTTCAATGCAATGCGAAGCTGAAATCTGGGAAGCATAACGTTCCTAAAGCTGGGAGTGACTGGAAAGCACGCTGCTGCCTATGGTGACCTACCCAGGGGTCAGCAGCAGGAGAAGCACTTCAGCTTGCCATTGCTGAAGGGCTGAAACCACACTGCAGGGCTACCAGAGGAAAGCGACCTTTCCCGGGTTGCATATGCACCGCCAACGTGCTACTTTTTCTGCCTTTTGGAGGAGCAGGAGCCAGGCAAAACCATCGACGGTTTTAACTGTGTTGAGCAAACGCTGTGATTTGAAAGCGGTTGGTGGGGGGGGGGCGGGCAGGTGGGACAGAAAGTTTTAAAAGCTTCCACGTTTCTGGGTGAGCTGCAGCTGCAACACGATTATCCCGCGCTGACGGCTGCCACCAAACGCTCCTCTGTTGGGAAGAGCCGCCCTAGCGAGCCGCGCCGGGAGCAGGCACGGCTGCCCAGCCCCGTCCCCACCTGCCCCCGGGGTCACCCGGCAGCGGCAGGCGGAGCGGCGGGTACTCACAGCGGGTGCCAGCGCTCGGGTAGGCGGCGGTGCAGCGAGATGCGGTCGCTCAGGTAGATGTTGATCTGGTGCCGGCGGATGCTCTCCTCCTGGAGCTGCTTCTCCGCCGGGCTCAGCTCCAGCCGCACCGCCCGGCCCAGCTCGCCCAGCGCCCCCGGGTCCGGGGCTGGTTTCGCGTACACCGGCTTCCGCAGCAGCTCGGCGTCGACGGGCGACGGGGGGGCGCGGCGGGCGGCGTGGCGGGGCGGTGGGCCGTGTCGCCAGGCGAGGAAGCCGACAGCAGCCAGCAGCCCCAGGGCCACCAGCGCGCCCCCGCCCCGACAGCCCCGGCCCCGCTTGCCCCAGCACATCCCGCGGCCGAAGCGGCCGGCCATGCCGAGCAGGCGGCGGGACCGCGGGCGGCCTCTCCCGGACCCGGACGCGGACGCGGACACGGGCGCGCCTCCGCCCCGGGCGGACTCGGCGAAGTTCTCACGAACCTGCCCACGCCGCGCCGGCCGCCAGCGCTGCCCCTGCCAGGAAACCCGCCCGGTTCCTCCGCCGGCGGCTCCTCCCTCCTCCCCGCCCCGCCGCCGGCCAGCCCGGAGGGGCGCGGCGCGGAAGAGCCACGGACGAGCGCTACCGCGGGACGGGGAGCAGCTCCCGCCGGAGCTCCCGGACTGTGAAACTTCCCTGTGTGCTAGAGAAGAGGGCTGCACCCGTCCTGCTCCCCAGCCGGCTCCCCGGGAGCAATGCTCCTGGGTTTCATGGTGGTTGGCAGGCTGCTCGGCGCCGTGGGCCCCAGCACCCCAGGCCAGGCGCACACCTCCAGCTTGCTCCGGGCTCTCACTGGGGATGCAACCGGTGGAGCCAGGTATGGTCCTGACCCAGCCCCGGGTGCTTGTCCTGCGGCTCCCGAGGCAGAGAGGGAGCAGAGCAGGGCCAGCCTGGTGCTGCTGGGTCTTGCGCTGCTGGGATGTGGGGAGGAAGGGGGAAGGCATGTCCCCTTCGCACGTTTACTGTCACCCTTCAAGGAAGAGGTGATCTGGTCATCCTGAAGCTCGAGGGACTTTCATGAACACTGGTAGCTGTGTGGCGGACACGCAGGAGTACTGACAGCAAGAGAAAGTATGGCTGACGCAGGGCTGGCATAGCCACAGCAAGCTGTGATGGCCATTGGAGGTCACAGGGATGGCTCCAGGGTTTGCTTTCTCCTCAGGGACATTAGCAGGAGGACAGCAAGGGAGATTATTTGCCTCCAAGGGACTAGGAAGAACTTTGGGGCTGAACAAACAAGTCAGTAGGAAACCAGGCTTCATCCAGTCTGCTGCCTCTGGAACAGCATGTGCTTTAGAAGTAAACAGAACATGGGCCAAGAAGCTATAGAGTTAATGACAAACTCCTCTTTCACTGGAGAAAGCAGTGCTCCTGGATGGAAAAAAAAAAAGTCTACCAATGTGGCCTCACAGAAAGAAATCCAGAAAACAGGTGAAAATCTGAAATTTATTATCCACATAATGGGCAGTTCACTTTACGAATTGGTGGAATTGGGGCGGGGCGGGGAGTGGAAGGCAACAGTGGCATTTAGTCAAAGCTTTCTAATTTTTTTTGTAGTCAACATCACATTTGTGCTACTTTTTCACTTCACCCTTAACAGGATTCATCCCTGTTTGTCTAAACCGGGGGTGTCAAACTCATTTTCACCGTGGACCACATCAGCCTTGCAGTTGCCTTCAAAGGGCTGAATGTAATTTTAGGACTGTATAAACATAACTACTCCTACACTGTGGCTGATGTGGCCCCTGGTGAAAATGAGTTTGACACCCCTGGCCTAAATTTAAGATCCTGAGGCCATGAGATTACATGAGAATTTGTGGGTTTGTGTCTGCAGAAACATGAGTGTAACATAACTGATGCAGTTTATCTCTCAAGATCAGCAGGGAGCTGAAAGTCCAGTTCTGAGGTGCCGTTTGCTCTGTGTGTTTGACAAAGAGTATTTGCTGCGCTATCCTCTGCTGTTGGAGATCAACCTGTCAAGATCAGCCTGCAGACGACTCTGGTCATCCCCAGAGAGCGACTTCAGCCTGGTAAGTGGTATTGGGTGGTGGTCACCAGCATTGCTGAGAGGTGGATGAAAACAACACTGACGCTAAAGAAGGGGAAGAACCTTGTCACTACGAGGCCAGGTCACAGCATACAGCTATGAGCTGTTTCTGATTTTAGTTGCTAAAAAACGGTGTATGTGGCAACAAACACAGAAGCGGTCAGCTACTGTGGAGACCTTGCTTTAGACAGAAGGATGATGAATGAGTCATCCTGATGCTGGCAAACTAGCATAAATCAAGTCATGGAAATGGATTTGCATATCACTGCATGTGTTTGTGTGTATAGATATAATTTCATTATTTCTTATTCAGCTATACAGTTATCTATCACAGATAATTACATATGCATAAAATTTAGTTTCAAAGCACATGTACAAGCCGGAATAACAGCCATAATAGTGGTTAAGTACGTGTGTGTAAATATGGTTTGTAGACAACTATTAAATACCAATCTGCTGGACGGAAGAATACAGACTGTGTACAAAGGAAGCTGTGTCTAGCAAGCTTGGGATCTGAAGAGTTAGGTGGCAAAAGTAATTGGAGGCCTGGCGATTGCGTTGTCGCCTTGCTCGCCATCCTTCTGGAAAAAAAAGAAGCCCAATTAGTGTCATTGGTATTGGTTCCCTAGTTTCCAGCTGGTGGAGGATTAAACTCTTAAGATATGGCCAACATTTCTGGAACAGGTTGCTGGTTTAGATCTCGTTGTCTCAAACAAATGTTCTGGGTTTTTTCTCATTGTGTAAGGTTGCGAATTATTTACAATGCAGTAATAGACCTGTTAATCACGAGGAGCTCAAAATATACGTTTATGTAAAATACATCAGCTTATTGAAGGAATTGGTCTACAGACAAGGAAAACTTAAAGCGGTAAGTTAACTATTTTACACATTCATTATTGCTAAAAGTTATTCATACTTTGTAGTGATGACATATGCATTACAGAAAAAAATAGAGGTATTACATTTTGCAAAAGCTTTAAAATTTACCTAATCCAACGTTTTGGGGTTTTTTTGGTGTTTGTTGTTGTGGGTTTGGTTTTTTTTTAGATCTGTACTTTCAGTCAAAATGATGCAAAATGCTAAAATGGAAATGGGGTGTGGAGGAGTATCAGCTGATAGAGACTGCATTTTTAATAAACCCAAAGTTCAAATACCTTCCTAAATTCATACTTTCAGGGGAAAAAGAATGTACCCAATAATATGTTCCAGAATAATGCTTCTAATTTTAGTAAGTTACTACACTTATGTATTCTAAAAAAAAAAAAAAAAAGAAAAAAATCAGAGGAACATGATGTACAAATACTTTGCTGATAGATAGGAAATTTGCTCAAGGAGAAGAAGATTCAGCCAAGTTATAAAACATACTGGAGCTGTGAGTTGTTCACCATTGCATTAACTGGGCATAAAATAGCATTGCTCTGCAAAGAAACAGCCCAGCCCCGCCGCCCCCCAAACTCCCACCTTGGCTGCTCTTTCTCTCCTTTGTCAGTACAAATGTACCTGTATTTTTAAAATATTCTTACTCAGCCCACTGTCCTACCAGTGCCAAGGATTTTTTTAATAATGTGTTTGTCTTGAAAGTGTCATTATTTGAGACAGCTGTGTAGCACAAGCAAAACATGAAGCAGCTGTGCCGGAGGGTGGGTGTTGGGGTCCCCGGTGCTTCAGCGGGGACCCCGTGTTACAGGGCAGGCTTTGGATCAAGGGTGAAGCTGGGTGCTTAGTGCAGAAGCAGAGCATATCAGGAATCTAGATGAGAGGAAGAACAGTGGGTACAGAGACGTAAATATAAAGCAGATTAAAAACACGGACTTGATGAGTGAGATAGAAACTGTCAGCTCTTTCAGGGATCTTCTGTCAGACTGATGAATGCTGTGTAATTCTCATACTGACAGGCCAATATAAACAGACTGCGTTCAGTGGACGCAAGACCTAACCTGTACCGTAGTACACGTATGTCCATATATATGTCTACATATATGTACACATACACACACACACAAAAAATATCTTTTTCAAAAGGTCATATGCAGGCCATGATATCTTAAAGGTAGTAAGGATGTGCATGCCAAAGGCATCGATCAGTGTATCTGCTTGCTATAGGTATGTATCGTCAATATATGAATGTTCTCCTTAGCTAAATAGCAAGCATGAACTGCAGGCAGTAGAATAAATATCATACATAAAAGAAGCCATGGCCAGAAAGCTTGGCTGTCAAAAACTATTGGAACAAAACTGCAGTTCTGTGTATGGAATGTGGTATAACGTGACGTGTTACTGTAAGGACTGTTCAAGGTCTGTTACACTGGAAACGTGACTGATTTTCCATACATTCTTGTGCAGACACAGTGAATTGAACTACTGAGCTGCAAATAATTTTGGAAGTTTGATCAAAATTATGGCATATTCAGGAACATGTAAATGAAGTAATTTCATTACAAAGTCATAGCAGCTGGCTATAGTAGACAAAGTGGAGACCTGCTATAAACGTCATCATTAAAATTCTGAACCAAGACCTCAAGGGGCTATTACATAGTGGAATTAATCTTAGTCATCCTATACTGTAGGCACTTACCACCACTTTTTTGGTCTTTTATCAAGGTTATTTCTTTTTCTATGCCTGAAAGGACCGAAATTCACATATGAGTCTAATGATAATGGAGAAACATCTGCTTTTCTGATGGTATGTCTAATCTACATGTCTATGTTCTTTAAGACGGAGATAAGAGTCTTCACACAAAACACATGCTAAAGCTTTCCATTTTCTTTTTTCTCAACAGTATGGCTTCCTTGTGATTCATATCAGTGAGGTTTTACAGTAGAAAATAAGCCTTCTACTCCTTGAATTGCCATGAAAATAATGCCATCGTATTTGGGGATTTGAGATGCCATCATTCCCAGACTTTCATAATGAAGATTATGGCTGAGTCAGCTGTCTCTAGTTTTCTGGATTTCTTTGGAACAGATTGATTGAGTACTTGCATTTTTCCATTTCTGAGATGCTTTTGATTATGATGGTCATTTTACAGTCTTCCATATTATGTGATCTTGAATTGTATATGAGGTAGAAATTAGCTTCTGTATGATGGTATGAGGATATGTCCACATATATTACATCCTATTACTACTGTAAAAGCAACAGAATTTTTTGTCATGTTACCTGACCAAGTTGCAGTTCTACATCACTGCACATTTGCCATATTATACTTACTTTACTAGCTCTACAGGTACATTACATGCCCTAATGGTTTCCTAGGCTTTGCTTTGCAAATGATGAGCTCTGCCTCTTGCAGAACAATGGCTCTAAGTTTATCTCCTTTATGTCACCTTGTATTATGAGTAGCTTTAATAAAGCTTACATTGGCCCATTTATCTCCCTGCTGGTGTTTTGATATCATTTGCAGTGGAGACTTCTGTTAGAAAAGTTTCACAAATGTTGCCCTCCCATGTTTGCTTTTGCCTTATCTGCCTTTTTTGGTGGGCTGTTCTGTTCCTTGCACTTTTCTCATCTCCTTTAGTCTAAAGTAATTTTTTCATTCAATGGGTTTTTTCTCTGTAATTTTAAATTATATTAGCCTCAGAGCAATCCAACACTGACCTATAAAAATTAACACATTGGTGACGTGAAGGAATTTATTGTCAAAAGCAGATTGGACAAACCAGATGCAGTTCGGACAGACCTCCCAAATGAGTAATGCACAATCTGCACTTGAGAATCTTGGTTTTGTTTTCTCTTATGTTATTAATATCTTCCAACCTAAGCTTTCTCCATCATCTTACCCTAATGAACAGTTTGAAAGGCTTAGGTTGCTCTTTCACTGGTGAAGAAATCACTGAGCAATCATATCTGTATAAATGCCTAGGATGCTGACTGAAGTTAGCAATGGCCATCATATGACAAGCAGCATTTAGCACAAATAATTTTCTTTCTCATTTTTTAAACCCTTACAAATATTTCCTATTGTTTACTTATGAGTTTCTTTAAATAAGAGTTGCATCTTGCTGTTTGGTTCCTAATTACATTCATGATATCTTTGTTGGAGTTTCAAACCATTAGCAGAGTTTGATAGCATAATCATCAGCTACATAACATAAATTTGTACAACCAACATGTTCAGTAGCTTATCTCTAAAATAAACTGGAGTGATCATGTCACTAATTTGACTATATCCGAGCTTGCACTTTGATATGTTAAGTATGACCCAGTTTTCTTGAGTAATGAATAATGTATTGCATTAATCACTCTTGCCATTCCCTTCTTCCAGGCTCTGAAATTCTTACACAGTGAATTGCACCGTCCAGCTTTATTGGTAACGGCAAGCTCCTCATACCATCATAATGTAAAAATTATTGTACTGGCTAGACCAAAAGTCTGCTTAGCCATGTGTCTTTCCTCTGATGATGACCACCATAAAAATCTAAGGAAATTATTTAACATAAGTTAATACGTTACATATTTACATGTTTTTCATGAGTTAACACATGGTATCTATACTGGAGGACACATCACTGAATATTTACCCTGCCTAGGAGATTGTCCTATCCTTTCTGTAATAGTAAATTTGCAAAGGTGTAAGTAATTTTTTTTTCTTTGCTGTGAACAATTTTTTCCCAGAGGACTGACATAAGTGGCCATAAACACAGCTCTTGTTTGCTGGAGTCTTCCTCCAAGTGTAACTTGTTTGGTCCTTTGCCATGATGGTGTTGCAAACTGGGTTTGCAAGTGGATCAGAGGAAGAAAGGCTTCATTTTAGTGGCATTTGGTGGTTTCATTACATTCCCCATAATCTCTTCTAGTCCTCTCATCCCCAGACCCTGCACTACTGTATTAAGTGCCACGATCTGCCATTAAAGTAATCCAATTTAATAGGTAATGACCTGCCTGAACTTATAGGGACACAATACAATATCCTTAAGTGACTGGTCAACTGCAGTTCAAGAATTATTTCATCAGTGCTTTATGGGTTTTTTTTTCCCCCTCACTTTGTAAATCAATATAACCTGGAAAAGATTTCAAGTTACCTGGGAGGCTCAAGCTAGGGAGAAGCTACTTAGAAATGCCACAAGAAATCACAATTTTATGTTCAAACTCTTTAAACCAAAAAAGCATAATGGATTTGTGCTCTCAGGAAGAAGGAAATTCACGATTTTTAGGGAATGACTCAACTGTGAATCTTGTATCTCAGTGAAGGAAGAGACTGGTTTTGAGCTGAAGAGAAAACCAAGCAGGAAGGTGCAAGTAAGGGCTGGAATATCATGTAAGCGGAGAGGGACCACACCAGGCTGTAGAGGTCACATTGCAGGAAAAAGGGGCTGTGGTGTTGGGTGAGACCGAATAAACCACACAGCGAAGCCTTGCTACAATGGCCGAGTGCACAAAAACATGTCATGTGGAGACACTTCATAGTATGAGAGTCATAGAATAGAATCATAGAATCATTTCGGTTGGAAGGGACCCTCAGGATTATCAAGTCCAACCATAACCTAAGTCTAGCACTAAACTATGTCCCTAAGAACTTAATCTATACATCTTTTAAACACCTCCAGGGATGGTGACTCCACCACTTCCATGGGCAGCCTGTTCCAATGTCTGACAACCCTTTCCATGAACAAATTTTTCCTAATATCCAATCTGAACCTCCCCTGGAGCAACTTGAGGCCATTTCCTTTTGTCCTGTCACTTGCTACTTTGGAGAAGAGACCAACCCCCTCCATGCTACAACCTCCTTTCAGGCAGTTGCAGACAGCGATCAGGTCTCCCCTCAGCCTCCTTTTCTCCAGGCCAAACAGCCCCAGTTCCCTCAGCCGCTCCTCATCAGACTTGTGCTCCAGGCCCCTCACCAGCTTCGTTGTCGTTCTGTATCAGTAATGGTAGTCGGAACATGTGGAAAACGGCTACAGCCCAGATGTGAGGGGATGCCACCTGGGGAAGGGGCAGGGTCCGCGATGACACCGTCGGGACTACCAGCGGGGGGTGGCCGGGGTACAGAGGCGGCGGCGAAGGCTCCTTGCCGGCTGTGAGGGCGGGCGGCGTGCGGCCCAGGCCGCCTTCCCCTCCCCGCCTTGCGAGAGCGGCCGGGGCGCTGCGGCCGCCCTCCTCCCGCCGCCGGAGTCCCCTCCTCCCCGCCGCCGGCGGGGGCGGTGGCGGCGGCCGAGCTGCTCGGGGCTCGCCGGCGCTGCCCATGGGGGAGTGCGGGGTTCCCCCCCAGGTCCAGCTCTTCCTCCGCGCCTGCGAGCAGGGCGACTGCGAGACCGCCCGGCGCCTCTTAGGCCTGCCCGGCGCCGCTACCACCGACCCGGCGGCCGCCTCCTCCTGCGGTACCGAGGAGGCGGCGGCCGCAGCGGAGCCCCGCGGGGAGGCGGCCGCCCCACCGTCCCCCAGCGTCCCCGTGGACTGCACGGACGAGGCCGGCAACACGGGGCTGCAGTTCGCCGCGGCGGGAGGCCACGAGCAGCTGGTGCGGTTCCTGCTGCGGAAGGGGGCCTCGGTACAGAGCAGGAACCATTACGGATGGAGCCCCCTCATGCAAGCGGCCAGGTACGGGGGGTCTCCGGCCGCCGTCCCGCCCCACCGCGGGGCACCGGCCTAGGCAGCGGCAGGGCGGCCACCGCGCCGGCGGCAGCCCCGGGGCGGGGAAGGGCGCAGCTTCGCCATTCCTCCCTTCCCCGCCCCGGGGCTGCCGCTTGAACCTTTCGCGCTCGAAACTCTGCTCCCCAGGCCGGGGGAGGGCGCCCCGGAGCGCCGGGGGCGGCTGCAGGCGGGTCAGCGTGTGTGAGGGCGGGCGGGGAGGCGCCATGTTGTGGGCCGCGGGGGGAACCGAGGGGTCGCCTCTGGTCTTCTCCGGGGGGCGGGTGAGGAGGGGTTGTCGAGTTTAAATGTGTTCAAGTGTTACCCCTGGGGCATTAGGTTTTTTTTTTTCTGTATTAAGGATGTGGTGACCGAAGCTGTGCATGCTGTTTCTTGGGTGAAGCCGGTGCAGAATCCCAGTCAGAAGTAACCTGAACACAAAACCACTGTTTTCCTCTTTCCTTGTGTGGAAATAAGATACTTGCACACCCTTACTTCATTTCTGTTTTTTTTTTTTTTTTCCGGTATGCATTACCAACCTGTTGAAAACTCACTGTTGATGCAAAACACACAGAAGTAAACAGAAAAAATTCCTTTTACTTGGCTTTTTCCATATTTTCCTGAATGGCTCGCTGAAGGACATGGGAAATCATTGCTGAGGTTTTTAATGATGAAACTGGATTGCTTTCTGCATCAATGACACTGTGCTTCGTGTAACCCGCTGCTGGGTTGTGGGAGGTTCCTGTGTTCCTAATGCTCATGTTTGCGCTTATCTTTATGTATACAAATACCCTATGGCTTTACAGATGGGTTTTGCAAGGTTGGAGGGTAGTGTTTTCCTGTAATAATTGCATGTTTAATTGAGAGGATAAATGTTTTTTTGGGGTTGTTTTTTTCTTGCCTCATAACAGATTAAAATACTAGCAAGAAAAGAGTCTGTTTCAAAGTCAACATTTCTCTTCAATTAAAGCCCATAGAAAGTTCCCAAAGAATGAGTCACACAGCTGGTTTCCCAGTAAGGGCAAGGAGACAAGGTTCAAAAATCTTGTTATTTTATAAAGGTTAAAAAAAAGGAAAAAAGTTGCAGAAACATTCTTAGATTTTTTTTTTCTCCTTAATGGAAACCATACGTTTATTCTATAAAAACAATAAACTCATATCACTACAACCCTCTCACTGTTTCAGAGAAATTACTTGCCCCCATTTGGAAAGTACTGCAGATATCACTGAAACCTGTGGAGAAAGCTTGAAGTGGAAAAGTGTGTTTCTTTTTAATGGATAACCAAAAAGGAAACCTAGTGTTGGTACAAATGCAAGTTCCAAACTATGTACATGTTTAGTTTTCTAGCTGTGGTTAGCCATGTTGACATTGGACAGGAGATAATATATACGCATAAAATTCCTCATGTGTACAGTGCTTGCAGGCTTCACTGAAGTGATGCAGTGAAGACTACCAGGATAGACCTAGGGATTAGACAGGTCCCAGAGTCTTTCTTCTGTGACTGTGTACTTTTTGAAAGGAAACTAGGGAGTTTTGGTCTCATGTCTGCTGTTAGTGATTACCAGCATTCTTCAGGATATCCTCAACAAGCATTTGCTTTGCTGCAGTGTACCAAGGTAGCCTTCAGGATCAAAGTTTGATTGTGTTAAACACTGCACAAGCATAAAGTAATGCATGATATCTGCAACAGCACAAAGTACTCATCTTGTCAATGCATCATATTTATTAAAATGTGGGATTCCTCTGCTGAGGAACAGTAATGGGTTTCCATTTTGTTATGGTTAGCTAGCTCATTGGGTGCATGGCTTGCATGGTTGTCTTTTGCATGCTGACAAACCACCAGAGCCTCTGGTAGTCAAGTGATATCAAAACTGTGTTACTGGTGAAACTGGTAGAAGAGTTCAGTACTCTGTCCAAGTTCTTTTAGATATTCCACACAAGAAGGGTTTAATGCTTTAATACCAAGTGTCCTTGCTGGAAGATATTTGATGTTAGACGGGGTTTTGATTGAGCCTAGTGAGACAGCAATCTACTGAAATCACAACACAGGGCTAACATAGGAACGGCAACACAGAGTTGAACCACAAGATAAAATGTGCCAGTTACCAGTTCCTGGATGCTCACCATCACAATACTGCATGTCCCCAGTTGCCAGGAAGGAATATGTGGCTGGAAGCCAGTTCAAGCCCCTTGCTCTCTTCTGAATTATTTCTGTTGGTTGCTCAGTTTTGGTGCTCTGTGTTGGGCAGAGCTGCATAGACGCTTCCCCTGTGCTGGTCTGGCTGACTCGGGAAGATAATACTTTCTCTTGATTGTTTTAGGGAAGGCCATTCACACAGCCAGTTGTCCCACTCTGCTGAGAGAGCTGTTTCTATAAAAAAAAAAGAGGCCACCCTCTGGATCTCTTTGTGCTGAGAGAAGTTCAGCTTTCTCTACAACAGCTGTGACCACTTGCTACATTTTTCCCTGAGCTTCATGGGCACATACCTGTCTTTGAACCTTCTTCCATTGTGGGGCTTTGTTAATGGTTCATAACTGGAAAGCAAGGGATGATGCAAAGACAAAGGATTGGCTATGTAGTTCATAAAACAGTTGTTTTTTTTTTTCCTTTAGCGTTGACTCTGAAGTTTGTACTCGTTCAATAGTAATAAGGGTACTTAATTAAGATCTCTGCCAACAAATTGGCTTTGATTCGTGAATGTGATACAGGCCTGGAAATAAAAGGATGAAAGCGACTTTGTGGTTTGTGGAAGTTACGTGCTGATGTCACGCAGTTGAAAATGAGGGTATCATGTTGGTGCTGTGGCCAGAACATCCTCTTAAATTGGTGCCTGGTTTATGAGGAGGGTCACTAGTACATATGGAATGGTTTAGTGTACAGTCCTTAGCTGTTGATTGCTCCCCTCCAGTAAGGTAACCAGTGTCACATTCAGCAGTGTGTGCACGATGCCACATAGTGTATTAGTCAATAGGCAAATTTATTAACAGTTTTCTGTGTTCAGAGTATGCTGGTTTTTGTTGAGAAGTCTCTGCCATCCAGAGTGTTAATTCTCCTTGTTATCTCTTTCTCTCAAGGTTCGGACATCTAAGCGTGGCTCACATCTTGCTGGAGAACGGCGCTGATCTCAATGCACAGAATAAGTTAGGAGCCAGTGTCCTCACAATGGCCTCCAGAGGTGGCCACGTCAGCATGGTGAAATTGTTGCTGGAATCTGGAGCTTTTGTAGACAATTATGACCATTTTAGCACAAGTGTACTTAACAGCAGCAGAGATGATCTTCCCGATATCACTCCACTAATGGCAGCCGCTCAGCATGGACACGAGGCAGTGGTACATCTGTTATTAGACTGGGGAGCTGATTGTAATTACACTGTGAAGACTATGGGCTGGAGCCCTTTAATGCTGGCAGCTGTTAGTGGGAAGGTGAGTTTGGCACAGCAGCTCATGGAGAAGGGTGCCAATCCTGATCACTTGAACGTACTACATAAAACACCTTTTGAAATCTCTGTTGGCTTCAAACACAAAGACATGAAGGACTACCTGGAATCTCTCACAACAATCAGACCCCAGGCAGGTATGGAGTGTTAGTTGTTTGTTTCTCTGTCTTGAAGTTTTGATTGCATATTCAGAAATTGAAGGGACTATTTTGTGTGTACATTACGTTCTTTATAATTTGTAACTAGGCTCCCTTGTAAACGTTTAGAGTGGGTACACCTACCTTGGGTGAGGCAGGAATGCCCAACTTCAGCACATTTCCTCCATGTTAGCATGACAAGATTCCTGTCCTGCAATAAAACTCTTGTGAAACATTTTAGAATGTTTTAATGTTTTAAATGTTTTCTGCTTTTAAAACACATGATCCAGATGCTCATTTAGGAAGAAAATTACAAAGGCCTACTTAAAACGATGCTAAAGAATGGACAGAAAAAACAGAATAGAATATCAAAGAAAGGATATTGCAGACTCAGACAAAACCTAAAAGATAATCAAATCTAGAAAACCTGCCTTGTAAGGAGGGATGGAAGAAGTTCAATCTGTCTAGTTCCATGGAGAAGTGGGTAAGAGGTGTGATTAATAAAGCGTCCATGTTAAGGACAGGAAGTCCAATACTGGAGGGCCTTTTTATATGGCAGCCGAAGGAAAAAAACCCACAACTGTGAGTATAAGGTTAGAAGAACTTGAATGGGAAATAAGACACTATGTTTTGTGGTAAAGCTTAGACCCGGAGTGACTTAGTAGAGGTGTGCAATCTCTAGCCGTTGCAATCAAGGTTAAATGACTTTCTGAAACTCATCATGGAGTTGTCTTCATTGCATGTCACATACAAGGCCTGTGACATGCAGAAAGCCAGATGATGTTAACCTAAAGGTTTCTTGTAGCACTCTCTGAATATATTAAACCTCTTTAAAGTCCTTTGATAGTGGACTGTGTTTTCTAAGAAAACCAAGTATTAATGTGGATGAATAGCAAGTCAGCATGTCCCTTTTGTTCCTTGCAGGAGAGAGGAATACTTAATTAACTTCAGGACTTCATAAAATTTACAAGCAACCTCCTTCCTTGAAATATGAATATGCCTGTTTGTGTGTGTACACACCCACCAATAGGGACACATGCCATGCTTGCATATATACAAAACTAGATTAAAATAACATTATTTCAATGCAAATCTCAGTTAAAATGAAGTTAAGAAATGCTGCTTTTATGGTTTTTAATTGTGCTCTGTAATGCATGATTATGTACATTGAGACAAGAGAACTGATAAAGAAACATTTGGTGACCATGTAATTAAAGAATGTGTGGTGGTCATGTAGCTGTAGCGATGAGCGTAGAGGGATACAAGAAATCCAGGATTTTGTAGAGAGCTTGTATCTTGTACTAGGGGATCTGAAGGCTTAGGAAGGTGTGAGCAAACTTAGACTACAACATTTTTCCTTCAGTTTTAGCCAGTATATCCAATACCATACACTCAACCAAAAGTACAGAATAGTATATATTGTGTGTCTTTACCAGTAATTTTCCAATTTTTTTTAATTACTAAACAAACTTGCATTCTGTTGACAGTTTTTTGTGTGTAATTTCCTAAGATCTTTGTTTTTATTGAAGATAAAGGTTAAACCTGCTTGCTGTCACCTGTCAGTTTGAAATGTTAATGAATTTAGGTCTAAAATTTTTTACTTATTGCAGATGTCTCTCCCAGATATCTTTCCAAATTAGCTTTTCTTTCTAGCTGGTTCTATAAAATAATGTTATTAATGTCTTATGTTAGGTTTGTTAAAGTATTGTGGATTTTCTTCCCTTTACTTCTCCACAAGTTTGTTTATGCTAACAGAAATGCATTAAATCTGTTCCTGAAATCAGACAGTTTAGTTGGGGCACTGTGTTGGACATTGGAATGCAAATAAGTCATTTCAGAGGTTGAGACCTTATTCTGTATGTGGTTGTTTGGGGCTGCTTTTTAAGGTATCACAGAATCACAGAATGTTAGGGATTGGAAGGGACCTCGAAAGATCATCTAGTCCAATCCCCCTGCCAGGGCAGGAACACCTAGGTGAGGTTACACAGGAAGGCGTCCAGGCGGGTTTTGGATGTCTCCAGAGAAGGAGAATCTACAACCTCCTTGGGCAGCCTGTTCCGGTGTTCCGTCACCCTCACTGAGAAGAAGTTTCTTCTCAAATTTAAGTGGAACCTCTTGTGTTCCAGCTTGAACCCGTTACCCCTTGTCCTATCATTGGTTGTCACCGAGAAGAGCCTGGCTCCATCCTCGTGACACCCACCCTTTATATATTTATAAACATTGATGAGGTCACCCCTCAGTCTCCTCTTCTCCAAGCTAAAGAGCCCCAGCTCCCTCAGCCTTTCCTCATAAGGGAGATGCTCCACTCCCTTCATCATCTTTGTGGCCCTGCGCTGGACTCTCTCCAGCAGTTCCCTGTCCTTCTTGAACTGAGGGGCCCAGAACTGGACACAATATTCCAGATGAGGTCTCACCAGGGCAGAGTAGAGGGGAAGGAGAACCTCTCTCGACCTACTAACCACCCCCCTTCTAATACACCCCAGGATGCCATTGGCCTTCCTGGCCACAAGGGCACAGTGCTGGCTCATGGTCATCCTGCTGTCCACCAGGACCCCCAGGTCCCTTTCCCCTACACTGCTCTCTAATAGGTCATTCCCCAACCTATACGGGAACCTGGGGTTGTTCCTGCCCAGATGCAAGACTCTACATTTTCCCTTGTTATATTTCATTAAATTTTTCCCCGCCCAACTCTCTAGCTTGTCCAGATCTCGCTGGATGGCAGCACAGCCTTCTGGCGTGTCAGCCACTCCTCCCAGCTTGTTGTCATCAGCAAACTTGCTGATAGTACACTCAATTCCCTCATCCAAGTCATTGATGAATATATTGAATAGTACTGGTCCCAGTACCAACCCTTGAGGGGCTCCACTAGATACAGGCCTCCAACTAGACCTTGTCCCATTGACCACGACTCTCTGGCTTCTCTCCTTCAGCCAGTTTGCAGTCCACCTCACTACCCAATCGTCCAGTCCACACTTCCTCAGTTTAGCCGTGAGGATGCTGTGGGAGACAGTGTCAAATGCTTTGCTGAAGTCAAGGTAGACCACATCCACTGCTCTGCCATCGTCAATCCACCTTGTTACATCTTCATAAAAGGCTATGAGGTTGGTCAAGCACGACTTCCCCTTGGCGAAGCCATGTTGACTGCCCTTGATGACCCTCTTATCCTGGATATGTCTTAAGATGGCACCAAAGATAAAGTGTTCCATCACTTTCCCAGGGATGGAGGTGAGGCTGACCAGTCTATAGTTGCCCGGGTCCTCCTTCTTGCCCTTTTTGAAGACCGGAGTGACATTTGCTTTCCTCCAGTCCTCAGGCACCTCTCCTGTTTCCCAAGACTTGGCAAAGATGATGGAGAGTGGTCCAGCAATGACTTCAGCCAGCTCCCTCAGCACCCGTGGGTGCATCCCATCTGGACCCATGGATTTATGGATGTCCAGATTGCTTAACTGGTCCCTAACCCAGTCCTCATCAACTGAGGCAAACTCCTCCATTGCCCTGCCTTCCTCTGGGGCCTCAGGGGTACAGGGCTCCTCAGGACAGCCTCTGGCAGAGTAGACAGAGACAAAGAAGGCATTCAGTAATTCTGCCTTCTCTGTATCTTCTGTCACCAGGGCACCCACCCCATTCATCTGTGGGCCTACATTGCCTCTGGTGTTAGTTTTATCTGTGCTTTATGATTCAAACCAGTGCTGGAAGGTGCTTAACAGGAAGGTTTGGAGAAGCTGCGCCAGGATTTTTCAGCTTTGGAGTACTTGCTATGAAATCTAAGGATGTGACTAGCTCTAGCACGAACCTTTTCCAGGTGCTGCCACCCATCCAGCCCTTCTCAGGGCTGTTTTCAGTAACAAATTCAAAACTACCTGAAGTGGCCTGGGTATTGCCTGTGTTCTGTCCCAGTCCTTGCTTCAGCTCACTCAGATGACAGTGCTTCCTTCTGGAATCTCCTCGTGCTCTGCTCCCTGAGGCTGCGTCTCTTCCAGGCTTTTCACACCCCAAGTACGGAGTCTGGTCCTTTCTTAAACTAGTCTTTTGAAATCTGTTTTCCAATTGCAAGCTCATACACAGTTAGTTCTGTAATATCAGTGGCTGAACCAGGAGAAAATGTAGGACCCACAGCTCTCTTTGCCAGTCTTAAAATAATAGTTTCTCATGGCTTGGGAGGGCTTTCCAGCAATTGTTTTTGTTTAGCATTTTCAAATTACTTCCTTTGGAGTCAAGCTATGAACATTAATCTTTTCTGTATTATTATAAAAACGACAGAATCGGGCTCAGGAAATCTCTCAACATCTCCTTCTTTTCCTTAAAATTTTTTTACCCCATTGGTTCTGTAGTGTCAGTAATGCTTTGGATGATGGAGGAGGGTTTCTGGCTTGAGTGGCAGGTGCAAAATATGTCACTATTTTTTCCTCATCTTACATAGTGTCAGCAGTTTCAAAGCACTTTGAAGGCATGTCGAAGGAAAGATCCTTCACTAAAAATGCTAGAATTTGTAATAATTACAGTTCTTATTATAAGGATGATGATCTGAGAGCTGAAGGGTATTTATTAATAGCAAGCTGTGTAGTTAAATCATCACTGTTATTTTTGTGACCTTCAGAAATTAAGCTGGCAATACTGAAGAGGAAATAAAAATGGGACATCTTGTAAAACTCCTTTTGAGTCACCTTTCAAAATGATCCTGTTCTCTGTGAGTGTTTGCTGTTACACGGAGGATTACATGAGACCACAGAACCATACTGTGGTTCTTTAATTGATCTTTTAGTCTTCCAGGCAGGAAACATGGAAGTTTCCAAATAGAGTTTCCTGATAGAGAATGGAAGCTGAAAGGCAAAAGCCTGTACTGATGCTGTGTTACAGTTTGTAGCTTTAACTCTGCACAGGGAACTAACTGTACAGGTGAGTCATTCTTCCCAAAGGGAATACAAACATTATCAGTGTTTTCTGTTTTCTTAAAAAATGTATGTCCAAACATGTGTTTTATAGTACCTTTATGTAAATTTTTAATAGTTTTTGCTATAAAAATGTTACTAGAAATTTTTACTTTTTAAATGATTGCTAATAGAAATATCTCTATTTCTTTCAGATACAGAAAAGAGGCAACCTGATGTCTTTCATGCTTTGAAATTGGGTAAGTACTGACAAGACTTTTCTACCGGGTCTGGTTCTCGTAACTTCAGAGCATGTTTGTTTGTTAACATGGGAAGCCAAGACATGTTTTGTTTTTACATGTGACTTTGTTTTTTTCCTTATTTCGCCTTTAGTTTCAAAAATACATTTATTTTTGTAGTTTATTTTTCTTCTCATTCCAGTATAAGGAAATCTTTATGAACTCGTTGTAGTGCCTTTCATGCCAAAATGGTGTGATTTAGTAGTTCCAGTTATTTGACGACCATGCTACCTTTAATATGATTTTTTTTCTTTCCTGATAAACTTGAAGTTATGAAAACAAAAGTGCTAATTAGTGCAGAATATATACTGGCCTCTACCCTGTATGAACATTGTAATTGCATTTTACAGTTGCTTCAAGAAAAGAATAAGTGTCTCAGATCTTGCCTGTTCTTTCATGAGCACACAACTGGTAAAACTGTTCCATGGCAAACATGAAAGAGCCACTGCCGTCCTGTTGATGTAAATTTGGTCCAGGCTCTGATGGGTTGCAGCTGAGGCAGACGGCAAGGTGCTTTTTGGTTACCTGTTTTCCTGGACCTTCCAGCACAGGAAAAAGTGCTGAAATGATGGGTTGGGCTTCAGGCTCACTGATGGCTTTGGCATGGGAAACAGGACTATTCACTTTTTGCTGAGGTTCCTGATAATGTCACAGGTCAGAAAACTCTGCACTGTTTGCAATTTCTTTGACAGGTTAGAGAGATTCAGTACTTGAACCGTATCTGATTACTGCTCTTACAATTGGTATTTTACCATTTATATATATTTTCAGCTATATGGTAGCACATTTAGCCTATTGCCAGCAGTCCTAGCTATATAGACAGTCAGAAAAAAATAGTCACTCAGTAGTAAAGTTCCTGATGGATCTATTTAATTTTTTTTTCAAATATTGGAATGTGTCATTCTCGTGTGAGATTAAATCTTCCATCCAGTGAAGTCATGAGAGGTGTTCCATGAGACCTAAGAGGTTTGTTTCTTCTCTAGTCAATCTGCCCTTGCTTGGGACTAATATGCCCCAGACAACAAGGAGACATTGGTAATACAGCCTTGTGCATGCGGTGGACCTAATAATCCTTACTGGGGCTATGCTTTCTGTGGCATAGAAAATCTGGTCATAATGCACTGAAAGCTGCCTTTACCCCCCGCGACTGTGATACGTGCATAAAGAATAAGTAAACTTTAGGGTTGAGCTCAACTACCTCTCATTTCAGCTTTTATGTCCAGGTGTCGACTCCTGACTGTAACATAATCATAAAGCTTTTGGTGTGGTTCACCTTCTTGCTTTCAACAGGGAGCTGCAACCTGCAGAGAGCTCTGAGTTAGCAACTTTCACAGTTTCTGATGGATTTTTAGGTATTTTTTTACTATTTGTAAATGAGTGATTTTCGTGAAGGAAAATACCATTTTTTCTCAACATCCATCCGAATGGATTTCAGCAATGCATCTTAAAATCGACAATTGTCTTCCAAGTTTTACTGTTACAGCATTCCTATTGAAAAGTTAGAGGTGTGTTTTAAATGGTCAAGCCTGGCCTTAGTCTTCAGATCCCATCCTGGTTTTGGTGCAACAATTTAACAGTTGCTTTTCAATTAACCATCATAAGTCACCATCTCAGGAACTTTATGGTTTTTCAGGCTGCCAGAGCTGGAAATGGGCAGACGTAATAGAGGAGGAGAAAGAGGTGATAGGTAGCAGTATGAGGAGCTCTCTCTTAAATGTCAGCTCTTCACATATAAGCTACCAAAACCTTTTCCTAGGAAGGCCTCGGATCTGTTAGATTTTGAGAGACTTCAGCTGCCCTTCTTGTATCCCTGTGACTTTTAGCTTGAAATTTATAAATGTTAGCTCTGGGTCAGAAGGAGTCTTGGGGGAAAGCCAAATGAATGCTGGTGAACATACTCTTTTTTTTTTTTTTTTCTGAAATACTTGGCTATGGATGGCAGCACTGTTAAAAAACCCAAATCACTAGGTTAAGACATGTCCAGGCCAGAGTTCAAAGTCAGTTCTGGAGTCTCCATAGGTTCCAGGGTTTCAGTTTAACAAACTCTGTGATGCGGATCTGTGTTAAAAAACCACCTGCTATCTTTTACTAAATTGGGACTTAAAAAAAGTAGTTCCATGCTTTCGTGTCTTTCCCGTTCCAAGAAATTAGCTGAGTGGCACGTGTGGGTGGTAGTGTCAGTGAGTGCATTCAAGTGCCTGCAGGGATTGTCTGGGATTCTGGCTGACTTTCCAAGGAAAATGTTCACGCTTATGATTGAGTGGAAGGCAGCCCATGTCACGAAGCAGTTTAACATCTGAGGGTTTTTTTAAAGATGAGATTTTTTCAATTTGCATGGCAGTTGATGATTTGCTTCTTCTTGCCTTTGTTTCTATGGTGGTACATATTCAGTCACACAGATGTTTTTTCCTCTTAGTTTCTTCCCTGCTTTTGCCTGCCATATGTCATGAAAAAAGTAAGGGAGTTGGGTGAACTTTCTGCTTATGATGACCCTGGCTATCTAATACATTTTGAAAGAGTGCTTGTTCCTAGCTTTATTAAGATTTAGAAAACAAACAAACAAAAACTAAACCACAACCTGGTTAAAATACATTTTTGTACTGTTTTTTGTAAGTTAGACAAGAACTCAGTGACTACCAGCCTCTTTATGTGGAAACTTGAATTTTAGGTTCACTTTTAAAGAACTAGAAAGATGACAGGAATAATGCATGACTTCTGAGCCAAGAGCAGGGAAGTTTTGCACTGGAGATTTAGTTTAAATATTTGAGAAAGAATTTTTTTTATAAAAACCTTTCTGAGTGTAAGAAAGTTCATCACTGGAATAGATTAATTAACCTTGGGAGGTTGTGGAATTGTAACAGTAGAGGTTTTTAGAATCACTGAGCCATCTTTGTAAGAGGAACTTATGGGTCAGTGTGACATAGGCCATTTATCTGCTTAAGGCAAGCGATGGCCTCCACCACCTTTCAGAGTGCCTTTGTATCCACTCTCTTTGATTCTAAAATTGTTGCTTTCTCTGATATCAGCCTATGGAAATGGAACAGGGATCTTCGTCCTGCTGAAGGACAAATCGTGTTGTTTCAGCATCATCAGTTTTCCTTGCGTGACATGGTCTTATGATAATTTAATATAAATATTCCCCACTTGTGTCTTCACATGTGGGATACACTGCAGTTTTTACAGACTTCTTAGCGTAGTTGTTCATTTCAGAAGATGATTCTTGTTATGGGATTGCACTGTAAGTGTACAGGTAGGGAAAATGAGGGAAAACAGTGCTTCCTGCTTATGCTACAATTTTATATAGCCTATGAAGATGTACTAATCAACTAAAAGACCAAAAATCAGTACAGATATTTTGCTTTACTGTTGCTGTTGCTCTAGTACTTTATTACCAAATGTAGACCAATGTCAGCAAATCAAAATACATATTAATTCACTGGCTAAGAAGTTCTCTGTTGCTCATGTAGATTATGTTTTATCACTGTTTTACAGGAAACTTTCAGCTGGTTAAAGAGATTGTTGATGAAGACCCAAGTCAGGTCAATATTACTAATGTCGATGGTGCGTCTCCATTAATGATTGCAGCTGTAACTGGACAACTGCCCCTTGTTCAGCTCCTTGTTGAGAAAAACGCTGATATTGACAAACAGGATAATGTTCATGGCTGGACAGCACTCATGCAGGCCACATACCATGGGTAAGATACGTGCTCTCTTTGGGTCTAGCAGTAGAGAAGTTTCATTCTTCTTACATTCCAATAGAGAAAAATCTTTTTGTTACTGACTCTGGAAGCAGAGGAGTCTTACAAGAAATTGAGAGATTTGTGACCTCAGTTTTCCATGACTTGCATTGCCCTGAGCTTTTCAGGGCAGACCTGAGTGCCGTTTGGATTTCAGAATGAGAGGCACATTTGGGAACTTGAATCTTGCTCAGCAAGTGCTGGGAACATATTGCTCCAGGCAGGCACTAGTTGCTTTGGTGCGGATTTCAACTTCCATCCTTTGATGGTTTTAGTGATTTGTATGATAATATCACTCCCTGCCAGGATTGTAGCCCTACATCAATTTGTGAAACTTTGAGGCAGTCACCCTTTTATGTGCCATATTTTCCAGTCTTAAAACCATTCTTATGTTCCCCTATTCGACCTTTAGTTTTCATAGAGTTTTCTGAAAGGTGCTCACTAGAGAACTGATTGTCATTTTCTCTGAACCTGTTTTATAAATGCAGGTATGCACGTAAAATCTTGTCAGACCCCAGAAATTGGCCTGGTACTTGTTATGTGATCTCTGCCATATACCTGGCATTGTCTGAATACATGATATTTGGTTTAGGAAGGTGAACTTTTCTCCGTTTTTGTAGGTGAGGCCCTCAGGAAGGTGAAGATTCACTTCACTGCCTGGTAATGCTCATACTAATTGTGCAGATATTCTGCTCCAACTTTTATTTTTACTCAACAGATCTCATTGGACTATGAAAGTGAAAGTAAGAGGAGATCAAATTGTCATCGCTTTGTGAAAATTTTCTGAAGTAGTTCCTGGGACCTACATAAGATGAGATTCTCTGCTTCCTCACTAATACAGTACTGCTAGTAGTAATTGGCATTTCACAGAAGTGCTTGAAGATGTTTTCCATCAGCAGCTACCCCAGCACACAGCTGGAGTAGAAGCAGCAGCAGCAGAAAGTGATGTGCAGGGCGGCTGGCACGTCCCCTTGCCAGTACTCAGGCACTCGGATGTGGAAGTGCAGAGCATAACTGAGTGCTGCATATGTTCAGATATGGCATTTTCAGTTTCTTGGAAGACTGGGTTATGAAAGTTCCCTTCCCTATTAATCAGTCTTTATAGTATGAAAGCGTATTAACTTTGTTAATAGTTTTCTTTGTAATAGTAATTGGAATAAATTTATTAGGACACTTAAGGTTCGAGGTAGAGGAGTTTTACTGGGGACTTTGGCATTGTTCATGCTTAAGTAAAACAAACTAAAGGATACTAGCTCAGTGGAAGGACTAGAAGGGACATCCCAGCCCTGAAAAAAAAAAAGACTTGGCTTCTTAGAAGCTTAGACCTGTCCATGAAGGATAAAAGATACCCGTAGTCAGCCAAGATAATGCCAGTGTCATAGGCCCTCTAACATGTCTTTGGAATCCTCCCAGTATTGTCTGGCATCATAGCTAAATAATGATAGCAGGACTGACTCCTGGGACATCTGGATCAATCAACAAGCAGCAAGAATCTTGCAGAAATACAGTTGCTTTGTGAAGTTTTATTATGATTCATCATTGGTAGTGTGGGTATTAGTGATAAGTCAAATTGTGTTGTACCTAAATGCTTGAAGGGTACAAGAACCCTGTGTAAAACCACATTTGGGGTGCCCCAATTTTGCTGAATAAGTACTTACTCCTGTAATTCTATACTTTGCATGCTAGCCTTTCTCCTTGGTCCTCACAAGCCAATTGCGAATTTTCATAACAACTGGAAATCTTGAACCTCTGCAGAGCCTCAGCTTACCCTTTTTCAGGAGCAACAGTGATGTGAAGGGTCTCTAATTTGAAGGAGGGAGCAGGCCAGGTCTGTGTGAACCAGGGCACTACAGAATTGTGTCTCCGTGTACCCTCAAGGTGAAGGACTGGCAAGCAGCATGGGGAGATGACACAGTTTTAAGGAAGAGAAGAATAGTAATGGGAAGTATGCAGAGGAGCTGTGGTGGCAGTAAGCAGAATTTTTGTTTGAAGAAAGGAACATTCCTCCTCCATTTTAGGTTGACTTTATCTGGAGTGAGTTCAGAAGTGAAAGCTTCATCTGTATGATAAGAAGTAACGCTCTGAAATGGAGAGGTTGAGATCTGTTTGTCAGCCTCAGTATTAGAGCTTGCAGTCACCTGTTGCTACTTAACAACATTTTTGCTCATGGTGCTCATGGATGTCAGAGTTTGTTTTTATACAAGGTCAGTCTCTGCTCAAGAGGAGTTTTGTATTAAACATATTTTCCCTAGCTTTGTTGTCCATTCATTTATTTTGTAAGCTGAATTACAGTATTGTTTTTAACTGCTGAGGCCAGTCCTGCTTATTTGTTCAGGTGTGTGAGAGGGGAGAGAGACTAATAGGAATGGGGTGGTGAGTTCCTTTTATGCAACTAGCTTTTATGAGCTTTTGTTGGAAGGTGTTTGTGTTGGTTATTATTTAATGCTGATTGGTTTTGCATTTTAAACACCTCAAGGAAGTGATAATGTGCTTTCTCAATTATGTAATTTATATTTCTAATGAAGTGAAGTACTGTTTGATGTTTATAAATTATCTTCAGCCAATTTGGCTTTTCTATGAGCAGTTTCTTACCTGTTCTGAATATGAAGTTGAGTTGAAATATTAGTGATGGTGTATGATGACTACTGGACTGACCTTTGTCTTTCCATCTGCTTTTTTGCCCGAGGCATGAATGGCCTTTCATTAGGAAGGTGTTTGGCAACAAATTCCAGAATCCATTCCAAAGGGTCAGCTTAAAGAAACTGACTGTTCAAATCAGGTTTTTTAGGCTGACTCTCTGCATGTCGATTAGTGTAATTCATAGTGAGTAAACAGTGACTGACAGTGGAATCATGGGAGCTTCTGAATAGCTTGTCCATAAATTTTAGACTTGGTTAGCTATAGAAAAGGTAAAATTCTGATCTCTAATTGAGAGGCAATGGTATAAAAGGGTGAAAATGGAGTATTAGCATTTTCTTTTTTGTTTGGTGTTTTGTTTTTTGACATGAGCAATGCCTTTTTTTCTTCCCTTAAAGAAACAAAGACGTTGTAAAGTATTTGTTAAATCAAGAGGCTGACGTCAATCTTCGTGCAAAAAATGGATACACAGCTTTTGACTTGATAATGCTGCTCAATGATCCAGGTATGTTATTTCAAAGAGCACTGAGGAAATGTACAACATAAACAGATAAACATCCCTTCCAATCTAGAAAATACATTAAAGTTGCAAGAAAGTATCCTCTCAGATCCAGGCTGGACTGGACCAAGAAAGGACACTGCCTGAGAATGGTGGGGTATGAGTTAATTGGTTAATAGGCTTTTTATGGGATAACAGATTTTGTGCATTCCTCTTACCTTTGTTTTTAAAAATGCTCCAAAATGTGTCGTTTGTGTTACCAGAGCCAGTTCAGTGGCATTTGTTGACTGTGGTGGCCCAGGTATTCTGCGTGTCATTAGCACAGAGCTGTCAACTGGAGCTAGAAATTTCCACTCAGTAAACAGCAGTAAAGGGACAGGACAAAGAGACTGCAGTCAGAACAAAACTAGTGAAGTCCTGGCTGAACCTCTCACTAGGTCTGTGAAGGCTGAAAATAAATCACACTTCAGGGTTCAGGTGGTTTTTATGGGAGTGCATTAGAAAAAGGCAGCATGTTTTGGGGAGACTTCAATGAAACACATTTAGTTTTTGTTGTAGTTTGTTTAACTTACATAATTTGTTATTGTTAGCCTTGCCTGGTACCTGACTGGTTTTATCTGAAGGCAAGAAACACTACAACACTGCTGCTGATAGAATTAATGTTTGTTTTCTCTGTATTTACTCCTTATGGTGCTTTTGTTCACTAGTGGATACCTTTCCTTTGTCAAAAGTAGATCACCAATAGTATGAAATTTTAGAAAATAAATACAGTGAATTATTTTACCTTACAACTAACTTAAACAATAGAGTAGTTTGTCTTGTTACCTGTCTATATATATGTGTATGTATATATAGGCTAGTTCTGTCTGCCCTTCTGAAAGCCTTTCCTGACTTCTGTATAAAATACAGACTTAGAGAATATTTTTTGCTTCCCTGTCCTCATCTCATGCTCATTCTTTTTTTCTTCCTCGTCCTTTCTTTTTTTCTTACCTTTTTTTGTCCACTTTTTTCTTACCATGTCTTTTCAGTCCCTTCGTTGTGCAGGCTGAACATCTCCTTTCTCTTTGGGATTTAATTTCAAGCTTCTTTTCTGCAACCTACGCTTGAAGAAAGAATATTCATTTTTCTCTACTCTCTTCTGTGTCAGGTGAGAAAAGGGAGCATGACAATATTGTTCTTAACTTCTACACAGTGTGTGAGGAGACAGTTCACTTGGTCACATGACTGATTCTGACTGAATATCATGCTTATTTATATTGATAAATACCTTTAGAGTGATGGTAAGACTGCAGCCCACTCTGTGGGGAGAAGGTGTGGGAAACATAGGCCAAGAAAGAAGGTTTTAGGGATTGATCTGCTTTATGTTTGAGAGGTAGATCAACTACTATTTATATGGGGTATATAGGGCAAGTGTCAGTGTATGAGTCATAATTTGGGAAAGCAAAACACTTTAAACGGTGTCTTAATTTGTTTTCTTTTAGACACAGAGCTTGTACGATTACTGGCATCAGCATGCATGCAAGTAGGCAAAGACAAGAATAAACTGAACAACAGATCGTCTTTGCCTTGTTCCAGAAGTAGGCAATCCTTAAATGTCCCAATGTTGCCAGATGACAAAGGAGGTCTAAAGGTAAATATATTTACTCTTAATAATAACCAGTGTGTTGTTTCCTGTAGTGTATGATGCAGAGAAAGTAATTGCTAAGAAGTACTTTGGATCTAACATGTAATATTTTTTTCAGGGGGGGGACAGACTGGGGGAAGTGGTTCTGAATTCCTTGTTGACAATACTGCCTGTTTTTACGAAATGAAGCATGGGTTCAGCTTTCTTTTTGTCAGATGGCAAAGCACAGGGAAGACTTTTAAAGGAAGAGTTCTTATCAAATCATTTCAGTGGCTAGAGGTAGATCTCATAGCTAAGTAGTGGAAGATACAATGTTTATAAGTTTGAAACTGAATTTCTGTTATGATGATCTTAATTTTAAATCTGCCTTTAAAATGTAGTCCAATTTTAGTAGACTGTTCTTGTACCCACGGCTAATATTTTTTTGTTCTTTCAAATCAAAGTGGATATGTTATGGGGATTTGTTTTTTCAGTGATGTCCTTTCAAGTTAAGCTTTTTGGGCAGTAAATTTTTGGATTTTCGTCTTTAAGGCAAGGGTGATTACATATTTGCCTTTTGCCTAATTTCTTTAACTTCTTCCATCCTCTTAACTTATCTTGAAGATAATCAGTATTTGTTCAGAGGTCGTGTTGTCTATAATGACTCTAGGGTAATTTTAATCAGTCTTGTCTGGTTTTAATTTGTGTTAGCTTATTTGAATATTCTTAGTCTGTTAAGCAAATGCACATGTATTCCTACCTTCCTTCTGTTAATGGTATCTGCACTAAAATATCTGATCACAAGTAGACTGCTTTTGAAGTTCAAAAAAAACCAAACCCTTTTCTGTCTCCTGTTTTATCACTTTTGTTATTAACTGATAGACTTCTTCTTTTGTTGTGTGTTTCTTTTATTTGTAATTTATGCATAATATAGGCCCTTGTTCCTTTACCTACTGATTATGTAGTGGATAACCATGACTTGAAAACAAAGTTCTGCCTCTTCCATATACAAAAATTCTATTTCCTCTCTTTTCTTCCTGTGCTTCTTCAGCAAGTTATTCTCTCAAGGTCAGTATTAGAGCAGTGTGAATTATCACATTTGGTTTCTTTTTTAGATTAAAGTTGTTTGAGGGCAGAGATTTCCAGTTCTTCCCCTTATTCTTTTGTTCCTAACACTGTTACTTAATGTCTAAAGTATTTCTCAAGTGGCAACACTATTCTTCTGGTCTTTGATACTATTGCCTTCTCCCCTCGCCAGGTTTCAGCCTTTGACAGGCACTATTTTTAACTACAAATGCATTTTTGTTCCTTGGCTGCCTCAGTGTGGCTTAAAGCCCATTATTCCATACATGTGTGATGTGGTAAGGTATATGGAGATGCCACAACCCTTCTGCAGCAGCAGCAGATTGGAAACTCCAAAGCTCATACCACCATCACTCTGAACATCAGAGGGCAAGATGAACCTCTGCACTATCACTCCGTTCTTGTCCAAGAACAGTAGTTTTTTATATGGTAGCAGAGTGGCTGTACTTACTCCATATTGGCTTAGTTTGTGGCGCGGGCGTATGTTAAGGAAGTGGAAGCGCCGTAAAGAAGAGTAGCAAAGATGATAGGTACTTAGAAGTGGTCCTTTTGTTCACTGAATGTATCTTGCTCTTGAAACAAACCAACCACATTGTGCAAGCAGTCTCTTTTGTAAACTCATTGTGCTCTGTATTAAAGCTAGATGGATTATTTTGCCCTTTCAGTTTGTTTTGGAAGGTGAATAAATACTGAACTCTGTGGTTTTTATTGCTTTCTCAGAACTATTTGTCTCTCTTGCCTTTTTCTGTCAGGTCTTTGTTGCTGAAAGTAGTGTAAATCTTTATTAGTTATGACTCCAAAGAGACACAAAGGTGTGAGAACTCTATCCATTACTAATGCTTTGTGCAGATTTAAAATCTTGTTAATGATCATCTGCTAGAAGGATTGATTTACAGGGAATAAGTTTACAGTTTATATTACTTAGTTCTACTGTATGACAGTTGGGATGACATATATCAGTAAGCAGTTGAAAAATGTCAAATGAAAAGAAGGGGGGATTATGTATGGCGAGGAGGAATGGCTAAGAATAAAGATTAGACTAGGAAAGTGTGTTATCTGAATTGGTTATCTCATAAAGCTGCCTTCATGAAGTATCATCACTTTTACATTACTTTGTTATTTTTGTAAAGTGTTCCAGAAAGGGAAGAAGCTTTACTAAGAAATAATCAAGATATTTATAATCTGACTGACTTACCTACCAGCCACATAATCATCAATACGGATTGTATAGGTCTTCTCAATATAGCCTGTAGATCTTTTATAGTCTAGAGAAGTGGCCTGCTAAATACTGGAAGCATCTTGCACTGTCTGCCTGTAAAAATGTATAAGTCTGTAAATACTTGGATACATTTTATTTTGAGCAAAGATGGTCC
Organism: Caloenas nicobarica; assembly: GCF_036013445.1. Classification (NCBI taxonomy): domain Eukaryota; kingdom Metazoa; phylum Chordata; class Aves; order Columbiformes; family Columbidae; genus Caloenas; species Caloenas nicobarica. The sequence goes on along the minus strand of NC_088246.1, from coordinate 99,785,298 downwards.
TCTTGTATAACAGTCTCCACAAATGTGTCACCTGTATGGATTAAAGTCATACGTGCAGTTGTGTTGTTTTCACAACTGATATTTTCTTGCCTTGCTGTTTTTCAATTTATAGTCTTTCCAGTCTGGCAGTGTTTAAGTTATCTGTATAGCAGCACTGTGTGGATTGTGGATCTTTAGTTTGACAGGAAGATTATCAGAACTCTTCTAGTTTGCAACTGATTTTGAAAATCTTAAGGAGAGGGTTTCGTGCAGATCAGTTAAACATCTATGCACAACTCTAAAAATCAGAAAATACACATGCTGGTTTATTGATGCCAGAGAGTGTCAGAATGTACCATGAAATCGGAAGTTAATGGGAAGATTATATATTTGCCATGTAGCTGTAAAAATTTACTTTTCAAATTGCCCAAATACTTTTATCTACCTTGTCTTTCCAGATAGTGTGGAAAAATACCGTAAGGCATTTGCCAGATGAAGAATAAGGAAAGAGATTAATCATATGCATACAAAGTACGATGAAGCATTCCGTTGATAATTGCAAACCACTTTAACATTGCTTTTGTAGTTTATCTCAAAAACTGCTTGACAGATTTATCACTGCTGTAAGGATTACTTAATTGTACATTTCTTTCCCTCTTTTTTTCTTTTAGTTGGAACTAAATTGTTGTGTCTTCTTATCAATCTAGTCCTGGTGGAGCAGGATGTCCAACCGATTCCGCAAGCTGAAGCTGACTCAGACATTGCGCCATGGATTTCCTTCCAATCAGTTTGTGCCTTTTCCTGATGAGCCTGAACCATCATTAAGTTCCACCATAAAAGCAGTTTCACAGAGTGATATGGACACCTCTGGAAACCTCGATGCTGCTACAGCTCGGATCACAAATAGCAAAGCTAGTGGTAAAGCCAGAATTGTCGTATGGGAAGTGACCTCTCATGGGATAGTCAAGATAATACTATTTCTAATTTGTTGATTTAGTTTTTATTTAGCTTAATCTAACTGAAAAGATGCATAATTTATTTCATCTACATAGTTTGTAGTATGTAGCAAGAGACATGTTTGTACTCCTGACTTGATCATGCTGAATGTTGAGCGCAGCATCGTTTAAGCAGGAAAATACTAATATAACAATGTTATTGTTCTGTAGCAAGCACCATTACATTGGACAGTAGAGAGGGGCCACTCAAAAGTTGTTAGTATCTGTGATAAACTCATTTATGTAATGAAAACAAATTTATTTAAATAAATAATTATGAGAAGAATCATTGGAAAAGCCCAAATCATAAAGCACATCTGCTGAAATTGTACAGCTCCCCATGCAAAGCCCCCGCAGTTTGTGATGTGAAATAGGACTGTTGGCTTAACTTTAATTTAGGTACATGACAGTGTCACTGGAAATCTTGGTTCTGTGTGCTTCGTGATGGTAAAGCTGTTGAATGTTTGAAAACAATAAGTTATCCTTGAGAGCAACAGTAGGAGACTGTAAACAATAAAACATAATTTATATATTTTTCAGGTGTAAACACTGCAAAAGGAGGAAAGGATGATGAATTATTGACAACCATGGTATGTCACAATGTTCTTGATGTGTTCAGCGCAATTCAGAAAGTCATGCAGCCCCCATAATTTTGGTTTTTTACCTTCTATCCAAGTCACCATTAGAAAGAGACCTATAATTTCTTGATAGTCACTAGACAGGAACTGACAGGCTGTGATACATCAATAGTTTTTATAATAGGAAGTATTGCAAGTACTACGGTATGGAAGCTGTTCACAAATACTGACTTTTTGCAAGAGTTATCCGTACCTTTGAATGATCAGCAATGGATTAGTAAAATAGATGGAACAGCTGATTAGTTGCTGACAAGCAGTATGCTGTGAGGAAGACATGGATGGAGCATGGTACAGGGTGAAAGTCAGCAATTGCTAGTAGAAGCAACCAGCAACCATTAAATATTTAGTTTGGTATGTTTATTTGTATTATTTTATTTCTTTTGTTATGTTGTAACTTTAAATTCCCTACACCTTACACTCTGGAGACATCATTAAATTTGGCTGGTTATCCTTTATGTTCTTTTTTAAGAAGATTGAGTAACTTTTGATTGGACTGACTGACAGAACTCCAGGGAGCCAAGTCAGTTATGTTGATTTTTTTCTCTTTCTGGAGAACACAGGCAACAGGAACAGGCAGTTGTTCACTGTTTCCACATGTCCTGTCTGGGAATACAGAGAAGATTACCTTGTTATTTCTTTGGAAATTAATTGTTAGCAGTTGTGTTAAAACCAATTTGAAGCAAGGTTCAGCCCAATGAAGGAAGAGACAGTTTCTGCTACTTATTAAGCTGTATTCATTGTATCGAATGAGTGTACGGAGGGGTGCCAGAATGTCTATGGGATTCTCTCTGTTATTAAGTGTTGCACATCTTCACGAATACTATTTTTCTGTCTCATTTCCACTTTATTTTGTTTAAAAATGCATTTGTCTCCATCTTTTTATTTGACTTACAATTTTGAAACTGTATCATCAGCTCCCAGTAATCTTTCTTAAAAAAAAGGCTCTTCTCTTTTTCCCTTTGTTTCCCTCTCTCAGTTGAGAAGCAGTGCTCCGTTCACCAGGCTGCCCAGTGATAAACTGAAAGCAGTGATACCCCCTTTCTTACCGCCCTCAAGTTTCGAGCTCTGGAATTCTGACCGAACGCGACTCAACAAAGATGGCAAAGCTGAACAGATGAGAACGGCCTGGCCACAGAGAGCAATCAAGCACGATTTTAACAGCAGTGGAAACTCTGATGTAGTAAGCAAACAAAATTTGTACGAAAATAGTGTTATGTGCAGGCCATGCTGACTGGTGAGCCACACTGCGTTTCTGATGAGAAATGACTTTAAACCCACTGTCTCCGTAATGGCTTGTTCTTTTAAACTCTGCTGTTTAGGAATAATATACATCTCTATGGAAGGAACATAAATGGAACAAAAGTTTTGTATGTAAATGAAATCACTCGTTTGCTGTTAACCAGAATAAAGTCAAGCCCTAACAAATTTGCTGCAAACTGCTAAAGTGGCTGCTGGTTCTACCTACATATTTTAGTTGCTAAAGTAGGTACCGTCATTGGAGTGTGGCATACACTGCTCTGATTTGGAAGAAGACTAGGGGCAGAAGAAAAGAACGAAAGTTTCTCAATTTTTAGGCCAGTGGTGGGGGGAAGAAATATCAATGAGACATAAATATACAGACATTCTGAAAGATTAGTAATAGATAAAATTGTAGCAATTAGTGATCAGGTGGGCTTGAAGGCGTACAGCCTTAACGTGCAAGTACTGTAAAAAGGGAAAAAGTCTGAATAAATTCTATTTTTTTAATAAAAAGAGCTCACCTGATTCTACAATGTTTTAAGTGAAAAAGCAAAACCAACAGCAAAATAGCTCATTTGTATTGAGACAGGAATCGAACCTTGACAACCTTTGCTTTCGTAGTTAGTAGGAGAAAAAGGAGAAGTGCTTACTCCCCTGGCTTTAGGCTGTAGTCACCAAGTGTAGAGAAGAGTTTATTTTTCTAATCCAGAACTGTATTTCATGTCAGTCCTAGAAATGGAACAAACATGACAATTTAGGAGGAATTTTTTTTTCTTCCTTTTTGACGTGAAAGTTAGCTAAATACTGGTAGAAGCGATTTAGGTGGAATAAGGTGGAGTATTAGAAGGGAAGTAGTAGATCACGGGAAGGCAGATGTTCATCATCCTAAAAAAAGGTGTTTCTAATTAGGTGGATAATTGACACCCTTGTATTAAGTGAGGGACGGGGGAGTAGGGGAGGGCTAGCTATCAATCCTTCTGTGGGGAAAGAAGGGTTTTGCGAAGGGAATAGGGAGAAAGAAGGAAACCTAGTAAGTCAGAGCTGGAAGAAGTTATTTGAGCAACAGGATAAGAAACATGAAAAAGCTGAGCTGCAAGGGCCATGTGTCAGATGGCTGGCAGTGGTCAGTGGTGTAAAAGCAAAATAATTGAAGGAGGACATGGGTGTGGCTAAGGATTTGGCTAGCATATAGCTAGATCATTAGTGCCTCAGTTAATAGTCAATAAAATGGTGCATGTAGATGTTTAGATTGAAGAGATATAAAGATATGAAAATGCAACTGGAGGAAAGTTCATGCCACTTGTTGCAGCTTAGTAAGAACAGGGATATGATGGATGAGAAGTAGGTGGTACGTGTTTTATGTGGGAGAGACAAAACCAGGATTCTGCAGGAAAGATGTTTCACATGTGTTAAGTTTGGTTTTTTTGATCTTTTTATTTTTTTCTCCTCCAACTGCTCGTAATATTGTGTGTATTATATCTCTGGTGCATTGTATATCCTCGTTTTCTGTTGGTCAAAGGTTGAGGAGAATTAACACCTTGATTATGGTGTCATTTCTTTTTTTGAATATCTGTATTAAGTGTATTTATATAAATATATATTCAATATATTTGCATATGTAAAAGAAGATTATTTCTGATATCCCTTTTGTTCTTCAGTGAAAATTTCAGAACTTATGATAAATAAAATAGCAGTTGAAGTTCTGTCTTTGTTCCGCCCAAACGAGATATGTGAAAATTATTTTTCTTTTTGTTTTCCAGACATCTGTTAGCAAAGGTACCAGACCAGTCAAATTACCAACATTTGCAAGAAGACCTGCATCTCCTTCAAATTCCAACAGCTTCAACCATTCTCCTCATTCTTCTGGTGGATCTAATAACATCACGGGAATTAACAGGCATGGAGGAGAACTGCATAACAGATCAGGTACCATGCTGCTTTATTTTTAATAAGAAAGTAATTACTATTTGGTTCAGCTGAAAAATTAGAGTTTGAATGATGGTAGAAAATATTAAACCTTTTCTAAGGGGTCCTACTGCTGTGTAAGCAAAACTTCTTTACATTTTGTTGGGACGGGATTGGACTTTAAACACCTACATTAAGGGAATAAAAGCCTCACATGTGTTATAGAAGTCTCATAGGTTATCTTCTGTCTCAGAAAAAAACATGTTGATTTTATTAAGGCCAACCACATGGATCAGGTGGATGCTTGTTCATTGCAACATACATTTCATAGAGCTGTCTCTTACTCATGTTGCTTGATTTTTGTTTAAAATAAAAATCAATTTTAAATTAAAACTAAGCTGCAACCGTTGTATCTGGCAGCTGTAAATATGGTGAAGCAGCTCATGAAACCTAAATCCAAGGGTGTGAAATTCAGCTCTGTGTATGTATAGTCAAAGCTGGATTCTCTCTTCTCCTGCAGCTGATTTTTGTTCCCTTTCCTGAAAGCTGCTGAACAGGCCTGAAGTTCACAATTCTCTCTCTTACTTCATGCAGTCAGTTTTTAAAAGAATGTGAGTGGTGGAGAGAGGTGGATTGAGAATTAACAAATAATTTAAAATGATCGTTTCCTTGACTCTGCCTTTATTTTTTTCCTTAGGTGGCAGTGCAGATAATGTTTTATCTCAGATTGCAGCCCAAAGAAGAAAAGCAGCAGGCTTACCTGAACTGAAACCCAGCCAACAGCACAGTCCAGTCCAGTCAACTCCTTCATCCACTCTGTCTGATTTGCAATGTGCTCAAATCATTGGCAATGGACATGTTGTAAAGGTAAAGTAAAAGTAAAGCTGTAAAGTAAATTTTTGTACTTCCAGATTGGCTAATTTTAGTGGGTCATGTCTCAGTCATGGCTGGTTGATAAATATAACTACATGACATTGCACAGACTGAAATTAATGGACACCTGTTACAGTAGTGGAAACGCTTCAGCTCCACAAACCAGCTCTACAAACCACAAGTCTACAAAGGATCAGACCTAATAACAAAACTTTATTTTGCTTTATTACTAATTTCACTCTACCTTAAAAACAGTGAATGTAATAATTGATCTTAGGGTGCATCTGCACTGTTATTTTGGTTTCTCCTTATTGCCTTTTATGACCCTGATTTAGTTCAGTGTTCTATGTTAGTTATTCCTTGGCTTTCTTGTGAAGTGGTATAGCTAGTTTCCCTCGGGAAGCACAACCTGAGTGCAGAACATGAATTCATTTGTACCAGAATCTGCTGAGCACAATATACATGTATCTTTCTTTGCACCTTTTCATGAGTTTCTTCTTGAAGTTTTGCCCAAAAAACCAAAAATGGTCTGAGTATAAAATTACTACATTTACTGTCTCGTTCTATGTTGTCTTAGATGGCAACAGTAAGCAGTATGTATATTTAAACAGTAAATATCAATGATAAATGAAGTTACACAGTTGTTCATTGATTTAATTGAAAGTTAATTAGAAGAAAAATCAGAGAAAGAAAGGTGTGGAACTACCAGTGCCAAAACAGTTTCCATGAACAGTAACTTTGTCTCTGATCCATCAGTCCTGATTCTAAAGGGACTCCTCGTTGCTTTTCAAAGATGAGATTGCAAACTAAAGTTTCTGACTCTGCTGGACCCCCAAAAGCTATGGACTCATACTGATTCTTTGGCATGTGATAATCTTTCCTCCCTTTCTATCCCATGTAACTGCTCCCTGGGTTATAAATGATCTGTCACTTTCTTTCCTGCAGACAAAGACACTTTTATTATCCTCTTCCCTCATTAAAGTCTCCTCTACTGAACAATGCTGCTTCTTTCAGAGGTGGTCTGACCAATATATTTCTAATTAAAGTCTCAGCAGTTCCTCTCAGCTTGTTTCTATCTTTTAAATAATTTCAGAACAGCTGGTTGTGTGCCCCCAAAAATCTTTTTTTTTTTTTATTTATTTATATTAGCCTATCAAGAGATAATACCTGTACCTGTGAGCTCTGGGGCCTGTTGTTACAAAAATACTGCCACTGAGAAATGTAACTGCTATTCCCACTCACAGTGGAGACATTAGGGGATAAAGAAATAGTGAGGGTGCAGTGTCCTGCAGATCCTCTTCAAGGAGGGCAGTTCGTCATACTTTTGAAAAGATTTTAAAATGAAAATCATGCCAGTGTGTTGGGAAGGCAACAGCTCTTTCAGTGCTCTTTGCTTAGATGTCTAGATGAATTTCAGTCTATCCACCAATAACAAAACATCTAATCAGTGTGAATCTAGCCATAGATGTTGATGTATCACATGTCAGGTGATTTTTGGGACATCAGTGTCTGGGAGTACACAATCACATACGGATCCACACTGGCTGCAAAAGCTTAAACAGCCTACTTTCTTGTTCTAATCAACAGCATAAATGCTGAAAATTTAATGTTTATATCCATTGTTGGAAATGCTTGTGCTCTCCCATTAGCATTATACTGTCTAAACTTGGAAACAGCTGATCCAAAAATGGAGCCGTGTTCCTCTGATCAGTTTTGCAGAAGTTATCTGTGAGGGGTGGGATTGTACAAGCCTTAAAGAAAGGAAAAGAAAAACTGAATAACAATTTACAAGGTGATGTAATTTAAATAAATGCAGACAATGTGCTAGAGAGGGAAGACCATTCTGAAACACAAATGGCCAATAACAGAATACAGGGAGATTTTGGACAAAAAATTGAAATGAGTTCACGATGCTCTTCAGAGACCTCTCAAATTTATATCATGCTACATTACTTCTAGACAATTCAATGCAGGGCTAAGGAGGGTAGTACATTCTGGCATAGGTTAGAGCAATGGAAAAATGTTACCACTCACATCTAGTTTTATCTTTTTAATTTGCATCATTCATTAACTAGAAAAGTCCTATTTATGCCACAGCACAGAAGCAAAATTGCAGAGAGGCAGGAGCCACTAGTAGTTCTCCCTTCTTGCCTTGTTACCCGGCTCAGCTCTTTTCTTGCATTTTTTTGTAGCAGCCTGACTGACAAAAGGTATTTTAAATTAAACTCTGAATTCAGGAATCCAGGAGAAAATCACCTACATATATATTCTTATTCCTCATTTTAATTCATCTATTTTCCTGTTTTCCACACCTCCAAATGTATTAAATATTTGCAAAATATTTAGTAAATTTGAAGTGTTTGACTCAAGTAATAACAAGTTTAAGGGTTGACTGGAAACTTTCATTACAGTGCAGCAAGGGATTTAAATGCACCTGAAACTTAGTTTATGCTTGCTACATGTTTCTGGTTAATCCAGCATGAAGTGCTACTTTAAATTAGCAGCTGGTATGCTTTGAGAAGCTTTACTTGAGGCTTTATTTATTTAAAAATCTGAATGAAAAAGACCTGTTTTCAGAGCCAAAGTAATTTCAGCATTTCTAAGAAATAATTTTCTTATTCCAAAATTACAGCCTTAATAAATGTATTTTTCTTTGTGAATTTGAGGGGACAGACTCTCACCTGGGATAAATCAGTATTGCTCCAGTTATTTCAATATGAATCAAGCAGAAGCTTCTGGTTGTGACCAGAGATAATATGCAACTTAAGTACTATTGAAGCATCATGTATAGGTAAACAATTCTTTTTTTTTTTTTTTTCCCTAACTGAAGTAGTTCTATCATTACAGCAAAAACTGGAGACGAACAAGAGACCTCCATCTGGGACTTCATCTACGTCTAAAAGCACATCACCGACTCTCACACCTTCCCCATCGCCCTCCCCATCTCCTAAGGTTCACAACACGGAGTCCTCCCTCTCTTCACACAGACAGGCCAAGAGCAACGGTTCCAGCAGTGGAACTATTACAGAAGATGGTGAGTAGGTGTCTGTAATTATAGGAGATTCATTCATGAGGAGCACAAAGTGTTTAAAGCTGTAACTCTACTTGATTACTGTGTATCTGCACGATAGTGAGGACTTTATTCTTTCTAGAAAGACTGGCATTTCTGTAGTAACTGGCTATTTCTCTCCCAAAAGCTGTGTTCCCTTCCCTTCGAAGGGACATTGGTACCATCTCAAAGCTAGCATAGAGCATGTAGGTAGGCCACTCTTACATAGCCTCCTTCCTTCCCCTCTTTCTGACTTAAATTCTGTTTTTCACCCTTTGCTAAGAGTAGAAAATGCACTTTCTCCACACTAAAAATGATTTTTTTAATAAATGCAGTGAAGCACATTACTACAGACACAGAATTTTGATTCATAGCAAGTCATATCAACATGCAGTTTATTTTTAAGAGCTATATTGCATTTATTCTTTTAAATTGCAAAAGTAGCCTTATTTTGACCTTATTTTTTAACTTTAGGTCATAAGAAAGGGTAATAATGTCATTACTTCTCCAAAAAAATTACTGCCTTTTAAGTTGAACTTTTAGGTCTAAATTACAACACTTTATTTTAAAAAATCATGTTACTGCATTTGGAAACAGGATAGTGATTACTTTGGTTTTTTTTATTTTGAGATGTTTACAGAAGAAAAAGTGAAAAAAAACCTGCGACTCAGAATCTTTTAAATAAGAGATGGAAGTACCTTATATCTGGTTTCTCCAAGAGGCATTGTGTACTATTGTGGAGGTTTTTTGAAAGTGTCTGTATTGATTTTGTTTATGCTAACCTTGTCCTTTGACACTGTAGCTCCATTTGGCACGAAAAAGAGGTGATATTTCACCTGCTTTCTGTCCTCTCATCATGGCTTAGCTGTAACATATTGTACCAACTGCTGGAGAAAATCCTTTCACATTTTAGTTAAGGCCATTTTATAGTGATGGCTTGATAACATAAGAGTTGTTGGTTTAGAAATATACGAAGGGAAGTGAACTCACTGTCAGATAACAAGGGGAATTCCCCAAGTTGTCAGCTGTTCTAGTCTCACCTGCTGAAGGTGGACTTTGTGACTGTACCACTCATACCATGAGACAGTGAGTTTCCTCCATAGCAGAGGAATAGTTTGTCAGAAGCCTAAGAAGTTCTGGGTTCATCATGCTTGTAAAATTTACAGTTCAGTGGTGCTTTAATTCAAGGGCTTCTCTTACTGTGGTTTGATCCAGCAGCAACAGTACAAATGCTCATATGCCCAGCAGAAATCAGAAGAATAAGTACGGAAGGCCTGCAGTGTCGACTTTTCTCTTTCTCTCATGTAAACTTAAATGAGTTAGAAAATTGATTTGCATTGAGTATTAGTGCGAAGGAACAGTAGGCAGCAGGGTTCAGAGGTGTGCATGGTTTCTTTTTAGGCAACCACTTGGTGGACCATCAACAGCTTGTCCCTATTCTGAGAACCAGTGATGTAGAGAATCATGAAAGACAAAACCATGTGAGAGTAAAAGGAGACTCTGAAAACTTGGAGAAAGGTAATTTTACTCTACTATGACAGAGCATTGCAAAAGAGGTGCTAAATAGGAGGGTTGTTAGCGGTTTGGTTTTTTTTAAGATCTTTTTAATGAGGAAGAAAGGACAACACAACAAAGATTTTATCCTAACAAGGTAAGACTACGTGGAATTACAGTGTATCAAAGTAGGTGAGAACACAATAATTCAATATTTTAATTTCTGATGCAGAACAAATGTGATTGGGTATTTGTCGTCTGTCACTGTGTGGAATATATGTTTTAATATGTGTTTTCAGCAGTTAACAATCTAGAGTTCACTAAAACCTTTCCTGATCCATGAGGTTTTTTTGTACTTTTTTTTTTTCTTTTCTATTATTACAGATGAGCTGACTGGCATCCTTAAAAAATTGTCACTTGAGAAATATCAGCCTATTTTTGAGGAACAAGAGGTACATCTTTTTTAAAAGATTTCTTTTTTACTGTTTTAGAAAGAGTAGAGTGCTACACACATTGCATCAGAATTGTGATCCAGAATCTCAAATTTAAAGTTCTGCAACTATTTCTGGTTGCAGAGAGGACCTTGAAACATGGACCAAGTATTTGTGGCATTCTCCAGGTTACTGCAAATATCAGTGCCTTTTACACCGAACCTAGAATTTTTATGTAATAGGTGCTTCAGATATTTTTTTTAATTTCTGCTTTTACACACTACTTTTTCTATATATGTCTATATCCACTGTGGCTAAACAGTTTATAGGACATACTGTGTCATCCCTGGATTCACAGCTGGAACCTTATTTGCAGATGGAGAACAGCAGGGTGTGAGTTACTGAGATGGCCGTTTTCTCTTCTTTATCTGCTATGAATATGCAACAGGAGAATTAAATTGGGGACCCTCAGCATCATTGTAGATGAGGCTTGTGACAGTGACTTACCTGAAGGATGCAATGAAAGGAAACATTGCTGAAAATAAGTAAAATTAATTCATTACGATGTTTAAGAGAGTATCAGATGTGAGTGATAATTGTGTCTTTGTTTGGCCAAAGGCAGACGGTAGTAAATGGACATACAATAAATTGACATTGCTGCAGAGTTCAGGATTCAGCACCAGAAACACAGATTATTTATCTGCATCACAATACACTGGGCTTATGGCTGTTCCCCCTACCTGATAGGGAGGACAATATTCTGTAGAATTGAATATGCACTGTGCGTGAAGGTTATATCAATATGAAAAGTTTCAGATGTTTGTTCTTATCACAGCCTTATGGATTTGTTGATATAATAAAAACTCATACATGAAAAAAACCTAGGTTTTCCTCAGAAGACATTGGAAAAGTACACACTGTATTCTGAAATTCCAAAAATACTTGAGGGTGGGGAGGGGGAAGAAAACAAGAGAGAAATCTTAGACTTATTCAACTAGCTGCTACTGTAAATAGAGGAATTTTTGTGACAAGTATATATTTTGTATTGATAGAGCTTGTGTGAAAAAAAAATTAAAATCTGTTAATATTTTAAATATACTATCATAATTAATTGAATTATTAACAGCAGATTTAAAACCTGATGACAGAGTGGTAAAAAGGGTACCATTTGGTGCTGGTCATTCATGAAAAATTTTTGTGTGCACTATATTTACAGTAAGTCCATACAATTAAAAAAACCCCCACTGTTAACCTGTAATAGTGAATCTTTGCCTAGGTAAATTTGTCTTGTCTATTTTCATTTGCAGGTGGATATGGAAGCCTTCCTTACACTTACTGATGGTGATCTGAAAGAGCTGGGTATTAAAACCGATGGATCAAGACAGCAAATTTTGGCAGCTATTTCTGAACTGAATGCAGGAAAGGTACATTTGGAAGTACTAAGTAACTTAATTCAAGATTTGCTTATATTGTTAATTCAACACACATTTCAAAATTCAGTTGCAGATGTTAGTTAGAAAAGCCAAACAAATGTTTTCCAAACAAAATATTTAATATATTTAATTAGTGAAGAATATCTTCTTTTGTGGTATTCTCTGTTCTCTTTCATTAACTCTTTCCTAGTTCAGTGACTGTACAGTTCTTTTACAGAATATTGGAAATTATATCAGAAGCTGCTGGTAATGTAAACATCGGCAATATTTCTATTACTGAGTACTGGTTTCAGTCATGCTGAAAAGAATCATCTCGCGACTGTAGACTATCTAGAGAATATAATGTAAAAGTCTCTTTTGTTTTGCCTAACAGTTTTTGATTTCTTTGTGATTAGGTAAATAGCACTTCTGCCATTCCTTACACTTTTATTGCCTTTTGATTTTATATTGACGTAAACAAATTTGCTAAGAATGGCATACAGTAAGCAGTGCTCTCATCAGAGGTATTGTGAACTGGGGCATCTCTTTAATTAGGCATGCTGACACTTCTCAGCTGCTTTTTCAGTTTTGTGGTCCATTCTCTGATACTGGAAGCTCGGATAAACAAAACATAGTTTCCCTAAGTTAAGATCAAGAGGTGAGCAGCAAGTGATAAGGCTAAAAATTAGGGGAGGTGGGTGGATGATGTTCCATCCTATGAAGCTATGAAGAAAATGATGGAAATTTTTCCATTGCTGTCTGATAGTTTCAGGAAAAGATTACTACAAAGTTTTCTACATATCTGAGAGGTAAGGATTTGTTATTATTCCTAATAGTGTACTGTGACTATCTGGGCATATTTACATGTTTTTATATGAACTCTTAATAAATTCATTTTTTAAACAGAAATTTAAGAATACCTCATTGTAATTTGTTGTGCTTTTACAGGGACGAGAGAGACAGATTTTACAGGAAACGATACACAACTTCCACTCTTCCTTTGAGAGCAGTGTTAGTAACACACGACATCCGGGTCATTCCCAGTGTAAGTAGCACCTGAGATTAATTGAAAAATGTATGGATACTTTTAATTAATACTGACTAGAAGACAGAATGTGGCACACAAGCCAGTTAATGGCTTTCTGGGTTAATGACTGATGCATGTCTGTCTCTTTTGCTGAGACTGTAGAGAAGATTTCAAGGTAAAAAGGTAAAGATATCTGTAAGATTTTTATACACACTTCAGTTACCGTCTGAAATAAGCATAAGATTTTTGTTATGCATTACTAAACACAGAAAATGGATGTAAGTATAGTAAACTATAATATACATTATACTGTATAAAGTGTGTATATATATATAGCATCAATGGGAGGTATGTTTCTGTATGATACATAACTTCCTTTTGCATACTCTTTAGAGGAGACCATTTTCTTCAGTGTGATCAAGCAGATAAAATACATTCAAGGTTTACAATTTACTATACTGGTTTAGCTATATTAATTATGTATTTATGTATGTATGCATTGAGTTATTTTGTATAGGTAATATTTTGATTTGATTGTCTATAGTCAGTTTCTTTGGAATACATCTATTCCAACCACCAGTGTTAGCTGCCAGCCATTGCTGGAGAAACTACCCTTTAAATACACTATAATCAAAATGTACATAAAGGTGTTGCTGACCTGTAACAAATGGATACAGTTACTATAGTCACCTCTAGATATAAAAGTTGCAAATCTCCATCCTGCCAATCACCTGAGCCAAAGGCAGGTATGTGTCTGTTACTCAAGCTTAAGGAATGGGGCAAAACCTACTCATATGTGTATTTCTGGATCTGTGTTTTGGAGGAACATGAAAGCCATTGAATGGCCTTGAGAAATTCACCATGTTGAAGTGCCTCTTACTCTTCTTCAGTTACTTATTTTGCTGCTTGCATCCAGTCACAAAATAATTTCATTTGTTTAGTGGTTGTGTTAAATAATATTTCAGGTATTGTATGCTTTAGGAAGCCTTAGTAATGAGCAAGTCCCAGTTGTTCATGTCTCAGTCAGCTGAATATCACGAGACATGTGAAAGCAGGTGCTAACTGTAGTCCTACTGCTGACTTGGGCAAAATTGGGCATTTCTTTTTCTCCTAGGTCATTTCTTAACCTCATTATGAAAAACAAAACAAAACAACCCAAAGATTTGTTGGAGGTAAAGCTAACTGCCAGTTGGCTTAGTTTACCTTATAATATCAAGTTTATTGAAATGCTTGAAATAAAAAGATGAGCCTTGTCACTTGGTATAGACATCTAGCTGCTCTCCCCCACCTAAACATAACACTTCTGTTGTAACAGGTGGAAAGAAAAGAGAACACCCCAACATCTAGCAGGGACACTGAACAAAGAGGGGATTTAGGTATCAAAAGAATAAACTGAATATTCTTCAGATACAGGTTAAATGAAGAGTAACTGTGCCTATGATGAAAAAAGAATATGATTTCATTCAGTCTATAATTCTTTGTGGAAATTCTGGTCTTCCAGTTTCTTTTTTACATATGATAGTATGTTGCATATTGATACATACTTACACATATGTATCTGCGGATACATATATAGGTTTTTCAAAAGCTGTGACGGAATAAAGTGGAAGAGAGTGGGGAGTCATTTGTATATCTGCTTTCCACTTTTGGATTCAGAGTCAAAAATATCACGTGGAAATTACCCAGAGGAGGGAGTTACAGAGATTGTATAGTGAGACGTAAAATTAGGAGCAAAACCGATATAGACTTGCAAATAAAAATCATACAGGATTCAGGTAGCCACTTGCTGGAAACATACACATGGAGAAAAGATTGATTCTGGAAAGGTTTGTGGCAGTAGGTAGCATTTTCACATGTGATTTTTGATTTTTTTTATACGTTCTCCACACAGGAGAGGGGTTAGGATGAGTAAAATTAATTACAGGGTCAGATTGTTGGAGTCTGGTATAACAATGACATTGTGAAATGTGGGCCTGTTTCTGGTAGTTGTGGAATTACTCTGTCTTCTTTAAGTGAGTATTGCTGCTTGCGGTTTTTCAGATTTTGTTTGTTTGTCTGTTTTACAGCACCTGGCTGCTCTGTCAAACCACAGGAAGCTGTTCCTCCTAAAAGGTAGCTACTGGGAAAAAAGATTTTATTTCTTGTGGTGAAGTTTGGCATCTGGCTGAGTAGATCCAAGTGTACAAATGAAAATTTGAAAAGTTAGTCCTAACTATATTTGTACAGGACTTTGTGCAGTAATGTGCTTAAAATTCAAATCCCGGGAAGAGTCAAAAAATAATGAGGAGATTGTTCTTCTCAAATCCAGACTGCAGATGCCTTGAACAATTCAACATTTAGGCTGAACTATGAAAGCAAAGTCAGAAGAGCAGGAAGAACGAATGACCATGTAAGAAGATTCCTGTTTTCATTCTACTCTTGCCCATAGATGAAGACCCCATAGGAGGCCTGCATGGGCACAGTCATGAACAACATAAGCGTGGAAGAAGGCATGACAACCACCACGAATGATAAGAGATTCTATATGGAGAAATATATGAACTTGAAAATGCCTCTATTGACTGGATATAGATAAAGGAGTCCAAATTGAAAATGTAATGGTTTCATGAGAAGGAATATAAAGGAAAAGTAATGCTGTGTTCTTCATTAACCAGAATACACTTTATCTATTCAATATTAAGAGGTTAGAACAGCAGTAAAAGTAAATATGAAATACCTATTTGTACAAATAGCACTTTATTTAAGGTAATGCGTACTCTGTCACCAATATTTAAACAGGAATAGTGTTAAAATATTTTATATTGCTGATTGGTTGTTTTGACAATAAAACCATTTAACTGACATTGGCTGGGTTTTTTTGAACAGTAACACTAGCAGAGCCTTCAAATACATTTTTATAACTTGACTTTTGTAATAATTTTGAAAGGACTAGTTAATTATGAGTGGAAATAATTTTCTATTTAGTAAACACAGTTTTTTGTTAAGCAGTTAAAATACAAGTCATCGGAAGCCTCTGACGCTATATTTTGTCTTTCTGAAGACTTACAACTTTACCACTGGCTGAATTCAGTGTGAGCCCAGGAGTACTGATGCAGGTAAAGTCAAGATGACCTTGGAGCTCCAGTGCAGAGGGGTGATCTCAAGTAATTATGTGTGTATAGAGCTAAAGATTTTACATTTCTCCACCCTCCTCACTGTAGTGGTTTTCATGGAGTTTAGCAAAAACAGGGATAGCAGTGGGTGTGGTGATAGAGATGATGGTACCAGTGAAGGTGGTGATGCCACTGTGGTCCCTCAGGTGTCTCTGAGTGTGTCGGCTGGTTCTGTGGTGGCTTCGTTGGTTTGGCCACCTGAGGTACTGCTCCAGGTCACCGACAGCAAACACTGCATTAAGCAGCTGTGCTATGTCGGAGCTGGACTTGAACATGAGTCGCTACATCCCGAGGAGGAGAAGATGGTTATGAACTGATTAGGGCAATCAGAGCCTGTTAGTACCCTGAGGTCCCTTGGTGGTCATGCTATGAATATTTCAGGTGTTAATAGTATAGCCATGTACAAAATAATTTTGATTCCATTTTCCTTTTTCGGTGTACATATGTCAACAAATTTAAAATGCTATCGACTTTTAGCATGGTATTTTATGTTTCTGATGTCTTATGCCCAAGAAAATCCCTCCCTATGCAGAATAGTGCTTCAGGATTGATTTCAGCATTACATAAAAATATGTGATCTCTGCTTTCTCAGTTTTCAAGGGCTGCTACTAAAGATGGTATAGCAGGACAGACCTACAGAAATGCTGGGTGCAAACTATATCATATTAAGCTAATAGCCCTGTCCTTTCCTGAAGAAACATGCAGTTTCGGTTAAAATACTTCAAAATGCAGCAGTCTTAGGAAGAGTAGGAAACAGTTGCTACTTCTGAGCCAAAAATATGCAGTGGCAGCTTGGAGCCCCTCTCAGTGTAACTGGGAATAAGGGATCTGTAATGAGCCGAACCATTTGTCTGCTACCCAGTGCCTATGGGCCCTGCGGCAGCACAATTTCCCTGCACAGTTTTGTGCTCTTAATGCAGCGAGTGACAATCCAAACATCCAACGTGCTCTGCAGAGTTACCTCAAGCCCGCTAATAGGGAAACCTCAAGGTGAGAAGACTTCAGTTGTTGCTGTGGAGGGCTTGTGGGGCTTATACTTTCCTGTAAGAAATTGAGCGGGTGGGTGTTAATTTTTTAATTTTTTTTTAAATATTCTTTTCAATAGGACATTGAACAATAGTTCAGTGTGAAAAACACTTTGCAAGGTTGAGAGATGCATTCTTTCTATAATCTAAGAGGGTTTAAATTCATATTTATCACTTCCCCAAAGACCGTAGGAACCTCAAGGCTATAAGGCAAGGTAGGGTCATGCTTCGTTCCTCTGGCTGAATCTGTCTCACTGTGCAGAAAATAATTCAAGATTCATGGAGTGTGGCCCCATAAGACATTGGACTAGGGTGGGGAAGAGTTAGGCTTTAGTTCCTCTAGTTATTTATTTACTGATTCCTAAGCTGTTATTCCTAAACTTGAGGATAAACAGTGCAATAAATCTGGAAGTGTTAGCCAAAGCGCATCAAAGAACGAGCAGCAGAGAGATTTAAATGGAACAAAACACTGTCAAAGGAGACTGACTGATGCACAAATATAGGTTCTTTGTGTTTATACAACAGGCAGACTGTACCATCAACAAGTCCCACTACCTAAGGAGTTAAGCTTTATTAATAGAGAAACAAAACCACAGTTTTAGAGTTTGGGAACCTTTCCTATCTTCTGCAGTTATTTCTTAGAGGTGGTCTGTTCCTTCTGCCTGATTTAGCCGCCATCGGAAGTGGAGTAACAAAGCAATTTGCTGATCATGGCTGCTCTTTATGGCTCTGAGATAAGGTAAGTTTGTGTCTGATGCCTACATCTGCACGTTTACATGTTAGGGCTGTATAAGCTCCCCTGCGGACAGTGGAGGTCTGGTCAGCCCAGTCCCTGGGGCCTCAAAAGCCCTTGTCTGACCAGCCTAGACCAGGAGCTTGATTCAGTTGTCCAGACACCCCCTGGCACCTGCATGCCCTGAGGCACCCAAAGTACCCACACAGGGTGCCAGACATGGCAATCAGTGCAGGTTACAATCAATTTGTTTCTTGCAGTCACTTGGACAGAGACAATTGATCAATTTGTTTCTTGCAGTCACTTGGACAGAGACAATTCGGAGATGGGGATGATAATTTCGTTGACCTGTCATAATCTGTCACAGACATGCAAAGGTGGAAAGCTCCTTCCCATTTGCTGTTCATTCTCCATGTCCTCCTTTTTAGTTTAAATGAAAATATTTGTTAGCAAAATTTGCTTACTTCATAAAAAAAAAAAAAAGAGAGACCTTCTGGGTTTTGCTGAAGAAGTAAACATTACAAGAAACAGTTCTTGTTCTGATTCAGTCTAGAACTATGGACTTGACTTATCTGTAGCTGTTAACCATAAGATGTATTTTGCTGAGGAGTACTGTTATTTTACAAGAACCTTTTATAAGGTTCTTCTTATTACTATTTTTTTCTGCACTTTGAGCATTAATCAAGATCAGATTTTAAATAAAGATTCTTTGTTATCTGGAGATGATTCAAGCAGTCATCTGTAGTATTTCTCATGCTTCAGCAAATGCTTCAGAAGCCAGATAGCTTCTCAAGGGAACAACTTTGGTTTCCAGAGTGAAGTGGAACATAAAAGTTTGTGCAAACAGATTTATTTAATACCAAGATCACCGTGGTTTAAAATTGCTTGGCTGATCTAACTCTGACACTAATAGCCTCAAACTTGCCACTTCCAGGTTTTATTTTATTTCAAAGCCCTCTTGGCAGTACAAGGGTACGTTTAGTGGGAACAGGCTTTGTCCATTAAACCTGAAACTTCTTATGCTATATTTAAACTTCATTTGGAATACTTAATTTCCAGTCTCTCGGAAGTTTGTATTGTTGAAATAAACTGTTAATGCAATGTCCTCCTTACAGTGTCACAGCAAAGAATTGTTTCAAAGCGATTTTTGCCACTTGTCATTCACAGCATTCCAGTGTGCATTAAAACTTAATTGAGTTAACAAGCAGTTGTAAAAACAAAAGCAGACAGATTTTTGAAGTATGATTGCCATATTTGCAACTTTGCATCTATTGCATTTTAATTGGCTTCTTATTCCTCTCAGTTCTCATCAGTAGGTCTGTACAACACTCAAAATAGGCCTGTCTGGTCTTGAAAGTGCCAAGTCAGGGTTGTTAGCAGAGTCGCTACTGCAGGATCGGAGCAGGGTTCTTGAGGGTGATAAGCGGCTAAATGTGAATGTGGAAAAATGGGCCCATTCAAGGCACCTTCTTCTAAATGGTCTAAAAATATTCTGTGTTCATGTGTATACTTGATATGTGACTGTGAGTTCTTGTTTTTAGTAAGCCTAAGTGACCTGTAGCACCACAGAATCAGTGGCCTGCAATTAGCTGGAGCAGAGATTTCCGTCTTGCTGACTTGCAGAACAAATTCACTTTGGACAGAGAGCAGCCAGCAAAGTGCAATGGATTTGATCACCATGGGCCTGACTTCATTTGTTCTCAACAGATTTCTTCATGCTTATTTTTTTCCAAGTCACTTTCTGCTGCTAGCTTGTTCTCAGAAGGGGAAGATGGCATAAAACAAAAACAAATTGAAAAAAGTTAGGGATAGAAGCACAAGTAGTATCTTTACTAGATTGGGATTACTGGTTTTCTTTCCAGGATCTGCCTCTCCCTTAGGCTGTTTCTTGAATAGTCAGAATTAATATTGAATGCCCTAGGACTCTCTTCAGCAGCTTAGGACTCCAAAGTACTCACTTTTCATCACAGACTTGGTTCAAAATCTGTTGCTCACATTCCTTTACTCCGACCAAAGAGAAAGCATCATTCTCTGTGCTGGTAATTAAATGCTGTACGCAGAGGTCCACCTTTCCAGCTTTCTGGGCCACAGAATACAAAACACAGCTCCAATTTATAGACACTCCTAATAAATTGTATTATTTATCTCCTATCATGCATTTTAATTGTTTATTTGGTGTATGTATCAAGTGCACACACAAGCCATTGTCCTTGACAATGCCACAAATTCATTTCACAGAATCACAGAACAGCTCAGGCTGGAAGGGACTTTTGGAGATCATCTTGTGCAACCGCCCCCCGCTCAAGCAAGACACCTAGAGCTGGTTGTTCAGGACCATGTCCATTGAGCTTCCTTTATCCACTGAGACAGTCATCACAAAAAGCTATCAGGTTGGGCAGACCTGAGTTCCTCTTTGTAACTCCATGCTGGCTACTCCCAAGCACCATCTTGAAATATTTGGAAATGATTTCCAGGATTTTTTTCTCCAGCACACTGCCCACAATCAAGGTAAGGCTAATTGGGTCTGGTTCCCCTGATCCTCTTTCTTGCCCTTCATGAAGACAGGGATGACACATGCTTCCTTCCAGCCCTCAGGAACCTTGCCCATTCACCATGACCTTTGAAAGATAATTGAGGCCTTGCAATGACACCAGACAGTTCCCTCAGTCCCATGCATCTTCTGAAGTATCCTGAAACGACAGCCTTGATAATCAGACAAAGATATTGACTTATAATGTTAATATTGTCAGTTTCTTGCTCAGTTTAGAGGACAATGGTGGTCTTGGATTAGGCAGTGTCCTGTGACATCTCCTAAATGTGCTGGGTTTTGTGATAGCACTGCATAAACATACTAATGGTTTTCTACTTGTGGCAAATATGCTTGCTGAGAAGTTCTTACAAAAAAAGAAACGTCCCTTTGTACCTTCCAGGAAATAAGTAATGAACTAAAGAGCTAAATACTGGCCTGGTTTGTACTGGTGTAACTCCACCAAATCCAAAGCACTCTGGTTTTAAGTGCAGGGAACTGCGACACAATCTGTGCTGAGATCATATAGGAATGGAGCATCCCACCCACCACGTTGGATTGCACCATTCCTGTGCCAGCATGATGGGTACACAAAGAGACTATAGATATGTTCTTGGGCAAGTAGCTGAAGAATGTGCCTGTTGTGTTCCTTTAGATATCACTTTAATTTTTTGGAGCTCATCTCCCTGTTGGCACTCACTGTGCCTTTGTTTAACACCTTGGAAGGCTGAGCCACGCTCTTATCTGCTAAGTAGTAATTTGATAAAACAAGTATTACAAATGTTAAAAACTGACTTGCTTTATGTTGCATTTCTTTTCTGGTGAATCAAAGCAACATAAAGAGCAATTCATAAGTAGAGATGAGGGGACAGAGAGGACAAAAGAAAACTAGAAACAACCCCACTAGAAATTCCTGACTTGGTTGGGTACGGTAACAAAACTAAGTGTCTGATTTAGCCTGTTTATTATGTGGAAATGAACAATAGCCTTGTCATATGTTAGCCATTATGCACATGTGTATATTTCAAATTAATTTGGGTGAACTGCGCATGTGCGCAGTATGAATAACACCTACTTTCTGTCCTGGAGACAACATGTAATATAGGAAGGGTTGCACAGCCATTTCACAAAAGGATTCTTGTCTTTCTGCTGCAACTTGCTTTTTCATCACAAGCAGGAAAAGCCAAAGGAAAAGCAAATGCAGAAGCCAGAGCTGATGATGGGATGGAAATCCATGTTTATGCCTTTTTCACCTTCTGTATATGGTTCCCCATGTTATGCTGGATTCCTTCTAGTGTACTTCCACATAGATATAAACCCTCTAGATTCTCTGTTTCATGCCTTTAAGAAAACTTCTGGCAAAGACATACCTGCAGTTCCTTAGATGGGGCAAGGATGATTCAGGAAGGGAAAAAAAGAAGAAAGACCGTCTCCAGTGATTTTTGCATTTTCAAATTAAAAATTGCATAGAAAGTCCTGAAATGTGAATGGAAGCTCTACAACTACATTTCATTTGAAACGTGACATTTTTAAAAATCAAAACAAAACCCACGAAGGCAGCCAAGCAGTGCAGCAGGTTGCCCACGGGGCTGTGCAGTCTCCAGTCATGCAGGACTTTAAGACCTGAGTGGGTGAAACCCTGGACGGGCTGCTCGTACCTCTTAGCTGACCCTGCCTTGAGCAGGGGGCCAGATTAAGGCACTAGACCTCCCCAAATCCCTTCATACCATGGATCTGCCATGAATGGCTTCCACCAAACGGCAAGCCACCCGCTCCCTCCCGCCTTGTGTCAGATCCACGAAAGGGAAGGTTGGTATTTTGTGGAGGAAAAAAACGCCAGACATTACTGGGTCCTTGCATCCTCCAGCTCCATTTCAGGAAAGGAGAGGGTGTGTTAAGCATTTTAGGACGTTTCTGGTTGGAAACTGCTATGCGAGACCCAGCTGGTACAGGCAAGCGATGCGTCTGAGGTCTAGTTTAACAGTTTCCCCTTTACTTTGGAAAAGTTTGAGCCTCCTCTGATCTCTCGATTACCTTTATCACGGGCACCTCAGCCTCCGCGACAACGCCTTGAATTATTCATGGCTATTGACAACCAGAGAAATTAACGTTCCCTCGGCAAAAATCTCCAAGAAAGCTCTCTGCAGCACCGTGATAATAATGATCAAAGATGAGGAGAGAT
The DNA here is from genome assembly GCF_036013445.1 of Caloenas nicobarica. Taxonomy (NCBI): domain Eukaryota; kingdom Metazoa; phylum Chordata; class Aves; order Columbiformes; family Columbidae; genus Caloenas; species Caloenas nicobarica. Next base: position 99,762,637 of record NC_088246.1, on the reverse strand, counting down.
TACCCCTCCCCGACGGGGACGCCCCGCAGCCCCCGGCCCCGGCCAGGCCGGGAGGAGCGCGATAACGCCGGCCGCCCAGGAGGGGGCGCTGCCGGCTCGGCGTTGGGGTCGCCGGGAGAAACCAGCCGAGATGGGCAAGGGCTGGGGCGGGGCGGGGGACAGCGGGTGCCGGGCGGGGGACAGCGGGTGCCGGGCGGGGGACAGCGGGTACCGGGCGGGGGACAGCGGGTACCGGGTCGGGGCTAGCTGGCCGCCGGCATGGCCTCTTCCTCAGCAAACTGCCGAGGAGAGGAGCTAACGGGCTCCCCGACCTCTCCTTGCCTGGGCTGGCCGCTGCGCCGTGTGCCCCGGGGGATGGAGCCCTCCCCTCCGGCGCGATGGTCACTTTAAACGCGCGGGTCTCCGAAATACAGTGCGGGGGGTGTGTGTGTGGGGGGTGCGTGGCGCGACCCTCAGCCCTGGGCTGTGGCCCGAGGACCAGACAGGAGGCCAGGGAAGTGTCACTGCGGCCAAGGCATGCGGGTCCCCCGGCAGGGAGGATGCCGTGCACCCTGGCGCCAGCTGCCCCGGTAGGGACAGCAGTGACTTTGAGTGGCGAGAGAGTCTTGCACAGCGTTTGCAGCGTTCTGTTTTGCTGGGCAGAGTCCCCAAGTTTACTGGGAGGGGGCAGCTGAGGAGCCGACCTGCACTGACATAACTGCTCAATGCCGCCGTCGGCGTGTTCCTGGCAGTTGCTCTCCCGTTTAACCCAATTGCGGCAGGTGGCGTGAGGGGCTCACGGCTCCCCAGGAAGCCGGGTGGACTCACCAAATGCTCCCTGAAACAGATGCAGGGATCTAAGCTTCCCCCTGCACGGGAAAGGAGAAAAGGAGAACTCACAAAATAAAACTGGTCGGTGAGAGGCAAACCAAATTTTAAGTACTGTCTCAAATTGCCCGTGTGCATTGTCAGCTCCAGTTGTTACCATTACTGGGGCTGTTTAGCCTGGAGAAAAAGAGGCTGAGGGGAGAACTTATCACTCTCTACAACTACCTGAAAGGAGGTCGTAGCACGGAGGGGGCTGGTCTCTACTCACAACTAGCAAGTCGTAGGATGAGAGAAAATGGCCTCAAATTGTGCCAGCGAAGGTTCAGGTTGGAAATTAGGAAACATTTCTTCACAGAAAGGGTTGTCAGGCATTGGAACAGGCTGCCCAGGGAAGTGGTGGAATCACCATCCCTGGAGGTGTTTAAAAGATGTATAGATGAGGCCCTTAGGGGCACGGTTTAGTGCCAGATTTAGGTTGTGGTTGGACTTCATGATCTTAAGGTTCTCCTACAAACAAAATGATTCTATGATTCTATATATATATTCACTGTAGAAATAGAGTATATAAAGCTCAAGGAAGGAAAACGTAATGGGAACAGCATGTTCCCATGTAGGCCTCAAAACACACCAGTGTTGTTCTCCGTTGCAGGCAGCATCCCCATTACAGTGGGAAGAAGTTTAACTCATCTGAACCTCCAGATTGAGTATCTGTTAGTTTAAGCCATATGAATCAAAATTTTTTTGTGGTAGTGAAACATCTCTGATCTGCTTAAATTCTTCCAAATTTAGGTTCTGGGTTGAGTTATCATTATTTCCTGTCAAATAGTTTTGTGAAGTCACCCAAAATAATGAGATGTCGCTTGCCTGGATACATTAATAATTAGAAGGATTTATTGTAGCAGGCATCATGGGAAAGTGTAACTTTCCCATTAGATGTCCTTAATTAGAAAAGAATGTGTCAGATTTCAGATCAACATAGGGGAACTACAACTATCCATTAAAAAGAGAAGGACAAATAACGCAACTGACAGCCCTTGCAGAAGTACAAAGATTTAAATACTTTATAAATTAAGGGGATTGAGGGTGCTCATTTTCGTCATTAAAGCTCTATGACCTGTCTTCATCATCAGAAGGATACAGTCTCCAAACTAAATTAAACAACATAAAGAGGAAACACTTTATATGATTCTGACAATAGAATATTTGTGTAATCAGTGATTATTCCTTTTTATGTCTTTCAGCAATGTCTTCTTAGGGTGGGCCAAACTGCTCTGGAAAGTGTTCAAATATGCTAATAGGAAAATTTGATAGTGACAATGGTATCTCTCGAACCACAAGAACTGTGGGTAGTACATTTGTTCAGCTGGTGGCAAGATGTGGGATAGAGAGGTGATCTGACTGGCTTTTAGATAAAAATTGGAGGGCTATTAGGAATCGTAACATATGGGAGGCATTACTGTAAATCCAAGCAGAACGAGGTATCTAACTACTCAGGCAGTGCAAAGGGTTAATTTAAGTACCTGGCTTTTGTGACTTCCTTTTGGCTGTCAATAATTCCTCATAGACCCAGGCCAAGGGTTTTACTGGGCGGTACACAGAAGCTAGAAAGTAAGCCTTACAATACTTACGTTTACTTGGAGCCACGAGTGGAACCAGTTTACACTCATATTTCTGCCCAGTGTTTGCTTAACAAGCAGGCATGTATTTTATTTATGCAGTCATAAAATCATGCCATGGGTGACATCAAAGCAGGAGTAATTTAAGAAAAGGGAACATGTGACCACAGTTTATTTCAGCTTTCAAACAGATGATGCTCCAAGGCGGGGAGGCTACAGTTCTGCGGCATAAGCAACCTTCTGCCTCTTGGACATCAGATCCATTCATCCCATGGCAGTTACACCTGAAAGTTACTGCAAGCTCATGCTTCTTCTGCCACCTCTGTGAAGTCAATCAGTAACATTGGACCAGTGCCTAAATGACAGGTGGCCACATTACCACGTTATCAGCTCATTTGCTGCTCTTGATAAGTGTTTCATTAGGGCTGATTTTGGTAGAAAGGCTGATTTTTTTTCTTCTAAAGAAAGGAAATCCTTTCACAAGGAGGCTGAGCCACACAAACAGGGCCTTGTTAGATAAACTTTTCCATTTGAGTGACCATTTTGTGTGGCGTTTTGCTTGAAAAATATGTTTCTGGGTTTTATGACTGTTTAGAAGCATAGTTATGATCACTGAGTTTGGATTTAGAAACGGATAGATACGGTTTACCAGAGAGCCTGGTAGAGGTAGGTGCTCAAAACTTGTGTACTTCAGTGGGACTGAAAAATGTGCACGCATTTGACTCAGAAATTAATTAAAACATGAAGTGTAGGTAGAACTACAGAGGCATGTCATAAATGTCCTTTTGAAGTACTGACGGGAAGCCTTTTTTATTTAGCCTTCTCTTTTCTAAATTGAACCTTCCATTACATATTAAAGCCTAAGAGGGCTAGGGAACATGAGGTGTGTTCCAAGGGGATACATAAAAATCACCTTACTTCCTTAAGTCGTTAGCATCCAGTATTTGTGCTTTTAATGAGCTGGAATGAGAGATCTTGTAAACTAATTTGAACAAACTACAGTGTCTTACTCGCAACAAGATGCCTCAAACATCAATCAACTCTTGAAAGTTTGTTTGTGAGATACTTCTCTGAGAATCTTTCATCCTAAAAATGACACTTGAAAACTCCACAATAGATCTTGACGAGATTCACACGTGAATGCCCAAAAGATAAGTGATGCATTGTTTTACTGTGGAAAGTGGTATAAATATTTCACTTCTGAAGCTAGGTCTAAAAAAAGGTACCTGCTCATTAAAACGTAATGAAACCTAACTATTTTACATACTGTTTTCCAAATTAGATTTCCTAAAAAGCACCTTTATTTTCAAACCTTCTTTGAAAAACCTCTGAGGATAAGCACAGTTCAGTACGATAAAGAAAACATTTTCTTCAGCTTTAGGAGCTGGAATGCCTGCTTCAGAAGAGTGTTATGTCAGGTGGCTACATGCCACACCATCAGTGGAGCTGACTATTCTGTTTGGTAGCAGTAGTATTTTTAGTTTTCAATTAAAATCTGCCTGAAGCCACAGATGAGTTCTCAGCTCACCGCTCTCTGAATAAGGATACAAATCAAAACTGGCACTTTCCTCAGAAAGCCCCTTTGAAGGTTAGCTGTCCACTTGGGCTGAGTGAAGAACCTTTGATTTCAGGAAGACTGCTCTGCTGCAGGTGCTTGCAGGCCTGGATTGCCCTCAAGTGCTTCAGAGCAAGAGACTTCCACTGTACCACACAGTAGCTGTTTCGATTCTTTAAAAAATGGGACAAGTTATGCTAGAGAAGGAGACAAAGGAACAGACTGAAGCTGGATGAACACCTGTTTATGGGGTTTTTTTGTTTGTTTGGTTTTTGTTTGTTGGTTTTTTGTTGGGTTTTTTTTTGGCAAGCAAAGGTCTTCACACTTCTGAATAGAATAATTTTAGGGTTTTTGGATTTTAAGAATCTCTGCCACATGAGTTCAGATTGATGAACCAACACACCTGTTTGACTTCTCATGTGTTTAAATACATGCCCAAATTAATTTTGCCAGTAAAGGCAATGTATTGAACAGATTATACATTGAAAAAAGGTGTCCAAACCAAATAGATGATCTAGGTATGCCTGCAAAGATTGGAAATTCAGTAATTCAGACAGTTTAAGGTACAAAAATATGCAGATAGATGTTTCAGGAGATTACAAAATATGCCTGATGTCCCTTGAAATCAAATCAGTCAGTCTTGCCTATTTTTGGTGATACACTCTGTACAACAGTCATGAATAAATATAAATGTCATTACGTACGGGTAGCCATATATAGTTATGGACATCAGAGACCAAACACCTTCCTGTTTACTGGGCGTTCAGGAGCTTGTTGATACTAACAGTGATAAGAATGATAGTAAATAGAGTAAAATAGAGTAAAAACAAGGCTTCTGCAGGGTCACTTCAAGCATTTGTATGTAAGCAAGGAAGTGCTTACAAGGCATCATTATGAAAACAATCAAACAAACAAACAGACGTTTACTAGGAAATCAGCATCCTGGGGTCCCTCTCTGAAGTGCGCGTACACTAATGCATGCAGCATGGGGAATAAATGTAAGGAAGCAGAGATCCGTGTGCAGTTGAAGGTCCATGATGTTGGGATCACAGAGATGAGGTGGGGTTGCTCATGGGACTGCAGTGCTGCAATGGAAGGATACAGGATGGGAAAACAAGGTGGTGGAGTTTCCCTTTATGAGAGAGAATGGCTGCAGTACATAGAGCTCTGTCTAAGGATGGAGGATGGACCAGCTGAGAGCTTATAGATATCAATCACTGAGCAGACCAATATGGGTGACATTGTAGTGGGTTTATGCTATAGGTGGCCTAAGCAGGAAGAACAAATGGATGAGGCCTTCTGAAGACAGAAGCAGACTCATGTCCACAGGCTGTGGTCCTCGTGAGGAGCTTCAACCACCTTTATATCTGCTGGAGGAACAACACAGATGGGCATATGCAATTCTGGATGTTCCTGGAGAACATTGTGGACAGCTTCCTGACCCAAATGATACAGGAGTCAAAGAGGATGAATGCTCTGCTGGATCTTATAATTACAAACAAGGAAGGGTTGGTTGGGGGTGTGAAGGTCAAAGGCAGCCTTGGCTGCAGTGACCGTGAGATAGTAGAGTTCAGAATCCTGAGAAGAAGAATCAGGGCAAAATGCAAGATCACAGCTCTGGACTTCAGGAAAGCAGACTCTGGCCTCTTCAAGGATCTGTTGGTAAAGTCCTATGGAATAAGACCCTGGATGGAAGAGTGACCCAAGAATGCTGGTTGATATTCAAGGATCACCTCCTCCAAGCTCAAAAATAGTCCATTGCAATAAGCAGGAAGTCAGGTGAAAATGTCAGGATGGTTGAATTAATTAACAAGGAGGTCCTGGCAAAACTCAAAGATAAAAAAGAGAGACTGTCTGTGCATGCAGAAATGCTGTTAGCAAAGCCAAAACCCATCTGTAATCGAATCTAGTGAGGGATGTTAAAGGTAACAAGAAGAGCTTCTCAAAGTACATAAACAGCAAAAGGAAGACTAGGGAAAATGTGTGCCTGCTGCTGAAGGGGCAAGGGACCTGGTGACATGTGACATGGAAGAGACTGAGGTACTGAAAGCTATCTTTACCTCAGTCTTCACTAGTAAGACCCACCTTCAGAAATCTGAGGGCCCAGAGACCAAGGGGAAAGTCTTGAGCAAGGAAGGCTTACCCTCGCTGGAAGAGGATCAGGTTAGAAAATAGTTAATCAAACTGGACACACATAAGTCTATGGGCCCTGGTGGGATGCATTCATGAGTGCAGAAGGAGCTGCCTTATGTCACTGTGAGGCCACTCTTGATAATCTTTTAATGACCACAGTGACTAGGAGAAGTGTCTAAGGACTGGAGGAAAGCAAATGTCCCTCCTATCTCCAGCAAGGGCAAGAAGGAGGACCCCGTGAACTACAGGGCAGCCAGACTTACCTCAATCCCTTTGAAGGTGATGGAGCAGCTAATCCTGGAAACAATTTCCAGGCATACAAAGGACAAGAAAGTCACCAGGAGTAGGCAGCATGGATTCACCCAGGGGAAGTCATGCTTGACCACCATGATAACCCTCTACAATTAAATGACTAGCTTGTAGATGAGGGGAGAGCAGCCGATATTGTCTACCTGGACTTCCGTAAGGCTTTTGACACTGTGTCCTGTAAGATACTCATAGAAAAGCTGATGAAGTATGAGTTAGCTAAGCAGAAAGTGAGATGGACAGAAAACTGGAGAGAGTCCAGTGAAGGACAACTAAGGGGATCTCATCAGTGTCTACAAATATCTGAAGAGAGGGTGCAAAGAAGATGGACCCAGGTGGCTGTGGAGTCTCCATCCCTGTTGATATTCAAGTCATCTTAACACGACCGTGGGCAGCCAGCTTTAGGTGCCCCTGCTTGAGCAGGGGGGTTGGACAAGATGGCATCCAGAGGTCTCCTCCAACCTCAGCCATGCTGTGAGTCTGTGAATTACGCCATGCTCTTATTTCAGGTGTGAAAACAAATTAAATAAATAATTCTAATCTGTATTGACAACCCAATATCTGAATCACAAAGTGTAAAATGAAAGTGAGGAAAAGAGCTGCAGAAAGTCAAGACACTGCAGCAAGTGAGGTTGTGCTCTCTAAACAGTAGTTTTATTGCCTCACTTTGGAATTGCTTTGAGTAAGTAAAATGGCTAAACAGTATCCCAAAAAAATGGGGAATTAAACACCCAAATAAGATACGTATTCATTACTGTCAGTTATGGAAAGAGAAAAAGCGAGATGTATAAGGGATGTCAGAGGGAAGAGATGGTACTTCCAGAGAGGTCTTAGTGTTGCATCAGGAGTTCTTACCTGTTGTAGGCAGGTGGCAGAGCCACTGCAGATCTTTTCCTGCTCTGCCAGCAGAGCTGCCCTTACTGCTCACTGACACAGAAGCTCCACACCAAGATTCTGGAGCAACCTCGAGATGGGGCAGAAGTCCATGTGTTCACTCCTCCCATTTAAGTCTTGATACTACTTACAAAAGAATTTTAGTCTGTGTTTTCGCAATGAAGAAGAGGTCTGAAAACTGGTGCCAAAGGAAGATTTGTATAGCCATATTGATATAGGAGCACTTGAGCTACACCAGTTTGCAGTCCTCTACCAAGAGGGCCTCAGACTATTGGCCAGAGGTGCAGATGGGTGTCGGTCTTAATCCAGTGAGAACTGAGTTTAAACATCTGCCTCAATCCCGTAGAGCAGAGAATATAGAAATGCGCTTACCAAAACATTGTGGGACAAAAGTGGCACATGAGAAGAATTTTGGAAGGAGTCAGTCTTCCTCTGCACTGATTAGTGAAGCCAATAGCTCTTTGCTCCTCAACACGCTTTGCTTTTGGCAAAGGCCAAAAATGGTCTTTATCCAGAGGTGGGGGAAGTTGATGGAAACAGTTAACATGTGCCCAGGCCTTTTTTATCTGCCTGACTATAAACATCCGTGGATGTTAGCACAATTTGTGTATATTTTTCCAATTACCATGGAAGTGAGTATTTCTGCAGGGTAAGCATTTTCATTCATTTGTCTTTTGAGTAAAACCAAGAAAAATAACCAATAACAGAACATTGAAAACACTGCAAAATCAGGAAGTGTTCATTACAGCTCATACAGATGTCCACTTTGACCCCTTGTAATGCTATGAGTAAAGTTCTCAGTATTTTGGCAGGCTTCATGTACCTGGTTTCGTTATCATTTTAATCAAATGAGATTTCAGCTGTGGAGGTTTTTTTTGTTAGTTTTGGTTTGGTTTTTTTGTGTGTCCAATATGAATGTGAGTGAAAGGATTGCAGCTTTTTGGTGTATCCAGGAAACATGGTTGGAATTGTCTTTATATACTAAACAGCTCAAATATGATTACAAATATGAACAAAGTCACCAAAGCATTTCCTATTCCATGTGACCAACAGGGCTGAATTGCCTATCACTATGCTTGATGACTGAAACTTCTGCTTTGCATCCTACATTTTTTCAAAGCATAATGCAGTTTCTATTTCCCTGTTGTTATGATTGTATGAGACAATCCCTAGCTTTAGAAAAGGCAGCAGCAAGTCAGGGCATTAAAATTAAAGGGGAAAAAAATCTACACAAACCACTTAAGCACACTCATTATTATGGCCCTTGCTACCTCGGGCCACTGGAGAACTTATAATTTAGTCAGCATTATGCAGTCTGAAGTGTTTTATGTTCTGCATGGGAGCAGGCTGCAATTCAAATATCAGTGGCCATGAAAAATATGCACATATGTTTAGTATGAAAATCTCCAAGGGCATAACAGAAGAGACGGGCACATGTAGCTGCAGTGTGATGGAGAATTTCTGTGAATTAATCATTTGGACATAGTTTATCACCATTTTATATTTTGCCAGAGACACTTCCTTGCCATTTGTTGGGAAAACTTATTATACATGCACATCGTAAAAAGATAATAAGGCCAAAGCCTTTGATGCTTAAAGGCAACAGGCTTTGTTAGATTCTGTTATGACACAGACAACGTCTCCACTGACAGAGCCATTCAGATAACAAGAGTAATTGCTTATTTTATCGAGTTTAGGGAATTGTGCTCCATTCTCCCTTCTTGCCTATTAAATCAGCTATTATAACCCATCTTCTATCATAATTTAAGGGGAGTGGACTATGTGCATTTTGAAAGCTTTTCTTGAAAGAATAGAGTGCTGTATTTACACGTTTCCTTCATTACCCAAAAGTGCAAATACTTTAATGTATTCCTTTCAAAGAAACAAGCATCACCTCCTCCAAGCTCAGGAGTGATGCATCCCAACAAAGAAGAAGTCAGGCAAAAACACTAGGAGGCCGGCATGGATGAAAAAGGATAGCCTGGACAAACAGGTAGCCTTGGAGGAACACAGAGAAATTGTCTGAGTAGGTGGGGAACAGGTTAGAAAAGCTAAAGCCCTAATAGAGTTAACTCTGGCCAGGGATGTCAAGGACAACAAGAAAAGCTTCTATAGGTACATCAGTGATAAAAAGAAGACTAGGGAAAATGTGTGTCCTCTCCAGAAGAAAATGAGAGACTTGGTTATCTGGGATAGAAACACCGGAGAAAGTCTTGCGGTGTTGGTTGATGAGAAGCTCGGCAATGTGTGTCTGCAGCCCAGAAAACCAACTGTATCCTGGGCTGCATCAAAAGAAGGTTGAGATCTACTCTGCTCTTGTGAGACCCCACCTGGAGTACTGTGTCCAGCTCTGGGGCCCTCAACATAAGAAGGACATGGACCTGTTGGAGTGAGTCCAGAGGAAGGCCACGAAGATGATCAGAGGGCTGGAGCATCTCTGTTATGAAGAAGGCTGAGAGAGCTGCAGTTGTTGAGCCTGGAGAAGAAAAGGCTCTGGAGGGACCTTATAGCAGACTTCCAATACCTAAAGGAGGCTTACAAGAAAGCTGGAGAGGGACCTTTTACAAGAGCAGGTAGTGATAGGACAAGGGGTAATGGCTTTAAACTGAAAGAGGGCAGATTTAGATTAGACATAAGGAAGAAATTCTTCACCATGAGGGTGGTGAGGCACTGGAACAGGTTGTCCAGAGGAGTTGTGGATGCCCCATCCCTGGAAGTGTTCAGGGCCAGGTTGGATGGGACTTTGAGCAACCTGGTCTATTGGAAGGTGTCCCTGCCCAAGGCAAGGGGGTTGGAACTAGATGATCTTTAAGGTCCTTTCCAACCCAAACCATTCAATTATTCTATGATTTTATGAAGCAGGGTGACATGCATGTGCATGTGTGCATCTGTTTATGTGCCTAGGTGTTTGTGTGTAGTTTACTGTCTGGAGTGGGTAGGCAAATAAAACCGGTTCATTTAGTTGTTTCTTTACACTCTCTTCTGACTGGAGACAATACTATTTTAATTGGTATTAGCAAACAGAACAATCACTTCTGATACTTTAAAAGAACTTTATTGGCATCCCCAAACACATGGGTAATTTTAAAGTAGAACTTCTCTGTCTGTAAGGCTTGGTGCAATCAAAGGTTTGATAGCAGCTCCAGATTACTGAAAATGAGGCTACAGACCTGATTTCAGCTCTTTTTGGGGAAAAAAAGAAAAAAAAAAAGCCTTATTTGTGGTTCATCCTTATCCTCACAAAACAATCAGAAAACTAGTATTGCAAGGAAAGAACTAGAAAAACTAAATAGGTGCTTTCAAATTTTATAAGCCATCCAAAGATTTTTAAAGATACAACCCCAAAATTTCAGTGTAGGATTCAATATCTGAAAATGCTGCTGTGCTCTATGTTTTATTACCTACAATAACCAATTTTCCCCACTTCTAAAGTGTAAGTCTTACAATACGACCACTATAGCAACGTCATGAAAAGGTCAAAGTCCAATTTCAGAAACAATACTAAGCAATACTGACGTTAATAGAAGGACAACTTTCAAATGGAGTTGGGAGTTAAATGGAGAGCAAAGTGGGTTATACCTCTTTTACTATATAAAAATGTAATCATTTTCTAAAAGAGTAACCACATACAAAGGCCAGTTCTGAGCAAATTCTATCAGCTATTTTATGAAACAGGAGCTCACAATTTTTTGCCCCAAGCAGGACAGTGCACTTTTATACTCCAGAAGCACTAGTGAAGAGGCTGCAACTTGTGAGAACTTTGTGTTCATCAACATTTGTTTCCCTGGTTTGTGTGAATGCCCTGGTAAAATATCTGAACTCACTAACCTGGCATTGCTGCTATCAGCTGGGTAGACTGGATGCCAGCTTAATTTCCCTGATGCTTGTTCTGCTTTTGTCTCCATGAAAAGGTCTTGTTAAAACATCCACCTTTGTGTTTCTCATATTTAAATGTGCAGCCACATTCTTACTTTTGGAAGGACCTTTTCATCATCTTTTGAAGTCACTCCATGAGACTGGCAAAAAATGAGATCTCGCCAGCTATGGAATGGGTATTAAAAATGAATTTTCCACAGCAGACATTCACACGTTTGTCTTGTGGTTGGCTGAGAGAACACAACTGTGTTCTGCATCTCAGTGGAGCAGCTGGCAAGATAAGCAGAGTGTCTGGATTAATGTACTCTGCTCTAATTAGCTCTGTAAAGAGGCAATTGGCCTAGGCAGAGGGCTATGCCAGAGTAATGAAAGTACACTTTTTTTTCAGGGCACTCTCTCTGCATAGCATTGATTTGTGTAGATAGACCAACTCATTTGTGTCAGCTTATTTATGACTAAACTATGCTCTGTTGTGCTTGCTGCTTTGTAATTTCCAATTGCAAGATCAAGAGTGACATAACATTTCTGTAGATTTGATATTCTCGGCAAAACTGAGATTTACTCACCATGCATTCATGCGGTTTTGTGAAACAGAGGGAAATAGGATAGCAATTTGATATTTCCTTTCACAGATACTCCATCCTTGTTTTTCTTTATAGGGAAGTTGCTTTGGTTTGTTTCCTGCAATGGCAGCTGCTATCGTCTGCACCTCTGTGACCATTTTGACTGCAGGGCTGTCAGGTCAAAAATGTGTTGAGATTCATAGGTAGGTTTGCACTGTCTGCAAAGTCTTGTCCTGCTGCTACCCTCAAGTCAGTTGTATGTCCAGACAGTCTGCAAATGGCTCCGCAGCCTGGCTGCAGTGCAGGTGGGACTCCAGTTGCCCAGCAGCTTAGCACCCAGCTACATGTCTGTGCACACTCAGTGCTGTGCATGTGCAATGATACTGACATACTGGTGTGCTGGTTTGACTGAAAGCAAGTTAATTTTCTTCATGCAGTTAGAAACCTTTATTTTTCATAGCTAGCACTAGCACTAACATAGCATAGCTAGTTGTTTGGATTTAGTTTGAGAACAAGAAGATAACACCCTGGATTGACTTTTTTTTTTTTTTTTTTTTTTTTTTTCCCCAGATAACTTGCCAGTGCCTTTGGCTTGGAACAAAAAGAATGTAAGAATTTACTGTTATCTTAGTTGTTGTCTGGGAGCCAAAGACTTTTCTCAGCTCTCTGCCCACAGGTGTGAGGCATATAGGAAGGTGGGCATAGATGGGGCAGAGCTTGACTGGCACCCAGACTGACCAATAAGAATATTCCATGCCATTAGAGTAATGGTTCGTATTTAAGGAGACTCATATTTTCCATCTAGGGAGACAGAGATGGAGACCCATTTGTTCTGCTCTGTTTCAGTTGAGTTTCGTTCGTGAGTTCTTTTAGTTCAGCTTTTTGCCATCCTGCTGTTTTGCAGTTGGCCACTGGCACTTTCTGCCTTTTTTCCCTCTTCCCCCAGGACTGACTGTTCGGGACCAGGCTGCTCTGTCTCATCCCAAGATTGGCTGCTCAGTGTGGACAGAGTTCATGAGGAATTGCATCTTCTCTTCTATTCTATTCTATTCTATTCTATTCTATTCTATTCTATTCTATTCTATTCTATTCTATTCTATTCTATTCTATTCTATTCTACTCCATTCTAGTCCAGTCTGTGCTAGTCTATTCTATTCTATTCTATTCTAATCCAGTCTGTGCTAGTCTATGCTAGTCTATTCATTTTCCTTTATATATATATATATATATACACACACACATATATTATTAGTACTGGTATATTAGTATAATTTTGTTATTTAAATAAACTGTGTTTATCCCAATCCACAAGTTTCCACCTTCCCTTTATATTCCCACCTGTCTCCTGTTTGGGGGTGGGGAGTGAGCAAGCAACTATTGTGGTTTTGAATTGCTAGCTCGGGTCAAACTGTGACAACCACTCATGCCAGGTTCACCAGACATGCAAGCTCTGTGTGTGCCACAAATCTGACACATTGTGGATTCACTGAGCTTGTGCTGTGTGCCCAGATTCACTCCTCTGCACCTGGGTAGTAAATCCAGAGTACCATGCATTCATGCAGTAATCATTTGTGACTGAGTTTGGGGCACCAGGCAAGTAGTTCATGCTACCACTTCTGCTCTGACCTGTAGTCTAGTACAAATGTCCGAATTCCTGTTTTCCTGTGGGAACAGTGGAAACTGCTCCAAGGAGAACAAGGCATCGTATCTGGCGAAGATCAGGCACATGGCAGGTATATTGAAGGTAAACAGATCACCAATCAAGAAGAGTGACCGAGAGCCACTCTTCAAGAAAGACAGACACAGCTGTTGATAACCCATTGTACTGAGATCAGATTGTGTTTGACCCAGTTTATTCTTGACAACATCGTGAAATATTCTCTGGGTGTGGAACATTTTGCATTACCTTGCCAGCTCCCATGCTTCATCTCCTAGGGGGTCCAATAGTTAAAGTCCTACAGAGAAATGGTGTTAATAACTTTTTAGGTTTGCTAAGAATTAGCCGTGTCTTCTGTATCAGGATGTTGTTTTACAGCAGGGCTATTTCAGGATTAACTGAAGTGTTGGTAACGCTTTACTGCAGCTACTGTTGAGTTTCCTGAAGTTATCTGGAGCACATACTTCACTGTTTAACCTTCTCTTCTTTCCCACTTCCTGCTCATGCCTGCCTCATCTCCTCATTTCATGTTTCTTTTGAGATGTACTGCTTTCTGTTTGTATTTATTGCTGGTAGTGAGAGTAAATGAACAGCAGTAAAAGAGGAAATGCTCACGTAGCAAGCAGTGAGGGACCTGCCAGGACCGCCCTCCCCAGGCTTCCCAGGACAAGGGCAGGGAGAACTGGGCAGAATTTTTGACGGAGAGTACAGGAGAGTATTTCTCTCTACAGTCCTGAGCTGTGTTTCAGGGCTCTCACAGCCCGTGGTCTTTCTCTTACTTTTGATGTAGATTTTTCTTTTTAGAAGCAACAGCCAGTGAGTGTATTTGGAACAGGAGTCTCTGAGAGTTTATTAATTTTTTCATGTTGCCACATCCTTTCCACTGTCACCTCTCTGCAGGGAATGCATTCTTTCTAGTCATTTCTGTGGTCTTTGCTGCCCAGCGTCTCACAGTTACTTTGTTCTCTGTTGGCTCAGGCTGGGCTCTAAATAGTTTTTTATGCCTCCTAGTTAGAAGTTTGGCATTGTATGTTGCTGTTTCTCCTTCTCTCCAAATTATCTAACTGCCACTTTATAGATTCTCTGAAAAAATGGAAAATCCAGGTCACTTCTGTAACCTGAGAATAAAGACTGTAGTGTAACAGAGCGCGAGGCCTACTAGAGCAGAAAGCCTGTGGCCTAACTCGATTGCTTAATCGAGGTTATATATATTAATAACAGAAACTGCAAAGGCAGCAGAAATTGCAAGTAGGGACAGACAAGATCAAAATGGCTCTGGCAAAAGTTATTTTAGTCAGGTAGGGTTTTTTTAATTTATTGCTTGGGACAAAGTATGAACGCAAGCTAAAATTGCAAGAGCAAATAACCCCAGAGCATGGCAAGTTATACTTAGCCAGCATTAAGGTAATGTCATGTAGAAGCAGAATATTTGTGGTTAGCTAAAATGACAAAAATACAGCTGCACTGATATTAATCCTGTATTAATCTTGTAAAGAGATGGGATTTTGAGAAATAGAGGTCTTTGGAAGGGACCTACCTGCTTCCTCTGCATAGACTAGTTTTCTCTTTTTAGGCATTAACTGAACTTGTTATTCTGATTTTGTTGTTGATAACCCAGCTAAGTAGAGAGCTAAGCTTTCCTAGTCACTTATCTGTGAGTTTTATGAGTTTATGTGAAATCCTTGTAATAGCCCTTAAATTCCACTGATTATTAGAGGTCTCAGTTTGAGAGTTTTACTGATGTTTTAATAACTGGTCAGTAATTCAGATGTGTTGTTAAAGGTGCAGCTGCTGGCTAAATACTTTTCAATTGCTATGTGAAAATCTGAATGGACATAATGTGCTTTCATAAAACACGGTCCTAACTCAGGAAAGGATGAAATGTTGAATGCTTCTGAATCTATTGTATATATTTTAAAAACATACCCTGGCTTGAGAGCAAACATTGCTGGTGGCATAATCTATTCTGCAGAGGGCAGTAGTATATATGCATGTATCTAATGCATAAATACGAACAATACTACTACTACTACTCATTATAAAGTCCCTTTCACTTGGAAAAGGTGACAAATCATGTAGTAAGTAGCTGTTATTCCATAAGGCTACAAAATTTGTTTTTGCTGAGAAATAAACAGAAAATGCTAATATTTGAAGTAATTTGCTGTAGAAATAGGCTAAATTGAATCTGTGAGAGGACAGTCAGCCTTTGCAATTTATGCAATGCTATTATATGTTATAAAAATTAGATTTGAACTCTAAGGTATTTGCAAGTTCAAACTTTTGTTGGTATAGGAGAAGTGTAATAAACTGACCTTGAGAAGGGGCCTTATATATTTGAACCAGAATAGCAACTCTCATATTTTTACTTTCTACTAAGGGGTTAAAAAGATCCCGTTCTGTTGTCATCTCTTAGCATTTATTTTAGTTCTTCATTTCCCCGGGAAGCGTTTAGGTGAGAAATGTTGGTAGAGAAATAGAGACAGCTTGGATAGATCTAGAAACCCTTGAGCTTACATTGCTGGACATCGACCTTTCTAACTAAATAACTGCTGAGCAGCATTTGCACTCAGTGGAATTTTTTCCATGAGTAAAAGGGGAGGAATCATGATCTTCAAGGTGTTTATAGCTTTGGCCAGTGTTCTTTTTCCCTTTTCCAGTTTCCACTCATGCCACTGTGCCTTTGAATCTTTTTTTCCCCCAGACAAACACACTCTGCAGTGTTTAAAAACCATCTGCACCACAGTTCTTTGAAAAACTGGTGGCTGTTTGCCTCAGATCTTTCATTTTCTGTATTACTGGATTCATGGTTATTGTGTTACTGGATTACAAAACCAGACTGGTGATGAACACTGGGTCGTTCATGACTTTCCCCCTCCAAGGGAAATACAGTGCCAAAATGTGGTTTCCTTCTAGTGAAGCAAATGTTGCAGGTGTCAGTTGAGTTTTCAAAGCGAAACTACATAGCAAATTTGTGACTTCTCATGCCTACACTGTAATTTAAAAAAATGTAACATGGATATCCAGCATAGATGTTCTAATTGTATGTCAGGTATCAGACCTCATGGAATTTAAGTACTACAGAGGGAAATGCTATTTGGTTTGGAGTGTGTGCCTTAGATTGTATTCTCTATAGTTTAAGTGAGGTGATTGGTGGGAGGATATTGGATAACCAGCTGTTTCACATGGCTTCCCTTGCAGCCTCAGCTGCTGCAGGATGAAATAGTACTTGAGGTGGGGGGATTTTCAAGATGATTCATACTTTAGTAGGATGAGAACATGTTTTAGACAGCTGTACAAAAAAAAAAAAGTCTGCAGGACTTTTTAAGGTGGTGGTGCATTTACTGCCACGTTCTGACCAACTAGAGATGCTGATATTTGCTCCAGTGGAGGCTTTCTGGTAGTAATGTAATTGGTTAATTTATTGGCTGCTTAAATGTCTTTAACATTTACTTCACTAGAAGAAAAACTCCTATAGTCTCCATCCTCCCTTGACTTTCACTCACAGCACTATCTAGCACAGCGAATGCATACTCAAGTTTGTTTCAGTTTTGGCTTGTTTCTGTTAAATGATATGCAAATTCTGGCCAGTACAGTGCTATGGATCTACCGTGTTATTTTTAATAAGGTTTCTTAAAAAAATGAAGGAATTGGGAAAGTGGGTTATTCCAGGTAGCTTGAAGAAACATTTAAAGAACAGTGGGCATCACAGGAGAACTAGGAATTTTCTGGTAAAAATGAGAATCTGCAGACAGTTGTTTGGACTGCTGCATTCCTCTTTTGATGTGGGTTTGGGTACTTGCCTGATTGTCACTTGCTTCTCCACAAGGCAAGGGAGGACATTTCCCTGTTGCCTGTGTAAGCCACAGAGAGAGGAGAAGAGGATGGTGACTGGCTCTGCCTTAGTTTTGGGGAAAAGATAGAGCAAATGGCTTCCTTCTGATGGAGCTATTCCTTATTGACCAGATGAGAAGGAGAGGAGAGATACTAAGGATTAACAATCAGATATGTGTGCAAATTGACTGAGTCTTCTGGAGGGACCACCCATTCAGAGTAAGGAAATCATTCATGTTCCTTGTCCTCAGTGTTGGTCTTGCAAAAGAAACACATATCTGAAAACTGGAGGAGGCACCTTCATATTTCCATGGCTAGTGAGCAATGATAAGATCATTGATGGTTTTTTTCCCAGTGTTGGTCACTCTGAGCTAGATTTAAGATATATATTTAACATCTGCATCAAAAAAGGAGTTTGAAAACTGTGTCTTGATACCAGCAGGTATTAGAATTAAAAAGAATATGGAATCAGTCATTTTGTGTTACTTCTCTTTGTTTATAATGTAATATGCTCGTAACAGTATGACATAGTATAATGTCATTGCAACAAGATACAGTGCAATAATATCTTCTTCAAGGTTTCTAACGAAAACATACCAATATCACACAGACTGTGTCTTTAATTTTGTGCTACAGAGTTTTTAGTTGTTGGCAAACACAGGTGAAATCAGAGAACCTTACAAGGAAAGTAAGGAGAATATAAATGAGTATTGTTAAAGAACAATCTACAGTATCTTTAGAGTGGATGGCTTACCTACCAGATTGCACAGTGATCAAAGTTTTCTTGTTCATGGTAAACTGCTGTTTTATTTGTGCTTAGAGGTGCTGATTTATGGTCTTTATAAAATGCAGTATTTTCTAGGGTGATTAACTGAGGAAAGTCTAATACATTCCGGGTGCTAACCACATGCCAGTCGCTGGAGGCTGCATGCAGTGTAATCCTCTTGCAGCCATCTCTTTATTGGAGTTTTTATGTGAGAGTGAAGCAGAGCATGTAAGCAAGAAAAAATTTCTATTGACTTCAGTGGATAATGGCTTATGCACCGAGAGGTTTGTTGTAATAAAGAGTCAATAAGAGAAAAGAGAACAGAGAAAAACCTGAGAATGAAAGATTTACCACAACTTCTATGACTGTAGATGTACAAAAGACCAGTGAAATGCTGACCTCTCCCTGTGTACGACCCATTCAGGTCTGATGTAAAACCCTTAGCTGAGGAGCCACAGGTCCAGCCTGCACTCACTCTGCAGCTAAAAAGAGATGTGTTTTTCTCAGAGCTGTCAAGCTATTGCCATTCGTAAGCAGTAAATTTAGACAAATTAATTTTAAGAGATGGAAAAGAGTTTGCTCACAGGTAACACATTTGGACTTCAACAATGTGAAAAATTTAAGAGCAAGTAAAAAGAAAAAGAGTGAGCAAGCCATATTTTTCCTTATATTTAATGAAGCACTGTGAATTTCTGGCTCTTTGGCAAAGGTGTATTACTAAGAGTCATTAATGGAACCTAGGCTTAAAACACACTCAGCTGAATTGCTGACTGAAGAAATGGCTGTGTAAAACTTAATGTTTTCCTTTTTGTGAATATTTTAGAATCTTTAAAAAAATTTTTGAAAGAAAAAAAAAATCAATGTTACACTTCTTACCATTTGCTTTAAAAAGGATTTTCCACTTGCTCATTTCCAGAAGGTCACCTCTGAGATGTACAAGCTAGCCCTTCATTTAGGTCTCCTCTTACATTCATATTTAACTTTCTTTCATTCTGTGGCCTTTATTAGCTGAGCTCAAGGAGCTTGTAGCACATTTTAAACAGCAACACTGGGAGGATGTAAATGCAGAATAATGTATCAGGACTCAAATTTGCATGGTCAAATGTCAAAAAAATTAGGCCTTCCCCAGAACCATGTCAAGAGAAATAACATAAGTGGCCAGCTCAACAGCAGGCATGCCATTATCAGTTAGTTCAACCTGTCATCACTGACTGGGAGTGGAAGCAGTGGTCATTAGCTTTAACTCTGCCGGGGAAGGTTGCACATCTTTTTATTTTATTATATATATTTTACGCCATCTGACAGTATTTCACAGAGCACCACAATGTTATGGTTTCCTCCTTGACAGGGGAAGGAGAGGGAGGTGGAGGGGAGGGAGTAGGGAAGAACACTTGCAATCATCTGTTGTCAGCTGGAGGGGGCAGGAATTGCATTGCCTATCGGATAAATACTCATTTAGAGTAATCACTTTATTTCAGCCCTGTAATGACATTAACAAGCTTGGAATACAGGGAATTACACGAGTCAGAACAAATAATTGAATATTCCACTGCTAGGGAATGCAGCACAAGTCTGACTTAATGTCATGCCATCTCTGAAGCCACCACCAGCATGCAATTAGATAATAAGCTTAAACAGCATATAATTGGCACTACTAGTATGAAACCCATACTATTAATTGTTAATATTAATAAAATTCTTACCTGCTTGTAACTTTCATGAAACAAAAGTATTTTTCATGTCTTTTTAAACAAAAAGAACCAGAAGAAATATTTCAGTAAGTTTTTAAGAAAATAAAAGTCGCTAGTGAAGAAGAAGGGAAGAACTCGATCTAGAAGGAATGACTTCAACATGGAAAACTATGACGCTCCTTTTTTTTTTTTTTTTCTCTTAGGACAGGTTGAAAAAAGAATGAGAGTTATTTAATGTATGATATAAAATGCTACCATATTTTATACCCAAAGAGAAAGCTCCCCATTTGTCCTGTTTTTCCTCAGTACATTGGATCAATTCACTGTTTTGTTTCCAGATATTGTTGTCCCACAAACCTCTGATCTCACAACTCTAAGCCTTTTTTTCAGTCACTCATTGCTCTTGGGATGTCATTAATAATGTAAAGACCTTTTTATAGAAAAATGCCAAGGTATCCAAAACTACTCTGGGTGTGGCAAACAAGGAGGTGGAAGAATCTTAAAGTGATTCATCAATACAACATCTCATAATCTGTCTGATTTATCACCAAAATCTATGTTTAACTTTTGACTTACTCTTATAACATCCCAAATCAGTGTCATTTGGCAGGTTGCATCATTTTAACTATCAACTAACCTGACTTAATTCATCAAATTATACACTCTGTGGTAGAAAATCAAAATGATTCAGTTGTGTATATTGTGTTCATTGAATGATTTGATAGCAGTTGCCACAGGTAGCACATTTCCTTAGGTGTGTGTCAGTTTGGGTAAAGACTAATGTTGAATGGATAGAGTGTAAATGCAGAAGCAGCATTGTGTCCATCGCCTGCCTAGATTAGCTCTGAAAATCAAGCTCTTTTCCAGCAGATAACACATTACACTTCCAATACTTGAACTAAACACAGTGGAAAATTTCTCATGTTTATTATGAAGATGAAAGGAATAGACTGTCTTAAAACTAAGCTCCTGTTCTGGATCTTGGCTTTGATTTCAGTGGCGTTGGACCTTCCTTATAGTTAAAATAAGAACTGTTACTGCAGTTGCTACTTGTTTTTCTCACCAGTCTGTCATCAGGTGACTACTGACCCTTTTGTTGAGACTTGAGCAAGTACTTCACTGCAGGAATGTGGCAGGTCTAGGGACAAGCTCCTTTTTCTAAAGGAGGTTTGTGGGGAAGCCCAGGCCCTGTGTAGCAGTTCAAGCTGGCAGGTAGGTTTTGTCTTCAAAAGGAGAGAGGAATCCAAGCTGATGGTGAATTGTGGGTTCTGATAAGAGAAGCTTTGCATGGCTAGCTGAGTCTCAGAGATCTGAAACTTGTCATGTTGAACACCTATTTCTGTTTTCTTAACAGAACTGAATGACCCCACCTCTTGCTTTCCTGAAGATAAGGCATTCTGGGTGATCATACTTCAGATTATCACTGGCATTTGGAAAATGTGACCCATGTGTTTGACAAGTTGGCTTGAAGAAAAGCTGACCGTAAAATTGCAAGAACAAGCTTAGATTAGAAGGTCAGGTGAAATATCTACTATAAAGGGATGTAGTTGATCCCCAGATGGAATCTGGGTATGCCACTCCGGTAATGGTGTAGCTTTGAAATATATGAAGCTTTTTGAAAAGGAGATATTGGTCCATTGCTACAAATCAGTGATACAGTTTTAATCACATTTACATTATGGCTTTTACTTGACAGATGGCATACTCTCAAGTACTTCCATTTATTCTATCAATAAGAGTACCTGCAGACCTCATATCTCTTAATTTTTATAATGATATTGCAATTAGAGAATGTATTTGCAATTGACTTATTTAACAAAATCTAGCTTACTAAAAACAATATTAACATTTAAAAAACATTGGAATTACTATTAGCAATCTGAACATTTTTATTAATTTCCTATAATTTTTTACCTGTTTGTATGTGCATTTATTCCAATAATGCATTTTTTTTTAGTATATTTGTATTATCCATGCATGTGCCAAGATTTTACATCATTATGCTGGTTACTTTTTTCACCTTGGAACTGTACTAGCACCCTAGAAGAGGCAACTGTGTTAATTTATGCCAGAGTAGGAGTTCGCAGATAATATTTATAAAAGCCATAAAAATATTAGGAGGTACCTACAGAAGAAAGATAAATGAATACAGCACTAGTTTCCGAGTCACTTCTTAACTATTTGTTGGGTCTCTGAGTCTACCCAGTCTCCTCTGCAGCTTTGGCAGCCTGGGCTCAAGGTCAATGCCTATCCAGTGCAGCTGTGTGGCCTTGGATCCAGCTGCTGTGAAAGAAGTTGTGTGAGAAAGAGCTGTGAGAAGTCTTGTTGGGGTTTGTTCCCGTTTTGCTCAAGTGCTGTGTTAAATCACAGACCCTTGCTCATTGCTGCTCCCTGTCCTTTGTTGGAGCTATGCCTGTGCTTGGCCACATTCCCCACTGAGCCAGACACAAGCTGGTTTGGCTGTGGACCTGTCTTGACGTTACAGACTTGCCCAGTAGTCTGGACTCTTGCTTAACCTGACTGCTGCCACCTGATCTGCTTTGCTCTTCTTGTTTGGGTACTGTGGGTCTGCATCCTTGCCGATGAAGCCTCTGCCTGCCTTGCTGTCACTCTCATCTCCTGGTTGCCCTTCCCTTATGGAGCAGCCAGCTCTTGCTGCTCCCTGTTGTTACCTTGGACCTTCCTGAGCCCTGAGCCAAGCACCGTGGAGCCTGGCCTTTGGGCTGTGCAAAATGTTTCCCTGACCTCGCAGTCTGTGTTCAGGGTCCTGACAGCATTCCCTAAGTCCTTTACAAAACAGATAATAACTTTCATAGCAATGTAAGTTTGGGAACGACTTCAAGAAGGCCAGCTGGTGCCTTTCCATTCATAGACACATATACCTAACCCATCTCTTACATGTAACATTTTCTTCAAAAGCTTTAATTCTGCAGCTTCCCAGGTGACTTTGTCCAGCGTGAAACTTCTTAAAATTTCACCTGAAAGTTAACCTGAGTGTCTTCTGCTACCATTGAATCTGGTTGCTTTTTGTGTCCCTCTCACTGAATAAGAAAGGGTATCGATCACCTTATGTTTCACTACTAATCTTACAATATTTTTAGAGATTCTCTTCAGTACTTTTTTCCAAGACTGGGCAAACAGAATTCCTTCGATCTGCTTTCACAGGCTGTGTTGCCTAAACCTTCCCCCATTCTTCTCCTGAGCGCTTCTCTCATTCCTCTGCTTTTTTGAAGTAAGGTGCCAGGGACTGTCTGCTGTGCTCCAGCCAGTGCTGACTGAACAATGAGTAGAACGATCTTTATCACTTCGGTCATCTATATGACAGTCCTACCATTACATGCTAAAACTGATTTTCCTTTCACAGCAGCAACATAACCATGTTGAGTCTGTCAATTTATGGACCATAATAACTCCTCACTGCTCTAACTGTGCAGTTATTGTTTATATCATATTATGCACTTCTTCAGGCTGCAGTCCTCTGCATTTGCCTATTGATGTCTTCCTGACTTATTAGGCTCTTTTCAATACCAATTCTGTCTCTAGTGTGAGGCCTTCCAGATCACTGACATCTGCAAACTGGTAATTTTTTTTTTTCTTGGCCGTTTGAGTTTTAAATTAGTGTGTTGAATAGAGTTTGGCCAAAGACAAATTCATATTCTACCCCAAGTGGAATGTATTCCCAATCTGACACTGATATTCCTAATGTGAACATTTTCTACCGAGTGGTCACCCTATTGTAACTTAATCTCCACTGCCTTTCCTGGTTCGCTGACAAGCTTATCATGAGAGAAAATACCAAGTTTTAGAAAAATGAGTATATCACATCTGCTGCATCTGTCTTTCCATTATGCCAGTTATGGTACCAAGGAAGATGAGGGACCAATTAAGCAATCTGGACATCCATAAATCCATGGGTCCAGATGGGATGCACCCGTGGGTGCTGAGGGAGCTGGCTGAAGTCATTACTAGACCACTCTCCATCATCTTTGCTAAGTCTTGGGAAATGGGAGAGGTGCTTGAGGACTGGAGGAAAGCAAATGTCACTCCAGTCTTCAAAAAGGGCAAGAAGGAGGACCCAGGCAACTATAGACCGGTCAGCCTCACCTCCATCTCTAGGAAGGTGATGGAACACCTTATCCTTGGTGCCATCTCAAGGCATATCAAGGATAAGAGGCTCATTAAGGGAAGTCACCATGGCTTCACCAAGGGGAAGTCGTGCTAGACCAACCTCATAGCCTCTTATAAGGACATAATCAGGTGGCTAGATGATGGCAAAACAGTGGATGTGGTCTATCTTGATTTCAGTAAAGCATTTGACACAGTCTCCCACAGCATCCTCGCTGGTTAATTGAGGAAGTGTGGTCTGGACGATCAGGTAGTGAGGTGGACTGTGAACTGGCTGAAGGAAAGAAGCCAGAGAGTCGTGGTCAATGGGACAAGGTCTAGTTGGAGGCCTGTATCTAGTGGAGCCCCTCAAGGGTTGGTACTGGGACCAGTACTATTCAATATATTCATCAATGACTTGGATGAGGGAATAGAGTGCACTGTCAGCAAGTTTGCTGATGACACCAAGCTGGGAGGAGTGGCTGACACGCCAGAAGGCTGTGCTGCCATCCAGCGAGATCTGGACAGGCTGGAGAGTTGGGCAGGGAAAAATTTAATGAAATATAACAGAGGCAAGTGTAGAGTCTTGCATCCAGGCAGGAACAACCCCAGGTTTCAGTATAGGTTGGGGGATGACCTATTAGAGAGCAGTGTAGGGGAAAGGGACCTGGGGGTCCTGGTGGACAGCAGGATGACCATGAGCCAGCACTGTGCCCTTGTGGCCAAGAAGGCCAATGGCATCCTGGGGTGTATTAGAACGGAGGTGGTTAGTAGGTCGAGAGGGGTTCTCTTTCCCCTCTAATCTGCCCTGGTGAGACCACATCTGGAATATTGTGCCCAGTTCTGGGCCCCTCAGTTCAAGAAGGACAGGGAGCTGTTTGAGACAGTCCAGCGCAGAGCCACAAAGATGATTAAGGGAGTGGAGCATCTCCCTCATGAGGAAAGGCTGAGGGAGCTGGGTCTCTTTAGCTTGGAGAAGAAGAGACTGAGGGGTGACCTCATTAATGTTTATAAATATGTAAAGGGTGAGTGTCACGAAGATGGAGCCAGGCTCTTCTCGGTGACAACCAATGATAGGACAAGGGGCAATGGGTATAAACTGGAACACAAGAGGTTCCATTTAAATTTGAGAAGAAACTTCTTCTCGGTCAGGGTGACGGAACACTGGAACAGGCTGCCCAGGGAGGTTGTGGATTCTCCTTCTCTGGAGACATTCAAAACCTGCCTGGACGCCTTCCTGTGTAACCTCACCTAGGTGTTCCTGCTCTGGCAGGGGGATTGGACTAGATGATGTTTCGAGGTCCCTTCCAATCCCTAACATTCTGTGATTCTGTGATTCTGTGAGGAGCTTGAACTGATGCTACAGGTTCTTGATGTGTTGCCAAATTCTTTGTCTTCTATGTGCTTAAACACTGATTGCTTAATATGCAATTCTAGGGTCTTGAAATCAGGGTGTTTTGTAGCTCCCTCCATCTTCCTTTTCTGTCCTTTTAGATACTCTTTTTCACTTTTGTTACTCTACGAATGTCTTCAAGTTCTCAAAAATGAGTGCTTTAGAGATCACACTGACTCCTAAATGCTGTAGGGCATAGATTCCTCACCAGGAAAGCTGGTTTCTCACCAGGCGGTGAGAGATAAGGTGGCAGGGATATTCTGAGGTGGCAGGGATATTCTGAGGCAGCAGGGATAAGGTACTGATTCCGAGCTAAGAAATCATTGCCAGACACATTCTTGTGGTAGAGGAAGCACAGCAGCCATGCTGAGACAGATAGCAAGGAATGACAGGCCAGAAGCTCTCGCTGCAGAAGTCTGAAATGGTGCTAAATTTCTTAAATATCTCTTCTCAAATGATTTCTGCCAGGCTCTGTAGATTTGAATACATCCAATTTCTTCTTTTTTTTTTTTTTTTTAATGTGTGTTTGTGTGTGTGTGTGTGTAATGGGTCTGGTATTTTGTCTTTGATGAGAATTAATTGTATTTAAGTTTTGGAAATGACTGGTGTTAC
Organism: Caloenas nicobarica; assembly: GCF_036013445.1. Classification (NCBI taxonomy): domain Eukaryota; kingdom Metazoa; phylum Chordata; class Aves; order Columbiformes; family Columbidae; genus Caloenas; species Caloenas nicobarica. Next base: position 99,736,833 of record NC_088246.1, on the reverse strand, counting down.
AATGAAGAGTTTGACTGTGCTCCTTTCACAGGAACTGAAGAGAAGATTCCTGGAGAGGCAATTAAACTTTCCTCCCTGCTTTTGTTTTGATGTTTTTCAGAGGAGAAGCCACCTACATGTGCAGTTGTTGAATATTCTGATTTTCTGCTATTTCTCCACCTCTGCCCTGCAGTAAGCAACCAGAGCAGCTTTGCTTCCTGCTTATCCTCTGATAATTCAGCATTCAGTGGACTAAAAATCTGGGTATTGAGGAAGACTGGAACAGAAAGTCTGCTTGCTGACAAAGCATAAATAGGCTTTAGCTTGGTACTTACAAACAGATGTGTGTAGCAGCTGGATCTGAAAGAAGATTTGGAGTGCTCAGCACTCATTTGAAGGCTGCATCCATATATGGTTTTCATGTCTGGATGAGCAGCACTTTGCGTTGTCAAATGCTGCCTGGGGGAGAGAGGAAGATATTCGGGCAACATTTGGTGCTTAGCTGTGAAAAGGCACCAAGGCCAGAAAATATTTCGACATCAAGTATAGCGCCTTTTCTGTACAGGCTTGAATAGGACCCAAGGTGTCAAAACATCAGATTCTTGTTTTCACTTGACAACTTGTGGAACAGTGGAAAAGGGACATCAACACAGGAACAGAAGAGTTTTAAATTTATAAATTAAACCTTTCTTTTATTTGGAGTGGCCTGTACCATGTAGTGTTAGGCATGATTAATTATGAATCTTCTTTGGCTATTCAGCTGTTGGTTATTATAAATTCTTAAAGAGAAGGAGCTTTTGCTCTACAGACTTTGTTTATTGCTAAGTTGTCTATACCCTTACAAATGCAAGTAGCTAGACTGATCACATGCCACAAGGTAAGCAGAGAAATAAGAAACTTTTAATTTCATATCTGAAGACAAGATGATTTTTGATGCAGTTATGAAGTTTTTGACAAGAATGTCAACATTTAAAATCAAAAGATATGTTATCTTAGAGTGCTCTTACAGCTGGAAGAGCCAAATTTCCTTAAGTTCACTTCACCACAGATGGAAGTGACATTAAGCTCTTTTCCCTCTTTCTCTGGAATGGGAGTAAACCCACCATTTCTTTATAACTTCTCAAATGGTCTTAGCAGATTCTAGTCCCCTGTTAAGGAAGGAGTTTTATGGATCAATGTTGCTGAGAAATGATGAGGATTAGAAGAATAAATGGAAAAGTGTGGGAATTTGTATTTTATTTTATTTTATTTTATTTTATTTTATTTTATTTTATTTTATTTTATTTTATTTTATTTTATTTTATTTTATATTTTATTTATTTGCCTTTCTTGCTGATAATAATAAAAAATACTCCCAATAAAAAGTAGTTTCCAGCTGGGAAAGAGGAATAATACATTTGAATGTTTACAGTACGTCAGCAAAGAAGCATATCAACTTAGAACCAAAAAGTAATCCAGTTCCATGATACAGACAATATGCATATGGTAAACATGGAGCTTTCTGTGGTCACAGGGACTTTGGATACATTTCTGAATAAGGGCCGGCAATTTTTACATCAGTGTTAGAATGGCAAAGGGCTGGTGAGATGAGAAACACTCCTGATGCATTTACCTAGACAGATGTTTAAGAAGGCAGCACTTCAAAAACATGTGCATCTTCATGGCATTCTGAGGTTGTGCTGGTTCACGGTTGGTTCTGCTGCTAGTTCAAAAGAGGCTGACAAGGCAGATAAGTACAGCATTTGACTTACCTGCTCTTCTATTTTTCCTCACCTTGTAGTTTATTTTAAACATTTCTCTGACCTTGAGAAGATTCGAGAGAAGGGATTTTAAATGTTATAGTCCTGATTCTATCAGGTTGAGTGACCCAGTGCATATTCCTGCAAATGTCTTTGATATGTCTTCCTTTAAAAACCTGTGTATAAATATCTTTCATGTCTGTACCTTAACGTGAATGCTGCTTCTTCCACTTTGCAGACTCATGTAAAGCTTAAGCCAGCTTTCTTCCTTTCTCTATTTCTGTAAGCAGAAGACTTTTGTAAAACATACAGTTGTAAACCCCCTGCTATTAAGTTGGTTCCTATAGATTCTGAAGAGATGCAGTATTTGTTATGTTTATGATTTCATTAAAGGTATTTCCATCTTCTAGTATAGATCTGTGGAACATCCAAACTGCTAATACGTGAGTCATGGTCTGTTTTGTGTAAATTATCCCTGGTATTACAAATGTCATTCTGTGGCAGTGTTAACTATCAGCCCCAGGTTTGTCCATGATTTGAAGTGGGTGGCTCTGCTTAGGAACTCCAACACAAGCCCGTGGAGTTCAGGGTAAAAGCTGTTTAGACACAGTGATTTTATTTAGCCTAAAATCAAGACCATTATTAAACTTGATTAAGATTCAGCAGGCCATTACTGATGTTCTGTCCTACTGATTTCGGTATATTTGTGTAATGATTTGTAGCCTTTGAGATCCCCATATGTTAACCTAGAAACCATGTTTACAGATTGTAATCCTTTGTGCACTACAGGCCTGAGTAATCAGATTACAATACACCAACTTTGAAGAGACTTGCTGTTTAAAACTGAACAAATTTGAGGCAAGAATTCTGGACCGAATTTCTTGTTAATATTTTTCCATCGACTTGTTGAACAGTTGTTACAACAGGACATTGCTACGGTGGTCACAAGGTGAATAGGCCTGAAGAAGAATTGTGCAGCCTGAAGAGGCTGGCTGTTAAAACTAGATTATTTTTACATTTGTTTCTCATACATTCTGAAGTAGAAGTGCTGTTTTGAGGACATCTCTAATAGCTATGGGGTCTTAGGAGTTATAGTTTGTGATGGGTGCTTAGGCAAATGTTTGAGAAAACGTACAAAAAATTACTATTTTGCACTGTTAATTTGAAAGCACAATTTGTTGTTAAGAGTCCATGGGCAACTGGAACCTTGGGTAGGTGGTAATGAGATTTTTAATTAATTTTGAAAGCACCTAAAGCACATTTCTGTGCTTTTACAGTTAAAAGTATAGCCCTCCAGGACTGCTGCTTTGTATGTGGCCCTTGCAGTTGCTTTCAGTGCAGGTATCTTCCTTTGCTACAATTCAGTCTTTCTCATTAGAATATAAGACCTTTTCAGGCTGAAGAAGTTCAGGGACTTCTACCCATGAGTAGCTTTAGAATGAAGGCCAGTTTTTCAGAAATTAGTTTCTCATCAACTTTATTAATTGCTGTTACATATTACAACAGTTGTAGTTTCCGAGTTAGCATTAAAATGATCCTTACATTGTCTTTCTACAGTTTAGTTCAGCTGATTAACTCTATCTGGTTTATCGCTATGCCATCCATTTAAATTAACAATCTGCAAAGAAAGCAGATAAAATGCTTCACATGTCCCATTACCGGGGTAGTAATAGTTACTCAATTAGGAACCGCTACTTCAGTTTCCAATCTGTTCTTTAATGGTCAACACAAGACGTCAATTAAAAATATTATTAACCAACAAATCTATTTAAAGAGATATATTTTAGCGGGTAGAAACAACATTAATGGTGAGAAAAACATGCTATTTTCACTTACTAAGCATCTGCACTACAATTGCTGTCATATCTATGAAGCAGTGCAGTGTCACAGACTTTCTAATCGTGAACTGTCATTGCAAGAGTGTCGCCTGGTCGATTGCCCATTGACTTTCACAGACAGTGAACTAGGAACATTTCTGAACAATTTTTCCCATCATATGGATGTGGGGGATGGGGACCTGAAGGTGGGGACAGTCTCAAGCTTGCTATAAAGTTTATCTAGCATTTGATGTGTTTTGGGAACTCCTGTGAAATAATGGTAATAATTAATCTTTAACAGTTATTTAAGCAGCTGCTGTGTTAGCAATCTGATAACAAAATTGGTCATAGGGAACATAGCTCAGAGCAGGGAGACATTAAAAAGACAGTTTGATGACATATAGCAAATCCTGTTCTTGAGCATTAACATTTTTGCACACTGGAGAAAAATAAAATGGAACATACTGAAAAAAACTCTGACAGTCTTTCTGTCTCAAGAGCACTACTTTAGAGCTGCATTTATACCTTAATACACTTCCAGTATATTCAGTGCTACATTAGCAAAATGGTAGCTTCTGACTTGGAGAAATACTTGGAGAAATGTTCTGTCTGTAAAATGTGAAAAGCATGACTCATTAATAATTTTAATATTTAAAAAGTGGAACTACACTCCCTTTTTACCACTCTGTAGATGCTGCAAGCATAGGAAATCAAATGTCTTGGTACTTCCTACATACGTTCTACTAGGATTCTGAAGCTGAGTGCTTCTATGAACATTGATTAAACATCATACTAATTCTGCACAATCATCAGCAAGTTACACAGTTTTTGTAGGTGGGTAAACCAAAGCATGGAGAATCTGATTTGCCCAAGATTACACAACTAAGTTGATACCCTCGAAAACACTGGAAAAAGAGTAAAGTAAAGAAAAAGTATGTGGAAGCATGAAATTGAAAAAAAAAAAATTTACCTTAGCAACTGATAACTGGAAAAACATTTTGTGGTTTATTGAAACTAAAACATATAATGAAATTTTGTGATGAAATGAAAGGAAAAAAGTTAAAACTCTCTTGAAAAGACAGATATTGTCAGACCACATTTGCTTTTCAACTTGTCTCCCTGTTGTATCCTTGCAGATATAATTTCAAAGTAAGCCTTTTTATCAAACATCTCATAATAGTTTAAAATGATTGCTAGCATTATTATTCACAATTAAACCCAAACTGTGCTTGTCAAAATAAATGAACAAAGTACACTCTGTGATGCAGTATCCTTGACTTTTTAAATCCTGTTTGTTTTTTTAACACACTAATTGCAAAAATTGATAATCCATATGAGGTCACCTAGGTCCATGCAAATGAGTTTTTACTGTATGTTCTGATAGTGTAAATATTTATTTAGCTGTCCAAGTTATTGGAACTAATCACTGTAATTTTTCTGTAAAGGACAGATTTCTCTGTAAGAGCTTTCTGAAGGGGAAAAGAGTAACAGAAGAATTGTCTACAGAAAGGTTCTTTTTAATGTTAACATGCAATATTATGTGTATTTTGTATAGTTGTATAGTTGTATAATAATATGATTGCATGCTACCATCCATATATATCATGGTATAATATACCATGTCATAACCAGTCTTATTTGCTGTATTCAAACAGTGAATTGAAAATTTGAAACCAAGTTGCAGTCACCTTGATGTTTTGGAGGAAATATATGAAAACATATTTCAGCATATTTCTGTATTTTCCACTGGCTCACTTATGTGCTAGACAAGCAGTTTTACAATGGACTGAGGCAGACAGAATCTCAAACATTGTGGAATGTAACCTTTTTATCACAAAGTTGTTTCACGTGCCATATATATTTGATGAACATACACTGATATTGTCAGAGATTCTTACTTTTAGGAATAAATAATGACTTACAGAAGTCATTAAGCTTTTTGTCCACATTTTTATCTTGGCAGGTTGGACTTCTGTAGGAGATTTAGAAATATCATGGCTCCTTTAATCTTTCTGATAATTATCCTTAACATTTCTGTTACAAACAGTATGGTTTATATTAAACATACTATGTGGTTTATATTAAAATTTATCTATAAATGTCAAATGCTTATTCTCTCTGAAATATTTCAGGCTTCATTATGTGTAACAATGCAGAATTAAATGGTCTTGGACTTATGTATGTCTCTAGGCATACTCATAAATTAATCCTTAAAGGAACTACAGTTTTCCTGTTAGAAAGAGGTGTCAGACCTTCTTTTGTTTAGGAGAGAATTTCAACCAGTTTCAGCCTCTGTTTATGAAATATCAGGTGAAGCTGCAAAAATGATTCAGACAATTGGATTGTTTAGTAATTATGCTGAAGAAAAAAAATGATAAAACAAGATAGTAGAAATGTAGTTGCTCTGCTGTTCTACAAGAAACTTCAAGATTCTGAATCTATGACTTTGTAATAAAATGCAGGCATTAATTATTGTATTCTTTTGCAAAAGAGAACTGGAGATATTAACCAGACTGAGAGTACAGCACATAATAATTTACACAGACTGTTTCAAAATCAGTTCTACATGCAAATATTTCAATGTAAGTATTTTAAAGCTCATTTTAAGTTAATTTTAAGATTAAGATTATAAAAGAGCCTTCACTGTATCTGCATTGATATATTACATCTGCATGTACATCTGGGGAATATCTGCATTCATACACATGAGTGTGCTCTCATTCTGTAAAGTAACGGCTGCAAATCTCTAAGTGTTAAGATATTCCCTGTAGTGTTAAAGAAACAAAGTGTGTGTGGACTCAGATTTGCTCCATGGTAGACACAAAAACAAACACTAGCATTTGTGAATATATTCCTTAACCTCTAAATATTGTGGAATTGTTTATGGTTAGTTTTTGGTCTCAATTTGTTGCTGATAATGGCAATCTCCTTCTTCCCCTTGGCTGCTAAAATGTATTTTGAGGACGAAACATACAGCGTGTTTTCTGTTGTTAAAACTTTAAAATGTCAGATGTAATGCTACTGACAATTTAAGTTCCATATTCAGCCTACTTAATTCATACCGTTGACACACATGGGCTTCAAGTGCCTGTCTGTAACAAAAATAACTTTTTTTTTTTTAAAAAAAGAGATTTTCTGTGGTTTTTGAACCACAAGCAGACAAGATCCTCCAATCGGTTTCAGAGGTGATTGACTGTATGTTATCTGGTCCCAAAAATACATGGAATCTATACTACGAGAAGTGATGTCATGCCTCTTGATCCTGCAACCTAATATAACACAACTTTATCATGTTTACATTGGTATAAGCTTTACACATAAACAGGAACACAGTCCCCTTCTTCCTCTTTCTCATCTGACAGGATCAGGGAGCTGGGGAACATGAGCTTTCTTGGAGAGAAGCTTTCTGCTGAAATCTGCTGGAGAGAAGGGGAAATAAGTGAATAAATAGCCATCAGTAACTAGTTGAGACATCATTCCTTTGCAGGAAGAGTGAAGTCACCAGCTTACATTCTTCTTCTGCTAATTTTATTGTCTTTCCAGATAAAGATTTTAAGTTCTTAACTTCAGGTACTGTAGGATGATAGTTGTGGGGATGAGACTGTTGGCAGTTCTTTTGCCATCTCAGTAATATGGTAATTTGTTAGCTTTGGTTTATTCCCTGTTGAAGGCACCTCTGGAGCTGGAGGTCTGACATTTGTGTTGATTCTGATCCAGTGTTGATCTTTTGGCGCTTTGTGCTCTACTTGACCAGAGATGAGTTTTGTTGGCTACCCTTACTGCTCATAATTGCCTTGCAGAGACAGCAAGTTCCTTGAGAATGGTCTTAGGCTCATATGTTGAACTCTTCCTCCCTCAAGTCCAGAGGCAGCAGCCACAGTCACCTTTCTGAAGCTTCAGAAGTTACATTCTTGGAAAGTGGAAATGTACATAGACTTCAAATCCTTGTCTTCACTATTTCATTATTTAGCAATGTCTTAGGTCTGATATAAAAACTTTTGCTCTTCATTTGTGAAGATCAGAGCTGTTCAGACTAATTTCTAACATGTATTTCATTCCACCAATTCTGTTTGCAAATTGCTGAGTACAAGTTCCTTGTTTATAGATATGATTTGTTACATGGACAATTTTATAAGAATAGTCTTTGAGACTGAATTGTTGAACTGTTTGCTTCAGCTCTTCACTCTGTGCTGTTCATTTCTCATGCGTAGTGAATGGCCACCTCAGCTGCCTAGGACTGAGTTTGCTCCCAGACTGAGTAACTGAAACTTTCAAAATGCAATCAGAAATGAATAATATATGATAAATGCTCATGTTCACACATGGATAGCCTGGTTTGCATGCAAGTGTTGGAATTCAGATTGTTCTTGGTGTTTTAGAAAATCTCTAGGAATGGCCTGACAACAGGAACTCTCATGGTGCATTATTTTAAGCATTCGTACCACATCACTGTTAAGTGTGCTCTCTCTCCACCAGACCTTTCATGATCCTGCAACTTTTAATGGGGATCCATATTCTCCATCTGTCAACCCAGTTAATAAAATTGCCTGTAGTTTTGTTTCATAGTAGAAGATGATAGTATTGCTCCGTTGCTACTTGAATACATGAAAGTGATGGCGACACCAGAGATCAGGTGGCATCATGATCTCTTTTACTGCTGAGCTCAGAGTGGTAATTTGTGTTGTTTTCTAGCAAAGAGCTCTTTTGCCTGATCTCAAGGGAGAAATCTGTTCGATAAAATGGCAGTAATGAATATATTCATATATATACATACGTAAACAGACACACAGACACGTACATATATTTGCACGTGTGTGTTTATCTCATGGTGGAGAAGACTAAGAAGCAGCTATTGTGCAGCCTTCACAAGTAATTTGGAATTCTTTATGCTCTGTGTAAATATCTAACTGCACTGTCACAAGTACAGTATTTTTTCCCTGGGCGTCCTTCCCTGATGCTCATCGTAATGGGCTTCTGGGGTTGTGAAGCTGGCAAGGCCTGTTAGGGAAGGTATGCAGTGCCTTCGCCAAGGTTACTGAGTGTGAAGGTGTTCCTTAGGATGACATAGTTCCTGGTGTCTTCGTTACAGGCTGGTATCTTAGAGGTCTGAGACAACCTTCAAGCAACCGTCCTGGAAATACTTCTTCCACTGCAAATTTGAAATTGTTTTATCTTGGAATTAATTGTCCTGGCTCATCACAAAGCCTTAAATCTGCAGAGGAAGCTTGTAGCAAGTTGAATTTCTCAACCAGTATGGACCTAACACATGTTTCTGTATGTCTTCAGATTAAGCCAGAAATCCAGCCTGAGAAAATGAGAGAAAAATGCATGGTACAGATGCCATTCACACTGCCTCTCAGAGAAGAAGCAACTGGTAAGAGAACTGGAGGTTTGAAAATTCTGGCTCAGTAGTGTAACCTTTTCCTTCAGAAGCTGGGTATAATATAATGTCTAGAGAAGCTGCTTCATCTTTTATAAAGGAGATTTCACCTTCTCAGTTGAAGGATATAACTATTCCCTGCATGTTCCATATTTTTTGACATTGAGATGTTTTTAGTTGAAAAAAGTAACTGAGTCTACCCAGAACATCTGCGTGCCACATGGGATTCCTGTGGCCTTACCATCTCTCTTTACGAAGAAATCTACATGATGCTTTACATTATACATATTTGTGCAAGCATACTGCCAAATAAGACCTTTAATTATACCCACATAAAGAGGGATACAACAGCTATCAAACATCAAAAGTTTTTACCATCATGTGCATTCCTATCACAGCTATCTGTTGACTTCTTGGAGTGTTTTTCCTTAGTACAATATATCTATATTCCATATGCAAATTCCACTGTGAGTGATTTGCCTGTTTTGTAAGCTAGACTGCACCTGTAACATGTGGGATTGAGTTAAAAATGACAAGCAGACAAGCACAAGGCACATTATCTTGACAAACTCAGCCTCCGAAAATTAGCCTGTGCCTGAATTATTAAAATAACAAGGAATATTTCACTCAGCTGTGGAGAAATGCTCCTAATTGTCCACTTTAGCCAACTTCTTTCAGACTTCATGATCGGTCAATTTACAGTAGCGGCTTGCAAATTCCTGAACTCCCATTAGAGAAAAGTGCAACAGCAGTCCAACACACCCTCATTTATTTTAATAACCTGCCAAGCAGACATGAAAATGTTAAAGTTGGAAGGCTATAACATGACAGGAACCTGACTTGTCACAGCCACATTATAATCTAGTTAAACTACTTTCTTTCTGCCTTTCATGTCTTTTCAGGTAAGTGGAAAACTAATTGTCAAATTACTAATTTTGTTGGCATTAATATCAATACCAAAGCTAGAGAAGCATGAGCAGATAGGCTTGTGGTTTTTCTTCATATTGTGCTTGGATGCTGGAAAGCATTCTGAAAATACAAAAAGATAAAATCAGAGCCCAGTCTTTCTATCAACACTGACCTATTTATTTTAAGAGGCATTGAAGCTCTATGAAAAGGCTAGTTAAAGTCTCTGGGTTCTTTTATTATTATTTAATGCCTGGAAATCTTGTTTACTTCAATCTTGTTTCCTTTGTGCACAATAGTGTACCTGATGTAACAAGGCCAGTATTCACATCTAAAGTATTAATGGCAGAGTCTGATCTTGTAGCAGAATACAAGGAACTGCACTACCAAGAAAAAAAAATCTTCAACAATGTCAGGGTCACACTCTCTTTCAAAATCAAGTGTAAGTAGGTCATGCTTCAACTGCTGGCAGGGTTGAGAATATTACTGCAAAAAGTGCTCGGGGTGGTTGAGGAACATGTTGAGAGAGCCGGGGAAAGCCCAGGTGACTGGAGGGAGGAGCAAATCCTGATGAACTTGGAGATACGAATCCAACTACAGACATGCTGCTGGACCCTTATACCTACAGGGGATTATTTGCCCTACTGACATGGCTCCCGGGTGTTTTCTCAAGGCAGGACTGAATCTGTTACCTATGTCTTCAATCTATTTTTCTGTTTTGTTTTGTTGTTGTTGTTGTTGTTTCTTTTTGAGAGGGAGTTGTTTGTTTGCTTTCTTGCTCATTCGTTTTTCTTGCCCATTTGATGATAACATTTCTGGGATGTAGGGCTTGGCTTCATAAGTGTTTGCACAGATTTTGCTGGCCAAGGTAGCTTCCTATGAATAATAAGCCTTCCATAAAGAAACGTGAGATGCCTTAATAACAAAAGAAGCACAGCCTTTCTCAGCAATACATGGAAGCGTTTCCTACCAAGTACTTAGCCTTGCCTTTATTTCATCTGGAATGTGCCTCTTATAATGGGTCTAGAGTACAACAGCAGGTCTTATTAGCTGTGGTTTTGCAGGGAGTTGAGTGTTCAGATTGTAGAAACATTACTATTTCTTGTACAAGGTGGGACTGAAGTTATTTTCCGTTGTCTTTTACCTGCTCTTTCCCACAGCCTCTTAGGCACTTCAGATCTGTCCCAACTGGAACCAGAAAATGTAGCATCAGAAGAGAAAACTCTTGTTATTGACAGGATTAATAAGAGTGTGATTGCACTCAAGTGAGTCCTCATGGCTTTGTAACTAGCTCCTTGCAGAGAGTATGAACATCATAGACAAACCCGTAACAGCACTGAGCAGTAGTAGTTCTGTGCGGGACTGAAAAATGAAACTCTGAAAGATTCTTTGTACCTCTTTCTTTATCCTCTGTTCTCACCATTCTGACTACACTTCATGCAAAATGGGTTGGCTAAGTCTGAGCTGTGACACAAATATATGCAAAGTGGTATTATTGCAATGAGCAAGAAGAGAGGAGAGGAGAGACGAGGAGAGACGAGGAGAGGAGAGGAGAGGAGGGAAGGGAAGGGAAGGGAAGGGAAGGGAAGGGAAGGGAAGGGAAGGGAAGGGAAGGGAAGGGAAGGGAAGGGAAGGGAAGGGAAGGGAAGGGAGGGGAAGGGAAGGGAAAGGAAGAAGTAGGTCTGCTGGAAGGCAAGCAGGGAAGGATGAGCTAAGTGCTACAGTTAGCTTTTCAGTTCCCTGAAGATAATAAGGATCATGTGCAAACTTGGGATGGTAAACAAAGCAGCTAAGGGTATGATAGCAGTCAACCAGTACTCAGACTGGATCTTATGAAGAACTGATTTTCTGGTGTTGCTGGCAGAGCAGGGAGAGTTTCTGTATTTTCCTGAGAACTGGGTCACCTGGGAGCAGCTGTTGCAGGGCTTCACTCAGAGTAAGAAGGTAGCTACTTCATGAGATGTTAAACTGACTTTTGAGAAAACTCACTGATTCTCAGAAACATTGGTGGTTTGAGCTGGAAGGAATTTTTGCTAAATCATTTTTCTGCCTAATTAAAGCTTTTTGAATAATTAGAAATTAATAGAAATACAAGGATTTTGTGTCAGTGACCCTGCCTTTATGTTCACATGTATGTGTGACACATACTCTACTGTACTTGATTCTTCCTGTCAACAATCTACAAAATACTTATGAATGTGCTTTTTACATTTCCCATTGTCTTTTAAAAAGTGTCCTCATTCTGGGAAACACGAAGACCACTGTGAATGTTTAACTTGCCATTAGCATCTATATTTTATGTCTGAAACATTTAAAAGCTTCTGTTTTAAATGAAGATAAACACATCCCCAAACAGCTGTGCAATGCATGACACAGAACAATTGAGTAAGCATCAAAGTGCTTAGAAGATAAAACAGTGCTGGATGTGGTAAAATAAACAGGACTTAATCCCTTTATAACTTGAGTAAATAAATACAGCTTTAATTCAGATACAGTTTTGCCTTCAGGTTGCTCTGTTCTGTTAACACCTATCTGTCAGCAGTAATACCATGTAAATGAGCCACTCTGAGCCTTTCCCCTTGCATCTTGTTTAATCCTCTTCCATTCTTCTAATCATCCTACACACAGAGGCCAATATCTATTTTCATCTGGCAAGATAGGATCTCCTAAGGAATTAAAGACGGTTTCCACTTAGCTCCACAGTAGGCAAGGGCTGGGCTGTGATCTAGGGCTTTAGGGACTTCTTATAATGCTCTGGTGCTCGCTAGATCGAAGAATTGAGTTCTGGCTACCGGATTTTTAATCCTCCTGTGGCTGATGTTGGGAGCTCCAGTGATTTAAGATCTTTGATTGCTCAGAGCTTGGCCCTTTGATTGAGTGAACTTCTGAAGACAGAGTGTGACTGATTTCAAGTTAGTGGTTTTAAGTAACTACTGGAAAAAATAGATAGGCAAAGCCCTGTGATTAAGATGCCCTGCCTCTCTTTTTAATTGACTTTCTGAAGATATCTGATGCTATACTCTCTATACACAAAAGAAAAACTCTATAGATCAGTATTTGTTCTAATGAAGAACTCAAATGTCACAATATTTGTCTGTACTTGTTTGCAGGGACGTGTCTGTTAAAACTGCAGACACTAAAGGATATATTCTAAAAACATACTTCTCACAGGGCATGCATTAGAAGTAGCAGCAAATACAGCCTTAATGCACAGGGCTAAATTTAGCAGTTGATATAATTACAGTTTTAAATACATTTTCAGATACTGTAATATATATTTGCCATCAGAAGAACTGTACGTGCATAAAGGTAAGTAGGACTAATGGAAAACTGTTTATGTTGGCAATTTGAAGTATTAGCAGCTTGTGAAACTGAACGTAGGTGTTTTGATGCATCTAGCCATATTCTTGCAGACGTTTAACAGTAGTCTTTGCTGAGAAATGTTCCAATAACTTTTGCCTTTTTTGGAAATAAAGCGGCTTTTTTCTGTACAATACAATTTTAGTGCAGTTATCTTGTTTCAGTGTGGTCCTCAAGAAGAAAGAATGCAAATGTTGGCTATCTTAGATATCTGTTGAAAGCAATGATACCCTTCTTGTTTAAAAGGTGGGATAAAATACTGTTACAATTTCAGTGGGAGCACGGCAGGAAACTGTTCAGTTATATCTCTTGTTTGAAGGTCTCACACCTCTACCTTGAGAAATGAAAGAGAAAGTAAGGGTAAGAAAATTGGCTTAGAAAAAAGAGTGAATATGCGGGGGCCAATTCAGCTTGCCTGTTCATCTTATGGGTGAGCTGCAGAATTACCAAGAGGCATTAGAGAGCTGTGGAGAGGTCCTGGATTTATTTTTATGTACTTAGTAAGATTTTAAATATGAAGGGAGTGAAAGAGACTGTGTCTCTGACTCATTTATATCAACATCATTTAGCATTTAGGTTCACATTCAAGCAAGCCTGAACTCTGGTCACTTTTTTGGAGAAGAAAGGGAAAGAGCTGGGAAGGATATTACCTTCTCAGTGGAGGGCTTGGCCATGAGAGAAGAGAATGGACAAAGACTTCTTCAGAATACTGTACATCAGGGTTTTTTTTTTCCCAGAACTAGAACCCCATGGATGCATGGAGCATCTACGCAAGAGCAAGTCCTTTTAGTCTACAGTATAAAATCATAAGCTAAAGCTTGCCCTTATCAGATCTTTGCTAGCTAAGAGCTGAGTTTTCCTTCTCCTGCTTTGCCACTTAATTTTGAGGTTCACAAAACATTGCAGAAGGATGCCGCTTTTGTTCAGGGAGTCAGACACAGGGTGTTAACCATGTTTCGGGACAGCCCTAGCAGTTATAGATAAAGTTCCTATGCATTTGGTATGTGATTTCTTTATATTTGTTAGATCTGTCTGCAAAGACAATAGCATCAGGATCCTTGCCTTAAAGCAATACAGACATTTCAGGAATGCACCATGAACATCAGGTTGCTTGAAAAAGTATAAATGACATTGCGTCTCTTTACCGACCTTGTAGATAAAGGGGTTCTTGTATATACCTATGTAGGACATTTTGTATGTTTTGTGTGTGTTTCTCTCTACTAACCACATGTGTGCGCATCCCCTCATTCCCATGTATGTGTTTAAATGACTGTAGTATCTTCAGGAGCTATGACAATGATTATAATTTCTCCTTTAGCAAAACAAATTCTTGCTTATCTCCTCCAGTGAGGGTTTCTGGTGTATTCCCTTCACCCAGCTGTGTGTTCAGACCACAACGTCAGGTTTTCCTCCATGTTTCACTCCCTTGTTGCTTTTGCTTTGTGCAGTCTCTGTTAGCTTACTGCTTAGGATGTCTGTCTCACAGTAGTTTTATGTCTTCCCACAGTTCTCTTTCACAAGCTCATGTTTGCAGTCCTCCCAGATTTCAGCTTTTCCATGGGAGCTGCACCGATTGGAGAATGGAAGTGTTTGATGCTGATACCCTTTTGTTCTACGTGAACATCCTCTGTAATCTACTTGAGCAGGCTTTAGGGAATACACAGCTTTGCTTTTGTACTTGAAACTGGGCTGCGTGAATATGCTAATAAACTGTACATATGAGTTTGGGAATCTCATTCCTATTGTGTAGACCGTTCTGCTGCATTTCCGATGGGCACATACTTGGCCATTCAGGCATGCTTTCATGTGTGCACATGGTGTGGCAAATCTACATAACCAAATATTGAACAGTATAACACTCCCTGTATAATCATTCATTAATTTTATTAAAGGTGAGCTGAGACTGGAATGAGGATTAATTAGAAAAAGTAAAAAGCATAATTAGTAACATACTTTCCTCTCACAGCTTTCTTTTTCTCTGGATTCTTTTTCCTGGTGCCCTGATTATTTCCCATCTTTTAAAATTCACTTTAATTTCAATTTAACTCTCCCTAGGCATGCAAACTTGACAAGTGTTGTGTTTTTTTTTTTTTCTTCCTAATGATTGATTGACAGCAGTTTCGAAACTGTCACACTGCTAATTAAAACCTTGAATATGTGTCTTTATGAAGCCTGAAACACTCTGCACTGCTGCAAAATCCTGGATCTTGTGTTTTGAATGAGTTTTTTTTAACAGCTAATATGGAATCATTATAACTTGCCTTTCCTCAGGCTTGATAACCCACTCTCTCCTTTGCACTTTAGTTATCACTGAATTTAGAGCTTATGTTGACCACATGAGAAAGAGAAGCCCTCCCAGGCAATGACACCTGCTCTGTCTAGCCAATGTCATTTTACACTTAGCCTTTTCCACTTGGCAGAGTTGGCCAGAGTTGGCCATTACCTAAGTGCCGCACAGTTTGACTCACAGTCCTGTGGAGACCTGGGGAACTCATGTTAGGGATACAGTCATATTTTACCATCTCTGGACTGACTGACTCTACCGGAACTATGTTGTCAGAAATCTTCTTCCTTACATGCAAAAAAAGAATATCGACAGCATGAGTCATTGATTGCTATATGCACTGGACTTGGGTCCTGCTTTTGAGCCCGCAAGCTTTCTGGAGACCAGAGTATTCCCGTAACCTTAAGAAAGGTAGAGCTGGAGGCTACGGCAAGTATCTGCCATTAGGCCACAATTGTGAAGGCAAGGTAGAATAACAGGCCTTGCGTTGAGTGGGAATATGTCTTCCTTCCTCTCTCTATCCATTTATTAGTCAGTTTTCCAGTAAAGCAAAGAAAATTATCTTCTCTTCTCTCTGGCGACCAATGACAGAACCCGAGGGAATGGCAGGAAGACGTGCTATGGCAGGTTCAGGTTGGACATGAGGAAAAGGTTCTTCCCCCAGAGGGTGTTGGAGCACTGGAACAGGCTCCCCAGGGAGGTGTCACGGCCCCAAGCCTGACAGTGTTCAAGAAGAGACTGGACAAGGCCTCAGACACATGGTGTGACCTGTGGGGTTGTCACATGCAGGGACAGGAGCTGAACTCGATGATCCTTGTGGGTCCTTTCCAACTCAGGACATTCTATGATTCTGCAATCGTATGGAGGCAGGGTGAGGATTCTGCATCACTTCCTTTACAGCAACCAGTAGAAATTATTAACTGTGCAAAGCTGTGTGAGGAGAAATCCTGTGGCAAGCATACTACCAATCCTGCTCAGAAAGTCCAGAGAGAGGCCTTGCTGCTTCACATGGTCACAACAGCACTGTGGGTCGTCTTTGCAAGTACATTTCATTTCATACAATAACATTTAGTGTGACAATATTGATTCTGTGAATAAATCTAATTAAACTGGCCTGCCTACTTCATGTTTTAAGAATCTAGTGAAATATGTTGCACAGAAGCATTAGATTAAGTAATCCTTATTGTGAAGTTGTGGTTCTTTTGGTTTTGGCTTGTTTTTTTTTTTTTTTAAATTGTCTATCTGAATCCAGACAGATGATATGTTTGGATTTTCTGTAGTCTTACACAACAGTTAAATGTTGACTCATTTTTTCTTTCTGTTTCTTGTTGATGTTCTGAAAGATTGCTGTATTTAAATAATTTTTTACTTTTTGATACAGATTGACCAAAACCAGAAAATATTACCCTTATTTAGTGGAAGTATTATTGTACTAAATTGTGTGACAATTGAAAGTTTAACATTGTCTGTTTTCAGTTAAGTTGATCCTGCTACAGGTGGTAACTCTTGCAGAAACAAAATCAAAATTTAAACAGTTCGGCTAAAAGTTCTTTCCTCTCAGATGCTCAACTTCTGGTTCCTTAACTTTAGTAGTCTTGTAATTGTTAGTTCTCCCAGCCACCATGCTGCTTAGGCCCTGATTTCCCTATTCTAAATGTACAGCAAATCAGCAGGGTCACCTGCTGGAGAGGTTCTGGCTTTTCAGTGCCTGAGACCTTTCTGAAGGTGATGCACTCAATGTCAGACTTGGCCACCTCATCCGTGGGCCTGAGTATTCAGTGTAAATGTCTTAGTGTGACTGCTTTTGCTCTCTGTCTGAATGGCTGTGTTTTCATCCTCATCGTCTTCCTCTGCTGAATCAGAGGTCAGCAAGGCCATCCAGAGGGGAGGACAGAAAAACAGGATAGTGACAAAGTTAGCAGACCTCAGTATGAATGGATTGGTGAAGGGTGATTTCGAAAGATCTCAGCTACTGTAAAACCAGCCACTAAAAAATCCAACATCTCCTCCAGCTGATGATAAGGATGATCTGACTTCCTACTTCTCCATCCCCCACTCCATGTACACTCTTCCTATGTATTTAAACTGTATATATTTCTTAAGTTGCTGCCAGCATCACTCCTCTGTCACAGTAATTTTCATGGGAAAAATTGCTATCCATCAATTTGTGAGCTGTTGGATTTTTAGGAATACATCATAAGCATATCAGGGTATAGAGAAGAGAGGTGAAAATGCATTTAGCTATGGAGGGGAAAAAGTAGGTGTCAATGATACAATTTTCCCTTCCCTGTGCAAAAACATTCCTGGCAAAATTATTATAAGGAGCTAACACAGTTATTCTTAAGCAGCGGCTTTTGCCATATATTTTCAATCTTGTATATAGTGGCTATTGCTTACAGTTCTGATTTTAATATGAACATTTGCACAAGAAATTCTGTCTGTTGATAGTAACTGCCTGCTGTGTCGGTGATTGTGACTAATTGCAGACAGGAGATATCCATAGGTCCATCCCCAGTCAAAAGCTGCTCATTTGGGTCTCCTCTGCTAATAGGAGTGGAGAGGATAATCAGATTTTGACTCCTTTTTACCTCAAAGGAACCTTTATCAGTCCCTGAACACTCTGCACTTTTTCAAATAGAAAAATTACAACCGCTTAAATATAAAAAATATGAATTAACTTTCCCCACTTTTAAATTATTGCTAGTACTTCTTATAAAAATGCTCTGATTAAGAAGCGCTAGGTTCTGTGTAGTGTAATATAAATATTCTTGCCTGTAAATGCTTATAAGGTAATTTTACGACAAGCACAATAAATTATAACCAGCTAAATACAGGATGGGAAGGTGGTAAGACAGCATAATGATCTTGTTTTGCATGAAAAGCAATAATCTTAGTTGATCACACTCTGAGACAGACTATAGTTCAAAAAAAGGAATAAAGAGTGTTAAATAAGACAGAAGATGGTAATTTATTTTTTCTGAGCAGGACTTTCTTATCAGCATGCAGACACTGGAGGCTCCCTTCTTCTCTTGATGGGTATCAGAGTGCAAAAGGTCTAGCTGATAAAATTCTTTAATGATCTAAAGGTAACTTTGGGAAGTAAAGGATATCAGATATTGGAGGCTGAACGAACTATTGCTCTCTGTATAGTAGCAGTGGTTTATCTCTCATACAGTGATAAAAGTGAGCAAAGTTTGAGGCAGGATGACTGTTTATTTGGGTTTGTAAACCTGGATTTAAACAGCAGGTGGAATGGTGAGAATAGTGCAGTGGGAACCAGCATGGTTTTCATCTTTCCTCAATTAATTTGTTTCTGTTAGTGTTCGTGGACCAAAAAAAAAAAAAATCCTGACATTGTTATTAATCATATTTGTTATTTCAGTGATTAAGGATCAGCCAAGTATTGATCCCCATTTTACTAAGCTATGTACAAACACAGAGTTGGCAATCTAAACAGACAAGTTGCAAAGAATACAGAGCGTAACTGGAGTATACTGGTCGTAGCCCACCCTATCTTGTCAGTCCCACAATTAATTTTAGTAGGAGATGAATCATTCAAAAAGAAAAGCAAAAGGAAGTTGGTTAGGGAGTAATGGAAGGGCAGTAAAATGAAAAATGAGGAAAAAGCTAAGCATCTGTCAGTCATAGAGCTGCTTACAAAGAAATAACTGCATTATTATTAAGAGACGATCAGCTATTGTGAAGTCACCTCTTTCCTCCAGCACAGAAAATTGTAGTCTCATGATTGACGTTACATCTTTGTTCAGAACCTCATTCAAACATACTTTTACTGAGAGCAACATACTTTTTGTGTTGCCAGCAAGCAAGCAACTTGATTTTGCCCGTTTTTACAACATCACGTGGTAACCTCCAGAACAGTTGAAGGGAACTTGAGGCTGAGCACAGCTTTTCAGCTCCTCTCCACCCTGTTCATGTTTCCTGTATCAACACAAGCCGATTTATAATTTTCCAGATCAGTTCTTTTGTATTGCTGACCCTATTCTGTCCCTTCAGACTAGAGCACACTAGAGCACTTCTACAAAGTCTTCTTAGGTCCTGGTGTGGCCACGAACTGCATGTGGTTGCAGGGCCTTGTACTCTTCAGTTCTTGTGGAAGCGTCACTACTCCTGTATGTAGCCACCTTCTTGGGAACCCTCTGCCCAAGCGGTCCTGCGTGACGTGGAGCCCCACATCACTTACTGCTGGAAGAAGAGGAAATCCTTAACACCCCAGGGGCTTTCAGACACGTCCCATTGTTTGCACTGGTTTTCTAGTACCATTCCTCCGTTAATGCACTGGAACAGTTTGCCTGGACAGGTTGTGAAATACTCATCCTCAGAGAGCTGCAAAATGTGATCGGACAAGGCCTTGGGCAATCTAGTCTAGCTTTGATGTTAAGCATGCCTTGAGCCATATGTTCGACTGGATGGCCTCCCATGGCCCCTTCATACCTAAATTAGTCTGTGACGACCCAAATTACTCTGACTGTAGGCCAGTAAAATCTCTGGGCAAAAATTTTACTTTGTTCATCTTTTAAGTATTTAAGGAGGGATGGAAAAATGAGGCCTGAGCTGCCTCCAAGTGATAGCACAGATCTTCCAAAGCTGCATTTGAAGCAACTGTGACTGCTCCAAAAAGCTTGTCACTAATGTCAGAGGCTTTTTTATTTAGTTTTCTTTTGTGGATTTACTTTTTCTTGTCCATGGAGTTTAAAACAGCTGATGCACTATTCTTCATTATAGGTGACATTTTATTTACGGACTTTGGTGGATTAAAGTAGTTCTCTACACGCCTTAAGTTTACATGATCTATTTCACAGGACTTTTACTAACCGCTTCTATATGTCTCATTCAGAGTTTCAGGAAAATGGTTTTTGATATTTAGAGTTCTAAACTTCTAGCTACCAACAAGTAGTCTTTTGGCACAAAGCCAACAGATCATCTGGCAATGTATATATATTTACAAAAAAACTTATCTTAATTCTTTCCTTTCCTGACATAAAGAACTTTTGTGTTTTTAATGCAAATAGCTTCAGGTTCATTCACAATGCAGCAGAATTTGATCAATTAATCAAAACTCTTCTCAATATTAGCCTGTTTGTGCCTTTCAAACCTGACTTTCTAGTGTAATTATAAAGTACTTGAGAATATATTTTATGCATGCAAGTGGTTAGCTGTTTTTTTCAGGAAATGTAGACTGGACACAGCATTACATTTTTTCTGTCCTTATTCAAGCAGAAGAGAACAAGACCTATGAACCACTGATCAGGTAAACACAATGATATATATATATATATATATATGGAGGCATATAATACAGATGACATATGCATGTCCATGTGCATCCAGTCTCCTTTTAGTGTGCCATGTTCAGTCTTCTTGAAAGAGTAATTTCCTCAAGAGTGCTTGGTTTTGTCCCTGAATATGTAATACTTAAGCAGTGAGATAGATCCAAATTCCACTGAAGTCAATGAAACAGTCTGGCCAGCTTCAATGGTCTTTCATTCTAGGTTCTGGTGATGTGTTGACAATAACTCAAATGCCTGTTTCCTGTTCAGTGATGTTATTTTTTTATAAAATAGGTGCAACTTAAGTGTTTCTTTTATTGAATGGCCACTCCTAGGTGGAGCTGTATGAAATATGAGATTCTATAAGCAAAATAATTATGAGGTACAAAATAGATACTAGTTTTGGCTGAACTCTTTGTTAGGCTCCTCTGCGAATTCCCTAATTTATTGGTACTTATTGGCACCTGAAAGCTGAAAAAAAGTAATTAAAATTTTCTGTTTCTTTAAAAATCATGTAATATACAAGTATTATGTATTTCACATTTCTCAGTAAAGAATTTTCCGAACATACACTAAAAAAAATATCTTGTGTGAGTAAGATCAAATTATTTTCTTGAATGAGCTGAAGGATCAAACATATGTGAAATTAGCTACAAAAATGAGAGAATAGCAACTTCAGCAAATGCCGTCCATTGCTTCCTGTTAAGGTCTCCATTACAGGAATGCTGCTTTTTTTTTTCTGGGATCTTTCCCTTTTAGCTTTTGATGCAAAATCAGGCTGTTGATATAGCAGAGTGAGTGGTGGAATAATTCTAGAGGCCAAGCCTCAATGAAGAAGGGCAGCATGTGTGGTTCAAATTTGCTAGAGAGGTTTATGAAGAGAGGGGAATGGCGTGCTGGATTTCTTTGCAGAGCTACAAGGTTCCTGGGCTTCTCCTTCCTGAGGAGACACTGCGTCATGCAAAAGGTTTTGTTTAAAAGCACTGACAAGTACCAGATTTTTCTTTATGAAAAATTAATAATGATAAGACAGGAAGTTTCAAAGTTAGGTGTCTAATTTTATATTTGACCACCTAAGTGAGTGAAATTAGTTTTATTTATGTCAAACAAGTAGAATATTTGAGCAGAATTTGGCTTCAAGTACACTTCTTAAAACAGTTAATTTTATTTCATGTTAGTGTACTAGGCACTAAATAATTATACATTACTGATCTGTGCAGCCAGTCTTCAAAACTGCTATTAATAAAGAGATGCAATATTTGAAGAGAGAGTAGTTTTGCTCTTTTTAGTAAACCAGAAGTAAATTGTGAATTTGCTTTCTTGTCATGTCCAACCTTTAATAGGTTATTGTATGTTTCAAGTTCTTGAGGTTTTGGATAAGGTAAGAAAAAATATAGGTGTCACTTTTGGAGTATACAGTAGGTAGTTTACTTTGTAAAAAGCCAATAACTCAGCTTTTTTCTTCTCCCTCCAAAATATAGGTGACAGGTTATTTATAAAAACACACCTTAGGTGACTAAATTGAACCTCAGATTTTTATATTCCTTTAAGTGTCATTTTTTCCCTAAAGGCTGTTATCAAAATAATCTAAATCATTTTATTTATATTAATCAAAGAATTACAGCACTTAAATTTGTAGTTGTCGCTCACATAGTTTGTGCCTAAAGCATTTTGAAATTGTTTTGTGTGGTCTTTTCAATCACTGTGGTTTTTTATTTTTTTTTTTCTTAAGACATTGTCAACATGCACAAAGAATGGGATCACAATTGTAATGAATTTCAGTCCTTTGGGACTTTGAAGGTGAGGTCTAATCTGATCTCCAAGTGTTTTAAATAAACTAATCATTGTTTCAGGAATTCTAACATTGACCACAGTCAACAACTACTCAGTCATGGACTATCTTTTCCAGCCAACTGAATAGTAACAAAAGCAAGAGTTTCTTACTCGGTTCAACAAAACCTAATGAACTCTGTAAATGAACATCTTTAAGAAGTAGTTTCTAGTTTTCATATTAAAAGTTCAAACACAGTTAACACCTGATCATTACTTTGGGAATTTTGTATTACAGCAAAATTCCTAAATCAGCACCTGCATTATGACTTTATATTAGATTAGATCATTCATGTTATTATTACTAGGAATTATTTGTTCATGTCATAGAAACTTGGGAAAACAAAGCATTGCTCTACTAGAGAACATATGAGTTTCTTGAAATAAGTATTTTTGTCTATAAATAACAGGGACTGAGGAAAAAGATAAATGGTTCAATGACTGAAAGAATAGATGCATTTGATTATTGGACAGTCATGCATAAAATAAATGTGAAAATAATATCTCTAATACAGGCTAATGTAAACAGTTTAGTAATTTTAAGTAGGCTCATAAATTAGCTGGACATTGTTGAGGTCTAACATATTTATCTTTGACTCTGTATATCTTCTTATTAAGCTCAAATTCATCGAACAATTAATCTAAAGACCTATGGGATAAATAAATATAAAATTTAGCACAGCCTCTTGGATATGTACTTTCTGGGTTGATATAGACATTTTTTATTACCTCTGAGTGAATTTATGAATTAAATTGTAAAGGAAAAAAGGGAGGAATATGAATTATTATGTATTAATAGAATCTTATTTCAGGTCCCTTATAAAAAGTCTGTTACACAGTTTCACAGTTAGCTTAGCTTACTGTAGTTAAGACAGTTAGCAGAGACATAATTCATAATAGAAATAGTAATTAGTAATGATTAGCACTTAGTGTGGTGTGGTTTTGAGCAAATAAATATATATAAATTATCCATTGAAGCTGGCCACCAATTTGTAGTTACATTCAGGGTGCTTATCTGTGACATTTAATCTCCTTAAGTTGCACTGAGTTCATTTAAAAATTAATTGGGCAATAAAATCAACAGTGGTAGGAAAAAGCCCATGGAGGAATTATGTTTGGATTTGGACAAGTACACTGAAAGAAATAAAAATATAAATGAAGGAAATAAATGTATTCTTTTTTTCTTCATTTTATTCAAAGAACAGCCAGAACTCTTGGGTAATTTCCTCCACCTTTTTGACAGCCCTGACAGAAGTGAATGTTGTGGTTTGATGCATTTTTTTTTTTTTTTTAATCAGAGGACAGCAACTAAGAATTTCACCCATGACAGCCAAAGAGTCAGAACAAGACAAGAAAGGTAAATTTCCTCTGGTTACTTTTATAAAGTTACATGCAAGTCTTCAAATACTGGAAACCTTTATTTATTTTATGATTTTCCAACTCTTTTGTTGATGATGCAAGAAAATTGTAGATTAGAACAATGAAAAATAAATTTCTTGGATAACTTGCACATGTCTTTTACTTCTGAGAATGATGAGATATTGAAGCTACTTGTTTAAGTACCTTCTTTTAATACCTTGTTTAAATTGCTAAGTTTGGAAGCCTTTTGTATATTACTGAAGAGGTGGGGCAGTTCCATTCTCAACTCTGACTCTGAGACAAATCACAATCCAAATATTAATAGTGGCAACTTAGTTATTTTATATTAATTAATTATATTATATTATTTATATATATGAAGTATATTATATTAATAGTAGCAACAAGTTATTCTTATTTTTTTATTTGTTATTTCTTCTTGTTTTAGTAGCTCATTTGAATTTGTTTAACTAAGTGATCTTGCTTTTTTTTTCTCAATTTCTATATTTTGTTTCTTTAATGATGCCTTTGATATCTTTGCATGCTATAGCAGGGAGAGAGAAAGTGAGAAAGAAAGAAAATGTGCAAGTGAATGTATGCACTGAGGAAGAAAACTGAATCTGGCATACAGTTGAATTAACTGTATTTAGTAGGCGGCTTGCATCATGTTATCCTCTTCCCACACACAACCCTGGACTGCTCTAGTGTATTTTAAGGAAGATATCTGAAATTGCACAAAGAATTGAAAGATCAATAAGCTAGTTTAGTTGCTCAAGCAGTAAAAATCAATTTTGTGGTGTCTTGTTTTCTAAGCAAAGTTTGTGGAATTACACTGTAATTATGGACAAAGTATGCAAAAAAATTAACCTCCCTGAAGGAATGAAAATATGCAATTATTTGTTTTTTCTTTAATGGTCAGTACAAAATTCCATTCTTAAACGACATTTTCACATGGACAAAAAAGATTATCACTTAGTACAGTTACCTACCCAGTAAATAAAATAGTTAATTTTCTTCCAATATATATTTTATTTCCATTATTATATTATGCATATGTAATAATATGTATTCATCTTCACCCTTTGTGTGTAAAAAAGGAAAAAAAAGTTGTGTTTTTGATTTCAGTATTTATTCTGATTTGAGATGATAGAATCATTTGAGTTGGAAGAGACCTTCAAGATCCTCAAGGCAAACCATAAAGCCAACACTGGCAAGTCCACCAAAGAAAGACAGACCTTTCCAGTCATGAGTGGAACAGATACACTAAAGGGGGCAGCGGCCAGTTCATGCTGATTTTTTTTTCAGTAACTTAAGAATGTATCCATACCAACAGTGTCTAAAGAGAATGCATGGTCACACGAAAAGTCTGAATCTCAGGTCTGTTGAGTTTGGTGAGAGACTCTCCAGTGACTAGGATTCAGTAAACAATGACTACAGTGAGATTTGCATCAGGTGCTGTATTTTTATATTTCGAATCCATTGCACTCTAAAAGCAATGCAGAGGAAGGTTAATCGTGCCTCACACAGTCCAAGCATGCATCACACCTATTGGTGAATGTGGAATAACAGCTGCTAAGTGACCAGTCTGGGTTCGAAGGATTCTGGATATCTTCATGGCAGACAGATGTCAAAACTTGTATCACTTATAGGATCACCTTAGCGTAGACTACCTAGGAGATACAGGTGCTAGTCCTTAGGCTGTATATATAAAAGGTTTGCTCAGCATTTCCAAGAAGGAGATGCTATACCTCTTCCTAGGATTGTTTTACAGAATTGTCTTGTGAGAGGTGGGGTCAAACACTTGGCCCACCCAGGAAGAGGAAAGCCTGACTGTTCTTACCTCTCTGACAGGAAAACACTGCTAGTAAAAAGTCATATATTGCATATACAGCACTATCACCATCACTGTCTAACTATTATGGTTTGTGTGGAGTCTGAGAATGTAAAAACAATTAAAGTGAACCATACGCATAAGATAGGCAGAGAGGCACTGAGTTTGAAATTCTGGCTGATGTGTGAAGGAGATGGGTAGTGATCTTCACGGCTGGTTGCAAAAAATTACAGAACAGCATCAACATCACTGAAACCCTGAGGGACTTCTGTATCTTCAGATTTGGCAACGAAAAGGGGAGGGGACAGGTAAATTTAATATCTGAATTTTAGAGTACACAATGGCGCTGAGAGTATTGAAAGCTAACTCAAAGCTGATGTGGATGAGGAAGTTCCCTCCTCCCATACGGACAGTACTGCAGGTACCGTGTACCGTGTCCTACAACCACGGGGTCAGAGACTCCAGGCTCTTCATCAAGCTCAGTCTTTCTCCCTGTCACACTTGCGTTGCTGCTGCAAGGGCCAGGGAAAAGCCGTGGCCCTGTCTGGGGGATGCAACTGGGAATAGGAGGGTCTAAGCCCTCTGTTTCTCTCATCTAATGTTTTGTTTTGCTTTTTTTTCTCCTGAGAAACTTCTATTCATATAACCTGATGGAAGAAAAAGTGTGACGGTGGGTAAGATTCATAGTTCTAGGCGAACATTTCACATATTTAAAGAAGTGAACAAATTGTGGTCATCAAAATGTTTTAAAAGTCTTAGTAGGTTTGTTGCTTGTGTTTTTAGAACTTAGTTTACTTTAACTCCAAAAGGATTTTAACAGAATGAAAGTTTCACAAGTAGCATTTCTTAGCATGTACAATTTAAGTGGCCTGCTCAAGCCAATGCATCAATGAAAAACAAAAGCCAAGCTTGCCTTTTAGAGTTTTTAAACAGAAAGACTTATTTTGATTGTAACAAAAACACCCATAAATCTATGCACATATATATTGATCTTTCCTTCCTCTTAAAAATGACTCTGTCCCAGTAAGTTGGCATATTTCATAAACAAACCAACAAATTATCGATCCATCATATACTCTAAACATCCTGTGAAGAATCTAGGTTGCTTTTAAGTTCATGCTGTACCTGAGGGAATGAGAAACTCCAAAATGAAAAATAGATATTTAAAAAGAAGCACAAATAATAGAAGATGTATAGTTACTTTTACTTCTGCTTAGCCTTTCATTGTAATTCACTCTCTGTTCATCGAAACTATTCTTTATGAGCTAATAGGTAGTGTAAGGTGGTAATGTGATTGTTTGTGGTGGCTATTAGTTATTAGTTATTAAAATAGTTATATATCCCTGTAGATACCCCCATTACTTTTTGGCAAATTCTGTGGCAGTGCATATTTTCTTGAGCAGGAATCATACAAAATTAAAACAGCCTAGGATCTTGTTGCTGAAAGCAATGTTATATTCAGTTTGGATTAGAAAGATTCTAGTCACCTGTCCTTTTGAATGGAAATGAAGTAGATTGCATACGTTTATTAGTACTAAGTTAGTGAACAATGCTGTGAAATGTTAAAGTCAGGTAGCTTTTCAGTTATTCAACCGATCTTCCCTACATTGTTTTGAAGAGCTGACATGACACACAGAATCACCAGGAGTTTAACCATGAATGACTATCCAGGGAGGGGTGGCAGTAGGCAAATATTGCCTTTCAGAAAGGAGAGAGAATTAATGATATAAGTTAGTGGTAAAATAAGCCATTGTTAGCAGCTATTTATTCAGTCACTGATCCATTGACCAAAAAGGTGCAATTCTTATCCATTAAAGCGTAGTAGCAGGGCTGCAGAAACTAGGACTATTTTTGCAAAACATCTGCGTTGAAGCAGCTGAAATTCCTCTACTAAGGCAAATATCAGGCACAAAAAAAAAAAAAAAAGCTTGGATACACCTTGATGCAAAAGTGTGGTCTGAAAAAGACTTCCCTTAGCAGTTGTCTAATACTGGAGTTGCTTTCCAGTTTGACCTGGAAGTTCCTCATGTTCCTGCTCTTCTTCTTTTGCCCTTGTGCTTTGGTACTTCCTCTCACCTGCACAGATAGAGACCTTCCTCTGATGAGGCTGGAAACAGTAACTCTATGAGCAGTACTTAAATCCCCTGTTCGATCTTTACCAGTAAGCATGCTATAAACTCACCTATACACACTCACAGGGCTGGGCGTGAATCACTTGTTCCTATCTACACAACGCACAGCTTGTGTAAGAAGAGTAGAAAGTGCATGCAGTTACTTTCTGCCCCCTATTCCTTTAATTTCTTGTTTGTGTCAAACAAGCAATGCCTTACTTTTAAGGCTTTTATTTTGTCTGTTATGTGAATAAGAGGAAGGCTGAAAAGATCAATCAAACCTCTGCAGAACAATGCAGGAGCTGTTTAAAGATGTTTTCAACTGCAAGTGTAAAGAAACCTTAAGTTATGCTAACCACAAAAATTAAAACCAAAACAAAACAGAACCCAGAAAAATAAAAGCTTCTTTGCACTGATCTAACAGCACACTGAACTACCTGAAATATGAATCGTGGAGCTGATTCATGAGAATGTAGTTGTTATAATAAATGTTTTTTCCCATCTCTTGCATCACAGTTGGGTAGAGCTGTGCAAGGAAGATGCCTTTGTGACTAACGGCAATGTGAAATGCTATTGTTTACTGTTTGTGTGCCCTCTGTATTTTATTGCAAAGATGAGTAAGCATTATGAGTAGGGGAAAGCTGGTTCTTCTGATTGTACTTTTAGGGATCAAGGGCCTTACTAGAGTTTTCTGAATTGTCATTTGACTTTGCCAGCCTGTATACTGAAGGAAATCTCCAGCCTTTCTGGAGCCTCACTCTATTGTGCTGCTGCTCAGAGTGTTGTAGACAGGAGTTTTTGAGCTTTGATGTGGAACTGGGAAAAGAAATTGGCTTTTTCTGGGCTTAGAGTAAGGCCCAGCTGAAGTTTTCAGAGAACTATGGTGAAAAACTTCCTTTAAGCTGGATATAGACCCATTTATTGAGGCAACATGAGGAGAGAAGCATAAAGCTTTCCCTCCACATGTCTGAGTGAGAAAAAAAAATCTCTGCACAACAAACAGGGAGAAGTATTATTAGTATTCACTCCATCAGGAGTGATATCAGGATGACTCAGACTGAGAACTGAGCTGCTGCTCTGAAGACTGCTTTGTATTCTCAGCCCACCTGGCCTAAGATCAAGGCTTCCCAAACATGAATACTTTACAGTCATAGGCTTAACATACTATATATTTGCACTGACTTTTTAAAAAAAAGGATCTTAAGAAATAATGTGAAGCTATGAATACTACTACCATTGAAATTAAAAAAGAAACATTCGAAATGTATTTGTAGAGAAGTTGTTGCATACTCAACGTGCTGAGTATCTAAAGGTGATTATGTTATATTTATTTATCATGAGCTATCTTATTTATATTTTTCATATTGGTTTTTGGGCACAATACTTGGAATGATTAGCTCAGTACACCACGCACTGTGTGATAATGATATGAAGCTGAGGCTAAGTATTATTTAGGTGTTTTGATTTGGTAAATATGAGTGTCTTCCTTCAAAAGCAAAAGGAGACTTCATTGAGCGAAGAAAGCTTGAAGGCTGCAGATACTTCAAAATATAGAAACACCAAATGTTTCTGATAATTGTTCTGTATGATATGGTCAGAAGGTACCTATATTTTACTTGATTATTTTTGAGGAGAAATGAATGTTGCATTTTCCAGAAAGATCAACAAAGTATCTTCCATAGTAATAACTGTGACAAAGTTTACAATGATGGAGAAATAGTTACATATTTCTTCATGAAAGACTGTCAGATGCAAAAAATTACAAACATAAATCATAAGTCAATTTAGCTAAGAACACAATGATTTAAACAGTGTTGCTACCAAGAAAATTGTAAGACATATGCTGCCAATCACTCCTACAGAGAATCTATGTATAAGTACAGTTTAGTGAGGGTTACAAAGCTGTGTTTAAGAAGGAGAAAAATTTGTGTATTGTCAATAAAATGCCTGTTCCTCTTTCAGATGAGGAAACAATTATTAACTTGGCTGAAATGTGAACATTTCTCTATTGCTACAAATACTTCAAAACAATTGAATTATGTAATGTTTCCAACAATACGTAAGAATAATCCACCCATCCATATTTGATGATTCAATAAGTCTAAGTGAATTAGAGGTTTTTTTGGCAGTTTTTCATTATTTAGTGCCTACTATGCTACTGTTAATTTGGAGAGGAGAACAGTTTATGATAAATAATGAAAAATATTTCCTTCTAGCTAATTACTTAGCTCATATACTGCATAATGCAACAATGTATACGACAGATTAGTCATCATTTCATCATGTACAAAACAGAACATAAGTTTTCAATTACAGTGTATAGCAATGAGTTTTCTAGTTGCTGGGAATACTTAATTTCCCTAACTATAAATGTATGGAAGTGTTGAGCTATACCACCCTAAGATTATCTTTATGAGATTGAAAGATCCTTGATTATTTCCCAGCTATTAAAAGTTAGATATCAAATGCCAGAGGAGACTGAGATTTTTCAGTTCTCTGACAATGAAGGAATGAGAATGATGGATTCACATATGGTACCTGAATATTAGTCATTTATTTTTCAGAGTATGTTAAAAGATAAGTCAGGAAAAATGTAAAATGTCTCCACTTAATGATATACAATTGCTCTCAAACATCTGACTTCACTTTTTGATTTGGCAAACAAAACAACCCTTCACTGATCCAGTCACCTTCTGAAAAAAATGTCAAGTATTCTTGAAGGCTTAGTAATGAAAAAGATGGGATATAGAGTGTTTGTCAGGAATATTGTAGTGAGCTGCTCAGTAGAGCATGCATACAGCTTCAGAAGTGTTGTGTTAGGGAACAACATTTCCATCTTCAAATCCTGAGTATCTTAATTACTTAACACCTGTGGAATTTGTGTTCACTCTAATACAACAGTAAGAATAATATTTTCTTGAGTAAACAGGCTTGCTAAAAATACAGAAATCTGATAAACATGGATTCTGTAGAGACTGTTTAAATTTAAATTTTATTTCACTTATACATGACAAAAGTTTTACGAATTGATTTACAGTGCCTATTTGCATAGAACTGTATTAAGCAGATATCATTTAAAATTTAAGCCTACAATACTGAATTGTATGTCTGAAGTAAAAGAAAATGAGCGTGTGCTCACTGGCACACATACATATCTATATGAAAAACACATTAAACTAGGTGGTGTTCCCTTAAATATTTATTGAAACAAACTTTTCAAGGAGAAGTAATTGTTTTCCTCTTTGGAGTCTCTTGATCAGACACTTTTGGGGGGCATGAGAAGTAGGTGTTTTAATCTCTTTAAGTTGCAGAGGTCTCAGAGTCCATTCTGCTGCTTCTTGGGTGCATGCTGCAATTTACCGCTGAAGAGTCTTTGACTTCTGCAAGACCTGAGGAAGCCTTTCTGACACCCTTGGCAACTTAACAGCTCAACACACAACCCTTGTTTTCCCAGGTCTGGTGTCCCACTCAGCACAACCCCATGCTTGCCGTGTGCTCATTTCTCTCTCCTTCTGAAACACGGTCCCACAAGGAAGTTCTACTTCTTCATGGCTTCCTGCACATCTGCGGCTTCCTCAGATAGCTGGTGTTGTCCCATCTCCTCCCACACATGGCATCATATGGAATAGCCAAGGCACCACGAATGATAGCTGTGTGTTGACATATCTTACTAGGGTGAGAGAGGGAAAATGGAGATGGGGCAGGGTGAGGGGTCCAGGCCAGACCTGGCTTCCTATCTGATTGATCCCAATAACTGTTTCTTCCTAAAACAGAAGTCACATGCCTTACAGCTTATGGAACTGTGAATAAATCTGTGAACAGAAGATTCTTCTTGTATAGACAGAGTACTTTTTCTGAGTAATGTCTGCCCTGGCATTTTAAAACTAACTTTCAGATGTCTCAAATAGATATGCCAAAGTCACTATAGAGAAGCTATACCCCATGTGAGTTTCTGCCCCACGAGTAGGAAAATATATGCATAATGCCTAAATTTTGAGAGTCAAAGCTACAGTTGCATTTCTGGATGGATGTAAAATCTCTACCTCTGCTTTGGGCTATGCCTCAAAAATATAATTTTACTTACTAGTGGCGTCTTTTGTTAATTAGAAGTTCCAAAATACTGGGTTGGACTGAAACTTCTGGAAAATTTAGATCTTGATTTTGACCTAAGTTTAGATTTACTGACATTTCCTTTCCATACGTTTTTATGGTACAGAGATACTTCCCTCCCCAAAACCACCTTCTGTTTTGTCTAAACATTACACCAGTGAAAAAAAAGCTCAGAAATTACTAGAAGAACGAACAGTTTGCCAAATGTGTGTATCTGAAATTCCCTGGGTGGTTTTAAAAAATGTTACTCTTTCTTTGTACAACATCTTGTAGCTTTGTCCACTATTCTAAGCTCTTATTTAAAATCCTGTCTAAGCTGATCTCTGTAACTGTGCATGAAATGTAACACACATCATGATTGCTTGCAGTGTCATCTTGCTGCTCACATATGAATTCTCAGCCACCCGTTGATACAGAAGACTCAGTGGCCACCTTTTATCACGTTTCCCCATTGCTCCATTCCTTAGAAACCCTTTTCCTAAAATAGTCTTTAGAGCTTTACTGATGTGCACTTGGCGTGTCTCTTGAATATTTGCCAACCAGTCTTCTTCCTATTATTGCTGCCAACAACAAGACTTTCAGGACCAGACTTATCTTAAATCCTGTAGCTTTTACCTCCCCCTTCTCTTTTGTTTTAGTGGGTATTTTGTCCCCCTGAAGCATCCATTCAGAATTTGATCTCCCAGTGGTTAATCTCGTTAAAGATAATCCCATGTACTGAAAATCCTTCCAACAGGATAATCTTGTGAACAACTTCCCTCTGCTGCCTTCTCACTGTTCTTTCAGGGGTGAATCATTTTGATCTGCTAAATAAATGAATCTCACCTCTGTATACATAGTTTTCCTCTAAGACTGCTTGGTTGGTATGGAAGAACCAGCCTCATGTTTTGCATCCAGTCTAATTTCTTTATTAGGTGACAGAGAGCCAGGCTGATGTTTTGGTCACCACTGACATATATAAAAGAACTACAAGATGGAAAACTAAATTCATACTCAAAGACTGATTACGAAAGGAGGCACAGGCTTCTGAAAAATATTATTACTCAGTTTATTAATGCCTGTCTACTAGCTGTGGAATATGAAGATAGCAATTCTTATAATAATTTCACTGGAATTTAACTACATGTAAATCTAAATGTCATCTTTCAATGGGTGTGTACAAGAGTATTAATTTATACCTGGATCTGTATGTGTATATACTGCACAAAGTACATTTAAATAATAACATTTGCTCCAATGTTAAAATGCTTTCTATAGGAAAAAAAATCACGAAGATTGTCACAGTAAAAAACCCCAACAACTTAGGTGTTACATCAAAATGTGATTACTGTTGATAAATCATTAAAATTAATTTTCCTAATAATTTGTGTACTATATTAATGGTCTGAAAGGTAAATAGCACAGCTGGATAGAAATATTATCTCTGGTCTGAAAGATACACAGGTATAGATATGTACACAGCCTCTTTCTGCATGTATTTTGGGTATCTTAACATGTGTAAACAGCAGTGAAAATATGAG
Organism: Caloenas nicobarica; assembly: GCF_036013445.1. Taxonomy (NCBI): domain Eukaryota; kingdom Metazoa; phylum Chordata; class Aves; order Columbiformes; family Columbidae; genus Caloenas; species Caloenas nicobarica. Next base: position 99,703,319 of record NC_088246.1, on the reverse strand, counting down.
TTTAAAGCTCTGAGCAGTCTGAGTCTTTTTTCTGTCTGGGTTATCCGAACTTTATCTGACAACTGGAGAGTTAGTCAAATGCCATAAAGCATGTGCAACTTACCAAAGAATAAGGCAAATTTTTGTAAACAGACTTTTAATTATTTTTAATTATGTGATGTCTTAGATTTTATTGGAATTTAATGGAGCTTGCCAAATAGTTGAAAAAATATTCATCAAATAAATTATTCAAGTAATATTACCATTATACATAGATTAATTTATTCAGTGAATAATATTCAGCCAGCTACAGAATTGGTCAAAAGCTGCTAGAAGCTATTTGCTGAAGAACGGTTTTGATGAATAACAGCAGTACTCTTTGAATAATACATTTAACAAAGCCTGCCTGACCAGTTCTATTTTTATCAGGTTAGAGATTTTGAAGTATTACAACTGAGCAGCTGAAACTCTAGGTACACAAGACCATGTGAAACCAAATTATTTGAGTAGTTTGCTAATACAGTGAACTAGGGAATGGTGAATATTTTGCAGGATTTTGCATGCCATTAATATATCCTGAAAATTAAGTTTACAGGACTACTGACTTCACAGAGAAACCATCTGATGGTCTTGGCTATTCAGTGTAATGCTTAGTAGACTTTTTTTCTCTGATTGTTTTTAGTGGCAACCTGGCTGCATCCTCCAGGAGATTCAGGACTTTCATCTACCCAGCAGCTCCAAGAAGACAGTGGAAGGCATGGAATTCTTAACGACTTTTGCAAAACAAGGGCATTTCTGGTTGTTTAGATCCAAACTGAATCGTAAGTCTGACTTCAGGCTCTTAAAAAAAAAGTGTTATAGATGTGGAATCATTAGCATGTGCAACACTGGCCTGCTAAATTCAGAAACAGTCAAAAGCAGGCATCAAAGAGAGACACGACCCCTCCAGTCCACTGACCGTGAAATTTAGAGGAATTGAAACTGTGTGAACGATCAGGTTTACAGTTTACGTGAGTTGGCCCTGGAGCTTCATTTGCTGCAATCCTTATGGACATGAAGTAAACTGCTGCTTTCGCGGCAGCAGCAGGGTTAATTAATCCAAGCCAGTTCAGACTGTGATTGCCTAGCTATTCGACATTGTACTTTTATTTAATTTAGAAGACCAGGACTCCTCACATTCCACTTCCTTTTCTGTGCAGAGGGTTTGTCCTGCCCAGTCTTTAAAGATGGACTTATTGCACTTGGTCTGTTTGCGTGATACTGCACAGTCTGTTTGAACTACAGTCAGAGCTCATGGACGTAGCTGCAGAAGCTGGATGTAAAATAGAATATAAAATAAATACATTAAAACCCACCTGGGAAGCAGGGTATTTAAACACGGATCTATGCCTTACTGAGCTATAGCTGCCCTGGCTGTCCTGGTTTTATATGCAACACTCCACTGACGTAGCCTTACAAATCTAGATAGTTAAAGTTTAAGCATGTCAAGATGAACTGTGCTCAGAAGTTGGGCCTATAGACACACCTTCACAGGCTATGTCACTATTAACCACTAAATTAGTCCAGTGTAATAGGAACAGCCTTCTGAGGCTAAAGGATCCAGCATCCCTACTATACACTTTCCTATGGGTTTTACTTTTGGCTAGTTCCAGTCTGATCCCATGGTCTGAATGCCTGATTTCATGTGACATGCATTAGGTGTGCTGCGGGGGAGTGAGCATCCAACAGTTTAACTTCATCCAAATAGACTCTCTGAGACTGCTGCACAATACAAATGAAAACACAGCAGCTTGGGTGGATTGAGAGATCTGCTTCAAAACTGCATTCCTCAGTTGAACAAAACACTAACATAGACACTCCTCTTATTGCTCATGGAAGTAGGCTTGCTGTGTATTAGGTTTTAGATAACCATGGAACCAAATTAGAGTTTTATTATACTTTCTCATTAAAAAAAGCAGAGAGAAAAGCAGCTGCAGCTTGCCGAGTTCTACCTTTCAGATTTCTTCGAAGGAGCATGCACTGGTGAGTGCATTGTGCAGAGGGGGTGAAGTGAGGTGTTTAAGATTTGAGAAATATATTTATTTCACAAATTAATTAAATTTGGAATTACAAATGTGTCAGTGTTTGTCAAAGTCCCACAGCACTGCAAATTATGTTAACCATTAAAATGTATTAATGTTAGCATCTCTTCTGATCTGCAAAACAATGTTATTAGGCTCAGTTACAATGCCAAAATAAATATATAATTTAAATCCTCATTCCTACAAGTTTGGTTCTCTGTTTTATGCTGTCTGTGAGAAAATCCCAAATGGTATGATGAGCAAAGACCTTTAAATCTGCACTCTCTCTGGAGTATAACAGTTTTACTGTAACTGCATCCATGAGTTAGAAATATTATGGGTCAAAAGCAGGCTTAGGAGGCCCTTAAGTCTGACCTAATTATCTACAGTACATTTCCACTTCTCTCCAGATACAGTTCTATATCTGGAGGCCAATTAATTTTCATGCTATGTACAGTGGAGCATATTTCTGTGTCTCTTGTAGTCTCTTGGGACTTGAAAATACTATAATATTTCATTATAACAACACAACATAACTGAGATATTGTGATTTAGTAATATAATAAAGAGCTCAGCATCACAGCTAACTACTGTGTGAACCACACCAGAAACATACAACTGTATGCCTAACATTTTAGACAGAATTTGGGGTAAGGAACACTAAAAGCCAAACCTCTTCACTCCAAATCTACTTTTCTCCATTTTGGCTGTGTCCTATATAACACAATGGCCATACTGCAACGTGTGAACATGCTAACCAGGACTCAGCTTGATCTAAATGCCCTAGAAAACCATTATTTAACTGTCTTTATGATTATTCAGCTGTGTAAGTTGGCACGAGTCATTTAAATCTTCTATGCCTCTGTGTCCTGGTGGCAGCATTTGGTTCTGATTTTACAATGATTAGACCTACCACTGTGGACTAGCAATGTACAGGAACTAAAACTTACTAGTAAATCATCTGAGTTATTTCCCCCTGTATTATAAAAAAATGATAATAATTATAACTAATTCTATGAAGCTGTTTCCATTCCTCTATCTGTGGAGTGAGTTCAAGAGGGCATACACAGTACTGCTCACCAGGAGTGAGTGACACCACTTCTATGCTGGAGCATGTAGGATTTGAGAACCAGAAAAATAATACTTCAGTGAAAGTAAAAAACAAAACAGAACAAAAGAAACCCCCAAACCCACCAACAAATTAAGGAATGAACAAGGGCAATCACATTTAAAAGAAGAGAGACAAAACCAAATCTGATGACACACAAATAGAAAATGCAAAGTGCTATTTCTAAAGCACTGAACATTGGATTGGTGCTATTGCAGCAGCCGATACTTCCAAAGCCCCATGTAAAGTTTATTCAAGTGCACTTTATATTAGGTGCTGTCTACCTTGCCTGCTGTGGTGAATTAATGCTATTTTAAGTATAATATACAATTTCTTAATGTTCAGCCCATATAGCTTGTCCATTTGTACATGTATTATACCTCAGTCTGGCATCACACTTGCTTACTACTATTATTTTAAAATTCTGTGAAAAACAGTGCGATGAATAGTTGAATTATTCATTTTGCTCACTGAATACACTCTGATTTGTTAACTAGCCTGTGACTGGGCAGCACGTTGTGTTCAGGGTCAGGGAAGCTCTAGACATGTAGCAAAGATTGTGCCTTTCCTTGAGAATAATCTTGTTGTGCAGCTAGGAGAGACATCTGGGCCGTGAGGTTGTGCAGGTTGGGGTGGCTGGAGGTGGGGTGGATTTTAGTGACGTGGGCTTTGCATGAAAGGAGGGTAGACGTGCAACCAAGCCTTGAGGTGATGGGGATGAAAGAGGCTGCTGTAGAGCTCCAGAGGGTACTGTGAGATTTGTGCATGTTAGGAGTTTGTCAGCGCTAAAGGGAAGGGCATCCCTGCAAGGAAGAGTAAGTACAGGTTTAAAACCTCTGCTTTATTCGGAAGTCCTGAGATGTTACCTTAGAGCTTGTACTATATTAAGCCCACCTCTAGTGTGAGGGAGCTTCCCAGCAACCTTGCTGAGGGGAGGAGGTTTCTATTCCGAGTGCTGGATGGGGTTCTGTTTCAGGCTGGTCTAATTCTGCATGCAGTTCTTGTGGAGCTTTGGGGCCAGATTACATGATATTGTGGGACTTTGTTGAGTAGGGGACAACTTGCTTATTTTAAGGCTGTTTAAGTTTTAGGGTGTCCACTGAAATAAAGATGTTATTGATTCTTTTACCATATCTATTTCTGTTTATTTTATATTTGCTGAAAGAAACAAAATAGCGAGTGGACATTATTGTTTAAACACTCTCATGGTTTTTTTTTTTTTCTCTCCCCAGCTCCATAGGTGCCAATATTATAGAGAGGGATTTTGCTGTTTCTTTTGATTTTCAATTTCTGAGTGTCCACCAGACAAGTCATTAGTAAGCAATTAAAAACTAAATAAATGAGTATACAGAAAATGATACTTCTTACAATGCATGGGCCTGTAATCTCTGTGGGAGAAAAAAGAAAGTGCTCCTGCAGTTGAAAGCCCAAAAAGAGATGGCTGCTGAACTGAGTCAAATGCTGCCTGGAACATGAGAAATTAGAAACACATACGTGACAGCCCTTCACCTAGAAGGCTTTATTTCAGCTGTTCAAATCCAGTGAAAAAAACAATAAAATTGGTGACAGCTGAGAAAATAGTGACCAATGTTACGCTGTCAGAGATTGGGTAAAGTGTAAGCAATAAGTAATACCGAGAAATTGGGAACTGAATGTTATAAGAACTTCAGGACGCCCAAAGCTGTGTATTTGTAGTGCTGGCAAGACTGAGGTGCCAGGATTGCTACAGACTGTTCTCTCGCTAATGAGAACAAGTAACTTGACTGAAACCAGGCAAGTTCAACTGAAAAATAAGGCACACATATTAAATGGTGAAATGAACTAGCTGATGAGCAATGCAGTCTTGGTCTTCAAATCAAGACTAACTGCCTTTTGGAGGAAGATGAATATGAGCCAGCAGTCTGGCCAGGTGGCCAAAAAGGCCAACAGCATCCTGGCTTGTATTAGAAATTTTGTGGCCAGCAGGACTACGGGAATGATCATCCCTCTGTACTCAGCACTGGTGAGGCCCCACCTGAAATCCTGTGTTCAGTTTTGGGCCCCTCACTACAAGAAAGACATTGAGGTGCTGGAGAGAGTGCAGAGAAGGGCAATGAAGCTGGTGAGGGGTCTGGAGCCCAAGTCTGACGAGGAGCGGCTGAGGGAACTGGGGCTGTTTGGCCTGGAGAAAAGGAGGCTGAGGGGAGACCTGATCGCTGTCTGCAGCTACCTGAAAGGAGGGTGTAGCATGGAGGGGGTTGGTCTCTTCTCCCAGGTAGCGAGTGACAGGACAAGAGGAAATGGTCTCAAGTTGCACCAGGGAAGGTTTAGATTGGATATTAGGAAAAACTTCTTAAAGGAAAGGGTTGTCAGGCGTTGGAACAGGATGCTTAGGGAAGTGGTTGAGTCACCATCCCTGGAGGTATTTAAAAGATGCATAAATGCGGCACTTAAGGACATGGTTTTGTGGTGAACTTGGCAGTATTATGTTAATGGTTGGACTCAATGATCTTCAAGCTCTTTTCCCACCAAAATGATTCTATGATTCTGTAAGATGTCTTGTAGATGAATGTGTCTAGCCAGAGCAGACCATATCTGAGTAAAATGTAATACTTTGTATTAGACTGAGCTAGTTCCTTCTGGTTTTAATATGTATAAATTCTCACCTTTTTTGACTGCACAGGGTGCAGGTGTCCAGGCACTGACAGTGGGGGGAGCTGCAGGGGCTTCTGTGAGGAGCGGTCAGGGCTTCCCGTGCAGGACATTACCAGTTCCACCTGACCTGCCACAGGGCACAACTGAGCCACCACAGCCAAGATCGTGGCACCTTGTGGAAAGCCTGTGTAAGAAAGGGTGGAAAACACCATACAGGCAGGTTTCTGAAGGACTGCAGCCCATGGGGAGAGCCCATGGTGGAGCAGTGGAAAAGCGTGAGGGCGAAGAGCATCAGAGAGGAACCGCTGTGTCGTGTCCACACTCTTCCACCATACCCTCCTGTGCCACTTGTAGGATGGCGGGTAGAGGAGCCTGGAGTGAAGGACTTCATGCTGGGCACAGGAAAGTGGGGAAGAAAGGTGTCGTGTCAATGTTTGTCTTTGTTTCTCACTACCTGAGTCTGTTTTAAGAGGCCATACAGTAATTGAAATTTCCCCAAGTCAAGTCTGTTTTGCCCGCAACGCTAACTGGTGAGCAATCTCCCTGTCTTTATCCTGACAGGGAGATTTCTCATCCTATTTTCTCCCTCTGCCCCACTGAGGAGGGGGTGTGGGTGAGAAGCTGGGTGAGTATGTGGCTGTTAGCCACAGCCGACCCAGACATTGACACAGAGTAGTGAAAGTCTGAGTATGTGACATGAATCTAGGGTATGCTTCTAAGCCATAACCTTTTGAGGGGTTTTCTGCAAAAACAACGTGCATAGAATGTTAAGTCTGGTGAGATTTCCTCTAAATTTGGAATGCTTATGTATCACTTACTGAATTAAACAGGGTAAAAAAGGATGTTGAAATTTCATGTTCAAGGAGAAGTAATGTGGGTAAGGATCCTAACAGAGGACTTGGATAATTTTGAAACTGGCCTAAAGCAGGGAGGGTCTAAAGTTTTCCTGTAAGATGATGCCAGAAAAAACATTGCTGTGACTATAAGAGTGGCTGGAGAACATGATATTGCAGGTCTGCATGTGTCTATTTCCATGTAGATGGAACAACTACAGTCTGTAAACAAGACGGCTGAATTTATTTGAGAAAATGAAATGAAAAATGAGAAGTTGTCCTGCCTGTATGATGTAGAGACAATCACATAAATTCGAACCTATAAGTACGTGTGGTTTTGGTCTCTCCACTATCTCTTTGAAAGAGGAATTATTCCACTTTGCTATTATGTTTTATCCTGGCAGAACCAAAAGAGTAATGCAATGTGGAGGACTTAGACAGGAAAACCCTAACCAGAACATATCCTAACTGGTAGAGTAGTGATCTTGCAAACAATCAACAGAAAAATAAAAAAAGAAAACAGAGATTCAAGAGAAGTTTGAATGGGATTTTCCTTGGTTAAAGTTAAGGTTAGGTTTTGTTGGCTAAATCTGTATGTTTTTTCTGATAAGTGGCCACAAAAGTGTTTGTGACATGATGTGTTCTGCGCTCTGTCCACCTCATGGGCATTGCAAGCAGCTGAGGAAAACCTTGCCTGGGTATGCCTGGCAGCGTATTAACCGTACAAAGCTTTCTGGGGACCTTAGGGAAATAGATTTCTATGTGTTTTAGAGGATGGCCGCCTGCTTTGCCTAGGGCTTCATGTCTGGGGTTGCTACCCAGATAGATAGTGAATCTGGGATTGAACAGAAAGCTCTTTTCAAATGACAGTCTGGATGTATTATACTTGTGGGCATCAGATTTTCATCTGGCAGGGCTGAACTTGGAAACTCTGGAGTAGTTTTGAACAATGAGCAGTTTTGCATATTAAAGGTTATGGACCTATAATACAGCATATTATGTTCCAATCACAGCCATTCATTTTACAGTTTTATCAGGTTAGGCACTGTAAGGTGTCTACTGCACTCAGAAGATATTCTAAAGTTATTTTGAGTTTTCTGGCCCCTAAAAGATGACAGTAATACGTTGGCCAGTTGATATACATGTACTGCAGAAGCTGTAGTAAAAGACATTAACAGATATTGGAAAAAGCAAGGAAAATGGAAGGTGGGATTCCAGGTGCTGGAAACAATATTACATACAAAAAAATATTGCTGTAGACACGTGGCAATTTTGCCTCTGGAGATGTATATATATGGCAGGATTCTAGGGCATATGCTCAGTCTCCAACATTCATGAATGCTAAAATCCATCAAATTTTTGATATCATCTCTGTCAGACCTCAGTGGTCGTTGAGGAAGAGAATTCTTTTTAGCACTGTAGCTCTAAGAAAAGGGATAAAGCAGAAATGTTCAAACACCTTTAAGTACCTCTCTCAAGAGAGTCATGCTTAAGCCATCATTTAATCTTTGTTATGCTGAGACTAGAGGTCTGAGAAAGAATTTTTGTTTAAAGCAAAATTGGTGAATTTGTTCCTTTGCTGTGAGGACAAAATTAGTCCATCCTTCCAATGCCATTGTGAAAAAATAACTCACATATTTTGAGACCAAAAAAAGCCAAGATGGCTGCAAATACCAAGTTTAGTTTAAATACAACAAATCTATTCTAGTAACACTAAAAAGAACAGTTTAAAAGGCAGTGTCTCAGAATTCAGAGACACAAATGTAGTCTTCATGACCCTTGTCTTTGCTAAAAAAGGTTTCCTTTTGCCTTCTTCTGAGTATTATAGCTTTGTGTCTTACTGCTGTCTTGTTTTCATGTGAGTTGGACCCTGCAGTCAGCTATCATTAAACTAACCTGAAACCCAAGGTTTTTACTGTTTTATTAACCAGAACCCAGCTTCCTGGGGAGAACTCCCAGTTGCAACTTTTTTTCCCCCCAAGTAATTTTTTCCAGCTTTCATAAAGCAACAGAGTATAGCTTTTATTAAAACTCCTCCATGTAAGCTCTATGAAAACATATGTGCATCAGTATCAGTGTGCTAAAACCCTTTGATATAATGGTAATAGGTATGCTGATTTCCCCAGCTGTACCCAAAGACAAAGACCACAGATTGTCAAAATCTGTAGTACTTTGTGGCTGACGAGCTACCTGGGTATGTTGTTTAATTGTTAACAGCGAGAAGCAATAGCAGATATCGCCATATAGCAAAACAATTGGCAGTTACTAAGCAGCAATAGCTGCACTATAGTGGCTGGTGCTGGTGAAGCTCTGCAGCTTATGTTTGATGGCTCCTGGCTCACTCTTTACCTGCCTGCTGAAAGTTCAGGTGTGGGAAGGCAGCCAGCTCATGCCAGGGAGGCCACACAACTGCTGCTCCGTTGCAGCGCAGGTAGGAGTAGGAAACACGAGACTGTATGAAATGGGTGATTGTTGCCAGCAGAACATGAAAGGGGCTAAAGATTAGGAGACGATGGGGGGCTGAGAGACCCACAAATCATGCAGGACATGTACTTGCCGAAGTGCTCCAAATCACAGTTTCCTTCCTCACCTGCCATATGGCCAGGGTGGGTATTTATGACAGATAATTTGAGGAGATGCATTAAGTTTGGGCTGTTTCTTCTGCCAGTTGTGGGTGCATCAATTTCTAAAAAATCTATTGCAGCTGAACATGTTTTAAACTCATCTCTGGGCAGTAACAGTCTGCCACAGAAGAGGATTTTTAAAGCTCTGTCTATACCATACACATTCCAGGCTTGGTAAAATACATAAAACAGTGCTTTGTGGCCCCCTTCCCCTCCATAAGGACGTGTATGCGTGTGTGGGGTAGAACTGCCGCTAAATAGTCTAACCAGATGCACGACCCTTGTACTTCTCAGGCTCCTTTCTCCCTAACCTGCTCTTAATTTGAAGCTCTTCATGGCTCGGTCACCCTTTTTGAAGTGTGGGAGTTGTCACAAAAATCGATCCTCCTCTATAAGAGTTTTAAAGTGCTGCAGATTGTCTGCAGTGTAGTTATGCTGGTGTACAGACACATCCTCCTGGGCTGGCATGTAATGTGCCAGTCAGTTAGCATGTATTACAACAAAAAGTGAGCAAGTGTATTTTATTGTGGTAATTATAGCAGCCCCTGAATTGTCAAAGTTATTTCTTCTAAAATTTGTCTTTACGTGCTCCACTTCTATTTGAAGGAGGGTATGAGTGAAGCACATACTATGAAATTCTAATTCTAAGAGTTTATATTGAACTTGTCGTAACTGAAATAATAAAAACATTTATTTGGTGGATGATTTCAGGGAATTTTACTTAAGTGAAGCTTAATGTTTTGGCCCTTTTTTTTTTTTTCTGAAAGCTTTTCAGGCTTTTCTAGTGTATTCTTTTCTTTGATCTTCTTTTGTAATAACATGATAGTCTCACATTTCAATAGAGAAACTGGAACTAAAGTATACATGAAAAAGTCCATAACAGCTCTCTTGCTGTTTATTTCAACAATCTTAATTAAAGAAAAAACTAATCCTACAACAGACTTGTGATTTGCCTTTTCTTTGAAGCACAATTAGTTTTCATTCATATCCCTTGATGTCAGTGAGGGAAAACTATTGGTGGGCGCATCAGTGCTGATGAGGTTCAATTAATACATTTTTTTCCTGAAACGTATCTCACAATAAAACCATGCACAGAATGCACGGGCACACACACACACATATGAAAGTAAGCTCTGTATTCATGCTGCCTGCAAAGCCATGTCTAAGTCTCTCTTGGCTGCTAGCCAAGGTCTCTAAAAACCCATTAAGGCTATTAGAGAAATTATTTCTCTTCCTTTGTGAGCTGGGTAAATTTCACAGTTATCATTGCAGGAGGAAATGAATTGGGAATATATCTGTCTGGGGATGGTTGGCCCTTCGGTGGGAATTAAGCCAAGTCAATGTAAAACAGCAGCTGTGTGTGTCAGTGCACGTACTTGCAGGAGAGAGTCAGTGGATGGCACTGTAATATAACTATTGTGCCAAAAAAAATCTTGGAAAATTGTAAATGCTGGCTGGTATTTGTGAGTAAATTCATATCTTCTTGCAATTATAGGCTTTATTGGAAATCAGCTTTTGCTTTAAAATTATATGTAAACCAATATTTCCCATGTGTTGTGCTTTCCAGATGCAGGAGAACTGAGCAATTCATTCCCCAAATGGTGCAGCAGCATCAGGTATGGCATTGCACGGTGACCTTCTCAGACCATAATAACAATATAAAAATATACAGTACACATTCGGGAGATTTAGAAAGACGGCTGGACTTAGCCTGTGTCCTCTCTTATGCTTTGCAGTTTTTGCATTTGGAATTACTAGTTCTGGGACAGTTCTCAATCAGCCTGGAAGTCAGAACTGGCAGAAATTCCTTTTGATTTGTGAGTACAGCTTACGCATTCTGGCATGTCAAAGTTCACAAGAGGATAGAATTGCTTTTCTTGTTTTTAAAATCCCACTTTCAAATACTGTGAGCCTAAACTTTGGATTTCTGGAATCAACATGTCAGATATATGGTAGAACAAGTACAGCAACACAAGATAAACCTTCAGCTTTGTACTTAGTCACAGGTCTTTATCTATCAAGTGAAAAAAGCAAGATATGTTTCCCAGCTTCTTTCCAGTATTCGTATTAGTGATTTTGGAAAGGAACTGTGTTTCCTTCCCTACATCATATACTCTTTCTGAGAGGGTTTATTTATCTTTATTTTATTTTTCCCTTCTTTAAATCCTGACCTACTTTCTTCATCTGTTTCTCTTCCTGGCTGCTAGCAACTAGCAATGGTCTGTGCAGAACTTTTTTACTGGTCTGCTTTTAGGAGCTGCAGGTAGCAGAATGATGCAGACCATCTCAAGTTATGTCCTGTCTACCTTCTGGTACTATAAGATTTTTCAAACCCTCATATGGCAATCTCTTAGAGGGATTAGCATGTTTTCCAAGGTTCTCTCTTAGATCCACAGCTGCACAGGACTCAAAGGAATAGAACAATGGCAATCGAGCAGAAGTGAAGCCCTCACAGTTTCCATTTGAAAATGTAAATGCATGTGGGACTTTCGAAAGAGTGCATACTTTTTGTAGGCTGTGTTGTAAAACTACCTGTTTTGCCTAGGTCTGACAGCAAGATATTATCCCAGTATGAAAACTGTCTTTTTCCCCAACAGGTTAGCTTTAATAGCTACAGGAAATGAAATGTGTGAACCACTTAAAAAAAAAAAAAAAAGGTAGCAATAAGTGTGGCTTCTGCAGTTACTAGGGTAATCCTTGGTACGATATTTGCCCTGAATATCTTGTCTTTTTTCTCTGCTTCTATTCCATCTGGGTTTTTTTTTCTCTTTGTGCTTCGAGTTTGCCATTAAACTAATTCCAAAAAAAAGTTTTCTATACAATTCATATATCCTTTCACATGAATATTTGATTATTCACACTGATTTTTCTCTCAGTGGTTCACTGATCTATAAAAGTGCAGGCTAGTTTTTCAACCTATACTTTTGAAAGATGTAGTAAACCAGTGATAATTTCAAAAGAGGTAAGTCACCATGCCCAAATGGTATATACCCAAGAGTTTTGAAGAAGTTTTAAGTATGACTTATCTGAATTTCTAACAAAACCAGCCATTTGCTTAAAAATGGGATAACTGCCCATGTGATAAGAGGGCAGAAACGCTGTTCATATCTTTAAAAGGTTCTAGAGGAGCTCTGTGGGACTACTTGCTGATAAACCTTACTGGGTACTTAGCTAGAGTGACACTGAAATAGAAAAAGGAGTTAGAAGATAATAATCTATAGATAATCATATAGTTCTACAGAACAAACTTTGGCCAGCTAATGTCATAACATTATTTAATTGTGTCAGCAAATGAATAAAAAGGTTGTTAAGTATATCTTTCAAAAGGCTTCTGACACCGTCATAGGTGAGAGACTCCTCAGCATTGCTAACTCTTGGGATTTTCTCTTAAGGCCCATATTACCTGATTTTGTTTCTTTTAATTTCTTAATTATGGAAGTCAAGCAATGGAATGAGTTTTTGTAAAAAAAGAAAAAATTCTAAAAAACCCCCACAAACAACAAAAAAAACAACCAAACAAAAAAACCCAAAAACCAAAAAAAACCCCCAAACTTAGAAATCCAGGAATTAAAACTCATGATTGTGAATCAATTTAGCTCAGAAATTGGACACCAGTAGAAACAGAATTGTTATTATGTCTTAATATGTCATGATTTGTAAGCTATCACATGATTCTGTGGCTAGTCATGCATGGATTTTTGAAGGTTGTGGATTGATAATATCTCTCCTAAAAGAAACCAAGTGGCCACGAGTCAATGTAATATCATGGATCAAAAATAGCTGAGAGGCAGGAGAAAAAGCAGGAACAAATGGTCCGTTTTCATCATGGCAAAAGGTTAATAGCCGTAAGTTTCTGTACCAGGTCTGTTGTTATGTAACATATTTGTTAGTTATCTGGAAAGAGGAAGGAGAAATGAGGCAACAACACCATGTTATTGGTAGATAACCTCTTTGTAGGTTCCTTGTTAATCAAATCCAGAGAAGCTTTAAGGAATTTCACATGGGCTCAGATGGACTAAGTAACTGCGAGGTATATTCTTTTTGAAGAAATACAGAAAAAAAATTAAAGTAAATCCATAGGCAGTCATTGCATCAGCCAGCACTGTGTTTTTATATAAAATTTATTTGGCATTAATAGAAAATCCATATTGGAAAAGAATATTGCAGAAATGGACAGGCCCACATAAAAGTAGAGCGAAAGGTTAGTGACGTAAAAGTATCTGAAGTGATTGTTTACCTGAGGAGTCAGATGAGAGTAGGAGTGATAATGTATGTGGTTTAAAAAAAAAAAAAAAAAAAAAAGGGGTAAAAAATAATGCAGCACAGAACAAAGATCAGGAGACTACAGTTTTCCCCATCTCTTAAGAATAAAGGAACAGTTACCAAAAGGTGCCTATATAGACTCTGGAACTCATGGGTTCTGGATGAAGATGAAATCAAAAATTTTGCAAGCTTCAAAGAGGGAAGGGGCATTTATATGGATAACAAGAATATCCAGAGTTATGATAGTAATTCTAAAAAAAGAGTATTTGAAGGGATAAAAACTCTCATGCATCAGGATTTAAGGGAATCTATAACTAAAGGGATTAGGATGAGACCTTCAAGGGAGACAGATTATCCCACATCTGTGGGGTTTCTTGTATCTTTTGCCAAGGCATCCAGTGCTGGCTGCTGCTGGGGACGGTGTAATAGCCCTCGTGGGTGACAAGCCTGAGCCAGAACAGCAAGTCCTGTGTTCATATCTGAAATACACTTAGTGTGCATCGTCTGTGTTCGTGTCTTATTTCCACTACAGTGGGCTTTGGCTTCTGTTTATTTGCGTCATGATTTTGTACTACTGGTAAAACTTATGCTTGAAACCATTGCAATGAGGAAGTTGTGTGAGCTAGTGGCATCACACAGCTTCTGAGAAACCATTACCAGGATATGCAGCCAGTCTTTTTCTCTGTTTCTGCTGCTGTCAAATGGAAAACAGTAATATTTACTTCCCGAGGGACTTATCAAGGGGAATTAATTGTCAGTTATACTTTGAAGGAATAGTAAAGTAGTATAGTCAGTACCATTATGTCCTCGCTGTTATGTCCTGATTTCTTTCCTAGGACTGTGTTTTGATTGTCTTCATTTTTTTTTTTAATTTACTCAGCAAAACACTTAAAAAAAAAAAAAAAGAATCACACAGAATCACAGAATGTTAGGGATTGGAAGGGACCTTGAAACATCATCTAGTCCAATCCCCCGGCCAGAGCAGGAACACCTAGGTGAGGTTACACAGGAAGGCGTCCAGGCGGGTTTTGAATGGCTCCAGAGAAGGAAACTCCACAACCTCCCTGGGCAGCCTGTTCCAGTGTTCTGGCACCCTCACTGTGAAGAAGTTTCTCCTCATATTTAAATGGAACCTCCTATGTTCTAGTTTGTATCCATTGCCCCTTGTCCTATCACTGGTTGTCACCGAGAAGAGCCTGGCTCCATCCTCGTGACACTCACCCTTTACATATTTATAAACATTAATGAGGTCACCCCTCAGTCTCCTCTTCTCCAAACTAAAGAGACCCAGCTCCCTCGGCCTTTCCGCATAAGGGAGATGCTCCACTCCCTTCATCATCTTTGTGGCCCTGCGCTGGACTCTCTCCAGCAGTTCCCTGTCCTTCTTGAACTGAGGGGCCCAGAACTGGGCACAATATTCCAGATGAGGTCTCACCAGGGCAGAGTAGAGGGGAAGGAGAACCTCTCTCGACCTACTAACCACCCCCCTTCTAATACACCCCAGGATGCCATTGGCCTTCTTGACCACAAGGGCACAGTGCTGGCTCATGGTCATCCTGCTGTCCACCAGGACCCCCAGGTCCTTTCCCCTACACTGCTCTCCAACAGGTCACCCGCCAACTTATACTGGAACCTGGGGTTGTTCCTGCCCGGATGCAAGACTCTACATTTTCCCTTGTTATATTTCATTAAATTTTTCCCCGCCCAACTCTCTAGCCTGTCCAGATCTCGCTGGATGGCAGCACAGCCTTCTGGCGTGTCAGCCACTCCTCCCAGCTTGGTGTCATCAGCAAACTTGCTGACAGTGCACTCTATTCCCTCATCCAAGTCATTGATGAATATATTGAATAATAGTGGCCCCAGTACTGACCCTTGAGGCACTCCACTAGATACAGGCCTCCAACTAGAATCTGCTCCATTGACCACGACTCTCTGGCTTCTTTCTTTCAGCCAGTTCACAGTCCACCTCACTACCTGATCGTCCAGTCCATACTTCCTCTGTTTAGCAGCAAGGATGCTGTGGGAGACTGTGTCAAATGCTTTACTGAAGTCAAGCTAGACCACATCCACTGTTTTGCCATCATCTAGCCACCTGGTTATGTCCTCATAAGAGGCTATGAGGTTGGTCTAGCACGACTTCCCCTTGGTGAAGCCATGTTGACTGCCCCAATGACCCTCTTATACTTGTTATGCCTTGAGATGGTGCCAACGATAAGTTGTTCCATCATTTTCCCAGGGATGGAGGTGAGGCTGACCGGTCTATAGTTACCCGGGTCCTCCTTCTTGCCCTTTTTGAAGACTGGAGTGACACTTGCTTTCCTCCAGTCCTCAGGCACCTGTCCCGTTTCCTGTGCTGCTTCTTTCAATTTAGGAGTACAAACTGTAGGGGTGAATATTTCAAGTTACACGTGGGATGGCTTTGTCCAGCCCAGGCACTTCAGCACAGTCAGGCTTTTGGTATCTTCCAGTTTTGCAATTTCTTATCAGTGTCTTAAAGGAAGACAAATATAATTCCAAAACTCAGTATCAAAAGAATGTTCTAAACATTTGTTCATAGAAAATCTATCTTTCTATTTGATTTAATTGGTTTTTTCTGACTACCAAATGTATCTGTCAGAATTCTGTGGCTATGCCAATATTTCTAACATAAATTTAATTTTTATTGCTACTTCATTCGCCAATGGTGCTTTTCTTTTGTATCTTCCTTTTTAAAGGAGTATTTTTCTGTAATTACTGGGGTTTTTTAATTCACTTTTAAGTTTAATGTCTTTGACTTAAATCTTAGGAGTCATCTATTTCAAGGGGTTCTTTTGGGCCATGAGTCAGTAAGACCAGAGCATGAGTTCAACTGCAGAATAGTAGGAAATATTTGAAATTCCATGTAAGAGCTAAACAATGGTGCAAAGATTTATTACATCACATTTTTATACAAATGTATAGCAAAATAAGTTAGTATTTGTCAAGCAAGCTTTCTATTTCCTAAGTTTCATGAGGCTTTGGTGTGTTTACATACAGTGTGTGATGTGAATTAATTCTAAAGGTATCACACTTAATGCACAAGGTAATTGCACTAATTAGGCTTTTAATGAATGACATAACATCTCATCCCTATGACATAAGATCTACAGATGCTGTAGCATTCTGTGAATTCTGAAGCATGTGTTCACATTTAAACTTTCGAGGTGTCCGTGTGCTTTTTCGTCCTATCTCCTTTAAGTTTTCATGGCTCAGACATTCACCATTAACCATTGTTGACTTAGTCATCTTTTACTTTTAATTTTCTTT
Source organism: Caloenas nicobarica (assembly GCF_036013445.1). NCBI lineage: Eukaryota > Metazoa > Chordata > Aves > Columbiformes > Columbidae > Caloenas > Caloenas nicobarica. The sequence goes on along the minus strand of NC_088246.1, from coordinate 99,686,533 downwards.
TTCCCCAAACCACGATGGTTTTTAGTTTAAACATAAACATGCTACCTTATTTTCATTTAAATCAAACAGATTGTTGTGCACATCTTTATCAATTTGCGTAAGCACATTTGCAGATTCTTTTTGTGAATTAATTTGTACATTAATTGTCTTGTCTGGGAAGCGGTAGTGAAGTCTGGCAAATAATTTTGTAAAACTTCTACAAAGAGTGAAGGAAGTTCGGCTTCTATTAAACTGTTTTACAATGGCAAAGTTAGTAAAATAGGAATTTGTTTCACTTTTAAATCTATTTTGTCTCAGTGGTGAATTCAGGTATTGCAGTCTATCTGGCAGAAGTTGCAGTCTGTCAACTGTTTCACTGGGGTATATGACCTAGTTGGTGGTAAGATTTTAGGGTTACACAGACTGATTTGCACCCACTTGTACTATGCCTTGAACACTAAGTATCACTTACATTATTGATACAAATAATCTTTGGAAATACCTGACTGCTTTTGAGAAAACCTGTTCAGACCTTGCTTCTTTTCCTAGGTCTTTCATGTGTTTGATGAAGCCAGATAACAAGTCAATAGATTGTGTTGAAAAATGGCAGAACAATTTCACTGAAATAGAAACTACTTCAAAATTTTTACCTTTAACGCGATATAATATGGAGAAACTTCTATCTGATTGTTTTTTTTTCATTTGTGGAAAACACTGTAGACTGATGAAACAGCAATAGCAAAATTATGCAGGCCTAGCATGTTATTTTCTCACCCTTATCTTTCTTCCTGCAATGAAATTGATAATATCTATTATTTATTGTCTTCCCCCTTTTTTTTCCCTTTACTGCTCTGCAACTTCACATCCTCTTGCAGTTTTAGGAAGTTGTAGAATAACTTAAAAAAAAGAGTTTAAAATACCCAATTGTCATTTTTAAATTTTATTTTGAATAGGAGAAAAAGAAAAGGTAGAATAAATCCCCCTTTTTTTTTTAATCCCATCTTTGACATAATTTCAGTTTGAACCTTTTGTAGCTACTTTAATTCACCATTTCAAAAGCTGAGATATTTATTGCTCTGGCAATATAAGAACAAAAAAGTAAAGACTTTCTATGGAGAAGTGTTAAAGCCATCTCAAAAATGGGCTGGTTTGGAGGACAGGTGTTGTGCAGGAGGTACAGTTATCCCATATTCCCTTTCAACACTCTCAGTGCTATATGCAGTCTCTCTTGTATTATCTGTAGGGCATATATTATATTTCTCTTGTCATCCTTGTAAAAATATGCTGCCCTGGTAGCAAAGTTATAGTCATCTTTCAGTGTAGTTCTTTGACTAATAGTCAACAGTGTTGTAGTTGAAATGAAGTTGACTTTAACCCCTTCTCTGGAAGAAAATTGAAATTACTTTATTGAAACATCTTTTCTTAGTTGTTTTTATAGATCATGTAAGTAATACCTAAACTGATAGCACTGAGAACCAAAGGGGAAAAAAACATGGAACCACTTATCCAAAATCCAAGGTTAGATGAGGAATAACAGCTCTTTTAAGCTTAAACATGTGGGAGGGCGGGGATGTACAAAGTGGCATTTGGTGTGTGGATGTTAGATATTAAAATGTGAGTCCAACAGTAAAGAGTAATTAGCTACTATTTAGTGCAGTGCATACTCCTGTTCATAATGGTAGTGTTTGAAGAGAACTACAGGACAAACCTTGTCATCATTGCCCTTGCTGGGATCATGTTCTGACTCGTGGAGTAATCTTGTGATGCCAGGGCCTGGCTTATTTTCATAAAGATGTGTGTCTGCGTGTTCTCTCAGAGAGGCTGGCTCACCTGTCGGTTACAATAGCATCTGCTTCACTAAGCACCAGCTTAGAGCACACACCAGCAGCTTGGAGAAAGCATGGCTACTTGAGAAAATGCAGGTCAGAAATGCCCCCAGAGATGCCAGTACAGCAGTACTTCTCTTGGCAGACACTTGTTTTGAATATAACCTTCCAGCAGCTCTGCGATCCTGGCCCTTGTGGAGTCCAGTAGCTCTGGGCATCCTGAAAGAACGGGAAGTCCTTTAACTTCACTTCATTGTGCACACTGCTTGTATCATGCCTGGTTTTCCCACGCTGATGGATGATGATTTTTGGCACATACAGTAATCCTAACTACTGTTGTACAGTTCAGTCCTGTCCTCATTGCTCTTAAAGTAAGTGCCAGATTATATGTGTGTCACTTTGCTGTTTCTGCTGTAAGTTTCTCTCTCCTGATTCTTCTGGACTTTGGGGAAAAAAAAAAAGTCCTGTATTATCACTTTCTTCTTCCTTGGGATCCTATGTTGTCCTGTCTATGACTGATTAAAAGTAAAATGTTTTCTATGTGTACTCTTTTTATTAATAATCAGCACTCCATGTATAGGTCGATAATGGTCTAACTGAAGTTTTCCTGTTTTGGAACAGCCTTAATGACTCACAGTAGAAAGAACAGACACACACACCTTTCATTCTTCTGGGATTGTTAAAAACTAAAATACCTCATTCAGAAGAAAACCAAGGTTGTCCTGTATGGGATTAGTAGTCCAGCCTTTGGATTATCTCTACTTCTTGTCTTTCTCAGCTGAGAGCCCCGGTTTATAGTTTCTTGCTGCAAGGAGAACCATCTTTTCACCTGGCTTCATCCCACCAGCGAAAGACAACTAATTTAAACAGCTCTCCAAATTCAAGGTGAAGACTTCACCTTCTTGGAAAGATCCAGTCTAAGGGAAGCTCTGTTGTAAATCCTGAACTATTTTTTACTGCGATGTGCACCTTTAAATCATGCCATAGGGTCACCCATTGCTGGTATCAAATGAGTTGGCTGCATACCAGACCCTGTCAGTAGAACTAAAGAGCTTGCACGGTGAGGCATGCTAGTTCTTCTGCTATGCTTATGGGGCAGTGCTTGCTTTTATTGCACCAAATACAAACAAATTTGGAGCTGACTCAGTACCCTCTAACACATGCCCAATTGTGCTGTGTGGACCTGCTTTTCATCACCTTGGAAATGTGGACCTTTCTGAACCACATCTCTTCTCCTTCTATATAAATATGTTTTCTGTTACTGCCTATGGCCTCTTCTGTTATGTGCAGAATTGGCTGTGAAGTGGAGAGGACTTGTGATTTTTCTTGAGGTGTGGTGCTCCAATTATAAAACCATAAACTAAATGAGAGCCTTAATTATAATGGAAAACAGATTAGAATATTGTCATTTGCCTTGCTGGGTAGCCAAGGGGACATTAAAAAGCCAGTGGCCTAAATTTATGTTATTTGTATTTCTGTGAGTCAAACCTCAATCATGTAAAATAGCCAGTAGGCCTGTATTAATGGGAGCGGCCAAGAGAGCTGAATCTCAAAGGGCTGTTGCCCTTAGGACAAGGTACATTATGATAATGTGATGAAGAATAATTACCAAATGTGAAATATATATTGTCAAACATAGGAGCAAACTATTCCTTACTGAAAATGAGAGTGTGAGAAAGATAGTGAGTTCCAGTCAGCCAGGGCTGGGTTTCTAAAAGCATCCCCACAAAAACTGGCTGTTGAGGTGCTGAACTGGCCTTCAGTTCTTGCAGGTAGAGGCAGGTCGGTGGAGTGGAGCAAGCTTGTCTTGTTTGTGTGGAAGCCCGATCTTAAAGCTTACTGCAGATATTATAGGTTTATATTTGTGGCAGAGACAACAATAGTATTCTTGATGATGACCCTTGTTATGATAAAGCCCGCTGAATGGCAGTGATGACAAAAATGTAAGACTTCATCAAATGATATTAAAAGATGAAGCAAAACCAGAATGGGAGCATTTATATGCATATGTGCTACTGATAATGGTTATTTCTGACAAAATACATCAGTGCTTTCTTTTTCTTCTTTCTAAGTGTTGGAGGATTTTTTTCAATAACTCTTTTTGTGGCCATTGTGCATGATGTCTGCTTTATTATTACGTTTGTGACACACAGGGTGGGACACAGAGAATGAGCAGTCCTCCGGCAGCTTTTCTCTCCATACTTGTGTGGTGCCGAGCAGCAGTATAGCCTCTGTGCCATCCTTTTTCCTGGCACTTTTCTTCAGGAAAGCCATACATTCTGCACTGGAAGATTTGTTCTTGGTTCTTCAATCAAAATAGTAGCCTTCTTTGTGGTGTGGTGTAACTGGATTAAAGCATGGGGCAACATTGCAAACTTGTGACTTTGCTCAAGGGACATATATATAGGTGTTACCTTAAATGCATAGCCAGCTGGACTGAGTTCAGTGAAATTATTTTCATGCTTCAAGTTACGCATGAATTAAGTGTTTTTCTGGATCAAGACTTTATTATGGGTGTGTGTACAAATTCTGAATGAAATCTGCCCATAAAAATTCAGGTAAAAGTATAGCTTAAAATAAAAGCATGTCCAGCTAAGTTGTTGTGGAGGTCATGGACCAAAACCTACTCATGACAATGAGGCAAAATTAATTTTAATGAATTTTCTGCCTTGGGAGAGAAGGGTGATTTAGCATTGGATATAACCAAGTATAGACCAAATTTGTCAAGTCTGTTTTACTTGTTCATTTGCCAAATACCATATTTGTGAAATAACTTCCCTTTGAGATATTATCTGTTTTAGGTGTTAGATTGTTGGTGTCCTCAAAACTCTCAAAGCTGCTAGCTGTGTGCATCATGTTCTAGAATATCTATATACACATACTACTACTGCATCGTAGGATGGAACTGTTGGCCGGTTTTAAAGATGGACAACCAGTGATCAGCTTGCTGAAGCTAAACTAGGAAATTTCTAGCAGAGAAGACCACTGAATCTATGCTTCAGAATGGCATTCAAATTACTGCTTTCTCTGCTTCTTTGACTATCTGGTGGATAAATGTCATCAATAAATCACTAGAAAGAGCTGCTTTCTGTTGTTAAACTAAATAGCTTATCACTGAGCCTGATGAAAAGTTAGTATCTCGTAAGAGTTTTTGCATGTCACTGAAGGAACATTTTAATAGTTTTGGAATCTTACTGCTAAAGAAAAGTACAAAAATACGTATCAGTACTTTTAAAATCTAGTTATCACTAATCTTGGATTGCCCAGATGTATGGGTCACAAGATAGACATATAAAATAATGGAACAATCAAAGTAAATGGGCACTTCTGAAAAATACTGCCTTCTTTTAAGCAAAATATAGAAATATTTAGTGAAAAGAAATAGGGGTAAGCCTTAAATTTGTACATCAGATTTTGTATACTATAGGCAAAAACAACAAATGAGATTTTTAAAGACCGTACCAAGTATACACACCTTTTGCCCCCATTCACTTTTCTGCATTTCCTTTACAAACCATAACAGCATGATTTATAGCTAAAAGGTTAAACCATAGACAGGGAAATATTTCCTCTTATTCTCTTGAATTTTCTAATGGTAGCATTGTAATGTAACATTGACTAGATCCAGCCTTCACCTGCTTCCAGCACATAGGTCTATTTCTAGAGTTGTGTTGTAGACACAGCATTTCATTTTGTTTTTCCTGAGTTGAATAGGAAAGAGGGATTTTCTGTTCCGAAGTCTTCTAAATGTTACAGTACAGCTGAGAGAGGTAGGCATTGAATAAAAACATCAGGAATCATGGAATTCTGTCCACAATCCTCTTCCTCTGCAGGCAAGAGTGATAAAGCAACAGCCGTAATATATACTTTGGTCTGAAACCATCTCTCTCTCAATTTGCCCTTAGGCCAATGTTAATTGCTGAAAAGCCAAAGGGTATGAGCAGGTTTTCAGAGTACAGTATTGCTGAAAAATAAATGTGTTAAGAAAACAAGATAAATATCCAGTCCTAAGAAATGATGATTCTCTAGGTTTCCTCAGTCAAGCAATATTTATCAGGTGCATTGATTTAACTAGCGGCTATTGGCAGTTACAAATGGATGATGACAGGAAACAAAAAACCACCTTCATTTGCCATAAGGGGGCTTTTCATTTTAATCTAATGCCTCTTGGAATTACCAGTGTCCCGACTACATTTCAAAGATTAATGAACATCATCCTGTCAGATTTAATATATCATACTTCTCTAGTATACTTGGACAGGATACTGTTCTCATAGATTCCCGGAGTTTTCACCAACACTTATGAGATTTTTTTTTTTAAGACATAAGTTCTGAGAGGAACTAAATATTGAGGAGTTTAGAAGAAAGCAAACTTTCGTTCCATTCTGGATACACAGTAAATACTATAAAATTAATTTATGTCTGTGGAAAACAAAAATCTATTAAATTGCTGCAGGATCATGCAGAAAGTTGCATAGAGCTGTGTCCTATTGGCCTGGAAGTAGAACTGTATTGTGTAAGTGGAAGGAAACAAAAAAATTACTCTCAGACACCAGGAATCATTTGACAACCACATTAAGTCTCATGGGTCTCTCTTACAAAAGTAGGATTGAACGAGGACAATGCGCTCTTCATTTTTTGTAATTTGAAGAATACAGCACAGCAGATCCAAAACCTGATATTACAGCTGATATCAAGAAACAAATTCAAGTTGGAAATTTAGTATTTGAAAGTCATCATGGTTTAAACTTAAAATTATTTTGTTTCAATGAGTTTACTTGATTAGCCCATAAGCTAAGAAATCACATAACCACAATTTTCTGACGTAAACCATGCTATTTTATGCTGTTATGATGAAATAATATTAAGCATGCCCCCCTACAAAAGAGAAGAATTTTCTTTTTCTTGAATAAATACTTTGATTGATAGTCTAAACACCATTAACCATTGCTTATTTTCTGACACATATGAAAGCATATTCCAAAATAACGAAAATGAAACCAGTGGTATTTGTTACACTTCACAAGGCAATATTTTTTTTTCTTCTTTTACACTAGGTAATATCTTAATTTCTGAAGTGAAATGGAGTAATTTTTCCTGAGTTATGTCTCACAGGTCTCATTAATAAACCTGGTATTGAATAGAGATTTTTTTTTTTTACCAGTGGAGTATCTCAGAATGCACACAAAATTTGATCTTAGAAAAACAATTTCCAGCGGATGAATATCTTCCAAAATTATTATAATAAATACAAAATTAATTGTGTTATGTGTGTGTTAATTCATGTGTGATTTAGCTGTTTCTTACCGAATGTTTCATTAAGTTCCTGTAATGTATCAACAAATATGCTATGGAAAACAGGAAATGCATATGCAACTTGATATTAAAATTAGCTTCATGTTAATGTTAAGATTTTTTTTTTTCAGGGTTGATTTTCATGTACAACAGAGCACCTCTGATGCTCTCTTTTTTTGATTTGCATAAATATATACGTACTGTACTATATATATATACATACACATATATGTATAGTAGACACAATCTTAACAAATTCCAAAAGGTAGAAAGTCCCATGCATATGGGTAGAGGCAACAATAGAAACTAAGTATATAGTTTTAAGAAAAAAATGAAACACTAACAAATATCGATAAATGTGGTGGAATTTTTGTAACTAGGTTTTCAAATTAACATCAGATATCTTATTAAAAACTACTTTTGTTCAACCACAAGTTACTAGAGTTGATGCAGAAATGATTTTGTGACACTGTACAGTCTGACTTATGCAGGAAGTTGAAATACAGGATCATGATGACCCCCAATCTTAAATAGCTGAATAATACCTTTGTTTTGATTAGCAGAATATAAATGCACAGATGGATTAATAGATTTTGTGGTGTTTTTTGGGACAGATGCATGATAAATTATGATATACGTGGGCTGATTTGTTAATTTTGGCTTCTAAAATTTTTGTGTAAAAAAAAAAATACAAATTGGAAAACCTTTTTATCACCTGTCAGTAATTTTTTGTTAAAGCTTAAGTGTGGTTTTTGGTTTTGTTAAAATTAATATTTTGTCATCAGTATACAAAAATAATCTGTGATCATAACATCTAATGCAGCTGAAACTAAAAAATCTGGTATGTTTCACTTCAAAACTGTCAAAACCATTACTTTGGTTTATAGTTTTGAAATTGCTAAGGAACTTATGGAGTTAACAAAAATGCCTGGCAGAGAATTCTTACTCTAAACAAGCTGTTTGGTGAGCTCTCTGAGAAACAAACTTCGTCCTTTGACCGCAATACTCTGCCTTAAATAAGCAGCAAAGCAAACTGCAATAAGACTGATCCACAGGTATGCAGGTTGGTTAGCGCGCAGCACTACTCACCTTTTTTGGGTGGAAAAGCACCTGGTCCTTATTCCTTTTTACAAGCACTGATTTTTCAGAAGGCTCCTTAGAATTTTCCCATTTTTCAAATTGAATTCCACTTTCAAATTGGCTGTTGGAAATTTAATGGGAGAAGATGGATGGGAAAGAGGAATCTGATAGTGATTACTCATAAATTTGGTTTGTGTTTGGGAAAAGTCTGATGCATCAACATGTGCTTTTATTTTTGTAGTAATTTTTTTTTGAAAAAAAAAAACCAAACCAAAACAAATAAAACATCAAAAACCAGCACAGCTTTTTACTAGACATACTATGTTATCTGGGACCATTCTTTGTGTGTTTCAGAATCTGGAAATAGCTCTTAAACTCAACAGAATTGCTGGAAATAGCTCTTGAATGTCATTTATACTTCTGCTGTGTAAGGCTCGCTTTGCCCTTCAAGGTGGAAATACTGATTATTTCTTCCATTCCAGAGTTGTCCAGGAGATTCTCCACAACCTCATGCTCTTGAAGAAGTTCATCACCTCTGGCCTTCCTCCTTAGCCATCCCTCATTCACCTCTACTCTGCACACACAGTGTTATTAACTGTGATGAGTGATGAGCCTCCTTCCTGTGCTGTGATGCTGTGGTGTTTCATGCCACGTGGCATGCCAGTTGCAGAAATCTGTACATGCTGTGGTTGGTAATATTGCTTCCAGGAGGTTGAAGTCCTGCTCCCAGCCCTGCCTTAGTTTTCCTATAAGACCAGAGGCAAATCTTGATCCGGTGTCTCTGAGGTGTAAGAAAGCGGTTAATCTTCAGATGTCCATCAACTCATAATCAAGCAGAGCAGGAAATTGAGTCTTTCACTTGTTCCACCATTTCCTCCTCTCTTCTGCTAGAAAGTATTTGTTCTTTTTACTCAGAAAGCTGAGGTCATCTGCTCATGTTTCTCAACTAAATTGTTAAAAATCTCCTGTGTAAATAAGTGACTGTTTCTAGCTTTTGTGCCTTGAGCTAGTGTACTGTAAGTTCTTCTGGTGTCTTGTGGAGACCTTTACAGCTTTACTCATTATTGTCACCACTCTCAGTGGTGCATTGAGATGTTGAAGACCTAATTTTATCAAATCAAAGTGACTTTATTATGTTCTCTAGCTTCTTATTACAGAAACAAATCTTGAAAAGTACTAAACTACAAGTGTGTTCTGTTTCCTGGACTCATTTTGAAGCTGTCACTCTCTTCTGCAGAGTTCTTTGAGATTTCTATTTTGGGCTACAGTAAAACCTTCCAAAGTTTTATGTATGGCTTTCTAAAGCTGAGATTTTTTTAATACCAGTAGAACCAGTAGACTGGACTGGGGGAGGCCCACTTTCAAATCCTTTTCTTGATATTGCCATACTTTCATTTGTAGTAAATTAAAAGCTAAACCAGAACTAAATATAACAGGAAATACTTTGTTTGGGGTCTTGGCCCATATAAGGCAAACAATTTTCCCAGATATACCTCAGAATGGTCACCAATATTTTTATGCGAGTTCAGACATTGCAGTAAATAATCTGTGGGTAAGAGGTGAGTATATCAACTACTTATATGTGCTGTGCACATTGCTGTGTGCCTAATATTAAGAGTGATTGGAGTGAATACACATATGCATATGTAAGTTGCCTGCATTGCTCTAATTAATTTGGAATATGTGACCGTGTCACTCCAATGAGGTGATGCATTTGGTCGCTATATGCCTGTTCAGTGAGCAGCCTCTTTTGCTCATGGCATTGACTTTACAGCATTCTCCTTTCAAATGCATTATCCATCCTGCACAGAACACGAACAACATAAAAACCTAAGAAAATGATTCTTCCCTGAAAGATAATGCCATATAATTGAGTCTCTGTGTAGGTTGTTTGGAGACAGTAACAAAGAAATGTAAAACAGGATCCCTGAAACTGGTACAGCTTGTAAAATCTTGTTAAGCCATGTTAAAAAAAATACATTAATGCTCCCATTAGAAGCTGCAGTTTATTTATTGCATCCTATTCTTCAGCCCTAGTAGGCACAGGCTTTTTTTTAATCTTCCATCCGTCCTTCCCCCTCCCCTTTGAAAGTGCACTCATTGAACTCTTGGCAATTAGTGTAATTGAAATTTATTGACAATGCGGCTGTCTGCTGAAGCTTCATTGTTCCGAGTGCTTAGTGCACAGCGCGATTGAGCAATGCCATGGCAGTGTCAGACAGCTCATACCTTGCTCAATTATATCAATGGACCAGTGACTGCCAAAGGTTCCTTTGGGGGTACGAATGTTACTTAGTGATAAGAGCCTTTCGAAACAGAATCCCTGGGCCCCATCTCTAGTGGGAGATGGAAATGAAATATGTATTTCTCTGCTGTGGAAAATTAATGTAATTGGCTCCCTTAAAAAGCTTTGACAAGTTGACCTGTTTGAAATCTGAGGAGGGCTTATACTGCGGTATCATATTATCTCCAACATAAAACCCCTCCTTTGGTGGCAGTGACAGTGGGATAAAATGGAATTTGGATAGTAATATTAAACTTCAGCTCCATTGAACATGTTCATATGTTTTTCCATTTATTATTGCAAGATGAGGTCTTATAGAAATCCTACCTTTTTTGTATTGCCAGATAATCATTTTTGTTTTGATTTATACTAGTATAGGAGAGAAAACAATGTGTGAGTAAGATCTTTATACTTAGCCTTTCTTCTAAAATGTATATTGATGGAAATTTAAATGATATGTCAAATGAGAATGTTTGATTCAGGCTAATTCTGGAATCGGAGTTAAACTCTCAGGCAAATTAATCAACATATTCCTTACATGCATAAAGGTTTAAACACCAAAAATAAATAAGAGCTTGGCACAGCAGTGAAAGAACAAAGATGACTATCCAAATATGCATTTTATCTTGTGTTTGAATATGGATGCATACAACAGTTCTGTGTTTTATTGGAATTAAACTGCCATGATAGAACAGGAGGCATTTATAATAGAGCATATCCTGCCCAGGTGAAAAGATCATGCATTTCTGCTAAATTCACTGCAATAGCATGTTTGAAAATTAGGCAGATTTGAACTAGTGTTTTTTTAATTTCTGTTGATACAATGACTTGACAATTTATTTAATAGAGTATTAAAAAAGAAAGAAGTTTGAATGGGAAGCCTCCACACACAAGTCCATGCTTTTATTAAATTTTTATTCATTTACTTTCTATTTGCCTTTTTTCAAAATCAGAGCAAAATCTCTTGTTGGTAAGATACTAATTATTCACGTTGTAAATTTTTGCATTAGAGTTGTCTTTCACCTTCAGGACATGGATGAAAATCTACTCCTTTTTTTTCATGGGAGTTCAGGGAATATAGAATTCTGGCTCTCCTATGTGGCTTTTTTGGGCTGTAAAATAATCTTTTGTCACCTAAAAAGATTTGCCAGTAGTGGAAGGCATGTCTGGAAGACTGAGGCACCTGAAGTGGCAAAATCTTGGTTGAGAAAAGTGTAAAACAGAAGGGAAGGGGGAATTTATTTGAGGTAAGGAAAAACTTCAGCAGAAAAGAGAAAAAGATAACAAGGTAGATTAGTTGTTATTGCTCTTAAAAAAGAAAACACTCAAAAACCAAAACCAAATACCTGACAACCAAAAATGAGATAAATAAAGTGAACAAGTGTCCTTTAAATTGTGTGGAGACAGAGCTCGGTTATTACTTTGTGTTATGAATTGCTTCATCTGAATCTACCCATCTTTGCCTACCATGACCTGCTAAATCGGAAAAAGCTCCTTTCCTGGTTTCAGTCTGGATGCTGCCAAAATCTCTTGAGAATATCTTTCAAGATGTAGAGTAATATTAAATCTGAATTAAAACTCTAGTCAGAATTTGACCACAGGCCTAGAATAATCCTGCTTTTCTTCCAAATGACTCTCCCTTAGCTTGTAACTGCTCAGAACTTAGTAGCATTTGAACTCACTGATATGTTTCTACTGCTAAAAGCTTTAGAAAGAACTCTAGACCTAAGTAGCCTATAATTTAGCCCACCAGATATAAAACACTTCAACAAATACCCTTTGGTGTCCAGACTCAGCTACTTCTTATTTCGGAAAAAAACATGTGGAAGGAATATAAGAATTTGAAGAATTAAAGTGTCAATATTTGAGTGAAAATACTTTAAGCAAATCATTTTAAATGAGGAAATCTTGTTTTTTTGTTTGATATTTAGTATTATCGGTATGATTAGTATTTAGCATTACCACAGAATGCATTTGTATTTAGTTAACTGGAAATCTACCTTGATAAGCTAGAGTTTGGTATAGAGTCTCTCTGAATTGTGCACTGAGTGAATTCTTTATGTAGTTATCACCCCTTAATAGCTGGATGGTAAACTAGTTAGTAAAAGACTAATCTTTTATATCTCAAACATAAGATGTAACCAAAGCTCAATTGTCAAACCCGTCTTCCATGAGATCTTCCAGTCATGATCATCTTTCTTCTGTTTCTCCACAAGAGAATCTTACAGAAGATGAATGTATATATTATACTGGATTATTTATATAATTTTAAATAATTTCCTTTAATCGCATTAAACTTCAGTGAATGTTGTGCATGTGATGGGTTTTAAGCTTTCATCCTGACTTCATAAAAGCTCTTTCAGAGCTTGTGCTAGAGAACGATCATTCTGAATTGCTACTAACTAATGTAAGTATGCAATTATTTTAAATGTTCCTCCCAGGGATTCTCTTGGTAAAGTATTTTAAATTCATATATAAAAAATTAATGGCAATGTGAGTTTAACTTCCTCTGAATCTGGGCTGACTGCAATCATTACATAGAAAAAATTGTTCAGATATCTTTATTAAAAGTGTAGTATTGAGATGCACGTTTTTTTTGCTAAATAAATTGCTCTTGTATACTTGATTATATTGCCATACAGTGAAATATACCTTACTTTTCAAATCAATAGATTACCCAATACCTGTTTAAGTAGTCTATACTTAGTCTCAGGAACATATATTGCTGCTTTCCTTCCATGCATTCTGTATACTGGCAGATATAATGTTTAGGCAACTTGCTGGTAGATTTAGGGGATAACCGTGGTCTGAAACAATATATAGAGGGCTGGAAGTATTTTAAAGTACTATTCATTTTTTTAATTCCCTCACTGCTGCAAAAATAATATATTATTTTAGGCATTTTGTGGATTAATTAAAATGTCCATTATCAGCTCAAGAAACGTGTGTGTTTGTGAGTGTGAGAGAGAGACAGTGGTGGGGGAAGAAAAAGAAGGAGAGAGCTGAAACTAAATAAGAAACTCTTGTACATGAGTGCATGTACATCTGGAAGAAGAAAAGGATCCCCATAGCTCTAAACCTGGTTACATCTGTTCTAAAATCTCATAAATTTCTGCTTAGCAGCCCAGCTGGGCAGAATCTTAAAAGAACATCAAATAGATACTCATCTTGATAAAGCAATTATGTTGTCAGTTCCCTTGATCAGCATGAGCTTGACAAAGCATGCTCCAAACTTGAAATTTTAGCCTAGAGCTCACAAAACTTGAAGAGGTGATCTATGGAAAGGAATGAATTATCTGAAGATATGGGTTTTTGTGAATTGTTCCTTAAGTGCCAAATCTTGGCCTGCAGTTATTCAAAAGATGGGCGGTACCAGCCCTAGGGTGGAGAGAGAGAGAATAATATTTAGGAGTGAATGTATTGTTGCTCCCAGTTGACAGCTCCATACCATAACTGTCAGTCGTGACATCTATCTTAAGAGCGCAGTACTTTTCAAGTTCTTTTGTGACTGTCATTCAACTGTGGACATGCTGTGTGAAATCCTGGCCTTGCAAACAAAACTCTTGCTGAGTGCCTGGATTTCATGCCCTCCCTGTGGAGTTGGGGGAGGCTGGTTCTGCTGTGTGTATTCCTGGAGTGAAAGCCCAGGCCTGCAAGGACAGAGTCTCTGACCAAGATGAACGGGGACATGAGTTAAGCAGCTGGGCAGTAAAGAGGAGAAGAAAACTTTGTAGGAGTTTTCCATTTTGTTCTTGGACCGAGGCTGGGCTGGGCAACTATGACGTACTCAATGAAAGAGAAAGAAAAACTATAGGAAACACTCTGTATGAAAAGTGTAACTTGTAGTCATGAGATATATGTCTAAACCAACAAGAATTTGGAGGGAGTAATTGATATCCACATACTTACCTACTACTTAGGATAGGTTTTGTATCTCGGAGTATCTATGACAGTTAGAATTGTGGAGGTTTTATTGTTTTGTTTTGCCTTATCATCCTCCTGGAATTAGAAAATAAATCCCTAACAAATTTCAAGTTGAAAAAAAAAATTCAAATTATATTTTCTAAGCCAACATAATTGAAATATTAATTTCTAACTTTCACCTAAGTCTTATTTAAACATCATGAAGTTAAAAATATTTATAGAGTCAATGTAGTATGTTTTGGATTTTGTGACAAGAAATGTTTCATGAGACCAATGAAAGACGGCAACTTGACAGAGATACACATAACAAATTGGAATAGTACTGTATATTTTCCTTGAAGTTTTGCTAGTTCACTGCCTGGTGCTTTTTAATTCATGCTAGTACATAAATTTGACACATTGAAGTATTGAGTATTCAGCATTAGGTTTCTGATAGAGCAAATGCAGTCCCTTGGCTGTCCAAGAGTATAAGTGTTTTGAAACATGATCACAACGGCTGGGAGAAAATCTTCTAATAGGCACTAGAGAGGGTCGACATTTTTAAAGGATAAAAGCATATGGTAGTCATACAAGAAGGTGCTCCTTTGAGACAGAATTAACATGAGACATTGATAGTAGTTCTTTCAGATTAACCTGTTGCATAGTCATTACTAGTTTCGTTTGCATTTACTTAATGCATTTCTTCCAAGGTACTTACTTTCTCAACAGGGATTGTCTTCTAATAAACACTCTGACCAAATGATGTGTGATGTAAGATATGTTCCAGCATATTCTCTGAAATACGTGCTGGAAGGGCTGAAGTACCGTTGTCTATTATGAAACTGTAGAAATAACCCGTTGAAAGGTTAAAAAGTCTGTAGAGTTCTTTTAAAGATATATTGAAAAACCTACAGTGGAGTGGAATAGTGGGATTTCTAAGGGCTCTTATGTTTTGGGCTCCCATCATTGGAGTAGATTTTACATTTCCCTGTGCCTTTGCAAGCTGCATTAGAGCACACTGTTAGAGTGATCTTTGGTAGAAGAAAATGAGAGAGGCAAAAAGCACATCACAAATTTTACAACAAAATACATGTTTTGTTTAGTAAAAAGTTGGTAGTGCTTATTAAGCAATGAGTTTTGCCTTCTGGAGTCTAGAATAACATTTTCCAATTAATTGAACTTACACAAGACAGAGTACTCATAATCTGAATATCAGCAAGGGTTAGTATAGCTCTGCTTCATATTCAAACCTTATTCTTTGTGCAACCATTTAAGAAATATTGCATTGTTCTGAAAAACACCCTGATGGCTTCATGACAAAATAGAAATGGAAAAAAACATGTAAATAAGTTTAAGCAATGTATAAACTCCTGCTAGTGAGAGCATTTTTTTGTTTCTTTTTTTCCTCATGCCACAGATCTTTTGCAGGTCTATGTCCTGAGCTCCTCTCTTCTACCCCGTTTTAGATAATCAGTCCTAAAACTCTGTTGGCACAGAGTCCTGAACCCTTATTTCTTCTCACAGAGCAAAAGGAATAGGAATTGCATTCCAGACAGGGAGTATCATGCATTGTGCAGGGTAATATGCGTTATGGAAGGGTGATATTAAAAACTGGAAAAGCAAGCAAACAAAATCACCTAATATTTATAAATCTACCTAAAACTAAACCAAAACAAAACAAGCCTTGAATCAGTCAAATAAAAAAGAATAATTAAAAAAAAAAAAAGACAAAGAAATTACAACAAAAGTACTTGGCATGTTTCTTTTTTAGGATGTCCAGGGCAATTGTGTCATAACTGAAAATCTGGTCAGTCACCATCTGTGCTAAACAACTGTGGTGTGTAAAACAAATCTAATGAGTTTTTTTAAGTTCTGTCTTGTTTTGCTAACTCTGATAGGCCCTGAAATAGTTTTCTTTCCAGTTTTGTGCTGAGAACAAGAAAGCTGTTCAGGTTTGCCAGACAACTACATCATCACTTTCTCTATAACTTCCTGCTGTAATTTGAAGTAGTCTACAGGGTGTGTTGCGTGCCATAATGTATAATAAGTAATAAAACCTAGTGGTTTCTTTACTGTGTGTCTGTATTTGCTATTACATGTTGGTGTTGGCAGCATTAGCAATATTATATGTTTTCTAGTATATGAGGCAACTAATGGTATTTTTTAGTGTTTCCCTGATTTAAAAAAAAAAAAAAAGGAAAATATGACCTGCACTTGAAGTTCTGTGTTAACTGATTAGTCTTGATTTGTAAATTACATTCATTTAGAAAGGTTTTGCCAGTCCTACTCTCAGTAAAGTAAGTTGCAATGCCGATTGCTTTGAGGAGAGGAGAAATAGTCCATCATATTTTCAGTGTGTCTTCTCCTCAGTGTCACTAGAGAAATGAGAATAGTTTTGAAAGAGACAGGTGAATTCAGAAATCCCAAAGAGAATATTTATAGCCATTTCTTAGTGTACAAGATTTTTATATGAATTAGTATAAACAGTGCTGGCTTGCTGAGGTGTGGATTACAGTAAATTTACTGATTTTATGTATAAGCAGCCTTACTTATGTAGGAAAACAAATGCATATCAATGTGACTAACGTACTCTGAAATTTCTCCATGTCATTCTATAGGAACTATAAATATGAAGCAGAATGACGTTAACATGATTTTTTTAATACCAAAGGCAGCAAGTGGAAAAATGTCATAAAATCAGATTTTGTGTGACTGTCACAACTTGTCACCTACGTAATTTATGCTGTAAAAATATGAATACAGCAGGATATTATACATGATTTATAAAGATATAAATAGTAAACAGTGCTTGAAATACATATATTTTTTTCTTGCTAGCTATTCTCTAACTCCACTGTCTAATACTGAAAATTGAACTTGTTTCACAATTTTTAACTTTTTGTCTTCAGCAAATCATTCACATTGGAAAGGGCATGCTGAAATGGCAGGCAACTGCGAGACCAGCAACATTTCTGAAACCTAACAATCAGGGAAATTTAAAGAGTCATGTAAATACAGCCTCAGAATTTTAGTAGGTGGCATTGTTGACATATTTCAAACCATAAAAGTTTAGAAATTGTAGGGGCTTTTTGACAGGTGATATTTTGTCTGTGTTGTAGAACTCTGGCTGTACTTTCGAACAGTTTGAATTTCCTAAGTCTGGAGATGAAGTAGAAAAAGGTGTGGTTTGGGCAGGGTGAGTTAGGAGAAGGAAACCGCCATAATTTTTAGGGGTGCAAAACTTTGTTTACAACCTATGAATGTCATCAGTGTTGCGTATGCTATTTTGGATATTAATTGAGAATATATTGGTATATATAATACTAGATTGTGTCTCTGTAGACTGATATGCAGCTACTGATATGGTATTGATCACGAGATCTTTCATATTAGGGATAGGAAGTCATGTCAGTAAGTAAAGTCCAATCACTGTGGTTCCCACGTGAGTCCCATTACTGATTTCTACCCAACCTTTATATGGTTTTATTAGGCATTAAGACAAGGTCTTGGCCTTAGACATAGACTCATTTCACTATATATTTTGTGATTTTTTTTTAAATGCTCTTTAACCAGTCTGCCTGTTTGGCTTCCCAAGCCAGTCCGAACTACTATTATTATTATTTTGTTATCATTATTATTATTTTGGTTAGGTTTCTTGAGCTAAGGTATCAAATACTGTATGTCTTGGGAAATATTTTAATGTCACATTATTTCCATCTCTGGGTAATCATCTGTCACTTTAAATACCAGGGTCAAGTAAAGACTCCAAGTCCCTCAGGTCAAAAAGCTCAAGCTTTCCTCCACTATAAATTAAGGCACATTAGGACCTACCTTCTTTTACAGATTTTTGTTTTGTTTTTTGTGGGTTTTTTTATCCTGTTCTTGCTGATGATGGCCACCCGAAGAGAAGTTCTACCTTGAGGTACCTAACATTTAGTCATTGTCTAATTTGTGGAGGAGAAAAAGGAGGCTTGGAGGATACCCTGACATTTGGAAAATGGCCAAAGAAAACCTCCTGTTGTCTGTACCACAGCTGTCTCTAAAGGCTCAGGCCACTGCATTGCTACACCCTGGATTGCTCGCTCCTTTCCAAGGAGAGCCTCCTAATACAGACAGGCTTATTGCCAGGTGCAAGACAGAGGTGATGCTACTAAGGTGATGCTACTAAGATGATGCTCAGCTGAGTGGAATACACTTGCTTTATGACAAAGATCCTGAGGTCTCTCTTTTTAGACATCTCTCTCACTTTCGTAATCTCATGTTGATAAACCACACAAAAGTCATCATGGAGATAGGCTGGAGGTGTTACTGGATAATCAGTGTCAGTGTCGATTGGTTATTGCAGAGTAGTGGAGGTGCCAAAATTTTGTCAAGTGTGTAGACAGTGAACGTTGTGAACTTGTTCAAAGCTGCTTGTAGAGACACACATCAGGTGCCACATCAGAACAAATCCTTCTCTGTGAAGTTCAAATGAGCTGAAGAAAATTATTTATGTGGCTGTGTGGAACTGCCCATTCTTCTGAGGAAGACTCTCTGTGTTTGCTAACATAACAACTCTCTTGCCTTGCAGGAAGTCTGTCACAGTCGACATGTGGTATAACTTTGATTCTGGCCTCTGCTGCAGGCACCACCAGAGAAGCGCCAGCCTCCAGGCCCATAAAGACCATTCATCTGATTGCGTGACACCTCTAGTTCCCCAGTTTTCCTGGAAGTGACAGGTAGTGAAAGTCATTGTGCTAAGCAGGTATAGGTCATCCTTTCTCTTTTTCCCATTAATGCCAAGCCAAGCCTGGGGAGGAGAAGAGGATAAAGGAGAACCTCTGAAAGTGCAGTAGGAATGAGTACGTTTCTCCCAGGCAGACATGGAAAGCCATGTAGGAACTGAGAAGGTTGTATTAATTATGGATCTTTGATGGGTGTATGAAGAGCAGAGATGCTTCATGCAGATAATATTTCATTGATTAGTAGTTTGAGATTTGATAAGAAGATGTAAGTTCTATACTACCTGTTAATCAGCAGGAGTTTCTAAAGCAGGGCCAGGTTTATATTTTATGTCAGGCAAGCCGGCAGAGTAGCTTGCACACACCTTCCCTAATGGGAGGTCAGAAGACTTGCCAAATGTGTCATAGAAAGACAATATTTTTTCAATGAGATTTTTGCATTGAGGTCGTGATTTTTTCTCTTGTTTGACTCATGATATTTGAGTGTTTGAAACTGGTAGTAGCATTATCAGGTGAGAGATCCCCACATCTCAGGAGGAGCTAAAGCAATACACCAATTATGCAAAGGATATTCTTTAGCTAAATATCTCATTTTGTACAATAACAGGAGAACTGAACAAAATTGGAAGGTCTGGGACATGAACTAAAACAGCTGGTGATTCTTTCAGGTTTCCATCTGTTCAAACTGGTGTAGATTACACTTTGTGGCCATGGTTCTTCCTTTTATAAATGTATATGAAGAGAGGTCTCCTTTGCTACATTTCTCCAGTTGTATGTTTAAAGTAATGACATTAGTTTTTAGGCTTAGCTCTGTGAATTAATTCTGTCCTGAAGCAAAATGAACTGCTCTAATGAATATGATCAAGAACTTCACAGCAGAATACGCCAAACAACTAGATTATTAGGAAGCATAAGACCTGGATTCATCCTTGCCCACTTCCCTGCTTTGCTTTTTGACAGCTCTATAGCAGAATACTGAGTCCAGAGTTCCTGAAGTGCTGGCTATATATAAGCACAGGATGTGTTGAAAAGATCAACATTGTTGCAGTATATTATTTATGCTATTAGCCAAAATTAATTGTTGGTGTTTCAGAAACATTTTAGATCAGTGCATTAAGAATGAAGGCTACTTCTGTGGTGACTGAATACAGTCTTCAGAGTTACTTAATCTACCATTCCACAAAATTACACAGCAACATAGTGCACATGCATGAATGAGTTTTGTTACTGCATGAGTACACTCATATGTTTGTCTTGAGATGCCACTTTTTTTCAGCATGGTGCTGAGTGTATGGCAACCTTTTTTCATGCTGTTTTTACCTGATCTGTGACTTTTCTATGGAAGTTCTCACAGGTCTGGATCTCAGGCCTCTAGGGCTCTCACTAATACTGCAAGAAGACAAGTCAAGACAAATAAGGAGATAATGTACTCCACAGACTATTAATGTGATATTTCTGTGGTCTCGATAGGTATACTTTCAAAAGTATTGCTGGTGTCAAGAACAAGTTGTCTAGGTGACAGTTTTTTAGTCATTCTTTTCCTGATGTCTTCAGCTAAGTCATTTGTATGGTTTGATAAAAATTTATCTTTCAGGGCAACTATGAAATTGCTTCCTGACTCCTCAGACCGTTGAGGCACAAGGCAAATCTTAGAGCCACCATCTAAAGGAGTACTAACATGTCAGAGATGCATACTCTATAACTGGAAGCAGCACTGGAAGCACTGCAACCAGGAAGAGGAGGTCCTGAATAAGTATATTTTTGGTCCCATATAGATGAACTGTTTTCTCCACTGATCAAGAAGTTTTGATGTGTATAGCAAGGAAGAGAAAAATAGTGATGAGCTGCTGGACAGGACTTTCATCCCTGGATCCTATTTTTTAGCTATCAGTAGACCGTTTGGTCTGTGGTCCATAATTTACTTGCACAGACCAGCTGAGTGAGGTATAAACTTTCTTCCAGCTTGGCGAGTTGTATCCATTAAGGCAAGTTGAAGGCTGCTGTACTCACAACATAAGGACAAGTGGCACTATACATGCGAATGACAAAGACCATGCCTTTGTACATTGCTCTTCTAAGGCTTATACTACAGCCCGCTAATACTATAATAAAAAATCCACTTTGTCTTCTAGCATGGAGATAAGTTTGGGAAGCCATAAAGTGCTGAGCATTCAGGTTTTCTACAACTATCTGTGGCTAATTAGTGCAGTAGTGCTGTGGAATTCCGTTTTCCATGTATGTTTAGCCCATGTTTTGGCTGATTTTATAAACAGCATAATAGATTAAAAATGTTTAATATAGATTAAGTATAGAGGATTGTTGGAGACCTTCTGGAAAAAATATTTAAATATGTATTTAAATTATTCTTCCCCTAGATCTGTGTGTGTTTTAGAGTTGGTTCTCTTTAGTAGATAATTATAAGTCAGTTAGAATTTTTCCCTCAGGGGGTTTAAAAATGCTAACACCTACGGAATCTGTATTAAGAACCATTGTCTTCATCGTCTGAATATTTTGTAATCTGTCTGAGCCAATCTTCAACTTAAAGGTGGCTTATTTTGTACATCTAACATCAAAAGAGGTTTCTTTGGTAATATTTAAAATATGTACTCTGCTTTTAGTTTTTCTTTCTTTCCCATTGGCACAGTGCTAAAATTATTTCAGTGGAAGATCTTCCCTTTAGAAACTCACTCTTCATATATATGCCTGAAGTCAAGAAAAGCATACTACTGTTTATTCCATTAGATCACACAGCCAATTAATCAAGATTTGAATGGGTATCAAGATGTAGCCTTCATTCTGTCTGCTTATTAACTTTCATTATGTGTAAATCTAAGGTGTAATTGTTAACAGGATGGATTATGCTGTAAAGTTTTTTTTCCTATAACAGCATTCCTTCACAAGTCCCCTTATGAAAGCATACCAAGGGTGATATATTATGTTAAGAAGGTTTAAAACATAAGGTGACAATGACCTTCCATTTAATTAGCTATGATGGAAATAAAGGTGAGAACAATGATGATGAAGCTCTGCTGGAGACCATAAATCATTTACTGCACTGGTTAGACAGGACACAGCTACAAAAATAACCTTGCAATTCACAGGTTAAATGGCTCTTCCATTGTGCTGCATTCACTACTGTTTTTATTTACATACATACAGATAACTTTAATTTTGTGGCAGTGTAAAAAATGTTTTTGATCAAACAATCATTTATTTTCTGAATATACCTGAAAATACTTAAGTATTTTGTTTGTTAAAACATTATTCAGTATTCCAGATTTTAAACAGCAAAGTGGTATATGCAGTAATGGAATATTTCTGTGTTTTCCTCTAGAAACCTGTGTTGTAAAGGACAGAAGGCACTATAATGTTTTATTGTAAGATAATTCTTTGTTTCTCCTAATGATTCTGGGCTTTCGCCATACTATGTGACATAAGATTGCCAATCATATTTTTCAAGATCTGAAAATGACTTCTAACTTATTTAACCAGGTTTAAGACCATATAACATGCTCTTAGCAATAAGATTACTTCTTTTTCTAAATACATCACTTTATCTGAAAATTATAGTCCTGTACCATTTAGTATAGCAAACAGAATTTGAAATATAATGGGAGCAATTAAATTTGAATTACAGGTCAAGAGGAATTATAAATAGATTGACTAGTGTCAACTGCTGCACAATAAAGTAAACAAGACTTTTGTCACCTTGACTATCACTATTGCAGAAAGGATATTAAGGGCTTCCTCTTCAAGCTGATATGCATTGGAAAACTCTGTAAGGTCAGAATAGATTCAGAAGCCTTCCTATTAGATTAAAAAAGCCAACCAACCAACAACAACAACAAAATGACAGAAACTAATGAAAGTACTACAGAATATTTTATACTTCCTTTACATTTTATACCTCTTGATTTCTCCATGATGTCATCTCTCAGTCTTTGAGACTGGTAAATATAAGCTTGGTAGACAGAAAGTCTGGTGGAAAAAAACCAAAAAAGTCCTAGAAGATTTCACAGGGGACATTAACAGGCATTAAATAACAGAATTTTGGGATATTTTTGCAAGTGGTAAGACAGAGGTAGGTCTTGTAGAACTGAAAACACCTGAAAAAAATGAGTATAACAGCAGAAAGCCCAGAATTAACTGTGTTCTTTTCTGTGTTGTAATGCCAGCAGGCATTGCTGGGGTAAGTTGTGGGTGGTAACTTTTTAAAAATTTGAAGATAGGAGCATGGACTTTTATCTTAGGCTGTTTCCCAGTTGCCTGAATTTAGCATGTTAAGATAAATCATCAGAGCAGTTTTGGCTCTTTGAAGTGCTGAAGCACAAATGAAGGGATCATGGATGGAGAGCTAGCTGTCTGGGAATTACTTTTGAGTAGATGGACTTCCTAGGGCAGTGAAATGTTATGTCGTTAAATAACATTGGTAGATTTGATTATCCCTTGATGTGTTTAAACAGAGTGTGTAAGGAGGGAAATAATAATTCTTATTGCTTCAGTATGTCTTCTACGTAATACTTCAGTGGAACATTCTTTTCTTAAAGTATGCAGCCTGTGCTAGTCCTTGTTCTGCATTTGCATGTGAGTGCAATGTGTGTAGGTCTTGAGACAGAGGAAATATTGTTGAGCTTGAAATCAAGTTTATTTGTGTGCTGGGAAATGTGCAAGTGATGCACTCAGTATTCTGAAATCATCTTTCTCTGGATATCCAGTCCACAACACAGTGGGAACATCACTGTGATATTGGTTTCTCTGGTGTCTGCTTTCACATGTTGAGCAAGTAAGAAGAGTGATTGGACATCAGTAGTTCCAAATATCTCAGTGATATTAGGGAAGTGGTATTTCCAAAGATGCCTCCAAATGATCCCAGTATTACTCTGTAATGGTGATAATTCCTTCTCAGCACACCTTTAATGCTCCATGTGATGCACGCTGTTTAATCAAGAAATATCACACTGATCTGGGCAATGATGCTCAGCATTCGCTGCAGTGAATTTCACACTACTCAGTACCCTGCCTTGGTCAGTAGATGGTCTCCAATTCTTCTAACCTGTCCTGACCTCAACACAGACAATGAAGGAGGAGAAAACTCCTTTCCTTTTGAGGGAAAGTGAGAAATTAATTTGCTGTTGCTATTACCTCTTCTGCTCTGGATCTGTAAACCTTTTGGCTATTGTGAATCAATTTCACCCAATCTTTTTAGGGAATAATGAAATTTTTACCATTGGTGTTAATTCATAATAAGAGTGCTTAGGTGTGATTCCCTACTACTACTTTATTGCCTTTTTGGTTGTCTTTTGTATTAGAAGGGATAGCTTTGTACAAGGTGCTTTAATTACCTCTTTTTCATAATCTTTCATTCATGCCCTGACCTAATTAAGTGGTGAAGTTCCACAACAATTGCTTGGTATTCCATAGGCTTCCCACAATTCCTCACTAATCTTTTCTTGTCTGTATGTTGTCTCTACTTGGCCCCTAAGATGTTCTCAGTATCTTATTTTCCCATTCTGATAAGTGCTACAAGACTCACACCCACATTGGAGCCAAAAGTCATTTGTAATTAATGTGGTGAACCTGAAAACGATTTTTTTCTCGGTGCTTCTTTTGACTTTCATGTTTTTAATATTAAAGGACGTTGTTGTTAACTTCTATATTGGAAATCTGAAAGACACGTGGATAGTACTGAACAAATGATAAGTAGTATAAAGAGGAGATATAAACAAGGGACAAAGATCAGAAATGAGGGATTGAGGGTGAGGCTACAGTTTGAAAGACATGGTCGGCTTGTTCATGACAAGAAGAGGGTAAGAAAAGAGAGTAAAACATTGTTGCAGGTTTACTCATCTAACGACCATTAGAAACCTAGGAAAAGTTCTCATGAAGATGTATAAGTATACAGTTAAGAAATGTCGTTAGACTTGTTAAATCTAAAAAACCCATTGCTTATTTCTTTTCTGTCAAATGAGAAACTTTTATTTTTGATGACTGGGTTTTTGTTTATTTAGCTTCTGATTTTTTTTTTAATGGATTTGAAAGAAATTTTCTTGTCTTACACTGGAGTCCCAACTTATTAAAACACATCAAGTTTTGGGCAGCCAAACTGAATACATATTTATAGGTACATTTAACTTCCATAACGTTTTATGGAAAACAAAACAAAACAAAACTAGGCCAAGAATCTGATTTGGGTCATGTCATTATTTCTTCCCACAGAATCTGTGAAAAGACAGGAGCTGCATATGCAGTTAAGTGGTAGAACTCTGTTTTTACAGTAGCTTTAATGAAAGTGGTAACATCTCTTGCATTTTTAGAAGGGTGTAAAAATGGTAAACAAACTTTTTGATGCTATGCAATGGGCAGTTGCATAATGTTGTCGATCATATCTCAGTGTGTTGAGTTCCCTCTGTAAAGGGGGTCTCAGCCAGCAGGCTGAGGACCCAGTACATTCATTGCATACTTGATCTGCGCATCTCTGGGAGATTATCCATTGCATACCCATTGAGACTAGATTATTGGTACATAATATACATATACTATATCTACATCCTCCTGATTATTTAAGATGAATTAGATGCAACCACTGTTTTAATGTTGGACTAGGTTCAAATACATTTTTTCAGGTAAAATGTTACTGTCTAAGAAATGCCATTCACCTCACAGAATTCTGTAATGTAGACTCATATTTAGGATTTGTAATGAAATGAGAAGTTGGATTTTAATATTGTGGAGGGAAGAAGGTAGATATGCACATTTGATGCTGTTTTTTTCAGCTTCTGTTGAGTCCTATTTAGGACAGAGAGCGAGAAGCGTTAGTTTCATAGTTTACATTCTAGATATCATTGTAAGAGATCTTTTAGGTAAATGGTGATGTTTTAACATAACTTTTCTTACCTTGTGCTTAACAAAAATAATTTGAGGGTTAGTATTTAAATCAACAGATCCATCCCACCCCCTTGAGCTTTCTGAAATATGATTGAATTTTGTTGTAACTTTTTGCTTCGATTCCACACTAAGAAAGAGGAAACCTTTATGGATTGTTAATAAAATGGAAGACTATTGAAATCACTGACTTTGAATCAATCTAGATTTCGAAATCAGGAATTTTGGGGAGCTGCCAACAATACATATTTTCTTTAGTTAAGAAAGTGGGAAAATGGGAAAGCCTCACTGACTGTTACACTCTAGGAAAAGGTTACCCTTACAGGACGTCCATTGTCAAAGTTTCATCCAGTTTCCTGACTTTGGGATAAAAAACATTATTCTAGGCCTTCTCTCCAGAAGAATTTTCAAGAGTCTTGAAGTTTTTCTAGGGAATTTTGAGACTTTGTTGAAAATATGCTTAGGAAGCCTAGTTGTTTCCTAGTATAGTGGTTGAAGATTTTCATTTACATGCTTTTTTTTTTTTTTTTTCCAGTCATGAGCTGGTGGGAGATTCAGTCAAGTGGCTTAGAATGAGAAAAGCAAAGGGCAAAATAACAGCGTGATTAGAGAGTCCAGTAAATCAAAACCTCCCACCCAAATCCTCAAGAAAATCATCAGCATTATAATATTTATAGCTGTCATGATACCAGTGTGTTAGTAAGAAATTCTATTCTGAATCATTAATTAAAAACCAAAACAAAACTAAACAAAGCTGGAACGAACTAGAATTTGTGGCTGAACAAGTGAAAGTCAAATCAATTTGACTGGATCTTTTTAAAAACAGATTTTACCAGGTTTGTTACCATTTTAATTTTTTCCCATACTTGGTGCTAATCAGGCATGACAAATAGGCTCACCTCTGAACACACTTTGCACTAATAATGTCATAAAGTAACTCCCTTTAATTAGTACCTCAGGCCACTGTCATCAAACAAGCTCATAAAAGAAACTAGTGACAGCTTTCATTTCTGCTAGATTTATGAAAGACTTCTCACCTATGCCCAGCCAGTGTGTATTTACATTGCTATTCTAGGTTTGACCTTTGATCAAAGAAGCAATATATTTTGTGTTCCCCAACAAACTCACACCATCACTTCAGTTCAGACATTTATTGTTGCAGTTCATGGTGATTGTGAAAACTTTACACCTAGAAAATACAAAGGGCAGTCAGTTTACAGTCAGGCTTACACTTCACTATTATGTAGTAAATATGTTTTGGAGCCAAATGCATAATTTGAAATTAATAATTTATTCCACAGTTGACATTTGTTCCTTCACAGAGTGTATAAGCAAAGACTCTCATATGTGCTCATTATTCAAAACTATTCACCCGATCACTTCAGTGAATAATTCTTGGTCTTGGTCTGTAGCTCATTCTCAAGGATCTCATTGTGAATATTTGATCATCGAAATTCCAGCTCAGTGACTCATCATCTAAATCATATGGTATGCTTCTGCCAGGATGGAGGAACACAGCCCTTAATTTTCTACTTAATGATTCAGAAAGTGGTGAGCACTTGTCCTCTGAAAGTCAAGGCCCTTTATCAAATACCCAGAACTTGAAGTTTTACCGTAGTCATTGGTTTTAGCAGATGTTGGAGGTAATATCAGTAAATGTAGATTCAAATTTATTTATTTTTTTAACTATTGAATTTTAAATTAGATGCTTTACTGGGTGCTTCCACTTTTACGTTCTTCTTTTCCAGCAAGTATTCCAGGCAACTAACAGATAAGAGTGAAATTATTCAAAGTGCGTTTCTGCAAAATATAGGATTTATAGTAGCAGACATTCCAGCTAACATCCAGTAACACATGCTTATGAATTGTATTATGAAAGTAAGAGTTTATTTTCTGCTTTACAGTATAATTTTGTCTATCTTTATTTGGAATGGTTCACAGTAGAATTTCTGATCTTGATTCATATCAAATTTCAGAGAATGTTTAGATTTTGATTTCCAGATTCTACAGACAAACACTTGTCATCATGATTCCTTTAATTTTAGAAAGCTAGAAAAAGGGTTTTATTTCAATTCTAGTTCAACTGTGGGTTTACTCTTTAAAGAACACTAATTCTTCCAATGTTAATTTGTTTTGTGATGTAAATTTTGTGTGAACTGCACATTGCCTGCACAAGTACTTCCTCTTAGTAATGAATATTGCTAAACTAGAAATAGATTTATTAGGTTTAAATGAAGGTGGTTTATTTGATCTGTCCATAATGCCTTGGTATTGGATCAATTTGCTCTCTTTCAAAAAACTTTGTTTCAGAGGTTTTCCATACAGCGTGGGCATTTAGAATGAGTGAATTCAGCAAGCAGTGCTATTTATGACTAATAGAAATGTGCCTTAAGAGTTAACAGTGTGTTTGGAATATAATTGTGCACCCATTTGTCATTTGTTCTATACGCACGTCTTTATAGTTGACTTTCCTGCGTTTCAGGCTCTCAGAGTTGATAGGGACCTAAGTTAGTACAATGTGGACAATATCAGAAGGGAATTAATGATTCTTGGAGTCCTACTTCTTCCTCTTTTCCCTGCTTTCTATAGCAGTGAGAAAGTTATTTTAGTATTTTCTAATTTACCTATCCATCTGCCCTTCTCTTGACAGCCTGTATAGATCAGTTCAACTTTGGTTATACATAAGTTGTGACTCTTTTAACCTCTCTAAGAGAATACACTCCCTGTCAAATACATAAATGTACTATCAAAATGACAGTTCGAATACTGTGTTGAATGTTGTTTATAGCATTTTATTCCCTATCAGTGACTTCTGTTTTATAAACTACCTGAAGCTGCTGTGTATTCTTATTTACTATCTTGGTAAACTGTACATCCATCAAACCTAGACCTACTTTTAAGCAGAATACGTATCTATCATAAAACTATGCTAATGAATGAAAGCATTTTCGACACGTTTCGCAACCATGTAAAAAACATTATCTACTCATTATAGGAACATGTATTTTTGAATAGATATATTTGGAACATTCTGCAGACCATGGTGTTCAGGAAGAAAAATATTAAAAGATCTTGTCACAATTTGAAACATTTCTAGATAGATTTTAATGGTGTTTGGAGAAAAGGTGACATAATGACTCTAAATGAATGTCGTAAAAATAGCTTGTAAGTTACTAGAGACTCAACATAAATATAGGATATATTGTTCATTTCTTCCCTGTGGGTAGAACTTTTATGTAAAATGCGATCACTTGCATAGTTTATACTTGATAGAAGTTTCAAGCAATAGCTCTCCATTTTGGTCCATGTGCAAAAACTTGCAAACCAGTCAGGTACTTATATAAGTTATGGCAATAGACACATTTTGGGAAAAACTCTCTCAATAATGCCACAAAATATTATTTCCTAATGTGCTCTGAGGTTTCAAAATTCAGCCTTCTAAATATGTGAAAAGTCAGTATGGAATAGAAATATCTAGTTTTTCGTACTGAAAAATTCAAAATATGCAGTTAAATAATAGTTGCCTTTAGCTAGATGAATTCATTTGAATAAGTTCTTTCTCAGATCCAGTAATTCCCAAATGAGGTTTTTGGTCTGTTTGATTTATGATAGATTTAGTGAAAAGACTGGAATAGCTTAAGAAATTCTGTCTTCCTTTTTCTAATGAATTTCCTTGTTCAGTGTTAGATGAGATTGACTCTTTTCTGTTGATCAGCACAGTTTTCAAACACGAGGCCTGACTTCACCTTCTAGCAAATAGATAAGAGCGAATGAAAGGAGGATGATGGAAAGATTCTGCTTTGGGTTGGGGGAGAGGAAGATTAGAATGAACAAAATTGAAGTTTAAATTCTCATCACAGGGAGCAGTAACTGTACCTATCAATATAGAAGGTGAATGGCAAGTAGCTTGAAAGTGACCTCAGTGGTTACGTCCATTTGCAAATTTCATTTACTTTGCAGGGCTTCTTACTAGAGAAAGACGTGACGGGAAGGGACTGCTAAACAGGAAGAACAAGGTGCTAACTTCCTGCAAAGCCACTAGACTGGAAAAGAGATAATTTTGCCTGGATTTATCCTGCTTCACTAAGCCAAATGGCTTGAAAATCTACATTGTACTCTGACATTTTCCTGTTCTAATGTATTCAGTTGACATTGGAAATATGATAAAGAAACGAGTCAAGGATGCCTTGCTTTGTAAAAAATGCAGTAAGAAACTACTCTTAAGGATTTAGAATTAGAAGGTAGTGCACTAGTTTCTTTTTTCTATTAACAGGCACAGTTCATGGAGTGAAATTTCAATCTTCATTAGATGTATGAAAAACAAAATTTGTTTTAGCT
Organism: Caloenas nicobarica; assembly: GCF_036013445.1. NCBI lineage: Eukaryota > Metazoa > Chordata > Aves > Columbiformes > Columbidae > Caloenas > Caloenas nicobarica. Next base: position 99,656,225 of record NC_088246.1, on the reverse strand, counting down.
TAAAGGATTTCTCTAAATTGCTCCAGGAGAAAAGGGATGTTTCAAAGTTAATATAATAAAAACCTGTTTTCCAGATATAATTCAGTAGAGGTTTATCATGGACGTAGGATATTTTGAGTGTGAAGTTAAAGCAAGGTAAAACCTCTCCTATTTCCTCCCCTTATTGAGTCTTTCCAGAATCTGTTTCTCTGCTGGGGCAGATGGCTCCTTAACTTCAGGGCTGATGCAGCTTCAGATCACAGGGGGAAAGATTTTTGGAGGAAAAAAATCCCACCAAACAGATGGTGAGCATTAAAAAAAAAAAGTTTTTAAGCATCCTGGTGTGTCTGCAGGAGAGCAACAGGGAAAATGGTAGGTAATGGTTTGGGCTGGCTTTACTCCTCTTACTGAGGAGGATGAAGTTGATGCAGTGGGTCATGGATTTCCATCCTTCCCTCTTTTATGGCAGTGTGCGACTGCAGGTGTGGCTTGTGCAACCTTTGTAGCTGCAAAAACTACCTGAAGGAGAAATTCCTTTCTTCTAAAGCTAATGTGATCCAGTTTTCAGGTGGTGTCCAGAAAAAGGAATATTTGTCCTTTGATGTTTTTAATTACACGTACTTAGAGTAATGCTTTCAAATTCCTTAATTGTAAAATTCCCTCCGTAAGTATCTAAAAATTGTTTCCCTTTGATGAACGCAAATATGATAAAATACTTAAAAGTCAGTTAGCATTCACAACTGCTATAAACTTGCTTAAATACTGTTTGCAGTGGATATGATTCATTTTTAATATATCTACAATTTATACTTCACTTTTTAAAAGGTGGTCTCAGTATATTCTTCTCATAATAGTTTAAGCAGATTCTGCATCCCCACATGTGTTCATACAAGTAACAGAATTCACACAATTAAATCCATTTATTCCAGTGCAGTACTGTGAGAGTTCTACTACTGCATATCCCTTAATTATAACTACTTTTTGTCTTTTCTGTATTTGTGCTGTGTCATAAAGAAAATCAAAATACAGGTCCAAGTGCACATACTTAAACACTGAAATAAAATCTCATTGTTAAAAATGTTTTGTTTAGATTTCTTGCTCCCCTCTCCCACTAATTACGGATGTTTTGGATTGTTTTTCTTGTTTTTAATCTCAGGTTGCCTACCTATGTTGAGGGAAGTGCCTTTGTCCAATATTTAACTTACTTCTTTCTGAATATATTCCCAGGTTTCTGAAAAAATACATGTTAAAAAACCCAACCAAACAAAAACAAACCAACCCTTCCCGCCGCAAACACCAAAACCCCTCAGAGTAAGCAAAATAATTGACAGTAACTTGTCTTTTTTTTTTAAATCTGCAACCTCAGTAATCAGTCATAAAGGAACAGTTTTAAGTGGGTTTAGTGTTTTCACTCGAAGCTTGCAGAAATTATTACCTTCGTCTCCACAAGTGTCAAAACATTAATTTGTGTCAAGAACATATGCTTTCAGTAGTTAAAACAAGCTTGGTTTTGTGCTGTTGCTCTGCCTTGTTAGTTCTTACACTTCGATTGTCTGGAAAGGTTGCCCCCTCTACTATACAGAAGAAAAAGGGCCAGGCATAATTTCACCACCGATTGAATGCATGTAGCGAACAGTCATTCCTGGTGGAGAAAGGCTGACCCTCCTGCCATTGTTCTGGTGACAAATAGTGAGTGTCCTCCCTTTCCACTGCCTGACCTTGACTAATTGTGCAGAATTGGTGCAGCTGTCCCTGGCTCATTCAGCACTGCAACACAAGGGCATGTAGGAAACTTTAAGCTGCCATCATAAAACTCCAGTTTGAGGACTTCATCCCAATGCGCGGTGCTGGCTTTTTTTGTTGTTGCCGTTTACTTCCTCTGACGGCACGTTTTGTAGCCACGCTGTGTTTTCTTCTCACTTGCTTTTGTATATATTTGAGAAACCTGTAGAGAGTGGTAAGACAGTATTTCTAAAATAGCTAGATAAAGTCACGTGGAAAAACACTTCTAGAATCATCAACTAAAAAATGATACGGGCAATTAAGCTTATCTAAAAAGTGAGTGGACCAGCATGTTTGCGCTTTTCTTTTTCCTTCTTACTGGCACGATCTATTGCTGGAAATTCTTTCAGTAGGAAGCTTCAGTACATTAACTTGGAAACTGAAAAATATAAACAGAAAAATAAGTACCATGTGCATATTACTACAGGTATAAAATTTTCCGGTGCTGTTTTTAAATATTAGGCCTAACTGAATATTTTAAATATTGTGTATATCAAAGCGAGCAAAGTATTTTTTCTGTACAGTTAATTTTTCATAGTACAGATGGTTGTTAAATATAAATTAATGATAATATAATAAATAGGTAATGTAACCTGGAAATTTTACTAGAAACCCCTTGAGATTTTTGATTATTTTATTTACTTAATTAGAGTGAAAATTTGCCTTGTAAAGAGGGACAATTCAATATATCTACACCACTTTCAGGTCATGCTTAGCTTTTAGTAATAGGGTTAAAGGGACTTGTGTTTAAATGGTAAACAGATGTTGTGTATGGGTAAATAAAAATAAAATTCAGTTTGTCATCTACTGTGTCTTTTTCAGTCACACTGCTTCTCAGCAACAGTTTCTTTTGGCAAAATAAACAAATTTCTACAAAACACCATACAAAAGGGGCCTTATTTGTCTGCCCTACCTATATTGTAAGTCTCTCCAAATAAAGAGAACTTCTGGGTCCTTGGATTGTGTTCCTGCCAACAGCATAAGTGTTCAAGTTAGGCACATGAAATAAATTAAGAAAACCACGTAAAACCTCTGCGAGAAGTTATCTGGAGAAACATAAATCTCAGATTAGGTGGCAAAATAGTTATTGAAGGAATGTTAGTAGGAGTAGTAGATGAATTTTCGCAAGTGATGGACATTTGGTGGCTTATATTGACCCAGGCATGTCTAAGTCAGACAAGGCTGGTGATATAACACTTTAGCCCACGGACTGTTTTCCTGTATCTGCTCCAAGGAGTGTGACGTGCCACAGTGAGTAGGAGGACTTACGTGATTGTGTTCATGAGATCTTTCTTCCACAAGTGCTCTGCCGTTGTTTCCTGTGTTGACAGGCAAAACAGGTGTTCTGCTTGGCATGTTATTACTTGTGGCAAGGAAAGAGTGTCAACGTGTGGCCTGAAGTACTGCGGGCAGACATTTCAAACACGATTGTTTTGCATTCCTGGTATTGCAATGTGTTAGCAGACACCTAGAATTCTCTTTAAAAATACCTGCCCCCCCATCCCTGCTACTCAGGCCTGTGCTGGAAAAGCACATAGTGCCAGCTTGTGACCCATTTGAAACACTTCCAGTGAAATTAAAATTTAGGAAATGTGTTGCTTGGCCAAAACGTCCAATCTGAATGAGACTTGGTAGTCTCACAGTGACGTCTCACAACTGCGATGTTCAAGTCCCTCCTTGGTTTGACCTGAAGGCACATAACCTTGATTTCTCTCTGACTTCTTGTGTAATGGAGATAACAACCTCGTGTTATTTGATGACCTATTTTTGATGTGCTTATTATTAGTGCTTATTTGAAACTTGGAGCAAGCCACATTGAAAAGCACACTGCCAGATGTTGAAGGTTGTAGGGTCACATTTTTATAGCTCATATGTAGAAAACAAAGCTTGCTTTAATTCGTAATATAGCAATGAAGTAAAAGACATCTAAAGATAATTTTTATTAATGACGACCTGTGGTATCCCTTAAGAGCAGCTGAGACATCAGGGCCCTGGTGTACCCATGCTGCTGGAGGTGAACTGACCACTTGGGGACACACTGAGAAGTGGAGCCCAACTTCTCGGACTCCCATGCAGCTTCCTAATACGGACATGAACAGTGTGGCCCTGGCTGTAGATCCACGCTGTGTTGGCCTTCAGTACCAATGCCAGTTTAAGTCCTACTTGCAGATGCAGGTTTTTGTTATTGTGTGGCAGTGTGCTGCCTCCCTGCTCGTGCAAGCGCAGATGTTGTAGGCAGTGAGCTGGCTCAGGGACATATCAGAAGCCAGCCAGTGAGGATTACCCTTATTCTTCTCTTATTTTATGGGGAGCTAAAAAAGATAAAGGGCTGGACTATGCTCAAGGATGAGGGATATTTTCAACCCTGGTCACAGTGACAGTCTGGCAGTTGCAAAAGGCACTGCTGGGGCGTGTGAGCATGTTGCACGTGCGTAGTAACTGGAAGGTGTTTCGAAGAAGAAATCTTTAATCTGATCCCAGCCAAAGACCTTGTTCTGTGAAAGTGCACACACTGGATGGTTTTAACTGCCAGTGTTTCAGATTTTCTATTGTGTGTAGTTTAGAATATTATTAGTAAGACACCACCCTCATGCTGCCTTGTCTTCAAGTCCTGTGTGGATCTTGATTTCAGGCACAAAGAAACAAGCTTGCCAGGTTTTTGTTGTTGTTGTTTTGGTTTTTTCTTTTGTTTATTTTGTTGTTGTTGTTGTTGTTTTGTTTTTTAAATTTTATTTTATTTTTAAAATTTCATTTTGCCTTTGCGACTTCTGTTTGCCCAGCAGCGAGCTAACATGTTTGGAAGAAACAAGGGAGCAGAGTGATGGTATTTCAGGATTGTGTGTAGGTATGCCTTTGCAGAATTCTCATCAGTGCCTGGCAGTGTAGTACTGGCTGAGTGGTATCTGAGTCAGGCTCTCCTCCTTGGTTTCCCAACAATCTTAGAGATGTAAACCATCAAAAGGGATTTGCTGGCTTGTGACTGGAAAATGGGACTCCTTGAGTGTTTTGTTGTTGTTGGTGGTGGTGGTGTTCTGGTTTTTTTTTCCTTTCTAGAGCATATGGTAACTAACAGGAAGTGTTGCTTCCAAGAAAATTGCAGGACTAAGATAAGTGGGACAAGAAGACAGAGGAAGAGACAGAGTAGCCATGTTATTCAAAAGAGGAAGATGGGATAAGGATAGCTTTTGAACTTGGGCAAGTAGGATCTTTCTTTGTCCGATGCCTCTTCTGCTCATTTTCCCTTGGGTATCTATTCACTGGTTCTTTTCATTCCTTCCTTTTCTGATTTCCCCTCCCTGCCCCAGTCAGAAGGGTGAGTGAGTCCTGTTTCAGCTTCTCTAAACTCCCCTTGCCACAGGGGGGAAGAGACAATCCCGAGAGACCTAAATCACAGCAGCAGTGAATGCAGATTATGGGCAATGGTGGAACAGCTACCACGTTCTACAGTTTGGCACAGTGTAAACTAAAAAGTGTTTTGCTTTTTTTTCTTAAAAAACCCAAAAACTAAAATCCAACCAAACAAAAATCAACCCAAAACCACAAAACCAAACCCAACTTTAAATACAATCTTTCTATTACATGACTCAGAGAAGCTTGTTTATCATACTAGTAACTCCCCTGCCTCTGGTTCCAAGAGCCTGGTTTCAGTCCTCAGGAGTCTGGAGCAGGGCTGCAATCGTGTAGTGGGACTTCCGACAGGCTTCCCAAACTCTCTAGTTATGCTGGGAAGTATTGGTGGAAAATATTGCCCAGCCGAATTCTAACTCATCCTCAACGAGTTGTATAACCCTCCTCAATGCTGACTGTCTGCTGTGCATATGCATGTCTTGTTTGTGTTTGAAAGGAAACCCAGCCAGAATGGCTTTCAGAACACAGCACAGGAGCTGCAAACTGAAGAGCTCAATTTTTATTTAGAAATGAACACTGGCATTAATTAGTTAGGCCTTGAATAAAATAACAGGTTTTATGAGCTTATTGTGCAGCTGGACACATCAAAACTCTCCTACCTTAAGTGTTTCAGAGCAGCTTTATTTACCAAGCAGAAGTGGAAATCAGGAAGATCACATTTTTTCTTGGCATTATACCGCATGCGGTATTTATGGCATCCCATGCACAAAGACAGATATGCACACAAAAGCAGGGATAACATGCAAAGGATTACAGAAGAGCTAGCTAAACTATTTGATTTTCGTATGTACAGGCACATGACAGGACATGACTTTAGTACAATGACTCTGTACCTTAAGATCCTATGTACTATATTAAATAGAAATTCAAATAAAGCCTTGCCTTTGCTTTCAAATAGAGGAGGGATTGGCATATTTAGATTTAATGCTTCTAAATTCTCTTCAGGAAAACAAAGCACCAAACAGGGTTCACGTGCAATTTTCTGAGTAGGAAGACAGTGCTGCTCAGAGACAGAAGACAAATTATTATGTGTCTGATTTCTGCAAATCTTGCTTCACAGGAATTGTAAAAGCCAAGTGCTGAGGAAGACACGCAAGGGTTAATATGATTTCCATTCCAGCGAGTTTTGCTTGCCATTATTTTCTTTTTCTTTTCTCCCTTTTAACTGATTCATAGCATAAAATCTTCCTGGACACCTAATTATCAAGCCAACTCACAGTCACAGCTGTCTGCTTGGAGAACCCATTAGATGCAGCAGTTGAAGCCTCCATAATTCCCCAAACTTCCCGGTTGTGAATATTAAGAAAAGATTTTTACATGTCATATGCAATTCGGAGGTGGTGTGAATGGCGTTGGAAATGACGAGCTCTGAATGCTTGTCCATCACTCCATTCACTGGTTACAGGTGGTCTCATTTTCCACTTTCAGATATCGGCTAGCTGTGACAGCAGGCACTTAATTTGCATGTTCGACAGACAACAAACGGCCCTGTGCATGTCAAAATAGGTGGTGATGCGTGACAGTTCCTACACAATACTGTCTCCTCTTTGCTTGACCTTTGACCTCCCCACATGTCTTCTTTCACAATCAGAAAAAAATGCACTTTTCGGCTTTGGAATAAATTTGATACCAAATTGATTATTTTATTTTCTTCTTTTTCTTCTTTTTTCTCCTCCTCCACTTTTAAAGTATGCATGCATCCAGGCTTTCATCTTAACGGCTACAAAACTCTGCCAGAAGAGTCTCATAAAATTTAAAAATAGGTAAGCAGTGAGGACAGGAAGCTGCCTTGTTAAAATTCATTGTAGTTAAATTGCTTCGAAGTTCTTTGTAAATGCAAATGTAACCTTTACAGAGACCTTAAGTTTGGTTAATATTTGTTAAAAATAAAATTAAGTTTCAATAATACTCACAGAAGTGCTTTATATTCATTTTTCCTCAGGTTGTATATCCATCTTTATATTTGCAAATTGAGTAGTTTAGTACACATTTCATCAAGACATTCCTCCAGTGTTTGTATGGCTGCTGTGACTTAAACTAATGCTTAACAGAAAGAATCAGTCTTTTAGCGTCATTAGAAGCACACTTAGAGTTTACAGTTTTATTTAAGCCAAAATACTGAGAAGTGATTAAAGCACAAAAATGTTTGAATGAGGGCAGCTCTGTGCAGTTTACTGGGTTATTCAGTGTTTGGTTCCCAGGAACTGTGGCTTTTTGTGTGTGCTGCCTCCTGGTTAAATCATATCAAAGGGAAAACTAAGACGAGCTGGATTCAAGCACAGTTCAGCATTGCAGAGTTCACCCAAGCACCTGAATTCTAATTCCAAAGATACACGTTCCCCCTTGTCTAACCAAGAATGACCATAATCTTCTCACAGATCTTATCTGAGCTGCAGCTCTTGTTTTAATTAAGAATTAAAGCATGACAGCAGATAATCACACCTCTGGGGTGTTACAAGATTTGAGATGTGGTTGCGTACCCAATACACAAGGGCGTGATTATTCTGTGATAACCCCACTCCTACCGAGTCGTCCTGTCTACGGCCTCAGTAATGAGCAAAACATGTTGCTGTTGGCTACAAGCATTGGGCTGGATCAGCAACACAGAGTGGGCTGATCATATGCAATAACGTACTAGCACATTTTTTCTGCTGTTTTTTAACACATCTTACCTTTTTCTTTAGGCTTTTTAGACCATTAGAAGACTTGGCAAGTTGTAGTAATTTCCCCCCCTTCCCAAAGTAAAAATCTCCTTCATGAAGCAGCACCTGGTAAAATTTGGCTGATATGTAACTTCGGTGCTAATTTATGATATGAGATGGACTCTTCAGTGTTTAGCTGTAGTTCTTACCACATTACCTTGGTGAGCTCGGTCTGACTCTCCTGTTGTTCTATGACACCTTGCTGCCAGTTTGAACAGTGGCTGAAGCCAGCTGACCAGGTCCGGCTCCTTGGGAGCACTGAAATATTTGAACATCATCGATCAGTTAAGAGCTCAGTCTCATACAAAAAATTTACATATGATGGTAGTTATAATCTACAGCAGGACAATCCTCTTACCACAATCCATTCGTATTGCTAGTGTCAATCATGCTAGTGACAGGCAGACTCTCGGAGCCATGTCACCTAAACACTAGTGGTGTAGGGGATGGGGAAGGAAGGAACAGCTGCTGAGAAATGAGGTAGTCCCAGACTTTACCTCCAAGTGGTGCTGGGGCAGAGCTGTAGCAGAGCAACTGCTCTGCGTGGTTCAGTGTGTGCAAATGCTGGTTTCCTCTCAATGGAAAAGTTTGCCAGGAAAAGCAAAATGGAAGGGAAAGTAGGGTGGCCATATCTCCTGTCAGTCACATTGTTTGCTGACAGCTCAGGAAAGCATTTTATTCTTTACCTTGCCTCTCTCCACTGGCATTAGCAAAGACATTGTCTGAGGCAACAACTGTTTTGCTTTGAGGGAAACAGTTGTTCAAGCTGGGGTACTCTTCAACAACACTAAAGAGTTGACTGAACTGCTAGCTCTGCTCTAGCCTAGGCAGAGACTTATTTCTGAGATTAGATCTTAGACCTTGAGGTCCGATGACCAGTGAGGCTGCAGTAATTTATGATAGGGGAAGTTTTGTGGAGGAACCAGGTCCAAGGCACATGGACTAGCTTGCTCTGCTGATCACTGTAAGAATAGAAACGCTTGAATTGAAAAAGACTTGAATGTAAGCTCTCATTTTCAAATCTTTTATATTAATCTTATTCTTCATATGTCAAGGCATTGTTAAATAATAAGGTGGTTTATCTGATGTACGTACTGCTGATATATGATCATGGATTTCTGAACAGACATTTCATAGGTGCCAATATCAGCTTAACAGGCTGTACAAGAGCAGCTGATGCACAGGATGTTGTAGAGGGAGGTGGAACTGAAGTATCTGTCTCTGTGAACATGGGCCAGCAGCCGCTAGTGTCTCAGTGGGGCTTATCAAGGGTCATTCAGTGCTCTGCTAATGGCTCTCCAGCCTCTGGATCTGGCTTGTTTGTGTCCAGCCAGCTCAGAGCACAGGCAGAGGAGGGAGGCAAGCACATGCTGTGCAGTGGTCCATCCAAAGTGGATAGAGGAGAGAATTATATCCTCAGAGAGCACAAGGTTTATTCAGAGAAACAAGGAAGGGTAGTGGGATGCAGCCAGACCTGTAACCACGACAGATAGTTTGTTTTTCTCCCCTGTTTTCCCCTACCCTATAGTGACCCATTCAAAGGGGAATTAGGTGGAGCATCAGTGAAGAAATAAAACCGACAGTGAAGTGCAAAGAGTCTGTGCTCCATCGGTTGTGTTTTTTGATGCATTGCTTTGGTCTGCATCCTGAGGTGCTTTAGATGGGTAGCATGTTTTCCCAGTAGAAATTCACATGTGTATTCAGGAAGAATTCCTAATGAAACATCAAAGCCTGAGTGAAGTCCCAAAGAAGAGAGGAATTGCTTTTCCATAAAACCCTTCCAAAGTGGTGTGATGACCAGCTTCTTTGTTTATGAAATTGTATTTCTTCCTTGATTTTTGTGAATAAAGGGTGCAGGACCAACACTCAGCTCTCCAGTCCTTAAATGGGTGACCATTGCTTGAAGATCTGCCTTTACATATAATTTCCAGGTTTGTAATTTCTCAGCCTTTCTTGGGAATATCTGACTCATGAAGGCACAGGTTTTTAAAGCTTTTTAGAGTTGGATGTCTCATGAGTTGTGTAAGGCTTTCTGGGTGTCTGAGGCTTTGAAGTAATGAATTTTTCAAAACTATGGGAGACGTAGGCCTTCTCACTTTAAATAGAAACAAAGCTGAGAAGATAAACTTACAATCTTTAATTCAATTAGTAGAAAGCGATACATTAAAGCAATAGGAATCAAGATTAATGTAGTTTATTTTCTTCTCAGGTCTCAGGACTATGGTTAAAAGACTTAAAAGTTCTTGATAATCTTCCTGTTACCAAAAAACACCCTTATTGCAATGCTCTATTTGTTCCCACCTAGTGCACTGAAATACAACATTTAGTAGCATTCCATTGCTCCTGGATATATTTGTATGTGATTGCTTTTCATTGTGCAGTTTTTCTGCTCATTAAAAGTGGGTAAATTATATGGTCTGTTTCCTACTTTTTCTTTTTTTTTTTTTGTGTAACCTTTCTAGGTGAATAAAGAGGAAAGGTAAACAGTATGACAATTGCTGTTGGATCCACGAATGACATAGTTCCATCTACCTGTCTTCCTCCTTTCCATTTAAGGATGAATATCAATTCATGATTAATTGCTAAAAGCTCATTAAAATGTCTTGTACCATAAGTTTGACATATTTCTTTTTGATTTCTTTTTAATTATAATTGAATAGTAAATTCAAATTAGTAAACCGTAAATTTACAGTGTACTTACATGCCAAATATGCAGTGCACATACTCTTCAACATTGAAGAGGACTAAAGGAAGAGAGGTAACAACTATAGCATCCAAAAAGGATACAAAAAAAGATTTTGGTTTTTATTCTGTTTGATGAAAGTTGGCAAAACACAGTTGTAAAACAACTGCATCTCGTTTCAAGTTAGACTCTATGTTCCCTTTTTTGATATCTGGAGTAGGCAGAGTCTGTCCAACATGTAGCTCAATGGAGCCAAAGATCTTGAAAAAACTTTTCATCAGTGAGAACAGTCTCAAAAGTTTCAACTTGCCCTCAAAAACAGGCCTAAAGCATATTTCTGTATCAAAAGGAAAGATTTTTTTTAGTTGCTCTAGCATAGTTGAGGTCTGTTTTCACTTGTTAAGATGATAAGATCATCTCTACTTGTCTTTATTTGCATGCATGGTGTGAATGAAGGAAGTACTTCTGTTTCTCTATCTTCTCAGAGTGTTTGACGAAGAAGCCCTAGAGCATCATTCTCAGGATACCAAATCTACTGTGTAACAGCTTTGGGAAACTGAATCTGGAACAAAATCCAGAATTTGAGTAAGAAAACTCTACTGTGCATAAGTGGGACTTATCTAACACATTTTAAAGTCGTGTCAAATTTAAGTTCGTTAAGCTCCTTCTGTAATGAGGAGTTAGAGTGTGATTTGTTTCAAGGAAGGGTCAAAGACACCTGAGATAAATCTACCATTGCCTAGTGAGGGAGTGTAGACCACTGTTTCAGACTAGGTGCAAAACATTCAGATGGGTGTCAGGTCATACAAGTTCTCTTGCACACATTTATTTTCACCGTTAACAGTTGGTACTACTCTGTAACAAGAAAGCCCTGAACAGAGTACATGAGATACTTTGTCATCATGGAATCACAATAGTTTGTTGGGGTCCTATAGTTAAACTTACATGAGAGGCATGGGAGATGCAATCACAAAATGCTTGGGAAAGGGCAAGCAACAAAGTATTGTAAGTTGCACTGTTAAAATACACCTTCTAGGGTTGTTATGATGTCAGAAAGTCTGATGATGTCCTTATTGTAATTCCCAAAGGAGGCAAAGGACTTCTCCCTCTTTGGGTGTGCTCCTTCTTTCAGGAATGGAAAAAGATGCAAGTTTTGCAGGTTGGTTTTCCCAACCTGAGGTGTATCTTTATCACTGTTTACTACTGAAACACTGTGTCTGGCTAACTGAATTAACAATATGTAACTGTAAGAGCTCTTCACCAGGGCAATGGTTCATACACATAAGCAATAAATTCAACTCCCATATCAGCCCAGTTCGCACTTCTGAACATTCACCTGAAAAGCACCAGGAGTTTCAGCAATGGTCTTGTCAATTTGAAGTTTCTTCTTTTTTGTTTATTTGTTTGCTTTTTGAAGCAGGGCTCCATTTTGGCAGCACATTTAAATTACAGTAGTCCTAGAGCTGGTCCAAACTTATTTGCAGATATTCTTTTTCTTTGTTTATTGTTTCTTGGCTGTTGATGTTTCAACTGTCAGCATGCACGTAGCATGAATATATATATATTTTTTACATTGGAAAAAGAGATAGAAGCCTACTTCTGACTTTATTTAGTTATTTTTTTTAAGTGTGATATGTGGTGACAAGTAAATCATGTAAAAGTCAATCTGTGGTCAGCCACATCTAAAACTCAAAACTTTACAGCCTCACGTTGCAGGAGACCATGACAGTCCTCATGAAATAATCTTTAAATGCATATTCTGTGTATGAACTCTCAGGAGCTCCGTTCTGTGAGTGTAGCATTGCAGCATGTTTTCCATTTGCATGTGGTCGTAGAACACTAAAAAAAAAATGTATATAAACATATGCACTGCAGCTACCTACTCATAATCTGTTTGCAAGACACATAAAGCCTTTGTGCTTTAGGGACAGTGGTGATTCTAGTTGTGCTCCATTGCCGTATGAGGTTTTAAGAAGGAATTAGGGAAGGGAGCTTCTCCTAGAGTGCTTCTCCCTTTGCTCCAGCCAGGATCATAGGTTGTAACGGAGCCTTTATGACTGAAAAGGCAGAATGTCACTTTCTTTTATTTCCTTTGCCCTTTAATTGCTTTTTGTAAGAGAAGTGTCCTACAGGGGAGTGGAAAACTTTCAAGTCTGTTCTTTGGTACATGAATATTAATGCCTCTGTACTACTAGTAGTGACTATGCTATTGCTATACTACTAGTGACTGTAACAGTGAGATGAATATAGTGACTTTGTACACCCAGATTTGGTCCTCCATTTGAAAAACTTTACAGGGAAATTAGGAGCCTGTGCTCTCTTAAAAAAATAATTTTAAAGGTCTCTTTCTCAAATTCAGTGCTCTAAAATGTACAAATGTACACTTGGAAATTACAGTTGCTTTTAAAAAAATTCTTGCCCTTAGTATCTTGCCTGGCATGTTTAATTACAGAGTGTTACTCAATGAGTGCAGTAGGTCTTATTTTTACACTTTAGAATGCTATCTGAAAAAGAGAAGCTGATTTTTAAATGAAATTCTTTACTTGTAGTTTGATCAATTATTTCCCAATTTTCTAAAATTTGGAAAAAAAAGAAAAATAAAGACATATTTCCCAATGTTTCACTGGGGGGAAAAAATTAAAAAAAAAGATAACTGGAGATATTTTAAGTTTTTCCTCATCCCCTTTTTTGCCCTTATTTTTTTTGAGAGATATATTTTTGCACATTTATGAACTACTTTGGAGAATCTAAAGCCTCTCTTCCTATTGACTCCAATAGGGAAAAAGCTGACTGCGTTTCACTTTTCATTTGCAGCCCAGTCTAGGATCAGTGAGAGCAACCATGAGCAGCATAAAAACTATTTCTCTTCTAGTTTGGTAATCAAGACCATGAACAAGTGGAGAATTTTCCAAAAGGAACAGGTTCATACAAAATCTGTATCCTTATTTGCAAACCAGATCGGGTAGAAAAAAGGTGCTGATGAGCTTTATTTCCAATGATTATTCCTAACCACTTCCTTCAATGCCAGGTTCAGATAGTAATCAAACCTTTCAAAGTTAATTCCTGGTTTAGTGATTTCAGGTAATCATCCACCCTTTTGCCTTCATTTGGAAACTTACCTGCAATACAGTTTGTCACAGCTGGGCCCTGATTTTAGAAGAGGTTTTGTGATTAGAATCTCAAGATGCTTCAAATCAGTGAGTTCTGATTTCAATTTTGCCACCTCAAAGACTATTAGAGACTCAATTCTCCTTTTCAGCAAATAATACCATACATTTAACTTCTTTATACCAAGACATGGAACCATAGCCATCCAAAAGGCGTTTTTTTTCTGATGACCATTTTACATCGGTGTGAATTTTTATATTAATTAGAAGTTCCTTCCTTATCTTACATCAACTAAGTTATGAATTTCCTTTTTTTCCATAATATGTCAGACTTTATGTGTATGACCCAGGGCAGAATTTGAGCATCTGAGAGCAGATCTATACACAAACTCTCTGTGGCACTGTGTCACCTCAGATTTAGGTTTCCCCTGCTACATGTCCACTTGTGTACAGCATGGAGTTTTTGACATTGCCAGTAAACTCTTACTGGCACAGATGGGGCCTAAACTACATTCCGAAGTTTCTGAGATGACCATATGGCTGATGAAAAAATAATTTACCATTTAATAATCTTTCTCCTGTAGCATCTAATAATATGAAATCTGATAAAGAAAAAATAATCAGACTAATTTTTTAAGAGTCAAAAAAACCCCAGAAAAAAAATCCTGCAGCTCTCCTCTAGAACTTCTAATGTGATTTATTTCAGTTCTCCTGAGCAGTAAAAATATATCACCAAAAATTTATAGTTCTTCCATGCCTGTTTCCATCTTCTACTGCAACTCCAGAATTAATTTTAACCCTCAGAATCTATGGTGGAGTGAAATGATTTTTAGTTGTATTTCATTGTTGAGAGAGTAAGTAATTTCCAACAGGAAAGTTAACATTTCATAATACGGTAAAATATAAATATGAAACAGAGATCTTAAACCACAAGATATTTCATAGTGCTGGCAGCTAACTCCTGTATCAGATTTGAAGCAGAAAGAAGCACTTTTTCTGAATCTCAGGTTTTACTTTTTTGTTTCTCTTTTATTTTCACATCAAGTGCTGCTTTTCCTATCAGAAATCTGTGGTCCTGTCTTATAGAGTGAATGCAGTAAGTAGATATCATTGTATTTCCCTTCCACGCCCACACTGTCTCTAGTCTCCTTTCTCCAAACCTAAAGGATGCATCTTTTATTGGAAAATATCTGTTGCAAATAGTGTTATTAAAGTAATAAAGATAATTACTCTTATTTCCACTGAAAATATTAATGAAATATCCAGAATCTCTAAGTAGAGCTACAGTATTCAGGGCATTTTTAATAATTAATGGCTGTGTGATAACACAGACTTTAGTGTTGCAGACACCTCCATGATCTCTGCTTATAAAAGAGTTTCCTGTAGCAATACTGAAACATTGTTATATTGAACTCTCGCAACGATTGTGTAATTTTTTATTATATACCAAACGTAGAAAGAGAAAGATGAATGAAAAATTTAAAGGCAGAATAAACATAGCCCAGTCGTAATTCCTGCTGTTTTTATGTCATTGTGTTCAACAGCAGGAAAAGCAAGAGATCGTACACGGTTAAACTACTCGAAATATCATTATCACATATCATAGGTTACAAGTGCTATCCCTCATACATATGATATGATCGCTTTGTAGCCATACTTTTTTTAGCTTTTATTTGTGCTTTGTGCACAATTTTTTATCATACCAAGCTGGGTTTTTTGTGTCTCCTGTTAGCAAAAGTCACACTGAGAATATATGAGGTTTCTGGGTTGGAGAATGTGGATTTAGGCAGAGGTGTCAGGTGAAACCACCTGCAGTATTTCCTTGAAGTGAAAATGCCAAAAACACCAGAAAGGACAAAACTCAACTGCTTTTGTTTCGATACAACACAAATTGAAAAAGTGTATTTTGAAATAGAGGTATTCACAGCTGGATAGTCGCTATAGACCAGATAGAATCCCAAACAATTTCCAAAATTAGATTTTTGTTAAAAGAGTAAGGAAAATCTGTGGTTTAATCCTCTTATTTTCTGTATTTACCATCTGCAGCTTTTCCAAAACCTTAGTTTAGGTGTTACACCTCAGACTGAGATTGTACTGGTGACATTAAAAAGCATAAATCAGAGCAAGACCATAAACTTAGCTAATTAAAAGTCCTTAAATTACTGCCAGTCTATAAAAATGTTATAAGGACATACATAATTTTTTGTTCTGTGCTAATTTTGTTAAACTTTGATTGTAGATACAGAATATTAAAAATGGAACAAAACTGCAATGCGTGCATTTAAAGCTATGAAATTATTTTAAATTGTTTTGTACCAAATCAGCTGCATAAGTGGCAGCATTTTTTTATTATATAGTTTTCAATAAATTCAGTCCTCCTCCTGTTCATGAAATTGTATTATTTGAACTGAATGGTATTATCATGCACACCAAAATTAACTTTGAATAAGATTTTTACTGGAAGCTAAGCAGTTATAAGTTTAGAAATGAAATAATTAAAGAATGAAACTAAAAATTAACATTTTGGATCTCAGAGCAGCTGAATGAACATGCAAATATGTGTGCCTAAAATATGTGTGTAACAACAAATTGGAAGAGTTTGCTGTAAAGCCATGCAAAAAGATAACAGGTAGACTGATCTAGTCTGAGATCACTAAAAATGCTTCGAATTGCCGACACAACTGAATCAATCTCCAGTTGGAAATGCTTGTGAGTTTTTATCAAGAATGTTTTGTACTGATACTGAGCAATCCAGTGGCATTCTTAAACCCATGTGTAAAACGATGGGATTAAGTGCAGAATTTAGCACACACTGGGGTTTCTTCATCAGTACTCTTGACCAATAACTGGGAAGGTGGGCTGAAAGGGTTTTATTTTAGAAAACATTTTAATTTTTTTCAGATAAGTGAAGTATCACCTGAAGAGTGTGTGTGAGGGGGAAATGGCAGGATGGCACAGGAGAGGAGTTCAAGTAGTTACAGTAATGTGAAACCAAGTATTTGCAGCCTTGACTCCAGCAGGTAGTTCCAGACACCTGGTGGGATCCTGAGTTATTATATTTGATTGTTAGCTCCCGGGGGGAAAAGAGGCCAGATAAGTTCTGGAGGCCAAATAGTTCTCAGCAATTTATGTGGCGACTCCTGTGTCTCAAGTGAAAATAACCTCAGGCTTGCTTTCCATTTCTGTGTCATGTTGTTACCTGCATTTTGATTACAGTAAACCATGACAAGGCTGAAATCTGAAGTATCAGAAGATGAGACACATTAGGGCTTTGCTCTTCCCCATATCTTTTTATCAAACTATCTTTATGATTTTCTCATCTCCTGAACCACTCCCTTGCAGGAGCTGGTTACCCACTGTTGTTTCCCGGTGGTAGTTGTGGTTTTCATTACCTTTTGTTGGATATGTCAAAACTACATAAACTTAATTTGTTTGTGCAGCTCAGTCTTAATATACCCTTTCATAAAACTAGTTAAACAAACGTAATTTCAGCCTTTTGATCTTTTATCTTCTCTAATCCTAAATACTTTGTCTTCATATAAATTTGGCTAGAAATGGGAAGTATTTCTTTCAGTGTCTTAGTCTTGAATATCACACTGCTTTGTCAACACTGTCATTCATTGTGATTTTTTTAAAATTACATTGAATGTGATTTCATGAGCACCCTATTCTTCCTTTTTTCCTATTTGTACTTCTGCATGCACAAATATTCACTATTGGGTTATGTGATAGTGCTACCTCTCAGGAACTTGCTTTTCACATTATGCTGTTTCTTCTGTGCTTGAAACTGCAATGCGGTGCCCTGAAGGAGGGATTTTCTTGTCTGCCCAGGCTCAGTGATATGCTTTCTTTGCTGAAAAGATGCAATATTATATAAGAAACACATTTATTTCTCATATTTTGTGTGGGGTTGGGGTAGCAGATAGCAAATGTGTATGTAGTCTCTTGGATCTGCTTTGTAAAAAGCTTATTTCCTGTTTACTGTAAATTATGCGCATGGGTTAACTTCGTACCTAATGAATGGTGAAGTTCACACAGTACTTGAGGTGGTTCCTAGAAACAGAAAACAAGTTCTTTTAAAGTTCTGGTGATTGCCACTTAATTGGCTATATTTGATAAGGTACACAGTGGTTCTCATTTGTGGCTCCTGGCTGCCAAATGCACCAAGTTATTTTTACACCAATTCACATTAGTTCAGCCCAGGAGTTTTATCCAACAAGATCTGTTACATTCAGGTCTTGCACTAAATCTGACCTTCCTTTCTTCAAACTGGGAACACAAAATTTGCTGTGCAAGAGGAAGGGGTGTATTGTTCCTTGAGCAAGGCTGCCTTCGTGCCAGACCAGGAGCTCTGGTTCCTCAGCACTTGGCCTGTATGTACCTCATTTGTTAACATCTGCACAAAACTTTAGCTCTGTCAGCATGTGACTTCTAGCAATGAAAAGGAACGTAGAGACTCTTCAGATATCTCATTGACATTACTAATGAAACAACGACTTGGCTGTGGCTCAGTCCTCCGTGCCCCATCCACACCTGCCTGTCAGCGTTGCAGGAAGAGCAGCTATTTCTGCTGTGGCAGGTGTGTTGTTGGGATGTTGCGACCATTCAAGCTGTTTCTCCCACTCCTCTGAATCTGTTGTGACTGCACCTTGCCAGTCCGTGGACACAGCCTTGTGCAAAGCTGGGCTGTATGTGTAAGTCGGGCTGATTTCTGATTTTAGCTTGGCTGCTCAGTAGCAAAGCTGTGGGGAAGAGGTGTATACAGCAGGCTGTTGCTGTAGCCTTGTAGTTTCTTTCACTGCATGCTCAGCTCCAGGACTGACTCTTACATGCCAGAAGTGACTGAAAGCAACGTTTCTTAATTTTGATTCAGAGCTTTTTGTTCTGCAGAAAAGCCAGCGAGAGGCATATAGGCAAGAGTTAAAAAAAAAATTAAAAAAATCTGAAGACTTGTTGCTTGTGAAAGTTTCTCATCAAAGATGTTCAGTGCAGAAGAATTTTTGTTGGAAAGATGAGGCACTCGTTTTTCTGCTGCCCTGCATTAAATCAGAGTGGTGCAGAGTTCTGTTCTGATAATGTTTTTTGTGCACTCGGGTCTGACATGAAAGGAACATCACGCAATCGGGCAGCTGTTTTGAGATGCCCTGCGGCACACAAATCTTGCCTTACCAGTTCTTTGCCCTTGCTGCTAATTAAGATGTTGCTGAAGAAATTCTAGAGAAATAACTCTTTTTAATAAATTATATTACTAATTTGATCATTCTAAACCAAGAGTGTCTTTATATATTTTGTATTTGCAGAAAGGAGCAAAGAAATATAGGGAGTGCCAGCTAAAACAAATAAATGGGGAAAAAAATAGAAGAGTATCTTAAGATAAAAAGGCTACCTAATGCTTACTTTTCCAGAAGAAAGTAATCATAAAGAGAAGAGAGGCAATGTAAAATGAGAACTTGTGACGCCTCCTGCCATCCTTATTTCTGCAGATAACAAGAATTTCAGAAGGAATGTGTGGACCGCTCAGTGTGTAGTTAGATTTGGAAGCTAGTATATGAATCAGCTTTTTCAATTTTTTCTTGTAAAAAATTATTTTTTCAGATTCCATCACAGCAGCAATGTAAAAGTTGTGTCAAATGTAGGAGGCATGTTTCTGGGAACAATTAAGAAACAGGGCAGGAATACATTTCTAATCATCATAATTTTAGGAGGAAAAAAACTTAAACACTAAATGTTGACAGCTAAATATTGTTGCCTGCTTTCTCTTCAGTTGTGCTGAGAGCGAATACGAGAAGATGAAGTTCTATTATAAAGCTAAGAAACTTGAAACGTCTTCCCCCCACCCCCATTTCAAAGGAAACACTACATTACTGTAAATCAAAACTAGTATATGGATATTTTGGTTAAAGATGAGGTCTTGGGAGTTTTTCACTTGGAGAAATCAAGTACCCATTGTTGGTCTGATGGTTTTTATATTTATGGTGCACAATGTGTCATGTTTTACACTTTCTTACTTGTGGCTCTGCACAAGAAAATTATTTGACCCTCTTTTGCCATTTATTAACAGTTATGCATATATTCTGTGAAAATGTGGTTTTATATTAATGTATATTTTATGTCCTTTCATTCTTTGATATTTTGTAGAATGTCAGTCTTCATTTTATTAAGCCTTAGTAGTTGTTTTGTGATTGGATTTTAGTTTTTAAAGCATCTCCTAATAGTAGATTACTTTGTGATATTTTTAAATGCTTTTCCTTAAATGATTACACTTCTAAAAAAATTTAGAAGTAACTCCAAAATTTTTCCTAGGAAATGGTTTGAATGCGGTGCTATCCAAATAAATTTATTTAATTGTGTTCACTTGACAGGCTTGTATGTGTGTATAACTTGTGTGCTTAAAGTTTCGCTGTTTGCATTTCAGATCTGAAGAAGGGCTTGTGTGCTTGAAAACCTGTCTACTTTTTCAATTGCGTCAATTAGTGTAATAAAAGGGAATAAAATAGAGTCTATGATTACTATGTCCTTTACTGCAGATGATACAGAAGTGGTGAAAACTACAGGATAATTTGTTTACAAGGAAAGCACTAAAACGAAACTACTGAATGTACTTCCATCTTATTTTAACAGTATGCAAGAGTGGGAACGATGAAGAGGCCAGCATGATGCAAACATAAAGCATCAGAAAATGCTTCATAAGAATAGTAAATGGTAGTACACAGTACTTTAGAAAGAGATTGTGCAAGACATTACAAAAATAAAGACAGCTTGGAATTTCCTTGTAGAAATTCCTTCAGGAAGGGTTCTTTATAAAATATAAGACTGCCTTTTAAACTTTACCCTTTCTACACACAATCACATGCTAAACTATGTGTACTATTTAGACACGTTCTGTATGCATTGACCATTGAATTGACATCTGCTTTAATCAAAGCAGAAACCAAGAAAAACTAGTAAGATCTATTTGGATACAAGATCTCACTGAAAAAAACCTTTGGCAAGTGAACTTTCCTGAGCAATACTTGTAAATATGATGCAGATGGTATATCTCTTGCAGCATCAAATTCTCATCAAACAGATATTAATAGATTTAGGTGTGTATAATGGGCATCAGAAGCAAATTAGTAGTCAAATAATGCAGCAGGTGAGGTGATTCAGCAGTATTCTTGAAAACAATGTACTCAGGAGTTTTAAATCCTCAAGGCAAGTGATTTTGCCTGACTCTACATGGACAACATCCAGGCCTGATCTCAACTTGAGGTTTCTCAGGAGTCCAAACAGAAAAATAACATTCACTATCTCTCAAAGAAAGATGTAGATTCCACCTTGAAAATATATATAGTGGGTTACAGATGTCACAGAAAACCAGATTTTCTGCAGCTTCTAGTGTACAGAAGTCTGGATTTTTTTTCATTGAACGGGGCCCTTAGCTAGTAAAGAAAAGCAGTTTAAAATGTACTTTGGCAGCTTTAGTATGCTCAAAATGTACACTTATTGCCATATCATATCAAACACATTTGTAGCCTCTTTCACGCTAAACTTTTCTTAATGTGCTTTACAGAAACAGATCAACATATTAAAGGGACACTGTTAAGGCTGTTAGTCCTAAAAATTGACCTACTTTGACACTGGCCCCATACTGAAGCTTTTACCTCCGAGATTTGTTCTGTGTGCATCTTCCTGGATAACTGTTCTACACAATGGCTAGACATATAAACAGACATTCAAATTAGTTTTGTATTAAAAGGGGAATTCGAGGAAAGATGGTGTTATGGGCAAAGTTTAATTTTGGGGTCTTCAGCAGTGTTTTTTCTTAAGGTTCAGACAGAACTGTTGTTGCTATTGATATGAGATTTCTGAGAAGATCCCAACGCAAATATAATGTGTGACTCAGAGGGCCAAATGTTTATGTGTTGGCAGGTTAATACATACAGCGGCTAAGATCTGTTGAATGCTTTCATGGAGTAAGATGTTCATTCAGACAAGAAGTTTTTTTCTGGCTTCCCAAACTTAACAGCCATTTTCCAAAAGATGACTTAACTTGCATTTGCTTGGAATGGGCATTGTTTGCTTTCCCACAGATTAGGCACTGTATTAGAAATGAAGTACTAATTAACAATTTAAAATCTTGGACTTGCCAGGAGCTTGGTTGTTGTGTACTGATTCAGTAAAGCATTCATACAAGTAATTTTTTACCAGACTGGTAAAAATAATATCATAGACTGTTAAATTTGTTGCCATGACTATTTTGTTCAAATCCTAACTTTTCTCTAGTGCTTTACAGTCTTAGGGAATATTCATTAAAAATATATATATATACATATATATAAAAATATATCCATACTCTTCAGAAACAAATATCTGTTAAGAAAATGAAATAGGGCGATACGCCAGCAACTCTGGATTGCACATGAGTACCCAGCTCATACTGTTTGCTGTTTTCCTCCTAATGGTCAGTTATTTCATAATAGATATTCTGAAGTAAGGGCAGACATACTTTTAAATACAACATATACTGATCCAAAAGGTGGGCATTCATTTCAAAATCCAAAGTTCATATTTCTATTCTGGGCAACTGTGTTACAAAAATGCAGTCCTGAGTGCATGGCTGCACGTGACTGACATCTCATCCCCTCTCTATTTATATTGGCTAGTAATATTAAGAAAAGAAATTACTCATAACGGATGTTTTCATGACAACAGACCTGATGTTTTTACAGGAAAGCTGACATTTGTAAAGTCTTGTGCCAAATCCCATGCCAAGTCCCACATCTCCCAGGAGGTGTGATCTGGCAGCAGTTTTGCTGGATCCATACCAAAGAGAGAATTTAGCATCCTCTTGGAAATAATTTGCAAGCCAATGCTGCTGGAAAGCAAGTGAGCAGTACCTATTCATCTGCATTAAGTGGTTTAATGTATTTAATAGAGAAACATTTTATTTCATTTTTCACTCATCCTGCTTCTCTGTCACACCTGTGTAGCTAGCGGAAAGACCCACATTTTGTTTCAAAAATCTAGTTCAAAGAAACAGAACATTATTGCTAATTATTCTGCTACTCTATTTCTTCAGTGGTTCAATGTCTAATAATGCTTCATGGTACTAATATTTGAGGATTTGGCTGTCATCAGAAATGAACTGCTGAGGAAGTTCTTATTTTAACAGAGGTAGTACACTGAGAAGGGTATGGACTAGCACTTCATTTTGTAGTGTCAGAAAAAATTGCTATGTTTGATTTTTTTTCCTTTGCTCTCTTCTTTGGGGAATTAATTTCTACAACAAATGGACATTACAGTTGGATTTTAGAACAGATTCTCTGCAGTTTTCGTGGACGCCTCTGGCTAGCTGAAGGCTGCCATCGTATCACTGTTGCTACCAGGCAGGCTACTTGGTTGGTCTTAACTCTCATTTTTCACCCTTCCCCTCAGGAAAATTCACCGAAGTTTGTATCCCTCCTGGCTACCCCCGTAGCTCTCTTAATAACTTGAAGGCTGTCCCCAGGCTAGCTGTCTTGGCACTATCTCATCCTCTGTCTTGTAAACCCAAATGTAGTTAATGTGACTTCAGCAGAGGGTCAGGGTTATTCTAGGTCTTCTGGTGACAATCTTTGGGTTTTCTGAGCTGCTTTTCGTCCTAATACAGAGCTTCAGCAAGAGATGTGCCTAATTTCTGCTAATATCTTCATGCCATTTCTGATAGCTCTCCTGTGTCCATCCACGGTGTGAATGGTTGCTTAGCACAGGAAAGAGGAAAGTGATCAATACAGGGTTCAGACACAGTTGTGGGCCAAATATATAATGTAAACCTTTCACTTCACTTGGAATTTATCTTAGGATGAACAGTTATGTTGCTACGTTCATGGCACAGATGAGAATGAACATGCTATTTAGCTTTCTTTACCAGTTCTTTGAAAACCCTGGAGTACAGTCTCCCTAATTTGAGGTGCTTTATCTCCATAAGAAACCAGTAACTGAACAAACATGATTTGAAACCCAAACATAAATATACTGAGGGGCATTTTTTGAGATGTTTTCAGTTCTTTCTGTTTATCATCCTTGATTTTTGTAACTCCATCCAAGTGCGGTCGCCGTTATCATTTCTATCTGTACTCTGATTTCTCCTGCTTTTTTCAACACTTGCCAAAAAAAGTCTTTCTTCAAAAAGACCTGCTTCAGAGTGTGTGAAAATTGTGTTGTAGTCCCAATAATGTGCACACAAACTTTTATTTATCTGTCCCATTTATATATTTCTTATGTCTGCAATTTATAGTTCCAGTCCTTTTTTTTAATCCTTTCTGACTCTTTTTTTTCTTTAGTAATTGAAAGGGTTAACAATATTTAAGAACAATCATGTGTGACCCTGTTACACCAGCTTCTCTCTGTTGCTTATCCCCAAAGCTACTCTCCAGTTGTGAACCACAAGGAACGGCACAAGGTGAGGTTTATAGGAAAAAACCCCATAGTAGAATCAGAGAACAGTTGAGGTTGGAAGGGAACTTTGGAGATTGTCTGGTGTAGCCTCCTGTTCAGAGCAGATCTAATTTTACAGTTAGATCATGTCACTTACCTCTTGTTGTTCATATTTATTGTTTATATAGTGTTTGTGTGCATAGTTTTTTGTATATAATGCTTATTACAAAGGTCCTTGGTCCAGAATGTCACTGTGCATTTTTACTGTACATGCATAAGCTGACACACCTTTTAAACTGTGGTGTATCCCTATAAAAATATTAAATATAATACAAAACCATGATTGGTTTACTAGGACTGTGAAAAGTGATTACAATAATCCTGGATGTTACTCCTTTAACTAAGATTTTTCAGCTTATTTAGGTAATTTATTTTCTGATTTCATGGCCTTAATGGCTGAGATCAATGGCCTTCACCTAAAAGGATTTCCAAAATGCAGGGAGCTATGTTTCATTACTTGCAAGTTATTTTTTCCCGATGCTTTCCCAAGTTTCTCAGCTATTAATTATATTTCTCTTCTGTTATTAATTTCTTATTTTAAATTATTTCAAATTTTCTTTGAGTTCCAGGTTGATCTCTGTCTTGCTGCTGGAACATATACCTGTCATTGGTGAAACTAGAGCACGAGTCATCTTACTTGTGTCTCGTTTTCAGCTTATGGAATGCCTGATCTTCCTCTGAGTTTTTGTCTCAGTGTAGGACACCTTCCTGATTTAATTTCTTTTTTTCTTTGTCTATCATGTTCATTTATTCACTTGTTTCAGTTTTAATGCCCTTTTTGCAGCTGGACTGGGATTTGCGCTCTCCCGAAGTGGTCAGAGTGCACTGTGCTGTGTCTCCAAGACAAACGTATCCAGAGAGGTTTCTGAGAAAAGTGAAAGCGGTTGTAGGAGAGAAAGAAATGGCCACGTATTTGCAATGATCCTAGCTGAAGTATGCTTGCTTCTGTTCATGTATTTCTAGAAGAGAGGATTTTTGCTTATATTCCAATGGAAAGAGTAAGAGATGTTGTTCTGAGCATGCTATTCAAAGACAGATGTTTCTCTTTCAGTAAAAGGGTTCTGGTAGCCCCCTGTGACAGTGACGATATAAAAATGCCATTTACTAGCTTTTTAATGAAAGCACCGAGTACATATTTCACAACCACTCAAAGAGAAGAGCTGTCTTAGTTTTTCTATCCTGTATATTCACAAGGAAATACAACTGCATTGTTCTGAGGTCTGACTCTGCACTTTTGCCTAATCAGAGCAATTTTCCTGCTTGTCATACATAACATTACTACAGCTTTAAGCAATTAATTGGATAGTTCTGTACTAAGATATCCCCAAACTGAAGACTTGGGAAGCATAATAGATGAACTGTCTGCATCAGAACTGCAGCCTTAAAGATGACAACCTGCAACGTCCAGCAAAATTTCTTTCTTGAGTGGCAGTCCTTATTGCTGACATACATTTGATGTATGCTAAGCACCATCCATTGCATGTCAGTTTATAGACCTTTAATTCTGCAGACTTTTCAAATCAGTTTTGAAATTCTCAGTATGAGTTTAGGGATAAAACTTCATAGAGTGGGATGCTGCACAGCTCTGCTTGAAGATTACAACCTCATTATAAACCTCATTTTGTAAAAAGAAGAATCTGGGTGTCTTTGACGAAGTTTTCTTGTGTTATCATGAAATGTGCTATGTGCTGACTGGCTGTCACTCTCAGCTTGCAGGAACTGAGTTTGTTTAAAGCACATCGTAATGGTTTTGGTAGGGAGTGGTAATAGATGGCACATCAGTAATGATGAAAATTGTGATATAAAATGATCCAAGGTATAAGGGTTAATTTCTCTAACAGCTCAGAGTTTCTATGAGCTTATGGCAAAAAATGATTTCTAAAAATTTTTGCAGCTACTGAACAGAGAACAGCCCATTGCTGTAGCTCCTGTTTGTGTACCATCGACCTTTCAATCAAGGATTAGAATCAAAAGCTGTCAGAAAGTAAGAGCAACCAATCCCCCCAAACTCAGCTCATGTGTAAATCTCTTCTTCCAAAACTGCCAAAAACCAGGTGTGGGGTATACTTAACCCCGATAACAAAATTATTGATACAGATTATGTGCAATTGTTATTATTTCAATAATTTTGGTTACTAAAACTTCTCCTTTGAAAGTCAGCCAGCCTTATTAATATCATGAGAAAAATAAACATTCTGAAGATGTGTCGTGACCAGCTTAAAGATCAGGGAAGGTCAAAATTTGGGATTTATTTGTATGCATTACTGCCCAGTCTTTAATTAAATTTGATTATATGGATTAAGATTCTGTATTTCCCTTGTAATAAGTGGTAGCTTTCTCTTTGTATTCTCATGAATTATGCAAAATAGGTATGAGTGATATACCTGTAACTTTTCTATGAGTATTACAAAATCTGATTATCTGCTTTTGCTTTCAAGCTTTGATATCCATATATGCTGGGTTGCATTCATGTTCTCCCACTAGCTTTTTTGTCGTAATATCACATATTTTTCATTTAAAACCATTTATATGATAACTACTGTATTTTTCTTAATTAATACAGTGATCTGATAGGCTTTTTAAAGTGTACTAGTTATTTCAGAACAGCTTTAAGTAGACTGAAAATAGAATAAAACAGTTAAATAGCCATAAATATATTTTGGATCCATATACTGGGACTTTCCCTTTAATCCTCAGATCTGCGGTGTGTCGTACAGTTGCAGATTACCATGAACTTTCTGTCCACATGTTTCACATACTTGATTCAAAGCATGTTCAGGACAGCCTACAGCAATTTAAGGAGCTACATGCACTTAGGGTAGTTAGTTCTGGCTTAGGCTGGTTCCAGTGTTCCAGGATAAATGGGATTGTGTTGTGGCCACGTAGATGCTGAGAGGGTAGAAAAGGCTCTAACTGGACTGCTGAGGTGTTGCCCAGAGAATTTACAGCTTGCCAATATCCCACTGTAACTCTTTTGAAACTCTTGATTGAGGGCAGCTCTTGCCACATTAAGTCAAGTTCCTCTCAGCAATTAACAAATTGACTAGTTTCAATAGAGCTCATCCCTGGCTTTACAGTCCTGTTTTTGGGAATTACAATTGTGTTTGCTTTCAGCCAGGATTCATGAACTATGGGTAGAGGAGCGAAAATTAGACAGTGTTAAGAAAAATTGCTTTTTCTTTGTTTTGCGAATTAGAAAAATAAAAAGTTTTAATGAAGAAAAAACCACAAACATAAAAAGTAAACCAAGGTAAAGAAAAATACATAATTAATCTCTTATTGCACATCCTAATGGACAAGAACTACACATGCATTTTACATATATGCCATTTTTTCTGCAAGATTCAAATTTTTGTGAATGTAAGAAATCTTTATGCCAACAAGACTCAGGCCTACATTGCCATCTTTTTTCTTTACAGGTTTGTTCTGCATAGTTGCTGCTTCTCTTTCTGGAAGAATTTAATTTACAGGGTCAGTGTGTGTCTGTTTTGTCCTGTCCACAAGTGGATAGGAGAAAACTGGTAGTGGCAGGGAATGAACAGAGACATTTGCTTAGTGATTAGCTAAGCTTACCTACTTGTGTTTACTCCTCGTCCAGATCAGCAATAAAGTTGAAAGACAATCTAGAGAGGGGTCCCATCAGTGACATTGCCAAACATTTTAAGAACTAGAGGAAAAATTTAAGAGTACAGAATCTCTTGCAACGTGCAACATTCTAGTAAAAAACAATTAATATGCCTTCTAAAATAGTTATGATGTATTTTAAAATAAGTATTCAAATAATATTTACTGTAATAAGTACATTAATAAGTTTTAAAATTCAGAATTTTTTTAAGAGCTGGAGGACAGTAGGACCTTTACAGATGCACTAGACATTCAGGACAAATGAAAGCAAAGATGCTTCTTTGCTTTCAGCTTTTTTATCATAAATTCGATTAGTTCATGGGAATTAGTTTTCTATTTTACTTTTTTTTTTTTTCTTAACAAAGATGAAGTGATAGAGGAGGCTCCTCAGGTCTCTGAAGTGCTTCAGGTGACCTAGGCAATTCAAATGACTTGGACATCTTCCTGTGCCACAAGGAACCCACACTTGCGGAGGCCTCACATTGCTGTGAACAGTCAGTTGATGGGTTGTCTGGTCAGTATTCACACTTTAGCAAAGGCTGTTGGGAAGTATTACAGTAGAAAAGGTTTTGTTGTGTATCATACTCCAGTATCTATGTATGCAAGTAATTACTGGCATACTGGCTTACTTAAGTAACCACTGCCTTCTAAACAAAATTATCATAACCCAGTGAGAAAAGAAAGAAATGGAGAAAACATAAATTACAAATAAATTAGTTACATCTTAACAGGAGATGCTAATGAAATCTGTTTTGTATCAACTTCTTGCAAATGAACGCTCCTGTGAATTGATTAGCTGTGATTAATCATGTTTTTTCATCACTGTAAACATTGCCATAAACAGTTCTTATATTCATTTAAGGCAAAATGAGTAAAATGTTGTCCTTGGTAAAAAGAGTATTACAAACCCATGTTTCTCATTTTTTATTCGCTGCAGAAGTTGAGAGGAAAATCATTAAAATACACTAAAGTGAAGAAAAAAATGTGATTTTAATCTCACTTTCTCTAAATGAATGGTGTATTTTAGTGTTTAATGTTAGAAACTATTGGTATCAAATCATAACCAACTTCTGACTTTCATGAGAGACTATGTATCATACAACGTGCTGTTAGTATATTCAAAATACCTGATGAAATAACAGATGTTTGACATAATAATGGGACCTGTTAATAAAGGAGTGAATATTAATTTATTCCTCAGCACAAATATTTTGAATGTGTAAAGTTCATGAGTAGGCTAACAATTTATGAAATAAAATAGAAGAAAATCTACAAACCCTCCACATGATGGCATTTTTTGTGGGGAGAAGAGGTGTGGACAACCTCAAGATTTAAGGGGATTTCCTGACATGCAGTTTAAGGTGCAAGGCCAAGAAAGGCAAAAACAAACTGGTCAAGCTTTGCTAGTAAGTGGCACCTTTTTGCCATTACTGTAAATTTCTGTAGTTTAATAGTTAAATAGTAAAGTTAAATAATAAATAGTTAATAGTAAAGAAGAAGCTTCTTGTGTCACTATTCAATAATTGTAGAACTAGTACTTTTTTGGGGGGGTGACATGTTCCTTGCTGGTGTCATCTAATCTTCGTACATTGTCGTAATCTACATTTTGCTCCTCTTGCTTTGCTGTGGCAGTAAGTATTTGTCACGTATCATCTTTTTCTGCCCCTGCTTCACAGGAACAAGAGTCCAATCAGTTCGCTATTTTTGTTTGTGCACGTAGTTCTTTTCCAGTCGCTCTGTAGCACCTGACACTTTGCTTTTCCCCTTCCCCTTGTCTGTCTCTCTTTTGTAAAGGACTGAGTTGTGTTTTATCCCCTAATCCTTTCAAAATACTGTGTACCTTTCTAAATGATGGCAACCTTCTGACAAGGCAAGAAGATGAGAAAGCTGGAAGCCACATCAGGAGGACCTGCTAAGTCTGTTGTGACAACAAGGGAGGAATGCTCTGACTTGCTCCATTTAGGTCTGAAGGTACCTGTGACGTGTTTTTGACAGAGAGTGAGGCTGGAGAGCTGAACTGCTGGCCCTGTTGTCTGCTGCCACTCAGTCCAGCCTGCATCCCTCTCCTTCCTTCCCTCTCTCTTTCTCTCCCTCTTTCCCTTCCTCCCTTCTTCCCTCCCTCCCCTTCTTCCTCTCTCTCTCTCTTCCCCCTCCCTTCCTAACCACTGAAGAAAGAGTGAAATGGCAAAAGGCTTTGCTGGGAATTCTGCAACTCACATCAAAATAAGCAAATTACTCTTTCCTGGCGAAAAAAAAAAAAAAAGCAGAGAGTGTAAGAGAAGCTACTTTGTGCTTGTGCATGTCACGGGCACTGTGTTCCTGGTTTCCAGCCTGGATCAGTTGTGATTTTAGGGATTTTAGACCTTCTTTAAAGAAAAAGCTACTTTTTTTTTTTTTTTTTTTCTAGGAAGGTCCTCATTTACATGGAGCTGTCAAGTGTTATGACATTTTATGTTAATAATGCCACTTTCACTATTTTACTGTGTGTCTGCTCCACACTTATAAGAACCAGTGGTATGAAACATAAATGTTTCTCATGGTACTGTCATAACCAGGGACACTGAAAGAAACTCGGCTCAGATGCATGTTACGGGTACCACAAGAAAGGCAAACGCCTTGCTATCTCTGTCACTCCATATTTGTGGGACAACACTCAGACCATTGTTTCTTGCTTTGCAATAATATTCTCTAATGCCGTTCTCAAAATCATGCTTTTGCCAACAGTGATAACTATAGAAAACTTAGACTGAAGTGCTCAGACAGTCTATTGATGCTATTGCTGAGGAATAGGAAGACAGCTTCAGACTAAAAGACATAATCATAATCTCAAAGATTTCGTTTAACCTGCAAAATCATAAAAGGAAATCTGAAGGTAATTTTATGATGCCAGAACTTAAATGATGAGCCAAACAGAATATATGAAATGTATGCAAGCCTAGATACTGACAAACTTAAATACAGTGGTATGATAAGCAAAAAAGTTTATTTGACTCTTCATATTGTTTTTCTTTTTCCTACTCTGGCCAGTCTGGAACTTCTGGTTCTGAAATGCATTAAGAGGCAACAGCATCATCATGTTTGTTCTGTACAGTAAAGCACATGCAATGGGTTATGAATTCAACATCCCAGGAGCTCTCTTGTGATGGATAGGTAGCTTTATTTGTTTCATCTTACAGAAAGAGAAGATGTGACAGGAGGGTGGTTAGAAGACTTTTGAAAAACAGTAGTAAATCCAGCATTATAAATCAATGTTTTTCTATTCTTTATTCTTTGTCCATTCTAGTATATGCACTATGCCATGAGAGAGAGCCTGTCATCATAAAATTCCAGCTCAGGTTTGACAATCCAGGTGTCCTGGATAAGCATAAAATTTTGCATGCTCCCTTCTAAAGGAAAGTTCAAAAGACTTAGAGATTTTGTATAATTGGGATAAGCAACTAGAATTTCATGCTTATCCAAATAATGCTAAACCTCTCAGTCTTTGAACTTTTCCTCAGAAGGGAGCACCATAAGAAAGTTAAAGGGATGGGGAGCGATGTACATAGAGGAGTTCAAGGAAAGAGAAAGCACAGAAAAAAGAGAAGGGGTAACTATGTGTGTGTGTGTATGCGTGTTTGTCTGTGTGTATGAATATAGAAGTGTATTTTGCAGTGGCAGGGAAGATTTACTCTGAAGGCAGCAGAAAAGAAAATGATCATGGAAATATTGTACAAATAGTCCAGCATTGTACAGGATCAAGCCTGTAGGTCAAACATTTCAAAGGAGCTGAACTTTTGTTTAAGCACATGTGTATATTTGGTAAGTTTATAAAATTGCTTGAAAGTCAGTCTATGTATAGTACAGTAGATTGGGATCAGACTTCAAATTTGACCCTGAAAATAAAGAATAAAATTATGAAGTGGCAACCTAATTTTCTTCATTGCCTTGGAAACAACAAAGTAATTATGATAAGATGTGTGCTAGTAAAACAAATGCAGTTAAGGATTGCTTGTCCTTTAGCATGTTTCTCACAAATGCAGCTTGTTTGCAATGAAATATGGGCTGATGATTATTAATCAGAATAGAAAGTCTAATAAAGTGGTTTTATGCTCATGTTTACAATGGCTAAATGAATGATTTCAAGACAGAAATAGTACATCAAAGTAAGAGTCAAAATTATTTTTAAAAGGCAAACATATTCAAATCCCATATCAAAACAAACCATAGCTGCTTTATTCAACTCTTTATTAGTTTGGGAGTCAAACTGGACAGTCTAATGGAAACTCTGTTTCTGCTGCTGGCTGAATGAAAGTAATGAATGTAATTCAGAAGTTTGAAGCTGTGATTAAGTTGAATGTCCATTTAACTGAAACACATTTAATTTAGTTGAAAACTGTTTTTCCAAGTGGTGTTTGTTCATAGCTAACCATATTATCTGTTAAATATTCACTGAGAACCTGATTCTGATTTTCTTCATGTCGATAACAAGGTTTTTAGTGAATTCAGTGATAAGAAACTTGTGTACTTTTCATATTCAAAGCAGTTTATAACTCCCAGAAATTAAACTGTTTAATATCAGAACAGAAATAATAACTCACATTTTTGAGGATATATATAAAGTGTGCTAGAAGTTATTAAGTCTAACTGTATGGTAAATCAGTGAACTCTTTAGGTTAAATATGTTAAGGTTTATGAGTTGAAAATTTTTACCGAAATTTAAGAGTTTATTATACATAAGTTAAAATAACTGTGACACCAACTCAGTAAATTAATTTAGGTAAATTCAGTTGCCTGGTGCATTGCAGGCTCAAAACCTTCCTGAGAAACTCAGGAAACCATTTGCAAACAACCTCAAGATGCTGTGTCTAGACTGATTTTGGTGTTGGTACTAGCTAGTGCAACATTTATGTACAGCTGTCTTCTGTAAGCAGTGCAACTGCAGGGGGAATATGCTCTTATACATGGATTTTTTTGATTATCTGCACAAGACTTTTAAAATTATTACTTTTTAAATACCTGTAACTAGGGCATCTAGTTGCACTTTAGGTTGCCATTGTTGGTCAGCCAAAGTATCAGTGTCTTTTTCACTGTGATGGTTGGTTGTGTTGGCTTGAAGATCTGAATGACAAGAATCAACCTGAACATCAGGTAAGCTTTATGTGAAGTGACTGGACACCAGTCTTAATACATGAAGCAATTTATGTTCCAGCTTCTCAGAAAGAAGCAGGAAAAATTGTCATCTTTTTTTTTTTTTTTCTGCCTGCACAGTATATATGAAAGTGAGATAATTGCTCTGAACATTCCCTACTAACATCTTACATTTTGCATTCACTAGGTCTGTGTTTGTCACAACATTTAAGTATTTTGTACTGGAACAGTGATGTAAACGTTCCATAAATTCCCCCTAATTTTGTAGGTTCTCCACCACCAAGGGTAGACTGAGGACAGAAACTTAGATGCCCATCTCACTTGTAGACTCCTAAATTAACCAGCAAATGAATCCCATCCAAAATGTTGTGGTGATGACTGTTAATGTCAGCTGTTAAGTGGCTTATGAATGTCTGTGACAGATGAACAGCAAAGTTGCTGTCTTACGAAGCAAGTGACATATTGAATGCATACACTGAAAAATGTCTAATGTAAAGAAAAACAGGTCTTTGTAGACAGGTCAAATATATCAACTCTGTTGAACCAAGGCTCAGGTACCTCTGACTCAAATTCTGTACCGTACTCACAAAACTAGGTCAAAAATAATCTGTAGGAACTTTATATGTATAAGAAAGCTGACCTTTTGGGTAATTCTTTCACTTTCTTAAATTGCTGACATTTTGACAGCAAAGCAGAATGTCATGATATCCAATTATTACAGGATTTGGCATAAGATTAATTTGGGCATTTATTTATGTCTCAAATCCCATTATTTTCTTAATAAAAAACTTTCCTCATAAGATTATCTTCTGGGTAGTGTGTAAAAGTTCTTGGCTAGGTGCTACAGGTCTTGCTTTCACTTAGATAGTCTGAGTGCACAGCAAGTAACTTAGGAGTGAGGAGGGAATGTTACCAGATATTTCATCTCCTCTTCATCGTTCATACCAGACTGTATCAGGTGAGGACAAGCCTTTCAGCTGAAAGAGGTTGTGTTCCTTCACAATTTTATTTAACATGCAGTTAGGTGTCATTTCTAGTTGTTAGTTTGTTGTCTGAGATGGTAAGAGGAGCCAACCAAACCTCAGGTTACTCTAGACACTATGGAATGAACATCATTCCCTCCCTCAAGAAGGCATGATCTTAGTACAGAAGATAAGACAAACAATGGCAAGAAGTATAGGGAACCCACTTGGTGGCAGTATTTGAGGATCATTCCAGCTCCACAATAAGAAAAAGCCTTCTTTGTTTTTATTTTGGGGGATGATTAGCTGAAAGGAAATCAGAAGGGTAAGAAAGGAGGCAGGGAGGGCAGAAGAGGGAAGGGAGGTTACATCATAATTCCCTTCAGGCTACTTGGCAGCCTTTTTTTTTTTTTTTTTTTTTTTTTTTCTGATTTGACACCGAAGGAAAAAGCACTTTGCAGGAGTGTACTTGTTTCATAACAGTATCAGGGAACTTTGAACATCTCTCTTCCTCAGCTTCCATTGGCTCC
Organism: Caloenas nicobarica; assembly: GCF_036013445.1. Classification (NCBI taxonomy): domain Eukaryota; kingdom Metazoa; phylum Chordata; class Aves; order Columbiformes; family Columbidae; genus Caloenas; species Caloenas nicobarica. The sequence continues at coordinate 99,621,863 of NC_088246.1, read as the reverse complement.
TCATACTTCCCTGTAGTTGTTTGCCTGAGCATCAAACAAGCGGTTGTAGTTTTGCTTACTCTTTCCTTCACAGCACATCAGAGAGAAGTCATCTGGCTTTCTCCCCATCTCCTTTTGGAAAAGAGCGTGTGACTGGGATGAAGGTTAGTAGTAGTAACAGTGCAGTGCTCTATTTTGCTTAGGATATCTTTTGTCGTTGCCACCCCTCCCACCACCTTTTTTTAATTTTTATTTTCAAAAGCTTAAACACCCTGTTAAATTACTGCAATGATTGTACTCCTGTAGTACACAGATTTATCACTGAAGATCTGTTCCCCTGTGAGCTGGCACCTCCCTGTGTTTCAGTATTGGCCTCCCCTCTCACAAGGCAGCAGTTGCACGGTAAGATGCTGTGAGACATCTGCTGTGATACAGATAACGTATCAAAATAACATAGATCTAGATATTTCCAGTCAGCCAGGAATACTTTACTTCCGTGGCTAAATTGCACATCTAAATAAGACAGCCACGTTGAATTGCACCATCTTACTGAAAATATATTCCTATAGGAATAGCAGCTCTTTGCAATACTCTTAGCAGCAGACACTTATTTAATTGAATTTCATACTTTGGCTGGGTTTGCAGCCAACAATGTTATTAGCAGTCTATACAGAGAAAAAAATAGTATAACTGGTGATAAGGTGTAGGAAGGGTAAATTTATAGTCAGATTAGGGTATTTTAGAGTTGGCATGAATTTAGTACCCTGAGAAACACAGATTTACTGCTTCGTTATTAAGAAGCGTTGGACACTGCCACACTTTTCTTTCACTTCTATTTCATCCATTTTTCTTTCTGGATGTGTGAGGATACTTATGGTGAGATGATTAAAAAAATAAGGCATTGATCTCCTATCATTACTTGTCTTCTGTGATTTTTACCCATCTTGCAAATTTTTCTTCGGTGAAATGATACTGAATTATAACGTGTTTTACTGAGATGCGGCTGTATCATATGTACTGACATAAGGGATAATATCTAGCTCAATCAGAAGGATATTAAAGATGAACAACTATAATTGTTAAATAATATTAAGCCCTAAGCATATATGCAGAATATTGAATTTATCTCTAGTACTTACTAATACCTAAATATATTTACATGCATTAAAAAGTCATCGCATACATGCAGAATAGGACGCAAAGACATTCAAAAAATAAAATGAAAAGCTAAGTTATCTCCAGTATTGCATACAGAAATATATTTTGTATCTATTGTATTATGCATATGCCCCGCCACTATGATCTTTGGACTCCAGGAACATGTTAGTCTTCAGAAACCCTCTCACACTATGTATACATTCCATGTTATACAGATCTTTAAAACTGCTTTTCATCGCCATGCTATCTAACTAGCTACTAATCCATTTTTACTTCAGGGAATGTTTTTGTGATGCTACTTTTATTATTTTGTTTCTCTCACTGTCATATTTTCTTTTTCTTTTTTTCCGTTTAAGGTGCCAGAAATCAACTCCAAAGACAAATAAAGAAACACCACAACAAAACCAACCAAATATGATCTCCTGTTTTTCCCTGACGAAATTATCTCTACTGATATCTCTACTGTGGTTGGTTCCCGAGCAGTGTTAGTTCAGCCAGACTGCATACTTGCATTCTGCACAGTTCATGAAGGGCTGAAGCACCTCATTCTTAGAAAAGGTACTGTCATCAAATTGTAATTTTTCTTGCTTTAAAAAAAAGTGTATAAAATAACGACAATTTCAGCAAGTTAGAAGTTTAATTTCATAAATAGCTCAATTTTTTTAAACTAGCCAAACAAAGTCTGGAAGGAATTATAGTTGATTTGCCTCTGAGCAATAGTCAACACTGAGGGGACAAAGCTTTTAGGTTACAGTGGTAGCTAAAAAAACCCAGTGCTTATAAATTTACTTGGAACCACATAAGATTGAAAATGAGATTTCTAATCTTTCGGTGAATAAGATTCTATAGGGGCAGTGGAGGCCAACCATCAGAAAGGTTCAAAGTAGAACTTGTTCAACTTTTGCAAGGAATTGTATTAAGTCATTTAAGTAGATTTGATAAGCTTCGATAACCAAACCTCATTCCTTCAAGTCCCATATGTTGCTTTGGCTCTGTGGCTTTACTCATTTTATTCTAACCTGAGAATGTAAACAGATGGAGCATAAGGAATAGCATAAGAACAGCACGTGATATTATTTATTAGGCATATTATTCCATGATTCAACAAACTATGGCACAGGGTCTTCCTAATTACATCAGTCATGAGCTTCCATGGATTGATTTGGTCATTTCTTGCATTCATGTAAATTTTAGCAGCCACAATTTCTTATGGCACACAACATGAGTTGTATGAAGCAATCTCTTTTGTTGTTGTAGTTGCTGTATTGAATATGCAATCTACTAATCTTGGTTTTTGCCCCTAGCTCCTGTACTGATGAGAAATAGTGAACAACTGTTCTCAGTTCATTGTCTTCTGCACGTTTTGATTTTATAGAGCTCTGTTATGTGCTTTTTCAAGCTAGAGTCATAGTCTGTGTATTTGTTTTTCTTCACAATCTATTTTTGAACACTGAGCTGACATTTTCATAAAGTTCTTAATATATCCTCAAGAATTTTTATCTCGTGGTCACAGTAAGTCAAGACGCTATCCCTAAGTTCGTGTATGAGGAAAGTTCTTTCTCACTTCTTTTTATTATGGTCATCTATCTTGAAGTTCATCTGTCATTCTGTCACTACACATAATGAGGTTAGTCTGTAGCTCTTAGCAGTCAGCCCTGACGAGCAACAATAAATTTTATCACCTCATCCCCTTTCAAGAATGTTTACATTGCATAACACCATCCATGGCATAGTTCTTTGTCAGGCTTCTGTTACAGCCACTTGACACAGTCAAAACTGCTCATTGTTTCCTGCTTTTTTAAACGGTTCCTTGGTTTTGTGTGCAGATACATATTGTCCCATTGAATTTTAGGTTCTTTAAAAGCCTTTAGTGAAAGACATCATCAAATGAACCTATATAACTGTCTAACTGTATTAACATCCTCCTCCATCCACGTTTGTTCTACTGATAAATGTAAACATTATTTTTTCTTGTATGCAATACAAATCCATTACAATTTATCTCATATATTTCAGTATTATCAAGATTAATGCTTTCTACTTTATCAAATAAAGCTGAACCATATTCTACCTAAGTTAATGCTTATATCCTATGAAAAGGACTGAGTCCTTCTCCTCTTGTTCCAAGTCCAGTAGACCTAGGAAGAAGCTGAACCATATTCTGCTTCCTGCAGGTTCGTGGTAGCTCCTGAAGAGTTACAAAGCACAAAGAAATGGACATCTGGGCCTGGAAGCTGGACTGGTAGGACTTAGTAAGTCATGGGAATATTAGACACAGAAGTGGTTGCCGAAGGATTTGCAAAGTTTGCAAGAGTTTGCAAGAGAGTATCCTCTTAATAACACCTATTTTTTTCTTGTTTGTTTGTTTGTTTTTATTAACTTTTCAATGTCCTGGCTCCCAAGTACAATGCTGATTAGTGACTTGGCCTTACAAGTTTCTGCCCTTAAGACAGCACTTACAGTTACACAGATGTGCTAGTACTTTTTAGCAAGCCTCATTGTTAGCTTTGTGTTAATTTTAATTAAGTCAAAAGCTACAAATACAAAATTCTTTACTTCTGTTTTGTTTTAGATTTGAATCTCCTGGAGAATTTTTTTTTTTTTTCTGCCATTAGCAAACAAGCTAATATCCCTTCGAAGAAAGCAAAGCACATAATTACTTACATGAAAAGCAAGCTCTTTGGGAGAATTCTCAACTAAACCTACCCCTTAGAGGAAAATAGGAAGGGCACTTGCAATTAGATAAGCTGCACTTCAGACATGAACAAACACATTTATCAGATAATTAGTAGATAGTTTTTTAGGTATTTCTGGCACCGGGATCCAAAAGCAATGCTAAGGCAGGTAAGCTTATCTGATGAGAAAAGCCCTGTGGCTGCAACAGACTGCAAACTTGAGAAGAGAAATGCCTTGTATTATAACTCCTTGCGTGCTTCACGCATTCAGGATTTCTTGTCTTGAGTCTTCAGCCAGTGTTACCTGTTCTCCTATCATTAGCTGGTAGGCAAGAAATATCGCTTTCAAAGAAACAGCAGCCTCCTGTGAACAATCTGCTTATTGCAGGGGAGAAGCCTCACCTTGGAGAACCTGAGAGAGGTGTTCTGGGTAGAGTAAGGTGAGGGAGCAGACACACTGAGCAAAATTATCCAGAAATAAGTTCTAGTTCACATTTCTTCTTGGAAATGGGGACTGGGTATACCATGCTACAAACTCAACTATATTGTTTTGGGAGAAGCTGGCCTATCAGGGAGTTTACTACTGAGATGGATGGCTCCAAAGAGTTGACAGTGATCTCTGGAGGCCCCTGGATTTCTGTCTGGATCACAAGGGACCTTCAGAAGCAAATTCTGTAATGCTTTTGTATGGAGAGAAGACAGTTAATGTGTTTGTAATGATGGGAATGTTCTGACGGTTGAAGTAGATAATGATGGAGATATTTATTGTCTAGTCTTTACCAGTGATTAAAAGAATGAAAGATAGTGCAGAGATGTTGTAATTTCTGTGTCATTATTTATGTACTTATAGATGTGTGTGTATATATATATAAAGAATACACATGAAAAAAGTCCGGTTAGCTATGTTCATTAATTAGAGAATGATCCTTTAAATAATCAAGTTAGTTTGAACAACTAAGTGCCTGAATGATCTGACATTTTCCTTCAATAAATTAAGCATTCCAGACTAGTCAATACCATTGTGAATAAATTTGTTTTTTAAAGTACAAAGCACTTATGATAGTTCAAGGCACAAGCTCAAGGCACATTATGATATAGTCTTTGAAATGTTTTTCTCCCAGTGAGTTATATGTATGCAGAAAGTTATTAGAAACATTTCTCAATGATCAACATAATAAAACACAATTGCCTGAAAATTTTAACACAGTCTCCAGTGCTGCTGGCTCTTTCCTCTGAATCTCTGTGGAGATATATATATATATATTTGTAGATGTGCACATTATATAATGTATAAAATACATGCTTACCTAATAGTATACAACTGTAAGGGCTTTTTTGACACTTGAAATTAAATGTCATTTTTTCACGAGTACAGATATAATATTAAAAAAAATTCTACAATAATTTTGATTTTTATTCTAATTCAGAGCAAACACTGTGTTCAAAAAGTAAATGTTTTAAAATAATGGTGATGCCATCTAACTGTGCATAGTATACTATGATGGAAAAAACAATGTCTTGTATGAAGTTGCAAACTTTCCTCCAAGTTGCATTAGAAATATATTTCTTAATTTGACAAGATTTTAAAGTATCTCAGCATGTCTGATTTTAATCTTCTGTTATATGATAATAGCCAATCACAAGTTGTACAAAACCAGCATGGTTGTAATTTTAGCACGGCTGCCAAGAACCTTTTCCTCCAGAAAACAGCAACAGTCTGAGAGCCAGACACAGAAGGTATTACAAAAATGCCTGTGTATGAAGGCTATGAATGTTACTCTAGCTGTGTGGCTTTATAAATAATATAACAAAGAAATGCTTTATTCAGACTGACCAAAGAAATAAGGCTTCTCTAGCATGTTAAGGAAAAGTTAATTGTATTGGGAGAGACCCATTACCTTCTTTGCATGCATCTGTACAGCAGTTTTAATACATGTTTATTCTACATTTTTATTTTCATTTTGGAAGTGAGATCACAGGACTTTATAAAATATCTACCTCCAAATACCTATTCAGAGTGGTATTTGTTTAATGTAAAGTTAGCTGTCTGAAAGCTAGACATCTAAATGCACCAGTCATTTGTTTTCTCTCTGTAATCAGCACCGAAAAACATACATCTCCTCAGGGAGTTCTTGCTTGGTATACATCAAAACTAGGTGGGATGAAACACCCTCTGGAGATGTCTATCTGCATCCATTAACTATAGAGGGATCCTACTTTAGATTAGCTTTATCTATCTAGAGGTTAAAGATCTAACGGAGCCAAGGCTCTCGCTTACTGCTCCACTACTGAAAGACACTGCCAACCCCTCCAATTATTTTCTGAAAAAGAGGGAATGAGACCCCGGCCCTACCAAAATCAATGACTTCACAAACTTCAGCAAGGCCACCACTGCTGCTTCCAGGTTCAAGTCTGTTTACATGTGTGCAAAATATCCAACTTCCATCTAGTCTTTCACCTCCTTGAATAAAAGTTGTGATTGGGTAAAGTTATTTTACAAGCACGGCATGCTTCTGCAGCTACAACATAATGAAAACATAACTGAATCTAGGAAGAGCTCTAATTTATGTGATGTTTGTGCTTTACCAAAATGTGTGTTTATTTACTGCATTTAATTATTTGGTTATACAGTTCAAGTAAATGCCTAAATATTTCATGCCTTTGTTCAGGTACTTAAAATGCTGATAGTCTGCAAATGAAGACAAAAGTAGAAACAGTAGACTAACAGATAACTTGGGCCAGCTGTAGATGGCACTTGCTTTGTTGTAATAAAAAACAGGTTTTGTCATCCCACACATGAAAAGCAAGTAAGTGACTTTTTCCTTATCTTTAAAATAACAAATTCAGTTTTAGATACTGAGAAACTTTGGGCAGGCCAACAAAACAATGGACCCCATTTTGGTTTCCAAGAACTTCTGTCTCCTGTGAAGGGTGCTGATGAATGCAGGCAGGAGCAGACACCTTGTCTGACTTAGGCCGTCAGAGACAATAGTCAGACTTGTGGTAAACAAACAGAGGAGATAATGGACTTTTACAGAAGTGGCTTTTCTATCTGATTAGTAGAGAAAAAATTATGCCTTCACACATTCAGCTAGCATTGCATTACTTATATCAAAGGGTATCTCTAAAATGGGAAGGGTTATTGAAACACAGAAGACAGCAACATCAGGTGAAACAAGAATTGCTAAGGAGTTTAGAGTAAGCCTCTTTGCAGAAAGAATTGAGCAAGTAGTAAATACCAACATCAACAAAAAATTGCAACGAGAAGAAGTGTACCCGTTATTTTCTGAATAAAGAAATCATCCAGTAATGTGCACTGATTTCGATCATTAGCTGTGCAATAGATATCAAGATATGTACAACATTGAACACAGAGGGGTGCAGACTTCCTTTACTTCCATGTTATTCTGTCTAATAGAAATAGAGAAGCAACAGGAAGCAGATAATAAACTCTTAGTTCTGGAGCCTGACACCAGCATTCGTTCATGGCTACTCACTCCCTTTCTTCAGCTCTAGGATGCCTCAATGAAAATCTTTGGGAAGTGAATCTATCATACAATAACACATCCCTGATTCAGTATATTGTTATCCTTTTTCAGTGTTATCTATATTCAGTCAATACATCCTTTACTCAGTATTTTGAGGTTTCTCGAACTGGCTGCTTTGGTGAGTTTTTTGAAGACATGGCATGTCATAGAGTCAAGGCAAGCTTTGATGAAATTGCAGGTAGTTACTCATGAAAGATATGCATATATTAATGACATAAGCAGTTAGTCTTACAACAGAATATACTGGATGACCTTAAAGGTGATGGTACCAGATTGATTGATTGATCGATCGATCAGTCGATCTATCTATCTATCTATCTATTTATCTATCTATCTATCTATCTATCTATCCTTAAGCAAGCTGAGGTTCATAAGAACCACTCTATATTTTAGCTTTCTACTTTCTAAACCAATAAGACTCTTACTATCTTAGGCTGTAAACACCTTAAGAGCAAACTTACCATCTGACAGAATATATAGAGGAGGCATACAGTTATTATAGTTTTCACAGAAGCCTTTACAGAGCTAAGAAAAGCTCGCTTTTTAATATTTGCAATTGCTGGGAAAATCTCAAAAGCAGGGAGTTTCTGAGAGCTGACCTGTCTTGCCTTTAAGGAATAACAATGGTAACAATTTTGGTGGCATTATTTACATTCCATCCTCCTGCTAAACGGGTGCTCTGATAAATTCCCATCAGTTATAAGAGCTCATTTTTGCTCCTTTTGTGCGGACCTTGCAAGGCTCTTTAATAGCCTGTGGTCCTCAGCAGCAGATTGTGTGGGGTCAGGAAGGTCAGGATGATTTGCAAGCTCTTCCTTGTGCGACAAGTTAGTTTTAGCCGCAAACGCACTCAAATACCGTATTACGCACTGATGGCTTTCTGAAGTTGTTCTGCCCCCACACCCTGAAGAAGATGGATTGTTCACGATCTGTGTGTGAGATGCCGCTGCTGTATCCTGTCTTCAGCTCCAGCTCACATATCTCACCTCTGGGCAACAGCACTGTGTAATTGATGTTCAGTGTGCCTCAAGGGGTTAAAAGATTAATGCACTGCAAAGGTATCGTGTAAGCCGCAGTTTTAAGGAGCTAGACTCTGATCTGTAGTATTAGGTTTCATCAAGAGGTTAAAAAAGAAGTTGTACCAGAATGTGTATCAGGCCAGCAGCTGTAACTAGTTGAACAGAGTCATAACTTTCTGAAATTTTTTGTTGCTTGGGTATATGATTTCACCATAAACACTGAGTAGGATTATATTTGACAGCAATATTTTCTTTAATACAGGTAGTTGATCAGTATGCAATAATGGCTGTTATTTTAAGAATTTCAAAACCATTATGTAATGTAAGAATTTAAAAACATAACTGACTCCAGAAGCCCTGATTTTCCTGCTTAGATTATAGCAATTTCTTATGGCTTCAGTGAGAAGTTGCAAATGTCCAGAGCAGAACAAAAAATCAACTCCAAGGGTATCTGTGCTTGTACGTACACACACACCTATATATATACACACTGAGAGAGATATATATATATATAAAATATATACGTCCTATCACCCTCATTTCTGATTTTTTCTGGAAATGATTAGCTTTGCGAACATTCTGTCAAGGACACTTATAATAGGCAGATAAAGTGTTATTGCAGTGATTGTATGAAAAGCTGAGTAACATTAAACTTTGAATGTGAATGGATTTTTTTCCAGTAACAAGCTTAGATTTCATATCTGATTCAGACTTAACAATAGCAGTATAAGGAAAAAGATTAAAAAAAAAGCGCCTTTATGTATATTCTGTTTAAATTAAGTGTTCTGCTTTTCAAATTAAATGTGTAGAAGTTATTTCACTGAAGCTGGAAATTAGGTTCACTGAAAGCATTTGGCAATTAGCATAAATATCATAGAGGATGACACCAAAAAAAAAGTTAAGAAATGGCATGACCTGAATAAGCCATTAATATTAAAGCTGCAGTTTGGTAGATATTTAAACAATAATGAACATCACCCTTCTGGCCTGTCTTGCTGGAGAAGTCTTCAATAGAAAAAGTGGTTTTGGTTTCATCTGAATCCAGACTCAAATCTAACTATTTATATATAACAATAATGTGGTCATATCTAGTGTAATTTATTCCGCATTCTCAGGGAAGTTCAAAAGCCTGATTTAGAACAGGTATCCCTGTTCTTCAGCCCAATGAATTGAAGCAAAGAGTGTTTCACATGTTGGCATAAAACCCAAAGTTGATTAATTCCCAGATAGCCCAGTAGATCTGTCCTACCTCTGCTTCAGCTACTGATCTTTAGACATAATCCCAATTTCTGTCAATGTTTGGTCTGGTTATAGGCAATTAAATACTTGTATAATCCAGTCATGTTTGGATAATTTGTCAGCTTGAATTGAGTGAAGTTTCTATTTTCTTTCAGTATTTAGTAACATTGAACAGAGCTGGAACAAAATTGAACAATGGATCCATGCATAAGCAAAATGAAGAAAACACTGATCTCATTGCTAACAATTGATGTTTAAAAAGTGCTCTGTTTGTAGTGAAGCTTTGGGAACACTTTTTTTTTTTCAGATTTCTGTAGAAAAGTGTAGGATGAGATGATCACATTTGCCTCATCTTGAATTGGCTTGAATATTCTGTGTTTGAAAATTCTCTCAGTGAGTGAATGAATCAAAATGGCTAGAGAAATGGAGCAGAAAACTTCAGAAAAGAGAAGTGGGTTGAAAATAGGAGCAAAGAATTGACAGTGTGGGAAAGTATGGAGACTGTAGTATATAAAAAGGAGACACCTAGAAAAATTTAAAAACCAGCCTACTATGACACATGCAGTGCTTAGCCTCTCTTGATGTGTGAAAATTTTCCTGTTAGAAGCTTCTATGTATCTAGAATTTGTTTATATGTGAGAATGTATAACATATTCACAAAAACATTCTGGTTTGGAGGTCAGAGAGATTGCCACTACCCATTTAAGTAAGGTGGTTCTCTTCAGGTTGACTCAGCTTCCACTTCAGTCTCCCAGCCACAACAAACTAACTTGCAAGCCCTCCAGACATCATAAAGTTCACAAGTCTTCAAACACCACATGGTTTGACCATGTCAAAACCAACACGTGCTACTTTGTGGTAACAAGGTATAAATCATATAGCAGGTTGCTTGAAACAATGATAATTACACAGTAAGTTAATTATACAATTATCAGGAGATAGATAACCTGCCAGTGGTAATGTGAGTCATATCGCCACTATAATGCCAAGGGATATTGCAATCTGGAGTTGACTGGTGTTATCATTATAAAGGCACCAGAATACAAAAATCTGAGTGGACAAAGTATGGAAATTGAAAGACCTTGAAGAGAAGAAGACCACAGAATTAGGACAAATGGGCATCTCTGCATGATTAACAAATCTTGCCTAATCTTGTCACATTGTTTGCAAAGCAGATTTTAAAGGCATCATTCAGTTTGAATGACAGGCTACAAATTACACAGAAAATGTAAAAGTGAACCTCAATATTAGCTAGTGCTTAGTGCCTGACTTTTTAAAGTTTTTTGTTTTTTTGTTGTTTTTTTTTAAATTCTTCTCTTTTTAATTTTCTTTGTTGTCATTTTAAGAATCTATCCTAGCTTGCCCATAAAATTCTACATTCATGTGACATCACCGGAGGCATTAAAAACATAGACCTTAGTTTATTTAATGAAATTAAACCTAGCCTTACCACAGAATTAAGTTTGAATGAAATGTTCAAGAACCTCTTAACACATCCCTTAGTTTGTAAGGCATTGGTGCTGAAACAGACTACTCATTTCACTATACACTCAGCATCAAGCTCATACTACTACCTGAACACTTTTGCTGCAGTTGCCAAAGATTTTGAACAAATTCAGCTGTACCTTGGTGTGAAATGAGATAACAAGAATTATAGTATCTTCTTCCCTTATCTTTGGTCTGATTAAGTTTATACTGCAAACTCTGCATTGAGGGCTGTTTATTATTATTTCACTTGGGACCTGTAGGCATGATTATAAGCAAGCAGTAATTGCAAGCAAATAAAAATATAATTTTTAAAATGTCGAATGTACTCCATCAGATGTTTTGTGTTGATTTTATGGGAGTGCTTTCTGAGAACTGGGAGACTTTTCACATCCATCACTGCAGTACTGAGAGGGAGAGAGTGAACTTGTGGAGGATCTGTGAATCGTAGCAGCTATAAGGGCTGTGGCTGGAGGAAGAATGTGTGCAGAAGGAGCTGGAAGAAATTAATTGAGGTTCAACATGGGCAATGAGGCAGCTCAAGGAGGCAAAGTATCACCGTGTCTTCTAGCAACTTCAGGGAAGAAGCTGGAGCAAGCTGGAGGAAGCTGGAGGGTGTTGAGGAGTTCAGGTTGAGGAGGACGAGACACTACAGGAAAATAAATTCCCTCTAAGGTGAGGAGAGCTTACTGATTTGTTTATTCTTACACCAGTGAGCAATATCACAGAATCACAGAATCACAGAATGTTAGGGATTGGAAGGGACCTCAAAAGATCATGTAGTCCAATCCCCCTGCCAGAGCAGGAACACCTAGGTGAGGTTACACAGGAAGGCGTCCAGGCAGGTTTTGAATGTCTCCAGAGAAAGAGACTCCACAACCTCCCTGGGCAGCCTGTTCCAGTGTTCCGTCACCCTCACTGAGAAGAAGTTTCTTCTCAAATTTAAGCGGAACCTCTTGTGTTCCAGCTTGAACCCATTACCCCTTGTCTTACTGTTGGTCGTCCCTGAGAAGAGCCTGGCTCCATCCTCGTGACACCCACCCTTTATATATTTATAAACATTGGTCAACCCTCAGTCTCCTCTTCTCCAAGCTAAAGAGACCCAGCTCCCTCAGCCTTTCCTCATAAGGGAGATGCTCCACTCCCTTAATCATCTTTGTGGCCCTGCGCTGGACTCTCTCCAGCAGTTCCCTGTCCTTCTTGAACTGAGGGGCCCAGAACTGGACACAATATTCCAGATGAGGTCTCATCAGGGAAGAGTAGAGGGGAAGGAGAACCTCTCTCGACCTACTAACCACCCCCCTTCTAACACACCCCAGGATGCCATTGGCCTTCTTGGCCACAAGGGCACAGTGCTGGCTCATGGTCATCCTGCTGTCCACCAGGACACCCAGGTCCCTTTCCCCTACACTGCTCTCTAAAAGGTCATTCCCCAACCTATACTGGAACCTGGGGTTGTTCCTGCCCAGATGTAAGACTCTACATTTCCCCTTGTTATATTTCATTAAATTTTTCCCCACCCAACTCTCTAGCCTGTCCAGATCTCGCTGGATGGCAGCACAGCCTTCTGGCGTGTCAGCCACTCCTCCCAGCTTGGTGTCATCAGCAAACTTGCTGATAGTACACTCAATTCCCTCATCCAAGTCATTGATGAATATATTGAATAGTACTGGTCCCAGAACTGACCCTTGAGGGGCTCCACTAGATACAGGCCTCCAACCAGACTCTGCCCCATTGACCACGATTCTCTGGCTTCTTTTCTTCAGCCAGTTTGCAGTCCACCTCACTACCCGATCATCCAGTCCACACTTCCTCAGTTTTGCCGTGAGGATGCTGTGGGAGACGGTGTCAAATGCTTTACTGAAGTCAAGGTAGACCACATCCACTGCTCTGCCATCGTCAATCCACCTTGTTACGTCTTCATAAAAGGCTATGAGGTTGGTCAAACACGACTTCCCCTTGGTGAAGCCATGTTGACTGCCCCTGATGACCCTCTTATCCTTGATATGTCTTTAGATGGTGCTGCTGCTGTCACTGATGCTTTTGGCACTGAAATGATACTGTGGTAATGGGAGCACAGTCAGTTGTCAGACTTGAAGCAAAATGAAGAACACCATTTCGTTCCTATCTCTAGAGTTGTCACCAACTATTTTGTTAATATTTTATTGTTATTAGTCATAAGTACAGCAAGGGAGCCATTACAAGTGAAACACTAGAACAGACTGAGCTAATAGTAAGTTAAAACAAGCCTGGGGCAGCAATTTTTTTTTTTTTTTAGTGTTTTGGCTTTCTGGTTTCTGCTTGTGATGAATAATGCATCAAAAGAATCTCTGAACTCCTTTACTGATTACTAAGGTTGCTGAACCAATGATCTGGAAAACCATCCAACTTTGGGGTTGATTTGGAAATCAATATTTTCTTTTTGTTAGAACATCCATGTTAGCCTGATCTTTCAGATCCTTAATTCGGCTACTGAATATACATTTACTTTTCCAAATAATGCTGAGCTCCCAACAAGAAGGGTGCATGTATTTGGAAACCTCAGTCCTAAGTATGTCAACAAACCCCATTTTCCTCCCACTCATTTTATGCTCCATCACAAGTTGAGTAAACCTCAGATTTTGACACCTAATGGCAAAAGAGTGACCCTGACTGCTCTCCAGCTGAGGCACTGGTGGAAAGTCCATGTAAAGAGCTGTGCTTACTTCATAAGGACAGGCTGAAAGAGTTGAGGCTGTTCAGCCTGGGGAAGAGAAGTGTCTGGGGAGACCTTATTGCAACCTTTCAATACCTGAAGAGAGATGGGAACAGACTTTTTAGTGGGGCCTGTTGCAATAGGACAAGGGGTAATGGTTTTAAACTGAAAGAAGGTAGGTTTAGATTAGATATAAGAAATAAATTTTTACAATGAGGGTAGTGAAACACTGGAACAGGTTGCCCAGAGAGATGTTAGAGAAATTAAAAAATTTCTTCCAGGATGTGTCTAAATTTGTTGCAAACTTCAGCCCATGTGTCTACATGAGCTGTAAACTTTCAGTTTGTGTATGCTGTTACTTGCATTTTTAGGTCCTTGAGCTGGTTGTAAATGGAGTTATATGGACTAATGCATGTTTGGAAGCCAAGAGCTCCTCTATTTCATCTAATGAAGGATTTCAGAAATTAGTTCATATTTTCTAGCTATGCTGGCCATCTTCATAGAAGATATTCTCTCTCCTGACAGTTATTGCCTTACTGATTTCTGTTGACATGATGCATAGTCTTAAAGCAGTTACATAAACTCCTTACAAAGTCTATTTAACATCTTTATTTTAATGTTGTGAGAAAAGCAACTGACAGGCCACAGCTCCTCTACTCTTCCAGTGTTATTGCACATATAGGAGACGATTACTACTGTTTTCTACACGTCCTTTTGGATCATGTAGCTTCCATGCTTCACTGCAGTTAGCCCTCTCTTCTGAATGCCGTGACTGGAAGGGAAAAGCAGGCTGACATTAGTGGGGAAAAGGACTTTTGAAAGTAAGTTGGCAGCACAGACTAAAGTGCTTGATAAGCTTTTTCCAGTCAGAGGGGCTGCTGTTTTCAGTGAAAGCCACCACCTTCTATGAGCTTTTAGGAGACGACAGTACTGGATATGTTTCTGTTTTTTCATTGGTGTGAATATTATTTCCAGTAGTAGAGTTCTTGTGGGGACTGTAAAGGGTTTCTCTGGGCAGGGTGAAGCTTGCTTTCTGCATCAGACAGCAGTGTGGTTGTGGAAAAGATGACATTAGTCTCCGGAAACGAAGGACATTTGAAATAGAAGAATTTCTATATGACACAGCAAATAATGAGCTATTTTCATAAAATGACATGAGTAAAACATTAATTGTTAACTTAAAAAGGGATTAAAAATAGAAAAGTCTATTAGGCTAATTTTTGCATTGTATAATTTTTCAAGTGAAATTAGCAATTTTTTTTTTTTCTGGCTGAATTGTTATGAAAGCAATTTTCAAATTTTCTGAAAAATACAAATTTGAAATCATTGAAAATCTAAGAAGAAACTGCAGATAAAAAATTCTTCCAAGTGAGGTATCTTTTACTCATTCATTCTGGTTACCCACAGGTACAAAAACATCCATAGTTTTAGAAAATATTCACTTTTTATTACCCAATTGAGTCAGCGGTGGGAGAGACAGAGAAATCTTCAGTGAACAAAGTCAGATAGACACAACAATCTTAAATCCATTCCATGTGATTCAGCAGGGAGACAGGTATAAGCAGCTGCTTTATTCTTACTAATGTTCTTATTGTGTTGGTAGACTATTTCACAAATGAGTCAACAAATTAGCCAGTGTTTACCATTTAAAACATATTGCTCGTCCTCCTGTTTTAGGAAAGGTTTGGTTACATTTAATCCTTCTAATCTCTTGATTGTACAGAATTATTCCAAGACACGTTGCCTTCCTCCCCACTAAACTCAGCCAACATGACACTATCTTGGTTTTTCTGTAATGAAAACCTAATGGGAACTCTACAAACTGTTCCCTTCCCTCTACCCCATTCTTCTCCACCTCCCTCTGAGGCAATCACACTCTGTAATCATTAGAGAGATTAACTGAGACAACAGGATTAAGATCCAGAAGCTCATTGTAAGCCTCCATTGGATAGTTATCTCTAAATAGGCCAGAGATGGAAGCATGAGTAAGTCAAAAGTTATCTAAGAAAATCATAAGTATGAAAGAAGGATATAAATGTAGTTTTTGGTAATTACATTAGTTTTCTTTTTCTAAATGATACATGTTCTTTTAAAAATCTACCACTGTTTACATTTGGTAGTTGTTTGCACTGTGTTTCTTAGCTGTCTCATTGCTATGTAAGAATTCTTTTTGTAGGTGTATTTAGTGATGGTCTGGCAGTAGCTTTCATATATATGAATGCTTATTCAGCAGAAGATGTTTCAGAACCTGAAGTGTAAAGTGTATTAGAAATATTCAAAAGCTTGTGATGCGTAAGAAATAATGTATATAGAGCACAACTTGAGAAGAAAAGGAGAATCAGCTCCTGGTTCTCTATACATCTGAGAGAGCCTGTCCATTTAGGAATGGTAGTCTTTTATAAAAATACTGTTTAAATATGAAGAGATGTGCTCTGCAAACGAACTGAAGGAATAAAAGGAAACAAAGGATCCAAAGAGGCTGGGGGAAAATAGCTTTCCACTGCTTATCGCTGAAGATGTTAGAACTAAACAGCAGTTTGGATTGCCAGAAAATCCTTATAAACTGATTTATTGATTTATTTTTTAAAGACAGTATGTTTATAGTTGTGTGTGCTTCTAAAACAAAACAAATGTATAACAAAATCTTTGAAAGAAGAAAAAACAGAGTGTTGATCTTTAATCTTATTTTAATCATCCATACTTGCATTCATATACATTTATATATATGTAGATATTTCTGGAGAGAGAGAAAATGCATGGGGGGGTATGCATGTGTCTATTTGTGTGAGAATGTCAATATATCTTATGTGAATGGAAGATGGATTGACTGTGTGTATAGTAGCTGGTAATAGACAGTGGTAAAGGTGCTGGCCAGCGACCGATAAAAAACCCAAAGTTTCAGGTTTTTTTTTTTACAGTATTTAACTGTCGATTTATTTTACAAATGTGTCATGGTAATTCAATAAATTTGCTAATTTAATGCAAGGGGTTTTTATTTATATCCATAAAATATTTTACTGTGCACATCTGTGTCATGGAGAATTTTGCCAATATGCTATTATTTCACTCATTTCAATAAATTTGTTACAAAAATATCAAGAGGAAAGAGTATCTGCCATGTTAGGAAACTATAGAATTGCTATGCTAACATGCATAGACATGAGAGAGTATTAATAGGCTCCGCTGAGCAGGTGTTAATGACTTTAAGCCTGTCAAGAATGTCTCCAGCTTGTACAGCAAAGACAATTCAACGGTTTAATAAAAAGGTGTAACATTTCCTACAGGTGAGCTCAAGTGATCAAAGGATATAATAGAGCTTTTGTTACTTCATTCAAAGAGTGCATTCTGGGGTTTAACCTTTGCTTTTGATGTAATGTCATCTTTGAATGCTAACAGCCCTTTGGAGGAAAGATTAAGTTGTTTGAAGTGTTTTTGGTCTTTATTTAGGACCTGCCTTTGGAAACTAAAGAAAGTGTGGAGTAATGTGCTATAAATCATGGAAAGGCTTTGAATAGTAATATCTAGAAAAATAATTAAAAGCCATGCAGGAGAAAGTCAGGACTGGATGGTTGAGTTTGACCATACTAGGTTAATGTTCAACATAGATGCCTAGGGTTTACTCATATAAGAGGTCAGTAGCCCTTCCAGATGGGAATATTCATGAAATGGCAACAACTAGGTATTTTTTTGTGCTTACAGTGTACTTGCATTGCCATTCCGCAATAGAACTTGTAGCACACGAACTGGATAAATAACAACAGATAACAACAGCAAAGCTGAAGTTGTACAGGCCCAGTATCTTCACCAACTGTCTTCTTGAAGTAGAGTTTTCAGCTCAGCATTTATATCAATATTACCAAGCCTATGACTGTGGCTGCTCATAGGCTATGCAAAAACGT
Source organism: Caloenas nicobarica (assembly GCF_036013445.1). Classification (NCBI taxonomy): domain Eukaryota; kingdom Metazoa; phylum Chordata; class Aves; order Columbiformes; family Columbidae; genus Caloenas; species Caloenas nicobarica. The sequence goes on along the minus strand of NC_088246.1, from coordinate 99,604,166 downwards.
CCTTGCTTTTGGGGTGGTGAAAATTACATTGCTGGCAAGGAACGATTAATTTTGCCATCTTGTTTTAATCCTACTTCAAATACCTGTTAGAGTCTATGGTCACATTTTCACTGTACTGGCAGATGCAAAGGTAGAAGCCATAGCTTCATTGGATCTACCCAGTTTAATACACTATCTGTTTCTACTCATGAAAATGCAGCCCAGCAAGCAAAGCTTATGCTGTGCTGGTACAGGGCAAAGCACAGATACCGAAAAGTAACATAGGACCTGACTTTTAAATGAATTTAGATGCAATGGTGTCTAAGATTAAGCAAAATATATAGGAAAAATGAACAGAAGTGACAGCAGGAAAGAGATGTTGGTGCTTTGTTCCTGAATAGTGAAGCCAGATAAGCAAGGATGATTAATTCTAGTAGTTATTATGAGTTAGTTGACTGACTTGGGCTGGAAGTACTAACATAACTCCATCCTCTGGAATAAGGTGGGTCAGGTTGTCTTTCAGGAGCAACGGTCTTGACAAAGGAAGCATAAGGTTATTGAGGGTTAAAGAATGGTTTTAGGCAAGGGTGAAATTTGTGGGAAACTTCAGAAATGCTTTTCACATTTTGAAAATACTACTTTGGCCTGAGACAGGCAATAGTTCCAGGTTATTGGAGCAAGTTAAATCTTCAAAATCTGAAATGGAACAGCATGGGAACAGGTTAGTGAGCTATCTTTTGAGAAAAGTTCCCTTGTCTGATTTTGGTTTCTTGCCTGTCCACCCCCTCCAAACTTTCCAACACAGGAGAGTAGATGGTGAGCCTAAGAAAACAACCGTAAGAGACACATTTTGGATTGCCAGAAACAGTTGCATTGAGGTACATTTTAAAGTTCAGAGTGAGATGCCCTCTCTCAAGTCACTGTCTTCAGTGAGAATCTCAGTTTTGCTACTGGCTTACAGTTAGCACTGGAACTTCAGTTCAAGCTAATAAGTCCCTGGTTGTATATAAATACCCGTCCATTGCCATGCCTCTGAAGTGTTTCATAAAGAAGCAGTGGAATTTATTTGTGTCTTTGAAGTATTTGCACACAAATGAAACACAGATATGAGACTCCATTCACCACTACTGGCTTGGGAATGTGCAGGCTGCTGGGTCAGGACAACGTGGAACTTTGCTGAAGCTCTGCCATGGGTGGAAGGTACACTATGGAGCTGTTCTGAGTGAAGGACACAGGTAAAATGCAGTCAGTTCAGATAACAGAATTCTTCACAAAACTGATTTTTTTCAAGAACTCATTTCATACATGACTTCTTTTTCCAACTCACAGATTTCCTTTGAGGAAAGGCTCTCTTTCCTCATGATAAGAATGATTTTCAAGGGAAGGTATTCAGGCTTCTCTGGAGCATCTTCAGACTTTATGGAAGAATGCCTTTTTCAGACAACACAGGCTAGAAACAAGTGTCAGGAGGACTGGAAGAGGGAAATGAGGGCACTGTGTGACTTCTCTGACTGGTGCAAGAATCATGAGGCTGTTCAGATACATTCATTTCATTTCTTGGGGGACATCAAACACAGATGAGGTGAAGGGGTCCAAAATAATTGTGCTGGGCATCCAGATGTTGCTCTAAGTTTCTTACCCAATTTTTACTGTGTGATAATTTTTACTGTGGCCTGTGTTAAATCAGAAAAATACCACATATTGTTTGTGCAATATTTTTAACAATCACATCAGAAAAAGTGTTCCAAGGGTAAAATGTTTTTTTTTTCAGGGAATTAGAAATATTGACACAATGGACATTTTATAACTGAATATAGTCATTTTGTATACTACTTAAAGCATATATATGTACCTATAGAAAGGCATAAATCATTCAGCAGTCCATTCAAGAAATCTTTAGGCAGCAAATGTTATTTCTATAATGCATTTAATTCCTTTTTTCTTTTTTTTTCTTTTTTTTTTTTTTTTCCCCCTATTCCTGTTCCTCCAGCATTTAGATTAAAACTGATCTTCCTCATTTAGCTACAGTGTATTTCTTCGGTCCATTCACACAGACAACAGCAGTAGAATTTTGGGAAGGAGGAAAGTGTTAAACATTTAAGGAAAAAAAAATCCCTAAATTTATGGTATGGGCATATGTAGACAGATATTAACATGTGAAATGGATTAAGTTGTATTTGCGGCATGTCTGTCCACAGAAACATGTAATTTTCATAACAGATGGGAAAGATGAGGGAAAATACTATCTCTTCTGAAACCAGAGTGTGCAGGATATCACTATAAAAGACTTCTCCATAGCTCTCTTGTCAATGCCAGATGGATTACTTGCCAATGCAGACATGCTGAACACCACAGAATAACACATATATATATATATATATACACATACGAAAGACCAGAACGTGTATATTCCCAAATTCATGGTCCAAGGGAATGAATCCCACTTCTACAATTCTCAGAGTCTCCAATATTTTCATTTACAAGGTCTTCTCCAACACATGATTGTATTCTGTTTAGGATGCTTATTTATTTATGTCCCAAATATATATTGCCAAAATATGTTAGACAACATGTCCAAAAGTATTTGTTAAAATTCTTGGTCTCAAAGAAGAAAAATACAATGTGTTCATTTCAAATATCAATTCATTTCCATTTCCTTAACTATTAGGGAAAATAGCCCTCTACAGGATTAGAAATAAATTAACATTTCTATCGCTGTTAGCTATGATTCTAGTTTTTAGGCAGTGCATGCTTATGTGTAAGTTTTAGGATCACATACTAAAACGTGTTTGTTTTCTTCTGGTAATATTGACAAATCTATATAATACTGCTCAAATGAAGCAAATGATTTATGATACTCAACTTTCAGGAATTAAATTGTTTTAAATTGAGACATTATTAACCATCACATGTATGTGGAGAAGAGAAGGCTCTGGGGAGATCTTATTGCAGCCTTTTGATACTTAAAGGGGGCTTATAAGAAAGATGAGCGACAAACTCTTTAGCAGGGCCTGGCGTAACAGGACAAGGGGAAATGGTTTTAAACTAAAAGAGGGTATATTTAGACTAAATATAAAAAAGAAGGTTTTTTAAATGCGAGTGGATCAAGTTGCCCAGAGGGGTGGTAGGTACCCCATCCCTGGAAACATTCAAGGCCAGGCTGGATGGGGCTCTGAGCAACTTGATCTAGTTGAAGATGTCCCTGCTCATTTGCAGGGGGATTGGACTTGATGACCTTTAGAGGTCACTTCCAATCCAAACTATTCTATGATTCTGTGATCCATAGTAATTCATCTTTGTGAAGTCTGTGTGTATTTCATCAACAGTATCATTTTTTCCTCATTTTATTGAGTGGAAGGTTTTATATGAGAAGACACTCTTGATCCTGTGAAACTATTTGAGGGAATAAAATGAACACATATCCTGAGTGAATGTGTTATTTATTTTATGAATAAATCTATACTATAATTTTACTTATAGAAGCATCAGTGAATACTAAACAGTATTCACTTCTTTATATCTTTACTCATAAATTATTAGAGAAGTGGCTGATGTTTCTGACCAGATAATAAAAATCCTGACAAAGAATTGTGAAAACTTCCTTGAGGCCCACTTGCTGAACTCATTATTTCCTCCTTTTACTACTGCTGTTGAGAGAAATGGTGGTGGTTTTTATATGTTTATTTCATATATATTATGAAAATCAATGTTTTAATGTAGTAATTGCCCTTAAACAATGCCACAGGGATATTTTGTTCAGAAATTCCTACTCAGTGGAAGAATAAATGGTTTTACATTACAGAAATTCAAATAGCTGTGCTTCCTGTAGAAAAGCAAATTAACTGACTGGAATGTCCCAACTTGTACACCAAATGATGATTTTATTGTCCTGGTCACACATTCTTTTTCATTGTATAATAGAAATAAAGTGCAAGTAATAAAATATACTTGGTTACCAGACGAATCTGTATACATCCAACTGTATAATACAAGAGCAACACTATAAAAACTTATTTGGTATCATAAAGTGCCTTATGGCGCTGTTTCTAAGAGTGATTTTAATCTGTACTACTTTAAATTTTAATCACTGTACTACTTTCTGCTAAAAATAGTAATTTGGAAGACATAATGGTGTAACAACGTCAATTCTTTATCTATTACCAAAGGAAGAAAAAGAAATATGCTCAGGAATCTGATCTGTGGTACATGCCATGCTAAATTAAATGCATTGCATTATAAAGTGGAAAGAGTACCATTGGATTTTAAGGGTAGAGTATGCCAGACTTTCTTCCCTGTCATACGGCCTTGGTGTGGAGCTGACTGATTTCAGCAGGAATTCCAGTAGCAGCATTCAAAATATGAATGAAGCTTGAATTTATGATCTTCTGCAACCTAACTGCATGTGACCACATCAGGCTCAAAAATCAGATGCATCTGCTTTTCTGAGTCCTTACACGCAGAGTTCTCCAGAACCAAAGTCTTTGTGTAAATGTACCTAAGGAAACAGACACTCTCACTTATGAACTGTAGTTGAGGCTTGCTTCTGTGAAGGGAACACCTCATTTTCTTTTTCCTGGATGGTGGGTTAGGATTTACTGATTTGTTCCGAGGGCAATGTCATGTAATATCATAGTCGGGGGACCAACTGATCAAGAGTAGATGCTGTTTTTCCTAAAAAAGTTAAAAACCTTGCATCTAAAAGCTTGAAGCCTGGAAACCAGCAGGCAGAAAATCAGAAACCTATTCATAGGGATCGTGAGGTTTATTCAAACTGATGTATGTCCCCTGAACATTCTGCTGTTGAGCAAATTTTTATTTTCTGGCACCACGTCCTTCCCCCATCAAACGACAATTTTGAGTGAGCTGCAAATAAGCATTTTTCCTCTTGCTTGCGAGTTCTTGATACCCTTGAGGAGGAAGGGCATCATCTTACAATCCCACCTGTCAGCAGACATTGAGTGGGACAAAAATACAGTCTCAAGACAGCAAAGTACAGGATCACTCCAGCTTTGATGAGAAGGTTTTGCAGAGTCTGAGCCTCAGATGATGCACCTCTTACTTTGTGTGCAGCAGTAAGTTCTTGTACAAAATGTAGGATTGCAGGCCGTGGTTGCTTCCAGTGCAGAGGGACAGGCTTCCCTGGAGCCTGCTGTATATCGTAACATCAGCACAGGTTATTAGGCTTCTCTGCTTGAAGAGGGAAGGCAGCAACACTCAGGAATGCAATTTGCTGGCAACTTTCACTCCGATAGAGCTCTGAAGGAAGGTCAGCTTCTCCTTTCTGTCCCTTCCCCAGTTAGTTTGGACTTTGGGGTGCCAGCTAGTCTGCAGAAAGGTAAAGGTCTTCAAGAAGTGTTTGTGACGTAGTCATTCACAAAGTAAGACAAATTAGCCTTTATTCTGTCATTCACTTTTCTTATGAGATTTTTTCATGGTCCTGCAGCCTCTCAATACATCATATCAGCAGAGCATGTCACTGAGGTGGGGTTACATGACTATGCCAAAACCTGTCTCTCACCCATCAGGTGAGACTGAGATGCTGCAGACTGCCCTGAGTATTCAGTAAAGTGCATTTACCCTCTTCTATCAGAGAGGTTCAGTAACAAATGCAGGTTTTAAAATAACAGTATTAGGAATTGTTTTGTGCCACAGCTACAGTCTTCTAGCTCAATTAAAAACTCAAGGTGTTGATAATGTCCATAGTGTGAGAGAAGGTAAATCCTATCATGGTTAATATCAAGGGCTTTATGGTCATTGCACCTGCTAAAGAGAGAGGCCTATAGGGCCTAAGAAATTGGATTGAAGTTGTGTCTCTAAATCCTGGTACAGAATTGTTTTGAAGAGAACTGCTGGCTGATTGCAGTTTTGAGGTGTTGCAGATTTCAATAAATGTAGTATGCTAGATTAAGTCCATTTGGGGTCATTGGGAGAGCATGTCAGGAAGGCAGAATAATAGGGCTATGTATTTGCTGTCCTAAATCACTGTGCAATATTTCTTTATATTGCTAAACAGCTGTTCCTCTGCAGGCTAATGCTAGATGCTGTCCTTAAGCAGCCCAGTACTTCTCCAACTGATGTTGCAAACCAAAATCCTAGTAGCTTAATGGGAACAGGATAGCTGATAAAGTTTGTGACATGCTTAGGACCTCCTGGGCTAAAAAAGCAGATGTTGAAACTCAAAGTTTAAGCAGTGATTTACAAATTCACAGACCATTCGGGGTCTGTGTTTTATTTGCTCAGATATAACATTTTTTTCTAAGCAGAGATAATGCAGTTTTTGAAAAACAACTATTTAAAAGTAGCTGCCTATATATTATCCGTTCTTAAGGAAGTTAAAGTGGGAGGCATTCCTTCAGGTTAGGTCATTCTATGGATCTGTTCATCATAGCTTCTCTCTGACAAAGTAGGGCAATTCTGGGCAATGTGAGAGGATAATGGGAGATGAGAGAGACTATAAAGCTTTTCACCTGAAGCAGAGGATTTTTTTTCTCCCATAGTTGAGTTAAAACATGTTTTCAGCTTCTGTGATTTTTCCTAATCCTGTATATTCCTTTCAGCTGTTTCAGCATGCAGAGCATGTTTACAGACAAGATAATGTAGGCAAGATCACTAGCTGGTTATAAGAGTTATTCATAGATCTGTGCATAAGTAAGGATAAACAGAAGAGTTTATTTTCTTGACAGGATTCACTGTGTTGTAGGAGGTGGAGTGGGTTTAGAGCGTTGTCTTAATCCAGCTCTTACAAACAAGACATTTATTCAGCAAATCCCTTGCAGTGGATTAAAATCTTAACCTTTTGAGTCCCTTAGCATGAAGATAAAATCACAAACAAAGGTAGCCTTGAAAATATTTCGTGGTGATATATAAACGTGTGAAAAGATGTTTCTATATCTCAAACTAAGATAAAGAAAAGGTCTTGCAGTATAAAAGATTGAACATAATGACAGAAAACATGTATTTGAGTGAAAAATAACTGATCAGAATAGAACTTAATTAATTATTCTCATACATGTGAATATTAATGGAGTCTTTCCACTGAAATCTACAAAATAGGACTCACTTAGGACTTAGGTCGAGAGGAGCTACTGACAGCTCAGGGTAGCACTTTCTTGTATAGACAAATGATTGAATTAGGCCTTTGATCAAACTTTTTACCCCAAATTCAGGGTCACCACGGCTTTTACATCTTTAATAATTAAATTCCCTCCAGATTAAATTTATTCTTATCTTCTTCTTTTTCCTTCTGAGCAGGTGTTCTGCCATACTGCATGTTAGAAACATGTTATAGTTTTATACTGAAGACTTTTTCTATAAGAGCTTGCCTCAATTGATTGATTTTTACATTTGTTTTAAAGCACATTTCAAAAAGTTTCAGCCATGTTAACTAATGTGATTCCCTCTTGGAACAAGTGATTTTTTTTTCTCTTAAATACCAAAGTTTTACTCGTGCAGTGAAGACCAAAGTTCATGGAGGTAATGTATAACTATATTTATTCAGTTATAGAGTCAAACATTTGAGATACTAAGCCATATACTAGATGAAAGTGAAGTTTCCATAGAAAATGTATTGCTGTGCATCAAAATGGGAGACTATGGGATTTCAGGAAATAATCCACGATTCCAGGAATCATTTAGATATTGCTGGGTGCTATGTTTCAAATGGGTCAAGAGAACACACAACTGAGTTCCCAACAAAGGTAGTGGTAAAAACACCATGCCATAAAGCCTGGTAACTTTTTTTATGTGTCAGAAAACCTTTCTTTCCAAAGCTAAACTAGCTTTGCTTAGTTTTTAACCTTGCACATGTTGGTTACAAAATTTCTCACTTTCCCTGTACAAACTCTAGATGAACGGATTTGACCCTTTTTTTCTGTCTGTGGGTCTCTTATTCTCCTGCCCAACAAGGGAAAAAACACTTGATATGCAGTCAGCAGTCTGGTATGTGATATAGGAGAGATCATGTGAGTAGCAAACCCCAGTTTCAGAGGCGGTATGTGAATAATTACTGTTGAGCTGTTGGAGATGCCAATCTGGCACACAGAACGGTGCCTGCTGAAGAGTGCAGCCGTGCTAGGAAAAGTCATCATTCCCTTCCTTGTCTTTTCTGTACGCAGGGTGGGGAGATTCCGGTACCCATTAGGCTTTTTGTTCACTATCACTATCACTCATAAGCAGCTGTCACATATCGTGTTTTCCATCCTTTCAAGCATCGGATGTGGTACTTCTGAATAGCTGCAGCGCATTGATTCTGGAGCGGTGGTTACGCTGGGTTGCTGAGTGACTATTAGCTGTGGCAGGTCGACAGACTTCTTCCCAGTAGTACTCCTAAGGGGGTCCTCAGTAAAGAGGCAGAATGAGTTTTGAAGTTTCCTTTTCTATCTGACTGCCAAGAGCATCCAAATATAACCCCTATTGCTCCTGCGATTAGAGCTGAGGCTGGAGCTACGCACTTGGGGAGCACTCGTCGGGCTCAGCGTGGATCCTGGCATTTCAAAGCCAGTGCTGCTCCATGTGTAATTCAAGCAGAAAAGTACTTACAGCCCTTGCCCTGCAGTTGGCTAGGCCAACTGTCCTGATGAATTTACAGGCTTTAACGTTTCACAGCTACTTAACATTAAGCATGACTCCTTCTGACCCTCAGCCCTCCCAAGCTGAAATAACAGGCTGTTCAGTGCCTTACCTAATTGGTAAGGCAAGATAATAATGAGAGTAAAAGAGACACGGAGACATATCATGCGTAAATGAACACAGGGGAGCTTAACCAGCAGGAGTAAGAATAACTAAGATCTTGTGCCCATTGTTTGCATAACACCCTGTTTTTATAAATGCAGCTTCCTATCAACACTTCAGTCGTACTCTTAAATGCACGGAGAAGGATGAGTGCAGATGCTTGTGACACAGTAGGGATGAGTGCACAACATAAGCGCAACCGTTGTATATCTTTTCAGAACAAGGAAAAAAAATCCTGCACTTTTTTTTTTTTTTTTTTTGCCAAAGACCCCAGTACAGAACTGCAGTTTTTTGGTGGTGTTTTTTTTTTTTTTTTTTTTAAAGAGGCTAATTTAGCAACACAAAGGAAATAAAAAATCATCTTTGGACATCTAAATTTATTTTAAAACTGACTCTGCAGAACCAAGGTCTCTGTAACTCTTATAAAAGCAATATTCTAGCCTTTTTGGATTCCTTAAAAGTGCTTATCAAGATGAATGAGAACAGTAGTGTGTAATTTCAAAAATATAATTGCTTTTCTCTCTAGATTTCTCTAAGCATTTTCAAGGTCACCCATAAAAAGGGACAGATAAACCTATAATCTAAGTCTTCTCCTGGTGTTCCATGCCAGCACATATTACTCGCTGAATAAAAGTCTTGTAACTTTTTGAATTGTTCACTTCTACTTTCTCTCTTTCTTAAAAGAGAATATGGAACTCCTACCAGTTTGCATATCGTGTCATGACATTAAAATTCTGAGTGACCATGAAGCAACATATACTTCCATGTATTTTGAAGAAGAGCCACAAATGGATGAAGAAAATGTATTTCCTTATCATCCACAGTGTGTATCATAAACTCTGTTTTGCTTCTTCAGTCTCATATGTAAAGAATGTGCCTCTTGATAGGGACTGCTGAATTCCAGCTTGACTCCCCTGCATGGAATCTGCAGGGTTGCTTGCAGAGGAGACTGTTGCCCTCCACTGAGCTTGTCCTCCCTGTGACTTGGACCACATTTGAACAGCTGCTGTTGTTTTCATTCTCGCAACAGGGTCCTTCTCTGGAGGGTCTCAGGAACGGGGAACCCCAATGCTGCCCTGTCCCTATAGCCACCTACACACAGTCGAGAGGTCTCCTGGGACAACATCCCTCAGTGTGCAACTACATTGGACCCTTGTGCCAGACAATGGAGACAGGATGCAGTAGGAACGGGAATATGTGAGTGCTGAGGTGAGCATTCTTTTTGTATGTAGAAAATGTGACTAAAATATTTTGTAAATAATTACACAGTTTTATGTCACTTGGAGTGTGTGACCCGTTACTTGTCTTCTGCCAGCTGATGGCAAGTGCTGCATGCTCATACAAGGAAGCAGGGAGCCTAACACTTCTCTGCTGCACTTGGCATTGCAGGGCAGCAGCTGCTACAGCACTAGCACTTAACTTTCCTCACCAGTTAGGTGCAGAGTGGCCAAGTCACTGTGCCCACTACAATTCTGTGGTGACGCACTGGTGTGTGAGTTGCACTTGAGTCCTCTCTTTATATTGGTGGCACAGAGTCGTGCACCTTCGTTGAGGTGGTTTGTAATATGCTGGTCCAGACTTCTAGAGATTATGTCTTCTGCACAATCTCCAAATACTTGCTTTGATTTTCTTAGATTACAGGACACCTGTCTTCAGGTCATTTTAAGAGAGAGTGAAGACAGGAATCCTGGTGACATTCTCATTATATAACTTGGGATTTGCTTCTTTTTTGGAAAGCATCTATCAAATACGAAAACCTGCTTCTAGAAGAGCCACCAGATGCAGTCACACTCTGTGCAGAGGTTTCTTCCTTATCCTCCACCTGTCCTTGCTACTCTGAAACTGTGACAGTGAGGTTGTGGTAAAATTGGCCCATCAGGATCTCTCTCATTAGCTGCTGAACCTCTCTCCTGAAACATGAAGGCATTCTCCTCTCCTTGGCAGGGAAAGGGTTACTGACATGATTACCACGCTAATATGCAAAGCAAAACATGTACAAGAAGGTACACTCGTTGCAGCAGTTTCCTCATGCTCCACAGTTCTCTTTACTGAAAGCAGGTGGAGGAAAGGCAGGAGTAATGTTCTGGTGCTGGTTCCTTTAGACTCTTTGGACTGTTCCAGGGGGGATTTCATTTTCCTTGTCCTACAAGTGCAGAAGGACTTTTGGAGCATTGTCATTTTCCAAATGTTTGGCAATGTTGCTGTGCCTATTTCTGCATAAACCTGTAATAAATGCAACTATTTTGTGCTTAGTTTCTCTGATGGTTTGTAACTGCAGATTTTGTGATAAAGTCATATAGTAAACCTGAAAAATTGGCTAGGAAGGCAAACTGGATAGAAATAGAGAAGTGGAAACAAAGTAGATTTTTCTATTAAGGTCCCTTCTGGGATTTACTTCTTTGATTGAAAATAAATTTTGTGAATAGTCGTATTTTTGTAGGTAAAATTTTTCCTCAGTGCCTGAGTTCTTCTATACCAGCTGCTGCTTTCATCATCCTGTGAAGGGTCTATGAGGAGGAAGTGTATTGCTATCACTGAACATTGCACCTCTTGTACCCAGGAGGTAAAAGAAGATTCAGTGCCATACATCGAGTCACTTCAGGTACCCTAGGCTACATTTCTTGATTGTGCAGAGCATACTATGCTGCTACCAGTTTTTTTATTGATGATCCTTCTCCTACTTGTCTTTTTATTCTGGATTTGCATGTGAGCTGTTCTTTTCCATGTGCTACTGTGGAAAAGAGCAAGGCACATGCACTCTTACATAAAAAATGTATTTATTATGAAAGCAATGTAATTTCCTTTGGGACACACAGACACGCATCAAGCCAAAAAAGTTAAACAGTATTAACTGGAAAGATAGCCTGCTTTTAGTGTGCTTTCATGTAGAGATGCATGAAGCCCAGAGATATCATAATAGCTCATCATTCTCTTGCTATTGCAGTGAGCTAAATGTAAGTTATCTCTCCTGGTGTACCTAATTAGACACTTTGCCTAGGACTACAGGACGAGCATATTTTCTGTTTAGCTGTCTGCATGTCTGTAACAGATACCACATTAAAAGTCTACCAATGTTACATTCAGTCATCAATTCTAACAACAAAATGAATAATAATAAAAAATATATTTAATGAAGACAACATATAACATTTCAGGATTGACGTTGGCTATTTTTTTTGTCTTGGAGTGCAACTGTAGGCCCAGTTCTCCTTAAGGAACTTAGGAAGCACTCAATATTCTGCAACCTGGGAACATGCTTCTGTTACTGTGATCAATAAAGATATTTCAAATGGAATTCCACTGGCAAAAACTGCACTTGGGCACAGGCTACTGGAGGGGGTTCTTCTGGAGAACTACTTGTTCCTAATTTAGTAACTCACTCTGATCTACCAGAAATCTGATTCATTAATCTTCTAGACATACTGGAAAATCCCATCTATTTTAATAACCACAGGAGAATAGAAATGGTTGAGGGTCCCCTGATTATGATTGATCTTTGCTAGGTAATCTATGGAAGACAGTCTATTAAATTATGTTGATCGACAGTATTTGAGTTTATGATGTTCAATTAATTTTTTTAAGGGTTCCAAAGCCTGGATTGCTGTCGATTAGCATTGTTGTAAATGGATATAAATATGTTCCACAAACAGTAGCAAATTGAACTTGGAGATTTTTGTCAGTGAAATTATTCCTAAATCAATTATTCATAAGTAGTTCAAATGATGATCAAGTTTAATGCAATGCCTACTCCACAGAAGTAGGAGAGCTATCGAGAAAGTCTTCTTTGAAGAGCCAGTTTGCCTTTTTTCATGGTAATCTTAAATTGATTACTGGCCAAATTACTCTGATTTTCTATTATATTTCATTGCTTTTGCTTATGTGCCTTATATTTCATTTGCTGGCAAAGATTTCAGTTATGGATTTTCATGAATTTGGCAAGGGAAGCAGAAATAATTCTCTTCCATTGTGGCTGTAGCCAAGGGGATCCTCACAAATTGAAACTGTCAATAATTTTTAGTATTGTTTTCCACTTTCCCAGAAAGCTATTGCTCCTTCTAAATGGAGGAGATTTAGGGGTCCCTACAAGACAAAACCTTCTGGGCTTCTTTAGCACCAGGTGTGAGGCCATTACTTGGAACTCAGCTGCTCTTCACAAAACTCTCTGGCATTCGGTCTCAATGTCCAATTTGAAGATTGTAAAATGATTACTGTTTCAGAAAGCAGCATTAAGTTATCCCTTCTGTTTCTCACGACAAGCACTGTAATGACAAAATAGTGCCAGTGCATCTATGGGGGCAGGTGACAAAGAGATCAATAGTGTTGCAAGAAAAGAAGAAGGTGTCATTTTAGGTATCATCCACTCTATCCTTTGTCATTTAGGAGTGAGAACCTCATCTGTTTTGTCTAAACTCCTGTTGGTAGAAGAGGGGATTTTTTAAAGAACAGTAGGGTTTGCAGGGAGTATCTTCAAGGTTGAACTGGGATCAAACTCTTTGCATTTTGTGTTCTTCAGAACATTCAAAGCTATTTCCAACGCATGGAAATTCTTTCTTGTCCAGGACTAGAGAAAACTGAAATTTCCAACTCTGTTCAATCAGCTCAGCTGAAAAGGAGCTTTTGTCTGAGATGTTTCCCATGTTAGCTGGAAGTATGTCAACCCCAAACAAAGAAGGGACAAGAAGACACTGATATTCTATCACTTAGATATTTGTCTACCTCTAAAATCAGATGACACAGTGCACCTTCACAAGCCAAATTAATCAACGTAATTATGAGTATCTTGAGGGGATTCATTCTACTAGAAAGAGCCTGCTTACATCATGCTTTTCCAAAATAATCCTATCAGTGCATTTACTCAAACAGATGAATCTTGAGCTGTCCTCTGGGCTTCAAAAAATATGTAATAACTTGCTGTAATAATATTAACAGAGAAGCAGGGAAAGGTTCAGTTACTAACACTACACAATCCACCTCAAACCTTGTTTTTTAAAAATATTTTTTCAAATCAGAAGCGTAATTTAAGGATAAGACATTGTTAGCTATCCTGCCTTGCTTGGGGCTTTGCTGCAGAGTGACAGGTCTTTCTTCCTCTGTAGAGTGAGTGCTCTAATTACACCTACTGTAAGTCAGAGCTACACTACTACAGCATCAATGCAAATGTCAGATGTCTCTTCACTTTAAACTGTCTAATCTCTAATAACTGTCTCATTTTCAGGAAGAGTTTTTAGGAAATTTCTATATATTTAGATACCATTTGTCTCCATCTTTATGTCACTAATTGTGTTCTATATCATATTTCTTTTCAGAGGTCTGACTGCAGTGCTTTGAAAGTTTATATGTTAATTGCCAAGGTCAAAATAAAGAGAAAACATGCTTTGATTGTTTTATGACAAGTAGTGTGATTCAAAACAGAAGTTTAATGGAATGCTCTGTGACCGTTAATAAAAAGTACTAATTCAGGGACATTAAGCATCTACAATTTAATTCAAACCCAGCCAGTATATTGCAACAGGTTTAAAAATACTATTTTAACACCATTTCCCCCCCATATTTCCGTACAATTTGAAAGCTTGGTGAAAGCCTCGCAAGCAATTTGGCCTGATTATGCAAGCCTTTGTTCAGGAAAGTCATCTATAATGCCATTCTTGCATATGCTTGTAAAGCTGTGCTCTTTGATATCTTTTTTTCTGCTGCTAAAAGCCAGTGTCTAAAGCACATGAATAGATTTTCTTGCCATTTCTGCATCTCTGTCAAAGATGACGACTATCTTTGGTAAGTATAAGGGAATTCAGCATTGGCTTGTTATCATCTCTAAGAACCTGATCCTGCCTTCACTAAAATCAATAGTGATATACAATACCTCAAGCAGAGGCAAGATCTGTATTGCTACATAACATTCCATTCCATTACACAATATTGAAAAACACTGCATAGAATCATGGTGTATTTTGCAGAACAAGAACATTTTTGATCATAGCCAATTCTCCCCTCATTTGGTTCCTGCAAAACAATGTAATTAATCCAGTTTCTTGACTTATTTGTATCTTGTTTGCAATAATAGGTATATTAAACACATTTCAGTATGTACATCACCCATAAGGTGTTATCTTATATATATTAGAGATGAAGAATTAAGTGCTGCACTTTCAACTGGTTTAATTTATTTTTTAATAGACATATCTACAATCTGTCTACTCAATAGGAATTCTATGGTTCAGTTTGAATAAATAGCATTCAAACACCCTTCATAAAAGGTTTCCTCTTATTGAGTGATAAATGTGTATGCAAATCTATTCTTGCATATGCAAACCTTTTGTTGTGTACGTAGTATGTGTGTGTATTAGAGGACTGTGTCTTGTTCATTCTACATTCCTGGCATCTAAGAATAATTTCCAGAAAATAAAATAGTTTCCTCATTGTGTTTATCCTCATCAGAGCTCTGGCACAATGCTATTCTACTGTTCCCTGTAACTGTTTTTCTACTTTGGCTTTCAGCCTCAAGTATTAATGTTTGGGATAAAATTAAAGGAATTCTGATTTGTTTTTAAGAAAGAGAGAGCACTCACTTGGCTTTCAGCCCAAGCAAATATAAAATGTAGTATGAAAGGCTCATATGTAAAAAAAAGTTGATCTGGTCTTCCTTTTTCTGTATCTAATGCAGTAACTGAGCAATTAGAAACCTGGAACAGCTGACAAATGTGTGCCATGAAGGTAACAGTAGATGTTACCCATTGGTCAAATACGACTCTCACTGACTTCTGCTGCAGGTGTGGCTTCAGAAATAGGTCACTGCAACTTTACTTCTGAAGAGCACTGTGCCTGACTCCAAAGTTCTCATCTGTTCCTGACGGATATACCAGTGTACATTTCTTCAGGAGAAAGTTCTACTGACATGCAAAAGAAATATACCAACCTGCTCACAGCTCACTGAATAACAGCCTGTTCTCATAAAATATTACGTGAAAGTGACATTACAGTGTTTAGTACATAATATAACATAAACAACACATATATAACATAAAATATCTCTATTTTCCAGAATTTTAAAAAATGCAAACACTTTTTTCTCTGTTTCCCTGTACCTGCAGCCATGTATTCCTTGTGTAATGTCTGCTTAACTGTAACACCAGTAATAAGCTAAAGGCATGTCAGTAAACACATACCGGGGTGGGTTTTTTTGTTTGGTTGTTGTTGGTGATGGTGTGTTTTTGGGTTTTTGTTTGGTTGGGTTTTTTTGTTGTTTTTGTAATTTTTTTTTTAGGGGGTTACTTTTGAAATTTTAATTTATTTTCTTATTGCTGAGGAAGAATTCTCCTTTCCTAAATAGTCCATAAATATAAAATATGTGTGTTTTGTTGGGTTTTGCTTGTTTGTTTGTTTTTTAAAATTCATTTGCTTCTTTAAAAGAATAATGCATGTGAAAACTTTATCCTTTTAGTGTGAAGAAAATACCCCTAGAGACAATTTATCATGTGTTCATTGTAAGATGTTTCTTGCAATCATAGAAGTTGCATTTATTTGGTAGGCAGAGTAAAAGGATGTTTCTGCTTCAGTTTGCAACTTTTCTAGAAAAAACATGAATTTCAGTACTAAGTGAGGACTTTCACATAACAATCATCCTTGCAGCAGCTCAGAATTTTTGGTAGCAAAATTCACTTTGGCAAAATGAAATTCAGATGAAATGACGCACTTTTCATTCAGAAAACAGTTGTTTATTTAGAAAAAAATGTTTATGTTTTTGTAAAGGAATTCCACTGGTTGGAAATTTCTTGAAAGATTATTGTTCATTACCATTTGTCATTGGTCTTGCTTAAATTTCAATAGACAGCCTAGTGTTCTAAGTTAGGCAGGCTTCTCAGTGGTCAGTATCTTAAATTCTCTGAAGCACAGACAACAGATTACATTTGACCTTCCTCTAATTTTTAAACTATTTCCTAGCAAATATCACTGATCAAAAATAAATGCCTTGCAGTCATTTAAAGTTAAGAATTGCAAGTTTCATTCTTATATTTTCAGTTTTGGAAATGGGAAATACCATTACAATGCATTATAGAATGGCCTTTTATTACCTGTCACGTTCCTCGCCGCACCACTTCATGTCTTGAACTCGGATGAGGCCCAGACACAAAATTTAAACTGAGACTTGATCTCATGGATCAGTCTTATCTGAACAAGGAAATATTCAGATCTGTATTTCTGCTCTGATTCCTTTATAATCTTGAAAATCAGAGGCAAGGGAAGTCATGTTTTTCCATTTGGTATCACGATTGCCAAAGCAGATAGAACTCGTGCCAGCTGTTAGTGGCTCGATTACAACATTTGACAAGAAAGAATTTTCTCAGCAAGAAAAAATATGAACACTCTCTTCATCACTTTTGGAAGTCAGAGTTGAAAGGTATTTAAATGCAGATTTTAAATCAGATAAATTCAACTGAAGTGCAGAAATCTACATTAGAGGTAACATGTTTTTTAACAGTCAGGCTGATAGTTCAATTAAACTATTAGGATATACTGGAAGTTTAGCATGGAGTTGAAAGTATTGGTATTTTGCTTTTTTTTTTTTTAGAAAAAGAAAACTGCTCTATACATACATTTATTATTAACATATATATATGTAAACAATATTTAGTCCATAACTTTGTAACAGCAGATAAAGGTAACCTTTAAATGCTGGTGTTCTTTTGGCAGTGACTCTTAAGATGCTAAAATATGCTATAGGTATGCAATGTTTCTTTGAGAAAGCAGTACACAGCCCACCAGAAACTTCATATGTGAGTGAAAACTGCGAGGGCCACTGGAGTTTGGGAAAACATGTCTTTATATTTCAAGTGGGCAAGCAGTTCAGAGAAGAAAGCAGCTGGCAGAGAGATTCAGGATCACTTCAGCTAACCTAAGCAACAACTGAACTGTGCCATTCTCTGGCATTTTAATTGTACTGTTATGTAATTTTTAAACAGCCACATCATTATGCAAATGTGTTGTTTGTTTTTTTTTTTTAAATGCACGGCCTTAGGTACCTTAGCTAACCATCAGGGCTTGTCCTTTGCTGGAATTGTTACCCTTAGACTATCTGCCTTATAATGATTAAACAAAACGTAAGAAATTTAGGGATTTAGGCTAAATAATTGCTACAAGAGGTCCTCCAAGGGCACCCTCTCTTTGTCTCTTGCTCTGTGTTGGACACAACTTTCTCATGATTAAAATTCAGGTACAGAGTCCTTAATCAGGCATAAATAAACAAGAATTACAGCTGTGCTGGGCTGACTGCGTGGGAGAGCTGGTGGGTTTACTCTGAGGACAGGTACTGTTGCCACTACCACATTCTTTCTTTAGGATCTGCCTATTGGGTTGCTGCCGTAGGTCGATACAAGCACTTACACAACTAAAAGCAGCTGTCGCTTTCTGACTTGGTCATGTGAAGATGGGTTGGCTCCTGCATTTGCTGAAAGTTGAAAGTATGCTGTGTCTTAGTGCTGGCCCTGTTGTAACTGCAGCACAAGCAGATATGATAGTTGTATGTGCAGCATATGAACAAGAAAATTCAGACACATTTGCATGAAAGTGCAGAGAACAGAGATAAATGAAAACTTGGGGTGCCATTGTCCTAAGCAGTCTTGCACATATGATTACACATAATCAAGATTTTGAGGGAGAAGGGTCAAGGTTGTCTTTCCAAAACATCTTATGACATTTTTTAATGGCCACTTGAAATCGTGTCTATGTGTCTGTGTGTGTGTGTCTGTTTGTGCTGAGAAGAATAGCACACACGGGCTACACTTAGCTGGTGAGTTAATTTTGAGAGTTCAACTGGAGATTACCCTACTCAAACAATTCTTTGCATCAGATCCTTCTTCACAAAGAGGCCCCAGGTGATGTGAATGAACCCACACACCGACACTGTGCAAGCACAGAAATGGCACAAGCAAGACATTGCAGAAGCCCCTGCAAAGCCATCCCTGGGGAAGGGGAGCTTGGCAGGGCACAGACTGGTCAGGAGGCCACCTCAAAAGCCCCAGAGAGACACTGGGAAGTGTCCTCCTGCCTCTGTGCTGTTGAGGACTGTCCTCACAGCATACTGATGCTTCTTGCAGCCTCTCTCCCTGTCCAGTCACAGCTCTTGAATGAATCTGAGAGGTGGATGGTGCTGTAGCAGATGTCAGGATACTTTTTGCACTGCTGTACAGCTGGGCAGCAGGAGTAGTTGCCAAGGCAGCTCATCCCTTAATTCAGCGCTTCTCTGCTTGATGCTTGAGTCCTACCCAATATACAAACATACAGAGCGATCCATAACCTGCATTGAAAATGCTGTTGCAATGGTTTTTTCCCACTTTTTAGCTTGAGGTAGACAAATCGTTCAATGAAAGTAGTAGGAAGAATTCACAGACAGAATATTTCTTGAATATGTTTAGGTTATATTAATATTTTTTTAAAAAAACTTTTATTAATCCTATTTTCCTCTGTGTGTATATTTATATGTACATTTTAATGCATTTATACACGTGTATTTGTGTGAATTTTATAAATAAGGCTTATTGCTATTACAGGAGTTTTCATTAGGACAGCTTGATGTGTAAGTTTTTGTGTATTTATGGGAGAGGGATTTTTCATAAGAAAACCATTTTCAACAGCCTGATAACTAAGCAATAACGGGTATGTTGACAAGGAGTGTACTGTAGTCCACAGCCCTACAAATGCTAGGAGTAAAAGCTCTGTTTAGAAAAGACATCTATATTTAACAAAGTCAAGTAGTAGCTGTCTAATATTTATCTTTGCCTTTCCTGCAAGTGATAATGCTGTTGCACGCAGGACAGGGGGTTCTTGGCAGAGAAAAAAAACCCCAAAAAATGACAACTCCCAAATGACCCAAGTAGGTCTGAGAAATTTCCCAGTAAATGTTACAACCTCAATGAGTAAATGCAAATTCTGTCAGGTGATGAGAACAAAACCAGTGTTATTAATCGGTTATTTGCAGAAACCGTGAGGCTGGAAGAGCAGAGCACAGCCTGGAAATGAATCTCAGCGGAGGGTGAGACATCGGTAGGTGGCAGCATCGCCCCAGGCCTGGCAGCCCTGGCCGGGTGACAGCCCTGCATCCTTCCCTCTGCAAGTGTTACATATGGAAAGTTCTTTGACCTTTCATAAATTTATCGTCACCCTGGTTGAGTGGCACTAGACGCGAATAGTCCGCCCCTCCTTCAGTGTTTGGCTGTGACTGGGTCTGGTAATTAGAGATTTCCAGCTTTCTGCGCTGCTCAACTCATTTGTTCCATTCATTGTTTTTGCTACGTGACACAACCTAAATTCTCCAGCTTGTATTTACATAAGCTGGTTCTCAGCCTCATGCAGAGAGGAACTGGGCTGCAGTCCATTATAGCTGTGCGAGGATGGGTTTATGTGAGGAGCGTGGGGTGGAAGGGAAGAGGTTTGGGCTTGTTCATGGCTGTCCGTTTTAGGCATGAGTTTGATGTTCAGAGCCAGCATTCAAGTACTGTTGTTAAAATCAGTAACCTGGTGCAGAATTATATCTGTATACTTACAATGAATGAATGAATGGTCCTGACCCAGGCATTGTAATCTGCCACCTAGCTTGCCTTCTTTTTTTTTCCCCATATATGAAATATGCCCTCTGAAGAAGGGTACATCTTTTCAGTTTTTATCAGAGTCGGGAATCAAAGGTCAAGCCCAAGATAATGCATCTCACCTACAAATTTCAACTAGTTAGTTCACGGTGGAGTTAGTTTATCTTCAACTACAAACCAATTAGACTTTCACCCCTGACATGCTAGTGAAGTGATAGTATTATTTTTTTTTCTTTTGATTGTTTTTAATCTAACTGCTACTGTAGACACAGAATTATTCAGCCTTGATTAAACATTTTCAAGCTGTCTCACCAAACCAATCATGTGCATGTACATTTTCACACACATTTCTTACAGTAAATTAGTAACAATTTCTTATATGGTTAATAGTTCAGAAAATGAAGTTCTTCCTTCAGAGGTGTATTGTACTGCCATAATGTATGCCCCAAATTGACACTACATAGTTGTGTATGCAGGTTCTACTTAAAGTGATGGTAGGCTGAAGCACCAGGATTCATTAAATTGAGCAGAGTTTCTCATTAAATGTGTAGATTGACAGTCAGAACTGACTGTCATTTGTTTTTTTGTAGCTGTTTTTTCATACCATCAATGCTTTATTTAGAGTGAAACTTTACCACCCGGTGGCTGAGAGGTAGCTGGTTTGTGGGGGAAAAAAAACAAGTAGAAAAATATTTTGCATGATTATTTTTCTGGAAAAGACAAGTGAAAGCTTTTCAGATTTAAGTTCTTGATCTTATTCTCTCCTTATTTTTTCTCCCTGTGTCTAATTTATACTCTGAACAATGTATGATATCTGGTTTGCAATGTGCAATATATACATGTACATTTGTTTTCTAAAGGAAACCCAGTTAGTCCTCATCTATTTTCTAATATAAACTCTGCAAAGGTGTTAGTAAGTATATTTCATTTTAACTGTGCCCTATAAATCCTTCATGGAAAATTCCAATTAATATGGCTATGCAGCAAGCTGGGCCAAAAAATTAACTGATCTGTTCTCGCTCAGCAAAGTGACCTGATGAATACAGGAATGGAACAGACTCAATACAAAAATACTCTTTCTCTTCAAGGAGCAGGAGTCACCAGGTGCCACTGTTTTGCATCTCAACATAAAAAATCTATAAGACTGCACCTTCTGGTATTAATAGATAACACCAGAATGCTCTACCCTATGGCAATTTGCTGAGATGCAAGATATCAATGTCCCGAGACTCTCAAAAGATTTTTTTTCTTTCCATAAACATGGGACCTCAATCATTGAAGAGCATAACTTGAGGAAGCTCTCTCACTATGAATCAGCCTTCAGGGAGAATGCTGACTTAAGGAAGAGAAATTATTCATGGGGGGCATTCATGAAATGGAGAACTTGGTAGGAACATCCTTCTGAAATGGAGGGAAACCTTCGAAGAACACAGTCCTTTTATTATGGACACAAAAAATGTGAACTCTGTGGAACACTGAGTGAGCACATAACCTTGCGAGGAAAAGTCTTCAGGGGACAGGCAACCAACAGCATGCTGCCTCTACCTCCCATATCTATATGTAGTCTGATGGTCTCCTGGGAAAGTCTAGGAGACGTGCATACAATGTTTGGCTTTCATTACATACCTATACTTCTGACTTGGGACATATTTCACAGAATCACAGAACAGTTGAGGTTGGATGTGACCTCTGGAGGTCATCCAGTCTAACCCCTCAGCTCAAGTAGGGCCCTCCAGACCAGGTTTCTCAGGAGAACGTCCAGACATCTTTTGAATACAAGGATAGAGACTCTGTAACCTCTTTGGGAAACCTGTGCCAGTGCTTGGTCATCCTCAGGCAGAACCTCCTGTGTTTCAGTTTGTATCCATTGCCTCTGGTGCTGTCACTGAGCACCACTGGATTCCTCTTCTTTGCACCCTTCCTTCATTAATGCAATCCCCTCTGAGCTTTCTCTTCTCCAGGCTGAACGGTCTGCTGTCCTCCCATCATCTTCACTTTCTGTTGCTGGACTCTCTCCAGTAGCTCCACCTCTCTTGTACTGGGGATGGACCTGGACATACCATCCAGATGTGGCTTCCCCAGAAGGATCGCCTCCCTCAAAGTGCTGGTAGCACTCGTTGATCACCGTTACCAGACAATCTGCATCACCAAATAGGCAGAGGTTGGAACTGAACAGTGTAACTGAGCTACTCCTCTTGGTTCACGTGAAGTTTTCGGAGCCTTCATTTTCCCACTGTTGTGCAGCTAATGGCTCTGAGTGGCACACAGGACACAAAAGTAACTTTCTCATATTCAGAAGTTCTCAGAGCCCATACAGACAGAAGGGTGAATGCTAGACCAATATTTTCAAGATGAGAACTGCTTCCACATGCCATTTCCATACAGCACATCTATAGTCTGGAGTCCTGATTTAGTTTCTAATCAAACGTCATAGTTTTCTAACTTTTTACATAATACTTGTCTTCTAAGTATTCTGAGAAAGTATGGCACCACTGCACTGGACAAAATATC
Organism: Caloenas nicobarica; assembly: GCF_036013445.1. Classification (NCBI taxonomy): domain Eukaryota; kingdom Metazoa; phylum Chordata; class Aves; order Columbiformes; family Columbidae; genus Caloenas; species Caloenas nicobarica. Next base: position 99,581,367 of record NC_088246.1, on the reverse strand, counting down.
CCCAACTTATGTTCCCAAGTAGAGTAGCCAAAGCTACTTTTGATGAAAGAAGTGCGTTGAAATTGTGAAACTGAAATGTCCTTTTTTCTGGTACTATTAATTATGTTTTTTAAATGGGAATATTTACAAAGTATTTCAATTCCGTAATTAGAAAAATTAAACCAAACCAAAACAACCTCACTTTTAAAAAAAACCTTTCACATTAAAAAACTGCCAAGTTAAAAAGGAATAACTCAGGAATATAAAAAGCCAATTTCCACAAGAAAAAGGACCTATTCTAAAAGAAATTTTGCTCCATTTCCAAATTCAGACCTGTCAGATTTCATAAGCCCTCATAGGTTAAGCTTAATTGTGTTTTAAGAAGTCATACTAATGTTTAAAACATGTCCATTGATATTGGTCATGCTTTCTCCTGCCAAGATTTGTATCTGCACAAAACTTAGTTACAAACGCGTAAGTAGCATTTATATTAAGTCAACAAAAATAATAACATACTAAAAATAACAAGCTCTCTGAACATGATGTGAGGAACTGAGAAAATAACATTTATGGAACTCCTATTGAAAATGTAGTCATTGGGAAGTGGACGCTTTGGATGGATTCAGTTATTAGGAAAACAAGCAAACAAACAAAAAGATTACTTAACACTACAACACTTAGAAATTAAATAAGACCTTTTAGGAATAGATTTCAGTGTGTTGATTTAGGTCCCTGAGTTTCTTCTACATTGACTCTGGCTCTTTTAATTGTCTTGATTGAGCTTTAATAAAAAGTGTCTGAGCTGGACCAAAAAGTAGTTTGGCCTGAATGGTTTCAAGCTCACAGCTTTCATGTCACATTAGAGATGCAGCATAACCAACAGGATTCATAATGCTGGCTGAAAAGTACTGATTCTCTGTTTTCTTGTTGAAGCTGGTCAACAGAGCAGTTATTAATCCTTGGGTTCAGAGAAAGTGAACACAAGAGGGTGTATGACTTCATGACCTGGGGCCAGAGAGCTGTGTTGGCAGAGGGGAATTGCTGGAATCCTCGTGTTGCGTACCCAGGGCTTATCTGCCTTCTGCCCAGGACTGAGTGCATCATGGTCCTCACCATTTCTTATTGGTTGATTTAGATCCATGCTTGTTCAGTTTCTGGAATTTGTGAGTTCCTTTTTAAGTATTCATTATAATATTTTGCCATATACACAGGATACATAAGCCACTCTTAATTTTGGGGAGTGGAGTGGTTCAATTTTGATTTACTTTGCTGTACATGTTTGCAAAAATAAATTTAAAAGGGCTGTGAAGCTCTTTTTCTCTCTCCATAGGAAAATAAATTAAAAAGAAAATATGTGCTGAAAACTTGGAAAGCAGTGATGTTTTCAAGAAGAAAAAATAATTTCTTAGTTCGCTTAAGGTATAGTGTGTGCTGTGGAAAAAAATCTCAGAAGGAGTATGAATAGCAGAATTATCACCACATTTCTACATTGACTGAAAAATTCAGGAATGTATTCCTAAAATGCTTTCATATATGTTGATGGTAATTATTATAGCTTTTTAGGGTCCTAATTAATTAGAGCTAGCTAGAAAACGATTATCATGGCTTCATGTCTGGAAATGACATCTGTAAGATAAATTTGAAAGTACATTACCACACACAGTTTTGTTCATCTATGTAAATATTTTTATATCTGCCAGTAGTTAGCATACACTGCATACTGTTTTGGAAATCAGCATGTGTCATTAGCATATTACAGAAGATAAAGTTCTCCAGGCATTTCTAGCAATAAGAAGCACTTATTATATGGAGTCTTATTACATAATTTCTCATCCTGATCATGTGTTGTTTAGTTTTGAAGATTTTGTTCTGAATCAGCTTACTGGGAAAAAAAAAATCATGTAAACTTGTTTGGTTTTGGGTTTTTTTTCTTTTAAATTTATTTTCTGTTATCCTGCTTCCTTTGTAAATGCTGGTTCACTGTGTGCTTTGTGTTTGTTGGTCTTTGGATTAGTGAAAGGATGATGCTAGAGAGTCGTCGTAGGAAGTCAACATTTACTCAACATTTGTTCAATGTTTTACTAACAGTTCTCTATTTGGGTAATTTTGCTGTAAAGCACAGAATGCAGTAGTGAGGCATACTTGGGAAAAGGTGGTGGGTCCTGGGTCAGCAGAGCTGAAACAAGGGTCACTCTCTAACTTCTGTCTACCAGAAGTGCAAATGCTCTGACCAAAGGGACATCACATCTGAAGAAAGTCTGGCAAAGGTTGGGTTCACTTTCGTGGCCCAGAAACATACAGAGTTTGGAGGTCTCGCAAGTCGTTGTTCCTCTGTGCATATCTGAATGCATGGCACTGCTTTATCTGGACTGTCTTAGTAGACAGTACATTTCTTCACTAAATCCATGTCCGTCCTGCTCCTGCTCTGGAGCCAGAGCAATCTGCGAAGGTACTGGTTTCATGTCTTGCAGACAAAGCCTACCACAGAGGAGGAGATTATGTTGTGCCAGGTGGTGGTTTATTTCACAACTAAATGAGAGTACCTTGTCTTCAAAACTAGCATAGCTGGTTTATTTTATTCTGAAGAGTTACATCTGCACAGAGGCCTGGTGAAATATATTTGGTGACTTATGCTATTATCACGGTTTCCTTAAGGGTTATTTGGCTAGGCAGCATGCACAAAGAAACCAATTTACAGCCTGTCAATATCGCCATATTTGTAAAGTATCCTGGAAGTCTGACTTGCTTTCTAGGCCTTAGCACATCAGCACATCAGCAATTTGCCTCAGGATCTGGCTCCTTAAAGATTATGGTGATGACTACAGCTTTTAAGTAAATGATCTCACACTTACATTTCTAGATGCAAGCTCCAATTTTGCCATAAATCAAAGCAGCTCATGCTCTGCTTCCTGGAGGTCACAGCAAAGCTAAAGTGGATTTACTTCATTTATGGTTACTGAGGTACGTGAATCTGTATTTTCCCCTTCTCCCCCAGTGCCCCTGCACAATCAGTGGATGCATTACTCATAGACAGTGCTTGTACACAGGTGTGCCAAGAGGGATACCAGCTTGCAGCAAGTAAATTTTATAAATACCATATTCTTCTAAGTTGCCTCTCTTTATATTTGAAAATAGGAAATAAATTCCTTTGCTATTTCCATGAACACACAGATATTTTCTTGAGCTTTGGAAGTAAAACAGGAGGGAAGGGAAGTGCATGGCATAAGGAGTATTTCATCCCTTGTTTTCCATTCATGACTTTCCTGTGCTACCCATTGCTCAGAGAAAAGAAACTCTAGCCACATGCTTTAGAACAAAAAACCGCTGTTTGAGAAGGCAGGATTATGCCTAAGTTTGCATTTTAATTAAAAGAGAGGCAAAAATCTCGGGCAGAAAAAGCCTAATTTTTTCTTCTAACAGGGCAAGAATATGTTTCCTCAACAGATATAGGCTATGTGTGAAGTGCATAAATACCTATTTCTTATTACTGAAGAATTTATACAAGGTACCTGAATGATTCTCTCTAAGGCATTTTTTTTTTCCAGGGTTGAAATACTATACAGCTTCTCTGAGGGAAAATTAATCTACGGTTTTCTATAGAGTACCATGGGATAAAGTAAACACTACTTTAATATCTCTTCTAAAGGACATACTATGAAAATAAAAGTGACACATTTTTTACTTGTTTTGAGTGCACAATTTTTCACACCACAAGGAACTATGTAATTTATTGGAAATTACACATTTACTTTATTCATTAGTACTTGTAAAAAATAAATGAATTACTTCTAGCCTATTCTAGTTTTATGGAAAATGAAGAATGACTTGATTCAAACATTATTAACTAAATTAAGTAATTCTTTATGAGGCATTTATTTCTAGACTACCAGGACTTTCAGCTGCAAATAAACCCCTTAGACCAGGGTAGAGATTAGTTCAGTGAAAGCATTGAGCTTCCCATTCTCACTTTATAACATTCATCTCTTTAGGTCATGCAAGATCTGTAACTTTCAATAACAGACAGAGAACAAGAAGTAAAGGAAGAAGGCAGACATATGGAAAGCGATAGAGAAGGAAAGAGCTTTCCTTTATTTGTGTCATGCTTTAAACCCAGATGGCAACTAGGACCATGCAGCTGCTTACTCACTAATCCCCCAAGTAGGATGTGGGAGAGAATCAGAAAGGGGGAAAAAACACCTCATGGGTTGAGATAAGAAAAGTTTAATAGGACAGCAAAGGAAAAGGAATAAATAAATAAATAAAGACATTAATAGAATATACAAAACAAATTATGCACAATGCAATTTCTCACCATCTGTGACACCGATAACCCATTCATTCCCAAGCAGTGGTATTTGCCTCTCATCCAACTCCGGTTTATAAACTGAGAATGACATCATATGGTCAGGAATACCCTTTTGGTCAGCTTGGGTCAGCTGTACTGGCTTTGTTCCCTCCCAGCTTGTTGTGCACCTGCTAAAGCATGGAAAGCTGAAAAAAGTCCTTGACTACCCAGCAATAACCAAAACATCTGTGTATTATCAGCATCCTTCTCACACTAAATCCAAAACGCAGCTACAAGAAAGAAAATTAAACTCTATCCCAGCCAAAACCAGATCAATCTGTAAGAAACATATCAGGCCGAAGCTTGGAAAAAATATTGTAAAACAATATGTTTGTCAGTTAGAAATGACAAACATATTCTACTGGTTTGTTAACAGCTCACTCTGCCACTCTTCTTCCATGTTCTCTCTACTTACGGATGTGCTGTAACACAAAGTCTACTGGAAAGTATGGCAGCACACCACAAGGTAGTCACACAGTTAACACTAGCAAGTGTCAGGGTAAAGAAAAAGTCTACTGTAGGGAGAGAGCACTTGAGAGAGCTGTTCTGTAGGTGCAGTAAATCATGTGATCCAGGTGAAATTCACCCTGTGATGCTCAGAGATCTGGCTGAAGCAGTTGTAGATCAGAAGCCGTTTTCTCTGAGACCTGAGAAAATGGCAAAACAGGTCATTAGATATAAACAAGAAAAGGAGGAAGAAATAGGAAATATAAGGTAGTTACAGAAACTTCCATTCCTTGAAAAAAAATGCTCCTAATACTGAAAGACTTTGCAAACACTTCAGTGATAACAGAAAGAAATAAATACCCAACAGGGAATTGTGAGGGGTAAATCATATCAAAACAATTGCATGATAGATGAAAGAAGAAATTGACAGTGTGTGTCTATTGGTAAGATGTTTTTCACTGTGGTCTTATAAGAAAACTTGGCAAATGTGGTTTAGGTTAAATTGTTACTAGCACAGACACTGATGGCCAACCACACCCAGTTTATAGCTATTAGTAATATATTCTCAAAATGGAAGACTGCAGTGAACAAGACTTGACAGAGATCTGTCCTGGCTCGAGTTTGTCACTAGAGAATTGGGCAAACGACTTGAGAGGATGCTTAAGAAATCTGGAGATTGGCTGAGGCATGTAGTGCATTGGTGGACATGATCAGAATAAAAAAAAAAAGTTCCTGACAAACCGAATAGATAAAGACACTGAATCAGCAGAGCACTGTGCTTAGATAAGAATAAATAGTTGCAAGAACAAATACAAGCTGACTAGGCAGGTGGACTGAAGAAAAGGCTCTGTGGAGTTGTAATGGACCCTAGCCTGAGTCCACAATGCCAGCATTGTTACAGAAAGACAACCACCACCTTGAGCTGTCAAGAACATACCCTGAAAAACATGTGACTTAATGCTTCTGCCCTGCTCAGTGTCAGAATGGTCCCAGAAGATGTACCATGCTCAGTTTGTTCATACCGTGCTTTTAGAAAGAGGAAGATCAAATCAGTAGAGGAATGAGAAAGATCAGAAATGTAGAAAATGTGACCTATGATAAAAGGTTGATTGAAATGGCATTATTTAGCTTAGAGAGAGACATAGATGTAGTTTTTCATGTGATGGGAATAAACTTGTATCCTTTTCAGCAAAAGACATATGTGTTCTGCATTAAAACAAACAAAAGAAAAGAACCTTCTCTTAAAGGAACAAGTGTGCAGTTCTGCAAGGGAGGTTGAGGGATCGCCATTATAGGAGTTTCCAAAAAGAGTTGGAACAAGTGTCTGTCATGAATGGTGAAAGTAGTGGTGGTCCTGGAGAAGTGGTAGGATGAGATGACCGTGTAGGTTCCACCTTTCCAATTTTATATGACTTATGTAGGAACAGATGACCAAGTAAATGGATGGCTCACAAATCAGTAGATTTTATCATCACAATAAATCATGATTGCTGGAAGTCAGAGAACTACTCATAGAGAGGAAAAAAGCCCTGTGGCCTAATTGTGGTTTTTGTGAGACCTTTTATGTCACACTAGTGAAAAGAAACCATAGGAATGTGAAGAAACTATCAGCCTGAGTCCACCCTTAATATCACAGGCCACTGCACTGCATTATGTAAGTCTAATTAAAAAAAAAAATCTATTTTTTAATTAAGAGTTTCCAACTGTTTGAAGTTTCAAAATATGAGCTGGTTTTCAAAAATCAGCCACAATGTACTGAAAAAGAATGGAAAGAAACAGAAAAATAGCTACAGCTGTTATTGGTAGTCATGCCTGATGTACAGCAATCTGAAAAGCATAAAAGCAGGAATGTTCCAATGTTCCTCATTGCAGAGACTATAATAAGTAAGGATCTGTTTGTTTTGTTTTATAATAATAGTGTATCTGTGTAATAGTCTGCATGCATATGCAAAACATTCTTTAAAAATGCATTACAAAAATATATTGCAAAAGTAAAAACTTCTGCATTAAAACCAACCTCTTCTTGGATAACTGAGCTTGCTTAAGACATATCTTCAAGTACAACCCAATCCATAAAAAAATCTTAGGTGGACAAGCAAGATTAACAGCCTGAGATTTCGCCCTGTTCAGGGCTGACAGACCTTCATGAAATTTTCTCTTAAAGTCCAACTCATGCCCAATCCTTGCTGCTACACGGTTGTTTTTTCAGAGCACACAGCATAGTTTGGGTTCCAATCTAGAAGGGACAGAATTTAAATATGTGGTTCTTCTAGCTGAACATTCCTTGAAGCCATGCCATGGATTCATAGATGTTTTTTCTCTTTGTGCTTTTTCTTGCTCTCCTGTCAATCTGACCTCAAGAGAGGTCTAACAGAGATGCCTATTCCCAGCTGGTTTTTTGTTAGTTGTTATAGTTCTAAGGGGCAATAGGTTGACCCCAGCATCTTCAAACATTTGGGAGTCAGTACTTCCATAGCAAGGTGTATTTTTTGGGTTGGTACAAGGCTTGTGCTTCTGTAACTGGAGGTATCCCGTGGTCCAGAACATGGCCAGACTTTATGACCGGTTTCAGTGTGTATGTGAGTTTTATGTTGCTGACACAAATTTATTGATTAGAATATCTTCTGAGAGAGGGCCATGTTCATTAGGTATGTGCTTTTTACAGTGAAGAATAAGCCAACATAAAAGATGTTGTAGCATTTAACTGAAATAAAGTACTGGAAGATTTGGAAAGGATTGTGGGTAATACATCATATGACATGTAGGGAAGGAAATGTGCCTTCTAAGTCTCTCTGTGAAGCACACTGTGTCATGTAGTTTGAAAATGAATTTGAGTTATTTCTTTAGCTCACCAATAGATGAAGAGGAAATGGGGATTTTTATTAATAATTGTTGACCCAGAGCTTATTTGCACTGTTGCAGGGTTTTAGTTTTGAGCAAACTTTTAGTATTTGTAGTGAAAAAGTGGAAAACACCACATTATTATGGTAGTATGCTACCTGTCTTCTGGCAAGGAACAGATAGCTAACAGACTGCTTAGCAGAAAAGTTGCCTTTAACCTCATCTACCCTAAAGGCTTGAAGTCATAATCTATGACCTTCTGGTCACAACTTATACTTGAACTATCTAAATAATTTTACTTAAAATTATGTTGTTCCACATGAAAGCATTCTTTTGAGAATGAATATGCTCACCATTCCTGATTTCAACATCACTGGGTTACTGCCTGAAGATCAGATTGTCTTGGTTGTAGAGATACTGCAACCAATGAAATTCAGCCTCATATCCCCTCCCTGTAAGAGACAAAAGCAGATACAATTGGGAAATGGTATGGTACCATCAATTTAAAACAAACACTGTCCATATTTTTGTGCCCCACCCACTTGTGTCCTCTCAGGAGATTTCCCCAACAGTTTCCTATTGCTGCAAGGAGCTGTTGTAATCCTGCAACACAGGTAAAGCGATGGAGTCCTCCCAGTTTTGTGCTTGTTTGTCGACTTTTTTATGTCTCACAAGAAAGCCCAAGACAGTGAATACAGGTGGGTTTCTTTGTTGAGGTACAACAGAGGTCGTCCAGAAGAAAACCAAATACTGTGTCTGTCTCATGTTGTGGCCAGGCATGCAAGAAATCAAAACAATCTGCTTGCACATGCTCTTCCTTATAGGTTTTCCGAGGGCAAATTGACTAACATTACATAATGATCGTGTCTGTAACATTTTAATGACATCGTAAAATTTCTTGTTCATTACAAAGGATCACTTTATGATAAGTTCATCAAAGGAAGCAAAATGTTCAATGAAAAATAATTAGACTTTTTATTCTGTATAAATACTGGTTTGACAGTATTCTGCATATTCTGTTTGCCCAAGATTGTATTAAATGATAACTAGCATAGAATTCTCAAATATCATCAGGCTTTCATCTCTGTTAATATTGTAGAAATCCAGGAAGATCTTGTCCCGTCTTTATGAGTCCATGTTAAATGCTATAAATTTTTATAAATTAGAACTGTATAGTCACCCTAAACCCACACAATTTCTTGTCTCAAGCATTAACATTTCACTGATAATACTATTTTCATAAATCTTGGCATTGCTGTTAAATTATTCATATGATGTTATACGAAAACACATGACAATTTTTAAAAATGTATTCGTCAAGCACCTTGCAATCAGCTAAGATGACACTCTGCTGGTTATTTTTCTGAATCTTGCCATCTGAATGCTCTGAATAAATTTTATTTTATTCAATAAGTTTCACTCTTGTTTCCAAGCATTTCTTCTATGATTTCTACAGCTTCACTTAAATTGTATTACCCTTCTATTTTTTTTCCTTGTCTTGATTTCCCTTTCTATCTGCCGTGTGCTCTATTTTACCATTCTTGCAATCTATCATTTTAGCTTTGAAAAAGATATTCCCTATTATCTGATCTTGCCTGGATGTACTTAACTTTGTGACATTCTTCTTCTCTGAGTGACCTTTGTAATATAAACTTTCATTGCTTCCTCCTGAAAGTGTATTCTGACAGTGTGGCGGATGCGACAGACAGTAAAGGCTGGCACACCTTTAATTCTTAAATACAGAAACCATACTTCTTGACATTCCCATATCCCTCTCCAATGCTTATATTTCAGCAATATGACAATTACATAGTGTTACTACATTACATTGTACATTTTATTTTTCCTCTTTTGAATTGTCATGCCTTATTCCTTTGGTGTTGATCCAGAATGTGATGAAATACAGAGTCAATTTTCAACTGGGAAAATAATTCAAGGCCAATGAAGCAAACAAAAACCAAATTCAATAATAAGAAGAATCTTTGTTAACATGGGGTTAAATTGCAAATATCTTTTGGTCATTTCTAGCATAGACCTCAATAGTATATTCCAAGTTATTATCAAAAATCCAAACCAACTTACGGAACATACAACAACAACATACGAAAATGACGGGTAGTTTCACTTTGCAAACCGCTCAGAGCATCGTGAATATGAAGAGGAGCAATCAAGGTAATGCAAACAACCTTAACTCCCTTCTTACCACATCACTTTGAGAAAACTAGTGAAACTTCAGAGAATTCTATCAGAATGCTGTTAGTGTACACCCCAACAGTGATCACAAGCCAATGTTACTTTTTAATAAACCTCCTCAAGACTTCAAAAAATAAGAGCTCGACTGCACAAACCAGGAGCTTGTTGTAGTTTCAGCTTATACTTGTAAGATTTTCTATAACAGTCTGGGACTGTTTTGCAGCCCCTGAAAGTTAAGAGGGATCTCTTTATTGCAATTGCTAAAGTTCAAATTAGGAAAAATACATTGTTAAAAAGAAAACAAATATAAAAATCAAGGTAGTCTAAAGAAATTTCAAGGTATATTTCACTTTATTTTATGATACTTTTTCTGAAAGAATACAAACTTCAGACTAGATTTCCAGACGATCATAGAGGTGTGAAAAATTGGTCTGAAAATCCCCAGTGATGATCCTTGAATCAGAGTTTGTCATGTGTGTTTTAAGTATGAAGTTAACATGAGTGAGGCATAGGTTTATCTATGTTTTTAAACAGGATGAGTGGGGAAAGTAAAGAAAAATTCAAACAAAAATAACTGAAATTAGCACTGTGTTTAGCTCTGGGGCTCCCACCATAAGAAGGACATGGACTTGTTGGAATGAGTCCAGAGGAGGGCCCTGAAGAAGATCAGAGGGCTGAAGGACCTCTGCTATGAAGACAGGCTGAGAGAGTTGGGGTTGTTCAGCCTGGAGAAGAGAAGGCTCCGGGGAGACCTATAGCAGAATTCCAGTACCTAAAGAGGACCTACAAGAAAGCTGGAAAGGGACATTTTACAAGAGCATGTAGTGATCGGACAGGGGCTAATGGCTTTAAACTCAAAGAGAGTAGATTTAGATTAGATATAAGGAAGAAATTCTTCACTATCTGGGTGGGGCACTGGAACAGGTTGCCCAGAGATGTGGATGCCCCATCCCTGGAAGTGTTCAAGGCCAGGTTGGATGGGGCTTTGAGCAACCTGGTCTAGTGGAAGGTGTCCCTGTTCACTTCATAGATTACACATCAAGCTTGAAAAACAAAACAAAACCCTCAACAACAGTTTCTTGTTTTGTTATTACTTTTAATTTTCTTATTCTTATGCTTTTAGGAAGTTATTCCCAAAAAGCTTTTTATGTGCCTTATTGTGGTTTTGTATGTGATTGGTATCAATTTGTTCTTTTTAAAAACATCTTCAGTTGGATGTGACTAAAGAGAATGTGTTTTTTTCAGATTTGCTATTGCCTAGTTTACCTTTTCTGCTCGACCATATGGTTTCCTATGGAACACATGAGAAATGTATTTTGATGCTGGGGGTGACTCATTGTTATTTTGAATGTCTAATACATTATTTTTAAAAGATTTTTGTATCATTTGTAGATATTTTATTCTTTTTGGTGTTTGTTTTAGTTTAATTTTAGCTAGCTGCCTTGTTTTTGGAGAGCTGAATTATTTCTCCTGGTCTGAGCTGCAGCACAAGAAAAAGTGTCAGGTAAATGTACCTCAAACAATGTAGCACTCTGCTAAGTTAATATCATCACTTTTAAGTACCCCCAGAAGTCATATCTCCAGAAATCCCTACTTTTAGCTATCACCACAAAACTGTTGGCAATATTGTGGTTCTCAGGACACCAATAAGCTTTTTGTGTGATACACTAATAAGCAGATGACATCATTACCCATTAGTTTCAGTTTGTCTGGTCTCAGCATAAGGGTTAAGTGGCCACTAAAAATGTTCAAAATTAAAATCTTTATTTATTTACTGAAATGCTATACTTTGAGATACTTTACTTAGACCCCAGACTAATGGCAAAGGAATTTTATCATGGACAATGGTAACAGACTTCTTAAAGTAGAAAGAAGTAGAAGAAGAAAGATTTATGTGACATTCAGAATTCCCTGAATCACAGAATCACAGAATGTTAGGGATTGGAAGGGACCTCGAAAGATCATCTAGTCCAATCCCCCTGCCAGAGCAGGAACACCTAGGTGAGGTTACACAGGAAGGCGTCCAGGCGGGTTTTGAATGTCTCCAGAGAAGGAGAATCCACAACCCCCCTGGGCAGCCTGTTCCAGTGTTCCGTCACCCTCACTGAGAAGAAGTTTCTTCTCACATTTAAGTGGAACCTCTTGTGTAAAATCAGAACTGAAGAACTATCATCTCAGCTACGATGCAAGCTGAAGACAGAGGTTCCCCCAAAATAAAAATTGCTTTAAGTAACCACGTATTAATACAGGATGAATCAAAAGACACATGAAAAAACATGGCCCTTCCCTAGTTTCAGGCCTCCCAGTATATCTCGGCAACGTTTTCAGTTAATGCTTGGAAATCGTGCAGCTTCTCTGTGGTTTTGTATCAGGATACAGGACAGAGCATGAATCTGCCTGGTTTCAACTTAGAGTGAGGTAGGACTTGATTGTTTACATGAGTTGAACTTCCAGATCCCCTTCTCTCACCCGAAGGAAAATATCGGAGTTAGCAAGCTGCTGATGATTGGTACAAAACATGACTGAGAACCTCTACGTAGTTTAAGGGGAAACTGCAGGGCTGGAGCTGCTGGGACTCCTGGTATGTTCCTTTCCAACTTCTCAGTCAGTAGAATTCTGTTCTGCTTCATTGTATTGGTGACGAGCTGTTGTGGAAAATTTAATAGCGTTGTCTTATGCAAATAGTGTGCTCTACAAGTAAAACAAATAAAAATGAGGAAATGTACACATTGTACCTTTGAAAGGTTGCAAGCAGTGGCGCAGAAGACTTGGGTTACAATAACATCTGAAATGAGCCTGGGAGTGAGAACGTAGCAAGGCTTGTTTCAAAGGGGAGCCAGTTCACTGAACACTGGAGTGATTTAATGCACCATCAATTATTTCCTGCTTGTCACTTAAACAGGCTCCACATATGCATGGCAGGTCCATGAGTGCAAAGAGGAGGTAGAAAGCATGATTTATTGGCTGGGGCAAACACCTGCGAATTAAGCAGCTCAGAAATTAGCCACAAGTAGCATATTAGTGCAGCTAATCAGGCACGGTTCAGTATTTCAGTTTCTTGATTTGCTCATAAATAAGGCTGTATGTGGCTGCCCTAGGGCGTTCTAGTGATTAACGGCCTTGACCTACAGTAAAGTGTGCAATCTAAACAATTTATTGGGGTCTGCAGGTGTACACTGTAAGCTTGTTGCTTATAAGGCTGCTACATTCAGTATGTAGAAAGCTCCCAGTATCTGAATGTCTTGCTCATACTTTTTATCACACCATTTAATGATCAATTTTCTGTTCATTCATTTACCAAAGCCTGGTAACATTAACGAGTTTTAAACTATGAGGTACTGATGCACAACTGTGAAACCCAGTTGTCTTCATTGTCTCATTGAGATGCCAGAAAAACGAGAACATCACTCTTTGCAGTGTGCTTTCATATCTCCACACCACAGTTGTTGACTTTCATCACAGCTGAAATGACAAGTTGCTAGTTCTTTCAAGATCTGTGGTTGACTAAGCCTACCTGTTGATTGCTAATGTAAAAGAGTTGTGTGGAGGAGCCTATACACAGTCAACAGCAATCTGCTGTTCTGATTTTACAAAGCACTGAAACAAAGACAGAAATTTTTTGATCACTGCATACTGACACCTTAAGCACATATACTGAGGGAGGTTTGAAGCTCTCTTGAAACAGTATCTGTGAATTCATATAAAGCTCAGCAGTAACTATATTGACTTTAACTGTTGAAAAAACGGCAATTATGAAGAAGGAGGAAAGACACCTCTTAAATAAGCAAGATACTGGATAAGGCATCCTGCTTACCCAGAGTACTCACAGTAGAATACTAATTCCTCACCTCCAAAAGAACACATGAGGACACGGAAAAGGATGAAGGTGAATGACTGGTGGAAAAGTTTTGTCATATAGCATTGTTTTGAGGGAATGACACTGTGTAAATCCAGAAGATGACTGAGAAAAAGCAGGGTGACCACTGCTATTTACCCTTTTTCCTGATTTAAGAACAACATGGTAGTGCTTCTTGGACCAAAAAGTAACAGTTTTTTTTACATAATGAATGATTAATTACCTGAAGATCCCATTGGGAACCCAGAATTATTTGATGAAGAAGTATTCAACATAAAAAAGTAAGCACATTCATAGATAGAGTACACAGCTATGTTTCATAAGGGAAAACTTTACTTACAAGGGATATTACATATCTTGTTTCATATTTAAATATTAAATTTAATTAATGCTTTTTTCGTACTAGGCCAGTTCACCTTCCACTACACTATGCCATACTGGTGACTTGTGGGATATGTGACTAAGTATGACACTGACCTGATCCGCAATGCCTTCGCTTGTGGTTATGGACTGGAGACATCAAGGCCTACGTCTTTAAAAGTACTCATGTGCCTATTTATCTCTATAGATACCCAATGCTGTTCTCAACACTGCTTCCTAGATGTCACCCAGGGAGATGGAAGGCTCTGATTGAAGAAGTTGACTATTTTCTTGCTGAAACAAAGAAAGGAGTTGACATCTTTAGCTCATCTTTCCTTTCCCCTGCTATAGGTTGCTTCCCATGCAGTAGGAGTGGCTGAACAGTGTTCACTTATGAGCATGTACAGTTTACAAACTCTGATATTAAATACACATCTATTTAATTTATAACCATGTCAAATCACCAGCTGCAGCTTTCGCTTCGTGATCCTTGCCAGACTTAGCATAGGCTGTTGAGGGGTTGCTTCTGCTGTTTGGCTACCCAATTATCACCTTTGTTACTTGTTTCAGAGAGTCATTGCATTTCTCTGGTACACTGAGTGAGGGTGGGTAACATCCATGCTGCTCATAGCCAGCTCCTCTAGCAGTGTTTTGACTGCTCTGCATTGCATAACTTCTCAGTGATCTCTTGTTTGCTACCTGTTTCATAGACCTTTGCACCTACACCTGTAGGACACTCATGACACTTGCAGCATATGCCTGTTTTGCTACATGATCATAGCAGCTCCCACCTTAATGGAGGCCATTTTTTGATTTTTACTTAGAGTTGTACTGTTCATAACCCTCAGCACTGAGAGATCATGTCCCAGCCTTCTCATTATGTCACCCTGTGCCCGGCAACTGGGATAGATAGAAGCGCTTGTCAAGGCTAGTTCTTCTAGGTCTAGAGTGTCTTTTTCCTGGTGAGACAGAGACACTTTAAAATTAGCTTAAGTTTCATTTAGAATTAACACAAATTAATATTGGAACAAAGATAGTTACAGGGCTCCTTTCTATCACTCCGTATTTCTGCTTTAATAGTGTGATGCCGAGGAGGGTATGTGTAATATCCAGAGGAAGGTGAGATGAACGTGTTTTTCACTGTAAGGTGTTGGCAGGCTGGAGTGGGCAATGGAGCAAGGTATCTCACCCCTGTACCTTCCTACTTAAGTTTTGAGCCAGGCCTGGGGTCTGCCCAGGTAAGGACCTCATCGTTCCATCCCGAGAAATCTCTCTCAGTCCTGAGGTGTGGCTCATCAAAGAAGCAGGAGCTTAGAGTGAAACTGAGTAATTAAACCAATGGTGTTGGCACACCGTCTGCATTTTTCAGCTTGTTTTCTTTGTTTAGTTGAAGCAGGAATGAAATGGGATGAAATGGTTTTGTTGGTTGACATGAAAGACTACTTCTCTTGGAATAACTTCCAAAAAGCGCTCTTTCCTAGAGCATTTTATTTAACATGTTGTCATCCTCATACCAATATATTATAAAATCCTCATGCATTTATTAAGAGAGGTAGAGAATTAAAAACATAAAAGAAGATAATAGAAATAATAGATGTAGTGGAGAACTTTACAATATTGCTATATACTACAATGAGATATGGTAGAGTTTCAAGGTGTGTGTGAGAGAAAACACTCAAGAGTGTTTGCAAGTATTGGTAATAGAATAAAAAATTATCAAAATATAATGCACAATCTAGAATACAAAGATGGCAGTGCAGGGACAGAATCAGATCTATTAAGATTCTTCAGATGCATCACAGGATTCCAGACTATGTCTTCAGAAAAGTTAAAGTAACATTTGAAGGTCTATCTATGATTTTGAAAAGTGTCTAGTATCAGCAGATTACCAAAAGTGTCAGAGCTCTTGTTATAAAACAGCCTTTGCCTTTTGGTAAAGGGGGTGTTAAATTTCAAGTACAGCAAACTCAAAATGGCTACATAAAGCCAAGCACAAGTTAAAAAAAACAGATTTATTGTGAGAACTCTGAAATGATATCTAGATGATCCCTTGAGCAGCCCTTGAGATGTCAAAGATGATAATACAGTAACAACATTTGGAAGTATTTCTAGTTTTACACTTGGCCTTTTGGCAGGAATTTATTAAGACAGAATAAGCCTGTGACTTTTCAATTCCAAGTACAATTTGTTTCTCTAATATATCTGCAGGAGTAATGTGTGATGGAATTTTTCCTTTGCTGGACCCAGTTGTGGGTGATGATGTGCTATAATAGGTTCTCACAGACCATATCTCAACAAGATAAAACACAACACATGTACATCTGTGGCCCAGTGTCAATGCCTTAAACGTACATCAGAAATGCATTAAATCTTTTGATTGCTATTTTGTTTGTACAGCTTGTTGGTTCAGAGTTTCCTCTGTAATGTACCCTGTTGATTACCTTGAATTATTGGCATATCCTTGGTAGAACAAGCACACCTTGTTCAGAAATACAGCATTACAGATGTGGCTTGAATCTTTTCCTTTATTGGTGGAACAGAAGAAATGTTCTTCAAGTTATTCCAATATGCTTCCTGAAAATATGTATCTCAGAATCAACTGTGTCCACTAGTGCTTTGGACCAAAAGGAAAGGTGTGTGATACTGCATCAGAAATTGATCTACACAGTTGTTTGTATGTGTGCATCCGTGCATGTGTATAATGACATAGTTTAGAAAATAAAGTGTTATGGACAGCTATGGAAACTGGTGCATCAGCAGATGCACTTTTAGGTTTGGACACAGTTTCTGGGCCAGGTTCTCAGCTGGTTGAAAACTATACTTCTCATATCAGCTTATTTGCTTATATGTTGGACTTCTATTTTTGAAGAAAGCAAATGATTTAGAAGTAATCTTGAGCTAAATGTTAATGGAAGCCATAGTATTTTATAAAAATGAAATAAATATATAAAAAGCAGCTCAAGTCTCTAGTGTTCCCAAAATACCATTTCTGAGCTAAGATAGCCTGCTGAAAGCATGTACTTGGGCATCCTTAGGGTTTCATTTTAGGTCTAACCACATTGTAATGTGTTTGGGGCAAGATGGTGACTGCTTTTGTGAATATATTCTCCCTTTTTTCCATTTGGTCGTCAACATGAGTTGTGAGAATTTTGTCTCTGTGCCTGTGTTGATCCTGTGAGGTTGGTATCTGCTCCATGAACTCCATGAACTTTGGACTCTCCAAATTGGAGAGGTTGCTGGAGTGGCTCTTTTCTCATTCACATCCCTGGGTTTCTTTTCAAAGGGCATCATGGGAGAGATACTCAGGGTACAGCAGAGGTGTCTGCCTGGGGACAAGCTGTCAGTCCAGTTACACAGGATTTGAGATGGAAGATTTTTGGTCAATTCCACACGTTCCATATACAAGACATTCTGTTAAAGTAGGTCTCAATCTGGGGAGATAAAAAGCAATACTCTTCCATTGTCTGCTCAAAACCATTTTTTAATTGGTTTTATATATGAATGTAAAGTAATGTATACTTAGCATATATGTGGCCCTTCTTCACTGGAGTTCACAACTTCTCATAGGTTGATGAAAAAGTCACAGCGCTCAGGCAAGGAGTGAGTACTGGCTAGTATACCACTCATTCCCAGCTGAACAGCTATTTTTCACAAGAGTGTAAAGCGGTCATCTTGCTGACATTTCTGCAAGTCAGATTTAGTTCATACTGGTGTTTAGAGAATAACTGTTCTTTATGTAGATGAATGTATTATTGCTGTTGTGGCTATACTAATTACTTCTGATAAATTTTTAGTTATTCAGTTGGGAAGGTTAAGTATTATCGTATCAGATAAACGTTGCATAGAACAGTCAAAACATCATTCTTGACCACTCTTAAAACAAATAAGTTTTTGTAAACTTGTCATTGCATACGGGTGAGTGATCATTATATTCCTAGAAATTGAAATATGTATTTGTTCTGTATTTGTTCTATATTTTATTAAAGTTAATTGGACTCTTTTTAGAGGTGAAGATTACAGAAATTATATCCTAGCTGTAACAAATCTATTAAGTATAATAACCAATAGTTCCTATTTCTGAAGGAACTGAATCATTTTATTGATATGCCAGGTCCCATGGTTGTTGAACATGATTTTTACATCAACTTCAATAGAAGTGAGAGGGTAAGGCAACAGCTAAATAAAATAATACTTATGTATTTTAGTACTAATAATACAGATTGAATTACTATATACAAACAAACAAATACAGCTGATATGACTTAATTTGGAAATGCAGATTTAGTTCTCTCTAATAAATGTATTCTGAAGTGAGCGAAAGGGTATAGCTGTCTTTCAGTAAGGAACAGAGATTAGGGGAAGGCAGACATGTGTCGGTCTCAGGTTGGTGTCAGTGTGACTTTCCTTGCAGGAGTCCCTGCAAGCTCCACTTTGAATGCAAATCATGATCCAAGATATTGCAATTTTATATGAAGATTTTATACAAAAGTAGTTCAAATTTTATTTTTTGTTCTTTTAAAAAGTGAACCGTAAAAAGTGAAAGTAATGTATTTCTGTATTTGTAACAAATATACGCTATACATCAATTTCTTTTCATCAAGCAAAATGAAACCCATTGTAAAAGTAAATCCTGTACTGCTGTATATATTTACTTGTTTTGTAGCTACAAACATCACTAGTGAAAAACTGAAGCTAATATGGGAGATGAACATTAATAACAGTGTTTAAAAGTGACCACAAGGTATCATGAATAAATTAATAATTAGGTTAAAACTGCTGAAGAAATGCGTAATGCCATTGTTGTATCACGAAGCAGGTACATTGGTTTAAAAAGTGGCTATTTATATTGCATAGACATCTCAGTACAAGTGAAAAAAAAAAGACAGTTAAGCAGATTATAACAGAAATAACTGGCTTATTTAGGAATCTGAGCTACTAGATAATTTGCCAAATTCTTCTGGTTTTTAACTCTGTTCACTGTGCATCTACTAGCACATTATACTCTCCTATTTACATTAATGCCATTTTACTAGTTCTGCTTCCAAAATATTCTTAATATGCTTAAAAAAACTGTTTTAAGGTGCCTTTTCATACTGTCAATTCTTTTAGTTAGTTCAGTCTATACCATTTGATTTTATTTATATATACATGTCTCTGTGCATGGGTATAGTGTGCAAGTTCAAACATGTACATATGTACATGTGTAGTTCTAGGTAATTAGCACACAAGGAGAAGAGAATATCAGCAGCTAGTCCAGAGGTAACTGTACTGCAACACTCATGGTGTCGTATTTAAAATTGCGCTGTGATTATTTATTTTGTATCGAGTTGGATCGAGGCCACAGTGCATTTTATTCACTTCCACAAAACACTCAACACCTGATTAATTCATATTACCGAGGCAACAGAAATATGATTAACTTATTCTTGTCTTACAGTTAATAAACTGTGCTACAGATAACAATGTGAGCCATTGCTGATACTTTATTTAATAGGTCAGCTTTAGGAACATCAGTAGAGACCTGCTTTTTCTTTAATTATAATCAAAGTTATTTGGAAAAATTAGTATATTTCTTAAAACTGCCACTATACTTGAATAAAATGCAATTTGCTGCAGTATTTTAGCATTCCTGGAAGAACTGAAAAACTGTTCTGGAAAACTGTGCTGGCACCATTTTTAGGTAATGTTCCATAAGCTTTTCTACACACTCCTAAGTGGGTGAAGTATATGACACAGTGCACTCTTCTGGGCTGTCTTCACCAGTACTTTGTTACTGTGAAAAAAACACAAGGAAAGCGTTCTCTATTGAAAAGATGTTTTGTAAATATATCCTTACTCTCAAATTACAAAGTGCTCATATTGGAAAATGCAGTGACAAAATACAGCACCAGTGCTTGGTCTCTCTCACAGTAAAAGAGTGTTTCCTGATGTTCAGATGGCACCTCCTGTGTTTCAGTTTGAGCCCATGCCTCTGATTCTGTCACCGGATCCACTGAAAAGAGCCTGTCTCTCTTCTTTGCACCCTTCCCTCAGACATTTGGACATTTTGATTAGATCCCCTCTGAACCCTTTCTTCTCCAGGCTAAATTGACCCAGCTCTCTCAGCCTCTCCTCATGAAAGATCATCCAGTCCCTTAACCATCTTCATAGCCTTTCACTAGACTCACTCCAGTGAGTCCATATGTTGTAATGAGGAGCCCAGAACTGGACACGGTATTCCAGATGTGACCTCATGAAGGTTGAGCAGAGAGCAAGGATCACCTCCCTCAACATGCTGGCAGTACTCTTCCCAGGGACCATGTTGAGGCTGACTGACCAATAGTTCCTTTGCCCTTATTGAAGGTATAAGTGATATTTACTCTCTTCTAGTATTCAGGAACATCTCCCGGTTTCCATGACCTGTCAAAGACAATTGAGAGTGGCTTCACGATGACATCAACCAGCTCCCTCAGCACTCATGGGTACATCCCATCAGGGCCCACAGTTATGCATGTCCATAGTTAGGCACAGGGTCAGTTTCAAGGAGATGATGACTTTTCTTCTTCTTTTGAAGTATGATAGGAAGTAAAGCAAAACCAAAATAAACTCAGCACAGACCAAACAAATTGTTCTTCTGGAACAACTACTTTACCATCCACCCATGTGAACCTCATGAAGTTCAACAAGGACAAGTGCAAGGTCCTGCACTTGACCCAGGGCAACCCTCTGTATCAATACAGGCTGGGGAATGAAGGGATTGAGAGCACCCCCGTGGAGAAGGAATTAGGGGTACTGGCGGATGAAAAATTGGACATGAGCTGGCAATGTGCACTTGCAGCCCAGAAGGCCAATCTTGGGCTCCATCAAAAGGAGCAGGGCCAGCAGGTTGAGGGAGGCGATTCTGCCCCTCTGCTCTGCTCTGGTGACACCCCACCTGGAGTACTGTGTCCAGCTCTGGAGCCCTCAGTACAGGAAAGACATGGACCTGTTGGAGAGGGGCCAGAGGAGGCCACAAAAATGATCAGAGGGCTGGAACAGCTCTGCTGTGAGGACAGGCTGAGAGAGTTGGGGTTGTTCAGCCTGCAGAAGAGAAGGCTCCAGTGAGACCTTATTGAGGCCTTTCAGTACTTAAAAGGGGCTTATAAGAAAGATGGGGACAGACTCTTTAGCAGGCCCTGTTATGGTTTTAAACTAAAAGAGGGGAGATTCGGGCTACACACAAGGAAGAAATTTTTTACAATGAGAGTGGTAAAAAACTGGGACAGGTTGCCCAGAGAGGTGGTAGATGCCCCATCCATGGAAACATTCCAGGCCAGGCTGGACGGGGCTCTGAGCAACCTGATCTAGTTGAAGATGTCCCTGCTCATTGCAGGGGGGTTGGACCAGATGAGCTTTGAAAGTTCCTTCCAACCCAAACTATTCTATGATTCTATGATTTGCAGTGATCCTTAAAGTGGGTTAGTAGGAACACCCTGTGACCCATTACCTAGAGGTATTGAAGGAATTATATCAGTCAATTTGAGGCATTTCTGTGAAACCACTTTAGGCAAAGAATAAAACAAATAGTGTTTTTTCCGGTCAGATATATGAGGAAAGGAAACTGAAATATAGGAACCTGTAATAAGGTGAATATACCAAATAGAATAAAGTGAAAATATAATTATTGCATAGTGCATAAAAGTGGATGATAAATTCAAATTGATGCTAAAATGAGAAATATATACACGCAGTTGTATAGCTACAAGTTGTACAGCAACCAGGTGGCCCATATTTTTGTAAATTTGGGGAGAGTCAGTCTCAATGGCGTGAATGCCAGAGTTCTGAACTGATAAGATAGAGTATGTAATCAGTAAAAATGTACCATTAAGAGAGGCCAACAGTTTATCCTGAACTATGATAATATAATACTTGTTGTTTGAAGAGTTGGGTTATTGACCACGAATAATAACTGTTAGCAAATTATGGCTTGCAAAGAATTCACAAAGTGTATCTGACATCTAAAATATATTAATTTTCCAAAAGTATTTTACTTTAACACATCTCAGGGTTATTTCTGAACAAAACATTCTGAATTGTACATCTTATTTACAGTACTGTGGTATTTTGAAAACCAAAGCATAGAATTGTTTCCATTTCTAGAGAAGAACAGAGCTAACTGACTGACAAACAGGAAATACTGGTCTTCTGGTAAAGAAGATGTTGATTAACAGCCATTGTATTAAAGTTCAGGAAAGTATGAAGCCTCCAAAATTCAGAGTTAGTGGTAATGCAGATGTGCAAGCAGCAAGTTTTACTTTAGTTACTGAAGGAAACATGATTTGCCACGTTTCTTAACTTTTATAAATGAACCATTCATGCACTCACTGTCTTGTTGTAAAGTCCTAAGAATGCTTTGGTTTTATTTTTGTTTTAAAAAAAAAAGGTTTTGAAACTCAAAATCAAGCCACTGTAGGATATATTTTATACATGTGTAAAAACTTTGGGGCTAATTATCCCTAGGTCTTACACAAGCACAAGAGAAAGAAGAGTGTTTAACAAAATTCTCACTCCCTTATTTCCATCTGAAGTCCAGGGAAAATTGTGATCCCCCTTCTGTGCAGATAGGGACAGGTACTTCTGGTGTGGGCCACTGACAGTTAGAAGAAGGTAATGATGGGGGCAGACCTGGATCTCCTGTTCCTTTTTAGCCCATGGAGCAGAACTGGAATATTGAAAGAACTATCAGGTGATTTTGTGTGTGTGTGTCTTTTGTTTGTTTGTTTTTGTTTGTTTGTGTGTTTCGGCTTTTTTTTTTCTTGTTTGTTTGTTTGGGATTTTTTTCTTTTTTGAGGTTACTAGATTAGCAATTTAGAGGTACACCCAACAGAGGTCATTGAATCATTAAAGTAGTTAAAGTAGGACGGCAATCTCTGAAATTGAACCCTGTGCTCAAAGCAGGGCTAATTTTAAAATTATATCAGGTTTCCTGGCCCTTAGCTACTTAAAAGTGATATGCTGCAATGAGAAAAATTTGGGCTGTTTTCCATTAACCAAAGAGTAGAATATTGTCCTAGGCAACTAGATTAGAGACTTAGAGTTTATGTGGGGAGTTCAGTGTTTCAGAATCCCTAGCAGACAGCACATTGTGCTGATCCTCAGTGTGCAGCCACATGAATGTAATCAACAGAAAATGGGAAGAAGAGGAACCATGTCTGAAATTTGAGGGCCATTGTGCTCGGTGACAAGACTTATCTAGGACTTTGTGGAGAAATTATCATGCATTTGGACAGCCTAGTATCCTTTCCCACAGTTGCCTTCCCATTTTCCTTCAAAATCCTGAGCAACACTTAATCTCTCTTTTCAGAACATGGTTTCAAAAATTGACAATACCCTCTTTCTCATCCAAGCTTTCCAGGTCTTTTCATTTCAGCTTGCTAGTGACAAAATGGCAGACTAAAACTGATGAACCAGTCTTTAGTTGCAGTTAAAAACAATGTTTCAGTGTTGCAATTTTGGAAATAGATTGCTAAATCCACCTATATTCTACTTCTTCAGCTTTAGTTCTCTTTGGGTCTGGGCGTCGGATGGTAATGTCTCTGCAACAGAGATATTTTTCTGTGTGACGATTTTGTGATTCCTGGTTTGTGATGTGGGCTTCTGGAGACTACTGTGAAATTGGTTGTATGTAACAAGACAATAATGAACTTCAGCAGCCATTGTGTTCAGCTCCGAGAGGTAATCTTCACAATATAAAGTGGTTTGTATAACCCCCACGGAACATGCCTCACTTCCCTCTCCTTCTGGTTGTGCCTAAATGCAACAAGAAAGGCAGATGATTAGAGTTCACTATTTTGCACAGTCCTTGTGAAGGAATGTCTGCTTTTGCCTTTAGTACTACTCAGTTACTTGCTGAAGTTTTCTTACATAAGTGACTAATCTTCTTTTCATATCCTCATTCTCTCACAACAAAAAAAAATGCTCCCTCTTTTGTAGAGCTTCATATTTATATGTCAAGAAAAAGTCATCATGATAAAAAGTCAGTTGAAATGAAATTGAGTGTATATGTAATGTTAATAATTTAATTCCATTGCCTTCCACTGTTATTTTTTAAACTGATTCATGAGACTCTTTTTGCAAATCTCAAAGTACTCTATGAATTACAAAATATGGCTCTTAGCTGAATTATTGTAACCATGCCCTATATTACCACACAAGAAAAACTTCAATTACAACTGAAAGTGAACGTGCCATTTAATGGTAATAAAATATTATAGTGATGATGTAGCTATTCTTAAATCAAAGAAATAAGTTGCAGTCAAGAGAAATCCAAAAGTATTAGAGTACAAACCACCACAAAGAATTTGCTTTTGATCTCTGGTGATGTCTTGCAGTGGTCAAAACCAAGTGATTACAGAGTACTAGCCCTGGAGATCCAAATTCCATTAAAAAGTTTTTTAAATTGTTACATTCCTTCCGTCTCCTTTTAGTTCCTCCCAAATGATAATCCCTTCTTTGTAACTAAGGAAAGATCTGTATCAACTGTAATTCTGAGAGGCTCTTTCTGTAGGGTCAAAGTTTCGTTACAAGGACCATAAATGAAGGACATGAGTAAATCCAGTAAGGTAATAGAGGTGGACATTGACATTCGTGTCTTTCATGTGTATAAAGTTTTAGACAACCTTGATCCCAAAAAGCTTGTGTTTTGGTGTCAGTAATTTAGAAGAAAAAGCAAGTAATACCAGGATTGTATGGTTGGTTCGTTTCTAAAATAGGTGTTCCTACAGTGAGCTTGGATGGGTATATCAAAAAGATACTTGATAACACTCCCTCCCCCGTTAGCCCCCAAAGATGGACATAGAGTTGTGGTGAGTAGGACTGCATTTGGCCAGTCTGCAGGATCTCTGTGGGAACTTCTGCTGCAGTCCTGTATGCATTCCAAATAAAGCAATTTCGTTTAAGAGCATCTGCTTTTCCCTGTTGCAAGATACTGCTAATCAGCCAATTGACATTGTTTCGCCTCTGTAATGCCAGAGGCTCCTGAATAAAAACATTAGTGCTGCCATGCTGGATCAGATGAAAGAGTCCATCTTATCCCGGTTTCCTTTCTTCATTGGTGACCAGCAGCAGATGCCTAGGGAAGCATACAGTGACAATTCCCTCTGTGTAGCCTCCTAGCTGCCAGCAATGTGTGGACTCGGTGAGTCAGAAGCTGTATCTTTCTGATTTTTTTCTGTGAACATATCTAGGATTTTCTGCTTTTGCGTTTTGTATTTTGCTCCTCTTAAACATGCTATTTCATGATTTTGATTCACCCAGGCCACCCTTGATTTTATATCACTTTCTCATAAATCTATTTATAGACCTTTGTTATTTTTCTTCCAGATGGTATATTATTTCTTTAACTGTTCTTTGCACGGAAACTGTGCCATGCATCCTTCTCTCTACTTCTTCCAGTGCTATTTGTGGGACCAGAATGGCACCTGATTTCATTCTGTCTTTTCCCCTTCATAATGGTTAACATTTATACTTGGCATTTCCTTTTATCTATTCTAACTTGAGAACATGGATTAACTTAGTAATATCACCTTCTGTTGAACACTGTAGATGTTAGTGCAGGTTCCTACCAGACTCCATTGTTAGCCTACTTCTTCAGAATCACCATTTATCCTTCTTTTTGTTCCATAATTTACAAATGGGTATTTGTGTGACCCCTTAGAATTTTAATTTCTTTTAGAGCCTACCAAAAGAGATGTGGCAGATAACTTTGGAAAAATCCAAACATAGTGTGCCAAGCAGATCACCCTCACCTTCAGTCCTACAAAGATCTTTCAGAACCCGTAAGCATGGCACTTTTCCTTCCCGCTGAATCACGTGTGTCCTTGAGTCCCTTGTTTCTATACTTTATTAATAGTTTCTACTGGTTTACTTGGGTTTGGTGCCATATTTAATGATCTGGACTTTCCCAGATACTTCTCTCAACTGGAGTAATTTTGAAAATTTGTCATCTTGTGTTTACAAACTGTTACACTTTTTAGAAATTGGTATGACGGAACACAACTCTTGACAAATAATGATGTGTAAATCAATGTTTGGAATGACTGGTACTGATTTCCTGGTAATTTAATTTCTTCCCTTTCTTTTAAGTGCAGTGAATCCCATTTACTTATCGAATTTTTTTTCTTTCCTAGATGTAACATTTTAATCACAAAAAATTGTGCATTCAGTCAAATTCTTCTGTCGAAAGTCTTGTCAACAAAGGGGTAGAGTAAAACAAATACTGTTTTGATAAAAGATCTTACAGAGAGGGCGTGTCATTGTATTACAGAGAATTTTTAGAAAAATAAAGAGAACCCTACAATATTCCTTTTTTCTTTTCAGATATTTTGGTAAGTTTGTTTCTTGGGAATTATTCAGTGAACAGATATAAAGCTACTTAATTTCCTTGAAATATTTGATATTTCTTCAAAAAGGTCTGTTTACATTAAAAATGGGTGCATGCTTTGTTAAAAAATTCTATAATCTTCTGACAGGGAATGGGAAAAGAATTGAATGTGGTTGACACTAGGTTAAATTTGGTAGTGAGCCAAACACTGTCTGGATGTGAGGAAGAAGTACCTGGCTTAACCTTTGCTCAAGGCTCCCAGAAATGTAGTGCCATCTCAGCGCATGGAACACCTAGAAATCTGTGAGTACATTGTTCTGATGCTTCCTATCTGCCCTCTTTCTTAAACTCAGATGTAATGGGGTCATCTGGTCAGTTATGTCAGGAAGACAGAGCAGACTTGCAAAGTAGCTGCAACAGTTTTATGGAGAATACATAATGGCTCTCTAGAAGTTGGCTTCCATTAATGAAGCTTGGAGTTAATAAAAGAGTTTGCATCTTGAGAAGTGTGAAAGTTGTTTCAGCTGAAGCTCAAACGTTTCCTCAGACCACGTAGTCAGACTCAAGCAAGATGACGGAAGAAATGAAAAGATTTCTTATAATCTTATTAACCCAATCTTGTGGCCCCACTAAAGCTACTTTAAACTCCTTTTACATTCCTGAAAGTAGATAAAGTAAATAAGTATATCCATGAAAGAGAAGTCATGCTGGCTTAAGAATGAACAACAGAAGTCTGTGGATCAAGAATCCTCCAGCTTCACTCAGTTCTTCCACTTTCAGTTTGGAACAAAGAGAGTCTTTGTTGGGATGATGCATATTAATAGTCTGTGACAAGTTATAAATACATTGTGGGTGAATGGATTTTTTTTTACAATGGATTCTGACAGTGTTTCTCTATCAGAACTATATGCATGGATTTTAAAGGACCTGAATACATTTTTTGAATTATATCTCCAAAAGTTGACATGATGGGCAATAATGTGTATTTAAGATGATACAATGTAAAGTAATTTGGCAAGTCTATGACCCAGTAAGGTAGAAAAGGAAGTATGCTTAATAAAAAAAAAAAAAGAAAGAAAAAAGACCAAGTATTTTTTTATTATGAAAGAGATTTGAGAAGTTCAAAAATGTCAATTTCAGTCAATTTTCACTACCATTTGTGACTTGAATTTAAGTAAGGAAGAATAAGTGGTAGTATCCTGATTTAATATTCTGTGTTTTCAAAATACGTCAGTGAAAAAAGGGTAGTATTGTCATACTTCCTTGACAGTTAACCCACAGTTATCATTTTCTGTAGGGACAATAAAGTTTCCTTCACAGTACTCTCTTAGTTTGCCTTTGGAGGAAGCATATTACTGATTGAAAAGAATAGCATATGACTTTTATTAATTCCTTAAAATTAGCAGGGGATTTTTTCTAGTGACACTTATTTGGATCATTTGAGAAAGCTTAATTTCTCAGAACTCCTTTAGAATCTCAGAGAATGAACAAATGTTGAGATGACTTCATTTGTTTCCAAGGCAAAAATATGGGCCTGCAATTTGAATTTTATGACATCCAGAAACCAGAAGACTTTGCATATGAAAACCAAAGGAAAAAAACACCTCACGAAAATACAGATTTTGAATATTTTTCCAGTGATATATTTTCCTGCAAATACGAAAAAGAAAAATGCAAAAATTCTTTTAAATCTTAAATAATTACATTTAAAACTGTCCTCTGAATGAAAAATTTTAAAAAAATTTTCATAATTAATAACATCTCAACTAGTATTCTGTCAGAAACCTGGGTTTGAGCTCTCTCAAAACATGCCTCTGGCTGAATACTGAATGTATTAAATGTATATTAAAATGCATGTTACTTGAATACAGCCATCATGCCATGTGATCTGGATATCTCTGAATAAGTGACCTATTCTCATAATTATTTTTAGTCAACCAACCTCTGTGTCATCAATAACCTTAATCAGTTATTTCTTAAGAATGACAGAATTACGGAGTACACTGATGAGTATTATTCACTAAAAATAATCCCAGCAATTACTTTCTCGATATGTTTGGTTATGACATCTGCCAAATGGTTACTTTTCAATTCATATAGCATCTATTCTTTTAATTTTGTATACAGTAGTTATTTAAATAGTGCTAATATTCAACAATATTTCAAACATCCAACAAAAAGAAAGTATGTAACTTGATCACCTTATATTTTTATAGCCATTTTCAACTGTCTAATTATGTTTTCTCGGCACCAAGTAGAGTACTTCTGAGCATATTCTAAAAAATAATTGATTTTATTTAGTCAGTTTTTTCCTAAGTATGTGAGATAGAAACCTAAAAGAAGGAAGACCCATCTGTAAAATGTAAAATGACATCTATTAAAGGTTTTAATTTTAGTTGCAAGACTGCAAATCCCTAGTGGGATATTTTAAGGTAAATTAACAATACTGCCTTCATCAATTTTGGCAGTTAAGAGTTTGGGAAGAAAATGTCCATAACCACTTAAGTATAGATTAATGTAATAGTTGTCTACTTAGAAAAAAAAATTAAAATGTTATTTTGTTAGTTATTAATACTTAACTTGCTTTGGGGAAAGTGGAAGGGTAAGGGAATGGTAGTTTGTTTTACGAATCTTGCTCTTAACCTGTTGAAAACATTATCCCTGTCTGGTAATATTTAATATTTTAGTTCACAATTTGTGATCCCCACAGATGGTATGGTGAATTAAGTTTTTCAGCACGTAATCCAAATTGACTGCTAAGGAGGGAGCTACTGAGGACTAGACCAGACAGAAATTCTTGAGCACATGCATATGCCTGTCTCTCTCCAGAGCGTGGGAACCTCATCCACTCTGGAATCATAAAAGAGAATTTTAAGCTTTCTTCTGGAGAAATAGATTAGATTCACTCCTTGAAAATATACTAGAAGGACATAACCTCATGGTTAAAATCTTTGCCCAGTGTGTGGGTGGCCTGAATTCCTCAGCCTAAAGCTGTCCAGACCAAGATATTCTACTCTTTAGAGGGACCTGAACCACCAGACTATGATCATTGCCTTGGGCTGAAACCATTCCTCAGTATGAGAAAACTTTCAGTGTTCACAGTGTGAACATTCTCACAGAGTGAGAAAGAAGACAAGAGACAGCAAGTTCTGTAACTTGGCATTTATGCAGGATACTTTGAATTATTGCTTGGCAGCCCTTGCTTCCAGGATTGTTTGTGCATTCTACCCAAT
Organism: Caloenas nicobarica; assembly: GCF_036013445.1. Lineage (NCBI taxonomy): Eukaryota > Metazoa > Chordata > Aves > Columbiformes > Columbidae > Caloenas > Caloenas nicobarica. The sequence continues at coordinate 99,551,773 of NC_088246.1, read as the reverse complement.
GACCATATAATATATGAACATTGGTATAGTATCATTTTATGGTACTAGGAATTTTCAGAGAATTACAGACTGAGAAAGGTAAAAATAATTTTCATGTAAGGGACATATGATCTGACTTGCAAATTAAATATGATTTTGATCAAAAAAGAAGATTCTGAATAAAGGAAAAAAAAAATCTGACCATTTAAGGGCTCATCCCTAAAATACACGAACAGTTCTTAGACAGTGTTAAAGATTAATTGGGGAAGGGACACTTTGTGTCTTGCTTTTAAAAACACACCAAAAAAAGTCAGCATATAAAAGGGTACCTGGGATGGGACACTAGTTTATTAACTATTTAACCTGGTTTGTAACTTGGTATTTGATATTTTTTTTAAAATTGCAAAAGCTCAGCTTAAGTGTAACAAGTTTCCTTGTTCTATATCAAAATAGTTTAATAAACTACCACATTGTGTATTTTCTGTCAGCAACTATGCATTAATACAGGTTTGTTTTCATATGAGTTTGGATTGATTTTAAAGTCACCTTAGATTTTCCTAGAAACATGTAAACACTCAGAAAAGCTTTGCAGGGCAGTGTGACAGTTTTTCTGAAGGCTTGTAAAAAAAATGTTTTCTGTTTTATTTTTGTATTCTAATGTTTAACTGTTATTGGGTTACTGAATGTTTTGATGAATTGGTGATTCTTTCACCATGTTTTTGTTTTAGCATGGAAAATTAAGAGATTCAGGGTGTAAACTGCTTTTAAATTTTTCATTTACATAGGAACATAGGAAGTGCAGTGTACAATTACTTTAACAGTTTTGGATCCTTTTGCGTTTTATAAAAAAATAGTTCTTTTCAGGTGGATTTTTTTGGAGGTGTGTGTTGTGCTGGTTTTTTGTTTGTTTATTTTGTAATGCTAAAGACTGTTACTTCTTCTGGATCTTAGTTATGACCTACAGGGCATGTGGTTCCTTTGACATGAAGTTTATTTTTCTAAACCCACAGCTTGATATTCTAGCACTTAATTTCAGAATGCAACTTAAATCACAGAAGCCATAATATGTCAAATGATCCCACACTTGCAGGGGAAAACAGTAAGTAATGAAAAAGCTATGATTGCTTTTCTGTCCCTCCAAATGACAGTTATCACCTCAGTGACCTGCTCCGGGCGGACCCATCTAAACATGACACACTAAGGGATAACGTCATCTAACAGGGTAGTTACAAAAATCAATACAAAACCCATTTCAAAGATACTCTGTGTAGGAATCCTGGTGTAACGTTCATTTATTGAATAGGCCTGAGGGAAAAAAAAAAAGAAAAGAAAAGAAAAAAAAGCCAAACAACACAGAACAAAACAAAAAACAACTTTTCTGATATATAAGCTTTACCTCCCAAGCAAAGGAATTCTGTAGGTAAGCAATAATTGTATTTTTCAATCTATTATTTAGTCTTGCCAAAGCTCAGCCTAGACTCTAATATGTGGATGACTGCTATAACTCAATTATAAAGCCTAAGCAGAGCTCTAAGGCATCTCTAATGCAAAAAGAACATAACAAGACAATTGACTGTACTTTTAGTTGAAGGCTAGCTGTCTGTGTTTGTGCAGGGATGAGCAAAAACAGGGAGGGAGACTGCAATATTGTATTTTTCACTGAAGGATTAGGAATGTTCTATAGTTATCTTCACTCATGAATATAGAAGATATGGTTATATCATTGAAACATCTGCTGGCTCACAACTGACTGAAAATACTTTTTGATTGTTTGCTTTCTCAAATGACATTAATACTGAAGGCTGGAGCAATTTCATCCAGTTATATCCCATATTCAGGGGATGCATTCTGATTGGTTAAAAGGTCACTTAAGAAAAACTAGTATTTATTTTTCTTATGTTTATCAAAGTCTTTTCAAATCTGTTTGAGCTTTATTCCTTCGAGGAAGTAAATAATAAATGTAGTATGGAACTTCAGTTTCGATTTCTTACAAAAAGATGCAGTATAACTTGATAGTTTAAAAAAATATGATATTCATGCCAAAACATTATGTTTGGGAAAATACCTTATTTTAGCAGGTATCAGGATTTTTTTTTCTTTTTGGTGTTGTCTTTTATTGCCACTTGATCACTGTAAATATCAGTATTTTTTAATATTCAAGTGACTCTTGAAGTATTTTGTAGTACAATATGGGATCTTACCTACCTTCACACTGAACACAATTCTGGCAATTCCACACCCATATTGGGAGGTGTTTGGTCACTGAAATTGTTTCACTGAAACCATCTTGCACACTTTGAAACAGAAATTTAAGGAGCTGATTAAAAGAGGAATAGGGAGAAGAATTAAGAAAATAATGTAACAATTTCAACCCCATGCAACATTACAAGCTTGGGGAAGAGTGGCTGGAAAGTTGCCTGGAGGAAAAGGACCTGGAGGTGTTGGTCAACAGCTGGGTGAATATAAGCCAAAAGTGACACTGTATGTGGGAAGTGAGATCTTTCCAGATTGCTCAACGTTTTCATGGCTGCTGTCCTAAGGCTGGATATCGTCTGAAAAGATCATAGGATGAGACATTTTTGGGACTAGTGTTTTCCTTTACAGTAGTGAAACACCTGTATGGGAACAGGGAGGGCACATCAGGTTTTAAAGATGCCTTTAATTAATGCATAAAGTTTCTCTTCAAGCAATTAACGTTAGAATTTTGGTTTAACAAGGTCTCCATATTAATAAAACTCTTATGAATAAAGGACTACAACAGTGTGCTTGCCGAAATGTCTTAAATCACAAATATGCAGCTGGAATTGATGTTTGGAAAAGTTGTTACAGGCTTTACCAAACTGTGAGTTCAAGACAGAAGTAATTATCGTGAAAGTGCAGCTAACGAAAAATCAGTCATAGTCCCTTCTAGCTGCGATCTCAAAACCCTGTGAAGGAGCAGAGGTCTACAGATGTGAACCAGCCCAGTAAGTAAAAGAGCTGGAGCCTGCATGACTGATTGTCCACAGAAGGCAAAGAAAAAATGTTAGCAGCTGTTTTTCTGATGTGTCAGTGTGTCCTTTGATATGAATAAACAGTTCTAGAGGAATAAGCAGGGGCAGTATCAGGTGTTATTTAAGCCAAGTAGTGTTGCTTTAAAGAAACCTCTCTACAGTCGTTCTGCCCTGCTGTGGAAGAGAAGCTGCTTGTCATACAGAAAACTGCAAGAGCAACTTGTAGATCTTGGACCTCTCTCACAATAGCTGTAAACAGAAATCCTAATTGAAATTGGAAGGTATGCACTGATGACTGGAGGAACAGGCTGATTAACAGGGCTACACTCATACCTTGGGACAATTCTCCAGAAGTCAAGTAGTCTAATGGTTTTAATTTTGAGGTGGACATTGTCTAATTGAAGTGACACTTCAGGTTTGAGGAAAAATTGCTTTATGAGGTCTAAGTGCTCTTGGGGCACCTTAGTAATGTCAGAAGTGAGGAACGATAGAGTCCAAATTTTGAATACTGGAGTCCTCTTTATTTACCAAGATGCCTTTGTTTGTTTCAAAAGCTTTGGGGAAACATCTGTGAGAAAAACTGTGGACTCTGAAAAGTGCTGGCTTTTTCAGTGAACAAATTTCATCAACATTTTACCAAAGGGGCTCCAGATTGTAACGTTTCCATTTCTCTAGGAATGCTGTCAGATGCTACACCTGCCATCTTACTGCAGAGTGCAAGGATTAAAGGAAACAATCGCAATTACATGACTGAAGCACTGGGACTTGGGTATGCCACCAACTCAGAAAACTGCATGTCCAAGAGGTCAAATTGCAGCAATATTAAAACTCCTTTTCTGTTCTTATTAAAAAGAGATTTGTGCTGATCCTTGCATGCTTGGATGTTATTCTATAGCTTGATGTCAGTGTTGAATTGTTGTCTTATTTTGGCATTATATTGTTGCCTTTGATCAGAGTGCCAGGGGGATGCTGTTATTTGCTGGAGCTCTTGCAGATTTTTTTCGATAAGTGCTTTGATTTCTATATATGAGTATTAGAGTGTTTGCATCACAAGCAGCATTGTGAAAAATGCGGAGACTATAGAAAATCTGACAAATGATAAGGCATTCCTGGTTCTCATATCTTGGTAAAGATGGTCGGTACTAAATTCTTCCTCCTAAGCTGACCACTCTGTTCTCTGGTGTCTGTCTTCCTGCATGTTTTCTTTCTTTCTTTCTTCTCACTTACTGTCACCATCTTCTCATGCACATGCACACATACACTCTGACCCTTAAAAAATATGTAATGGATTTTAAAATCTCGTTAATTTATTTCAATCAAATAGCATTAAGTTTCCAACCATGTCATACCCTGAAAAGTGCTGCAGAAATACTAAGTACTGCACTAATATTTAATACTCTTCAAAATAAGCACCACATTGTTTTCATAGGACTGGTCTATGTGATGAGAGTGAAGCCACTGTAATTTCCTGGGATGTATGTCAAGACATTGGCAAAACAGGTCCTATTAAACAAAGGGGAGAAGTAATCACAGCACATATGGAAAGTCCAGGTTATCCTTAACCAGAAGTTCCCAATCAACCAGTAGAACTAAATCCAGTTGCATTGAGACACGGGTAGGTTGGTGGTGGTCTCTAGCTAAACATTTCTGGTGGAGGAACATCACAAGATTTTTCAAGTATTACAATGAGCATCTGGCTCATATTTGTGAACCAGAGAGAGGGACTCATTTATATTACAATTGTGTGTTTGCACTTCTGCTCTTGTTAGCTGAAAAGGAGGTGATATTCTACAAATAAAGTATATAACCTCATTAGATTAATCACAAAGCGTGCCCCTGTAGTTTTAGCTGCTGTTTAGGACCAGCATAGATATTTGCGTTTTTGAAAGGTAAAATTGGGGCCAGATTGGCTGTGATGGGGTTGGGCAGGAAGAGTGAGAGAGGACTGTGCAGCTGAGCGACAGGTCAGAGTCACATGAACTGAAGCATGCAAACTGTATTAGGTCATGGTGATTGAGGGGGGAGATATTCAACTCCCTTTGTTTCCTCTCTTCACCCTGTAAATCCATGCTTGAAAAATATCAGCTAGACAGATTTTTTTAGTTCTATATGTATTTTAATGCATTTGTGAGTTTTTTTGATCTAACCAGGGATACATGCAGAACATTACAGTCATCTGTGTATTACCAGTGTAGCTGTGTCTGACTACCACAGTACCTTCCTGTTGTACACCAGCATTTTAGAGTAACCTTTTCAGAAATCAGAGTCGGCCAAGTCAGATCAGGTCACAGTGTTAACTATACAGTATCTTGAGGGAAACTCAATCAAACTCAACCAAACTTTTTATAAGGCATCACAAATCATCCTGTATTAGCATCACATGGATTATTTATGAAAATGCTGTTGCTTGTCTGACAACCTAGGTGACATTACCTCTGGAGGATGAGCATCACCATGGCAAAACAGACATGTCACCATTAGACATTAGTCTACTGTAACTAATTTATAAGGCTGTCCTGTAATTTGTTTTGATCAGGCAGCCTGCATATAGTTGAAGGGGATGAAAGGGAGGAGGAAGTGCAGGGAGAAAGGAGGGAGAAAGAAAATCCAATAATATTATTAACTAGAAAATTCAAAACTGTAAAAAATAAAGTGAGAAAAAGTGTGGTATTTTTTTTTCTCTTCCATAACTTCTGTCTTTACACACAGACATAGGTCAGAACATCTAATACAAGTTTTATTTCTTGTTTGTGAAAATTTTCCCAGAATATTTCTAACTACACTTTCTACGCTTTTAATTTGTTCAAGACACTATATGATATCCATTCTTCTGATTGCTGTTCTTTTTTAAAAAAAGTATGGATATACTCTAAATGCGACTCTGTGAAAATGGAACCAAAGTTAATACTGTTACAGTAAACGTCACATAAAGTCTGTCTGTTAGGAAGAAAAAGAGAGTGTTTCAAACTGTGAGAGTAACAAGCTGAAGCAAACACGTAACAGTCAAGCTTTGAGCTGTGTCCGGTTCTCCAGTAGAACTTAAATCATCTTTTCTAGTGCTAGTTAATAAATAAAATTAAATAAGGAAGAAAGAATCAATAGGCTACGTGTGAATATGAAATACTATGCATTTCTTCAGCCATAGTTGATAACTGCTAAAAACAGATGGAAAGTCGTCATAATTACATAATAATGTCTCTGACCATAAATGAACTTGAGAGGGTCCGAGTTAGCACACACCCCACTTGTGCTTCTGCTGGGATAGAAAGCATTTTGGGGGGTTGAAGCTTGCACAGCTTCATCCCATCACTTATTTTCAAAGGAAGTTTTTCTCTAACAAAACTGCAGATTACTGCTCTAAAACAAAAGGTATTCTATTCAGTCAGGAACAACGAAGGAGGATACCAATGTTTAATGGAGATTAGTAATCTTTAAAAGTCTGCAGAAAAGGGCTTTAAAATTTACTAACGTGTTCTATAGAAAATTATTCTGTAGTCTAAGAAGCTGCAGTTGACACAGAGACCAATGACTGTGGAGCCAGCAGTCCTCTGTTTAGCTGTAAGTTTCTCTCTAGAAAAGAAATCAGAAAAAGTCCAATCTTTCTTTTTGTTGTTGTTTTTGTGGGTTTTGTTTTTACAGACAACATCCACACCTTTTCTTTAGTTTTCTTTCTCAATATCACTGCTGCAGAGTAACCAATATTATAGTACTATATCCCTATTAATTAAAGCAATAGTAAGCAGAGAGTTAGCAGAAAAACACAAATGAGCTTGGTTTTGTATTTGGAAACTAGTATGGTGAGGAATAACAGACAGAATAATGAGATCGCTCATTTGGGAGATTTCTCCCTCTGCTTGTGAGCAGAACATTTTTGTTTTAAAGAAACCTGTCAAACTTTACTTCCCCCTTGTCCCAACCTTTACTGGACATTGTGCAAATCTAAAGGAAAAATTTCTTCTGTTAGCATCTACTCTAAATAGAAAAATGACATAGCGCATAATAGAGATGAAAGTTGGGAGGATAAACAAAGTATCAGCAATAAGAACTGCTTATATTAATCAGATTTACTTTTTCCTTGTTTTGTGATTGCTCTGATGAACTCGGGAGGAAAGCAGAAGGACAAATACATGGGTGTAATTGATCTGATGGTAATGTCAGCTTTTGCTCTATAAAGACGTAATGACTTCTTTTCCTGTGTTTACCTGCTAGTGTCTCAGTTCCATGCTGTTGTCTCTGCCTCCTAAAAACATGCCTGTAGTGTCTCAGCTGTTTAAAATCTTGGTAGGAACATTTGAAAGGAAAATAAGGGGACTGAAGAGGAGGAAGGGCACTCTTGATGCTGGCATTTTGTTTGCGTTATCACTTTGAGTAGTTATAAAAACTATTTATTCTATTGAAATAGTGTTATAAAATGCCACCAGCTACTAGAGCTGGAAGTCATATTGTTTCCATCATAATCACTTGTTTCTTGGTTTTAGTAGGTCCATTTTTTCTCAGTCCTTCACAGATTTTCCCAAATGCAATATTTATCTATCCTCCCAGTAAATAGTTGGCATCATTGAAAATGATGCAGTGTTTTCTTCTATTTTTTTTTTCTCTGACAGCAAAGTATTCAAACTACACAGTAGCATGGTATAAATGTGTTTTCCTCCTGCCACTTCAGCCCCTTCAATTCTGGTCTACTTGCAGCACATTTTGAAAAAAGACTAGCAAAACCTCCTGTACTGTGACCATCACTTAAGGCTCCTCTATAATATCAATTAATCCATAGTAATAAGAAATTAATATTGCCATTCAGCCCTGTACAGTCAGCATTTTTCGAACATCTTCTAGGAAAATATTTTAAAAGCCAGGCTTTCTTAACTCCATTACTGACCAAATTCAGCTGTGTTTCTGAGAATTGCACACAAAGTAACATTGCTCCCAGTTAGTGGGATTCCAAAATCCGAGTTTAAAGTTATGACATATCCATGGTTAATATATTTACTCTTTAAGGAAAATTATTGTATTTCATCACCATTCTAAAGTGATCTTTTCATTTTACAGAATGCAAATTGTAGCAGCAACAATAGACCCTATAGCAACACACTGGTTTAGTAGTTTTCTTGCCTTTCCTCATATTCTGAGCTTTCATTTTTGCCACTTGTAAAACTTCATAATGAAACAAGAAAAATTCTTAAGTAAAGCATGCTTTATGCAAGCCTTTTCATGCAAAATTCTAACTCTGTGCATGTTTTCTAGCATTTAATGATGAAGTCATACACGTAGTAGCTTATATACAAGCATACAATGTTATTTTTAATCTTTGTACCCAAAAACTTCAGAAAAGTAAAGGTATGCCTACTACACTGTACACTACAGTGAGGCAAAGTAAATTAGTCTTCATGGAACTCCATGCTGTTGCAGTGAGATTAATTTCAGTTAATAGTTGAAATAGTTTGCTTGAAGTTAGTCCAGGTATGGCTGCAACTTGAAGTGCCCGTATAATATTAGAAATATAGTAATACTTCTAAAGATCTTTATTATTTTCCATTCTGTAATAGCAAGATCCATAACTGGGTTTTGTACCAATTTTTACAGTAAATTTAAATAAAATATAAGCTGCTTGTGCTATGCAAGTTGTCTTCATCATGTTTCACTCTATAGGAAGATTATTTTATTTAATAACTGGATTGTAGGACATTTATGTAAAGGTGCTGGGGGTCATAACAAGGTTGAGGAATGCAAACAATATGTTCAGAAAAGCTTTTTAATGCATTTTAACAAAGCCATTTGTGGCATGCTGTAATTATCTTTTTAAGGAAGACAATATCAGAGCTTGTGTTTATGGAAGATCTCTTGAGCTTGAGGTGTTCATAATGTGAGAAATACTATAAATGTCTAGCAGCAGTATGACATGAAAACGGTGCTTTGTTTACGGTACTGTGTAATAGAAGACACTGTCAGAATTATTCCTTCCACAAATAAGAGCTATTATAACTGTCTTTAGTTTAAGGCTCTTTCCCAAAATTCATGATATAACATTTCTGGCAAAAACATTGGTGATCAAAGTATTTTTACTAATGAACTAATTTTACAAGCATCAACTGAAGGACAATGTGTGTCTAAAAAGAGATGCTTGCGGAAGGGGCTTTTATTTGTTTTTCTTATCCTGAGTCACTAAGTAGGGTTTGTTTGTTAACTGTTTGGTTTCTCTTGGGTTATTTTAAAGCTAAACTTTTCTTGCTCTTCATTTTAAGACCTCAGTAAATCTTTCAGAATGTGAGATGCTCATTTATTTTTCTCTATTTCAATTAGCTGTACTGTGAGCTGTAGAATATCTTCTCTTACAGAAGATGCAGGTTTGTAGAAAGTAGCAGATAATGTTTCTTTTAGACATGTTCAACAAGGTATCTGAGATTTGAAAGTCTCCTCAATGTAGAAATTCTGAAAACTGTCATTTACCCCATTAGAGGAATGTGAGAAGAAGTGTTCCTCTCTCCAGGCATGGGTATGTGAGGAAAATCTCCAGACTCCAGCCTTGAAGATGTAACTCCAAGTAACTAGTCAGGAAACCTTTTCTTACAACAGTCTAGTAGAAATGCTCTTTGTATTTTTACAGGCAAACTGGTGCAATTGGCTTGTGACTGAGTGCTTACAAAGGTGTTACCAGTTTCATGGTTTTACATAATGCAGTAAGACAGCATTAGGCCTGCTGGGCAGTTTGGTCTTCATTCAGCTGAGATTATTTCAAGTGAGGAAAAAAAATTTAAAAGTTTACATCATGTCCTTAATTTAGATGATTTTTGTAGTTGTTCAGCATCCTCTATGATTTGAAATTCTGGTGATCCTCTAAACGACAAGGGCTGGAAAATATGCTAATCCTTTTTCAGAGATGTCTTTCTCAAAATAATACTAGGAAAATGAGGAATTAAAACAAAATAAAAAAAGGAAGGCAAGGTAATTCAGTGACTAAGGAACAAAATAAACAAAACAAAATGAAAGACAAGACTGTTGTAAATTGATGGAACTTTACTATTGTTTATTCACTATTGCATGTGAGACCTCCAGCAAAATACATTGGGCTGCACTGTTCCCCTGTACACTCCCTCCTCTGCCTTAGTTACTGTGGGAAGGGAGCCCAGTCCAAAAAAAAGCATAAAGGGTGTAAATATTCTTTGTAAGTAAAATTTCTCTCTGTAGAATAGCTGCCATGATTCAATGGCAATCACAAAATGAAGTAATTACACACAGTCTCTTCTCTGGCTGGACAAATCCATTTCTGGAAAAAAAAGAACCGCTCACAGTTTCGGCATCCTTCCCTTCACTCCCAATTTAGTTCACATTGTCTGAAAAAGCACAGCATGGAAATTATGACTTACTGGGGTGGCAAAACGTATTTAGAAATCTTCATGTGCCCCACTTCCTCCAGCTAAAAAAATTAGGCAAAAGTATTTCCTGAGCCCGAAAGAGTGCTCTTAGGTAATATCCAATAAAACAATGTCAGGGAGTGGTTTGGTTTTTTTTAAGTACTTGAGAAAAATGGTAAGAAAATATTATTTATTAATCAAATAACTAATTATTTATTCATCAAAGGAAATGAACCCAGAGCTCCTGCATCATGTATTAATTCTCTGTTTCATATGCTGGTATTTCTAATTAGGAAAATAAATAATACTGGTTTGTCTAGGAGGTGAAAAAATGTCTCATTGCAGAAATGTAACAAAATTATAATTTTCACTGTAGAAATGATTTAGAATGTAAATCTAAATTACAGGCAAACCATCACTGACAATATTCAAAATCATATATAAAACAACTTTCAAGATAAACTTTTTTTGTGGACCATAATGTCTTTATACTCCATTTCTATCTGAAACAGATTCTTTGGTGTCAAGAAAACATTTCAGCTCAGAGTGCGATTTTCCCTTTAGTGGTGACACTAATTTAGATATTTGTCTTTACTTTATCTGGCTGTCTCTATTAATAAAATTTGAAGGAATTTAACCTTTAAGACCTTAACCTCTGAACTGAATTTGACTAAAATTGGCCAATTGGTTCAAAAGTTATTGTAAAGGGAGGGACAATTGATGGCCAGATGTATAAACAGGCACTGCAGTCATACAGGCTCACTTTCTAAGATGTAAAATGAAAAATATTGACCAGTTATTGAGTTATGTTGTTGGTTTGTGTCAGGACTAGTCTTTCTGGCTCTTCTGGCTCTTTTTTTTGGTTTGGTTTTGTTTTGGTTTTTTTTGGTTTTGTTTTGGTTTTTTTTTTGGTTTTTTTTTTTGTTTTTTTTTGTTTTTTTTTTTTTGTTTTTCCCCAATAAGAGGCATACATGTTCAGTTTGTCTCACATAAAGTAAAAAGTTATTATTACTCTTATCAAATGTGATCTTTTCCTGTTTTCCGTGCTACTGTAAATGCAGTTTTGAAACAACTTCAAAACACAGGAAGTGCTCAGGACAACCCACCACAGATTGATTCTTTTTCTTCAGCAACTGCTTCGATAGACCAGACTAGTAATAATACTGTTGCAATGGTACTGTCAAACAAAGCTTCCTTCAGAGAACCAAGGAGTTTCTTATACTTAATCTGAAATAAACATGTATTTTGAAGAATACTTTTTCCCAGTCTAACTGAAATGGCTATTGAATTTGGACCAAACATTGACAAACACACAGGTTCAAGATCCATAGGCTTGGGAGGGACCACTTAGCACATCAGACTCATTTAGGTCACCAGATTGGTCCAGAACGGTAAAAAGAAGTCATGCAATTAGGTATCTGTTTCCAAAGAGCTTCTAGAAAAGGTCCTTTCTATATGAGACACATGCAAGTAGATAGAGTTGTGTACTCTGCCGTACCTCATCCTCACCCCTGGCTAATTTCTAATTCTTCAGAAATAGGTGAACACCTCACTTTATTTTCCTTGTCTTTTATTAAAACCATTAACGGGGAGGGGGAAAAAAAAAGCATCACTGGCTCCCACAGTGAGGTAAACCAATAAATATATCCCCATCTTATGTTGTACTCGTTGAGCAAGGTGATCCTGCACATGAAGTAAGCAGTTTGTTTCCTCCTTTTAACCAGATGACAGTATTGTCCCTTCTGTTGCTTTCATTCTTTCCTTTGGCACTTTTATCTCCTACACCTCTGACAGGGATAGGTTGGAAACAGGTCTTATGAATTTAACAATTGATAGTCTTTAACCATAAATGTGTTGGAACAAAACATTTGAGGGTTCACAAACATAATTGTGTTCTTAGGAGAAAGGTGGAGGAACAAGTTCTGTCCCATCTAGATGTCATGGGACAAACTGAAAAGTGCTGTAGATAACTCTAAAGACAGTCTTCCTGTGTTCTGAAACAGTGCAACACAGGAACCGCCACAAATTACCTGAAAACAGGTCTATCTACTTAATTTGTTACATCATCCAGCATGTCGAGCTCCAGAATTTTCTCAGAATAATATACAAAAGCACAGGATTGATTTATCAATGTATGAACTGTTTTAAATGTTCAAAAGAGAAATGTCCACACTAAGCAAAATTACTTAGCAACTGGGATTTTATGTGTGTGTGAGAATGGAGGTTTAAATCATTTTATCATTATTCTCTAATTCATAGAAATGTTTTTTGTATCCTGTGAAGCATCTGACGCATGGGTGCATTTCATCAGTTAATGATGTTGCATGGAAATATAATACCATTTTTCATCTTCAAATTTGTCATACTTAAAATTATCATCAACTGATAATTTAATGTCTCCTTGCTATTGAATTACGAAAAAGGCTGCATAGAGGTGCTCTGTATGTCTCTTTTAAACTAGTCATTACTTTGTCACATTTTACTCATTTTCACTGTGAATTAAATTATTTCATTCATCTCAGTCACTCTTGCTACGGACTTCCTACTGAAATGACCACATTTTTGATGATTTACCTTGGTTCTCTGTGTAACTGCTTATTTTCAGTGGCTGAGTCTCTTGGAGCTCCATATTGTGCTGTCATACAAGTTTCTTCCTCTTTCAGCAGATTCGAACATTTGCCCATGCGATCAGGATGATGCACTCCTATGCACACAAAATTCACATCTGAGGAACTCTTGAAGCCACCAGTTTTGCAGGGACAAACAAAAACCTATTCCAAATGCATATATAGGACGTTGAATTGCTATTATGCATGCAGCACTACTGGTACATGTCAAATATATGTACATTTATCTATATATACGTACCATTTTCCTTGCAAACACTTGGAAGCAATTGTATTTCTCTTTGTATTTTTGCATATGTCTTCAATGTATAAAGAATAAGCCTAGGATTTTATGATAATCTTTGCTTCCAGCTCTGATAGTCTGACTGACCTGAGATTCAAACAGCACATACTTCAAAGGAAAACAAATGTCTGCAATTAGTTGTGTACTGAGTACCAAAATTAAGCTGTTTCCATATAATTATCAATCATTGCAAATGCTGACACTGGTAAAGCAAGAGGTATGTGTAACAAAATTAGAATGAAATTCCAAAATGAAAGCAGAACTCAAGGAAAAAAGTAAGTAGCAACCTGTGAATTGAGCAAGTTTGGATGGAGGGATGGAAAGATGGAGACTGAAGATATTGACCAGTTCTCAGTTCCCAGATAATTAAAATGCAATAGAGAAGAAGTGTTTTCTTTATCTGCTGAAATCCAGTATGCAGGCAGCTGGTCCAATAGGCTGACAGGAAGAAAATATTATCTGTCTGCACTATCTCTGTTCTTTTTAGATATTGACCCAACATCCAGGAATGAAATCTATATAGTAAAGGCTCCTACCTTTATCACAAGTGCAGCCTCTTACCTGAGAAGCTAAAGTGGCTTCCTAAAGCTTGACAGTGTTTAAATTACAGAACAGAATGTATGTTGGTGTGTTTAGGATGTCCTGCCCAAGGGTAAATCAATGGAGCTAAGCAAGACTAAGGTAAGACCAATGATTTTCTGAAAAACAGTGGGATGTGTTAATGGTGAGGGCAGACAGGGTGTATTAGAGATAAATCTTAATAATTGTCTTATTCATAACTGAATGATTAACTTGCTAACTACGCATATCTATTATCTACTTCCTTTTACTATCTTATTCCCATTATTTAACCTATTACCTATGCAGATTCAGATCTTCCCATTGCCCCATAGCAGTTTCTTTCCTTTGGCATCTTTTAGGCCATTTGGAAATGTGGATAGATTATATTCTCCAGATTTCCTCATCCTTATATGATCATCCTTGTTCTTGTAAAGAACTCCAATAGCACTGTGAAGTAAGACTTCAGGCTTGAATTCCATGAACTCTGCAGCATGTATCAGATCATCCTGATGATAATTTTTTCATTTTTTTTTCCACATTCTTCCAGTAGTTCAGCATAAGCAAGATCCTCTTATAAGGCCTGCATAGAGAAGGAGTCTTTTGGAGAATCCTTGGTATGCTTCTTCACAGGGAAAAGAGATGGAAAATATTTGTTAAGTTTTCCTACTATAACATTATCTTCTCTGAACGTTCCTTCTATGCCTTGGTTACTTACTGGCCCTACCAGCGCATTGGCAAGTTTCCTGCTACTAGTGTGTTTAAAATAGGGTTTATTAATTTTATGCCTTTCGGTCATTGTCCTTCGAGCTCTTTCTTCTCTGCCTTTGTGTTTTCAGTTTTCATTTGTTGTGTTCAGTATGGTGTCTTAAGTCTCTACAGAAGACTACCACAGAGCTAATAGGATTCACAGTAATTTCAGTTCTGCCTCAAGGACGGATGCTCTGAAGACACACCTTTGCTGCTCCTGTGGAAAAGGAGTCAGTGATAATTGCTGTAATAAAGGTATAGATTTTCCTCCACTAACACTTCAGTGGCAGGAAAGAATTTTGTGTAAGAAACTGGTATTTGTGGGGCTGAGGAGTGATGACTAATTAATCAGCACTCTTATATTGAGGGAAAGCTGGATGAAGTTGATCATCGGGCTGTAACAACTGTTGATGTGTGGACCAGAACCAGCTTGCTTATGTTTTGGACAATAGACACCTTTGTAAAAGTGACACGTCTATAGTGTGGAGGGTAAGAATACATTAAAAATTGAAAGGACAGATCAAGCACAGTCTCACATTTAATCACTGCTTTAATCAAATCTGTGACTTTAGCTGTCTCACACATGATTTTGAAATTTTAGGGCTGGCAACTCTGATATTTGTATATTTAAAATAATGAAGTCTTGTTAAAGTGTTTCACAGCTTTCTTAAGTTTTTGCTGACTTTCAGACTTGTCCTGACAAACATGCTTAGTTAACCGTACACTGCGGGAAAAATTGTATTTGACTCCAGAAAGTATTTAATTTTTTTGGTTGTTTTGTTTTGTTTTTTAAATGTTTCTTGCTTAATTATTTTGTATTTCTGTATATGCTGAAATTTTTAAAATTCTAGTCATTATGCAGTGCCAAAATTATAACTTTGTATAGGTTTGGCCATTTTTTTTCATTGTTGATAGTAGTTAATTATTGCCACTTTTTATTACTTTTTGGATCATTAACAAAATAAAACATAAACAATTAGCATAGCATTTTTCCTGATTTAAAAAACCCCTACTAACAGACTTCAGAAAAACACAAGAGGGAGCACAAGGCAGGACAAAAAATGTATTTCCCTGGAATATATCGTGAGACAATGAAATCTGAATATTGCCAGTCCTGATCCCCACTGGGATCCCCGAGTCCACAGAATGATCCTAATTGGATTTTCCCTGCCTAATTGGAGTATGCCCTGATGTGAACCTGCTTTGAGGATGATGACAGGATGGGACATCTCAGAGCATCACTTGTGTGAGACCCAGGGCCTTCCTTCTATTGCCTCTATTATCTAAACAAATAACCTTGGACAAATCAATTTACATTAATCCAACCTAGTGGTTGAAACCCTTCTCCTTTCCTTTAAAATGTCTCAATCAAGATTCAAGTAAAATTACTTGAACACTTATCTCTTAAAATGTGCCTAACAAGAGAAATCTGTAATTTTTTATTAAATATATAGAGAAGTTTAAAAGGATAATTTAATGTATGGGTTACAGCAAGCTCTTTCTGCTCTGTAACACCAAGCACAGAATTCTTTAGCAACGCTTGTAGTTTTATTTATGTTAAAATGAGTGAGCAGAGTGAGATTATTTTTTTTTCTGTTTTCTTCTTTTGTTCATTGCATGAAAAACTTAATATTTCAACATTTTGTTGCATAAAAGTAAAAATCTGCATCCACGGTGAGCTTCATGCCTGTTTACTGCAGTAACCACACTGGATTATTTCTTTATGATGTTTCCTGTGTCAATGCACTTGAAATAGATAGCAGTTTGAATAATGATTATTTAAATTTATGGGAAAGTTGTTTGAAACTTAATGAATTTCATTACTGTATTAGATAATATGACATTTTTCAAGTCTTTCTTTTTTATTATATGAAGGATTTTGTCTAGAAAATAATCTAATTTAGCTTCCTCTTATTTTGAAAATTACAGATCAGAGCACGATTATTTTCATACATGCCCTGAGTTAATCCATAATCCTGTGTTTGTGTAATAATTCTAGTATTTTATAGACGTTATAATAGGTTTATGCATAGGAATAGTCCTGTTGTAAGGTAAGCTCCTGTGTATTGTCTATTTTTTTATTTTCTTCTGATTTTATATTCAGTGAGTGGAGATTAGGGACTGACAAGGGAAGCTAAACACAGCATTTAAGAAGTAACTGTTTAACAAACAATGAGGTAAATATTTAAGATTTTTTATATATGGAACTGTGTTCTTATTGTTCGTACCTGCTGAAGTTTTTGTAGTCAAGATATGAGTTAACAATCATACATCTTACTCTTTGCCTTTGCCTAAATTGTTAATTTTCCTGCTTTTGTGGAGATGTTGAGCTGGATATTCGTAGCACAGATCCACTTAATATAATGTCTGTAAATTTACAGAATATTTTGTATGAAGCTGCCTAGGATGGTCAGATAAGTAAGCATGCCTTTTTGAAAATATACTGAGGAGTGATAGTCTACTTGGCTGATGCCCTTTTAAATTCTACTACATTTTGTTTTCAGGTTGTTATTTCACCATGTTTCTATGACAATATTGAAAACAGTTTCAATTGTTCAATTGCAGTTGAGATCTGGGTTTAGGTATCTTGACTTGGAAAGAAAAAATGGTTTGTAATGCAACTTAACTTCACACCTAGGAAAGGCAGTAATTAAAATGAAAACCAGCACATCGATTTGCTTAGCACATTGCATGCAGGCTATAAGACAGTGCACGACATATTATTTTAAAGACCTTATCTTTCTGATTTTTATGGCTAGGTCTTCGTGCTGAATAGCCAGAATTGTTCAACGCCAAATGCCCCTCCCTCAGACATCTAGGCCAACCCCACTGCCAAGGGCAGGGAAATCTTCCATTAAATCAGGTTGCTCAAAGCCCCGTCCAGCCTGACCTTGAACATTTCCAATGACAGGGAACACACAACTTCTCTGGACAACCTGTTCCTCTGTCTCATCTCCCTCATTATAAGAAATTTCTTCCTCATGTCCAATCTAAATCTATTTTACTTAATTTGAAAACTCTTGCCCCTTATCCTATCACTACAGGCCTCTCTTTCTGTCTTTCTTATAAGCCCCATTTATACATTGAAAGGCTGCAACAAGTTCTCACTGGACCCTTCTCTTCTCCAGACTGAACAACCCCAACTCACGCAATCTTTCTTCACAGGAGAGGTACTCCAGCCCTCTGACCATTTTTGTGGCTGTCCTCTGGACCCACATTATTGTCTTGTCACTTTCGAGTTAGAGCAAAGAAATTCAGGCCTTATCACAAATATTTTTACAGACACAACACAAATTCAAAAATTTTCTAAAATGTGAAAAATTGAATCTGTCATTGCTGTGCTTGCGCTTTTACAGCTCTTTTTGTCACTTCTGAAAGAGGAAGTATTCTTTGGTTAAAACCAAAGTACTCATGGTTGAAAATTTTATATTGGCTTGTATTGTTCTCCCTAGTTAGTTCAGCTTTCATTATGTTTTGTCAGAGTGACCCTAGGATGTTCTTCAGTGACCCTTCCCCATTCTCAAACTCCGACTCTGGATTGCATGTAGCAATCAGTACCCCAAATACATTTCTCTTGTGTTCTGGGACAAATACAAACCTTGAAAACCCTTTACTGAAGTCCTTCCAGAATTATCTCAGTAGTTAGACACAAGGCGAGGAGTGAGAAAGAACCCAGATGGGAGAGCTGCGATCACCCTGTCCCCACCAGGCTTTGTACTGCCATGGCTCAATAGCTTCATATAAATCTTGCTCTAGTAGCTCTGGACAGCCTTGCAGACTGCAGTGCAAGCATAAGCCAAAATTATTATCATAAACCCCTCAGTTCATTCCTTTGTGCTGCACTCTAGTCTCTATAGGGAAAATTTTATCACTTCTCTCATATTTTAATTGTAGCCATTCTACAGCTGGCACCAAGATGTCCGAACAACTGACATGAGTTGACAAGCCTTTCAAAAGACTGAAGTGACTGGGTTATATCTATTGGTGTGAGAGAGAAAAAATGAGAGTAAATGAGAAGAAAAAGTAAAAACAGTTTCTTCCCATGCACTTTTCTCCCAAATAAAGCAAAAAGGTGAAGATTGTATAACCTCTCTAGCCTACTGCCTGTTTATGCAGTAAATCTATACCAGTAGGAGATTTATTAATTTAACTGTGGTCTTGCGTATAAGAATGATATGGGTAGTCTCAGATCATATTTATTCACTTAATGAGGGATTTATTGGCAATGTCTGATAACCATATTTTGTAGTTTAGATCATTGTTTTTCCTTCATATTAATAGTTTCTCTCTATCTTGCTATTTAAATAAGAGATCTTTCTAGTCCTCAATATCAACAAAAAAATGTCTTTAGCTGGATGACATAATTTGGCAATCAGCAAATTAGAACATCATGTAGCTTCTGATGAAAAAAATATTAAATGTGCATTTCATAACTCTGCTGCTGAGGTTTAGTTAAACACATAGCCTTTATTTGAACTTATCTCATTAATCATGGGCAAAAATGTAGCTATTTCACATATGGGACTGTGGAAAAAGATAGCATGGTCATTTACCACTGTGGAGTGCTCACTCCCCAAAGAAGATAATTTCTGTAGGGAGAGTTGACAAGGCGCAGGTTAAATACCCATACTGGCTTTCCCATAGAAAGTTCATGAAAATGACTACTTTATTTCCCTGATAAATTATAAAAAGTTCACCTTATTAGAGGTTGTTAAAAGTTATTAATAAGACCTCAGTTTTTTGACGAGTTTTTTTTTAATGTGACAGCAGTTTCCTATTATGACCCCAAAAAAGTCTTCATTTGCAGTAATTCCTTCATTTTTGCTTCTACTTAACTCTGCAGTCGTCAGTTTCACACAGACAACTGGGATTTCAAGAGTTTGTCTCAGGCAATAGGTTTTTACCAAGCGTAGTATCCCACTAGCCCATTGTTTTCCTGTCTCAGGTTTTGCAGCATCCACCAGCCACCATCTACTCGACTTTTTTCTAGCGACCTTTTATTCCTGAGTGTTAGTGGCTGACTTGCTGCTATCTGTAGAGTCTTGCTAGATGCTGTGACCTTAAAGAAACTGATGCCCTGTCAGCATCAAAAATGATCCTGTGCTCCTGAAACACTCCTTATATAAGCCCTCCCCTGAGGGGCGAGCACGGTACAGTGTTACACTAAAATGCTGCCATTTCCTTCCGCTGAAAAATACACAAGGTCCAGGATTCTCTTAACACATCAAATACCTGGCTCAGTCCACTGTGACACATTTGGAGATTAAATTTCATCCTTCCGATGACACGGGAATTCGGGAAATTAACATTCAAAGCTTCTAATTATAAGAGGAGCGGTGTGCCTGTCAATTTCAAATGATGACATGTGTGATAAGACTGTGATCTTATTGAGTTTTCTTAGGAACCCAAAGCATGTGTACATTAGATATGTACACCTAACACTGATCATGCCCCCAAGGTAATTCTCATAGGCTGCTCTCCCTCTGTGAGGAATGTATATGGGGGCTGTAGGTGAGATGTGAGACTATTCAGTCATAGGATATAGTGGACAATGTCAGGACCACCTTCTTCTTCCCTTTTGCTGCAGTTAGTAACAACGCTGTAAATGTAAATTGCTCCAAAAACTTATAGTACCTGGAACACCAAAATCTACAATTACGAAATACGAGATACATTAGTACTCTAATAGTACTAGAAACATAATTTTTTTGGCTATGTATCTCCCTTTTTCATTTGCTAAATTAGCTGTATGTAAGTACCAAAGCAGGCCCCTGTGCCACTGGTAGACTGGGATGATAGGAGCAAAGATTTGACTATGCATCACCTGGTGAATGCTGTAGCCAAGATCTGGGTCTTCTGCAGGAACTGCTCCAATGATTAACTGGAAACCAAGTATTCAATGCCTGTCTTTCTCATTCCAGCTGACTGATCCAATCTACAAGGCTGTGGATTCAACAGCTTTCCTGTTGGTCTCAGTAAATGTTGAAAAACTGATGTAACATGGTAGAGTTCCAGTGAGGCAGAGAATACTGCCTGCAACACTCCCCCAGGACAGAGATTCACGTCTGTCCTCTAAAACAGAGAGAATGTCCATTGGAGTAGGGGTCTCTACCATCTCTGGTGACTGTTCTTACCATGAGTTTTTGGCAGCTCTGGGACTGAGCTTTCTCCTGCTGTTTGCAGAAGGAGGACTTAGCACAGCTCCCACTTAAAAAAAAAGCAAAAAAAATCATTGTGGAAATAGGTGCCTTTTTTCTGTTTTTTAATACAAGAATGTTAGAATATGTTGTCATACGTGACCACGACACCCTTGCATGTGACTTCCAGGGCCCTGAAGGTGACTCCCAGTCTCCAAATATTGCTTTCTTTTCCTTTCTGGACAGCCAGAAGGAAATCAGCAATTAATTTGCAATGACAGAACATTTGAGCCAAGATTTGAATGAACCTGGCAGATGTGAGTCAGCTGCTGTCTTCACACACTGTTCAAGCAGCTGCAGCTCCATAAAGCACCTAAAAGCCACATACTGAGAACTACCTATGTGTCCTGTTGCGGGGAACAGTGCTAGTCTTTCATTTGTTTTCAATAAGCTACTACGCATGAATATCATATTCAAAATAAAAGTAAATATATAGCCACAAGGTGATGTTCGTTTCCTGTCTCATAAATATGATCAGGTTCCTACTCTGCAACCTCCTGCATATACACTGAGTGCCAGGCACCAAAAGCTACAAGGAGAGCAGGCGAGGCTAAACCACACGACTGCCAAAGTGTTTGCATGCATTGATAAATTCCCAGAAAGCTCTGAAACATCACTGCAAGCCCAGAGCTGGTGACTGCAACATGTACAACCCTGCAGCCTCTGGAAGTGGCTGTACTTAAACCTGTTCAAGTTACCTGAATCAAGGCAGGAGTGTGCACAGCAGGTGGCATCACCTATAGATTTTCCAAGAGAGATCCAGCTGCGAAAGACCACTAAGGGGTTCATATCAGCATGGGCGGAGGCTTCAGGCTGCAAAAGAAATGTGCTGAAATATCCTGTCCTCTGTCCATCTTGGCCATTATTCCCTGATTGTCAAGACTCCTAGGATTTGGCTGTTATAGCTGGTGGTAGCCTGTTTTGGCAGACCTGTCACTATCTGCTGCCTAGTTGCATTGAATCATGGCTGAAACTGTGTTTATCCAAAAGACCACATATATAGTTTTGTAAATCTCAAATTCATCATTTGCTCCCTTTTTGCCTGATATCTGTGAGAAATCAAAAAGAATCAAAAAGTCTTTAACATAACTTAGATTGTGTCTGTTAAAATAGATCAATGGGATGGAGACATTCTTTTCTTCATAACTGAAATGATTCAGAGAAAAGAAAAAAGACATAAAGATATTTTTAGGTTTCTAAGCAATTTTAATATACATAGTATCAGAAGACCATACATAAATAAATGCAAGCTTTTATGCCTAGTTCAGAAGCCCTAGTTGGTTTTCCAAAGCTCATGAAAATTATTTAAAATCATTCCCCAAAATCTCTTGCAGTAAGCAGCAACAGATGTGTGGGTGATGATGTAGACAGACATCTGAAACTTGAAAATCACTGCCCAAACAAACCCATTGGCTCACACTTTGAGTCACATCAAGCTGTGTTGTGGATTTAGAGACAATTCAAACATGAGAAGATGATTTATTACTCTAGTTTATTCCAGTTTCACCCAGTACAACAAGTGAAATCATAGGGTTATTTGTGGTGATGAAGCTAGAGGAGTTGTGTCTCATTTCCACTCTCCCAGGCTAGTCAGATGCTCTGTCTGATGTAGAAACTCCTTGAAAGGCAGGTTAAAATTAGGGAGCTTTCTGCAAGAGTCTAAGATGTGTATTTGCTATGAAGCGTAAATTCTTCAGAAATAAAATTCCACACTTAGAGAAATATTTGTAATATTTTTTGTTATTCTGCTTGAAATGATCTTTAATACCTTTACCTCTCTGTGAATAGTGCTTGGGTAATCTTTCAACTAATTATGCTGAACCACTGTCAGGTTATAAATAACACATGTGCTAGATGACCATTGATTTTTCTGTTAGTGATCTTAAGAAGAGAGAAATTAATTAGCAAACAGTGGGATTTATCTGCTCTACACCTCCTGCCCAGTCAACTTTGAAAATGTCTACTGGGTGAAACTGTTAATTAGGCAAAAGACAGGAAAAACACTGAATGAATATGTAGGAACATACTTCCTGTCAGAAATATTTCAGTTTTGATATGAAATGTGGCTTATAAAAAGTTATTTCAACATTTAAAGCCACTTTGTTAGTCGAGTGGAACAAATAGTCTAAAAGTAAACACAAAAAATATCATAATAAAGGAATTAGCATAGTCCAAAATCTGAAAATGGTTGACTATTAAATGAGTTGTTCATGGGCATTGGAAGAAAAAAGTAAATCATATGTGAAATGCGTATTTGCACCCATGGTGTAAGTGGTAGCTGACTCTCTGTGTTGAGGTTTGTCCATATGGTAGTATACAGGTAATTGAAGAATATACACTTCATTCTACCTTTTAACCCACTGAAAGCTGGTGCTGTATGTCCTGAGCCAGGGTTGCACAAACAGCTGTTTGCCTTTGAGATGAAGAAGCACTAAGCCTCTGAATGAAGGGACCTGGGGCTTCCACGTACACTGTTTCAATGAGTTTCAGCAAAGAGAACTGAGAATGGAACTACAGTGTTGTGTCTAAGGTGCTTCAGCAAAGAAAGAGGACAAAAAGAGGTAGGAATGATAACTTCCCTATCCTTGCCTTTTCTGTCAAAAAGATGTTGGAAATGCTTTCCCGATCAGGCCACATAAGTAAATTAGGAGAGGCAAAACTTAACTGGTGAATCATAGAACAATACAGTTGAGCAGCTCAACATAATGAAGAGCAGATATTTTGGAGCAAGCCTATATTCTTTGAAGACCTTGGGTATTTAAATTTTGAAGCACAATAGTTTCTGTCTTTATGCCAATTAGATGGCAGCTGAATAATGGCATTAAGGTATCTTTGTTATGGGCCGAAGTAACAACAAGAGCATACCCTGTCTTAGTCTCACTGTGGATCTAGCCCAAATGCTACAGTCCTTATTCACGCTGAATAGTACCTGTTCACCAGAATGAACTAATTTGAAGCAGACTTTCCCCATGGGAAAACTGTAGTAAAAAAAAAGGAAAAAGTAAAAATACAAAGAAAGTTCATTTGTGCTAATTAAAATAAAAAGTAGTAAGTTTAAAACAGAAATAAATTAGGATTTATATTTAGTTAACAATGAGTTATCACAAACCATGCCCATATATTTCCTGATGGTTTACCATTACATAACCTGCTCTGTATTTATAATGTACATCTGGCATACTGTACTTCTATTCAGATCACTTTAATTAAACCAGCCTCCAAGCTCCCATATAAAACAATGGAAGTTCTGAAATGCAGGAAAACAGCAGCACGAATTCATGAATAGCCCTGTATGTGAAGGCAGGCAATCTGCAGATTAGCGTGGTGGTTTCCTGTTGTTAACACCATAAACTTGTTGAACTCTGTTAGCTAAATTCTTCTAACTTCAGCCCAGTCGCTGGAGCTACCTCAGAAGAGATGGGCCAGAAGAGAAAAGGAAAAGATGAATAGCTTTTTTAGATTTAAAAGAAAAAAAAAGAAAAGAAAAAAAAAAGAAGCTAGCTTTGTGGCCTTGAAAAGAACCGCAGCGCTTTGGAACTCTCTGACTAAAATTACAGTATCAGTGTTCCCTCTGAAAGACAAAAATTGCTTAAACCAAATAATCAGTAATAATAGATAGGCATGAGAGGCCAATGTTGAAACAATTTCTAAAACAGGCTTGATGATTTAGACTTAATTTTCAGTAAATGTCTTGCTTAGCCGCCAATCTCAAAGGGACTGAGAAGTTCCCAGTAGGCAGAGCTCTTCTCATGAGGACCTCAATTATGTGTATTTAAAAATAAATGATACTGTAGTGTTTGGGTGCAGAAGGTTATTTCCAGTCTCTAAAAATCTTGATATCCTAACAAGCTATTTAAAATCCCCAAGCAATTACCAGAGATTATTTTTAAAAGCTATAGGATTGATATAACTCATTATTTTTAAAGCTTGTTGCAGGTCTCTAACAAATTCTCAGTGTGGATTAGGGCCTCTGTACAGACAAATAAGTCAGCTCAATAAAGGCTTACTTTTCTTAGTTATTTTTCATGAATGCTGCAGAATCTGTGAACGACAGTCTAAAAAAACATGAAAAAACATAGGATAGCAACTGTTATATGTTTATCTTTATAATATATATTATATACTTTTTATCTTTATATAAAAATATATTGTGAGTGTATTTAAAATAACTATAATATCATAATATTCTATTACAGACTCATAGAATCATAGGATAATCCAGGTTAGAAGGAAATTTAGGACGATGCTAATCCAACCTCATATTCAAAAAAGGATAGAACATGAAATCGATAGTTTCTCCAAATAGATATCTGCAACTAATAAAATAAAATACAGCTGAAACCTTTCTACAGAACCTGGCCGCAATGTATCTTAGTGGTTTTAAAATGTTGGTAAAGTTCCTTTTGCTGCCAATTGTTTAATTCAGCTGAAGGTGGAATTAATTAGTAAAGGTTACGTTATCTAATTAGTGAACAGAATGTGTGCCTTAAGCCATCAGATGAGTTCTTGCTATGAATGCTCACTCTATGAGCTACTTGGTAAGTAACTAATCCAGACTATAGCATCTGTTTACAGTATATTTCTTGTCAAATGCTTTGCCAAAAGGTGCAGTTCTCATTTTTACCTCTCTTTGCACATTTTTATCCTGTTCTTCCCTTCCGAGTGTCATAAACAGAAGACCATAGACATGAGTTTTGTTTTCTGATATTTTGAAGAGAAAGGGCTGATTTCACCAAGTAAATTATTTGCAGTGCTTAGTATGACCAGTGCAAATAACCCCATAAACCAAAGGGAGATAAGTTTCTTCTTTTCCCGCTGCTTCTGCTTTTCAGGGAGATATTGACGTTTTAGACATCATGAAGATTATCCAAAATGACATTAGTCTAGTCACAACTGTAGCAAAATCCTCCTGTGTTATACAAATTAGTTTGCTGTGAAAACCTGTATAAAGAGATTCTGAACAAATAGAGGACTACTGAAATCTTACTCTTCATTGTACAAATAAAATTTGTAATTAAGATTTAGGAGGGGGAGTTTCTATTTTTGCTTCCAACAGCCCTTTTTCTGCACAGCACTGATATCCTTTGTGTTTAAAGATTCAGGAGTTAGAGCATTATTTTATTGTAAATTACAGGATAAAAGAATTAATGGCATAATAATTCCAAAGAGAAATAATTTTAAGGTAATGATATCATATTCATGTAAGGCAAGACTCTGTATGGCTGTGTGGGGATGTAAGGTACAGGAGATGAGGAGGGAGGGGAAAGTGGAAGAAAAAGGAAAGAGGTCAAGAATTAGGATGCTATCCCTATATGTAAATGTATACGGCAACTCAGAAGGAGCAATGGACAGACAAGGATCCAAATGCCCTACCCCTATGGTGGCCAGCTGAGCAGGGCTGATAAAGTGTCTGAAATAAGAGGCAACTGCTGTGTCCTCCTGCCAGTCAGAGACCTCTGCAGAATCGCTCCTTGTCCTGCTCTGTTCCCCAAACTGCTGGTGTGGACCCACCCCCAGCAGCATGGGCATTGTACTTCTAATTGATACCTAATGAAGAGAAAGGCTGCAACTGCAGTGAAGAAAATATAGCTATACACAGCAAAGTATGAATTTTCTGTGACATTACTTGGCTTGTGATGGCACAAGCTGAACTTATTCTGGAAACTGTGAACCTCTATAGCTCCCAGGGTCATAACGAAACATCGACACCCAAAAGGATATGATAGTAATTTTAATTTGCTTTGAAATTCAAATTCTAACACTGTCTAATTACTGTCCTAATATTAAATACTGTTCAACAGTCACTCAAGAGCAGGGTGAACAATGCTGATGTGTGGGTCCTATCTGTCATAAAGGCAAAATGGTATACAAAGCTCTCTCAGTGTTGCTTGGTCATCTTGCCAGGTATTCAACAGAGATGAAGAGATGTCATACTATATTTTGTATACATAGACTTTAAAAATGCAACAGTGAAGACCTGCCCATGTTACTGAAGCTAATTCATTAGTTCGTGTGGGCTTCTAATCAATCGAGCTAATCAGTGATATAGTCCTTCTAGAATGGGAAAAACAGGTCCTCTAGAGAGAATGGCAATCATAACACCATGAGTCTAGGTGCAGAAGTCACCACTGATGTACTGGGAACAGTAAGAGAATGCAGAAGATGAAAAACAAAGCCCAGATCTGTAAAAATAAATGACTGTGTGATCTGCAGTAAAGAAAATTAGGGTACTTCTTTAGATGAACAGTAAAGCCCATCTGCAGATATTTTACAGTGCACTTCAGAGTCCCAGGGTAGTGGGCAGGAGAGTAGCAGCTGGGACAGAAACTGCCAGTGATCAATTATTAGACAGTAACAGAGAAAAGCAGGAAAAAAAAAGCACTTGTACTCCTACAGCCTTGCAAACAGTGTGCTATAAATGCTGCTGTTTTCTCCAGGTATCAGTCTTTTTGTTTTCACAGGGAAAAGAAATCAAGAAAAACATGGAAAGGATCATGTGTAAGTTATGGCCATGTAGGGAACTGAAAGCTCCCTCATGGACATATCGGTTGACTTATAATAACTGGAGATTAGCTGTCCAAATTCCTTAAGATGTTTGAACATTTTAGTCACTTAATTAATCACTGAAGCTAGGAGGGGATAAGGTACGCTTGCTTCCATGCAAAGAACCATAAGAGGGTTTTCTGTGATTGACACAGATGTTAGATGTTAGATACTGAGAAAGGTTTCTTTGGGCTCATTGTTTATTTGATGAAAATTGCAGCTTTAAAGGAAATATAAGATTGTAAAGTTCCAGATTTTGTTTCAACATTTGGAAAATAAATTACTTTGATTTTTGAAGTGACACTTCATTTCAATATTGCCTGGATTTCATGCACAAAAAAGAAAATAAGTCATTTTGCGCATACAGGTGTGCTAATAAGATATGGCATTTTTATGGATTGCTGGGCTCATGAGGTTTTCAAGGTCTGAAAGACAGGCAAGGCATAATGTACTGTGTGGATCTTCTAGCTATTAGCTTGTCTCCATTCCCAGCCACAGAATGGGACATTTATCCCACATATTTTAATCTAAGATTTGCCTTTGACTCTAAGAGAATGAAATAAACATGCTTGCCAAAGAAATAAAATTTTACAGTAGAAACTAGATAATTTTAAGTTGTGAACAAAGTAGCAAAATGTGGTTAGCATCCCAGGGATATTTTGCCATACAATTATATTTCCACTAACACTTTCAAGCAGAAGCAGTAGCAGCAGCAGCAGCAGCGATTATAAAGTTTTATATTGTACTTTGTGTGGGGAAGACTTGACTAGAGAAGACACCTTATTTCTTAGAACTATATTTGGATTAGCTCTTACATGATCATGCTGAATTACCTGAATTTCATTAAACATCTTAGCATGTGAGGAACTGCTACAGCAGTCAGAAGATGCTGCATGAAAATCAAGCAAAAGGGGCAGGTTGAGCACAGCTGTGAATGGGAGTGAATGTCTTTAGAGCAACTTTTTTTTTTCCAATATATTCTTCCTTATTTTAGTTTTTTTTATTGTTTTATCAAGTAATTTTTGCTACTTGTAATGATGGTTGGAAAACTGCAAATGTTGCAATCATCATCATGTATCCTGAGACTCTGTGCTATTGATAAGCCCAATAGCCAATTTTATCTTCTGCATAACATCGAAGCATACTTGATATTAGATTGTATAGCTATTTGTACATTACAAAATTAACCACATTTTCAAAAATGTTAAAAATCCAAACAGAGGTTGGCCACAAATTACCTAATGTGAGGGAATTAATTCATCAAGCTTTGTTCACAGTTTTTCTTCTGCCTTTTTTGTTTTGTTTTGTTTTACATTTTGAGTCACTAAAGCTCCATGCTGCAAAGGTCTAATACCTGTGGTTTACAGACATCTGTTATCCATTCATTAGAGGGACTTCTCTGAACCACTCCTTTCCCTGCCCAATACTGAGGTTTGAGAAACAACCCACACATAAAACAATCGCAGTCAACAAAACAATCAACCCCATTGTTCTCTGCAGGGATTTGCTCCAAAGAGTACATTGACTGGAATTATTTAGAAAACTAAATTACTGCAAGATGGAGTCAGAAGCATATTGGCAACACTTTAAAAAATCATCTTGACTGTTCTCTGCTTGCTTTTAAAAAGTATCCATTCATTAAAAAGATAAGTGAGAAAATATTAAGAGGAACATTAATGTTAATAGCAATTTCAGTGTAAGAATGAGAGCTTATTACTTGACTTTCGTGGTCTATTGTAATCCTGTAAAGTTTTACATGGGATTTTTCATGAATGCAAATCTTTCCATTTGAACACAGTGATGTATAAAATCACAGCTAAAACATTTTCCCCATCTTTGCTTGTATCATAATTTTATGGAAAATATAGTAAGAATCAAGCTGAGCTAAGGTTAATGGTCAGCTCTTTAAGTCCCTGGTCCCTAAAGCAAGTTGTCTGGCATTTCTCAGGTTAGTCAAACATAGCAAAGAGAATAAATCCCTGATGCTTTTAGAGATGTTTTGAAAAATCTAGTCCATGCTCTGCATGTTAGCAGGTGATGTCAGAAACTGGCTTCGCACAAGACCACCATGAGCATGAAGACACAGTGTGTGCTCTCGGTCATTTATTGAAGAAGGCAGCTATGTCCATATTTCCACTTCAGAGAGTCAGAATGAGATGTTGTTATCCACAAGAAATAAAAAGGCCAAAAACTCTCATTATCTCATTATCTCTCATGATCAGGATTTCCCTCAGAAACTAATTTCAGTTATGACACTGCTTTACACATAGTTACCAGTCGCAATTAGACAGTCAAGAGAGGTCAGTACTTATCATACGGATATATCTGAGACAGGTTTTTTCCCTTCTTATTCTAATTCTAGTTAAGCCCGGAAGATAACAGTTATCACAAGATGAGGTTGCCAAAGTCATTTAGATTACAGTTCTCAAACTTGAGAGACCAAAATTAAGCATTAAATGCATGTTTAGGTGCCAGATTAGCCGTGAGTTGCTTTCAAGCCTGTCTCAGTGAAAGATACTGGTCTAAGCTAATGATTTAGCTGTCTAAAAGAGATGGGAATGGTTAGCTAGCCAAACAACAAAAGTGTAGTATAGATATTTGGAAAATTAAATACTAGGGAATTAGTACTTGCAGTAATAGTTATCTTTTAAAGAGGTGATGATGTGAAAAAAAATCTAGCAGGTAAAGCAATTAAACAACTTTGGGATTGAGCACAAGGGCAATTTGCTGTTACTGGATTTTCTTTTTTAAAAAAGTTAGATTTCTTTTTTTTCAGAAGTCATTTGTTTTACACTTGTGCCTATGGCATGCATGAAGTAATTAATTTCATCTGTAACTTCATTGTGAATTTCATTATATGAAATTATTGCATGTGACAACAATCTATGCTGGAATGTCATAAGTATATCCCAGAAGAGGGTACTTATTCTCTGGGTTGGTAATATTTAGAGACCTTCATGTGCAGGAAAGCTACCATGCATAAGAAAATTAAAAGTGCGCATGGATGTTCAACATGATGAGTGAAGCTGATAAATCTACAAGGATAACTCTCTTTACTTCCAAGTCTCTTTTTTTCTCACTTTGGATACTAAAGCTTCATAAAAAAACAAATATTCACACATTCAGTTTCAGTACTGTTAATCTCATAAGAGAATTTTATGGTTGCAACTACACTTTAAATAAATTAAAAAATCTGTTCTATTAATTTCTAGTGATAGAGAGTGTAGGGATTTTACCTGCTTGCTTAGCATCTTCTCACAGAAAATTAGAAGATTATCACTCTGATATTCTGATATTTTAGACTTTTTTCCTCCCCTTCCAACAAAATTTGCACAAAAAAGTGATTATATATTTAAAGTAGTCTCCACATACACAGCCTTTCACTACAAATCTTCTATCACACATCCTCAAATAAAAAGTGAGTTTTCTAATACAGAAAATTTCAAACTTAGGGTGCCATAACACCTGAGAATGGAAGACCTTAATACATCATAGTCAATGACAAATGCCAATGATAAAAATAAATAAGGTACCATAATACCTAGTTCTAAATCAAACATGAATAACTTTTAAAGTCACAGATCTCTATAATGCAATATATAACATATCTATAGAGATATAATAAATAATACTAATAACATTTCAGTGAGTCTGAGTTAAAAATTATGACCAGAGAAGACCATGCAAAAGATTTGTAGGAGTACAAAGGTACATTAGCCACCTATTGAATGATAATAATAAAAAAAATTACAAAAGACATACTGCACAGATGCAGACAAATTTCTGGTATTTGGAAGCAATAATCTGATCAGAAAGAGCAACAACAAAGAAAGGTTATTTTCTGTTCCATGAATGACCATTCCTTGGGACAGCAAGTACCAGAAAAGAGAATGTCATATATGTATTGACTTTAGACTTACTAAAATCCTGACTCTGATACTGTATCTCATGATGTTCTTATGAGGAAATGGTGTCTTATTAGGTGCACTTTTGGATACTGCAAAATCAATTGGAAAATCATTGATAGGTAGTATTTATTAACAGGTTTCCCCTAAAATGAAAGGAAGCACCCAGTCTGATTCTGCATATGATTGTTGGGGATCTGGCACATTTCGTGTTTTTCTTGATGACCTGAGCTATGGGAAAAGAATGGTAAAGAAATCCATAGGTGATGCTGAGATGGAATGCACTGCATTACACTGATGGATGAGATTTCAGCTCAAAAGGTTCTTGACGGATTGAAAGCATAGTCTGAAGAAAACCAAAATGCAGCTCAAGAGGCACAAGTGAAACAGTGCAGATAAACAGGCCTAATCAGGCACACAGATTCGGGATCTAGAAAAACTGGCTGAGCAACAGGCCAGTAGACAGGGATTTAAAGGTATTAGTAGATCACAAGTGGAACGCGAGTCAATAATGTCATGCTGTTGAGAAAAAGATAAGCGCTGTGCTGGGAAGATTAAAAGGAGCAAAGTGAATAAACATATCTTTCTGCTCTGCTCAGCATTTGTAAGGGTTCAGGAGGAGGACTGCATGGGCCATTTCAACAGAGGTGTGGGAGACTCTCCAGGAGAGAAAAAGAGAATGGTCAGAGTTCTGAAAAGCATCTCCTGTGCAGACAGGCTGAGCAATCTGCTCTTTAATGTGTGAAATGCACACAAAAGAACAGGGAGAGTGTTTGACTCATACTGGCCTTCAAAAGCTGCTGGAATAGAAACAGAATTGTCTTTTCTGCATGGTCACAGTAAACAGGAAGACATGGGCTCTGTTTAGCAAGTATTTTTGGTTAGACACCGAAAAACAGGACTACTAAATGTTGAAATAAGTTGCCCAGGTATGTGTGGGATCTTCACCACTGGTCTGTACGGCAGCTATTAGAGACTTTATTAACTGTTTCAACAAGGGTCTGTTGGGAATAGTGTACTTAACATTATTGTGTGGAAAGCCAAAGGACTAGAAGAATCCTTCAGAAATAAAGTGTCCAAAGTTTTAGTGACTCCTTGTACGGTGTGACCTCTTCAAAAATGTAATCCAAAGTATTTGGTGTGAGGGTGGAAGAAACAAAATGATGATGGAGTGGAGGATGGAGTGGAAAGCAGTTTTCAGAGGCTTACTTTAGTCTAATATTCCCTCACACTGGTAAATACATTTTAAACCATCAAGTTAAGAAAAGAAAATTTATTACAAACTATCCTTGCACTTACCATTGTTTGCATTCAATCTTTTGCTGCTATTTCAGTTGTATTTTTGCTGAAGGTAAAACCGATAATAATGATCTACTTACATGGCCTGTTCTCTGTATATCTGTCATATTAAAGTCCATGCTGTTTGTTTATCATGCAGTGATCTATAACTCTCTATTAATTTAATTATACTAAAAGATCTTAAAAGCCTTGGGCTAAGTAACATGTCAATTACAAATGAGTTTAACTTGGAATAAATATAAATGAATACTTGTAATTTATTTATTTAAATATAAACAAAGCCCTTACTATGACACAGTCTATTATTAATTGCTCCAGTGCCCCGAGTCCAATTAAGCAAATCCATTTACATTTTCTTCAGAGGAAGTCGATGTTCATTTCTCATAGGAAGTGTAAGGAGTCTACCTTTCCACTTCTTTTAAACCCCCTAATGCAACAAAGCACTTCTGTGTTTAATGAAGTGTATCATGTCGGGGGTGAGGGGACTGCTGGTGGCGTGGGAGGTAGAGTCATGTGGGAGGGCTCGTATTTCCTTGAACAAAGCAACTTTCAATCAGGTATCTGGTCATACATTATTATTTCTTGAAATATAAGTAGTGAATGTTTGTCTTCTAGCTGAAGAGTTTGTATTATCTTTTTCCAGTACCTTTTCAGTAACAAGGAAAAGCCGTTGGAGTTATACATGAGTATCTGTGTATACGTGCATTATATATGTTCAACAGAAAAGTACCTTAAACTTGTTAATATTAGTTATAATTGCATATATTAAAGTAGCTAAACTTTTTTTTTTTTTTTTTAATGCGTGTGAAAATGTGTACATATAAAAATGTCAGCCGCTGTGCTGAGACCTCATACTTCATGCCTGGGGTAAAATTTTATTGCCTAGTTATAAAAGAGGGTTTATAGTGGAAACCCTGACACAACATTAACTATGGTTATGCTATCAAAGGAGTGCAGCATTTAAGAATTTAGGAACTATTTCATTTGTGTGTGTATAGGCAGTCATGTGTCTGTGTCTAAAACTTCATCTTGACTTACACATGCCTTTTACATTTATTTTTGAACACTTTGAGAAGCAAAGTCACAAACTTGCTTGGATAATATTTTCATATGTGTATCCTTCTTGCTAGTTGTCTATAAACAATAAAAACTTTTCAAAAAAATGTGAAAAAGATCTCCAGTAGAGCGTGTATATCTTAAAAGTGGATGAGCAATAGGGTTTTTTTTCTATTTTTTCAAGTTAGGGTACTGAGTAATGCACAGTGAGTTGCAAGAAATCACACACAAATCAGTTAGAGTTGGGACCAAAGTAAGAATCTTCTGAGTTCCAATCCCATACTTCATATTCACTGCTTCTGTAGTGATATTAATGAAACACTGAACTGAAATGAGCAGACTGGAGGTTATAAACATTTAATGCACAGAACCGAGATTTTTGGGGCATGAGCTCAATTGCACATCCCTGTGGTGTCTGTCTCTCTATCTGCATCAAATGGAATGGGCCAGACAGTCATCCTTGGACCTATCACTCATCAAGTTATGATAAAGATAAGGGTTGTATCTATAAACTTGCACTGGGCTTACGAAATTTCTGATGGGACTTGCAGCTAGTTAACTGACTCCTCTGAAGATGAAAGGTTGAGTGGGAGGAGTAGAGACCATCATTATTGTTGCCTGTAGCAAGAAAACAATAGAATCTGGAAAAAATGCAGGTTAGGTACTATTTCAAAGGCTCTCAAGGAAATTAGGTGCTCTAACAGTATTCAGTCTTGGTGCAAATCAATCTTATTTCCTGGCAAATAACTCCTGTATTTTCTTCTGTGTGACAATGCTATCAAGAAGAAAGAAAAAAAAATTCCCATCACATTTCCAGAAATCTTGGTTTGAATCTTGTGATTCTGAAGGCTAATAGTATAGCAGAAATGCAAATATAAAAAAATGCTACTTTTTCCATCTTATGGTATGTAACACACCAATATGCCAACCCACAACAGGCAATATGTTGAATTACTAGCTATACAAGAGTAGCTGTGTTTAAGCTATTAAACTATATTAACATGAAGTTTTAACTGTTGATCACACGGATCTTAATGAAAATGTTGTAATTCGCGATCTGCTCCCTGGGGATGGCCAAGGTGAGCGAACCAAGGTAGAGAGATACACTAGCCCCAGTGATGTTAAATAGCTATATCCATACCATTGAGATACCCGTGTTTGAAATGCTGTCCTCATATTATTTCAAATATGGCTTCGGAGTCACAGACTCATAGAATGATTTAAGTTAGGAGGAACCACTTGAGGTCATGTAGTCCAACACTCTGCTCAGAGCAAGTCTAGTTTCTTAAAAGTTGCTCAGGGTCTTATCCTGTCAAGTCTTGAACACCTACAAGGATGGACACTCCACAACCTCCCTGGGCAGAATGCTCTAGTATTGGACTACCCACACAATAAAATGATTTTCTCTTTATCTAGTCAGAATTTCCTATGTTTTAGCTCGTATCTGTGACCTCTGGACTGTCATGGTACACCTCTGAGAAGCTTCTGGCTCTTTTATCCGCATCGTCTGATCAATGCAGTATCAAACTGCAATAGAGTCTTCTTTTAGCCTTTTTTTCTCCATACTAAACAGACATAGTTCTCTCAGCTTCTCTTCATATATCACATGCTGCAGCCTTAAACCATTTTAGTGCCTCCAGTAGACTGGCTCCAATAAGCCAATATGTTTATCATACTGGGGAGACTGGACGAAGCACTCCAGATACAGTCTCAACAAGCATTAGATAGTGGGGAAGGATCAGTGCTCAAAATCTGCTGGTTTCACTCTTTGTAAAACAGTCCAGGATGCAGCTGGTCTTCTTTGCTGCTTCCTTGCTGCTGCACTGCTGACTCACGTTCAACTTGTTGTCCACCATGACCTCCAGATCCTTTTCTGTAGAGCTGTTTACCAGACAGTTGGCTCCCAGACAGTATTGGTTTATGGGAATTCTTCTGTATCAGGCACATCAGACTTCATGAGGTTCTTGTCAGCTTTCTTCCAGTTCCCATTAAGTTTATTCCAGTTCTCATTAAACTTCCTTGATTGCCGTGAGCTGTAAATGATGGCACAATATCATCATGATGACATTGGCCAACTCCTCCAACACTCTCACATACATCCTATTTGATCTCACAGACCTCTATGCATACATTGTAATTGAATGATCAGATGTTGTCTAGTAATTTCCATTTGTATACCTATGTTTTTCAGCTGCTTCAGAAATGTCCTCTTTCTTCCGTCTTGGTAGTAATATAAACATAGTTATATTTAGACTTGTTTAATGGCTTCTTCAAACAGTCAAAGCGCTGTGAAGGCCTTTAGCGTAGAAGAGAATACAACTCTCAGACTGTAATTAGAGGAGTGTTTCTTTCCATGGCATGCTGTCTAAGCTGTCCTTACTTCCACTCCTCCCTGTCCTCACCACTCCTCCCTGGCTCCAGACAAGCTTCTCCATTGTGCTGGTACAATGATTTGTGTGGGTGTTTGGTGAAATGGATTGCAGGAGTTAAAACTAGTCTTGTTTTTTTTTTCTGTAGGTTTTTAAAATCCAGCTCCTTCATCTTGCTCCCACAGAATGGTCCCACTGCCAGAAATGAGGGGAGGAATAAACATCGAGGTGCAGTATTGAAGAGGAAACGACAAGGTTGATGCTGAAATGCTTGTCATGATGCATCCTCAGAACAGGAAATAAGAACGAAAGTCATATAAGGTAGGAGAAAGAAATAAACTAACAAAAAGTAATCACACTGTCCTATTTCCCACCTTTATTGTAGCATCCTGCCATTCCGGCCTACCTAAAAATCTCTCAGCATAATGATGACATTTCAAGTAGCAGGATCAACTGGTTTTGTTATGGTGCTTGTATATATGCGATGTATATGCCCAGTAAAACCTGATTCCACATATATTGTTTGGTAATTACAATTTATGAAATTCCTAAGATAGAAAAGTACACTTTTTATTACTCCATTCTAGCTGCTGTATCTTAGTGAAATAGCAGGCACACAGAAATGTGTAAATTGTAGTCTGTTCTGGTAAATGTGAGGTGCTCTTGAGCTGAGCCCGTGTGCACCAGTGAGATGGACTTTAAAAGGAGCAGAGGTAAGGCAGAGAGCAGATTGAGCAATAAAATATTCACAGAATAAATGCCACAACCACAAATAATTGAATTAAGCAATAACAAGGCAGACACAGGGCATTTCCTGGCGATTAATGACTAGCTGGGAGAGTTGATGGTCCACGGCGGTCATCAATTCCCCAGGAAATGTCCTGTACCAAGGTCATCGTTGCTATTATGTCCCCTTTTTCTTTTCTCCAGCAAAGAAAAAGAATCCCACATTTTACCTATTTTCACATGGTGTCATCACTCCTTTAGATGACTGTGGAACAGATGGGTTTGAATGGCAGAGCTGCTGAAGGATTTCTGTGTAACTGATGTCCAGTGCCACAACCAATCAAAACTACTTTTTCACCATTGAATTTTTAATCGAGCTTATACAATATCTCAGTTTTTGACTTATTTAACTGTAGTGAATCCCCAAATAATAATTTTATTTTGTTGTGAGCCTGCAAGCCTGACAAATCTGTGTCTGTATTATAGCTAGGTGAGATGGAGGAAGCTGGACATATTTTATTCCTTTAGAAGTTTTCTTGTGGCACAAAGAACCTGCTGAGAGAACTGGCAAAGAATTTATGCATTCAGCCTGCTCTTTGGCAATAATGTGTGGATTTATAACATAAAGTACTTGGTTAGAACAGGTCAATAATGGAGATAATTAAATCTGCCTTTGCTATTCAATAACAATTATGAATTAAAATTCGTTATGGCAGGTTTTTCAATACAAGCCCTATCATGGCTGGATTCCTCTAAGTCATAATTTTATCCAGACATGTTTAAGATGTTATTCTATACCAAGTATGTAAATCTTTAAAATCTATTTTTCGAATAGTAAAATAAAAAATAAAGCACTAAACCCAAAGGTCCAGAAGATAAAGGAGCTTACGATTATCTGCATGCTCTTGGGTCAAATTTATTTTACAGTTATGCCAGTATTCCTTAACTCACTTATCTTCAGGATTTGTGAATCTTAATCTGCCGCTTTTTTTCCCCTTAAACTAACATTTCATATTCAATTAACCTAATCTTGAAACGGAACACTGTAGTCTATACATTTTTTTAAATTACTGTTTATGATTTTTATTCATGTACCATTTATGCGCGCTCTCTGTTACTGTTGACATTTGCATAGTTCACAGTGTGCAGCAAGTTGCTCTTTCTTCACTTCAGCATGATGCAGTTAAACCACTTATTTTCACATGCCTGGAATTTTTTGGCTCCATATACCCATATTAATTTAACTGGCCAATTAGTTGTTATTAAAATATTTTAAAAGAACATACAACAACATATGCACAACAAATTATTTCTTTCCACAATTTTATTAACATTTTTGTAGGTAGTTTCCAGTTTCTCACCTCCTTTTCCCACCAAGAGAGACTCTCCAAGTGTAGGAATACCGACTGCATGTTAGACTCAGGGCCCCACTAAGTTTCCTTGAATTCCTTTAAGCTAAGTTGAGAAAATGGAAAAAATAGGCTGAACTAATGAAAACTTAGATCTCTTTCTTGTCTCAGTCTAACATTAGGAGTTGATGTCACCCTTACAATATGATAGATTCAGATCATCCATGACAACAGGCTGGTGCTCCAGGAATTTTTAGGAGGGGGTGAGAGAATATCATCAGATTTAATTGACTGACTAGGTGCAAGTGAACAACATATTAAAAGGGATGCAATGTCATGTATTTAATCTCTGGGTTTTGTGTGGTTTTGTTGTTGTTGTTGTTGTTTTGGTTTGGTTTTGTTGTTTTGTTTGGGGGTTTGGGTTTTTTTGTTTGTTTGTTTTTTTTGGCCAGATCTAGCCATTTACCACATGTTGTTCACAAAGATGACTGTAAGAAGATAAAAATAGAACTGGTCTTTAATACTGAGGTTTTAACTGTCAGTTCAGCATTTGCAAGGGGAACGTACCTTAAATTTGCTTTGTAAACTTTTTGCATCAAAAATAGCAGCTTTGTTTTGTGTTTGTAGACCATTTGGCTCTTAACCTGTGATTTGGACTGCCAGATAAAATATCAACAGCGAACTAATTTAAAATTAGAAGTGCTAAATAATATAGCCAGTCCTTCACAATTTTCCCTGACCAATTCAGTTCTGCAGTACCACAAACAAAAGGAATCCCTTTAATACAGAACCGTATTGCTACCAGATGTATCATTTCCCATTATACTAGCATCTCTTCTCAGAATTAATCTAAGCTGGGCGTTGTGAGAGAGCAAAGAGGTAACAGAGTTGAAAGCTGAAAATACTTACCTCTCTCTCTCCCTCTGTGTATTAGTGTACAGGAGTCACTTATCTTGCTAAATCTTTGTCTAATGATAATATCCTATTTAATATATGGAATTTACAAAATAAAATAAAATCTTTTTAAATATGGAAGAGAAGAGCTTCAGATACAAGTAACACAATATCAGAACAGTACTAAAGTGGTATCAACAGAAAATCTGTATTGAGGGACAAGCAGCTAAAGTATAGTAGCTAAGAATTTAGGCTAAAATAGAATCTTTATGTACACTTCATGGGTTTACACATTTGGATTTAGTGCTATAGATGAGGTACGGCCAAGCTATTAGTCACTGGAAGTCAAGAATGTAAAACGTCAGAGTGATTTAGTATTTTATATTTTTTTTCTGTAAATATTAGAAGTATCAAGCTCAACGTTTTATTTCTGGAAATGAGAAGAGGTACATATCTTGTCTTAGGATATCGTATTTTACCTTTGTGGGACAGATTGCCAACAATGTCAAGGCCAGGGTCCTGCAAAAATCATTGTTTCCAAATGTAAGAACAGTTACTCTAATTGCCACTATTACTTTGGTTTAGCTTTAAAAAGGATGATGTATCAATAGACTAAAAAAGAAGCCATGTTGCTTCAGCATTGACCAGCGAACAAGAATCTCTTAAATATTGATTCCAAAAGTATAGTCCTCTGCTCCCTTGCTGCTAATATATATAGGTAAAGATCATATTTCTAGATGTCCTTTTATGTCTCCAGGCTCTTCCACTGTAGACAAGAATGGCAGTTCAAAACTGCTCTATAGTATGGCCCAGAGGCAGGAAAAAATGTACAAATGCTTTCCCACCAAAATTGTTACTGTCCAGGGAACTCCTGGATTGACAAATGGATATACACAAATACACAATTACAAGCAAGATTGAAGGATGCCAGTGAGGTATTCTTTATACCAGGTGTACCATGAACCAGCAAAGCTGAGTGTGGAAAGAAGGAATGCTACAGACTAAGCGAGGGCTGTTTGCTGGTGGGAAATGGGATGTGATTGACTGGTTGTATGACAGCCAAGTACTCTTCACCCTAAAACAGCTTCTTAGCAGTTCTGGCCTACATCAACATGCACAGAGGAGAGCTCTAAGTGTTTGGAAACCCCTTGTGTGCTGCTGCCACCTTCTTCTGCCAGTTCCGGCCAGGCAGTTCCCAGACAATGGATATTGGTGGCAGCGTTCCGGTGTATCCGGCGATGCCCATGGCTGCTGCTGCTCCCAGCTGCTAGCTGAGTCTCCATGTGCCATCAACATCAGCTCCTTCAACTGGAACACTTTTCCTTGTCCAGAAGCGCAGACACAAAAGCGGACAATGTGGGCTGGCTGCTCCCACCATAGGCTGCATGGGTCATGCATGTGTTTCAGACCCAGCAGCAGCAGATTTGTCAATCATACAAAACTAATGAGCCAGAAGAGTTGAAAAAGGCTTAACTTTGACTCCACGCTTAAAGCACTTTGATTTAAGTGATGGAGCACAGATGTTGCATGCAGAGCAGGCAGAGCTATTTCTGAACAGGTGAATACACTTGCTTGTTAACCATACAATTACTTCTGGCAATCTTGTAAGCTACTTTTATACTGTTCTTGTGTTAAAGAAAGCTTTCAGTTTGATAAGTTATAACATCACACCTGTGTAAACATGAGGTATGATACCATAAGCTTTACTTACAATTACAGTTGTTTTTCTTAAATTACATGAAGTATAATCTACAATAAGACACTTCATTGTTGGCGGTTATTACAGATGTATCTCTGAAAAGGCTGATTGCTTAATTACAGCTCTTATTATGACTATTCTGGCAAATTTCTAAAAAGAATCTCTAACGAAGAACCGGATGAATGTTTCTTCTGTATTCTTCAGTTTAAGTTTGATTGTTCAACCTTTAGATTTATTGAAGTCAATCAGTTCAGCTCCTATTTTCTACTCAGTGTAATTTTACTTCAGGCAAATTTCACTTATGTGGTATTTAATCCAAATAAATAATATTATTCCAAACCCTCTTGCTTCCTATTGCACAAGGTTGTTAAACAATTGTCTTCGAAAACTCCAGTCATTAACTTTGACAAGTCTCAATGTTAACATGTTATTGTTAGCATTTGAAGTAAATTACTTTTCTTACTCATAAATACTTGAATTAAATATTAATAAGATTTTTTTTTAAAATAACTCTTCAGTTAGTTTTTACTACAGAAGAAAAGAGAACTTCCAGTTAGGTGAATGGAAATTTAAATGCTTAAGCAAGTGAGGATTTGGGTCCATGCAAAAATGATACCAAGTGTATGTGTACCTAAATTTGATCTTTGTGTTAGAAGCCTGATGAAAATGTCATAATCTATGTAAAGAAAGCTGCACATGATTTAGAAAATAAGAATTAATATATCTCTCTCTTATTTTATAATCAGATAATTCTTACCTTCCATGAATAGAAGTAGAAATTATGTTTAAGGGTTTCAAAAGTATTTCCTTGATTTAATTTCATAGGGATTTTTAGTAGCTGGATTACTTCTGTGGAACTACTCCCGATCCCTGAATTTAATCAGACATCTGAGTCTTTTCAGAATCAAGGCTACAGTAGAAATATATTTTATCATTACAGGAGAAAAGACTGCTTTGATGAGAATATTCATGAGTGTTTCTTCTGAATGAAGGCATGAAAAAAATGACAAGAAGTCTACCTGAAACCTCCTACTCAACTAATTTCACTCTTTTCCTTCTAGACTCTTAGTAAATTTCAAGTATTTGTGAAATACTCAGACAATATTATTTAAAGTGCTTATCATTATTGATGTGGTCCTACTCAGAACTATATGTATGCAGATGTCATTCTGTAATGAATTAGTTGTCTTGAAGTAGCCACTATGTCTCTTTAAGCTGTGTTTTCGGAAGAATTTCCACTTTTGTTTTTCTGAAACTAGAGACTGGAGATGGTTAAACTCAGCTGGACAAGACCCAAATCAGCATTACCTAACCTGCTTGGAGCAGGAGACTGGACTAACTGAGGTCTCTACCAACACGAATTATTCCATAATTCTAAGATGAAATTTTGTGTTGGTTGAATACGAGAAGGACTACAGGTACCAGGGCCCAAACAAGCTATGGCGGAGAGAAAATCTGCCTTCTTGTGACTGAACAATAGCCTTATACACACACAAAGCTGCTTAGGAATGACATAAAACAGAAACCAGCCAAAATGAAGACAAAAACAATAACTGCAGTAACTGCAAATCCACCGTTAGTCCAGAGAATCCCCCTACACACATCTTCGTCCTATCCCAGGGCCCCTTGGTAATAAGAAGGACAGAATATACTTTTTAATGCATTCTCTTCTTATGTGCTCAACATTAGAAAACCCTAGAAGGTAAAACCAAACAAAATTCAAGCCAAATTAACTGCTCTGAGTTAAGCCTGTGTAAC
The DNA here is from genome assembly GCF_036013445.1 of Caloenas nicobarica. NCBI lineage: Eukaryota > Metazoa > Chordata > Aves > Columbiformes > Columbidae > Caloenas > Caloenas nicobarica. The sequence goes on along the minus strand of NC_088246.1, from coordinate 99,509,439 downwards.
TGTGAAAGTGATAGCACGTATCACTCAGCAGAAATAGATCCAAAAAGTTTACAAAAATGCTTCTTAAAATACACATAGAAAAGTAATGCTGACATTATTCACTGACATCCTGGGCTGCTAGGAACATCGCCAACAGCTACTATGGTTCATAATACAATGATGCATTTTCTTACAGCAAGGCAAACATTTTCCCTGGCAGCTGAAATAAAGTGTTGACTCTTCTTTAAAATTAATTGATACAGAAACACAACAGAAAAATGAAATTCTTATTGTTCCTGAAGTTTATTCTGTAAGGAAATAAATCATATGAACGTATGAAGTGTGCTCTCCTGTACTTTATGATTAAGTGCTTATAACATAGACAGTCTCTAAGCCTCAGCTTTTGCTAGGAAGTTCACATCAAAGGTGAATTAAGTCTTTATTATAAATACATGGTAAAATATAGAAACTGGAACTGCTTTAAGTTGGGAGATCCTCTGGTTTCAGTAGAAAGACCTTTCTTTCTTTTTATCGACTAATTTTACAAGTGATGTCCCAAATTTATGCTAAGAACATTTTCATGAAGCTTTTGCTCTCCTCTTGGCAGAAGGCCTTGAAATTTGTGTCAAATAAATTAGAACTAATGTCTTTGGCTAAAAAGAGAAGCCTGTTAAAGGGCAGTAGTAATCAAGACAAGATAATCATTTATCTGTGATTTTGTGGGTATTAGTCTAATATCCTGTCTATTCACAGCATGTCAAAGATAAGAGCAGTCACCGGTTTACTGTTTTTCTGCCCTCTCCTTCCTCCCTCCCGTCATCCCTCAGGCCTTGGGAGATAAAAGATAAAAAATACATATTAGGCCAATTGCAATAATACCCCACTAAAAGCCATACAATGTTACTATTATAAATTAATGCTTTAAAAATTCTGACTAAAAGAAACTACTATTAGGTAATTATCTGTCCCTCAGATAATTATGCACATGAGTAATTTTGCCTCTCTGAAGAGTTTATAGGATTTACTAGAAGTCACTTGAGGTATCATCAGTCACATGTGAACCTATTTACAGGGCTGTGACTGTATTCCAAAAGGCAGTCATGATAATGATTCCCAAAAAATTTTCAGGGTGGAAAATTATCAAAATAGATACCTCATGGGTATTTTTGTCAATTATTTTGTTCCTACAAGTAGTAATTTAAATGTTAGGGTTTAAATCTGATACTTGTGCTGGCTGCTACAGATACTATTGGAAAAGAAGGATCTCAAATGTGTTGTTGAACTTCATTCACTCTAGGTGCTTGCCAGTAGTTACAGATTCAATCCTGTTGATTTTGTCACCTTGCAACCTTTGAAGGCTCTCCTTCCTGATAGGGAACCATATCTAGAGGTCAAATAAAGCACATAAGTGTCCATTCTATAGCCTTTATAGCCACTTTCCTGTCATGCATTGATACAAGGCAGCCTTGAGAGCTTACTCTAAGAGCTTCTCCTGCTTGCAGAAACTTTAGGCTCATGCTAGATAGAGAAGAAAAAGCAGTTTTCAACCTCACAGTTTTTTAGTCTGCTTTTTGGCATAAGCCTGAGTATTCTCCCTTAAGTATGTTGGGAGTTGAGGCTCAGTTCACCTCCTAATTTATTAAGGCGAAGTCATTTATTTAAAATTAAATTATTTTGTTATTATGCACAGTGGCTAACCTTTCACATCTGACATATTGTATAGATCTTTTATTTTATTTACAAATGTCTTTTTAAAGAAATGATTAGTTCTGTAATTTGTTCAGCAAGGCTTCTTTATAACAAAGCCCTCCTGGGAACTCTTATGCAAATAAAATCCATCTGGAGATTGGAAGTAATGCAGGTGAAATTATAAACAATATACTTAAGTTTTAGGAGGATTTAAAGGGATATAAAAGCACACTTCATTTGAAAATCCAAGCTACCAGCACATGTCCTAGTTACTGTTTTACATGAGTGCTCCTACATACAGCATCAGTTTCCTTTGAGGTTCTCCCTTAACTTTTGAGATCTGCCCCTTAGTATATATGCATACAATTTATGTATTTATTATTTTTCATAACTTAGTGACACATTTGGCTGTTTTATTTGGAGTAGTGTTATTCAAATAAATAGAACACAGCAAAATTGCTCTTAGTGTTTCCAAATTATCTGTTTTGAATTCTTACAGCTGCAATTGTAAAGAAACCATGATTTCATACATCATTGTCCATGTCTGGCAGTGAAGTGCCACATTAACAGTCTTCTACTCCAGGAAACTTCCGGTGAACCCAAATTTTGAAACTTTCAGGGCTTTCCTGAAGTTGTACCAAGAAACATGAGGTACAGGAAGCTGCTTTTAGAGAGGTATAGGAGGCAGACAGAAAGTGAAAGAACCTGTGAAAAAGTGAGGTAGAAGAGGAACGGGAGGAGTGTGTTTTACAGGCAAGGTTCAAATAGAAAATGTAGCCGTGCAGTGGTGATCTGGTCATAAAGAAGAAGTGATTACAGCATCCAAAGAGGTGGTAAGAGTACATTTTCTATGAACAATCCTATGCTCCGTAGCCTGCATCAGTTTTTTCATGTCTATATATGGTGGAGACCCTGGTTTGCTCAGAAAGCTGGTGTGCTGGGAGCAGAGGAGAAAGAAAAACCTGCTCATAATTAGTAAAATTTTCATTGCTGTCAGTAGTTCATTAGATTACGTATTCTAGCAGACCAGAATCTATTACAGCTATTAGGAAGTTATTTTATTTAGTTTCTTTTATTTCTAAATTAAAAATGGCACACGAGTGGATGTTATCAGGATTTGTATTATATAAATTAATTAAAAGTTCATAGCTATTGTTTTCTGTAGCTATGGAAGTGCAAAACAGCATAAAAGGAATGTTTTAGTTGTCTCTACTTTAAAAGTATATATGCCATGGAAATTTCAAGTCACAGAGTGTCATAGTATAGCTATTGTGTGAAATTTAGAAACCAGACTTAATTCTGTAAGCTGAAAATATGACTCTCAATTCCTGCCTTTTAAAACATGTGGAGTCTATAGAATCTAGTCTTGCTTTATCACTCCATCACAAGGTAAACCCGAAAACACTATGGACCTTTTTTTTTTTTTTTTATTCCCATGGAAAGAAAAGAAAGGAGAGAGAAGGGAAGGAAAGAGAAAGGACAGGAGGAAAAAAAAAAACCAAATCACCAAAACCCCACTAAAACTGCTGACATTTGCAGGGCAGAAGCCTATGGGAACCTCTCTTTCGGGAGACATTTTCACTTTTCTATGATGGGCTTTGTCCATCATTAGCAGTGGCAAAAATTTAAAGAATTTTGAAAAGTTCGATACATTTCTAAAGGTAAGTGCATAAAAAGGAAAAAAATGTGACTTTCTTTTGTGCTTGTGAAGACTAGCTGAGTTTGCTGGGTTTTATCTTAAAAATGAGAAACCAGAACTGAACAATTTGGGCAGTTCTGACAGTGTTACTGAAACAATCTTTGTTCTTTTGTTTGCTTAGAGTCACAGGAAAATAAACTTTTGGCATCAAGAAGCACCATTAGCAATATCAACATTTTATCAAAAGAAGAACACATTGTCTAACTGGTGTTTTAGCTTGAGTATTGAAAGACATTCACTTTTCTCTTCTTGGGTTAGAAGTCATTCCTTTTCCAATAAGTTCAACCTCAATAGTTTCTTGATTTGTTCAATGTAAGAAAACATACCATACATTTCAGGTTACAAATAATGTTTCTTGGTAAAAAAGAGGTATGGGGTTGTGCTTCTTGGACTTTTGTATAAAGTTGTGGTCTGTGCCAGTTATCAGAAAGGCAAAATGCATAGCAGAACCACCAGCAATCAGAATAATTCAGAGAGGATAGAAGACATAGCCAAGCAGTGTTATCAGAGGGAGGCACACTATTCTTGCAGTTTCTTGAAGAAAAAATGCTGTAAAAGGAAAGACAACTGTAGTCAGCCTGTGTCGTCAGACAGTGGGGTTGCAGTCATGGGATTCTGGCTTAAAAAACTCCTAAATTCAATCAGATCTCTCAAATCTTGGGCTATATGAAAGATTTGTGGGGTACAACCCAAATTTCTTCTGTAAGGCAGCAAACCCCTTCTCATCAGGAGTGAATTCAATGGAAAGTCCAAGAGGAAGAATCTTCTAGGAATTTATCTTCAAAAAACCATTTCCAGGTAAAGATATTATCAATCCCTAAAATGCTTGAACTGTGAAGCGAACAATCCAAAAGAAGAAAATGTTAAAATTAAGGCTATCTGTGAATCCTTTGTATATTTCCTTCACAGCACGTCTCATCTGAGACCATGGAATATCACACAATGTTTCCCTCCTATGGAGAACATGCCAGCTGGTAACGTCATGCTTTCTTGCTTTCTTTTTAATTGCAATTCAGCAGTGTGTTGCCCTTTATGTCACTGCCCATCCTTAATCTCTATATACATTATACCATGAAACTTTGATTAATCTTTTAAATATTCTTTCACATGAAAATACTACTTTTTTTCTTTTTTAGTTATAGCTGCCTGTGATGTCAATCGGAGACTGCAGTTGTTTCTGACAGTTCCTAGGAAGCTGAGCCAGGTGTCATATTTGTTTTCTATTTGTAATGCATTTCTCTGATTTATTTCTCTGGGTTATGTATTATTATGTATATTTATGGGCATGTGTATCTCTATGTATGTATATATGTGTATGTGTACATATAACATTTCTTTGTTATATATCTGTATAGATATTACATCTCTAATGTGTTCACCTTCTTTCTTCTTAATCTTACCACAGACTTCTGTATAGAATATGTTTGAGTCTGTAGCAAAAAGAGAGGAAACAAACAAAAAAAATTTTTTTTCAGTGGTTCGCACAGCACACAACACATTTTGGAAGATCCTAAATAGAAACAGTTTTGCTACATGTAGGATAAACTGCCAGGGTATCTGCTAATGGACATCACGGAGCCTGCTAGAGCATGTGGCACTTGCATCTGAATTTCAGGCCTGCTTTGATTTCTGCTGAAGTCCAGTGCAGCCCTTCCTAAGCTGCCTGTTTTCTAAGCTTAGGAAAGAAAGTCTTGTGCAAAATGTACTGCAGGACTGCAGCCTGACATTGTGGAGTTCTACCGTCTCATATTTCAAATTTCCAACTTTAATAATTTTCTTTGCCATACTGTCCGAGAAAGTTTATTATCACTCGAAGGTTAAAAAGCAAGTTTTTCACTCTTCCTGTGACTAAAAATTGCAGAACTGTTCAAACTTTTTACTCCCTGGTGATAATTTCAGACTTAAGAAGAACTGGAAAATTTGTTTCTCTTAGGTGTCTATTGAGAACACATTCTGGAGTAGAAGAGTGATCAGAAGAATCAGTACTAACTGACACCTTTGTTGGACATTTCATAGATAATCCAAAGAACAACTGGATATAATGAATAAATTCTATTTCCTTCAGAAAAAAGTAGTTTCTTCTGCCCAGGTAAAAAGTGTGTTTGCTCAGCAGCGAAAGAAACTTGCAGTGTCTATTCTGTATGTAGGCTGTCAATAAATAAAGTAGCTCAATTTCCAGGACTGTTAATAAATATATTATGTATGAGGTTTTTCATTATGTTCAGATGTAACTCAAGGTATTGTCTTTGCCTTCTTGGAACTAAAGCTATTTTTCTCAACTAGAATAGAATTCCCTTACCACATATTTGTAAGTATGCTGTTAATAAGGCAAAGAATTGCTTTTAAAGACAGCAAACAGGTTATTTTTCTTTTCTCTTGATTCCTTCTGGGTGCTTTGAGTGAACGGAAAGGCGATCTTAAACTTTTCTTTTACCCTGACTTCCTATACTGAGAAATGCAACGTTTATAGATAAACACTCTCACTTTTAATGAAAATTATTAGCTATCAACATTTTGCTCGGAGGCATAAGCCATAGCCCAAACTCCATTCAAATCCATTAAATATGCTTGAGACCCAGCTGTCAATAGGCACAATGAAGTAAATTTAATTTTCAGAGTCAATACAGAGCACAGCTGCATTAAGCATAGGATAATTCTGGCACGTTATTAATTTGAATGGCCATGTAAGGCATTGTCTAGACAAGATATAAGCCCAAGTTTTCATAGGCAATCTGTACATAAAATGAAGTATGTCAAGGTTGTAAAGAATACTAATAACACAGATCTGGCCTATTAACCAATATTGATTGCTCTTACTGTGACATGGTCCAGTAACTTTAGAGGTGAAATAGTAAGATGTTCAGCACTACTGCTTCTTTTTCAAAAGCAACACTAAGCATGGACTTTTTCAGACGAAGCTTGAATGCATGTGATCTCAAATGTTTACGATCATTATGCATGATTTCTAGTAGTCTATTTCTGTGGATTGGGCCATTTTAAAAATTGGAGATTCAACACATAGCCATTAGTCTTGCTGGTAATATGAGGCATTTTTATTTCAAATGCTGTCGATATTTGATTTTTTCACAATAACTGTGGTTGTGCTCTGCATAAATTATGTCTGTTTTAGAGGGTTAAGCAAATTTATACTTGATACCTATACTATTTATGCATAGTTTTATAGAGTCCGTGTAGCATTTCCAAGAGAAAGAAATCAAAAGGGAAAATTAATCTTTTGAAAACTATGCAACTCTGTAGTAAAATTATTCCAAATTATTCCTGTGGTCATGTACAAACTCTGTTAAAAGACGGAGTATTTTGATGCTTGCATTGTTCTGCGTGCAAGCAGGCTGGAAGTTCTTCTAAAACTTTACTGAGGGAAACCCACTTCAGTTTCAGATGATACTGCAACTATGTTTGGTCTGTATTTTGTGGATTCTTTCATACACTGAGCCAGGAGGCTTCTATTCATTACTGCTAACTCTAACTACATCCTCACTAACAAGTAACACAGACCAACAGGAGCGGCTCCGGAGAGCACAGCAGTTGGTGCTGAGAATCAACAACCTCATTGCACATATTTCCTGTATGTTTTAATTTGGACTCGCTCCGGCACGGTCCCCCGGACCGAATGCCCTGTTGCAACTGTAATACTCTATAAGTGCAACCCAGGGTGCATCTTCCAGTTTTGTTTCACCCAGGTTGTCTGTCCCAGTGTGAACTAAAGTACAGGAATGGGGAGGAACCTAGGACATAAATTTCAGGAGCTGAACTAAACCATTGATGTGGATGAAACCTTTGGGTTCTTAGCTAAGAGGACAAAGGAACATAGAACAATTTGGAGGGTAAGTTAGGTTAGAAGGGACCTCAAGAAGTCCTCTAGTCAAATCTTCTAAGCTAGCAACCTAAACTCACTGCACTGGAGAGGAAGAACCAAGAGGAATAACCACCTTCACAACAAGTCAACAAATGCTGTGGTCTGATACACTGCTAATCCCTTTTTTTTTTTTTTTTTGGTACTGTTGAAGGAAGACAGGAAAAACACGACTGGGCACTTCAGGTTAGCTGGGATGAATGCTTAGCATTTAATGCATTAAAAAATACCTATAATGCCCAAATTTGATCACAACAGAATAATTCACTCTTTCTAAGACTGATGGGGCATTTTATTTTCTAAATATAAGTATGACTAACACTCCTAGTTTTACCTTAGCTAGTGCAATACCAGAAAATATTCTTGATGAAATTATGATTTTATGGCCATTTATACTTTTATACATAATCATATGCATAAATATGGTGTTTATTTAGGACAAAATGTACTGCAACAGTGAATCCCAAAAGTAAATTTTAAAAGTAGTAAATTGTTTCCTTGCACTTCTTTAAAATTTGTGTTTCAAGGAAATCAAGTGTTCCCTTACTCTTTTATTATATAACATTTAGTTAGTCTCATCTGAAATGAAGGCTTACTGTTAAATTATATGCTAACCACTACCTAGCTTCTTAGTCTTCTGTTTTACAAACAACCTTTTACAGAATTCTTAGTCTTCCCTCACTGACCAATGCAAGTATTCAGGATTCGTGAGACTGAAGTAAAAAAAACCAAAACAACTAAATAATGAAAAATATTTTCAACACTTAAAACATCTTTTTTAATTGTTAGATGAGATTCTCAGGAAAAAGTCTGACTCCAGGAATATAAACTTTGAAAGGGACAATAAATACTTTGATATTTGCAACAAAATCATGACAACTGGAAACACTTAAAACTTTAATTCTGCTGATAATCTTCTTATAAGGAATCTCACTGTTGGTTGCTGCTCCTTAGGACATGAAATAAACCTTTGGTCTCATTGAATCTCAGTCACTCAAATGCACCGTTGTAGTCTGCAGTTTTAAAGAGAGATTCAAGTTTTCTGAGCATTTTGGCTTGCTAACATTGCACCTCTTTTAAGAACACCTCTTTCTATCATACAGAACAATCAGATCACAAAATATTTATTTTCTTTGTTCCTTTGTTCATAATAGCCTTTTGGTATGCCTTGAAGTCTGCAGTTAAACAATATTTGTTATTAGAATAAATATAGTTTCCCTTTTGATTCCTGTATGTATATATTTTCCCCTCTAGGATTTTTTCCTTAGAACATCTTCATCAGGTTAAATATGATTGCATTTTTTTCCTAAATAAGTTCAAATTGCATGCAGGATATTAGTATATACTGATATAATTCATGATAAAAAGCTTTGACTTACATATTTTGAATTCCATAGTAATAACCAGCTGTTTCTAGCCTGACTGGCTATTGAAAAATCTGCTTTTCAGGTTGTTTCACATACTTTTTTGTCCTCTGTCTCACCTCGTAATCTTTCAAGAGTAGTTAGTGGTATCCATCATTTTCCTGCAATCATTACAGCAAAAAGGATGAACTTACCATTTCTAAACATCTCTCCTTTTTGATCTTCTAGTTTTCATTTTCATAGTTAAGTAGACCTGTTGATTCCTACATGTAGTTTACTTCTGCTAAGGGTTTCAGGTTTTCATTTGGTTTGATAACTGCCTAAGTCATCAAGTTTTCCTTTGGGCCTCTTTATCCCATTGTTATCCAGTAAAGAAAATCTTTGGAGGCCTGTGAAATCTTTGGAGGCTCCTGCAAACTGGCTGGGTTATTGATGTGGATGAGAAAGTAAGGGAATGGATGCACTCATTTCTGCTTTCGTGAGAAGGAAATTCTTCTGGACCTTCATCTGTAATAGCAAGATTCTAGTATCTGTACTGTTACTGCAAAGCCCTTCTCAGAAGCAGGGGAGATCTTCTGCACAGGTAGGAGCCTCTCTCTTTTTTTTCAGTAGTGTGTGACCTGAAACCTTAGATCTGAACACACGTGAATATTGAAAGAGAGTGATTTTGATGCAAACCTGGACATTTTGGCTAAACATAGCTACGATTACGTTATTATTATTATTATTATTATTATTATTATTATTATTATTATTATTATTATTATTATTATTACACATGAGAACACTTCGTTTAAAAAGAAGTGAAAGTTTTGTACTGTTCTTAAACAGTGATGGGAAGTGTCACACTCACCTGGCCAACCTGCAGCTAAAGAATCAGAAGTCCCGCTGAGCAGAGAAAGAATCAGAAATAGAAGACGGTAAAGATTTGTTCAATGACTCCTACTTGTATCAGTAGCTTTCAACATGTAGTGAACTTCCTAACATATTGAACTCTATAAATCAATTTACAGCAGAGCTCATCAAAATTATGCAAATGGGATACAAACCCAAAAGGTATTTTCTTCTTTGAAACATATTGAAACCTTTGAGATGAATATTCTCCTTGTATTTACCTCCATCTGCCAAATGGTCTGGAGGACTGAGCTACTGCCTGGCATTTAAAACTGCAAGAGAGAAACTTGCTAAAATAAAAGTGCATTAGTCTGCTACACCAGTATTACCACTGAACATAACCAATACAATTTGCCATATACCAACATTGTGTTTGCATTCCAGTAATAAGAACAGGAACCCGCTTTCTTAGCAAATGTGAACTGTGGATATTGCAAAGAAGGCTCTATGCTTTTATCAGAGTAGAAAAATTTTCTGACTGACTTATGCAAAGGCAGCTGAAACTTTAAGGCAGTTTAAAAAGGTGGCTACTAAGAAAAGAAAACACAATCTACTATTGTTTTGGAGAAAGTAATTTGAAGTGTCTTCTTCCTGCAAAAAAACAATTAATAAAATAATTTTAAAATAAACCAGATAGCTTAATATCTTTTTTTATAGAAGTGTTATCTCACAGATGCTCTCTGTGCACAGCAATGTGATATTTTGACAGTATGGTACCTTGTAATGGACAGACATTGCTTACATTTGAGATGGAGGAGTAGGAAAAAGCTGTGGGCTGACTTAAAAAAAAAAAATTTAGACCAGTCCCAATAGTGGTTTTGTATTCCTGGATCTGGGAAAAGCTTAGATGTGTCTTGGAAATGCCTTTCGTCCCTCTCCTGCTTTGGTTTCTTCTGCCAGTAGAAATCCTAGATGTATAAACTGGCAGGAACCACAGCATACCCCGGGCACCTCTCTCCACTGTGAACTACAAGAAGACTGGGAGTGGAGAGCACCCTATTGAGTGTTGCCATCGCTTCTCCTGTTGCAGTGGAGCCCACAGAGCCCTGGCAAAGTGTTCATTTTCCTTTCGTGACAGCCAGGCACAAAGCACAAGGGGAGCAAGTGAAGAGAAAACAACAAAGAATAAGACACTAGCAATTAGTTCAGGTATTTTTCACTCCCATTAAACATTTTGGAAGGTGACCCATGCTGAGAAATTGTCAGCACTTCACGGCTGCAATTATGGCTTCGGTGGAAATCTTAGTGAAGCTAATGAGTGCTTTCATGTACAGACGGGCTGTTGGATTAGTGTCATTACTCACTGTACAACCTGGGAGAGCGGCTGCAGCCCAACCAGGCTACACACTACACCAGCACATCGCAAAATGCAGACGTAACCCCCAGTGTGAGTTCCTTACAGGCAAAGGAGAAGGAAAGGAAGCACCTCAGAACCCTTAACTCCAGGCCAGAGCTCAGAAACAACAAAATAACGCACTGAAGGTCACACAGACAGCCTGTGGCAGAGCAAGAAAGTGAATGCAGATCTTCCCAGGTGAAATCCAGTCATTGCCACACCAGACTGTTGTTTACTCCTCATCATTCACATGAGCAAATAAAGAACATTTTTTGAGCAATGCTGTACGGGGATTGAGTCTGCCCAGCTGCTATTCTTTCTCACAGCATATCTCTTTCATTATGGTTTTCTTTAATAGACTAAGTTACTAACTATATGCAGGTAGCAATAATGAATGACATAATTAGCTAGATAATTCTGGTTTTCTTCAGTAAAAGCTTAATAGTTTGTATAAGAAAGCATCAGATTCCTTTCAACTGTTGTTGTTATTTGCATATGCTGAAACCACAAAGGACATTGATTATTTTAACTATGCTCAATTTGCCTTTGAAACCGAAATTCGAAAAAGCAAAAGAGCTTAAACAAACATGAAAGTAATCTAATACTGACATAAACATGAAAGATAATAAGATTACTATGAATTGATCTAAATATTACTTAAAATAATTAGAAATGATTTTCTCATGGTATACCATTTAAGTTAAGCTGCTTGGTAATGTTACTTAGAAAAAACAAGCAAAAAAAAAATACCTTCCAGAATTTTAGTTGTTGTTTATGACATTCAGTAAAACAATGGGCAAATACGCTTTTCTCTTTATTGCTTTATATTTTGCATGCAGTTTGTAGCCAACTAGTCTAATTTTGCACCAGTCAATTTTGTAAGGGCAGGATTGTTGCCATTTTAATACTGAATCATTTTATTACTTTAAATCATGAACCAATTTTTATTTTTTCTTTCTTGGCACCATTTCTACTAGTTAACTTTATGAAAAACAGTAACAAGAAGGAAACAAGCCATGCTAATAACCCTTACAGCCACCAAAAAAAATGGCATGCATAGAAAAAAATACCAGTTAAATTTCAGTGCTGTTTGTCAAATTAGCTATGGGGGCCAACCCCTAAATTAACCCGGTTTGGCATTGCTTTCTCTACCTCAGTCCCAAATGATTTATTGGAAAGCTGGGTCTTGTAAGAAACATAGTATTTGCTTTTTTTCGTAAGGATTATCTGAGTAATCTGAATATAACTAAATTTTGGAAAATAGGATTAAAATCTGATAGCACCAGGTTTTCTTTCAACATTTAAAGATCTACCTGGCTTTAACCAGTCTGGCAACTGTTTTCTCATGTAATTTAAGAAGTACTTTTCCTGATTAGAAGGAAGCAAAAAATACAATATGGATAAACATTTTTCCATTAATCAGTTGAATATTTTAAATGCTAAAGTGAATTTAAAAATAAATTCATGGAGAAAAGATATCTGGGTAGTTTGACAGAATTATGAGGACTTCCATTGTATTTCCCATTCAGGTCTTCCATCGGGTTTATGAGGTTTTCCTCTGAATGCCCAATCTAAGAAAAAGGATGAATGCCCTTTTTGTTTTTAAAGATTGCCATTTGCACATATTTATCAAGGTGTTTCATTACATGTAATTATAGTTTCTCTACAGCTGTATTTGGAAGTCAGGTAGGAAGGGCTTGGAAAGAGATGTCAACAATTGCTTATGTATCACAAAGTACAGAAGCAGTTTAGAAGAGAGAAAGGACCTCAGCACATGGCAGCTGCTGTTCATCTGTGTGCGGGAAAGAATAATTGCTTCTTGGCACACTCTTTCCTCCAACTTGTCATTTGACTTATGATGTTAGGATCCCTCAGGATGAACATTTGACTTTCCCAGAGCAAGCAAAGGCAACAGCTTTTAGGCCTACTGAAACATAAGAATAGCCTTATATCGAGATGACTTTCAAGGCAGCGTTATCACAAAGGGAATCCCATGAAACTGTCCCTTATAGCAATTGACTTCCAAGGTCAGGCATGGAATGCTTGTGGCAAGGAAAACAGAGGAGAAGACAGAGCCAGAAGTGTACACAGGAAATGAAGGGGAAAAAATAACACTATGTTGCCATAAATTCATGGGGGAATACAGAAAAACCCTCTACTTCTTTACGAGACTCAGATACAACATTTAGATTCCCACCACCACCTTTCTTAATGTTGGAGGTATCTACACTTCTCATGTGCTCGTTTCTACTAGAGAAACTCCCAAGACTCCAGAATTTCACAGAAGGGGCTGTCACTATCTTGCTAGAACTCAGCTGTAATGCTAGTCTCATGCTCAATATATCACAAGCTTAAAAAGCAAGATGTGCTTCTGTCCATCCCACTTGCAAGGTCAAAACTTAGCCAGTGGCCAGAAGCAGAGTTTCTCTCTCACATCGTGGAGGTGAGCTTTTACTGCCTAGGAGTGCTCATCTTTTGAGTGAATTAGGATCAAATCCTAACTGTCTCTGAACACAAACTTCCCACAAAGGTGACTTAATCCATGGGCTAGTGAATAGGTACCTCTTAATCTCTCCTGCTGGAAGTGCTCTACTTCCAGTGCATAATTAACATTCGTCTCAGTAGGGACTGTGACTGGATTCTCCCACATCCCAGGAGAGTGCCCTGACCATTGGACTGTAGGATTTGTTTGTCGTTTCCCCTTCTCTCTTCTAGACCAGTGAACATTTCATTATTATTATACACAGGCATGCAGATAAACACACAGAGAATCCTACATTCACACATCCATAGAATAATGTCCATAATTATAGTAATACATGCCTGCTTTCTACAACTGGAGAAGTGCAAAAAATATTGCAGATGCCTGGCACAAGTGTACTTTGTTCACTGAAAACAAAACAAAACAAACAAGTCAAACAAAACAACTTCAAACAACAACAACAAACTCCCACAAAACTCTAGAATGGAGGAATGAAGAATTTTTATGCTAGGAAGCAAATTTTTTACCTATTAACATTACTACCTCACAAGTGGCCGAAACACAGCCTTGGCCTATTGAAATGACTCCCAGTGTGTGTATATTGAAGCTGTGCAAAAATCTTAAACCACAAGTAAGTCCCTGGGTTTCAGTTTTCGTTATAAGCTCAACACTCAGTTCAGGTTCACTTAAAGGCCATTACAAGCCTGGAAAGTCCACGAATGATGTAATACAGACCTCTCATATGGCCTACTGTGTTGCACAGCACAGCATATTGACAGATAGCATTTGCTTCCTATTGAGGGATTACTATCACTGTAGCACTCCGAAGATGCAGAGCTGCTTCATGTAGACATCATTAAATGAAGACTGGTTTTACATTGACAAAATGCAGCGAAAAATATGGAAGCAAGAAAATTATTATTTTAAAGTGTTTGAAAATAGGACAGAAGAGTGATGCTTAGGTGGCAAACTCCAGAAAGAGCAAGTTGGGCAAGGTGAGCTTTATGCTACGTTGTGAGATCTTAATTCTGCTCCTGTGAACATCCAGTCTGTGCTCTGAATGAAGCACTCTGATGAAAAGATATCCTGCCACTACATAGTTAAGGTCTGTAGCATAATACTGTGTATGGTATAGTATAATGTAGTATAATACCTAATAATTCACAAAAGCTCAACTAAAATTTGCTGAGACATTTTCTATCTTCTTCCTTCTGAGATGAAGCGTAAAGCCCTGTGAATTTTTAACCTAAATGTCTCTACTTACGAGTACTTCAGTTTTTTAAAAAGAGGTAAAAATCAGCAGTTTATATGTAACTTCCATATAGCACCATGGAAGCTAATTGCTACATTTTGGACATTAAAAAACCAAGCAAACAAAACCAAAACAACGCATAGGTGGTTGCTATCTCAAGGTAATGTTGTCCTACACCAGCTTTCAGAAAGATGGGCAACCTAGTAGCTGTCAGAACATACCAGCTGATCCAGGGGCACACAAACAGAATTTTCCTGAGGAATCTAAATTTAAAACCAAATAATTCGTGAGAGTTTTTAACTCAGCTGTCCATGGGTGGACTATCATGAAAAAAAGGAAATCTAAGTCTTCAGCCTATAGGCTAGGTTCCGGGTTTTTTTGCTTTTGAGTTTGTGTTTTTTTTTTTCCAGGAGGTTGCTTTACCTTACACAAACTATTCAGTTGCCTGTCACTAATACTGTACATTTCACTAATTCTTTCTCAGAAATTTTATTGTCTCCATGGACAAGTCCTCAGCCACACGGGAAGTACTTGCTGAATAAAATGAGAACTGAGACAGTGAGAAAGTGGATATCTTCATAATTATAATGGAGAGACACTATGCAGCCCTGCAATGACTATATTTTGCTAGTCCAGCTGCACAGGAAAGGGAATATCTGTCACATGGTTGTGGTGGCAGATACCTCAGTTCTACCCTGTATCTTGGCTTTGTAGCAACTACTTAGGAGCTTTCCTGAGTTGGACACATCAGAGCACACAGGGATGCTCCCCTTCCGCAGCCTCTTAATCCAGCTCCTTTCTTTAGTCAGAGAACAGAAGAGTAGATTTGTCACTAAAGGAGGTACAGTTTGCCTTCAGTCATCTCAGAAGAGAGCTACCTTTGAAGCTTCTGTTTCTTTATGCCCCCGGCAGAAAATAGTGGATAAATTTAATCTAAGAAATGAATTCCTGCTTATAACTGTTATTAGATAAATCTTATTATGCTGACTATTCATCAGAAACCACTCCTGCACGGTAGTTATTATTCTCACACAGTTCTAATCCATACCATGTAGCTTTTGTACACAGATTAGTATTTTATTATATCTAAACTAAATATTGTTTGTATAATCTAATAAGATATTTTGCAAATAAATATATTCTGTCTGGACTTACGCTATCTGAACAGTAATGTAAAGGTCTGAATACTTAAAGAATAAAATGGTTGCTTATCAGAAACTTCTGTTGCAGTAATTAAAAATACAGCTAGCTTTGCAATTATTGAAGAACCCTACTTAGTCTCCTTTATGTGTATCTCATTTCCTTTCTGTAAAGTATTTTGAGAAGATGCATGAGATAAAATAGCATTACAAGAGGGGTGTTTATATTTCAAAAAATATCCTGCTAATGCTGAAAATATTGACATTTCTTCCTGAGGTTCTGACAGAAAATACAATACACTGTCTTATGTCACTTGAATAATTAGAGATTATAGTAATTCCTGCAAGGCTTTTGCATGTGGCACATACTGAGAAAATTTCAAAAGATGAGATGTGCGTAAAGGTGGGTGTCAAGAAATACTAGATGCTTTTTCTCCTGCAACAATGAGGTCCTAAAGAGAAAAAAATTAAAACTCCTCTGGGGAAAAGTGCTGGCAATTCTAAGGTAAGCGTTGGGAAAGCCCGAATTGCAAGTGGAGAAAGGAGTTGTCAGTGTGCTCCACACTACGTGTGGGAAGTGGTACATGAAGACAAAACCGGAGCATTTAGCATCTTTGGATTCAAATCCGGTAATGAAATAAAACGATAACCACTTGCAACAATTTACAAGATCACTTCTAAAATTCTTAAGCAAAAATAATATATTTGAAATATCAGTGACTCAATGCAATTTCCCCTCTCCTTCTTCCCTTTAATATTGTGTATGCATTTTATGTGCATTTTATATACATTTGTCAGGAGAATATTAATGTTCTGCTTTATGATTACCACCACCTTTCTAATCATTGCTTTTTATTATTCTTGTTCAGTACAGCTTAGCCGCCGAGCATGAGCAATGAAATGGGGGGAAAAAGAAAAGCAAATACTGTATTATATCATCATCTGGGGAGCGTGATTGTTTCTGCTGTGTTAATTTACACTAAAATCTATGACCCAGTGAGTCTGATTGATTGCCAAGGGCAGAAATCCAGCCCCTGGCCTAGTTTATTTTGTGAACTGTAGCCTCAGATATCGCTGCAAGCCACAATGATATTGATTTGATATACACTAGATGGCTCTTTATGCTCTTTGGGAAATTTATTGTGCAGAGTCAGAACTCAGACAGATGGGGAGAAGCCGCTCTTTAAATTGAAGAGGGTTATCATGGTTTGACTCCTGGGTCACTCGGGTTACCAAGTGGCCTGAGCGTGGCTGGGTCGGAGCGGGCTCGAGGGATTAGCGCTCATCAGTTTTGAATGTCAAATCTCCTCGCTGGACTTGAGTTATTGCTAATAGGAACTTGCTTGGGCCTATAATATTTGGATGGCCTATAAGTTAAACATCATAACCCTTTCTTTGTGTCATGGGCCTTTAAATTATGGCCGAGCGCACCACCTTTGCTCTGGACGTTTAGCAGGAGATGGGTGTGTGTTAGGGAGAGACTTGCCTCCGAGGTGGACGGCCTGGTTACAGCCGCCGTCTGCAGAAGAGCTGTACCCCCACACTCGCTCTCCGCGACAGGAGATACAGCACAGAGAAAGCACAGCTCTGCCTTTCCCTGAATTTGGTACTTTTCCTTTGAGGGGGCGAGGGAGAGGAGGAGATCTGGGTGAAATCTCTGGTTGTAGGACAAAAAAGACCGGTATGGTGGAAAATCCCATGTTCTTCGGGCAATCAATGAGTGAGGAAAATAAATGTGCTTCTAACTCGAGATAAACTGCTCTTTCAGGTTTAAGAGACTTTTCTACATAAAACAAGGCCAGGTCTGCTATGATTAGCCTAAGTCTAATCAGCATTTTCACTAAAGCACCGCTAATTGTTAACCAGTATTTCATGCTACAGGAAATGATGAAGAGATTAATTTAAAGGGAGGCATTATTTTTTATGTCATATTACAGCCACACTCTTTAATTACCAAAGAAGAACCTCACTACATTTTAAAATGTACCTCCAACAGAGTTATAAACTGTACACAGGCCACACTTCCACACTTAGTGTGCTTGTATCAGCATTTGAACTGCTTCCTTCAAGATCAAGAGAAAGATTTCCAGTCTCATTCAGAGAAGCAGGGAATTAGCCCAAATGGAGTACGTCCCACACACATCCAGGAGATGGGATAGAGATCCACATTGACATTATAGTGAGAAAGGTAAGTCTATTCCCACTTTTATGAGTAGCTGCTGGCTCCCTACATACAAAAATTACAAGTTCTCTGTTTTTCTTCAACTAGCGTTTGATTCACACATGAATGGTAGAATGTAGAGATTATTTTTCTTAAGTAGCTGTTTCCTTTTCTTGATCTGATTTTGGTGATAGTTTCCCACAAACTAAAAGGGCAACATTTATTTCCATGGGGAAAAAAAGGGAAAAAAAAGAAAAAAAGAGAGAACAAAACTAAGAAAGAAAAAATAAAGCCTCCTAGAAGCACACATCTATTTTATTCCATTTTGCATACCTATCCAAAACAAAGAAATCTCAGGAGGTTAATGGTAAACAGCTTAGCCTGGCCTTTTGGACTCTGTTCTTGGCAATACACTGCAACTCTAGCTGCATATTATAGATATACTATTACCATTTAAACATAATACTGCCTGGCTTGTGGTCTGAGATTCCTGGGATTTTATTCTTCATTTGAAGTGAATACTAATTGAGAAAGTTACACATTTATATAGCTCCTGAAGAGTAACACCCACTTCACCTATCTCTCTATTGTAAATTAATATGTAGCAGATGGTGAGCTGAGATAGTTTGACAGCCTACTTACAGTACCATCACTTTAACCTCTATCTGAAAAAAAAATCCCATTAGCTTTTCTGCTGTTGGGCTCTTAACCCCCCAAAGTATCCTTAGTTATCATATCATGGGATTTTCTGCTATGCCAAGGAAGAAAATAATTAAAGATACCCTCTTCCATTTAAATGCTTGTTCTAATTTTACTGGGCATATCTTTTCCTCTTAACTTCTCCAATAATTTCAATTTAAATCTTCATTTAGAATGAGATTTTTCTTCCAAGGGGGATTTTTTTTATCTTCAGGGACAACTTAGTGCACTGCAGAAGCAAACACAGAAGCCCTTCCATATATTATGATTAATGTGGTGTAAGGAGCTCCCCTTGCTAGAAATGCAGAATCAAAGGAAGCAGAGCCCATAAGTAGAATTTAAATTCAATACACATTGGAATCTTATAGTTCAATTCAAAGTGGCTCTAAAGGAAGTAATTAGACACTCACCAAGGCTTTCAGAAAGAAACAACTTTTCCTAAGAAGGGTCTACTCAAAGTCTTTATTCAAAGCACTCAGTCACTTTTTCTCCTTTTACTCTTTCTAATAGAGAAGCGAGAAGGATTTTTTGAAGACTTGGAAATTCATGTTAAGAGCTTTAAATTTAAGTCTCCTTTAAAAGAAATGGTCTAATTGAATGTTTTCTTCTTGTGGGCTGATAGAAGTATTTTATTTGTTGCAGGATATAAATTTATAGATCATTGTCAGAGATTTGCAGGAGCACTGATAGTGTGCATTTAGAACTCTTCCACATGGGTTGAAACGTTATTGTTCAATCTGATAGCATTGTTCACGTGCTGCTATAATATATGTGGCTTTTGAAGTCAAAGAGGAAATGCTCAGTGACTCTGGAAGTCTCAGTCTTGCAAGATAACAAGAATGCCCTACAATATGTGGACTTAATAACACAATGGACTACTTAGACCAGTGCTTTCAGCAAAGCCTTCAAAATGTTGCCTTAACTCTTTCACATTTTACAGCAAAATGGACCAAAACTTTACTTGTAAAAGGGTGTGATTTCCATTCAAATCTCCTCTTCCATGAGACTATGAATGGAAATAGTCAGCTTTATTATTCAACCCATCTCCACAGATCTATGTTACTTTGGCAATTTTAATACACACATACGCACACAAAAACAGAGGCCCATATAGATTTGTTCTCTCTTTTTCATCTCTTACAAATATTTATAAATGCTGACTTACACATGCATATACTAAAGACTCCATGTCTTCCACACATTTGGAGAAGGAACTCACATTAAAATTATCACTGACACTTTCTGTTCAGATGTATCTTTTCCTTTCCATTTGTGAGTCAATGTAAAAGGTCTCTGCCCCTATGTCTGACACCTGGAAATCAGGGATATTCCAAATCATTGCCACATCAGTGTCATCTACTGTGGCACAATCAGGAAAATGTTCTTTTTTGCTATTTTTTAGCTCCCTTGTGCAGTACGGAGGACCTTTTTCTCTGGATAGATATTCAGTCAAGGAAGAGCAAGAGAAGTTATAAACTGCACTCGCAGAACACCAAGCAGAGCTCAAATCCTCATAAACGGCATGGAGAGATCACTGCTGCCATTCCCAACCAGGTGTTGCTAAGGCACAGGGGAGAGCAGCTGGTTGGGGAACTGGAGCAGCGTGGAGAAGCCGCGAGCCTCGGACTGGGAAGGATGAATTGCACCTCACCAGTCCCTTTACGCAGCCATTGCATAGAACCCCAATTACTCTGGCTCCATGCGACTGCGGGGGATTGAATTTCACCCAGAGAGTTAGAAAGACAAATAAACATTTTATTAAATAATTAGAGCCCATAATTGTGGATTACCTTTCATTTGTATTAGAGGAAGGCATGGTACAGTTAGACCCCCAGAATCTTGTTTGGCGTTTACGTCCCTTCTTATTGCTAACTGACATTTCAGGATTGTTTATCTTCTTTCCTTCTAGATTTTTTTCCTATTTGAATTGATTCCAGATATCAGAAATATAATTTCCCCTCATCTTATATTGAGATAGCGGGCTGAAATAACAGATTGAACACAACTTTAATTTTGTTTCTAATAAGAAAATACTTTACTTTTTAAATTGTTCACTTTTAATGCTTTCTCTTCGCAAGTCTGAGAGGTAAACAAAATATTTTTTAGTTGTTTCTTAATTTTATATACTATGGAGAACAACAGTAATGTCCTTTAACACACAATCAAGTAACATCATAAAACCCCCATCATATTTCAGTGTAGTAATGTCAGCAGGAGGCTGACAATGTTTTCAGCCTCTTTTTTTTCTAATAAGGGAAATAGGTCTTGATTTTTAACCACACTTAAAGTACTTGTGGCTGATTAAAACTTTATTCTGAAAAGCTTAATTTGGATCTTGATTCAAATTTTTAGGTGAAGTCCTGCTGAAAGATTTTCAACTGCTGTCTTTTACATAGGGCTGTCACTGTGATTTCCTGGGAATTAAGGAGGAGCAGGGACTTGGTCACTCTTGGAGAGAGAGTGGAAAGATCCCACCATTTCTGGGAAAAACTGCTCACAGTCAGGTGTCTCCTGGATTTTCTGGCTGGAGGGGAAGATAGTGAGTTGTCTCCTGCTGTCAAATACCACAGGCTTGTGAACTGCAATCTGAGCAAAGCACTTTAAAACAATGTAGTCTACTGTGAGGCTTGTGCTTAGGACCTACACATTTTTTCAAGCACCTGGAGAGAGACTTGAATCCAAGAAACAGATCAAAGAAGCCAGCTAAGCCCCCCAGTCCTAGTGCTAAGCTTTTAAAATGGAAAAAAAAAAAAAAAAAAAAAAAAGAGAAAAAACCAGAGTCCATAATGGTTTTTTATGAACTCTCGTTCTAGTCTATTTTCAATTTAAACTGCAATGAATTGCTAGAACAATGCCACCTGAAGCATTATGGACAACACTTCAAATCCCCAACTAGGTTTGAAAATACAGTATTTGCGATTAACTGTAATGGTTATTCAGAGCTGCATTAATTGCATTACCTGTCAAGAAAAAAATCCTTCTCATACAGGTAAATCAGAATTGAATGACCGTAGCCTCGCCTTTGCTAGAAGAGTGAACGAAGGCATTAGCCAAGAGCACATAGAATTCAGAAATAATACTAACGGGTGAGATGATTTTGTATGGTCTTTTGTGCAACATAAACTGCCCCTGAATCACCTCTGTCTGGCTCTTTTCTGGGGGAAAAAAAAATCTAATAAAATAAAAAGCAAGTCACCAAACAAAATTTTAAAACCTCATATGTTAGAGAATCAGCCCTTAGCAAGTCGTTCCAATATATATATATACTTTCTTTACTGAAAATATGTTTTATTTTTCACTCTGAATTTACTAAGATTTAACTTCTAGCCATTTGATCTTATTACACTTTTGTCTGGTAGGCCAGAGTGCTCTGTTATCAAATTTCTCTTCATCTTGGTGCAGTATCATACTGGGAACTCTTGTTCAGCTGATTATCTCCCATTGACCTTGCCTTCACCCCAGGAGTCCTTTTCATCATCACCACTTTATACAGTACAGTCCCCCATCCCGTAAATATGTCCTTCACTCTTTGTGAGTACAGGTAGGTTTTTGCAACTGGCTACATTAAAATGACCCCATATTGCTGAGCAATCCAGATAGTTCTGCAGCAGCGACTTATCTTCTTTGTTATCTCCTGTACCTGCTGCTGTTGTGTCATCTGCAAACTTTATTGGTTACTATTTAAAGTTGTCTTCTTGATCACTGATAAAAATATAAACAAAATAAAGTATAGAATTATTTTTTTTCAGACCCCATTTAGAAGCACAGGCATTTAATAATAATTTCTGCTTAGAACTACTTTTTGAGACTTAATGGTTAGCCAGTTTTTA
Source organism: Caloenas nicobarica (assembly GCF_036013445.1). NCBI lineage: Eukaryota > Metazoa > Chordata > Aves > Columbiformes > Columbidae > Caloenas > Caloenas nicobarica. The sequence continues at coordinate 99,487,041 of NC_088246.1, read as the reverse complement.
ATCCACTTGATATATTACATGTTGATTTTGTATCGCTCTCATTTCTTAATCAAAGTGTTGTGTGGTAATAAGTGGAATGCCTCACTGAAATCTCAGTACTCTATATCAACTTGATTATCTTTAGCAACTAAATTTGTAATCTTATTAAAAATATATTAAGTTAGCTTGATAAGATCTATTTCTGGTACACCCATATTGACTGAGAGTATGCTTTTTTAACTCTCTTTTGATTCTTTATACATCAAGTCTCCTATCAGCCATCCCATCATCTTTTTCCACTGTTATTGTCATGATAGCAAGCCTGCAGTTATTGACATCATCCCATTTTCCCTTTTTAAATATCAGTAGTTCAGTGGCTTTCTTCTAGCCCTCAGGAGAACCTCAATATTTTAAGAATTACCGAAAAGCAACAATAATAATCCAGAAAGTCAATGCTTTCAAATTATTGGAAGCAAATTATTTAGAGCTGCTGATCTCAAAATGCCCAAGTTCAGAGGCCTTTTAATATTCTCTTTCATTACTATGGGGATGGAAACTATGTCATGATCATGAGATGATTAATACTTCAACCTGTTTCTCCTCACAATACAGAGCATTCCTGTATTAATATTTACACACCTCCCATTTCCATCTGATAATGTCTCTGTTCCTTTACTAGGATTCCCTTTATTCCTAAGCTACTTTCAGACAAGCTCTTCTGTCTTGTCGTTAACTCTTTTGGTCATTGATTATTTTTTCTTCTATTCTTTGCTTCTGTCTTAGTTTTGTACAGTTCCTAGTTTATATTCATTGCTCTCCACTTCTCCTCCCTTTTACTTTCGTCTTTTTTCTGTATTATTTTTGATTCCCTTTCTTTATAGCTGCTTTCACTTCCCCACTAAACTAGGCTTTTTTTTGTTATCCACATATCCTTTTCTGTCAGATATGAAACTGTGGCATTGTGGACATCTAGTAAAACATTCCTAAACTGTTCCAAGCTGCCATTAACGGTTTTCTCTTTGATTTCTTTCTCTGGCCTGATATGCTTTGTAATTATTTTCAGCTTTGTGAAATGGTCTTTTAAAAGCATCAAGTATGTATATTGCATTCTGGATGCCCTTCTGACTAGTCTAGCCAGCCTGTCTCCAAGAACATTTAGTTCTGGTACTAAGATGGAAACCATCTTAACTCTGCAGTGCCATATCTTGTCACAGATGGTGAAGCAATTTTGTAAAAAATAAAACCTTTTCCACATACTCCTTAATTGATTAGCTATTAAAGCTATTACTGGAAATTTGTTGTCAGAATTTTCTGCTTTGCATTTCCTTTCTCTTTTGGTATGGGATACTTTCTGTCACAAAAATGTTCTTCTCTTTCAGCACTTGCCTTACTACCATTAGGAGCTGGCAAGCTGGGAGGTGTCATGTCTACAACAGTGACTATTTGACCTGCAGTATTCACTGATCTCAGAGTCACATTTCATCTCCTTGTTCTCCCAAAATAGAACTAAATATATTTTCATGCAACATGTCCCATGCACGGTGCAGTTTTTTAAGGAAAGAATCCCTAACTGGGACAATTCCATGAATCATGTCTGAACAACATGAATATATATGTATACGTATATGTCAGACTGGGTTCTCAGATGCTTTTCTGTAGTTTCCGTAGTTTCTGTAGTTTCCATACTGAGAAGATGAGTGTTTAACTTTAACCGTGCTGAGTTTACTCTGCAACTCCTCTAGTGAGAGTCAGCTCTAGGTTAGGATTCCTAAATGTAGGAAGGAAAATCCACAAGAACGTGTCTATGTGTGCTTCAGGTGTCTGAAACTCCTACCCTAGCGAACCCATGTCCAGGCAGCTCTGCCAGTGGAGCCCAAGGAAGCAATTCAGCTCACCCTAAAAAATCTCTGACTTAGTAGAGTGTATTGAAAAATTAAATCCTGATGTATCTGGAGATAACGATGCATTTCTGAAACTCACTGAAAAATGACAGGGAAGACTTGGAACCATTTTAATGTTACCTTATCGATAAGATCACGGGAGCAAGAACTTTCTAGCTCACTTGCAAACTTGCTCAACCCACCACTTGATTTGGTAAAAGTTTCAGTGTAGCTCTGTTGTAAACACAACACCATCAATAAATACCCTTGCGATTTTAGTGGTTGAGAGTACATCCTTAAAAGTGGTTACAACCATGAGGTGAGAAACGACATGTCAGCCAACTTTAATAATGCATTGCTCTTGACCTACATTGTTTAACAGCTACTTGGTAGCAAGACAAAATATTACTGTGTTAGGGGATCTTGATTTTAATTTTCATTAGAAAACAAAACAAACAAGTCTAAGATAATGTTAATGAAGTCAGCATCATGTTTAGCACCTGAATGTTGGTATCATTCCAGATCTAAGAACCTCTTTGTATTTTTTCTTTGTTGAGAATTGAGGAACCGCAAGACAGGTGTGGAACAGCTTCTGTTTGGAGAATCACTCAAGGTGTCTAATGATCTAGTTGGTTTTCACTTTTAATAAACGTTAAATGATAATCATTTTTCACTCTTCCCAAATGAGACAGTTAAAGCTTTTATAGTGTGTAGCTATTATATTGCATTTAATTTAGGCAAAATACCTATGGGAGGAAAATTTGTGAGGCCAGGTGCAAAGTTTATAATCACACTACACATTAAAGAGTCATTTCAATACTCTCCTGCTTCCTTTAATTTTTATGTATGAGGAATATATCCATAGCAGCCTTATCTTCCTGAGCTTAATACCAGCCTGGAGACGGCACTCCCTGCTGAAAGCAAAGAGATTTATTTCTTTGATTCTTTACTTAATGTTTATTTCTTCTCTGTACCTCTTAGGTCTTCTTTAACTTGATGATTTTAGATGCCTGGGCTTCTGCAGCATCAGTCAGACTTCTCGACCTACTGCAGTTTCTTTGCATCCTTCATCATGAATACCAGAGACTCACAACATAAAGTGCTTCAAATATGGCAAAAAGCCACTTTTGCCCGGTATCAAAACAGGAAAACTTACCAGGCCTGATCAAGTTATTTGTTCATTGATAGAGACTGAGAGCTTTAGACCTCTTTTCCCCATGTTTACACATGAATCAGCAATTTAAAAAAACCTGTGTTGATTTACTTTCACACACTGAACAAAGCTTAGGAACGTGGAAATCATAGTTATTTTAAATGAAACCAAAGGAGATGGAAACATAATTTCACCAGGCTGTGTTACACCTGACATGTTTTCTTAAACTGCTGTTCATTATATAATAATGAACATACATCTTTGTGGTAGAGACTGCTTTCTAAGCATAAAAGTAAGCACAGTTTCTAATATAGCTTTGTCGTGGCTCTTGACTTTGAACCATAGATACAGACACCATTTCTTTTGTGAACCTACAATGGTAATTGGTGGTCAATGCATATTGAGTTTTATATGATGAAAATTGTTACATTTAGCCAGTTAATTTATCCCTCCTTTAACTTCTAATAATTTTAGAATTACGCAGTCTAGTTTTTGCACAGTATCATTAAAACTTAAGTCCCATTTAAAAAGATAGCATAGAAATTATGTATTATTAACAGCCAGCATGATTTGCCTTGCTCAGTGCCAGATTTGAAGCTGCATTTGGGCAGGTAGGTGCCGAGCTGGCCTTTCAGAAGCAGCGAAATATTGAACTCCTCTAATCAAACAGCCAAAAAACTCTACAAGACTCCTTCCTAGACCCATTCAGTAAAGATTATTTTCTAGCTTGTTGATTGACTAACATATATAGAAGCCCTACAGGTATTTCGAAAGCTGAAAGTACATGTCTGTACCAGGAAAAAAGAACCAAACGAAAAATTTTGGAAGTGAGGAGTCTCAACATCTCTGCATTCCTTTCCAGGAATACAGAACATCTGCAGCATTGGGTCGTGGGGCAGAGTGTGGGTGACTCCGAGGAAACATGGCATTAAGATTGCTCTCCTGCAAACCTCCTTTGCCTCTATGCTTACTGATGCAATCTCTCCCAGCCTGTCATTTGCAGGAGGATTAAATGGATATTCCTGGTTTGAGTCATGCTACTGAAAGATGTTTGGCCTCCTTCTGTGTAAAAGTTGATGGATCATTTTTAATAAATCTGTTTCCAACTGGGCTACACAATAAGGGTGTGGGGGAAAGAAAGCTGGGGGTAAGCAGAGAGGGTACTACAGCATATGGAAAGTTTGTATAAAACTTATGATGTTAACATGACTTTTTTCACCTAAGGAGAACCTATAAACCTACCTATTTTCTCAGCCTACAAATTCCTTAGTATTTCCCTGGGGATAGTGAATGGTTCAATTCAAAGGATTTTTTTAATTCTTGTAACCCTAATCTTCATCATTATTTCTAATTCCTCAGTACGAAACCAGAAATATTGATGATCTAATACGTTTTACAGAGCAGCACACAACCTTCTTTATGGCACTTACATCATTATGTAATATGTTATAAAGCAACTTGCATGTTGTAAAACTCATTAAAAAGATATATTTTTTTCTCTTAGCTTGAGTTCACGATGGCCAAAATTGAGGTGGAAAGCTATTAAAGTTCCAGAAATCCTAGCAGTACACGTTCCTTTCAAATGTTCTTTTCTGCCCTCTTACTTGGTGTTTTCTGTCACATTTTCAGTATTTCTGATGTGGGTCTATTGAGAGGTAATTTCTCGGCACGGCAGCTGAAGTAAGACTCCTATGGGATTAGTAACACAACCTTATAAATCGTTACCTGGTTTCTGTCATTTACCCTGATTTGGTCAGGACAGTTGCTAACTGAATGAAAGTGGCGTAATCCAAAGTGAAAGAAGAATGATACTGAAATATAATATAAAAATATAAATTACACTTTTGGCATAAACGACTGGATAGATTTTACCACTTGTCAGAGCTTTATCACCTGTGAAGTACTAGCCGATTTGTTGGGGAAAGCCACAGAAAAGATTAGTATGTAGAGCATTTTAAAAATTCATTGAGTGCTTTTAGCCTCTTGTTTTCAGCATTTCTCAGGTTCCTCTGCTATTCTCTTGCATACTGTATATGCACATCTTGTGCTGACTTTGTGGGATTTCTGGCTGCAAAAGAAGACAATTACCAGGGCACACGCTTACTGCTCTAGTGGTTGGGAAAATTAGGGACTGTCATTACATTGAATTATCAGCAGGCATACAGTTCAGTTCTGTTCCCATTGAACTGGCTGATTCCAGAAGAGCTGCGTTTCAGCCTTAGATTGTAATTTGTTCTGCTGAAAATGGCCACCCTGCCAACAGTATCCCACTTCAGTTGTCACTTTAGAACCAGCAAAGCCTGTCAAAGCTAGCAGCAAGGAGTCAAATCCTGCTTTTGCAAAGGTAGAGCAGAAGTCACTTAGCTGAGAGTAGCAGCCCCCTGTTCTCTGTGGTGGTCAGCCCAAATTGTAATACGAACTTGCTCATAGAGGCAACAACAGAACATTATTGCTGTGTCTTCCATTTAATTTGGAGATAAGTGAAAGGTAAAACACAAGCTGTGTTGCATTATTAATTTACATGCCATTTCACTCATTTTTAATCAGGTTACTGAAGAGACTTGTCTTCATCTGGGCATGTAAAGACCCTACAACTTTGTGAACACTACCCTAAGTCCCTATAACCTTTGGATAGGCAGTGAAACTGAGACAAGTCTTTGCACTTTCCCAAGCCTTTGCTGTTGAGATTAATTTCTTACTGTCAGTCATGAAAAACATAAACTGCAGGTATTCACAAAAGAGAAAAAGCTCAGGTATAAAGCAGGCCTTTATGTAGGATTCCCCTTGCTGGGCAGGGAGATAAATGATTAAACATATTGCAGTGTATTTGGAACAGGAGTGCTGTTTCTGCTTTCGGAGAGACATTGCTGCTGATTAAAAGCAATGCAGCTGCTTGGAGAGCTAAATAGATCCAATAAACTACAGGCCATACCCTCTAAGTGCTAATTAAGGTGTTAATTAAGAAATGTTATCTTGAGGAGGCCTGCTTGAGGTAAGGAATCTTTCATACATTTGTGTGTACCAGTAAGCTGAGGATAAGATATAGTAATATACTTATTCCTAGATTTTTTTAAATGAGAAGATTGATGGTATTTATTTCTTTAACTAAAGCCTTGGTACATAGAGCCATTTAGCTGCAGAAAAAAACTCCACCTATTGTTAGTGCTTTTGTGACTGTGAGAAGAAGATGGAGTACTTTGGTGTTTTCTGATCACTGTTTTGTTTTTATCAATCAAACCCAATTTGGGGAGTGTGGTGGATCTCACCTACAGCTGTCTCACCAGGAGATGTGTTCTGGTGGATCTCAGTCTCCCTAGATCACCACGAAGCAAAAAGCCATTCCACCACAGGAGACAAATGAGTATGAGGGAGGTGACTTCTCTTTTCCCTTTCATGCTCTGTAAAATATGACTTTTTCCAGACAGGTAGGAAACCTGTTGGTTTGAGAAGACAGGAGTAATAATTTGTTTTTAGCTTGCGTAAGAAATACTAATTATGTTAATTGGCTGTATAAATTCATGATTCTGGTCTGAATTTTATCTCCATATGGAACTGGATACGCATATAATGAAAATGGTAGAAAGACTCTGCTGTTCAGGTGAGGGATGGGAGGTGACCTGAGCAAACAGGAAGACTGTACTAAACACCTGTAATCTGACTTGCCTAAAAATAGCAGCTGTCTCTTATGCTGAACCTTCCATTCGGAGGCCTTCCCTCTGTCTCCTTCACTTTAACATCATATTTGTAAAATACTCTCTATTTTAATCCATATCAGTTTCTAGTACTTGACTGTAGCTAACTGAGTTAAATAAGATTTATGCGGTGCAACTGAGGTTACAAAATGCTTCAAAAATAGTTTTCGTATAGATGTAATGGCTTTAGGGTGCTTGCAAAGAGGCTGCTAAATTGGAGTTAAACCCCAGTGAGCCTTTCCTGCTCCCTAGTTAACATTAGTGCTGATTACAAACCTCTCACCGTCACCTGGCAGAGGTGAGGGACTCAGTGGCTGGAGTACTCTGCGTGTGTGACAGGGACTGTCACTTTACAGAAAGTTTACCCTGAGCCGGGTCTCGCAGTTTCTTTGCAAATGTGCCACGTCTGTAGACAACATACCCCAACGCCTCTTATTTTAGATTTATCGGGAGGGAGGATGAGAGTTGCTGTTACCAGCCGCTCCGTCCTTTGTGTGACCATTGCTGTGCTAAGATGCCTCTTTAAGGTTCGCATCTCTCCCAGCCTGTTGTTTGTTGTTGTTGTTTGTTTGTTTTCCACACAAACCCTGCGTTAGGCTGACAAGTCTTTATTTATTAATACTGACTTAGAAGCTGGGTCATTTTTTTATTTATTAGTTAATTAATCTACGGTCAGCCTTCTCCTGTTTATTGCCTGCCTCTCCTCAGCCTAGGGCCAGCTGCAAAGCCACCCTGCCGACTGGCGAAGGCCGTCAGGATGACAGGAATCATTTGAGGGAATGCCATGAAAGGGTCTTGTTTGTTTGGGTTTTTTTTTCTTTGTATTGTTGTTAGGATGTTGTTTTCTTTCCTCTCTCGCCGCCCGCGCTCTGTCCCCCTGAAGTGCGGGCTCCGGGCTGCAGGGGGTGCAAGAGCTCCACCGACAGCCCGCCCGGCTCCGCAGGTCAGGCACCGCGTTCAATGCGCCTTTTTGGGCAGCGGGGAGCCCAGCGACCCCCCGAATCCGGCCCTGGGAGAGGGGGTGAGATCCGCCTGGGCTGTGACAGTGCGAGATGTGCTATTAAACCGGGAGCTGTGAGTGAGGAAAGGAGAGAGAGAGCGCCTGTATTCATCCTGCGACTCTCTCGACCCCCCCCCGCGCCCCGAAGACCACAGCGTGCCAGGTCGGCACGGTTGCCTTGGTGGAAAAGGGTATTCGCCCTGAACAGGAGTGCCAAACTAGTTTCTTCCCCAATTAAATGTAAACAAGGGACAAATCCAATATATTACCCATGCAGAAAAAGGGAAACTAAAAAGAAAAAAAAAAAAAATGTTTCTGAAGAATAAGAAAGCATTTTTGATGAGGATTTTCTTTGTAATTATAATTCTAGCTAGTATTTGCCTTTATCCTGGGAATCAGATGAATGGTTTTAAGGTTTGTGGTGTGTTGGTTTTGTGTTTTGAGGATTTTTTTTCCCGCTTTTTTTTTTTTTTCTTTTTTTCCCCTCTGTGGTGAGTTTTATCACTGCTATTCACTTATTTTTAAGCAGTAGTACATTTAACTTTTGAACTCGGTGTTTCAGTGTGCCACTTAAGAGGCCGCTCTGCTTAAGTGATTGTCACTCAAATTAGTCCTGTCGCTTTGTGATACAGAAGTTGTCTTCTATACCGCCTGGATTAGTCAGTGACAAACATGCATTGTTTGTTGTTAGAGTCTCACATGGGAAAACACATGTACATCCAGTCGGGACACATGCATTTCCCACCAGAGAGAGAGGGAGAGTTTTAGGAGACTGGTATTTATTGCTTGTTCTTGCATGCATGTTTTGTGTGTTGGGTATCACAGCTTGACAACAGGAAATAAGGTATTGAAGAAATGTTCAGGCATGTAAAGATGTGGCTCTCAAAGGATTAACAGAGCTCCTCTGCAGTTAAAGTATGAACTGATTATTTATAGCTCTGGATTTTGTAACACTGAAATTAGGGTTAAGCCTGAAAGTAACAGGTACAAAAGGAAGGATCTAAATCTGTGCAGCTTGAGTTGGCAACGTTTAGAGGGAACTAAAGCCAACGGAAGCTGTGTGAGGCACTTGAAAAAAATCATTTTGTTCCCACAGAAGTGCAAAAGCATCAGGAGAGGAAATTAATTCAATACTTGTATTTGATGATATGATATCAAATATTTAGGAAGAACTTTAAGAAACATTTTATATATTGAAGACTTCACCAATTAAGCATATTTAACAAAACCAATATTCTTACAAAGGAATATTATAGTAATTTTCTTAAATATTTTCAGTCTAAAAAAGATTGTTTGCACTGTGCTAACTTTAATATTTGCTATGCTAAAAAGTGTAATTTCTTCTCTGAAGTGAGTGAATTTCATAATGTGCTTCAATCCACTCTTCCTGGGTAGAAAAGAACCCCATTCAATTTCTCCTCACTGTTATTTGTAACTTTATTCCAGAACAAAATTACAAATTCAGAAAACCTGTCAGAAATAAGTTTTTTGTAGGCAGACAACTCTGGAAGAGTCATCTTTGTAATTCTGCACTGCCTTCAGCTTTCCCAAGATTCCTGTTGAAAAATGAATTCCAAATAATAAAACAGTTTTTACTGTCAAAACAAGGAGGATCTTACTGTAACATTGTAAGAGGTCTGAGAAATATTTGTATTAATTGTTCTGTTATTTTTCCCATTGCAAATGGAATTGTACAAAACTGATCTGACAAAAACCCAGGTGAATAGTCCAAATAAATTTCCCCCAGCACTTCAACACAATTTTTCTCTTATTTTTCTTTTTCAGAAACTTCCCGTGTTCTCTTCTTATAAATACTTACAAAAACCCCCGTGCGTTTTAATCTGGCATATTTTCCTACACTACAAAGCAAATTTCAAATGTGTTTTCTGTGATCATTCACATAAAGAACAGATATCAAATCAGCCAAATGAGAAAGCAAATAATATCGCTACATACTCCATTTCTGTGGGTTTTCAAAACTAAGCAACACCACTGGAATTTCAAGTGTTATTTTTTTTTCTTGATTATGAATCCATTACATAAAATGTTCCTAGGTAAATAAGGAATTGGATCTATTTATAGACACGAGCATAAGGTAAAATATGAAAAAAAAAAAAGAACTGAGTTCTCAGGTCTGTCTGTTTAAATCAACAGGACTCCTACAGTACGAATTAGGGCTTTTACATGTACGTGTTACCTACGATGGTTATAGGGGACGTTCTTCATTAGTGTATATAGCTATAGTCTTGGTTTGATCAAGATTCTGTTTCTTTGTTTTTGCATGGCAGAAATACTGCTTTCAAAGGCATGGTTTTTATTACATCCCAGAATTTCATCTGATGTTATTTTTTCCTGGAAGTTAGAATTGTTCCCCATATGCATAATTTCATTTGTAATTTTTTATCAGAAGCTGCCATAAAGTACATTCTAATCTTATTTATTAAAATCAGTTGCCTCTTATGATGAAACTATTTTTTGACAAGGTGACACAGGCTTTTCTCTAGGAACTACTCATGTTAACAGTGACATTGGTTTCAGAGAATAAAATCGTTCAGAATGAATCATGAAGTTATTAATGATTTGCTGGATGAAAACACATCAAAATAGATTTTTTTTTTGAAACTTGCAACTTTTATTCTGTTTTAAGTTTCTTTTGCTCTGCATTGAGCTTGTGAGCAGAAAGCATTAGGAGGACTTTTCATCTTGGTTAAAGATTAACGTGCATAACTCTTCGTGCACCGAAATGAAAAGATGCCCCTTAGAGCAATGGCACTCGACCTTTAACAGCCAAAGAACCATTTAAAATCACAAAGAGGCACACAAGTCAAAAATACAAAAATGCATGTGACAATTTTAATAAAAAATATGGATGAATGCATTCATCAAAACCAGTTAAGAAAATCCGAAGGCACTCTGCAATTTGTGTCTTAGGGCAAGGTAATTGATTGGGTAGATTGTATGTTTATACAAGAAGTAAAAAAGAAACTTTACATACGTAAATGGAAGGAAATGGTGAAAGATATCATTGAACAAGTTTTCAGAATCACTGAAAAGAAACAGAACTGAGCCAGCATGTCATACGGTTTCTCACTCAGACCCATGATAAAAGCTCTATACAGGCCTCTGAAGAATGAATTCCATAGGTTGAGTACCACTGCCATTAAATACTGTAGGTGCTGAGGTTGTTTTCATTTTCCTTTACTGTTCCTTTTGAAGTTATCCACTGTGTGAATATCAAGTAACATTTTTAATGTCATGGTGATAGATTCTGCTTTTAACAGAGTATTTTGCAACTAGGACAGCCTTTCCGTTGCTGAATGCAGATTTGGCTGAAGGGGAAGGCAAATCTCCCTTCTCTGGTTATGTTCAGTTGTCTAACCTGAAAATCGCTGCTGCATATTCTGCATTTGTTCTGTATAATGAATTCCCATTTGATTTCCAGAGTAAATCTGCACAAAGGCTGAGTCAAGAATTGCAATAGCAATCCACAGTGGAAAGGAAATTCTTCCTACATGTGCTGCTGCTGCTGCTGCAGGCTGCATCACCAGGATGTCTGTTCTGAAGCACAGAGCCAAAATGAGCCTTCTGCTACCTCCTTTCAGACCTTTTTGAACTTGGTGAGGCTATAGAGGGTAAGGAATTTGGGTTTTATTCATTATGAAGCTGTTTAATGCAAGATGTACTGCAAAGAAGTACCAGCTATGAAATGTAAATGCTGAAGAATGGCATGACTCTGTTTAACTCCTTGTTACTTTACAATGCTGTGGACAAAAATTGGAGCTGACATTTCTCTTTGATCTTGTTTACCCATCTCGCTCTGCTGCTATCAGCAGTGTGTGACAGCAGCAGACATTAGCTAGGAAAGAGGGAATAGGGAAGAAAGAAATGTAATCCTCCCCATGGCCTTCATGGGAGAATAGTGAATTAGAGCCAGACGCTACACTTTTAGGTAGACTTAGAAAACAATGCCCTTCTCTCAGCAACTGTATGTACATGCCAGGATATTGGGGAATACAGTCAAATGGACTTATTTATTTGCAAAATTAATAAAGACAAAAAGACAGAAGGCAAAATTGAAAAAGTGGAATACACCTGAACCCACGCTGAAAATGTTTTCTTTCATTCTGCTTAGATTACATAAAACAAATCAGGATGTGCACCGTCATGCATCTTCTCCGTCCCTATGTCTTCCTTCCATTTGAATTTTGCCATATTTTTGGTCTGTGTAGCAGAGAAGGGCAGAAAGGATGGTCAGAGGAATGGAGCAACTTCTGTGTGAGTAAAGACTCTATTCCCTTCAGCTTTGAAAAGAGATAGCTAAAAGGAAATATGGTAGGTATTGACAAAATTGTGAGTTATTTGGAGAAGACTGAATAGGAAGCAACTTTCAGTATTTCAGCACGAGGTTTTAAAGGCACCCAAAGAAGTGATCAAAGAGCAGATTTAAACCACATACACAAAAAATGATATTATGGACTCTCTAATCAGAGAATTTAAAAAGGACTGAATGCATTCAAGGAAGGTTAGTCCAGTCATGCTAGAAACTGTCCAGCCTTTCGTGCTTTCCTCTCTTAATTCTCCATCAGGTGCCCACTACTGCTCTTGGTGAGGACCAATATTCTCTACCAACTGACTGATCAATATGATGGTTCTGACATTCCCATTATGATTTCAGCAGTTTCAATACGGGTTACTCAAAAGTGTTACCATTTCTAAGTCTCAAATCCATCATGCTTTCTTGTGAGGGTTTACTTGTGTTAGTAGTTTAAGGCACAAAATACAAAAGCTAGCAATAAACTTTGTTCACTGTTTTATCTTGACATTATGTATTTAATTTTAAAAAATGTTTATGTTTGCATAACTGTCCTTCTACTTCTCTGATCACTTCACAGCTTTGTGATGATTTCTAATGCAGAACATTGCATCCCAAATGCTGTAATTCATTTACCTGATGCCCCTCTATTTTTTTCTGCTACTCCCCATTTTCATTTTCCTTATGTTTGAAGAACATTCCAGACTACCAACAGAATTAAAACAATTTTAAATTATGATTGCTTTTCTTTATTATGCCATGATTTCTAGCATGTTAGACAGTCTGGTTTACTAAAGTCAAGCCTTATATTTGGTTGGTGAATCAAAGAGGAAAAGGAGACAGCAAACTTCTTTCCCTTGTGATGGTTGAATACTGTAGCTTCCAGTCATCTTTTGTGATAAAGGACATGGAGAAGATTGAGGTACTCAGTACCTTACTTGCCTCACTCCTTTGCTGATAAAATTAGCCTTCAGGAATTCCAGGCCCCTGAGGCCATTGGGAAAAGTCAGGAGAAAGAAAACCTTGCCTTTGGTGAAGGATCAACTTGGTGTGGACTTAAATAAACCGGACATAAATGAGTCTGTGGGACCCAGTAGTATGCACCTAGAAATGCTGAGAGAGCTGCCTGATGTCATTGTGAGGCCACTCTGGATTATCTTTGAAAGGTCATAGTGACTGGGGGAGTTTCCTGATGACTGGAAGAAAGCAAATGCCATCCTTATCTTCAAGAATGACAAGAAAGAGGAACCAGAGAACTACAGGCCAGTCAGCCTCACTGATTGTGTGCAACATGACGCAGAAATAATTCTGGGAAGTATTTCTGTACATAAGAAGGGCAAGAGGTGACTGGGAGTAGTCAGGATGGCTTTAGGAATGGGAAATCATGCTTGACCAACCCGTTACTCTTCTATGATTAGATGACCAACTTGGTGGGTGAGCAGACAGCAGTGGCTGTTATCTCGACTTGAGTAAGGCTTTCAGTGCTTCCACCTGTGGCTTCCTCATTGACAAAGTGATGATTCACAGTCAGATAAAAGGACAGTGAGGTGGACAGAAAACAGTCTGAACTGTTGTGCTTGAAGGGTTGAGGTCACAGGCATGAAGTCCAGCTGGAATCTCGTCACTAGTTCTCTACTCCAGGCATTGATGCTAGGGCCAGTACTGTTTAACACCTTTATTAATGACCAGGATGATGGGAGAGAATGCACCCTCAGCAGATTTGCAGATGAGGAGTGGCTGATACACTAGGTGGCTGCACTACCATTGAGTAGGATCTTGCGAGGTTGTTGAAGCAGGCCAACAGGAATCTCCAGGGCTGAACAAAGAGAAATGCCAAGCCCTCTCTGAGGGCCCCAGGCACCCACACAAACAGGCTGAGGGCTGACTGACTGGAAAGTAGCTTTGCAGAAGAGGTCCTAGGGCTGCTGGTGGATATCAAGTGGAAGGTAAGCCAACAAGGTGCATTTGCGGCAAAGGCAGCCAGCAGCAGACATATTGCATTAGAGAGAGCTTCACCAGTGGCTCAGGGTGGTGATTCTTCCCCTCAGCCATACTGAGAGCACATCTGGAGTGGTGTGTCTGGGTCTGGACTGCCCAGTGCAAGAGAAACTTGAACGTACAGGAGCAAGGTCAGTGAAGGGCCATGAAGATGCTGAAGGGATTGTAGCCTATGACATATGAGAGGCTGAGAGAGCTGGGATCGCTAGAGAAGTGAAAGCTCAGGGGCAAATCTTACTAATGTGTGATAGAAGGGAGCAAAGAAAATGGAGCCAGTCTCTTCTCAGTGATATCCACCAAAAGGTTGAGAGGTGAGTGGCACAAAGTGAAGCACAGGAAATTTTACTTAAACATAAAAAGGAAAAAAAAAAATACTGTAAGGGTGATTGTTCATTGGAACAGGTTGCCCAGAGAGGCCATGGGCTCTCCATGAAGTGCTACATAGGCAAACTAAGAGCATACATGTGCTACTCAGTAGAGTGTTGTACGTGGTAGTGATGACCAGCAGCCACAACAGGACATCTACAATAACCAGGTTTCTGCTTAGTGCTGCACTGTACTATATAGACGTGTCATGTTTTGGCAGTGCTCCTCCCTGATTTGTGTGATATGGATATAGCTTACACAGACTTCAAAATTCAAAAAATGTCAGTGGAAGATAATTTTTGAGTGCACTGTATCTAGAAAAGATTCCGGATCTAGTAATATTAAAGACTTTGATCTGGAAGTACATACAGAACTGCAGTTGAAAATATTGGGGGGGATTAACAGTGCTGGGCCTAGGTAGTCAAATCTTGATGCATTAGTGAAAAAGATGTATTCATGTGGGGCGGGACAAGACATACAAAATTACATGTCAAGGAGCACTGTGTATAGCTACAGTATGTAGAGTTACATCCTGAGAAGCAACTGATCCTGACAGCAGAGTGTTTGAATGGCAAAGTTGAGTAAAAAAGGAGAATATTCTCCTTGAATATGATAACAGTGAAGAAATGAACAAATATGTAGGTGTATCTGTGCACTCAATTTTAATACCCACATTTTAAAGCATGTCCAAAATTGGAAGGAAGACCCACAGCGGTTATTTGAGGCTCAGGAGGAGGCATTTTACTGCAAGAAACATAAAGATCATTCTGCTTATCGTATTAAGAATGTCAGAGGTGATTTGATCTCACTGTAAAAGTAATGTCAGGAGAGATAGTGCGGGATACTAAGGGCTCTTTAATCTAGTAGAGAGAGGCATAATTAGAACCAATGGCTGGAGGCTGAGGCAAGGCAGAGTCATCTGAGAAATCAAGTGCACAACTTTAGAGCAGGTCTGAGAAGCACTTGAAACAGAGTACTGGGGTAAAGTGGTGGCTTTTCCTTCTCATGGTGTCTTCAGCACAGGCATGGATGCCTTTCTGGAAGACATGTTACTCCAAGCTATTGTGCTGCATACAGTGAAAACCAGATGAAAGGCAGGCTTGTTATTAGTCAGGGGGTCAGTTTGGATCGACTAATAATGTATGCCCTACAAATGAGCTCTATTCTGCTCTAACTGGGGAATGAAACTCTTTGCCCTGTTACTGACTGTGTGAAGTTCTTTTAACATGAACTGGATGGTACAACAACATATTTGCTTTCAGCCTTAAAATCTATGGTTTGCATTAGATGACTGGAAAAGCTCTTTACTATGTATTTCTAACCTTCACTATCCTGCCCTGCTCTGCCCCAACAGCTGTAAGGCAACAACACAGCCACAAGCTCTATGGCCTGATCTGGTTGTCTTCAAACAAAAAGGGCTGTGTATATTAAATGTTAAATGTATTCTAAATATTGTATAAACTGAGTTTAGATACACAGAACTGAAGGAGCAGTTTCAAGGCACTTTAGTTAGAATAAAGGTGATAGAACTATTATGCTCTATCTAAAAATGAATCCATTTTAATGCAAGATGTCAACAGGTTAATATTTTATAGCATAAATACCAGCAGAGAATCTCTGCATTCTCCTCTACTTCTTGCATTTTCATGAGCTCAGTAAACTGAAACAATAATCTTAATAGTAAGAAAAAATAAGGCTGAATTACAAGTCGCAGAGGCTATTGTCAATTTTACAAATCCAACAATAGCCTGCAGGGTTCCAGGTTTGTTTCTAGCTGCTCAGGAAGCTTGTGTGATTTGCTCACACGTTTTTTCTTATACCCCAGAGCTGTGCATCAGCTGGAGTCGGGGATCTAATATTCTCTTTGAACTTCCTTAGCATCCTAGTGCATGCTGTGATCCATAATTAGTGCATGCACACACACATACACACACACTAGCTATATTAACTCCTAAATGTCAGAAGTTTTACTGTGTCTAGCACCTGGTTTAGGTGCTGCACAAGATGAATACAACTCTTGCTCTAACCTTGAATTTGAAAGTCTGCAATAGAGAACGTTTTTGTTTTTCGGATGTGATACTATGATACAGTTTTCCAGATGTGAAGAAGTACCTGGGATCAAGGAGGAAACTGCAAATCACACAGAAACCTAAACTGTTTAGAGTTCAATTAGTGATAAAAGATGTGACTGCTAATGCCCCTGGAACACCAAGATGCTTTGTCTGTCCATAGGGCAGCATGGCTGGGATGTGTCAATATGTATCACTTCTGGAGAGAGATCTTTGGACCCAGAAGGCAGTTTGGTGTTGTTTTGGTGTTGTTCGTTTGTTCGTGTAAACACTTGGACCCTGCAATTGGTGGGGTAAGAATGCTGGTAAGTCTGACAAGTTGTCCCATTTGTGGGCATTCTTACTAGGGATTTGAATGAGTGTGTACCAACCTATCTAAACCAACTGGATACAAGTCACCAAATTCCATGGCAAAGTCTCCATTCGCATGGGAAACCGAGGTCTGGGAGGGCTGCCCGGTGCTCCACTGTCAGCACTTCAGAGGTTTCTTAGGGAAGAGCAATGCCTGTGGAGTAATTGCTCTCAATTAGGAGCGCTCTCATTTCTGTTAATGACGGTGATTCACTCAAACCTGCATTTGTTTTGCAGTGATGAGCAAGACATTTAACACCTCATATCCTTGAGATATCCAGTCTGTTTCAATGGCAATAAATAAAGAATAATGGGAGGAGGGGAGCAGATGTATGGAGGGGCGCCGATCAAAGATTAGTAATGGAGCATAAGCAGTAACATAGAGGGATCATGCCTGTATGAACTTGTAGAGCTCGAACTTCCTAGTTACTGGTGTGTTGTATTTTAATTGCACCAAAATAATTGTTATGTTCAGTCATTTTTAGCGACACAGTTATGGATCTGTATTCCATCATTGTCAGAGACATCCCAGCAGCTAAGTTTGAAGCTTTGCAGCTTTTTTCAGAGATGGAAGAAGGACGTCTGTGAAAGATCTTTGTGATGATAAACTGTAATGATAAGAGAGCCAAGACCCCAGGTTAGCAGAAGGCTGCATACTGAACAAGGAATTCCCTGGTCAAATTGGGTTAATATCTTAAATGTCCAAAACAATCACGGGGCTATGTATTTAGATTCCTGACACTGGTTTTATTTTTTCAACATGCCACTGAAGTATGCCAGGCTGTCACTAATGTACCACAGTAGGTATTTGTGTGAAAATTACTTTACAATATTTTGCACCAATTTGCTGTTCTGTCAGAAATATATTTTCAACTCTGTCTTAGAAATTTCCTGATGCAGCAGGCATACACCATTACTTCCCAGATTATTAGAAAACCTTAATTCAAGATGAGTTTGTTGTTACTTTTATCCGTTCTTCTCTGATTCAATTAGCAGGGCTTTGCATACATACCATGTAAACAAAAGGAGAAAGAGAATTTAACTCCACAAGTTCAGGCCTCTCTGGTTAGCAGATGGCCCAAATATCTAGTGAGACTTGTGTTGGATATAGATATCATGTGTGCTTAGTTTTCCAGGGTGAACAAGAATGGTTGTGTTAAGCATACTACCCATATTGTTCCAAGAGATGAGGATCACAGAATTACAATTTGATTTAAAGCCAGCTCCATTAATGAATATCCAGGTGTCACAGGAAGATCAGAGGAGGCCAACACATTTCTGGAACATGCATGAAGTCCTGCACTTCCCCACTCTCTCCCATCTCCTTGAACCCAAGCTGTAGCTGGCTGTCCTACAGGTCAGGCTCTCCCACAGGCCTGGCAGAGAAGGACCTGAGACTGGTGTATTGGTTTGGTTGCCTCTCAGCTGAGATGCAATCTTATGTTAAGCACGTTTTAAAGATGTGTTGAAATGCAGTTGTTGCATGCTGTAATCACAGGATTCTTAAACTTATTTACCAGCTGCCACTTTTATACAATTAGCGTATAATAATCTATTCTGATGGCATATGTCCAAGTTAAGGTTCTGCTTCCTGCAACTAGCTGCAGTAAATATTTAGGACAAAAACATAGCCACTTACTATTATAATTATTTATTTATGCTTTTATAGTACTACTGAAAAGTCCTACGTGTGACCAAAGCCAGTTTCTCTGTAGATTGCAATTAAACTGTCTTCTAATCTGCAATCCTAGACAAGAGGAAAAATAAATAGAGTTTAAACATTGGTTTAAAAAATTATTTTATCGTGTTATAACTGGTGCCCTGGTGTCAACTGGCCCTGTTCATATTCTGATTTCCTTTGGTAGTTGTTAATGTTAAATGTGATTGCCATTGCTCACCACAAGGGCATGCAGATGTGAGACCAAGATGCTGCTTGGAGCATCTAAGATTCAGAAACATGTCATCTGCTCTTAATGATGACCTCACTTTTGCTTCTGTCTGGAAAGAGAAAGGAAGAAAGAAGTTCCTGCCACATTCTCCTTTCAGTAAAACACAGAAAAATACGGATGTATACAAAAAATCCTTTTGTTTGAGATTAGAAGCCGTTATTAAAACTGCTAAACATGGGTTAGATTGATATTGTTGTGAAAACACCAGTGAAGTAACAGCTGTGATAAATTATCAGCTGCATAATATACTAATTGAAGCAGAACAGTTTTTTGGGCTAGAGTTATTCTGCTATCATGCAAGAAATGCAAATGAAGTGTCAGAATACACAAATGAAAAGAAAAATGTTTTAATATGAAGTCCTGTAAGTCACTTCATAACATAAGACAAATGTATAGCAGGTCTTATTCTTTTTAGAATCATTAAGCAAAAAAGTACACTCTTCTACATGTATACGCTTAAGATACCAAGTGATCATAACCTCAAGATAAAGCCGTTAGAAAGTTTTTGGGTGGTGGGGGTGTTGATTTGTCATTTTGGTGGGGTTTTTTTTGGAAATAATCATCAGCAAGAAAGCTACCTAACAGCAAAGAAAGTACGGTATGGTGCTTTTCGAACTAAGTGCAGGTGCACAGGGAGCTTTAAACTCTTTTCCTGAAGATTATTTCTGTTCCACTGCTCCGCGGCAGTTCAGACCAATTCAGGCTGGTTTTGAGGAACTTTTGCAGCATGAGTATTTAGTCCTGCCTACCACATCATCTTCCACTTGTCTCTGAAATGTGGATTAGGAGTGGTTGATTTGGGTGCTTGCAGTTGCTGGAATCATCGTAAAGCAGTAAAATATCCCTCCAAGCTCTACTCTGAAACAAGGCCAATAAATATATTGCAATAGATATTAACATATTCTTTCTCTCCCTCTCTCACATGCTAGTTATTTCAGTTTGCTTAGAAAATACAAAATTAAGCTATTTTTGATCAGAAAGTATATGTGCATTAGTTCTGCACATATATCTCTATTTACATTTGTTCTACAGTCCTTTCAAAGTGCACAGTGTGAGTGTGGATATCTGCTAGGCTTTTAACTCCCTAAAGCCTAAACTAGATCAGTCAAAGGAACCAAAGAAGTTTCCAGCTTTATTTGATTCAGGGAACCCGCTGAAAATTTCCTTTACAAGTACAGGACATTTGGGCCTTCAGCTATAGTGAACTACCACTGGAGAACGATAGTTTATCATTCACAGCAGTGAAAAAGGAGGTCATACAAGGATCACCTCTCCAATGACATAAACATGAGACTTTTCTCACAAGCTGTCAAACTTCAATTGTTGGTGAGATGTGTTGTGTCAGTGTTTCATAATAATTGCTTCTAAGTCTTGTTAAGGGTCTAAAACAAATTACCTGAGTGACATGCTTTTGGCACCAGCGAAGGAACAGTGAGGGGAATATATATTGTGTAACAGACTTGCCTATCAAGATTTTCTTTGAGTTTACTGCAGCAATTTTACTATTACTTCCCATTATTTGAAATACTGTGATAAAAGTTGCAAGTTGTCTCATGCTCACAAGGAAACATTTGTTCTCTGGATTACAGTCTAGCTGGCCAACATAAGCTCATTCATAACAATAGACTTCTTTTAAGAAGCAGCATTTTAAACAAACTGAAAAAAAGTTAATCCGTTCAGTTATGGAGGCCTTTCTTTAGATTTAAAAAGTAATATTAACCATCTTTGCACCGTAAGTCAGGTACAATTTCTTTTACATGATATGCAATAAATAGATGGCAGTTTATATATATCGATGAAAACCAACAACACACCTGTCCTAACCTACAGAAACACACTTGCCAGCAAAAATAGGTCAAATTAAATATATATTTTTATAAATAAAATGCATATATATTTCCTTGATAGCAGCTGTAGAAGAAAGTGAAACGACTTTCTACTTGCAAAATGTTTCTCCTGTTTGATTATGTATAATGAGATTTATATAAGAGTGTGGAAAGGGGTTCCGGGATTGAATCTATTTATTTTTTTTAACATTGACCAAACATGCAAACAAACACCCCACTGAATGAAGAATGGGTCAGCCTGTCTCCTTTTTACTCTCATAAGCATATTTCATACAGGAGGTCAGATAGGTGAGCACTGTACCTTGCAAAACTTACAATGTCAGCAATGAGTCAATTTAAGTGTAAAATAACTCAGAGGCAGACAAGAGGGACGAATATGTGATTACCTACTTGTGACTGCCACTTCTTTAGGCTTTTATTTAAAAAACAACCAGCCAAAACCCCTCTCTGCTTGCAGGGCCAGGTCTATTTTTCAGGCACAAACTGCTTTTTGGATTTGATAAACAGGACACATCAACTAACAATTTAAACTCCAAAGCCATAGTAATAGGTATGTGGCTATTTCCCAGAGGCTTGAAGTTAAAATGCTACAAGTGCTGCAGAATGGCAGCTAAACACACATCCCTTGGGTTCTGCAGGGCTTCATTCTGCACAATGATGGAAATGTGAAAAACAAGTTGAATGCAGATTGGGCCGTTTCCACCAAGCTGCAAAAGCCTAGGGGATTTTGAGAGTTATGTCAGGGGATCAAGCTCTCATTGCTCAGTTTAAAGCAAAAGGTTACTATGCTGAGCTTCACTTTTTACTTTGTCCAAGACCGAATAAATAGAACTCTGAATTAGGAGCTTGCAGACATGATGTTATCCTTAAAATGGGCATATTACATTTCATAAAACAAAGTGACTTTTTTTTTTTAACAGCTTTTTTTTGTCTGTCAGTTTTTCATTTGGGTTATGTTGTTGGTGACTGATTGTTTAAATGCCACCCCGGTATTTGGAGTTGATGCGGTCTCCTTCGCACTTGTGCTTATACAGCAGTGCTTTTCACTGGTACTTGTTCCTTTTAGTTCCAGAGGACTGAGGAGTCACCTCCCTGGTCCTGTGCCTCCACTCCAGCACAGCCAGGGCTTGGGATGCAGTGGAGATGCTCTCTGACCTGCACAGCACAAGCTCTTCTGAGTATGCCAAGGTAACTAAGGGTTTTCTGAACAGCGCTGCTTAGTTAGAAAGATGGAGTCTCTTAGGTGGAAGCAGTAGTTGAAATTATTCTATTTTTAATTAACAGCTATTATTTTAAGGATTTGTGTAGTCATATAGTTGATGATTAGCAAGCACGTAATTCCCTCAGAACTGCATTTGCTGGATGCTGGTAACAGTACGGGACTAAGGTTTGCACTTGCAGCTTGCTTCTGCCTTTGTAGCCTCCTGTAAACAGCATAAAAGCTGTAGTGTGTAGGGACTGATTAGTATTCTAAAATAGTTTACAAGCCCACTGATGGGCCTCCTTCACATATATTGTGTAAGTCATGAGTACCAGCACCAAAGGAGACATAAATTAAGCCATATATGTTAGCGTGTAGATGGGAAATGCAGTTATATGGACCTTTCTTTGGTAATATATTTTTAATATATTGAGTCAGCAGTAAAGATACAACAATAGTCTTTCCCACTAGGTATAGAATGCAATTTCATTATGTGTTTGCTCAGTACAGGAAGAAATGTAGACCACAGTGCGGTCTACATTCCAATGGGGGTTCTGAGTATTATTGCAAAATAATGCTAATAGTGCGAGAAAGTGGTTTATGTTATTATGGTGGCAATGTGTATGTGAAGTTTCACAAACAACTCTTCCCATAGTCCTTGGCATCAGACCACCATTCTGCAAAAACAAAGTTATTCCACTCCATTTCCAAAATAAGACAAAGCCTTCCCCTCTTGCTGAGAAAACAGTCCTACAAAACTATGCATCATTTATCACATATGGCTTGTCAACCCAAACCAAGCACTCTTCTTAACTGCCCACAAACTGACAGTGAGAAATACTGTTCTGTCATATTTTATTCTCCACATACATTCTAGAAACAACCCTATTTCAGATCCATTGTTCAGCTATGATGTGGACAGTCCAAGATACTCTTCCCACCCTCCAAAGTATATAGTGGCGGTAAAACCACACAATGGCTCCAAGATTTACCTTCTGATATAGACCAAATACCACACTATAAGAACTTTATGGTACATGAGGAGTTTTGTGCCTAATTACTGTATTTATGTGTGCAAAATTAGAGGCTCACTCTAGAAAATCTGGCTCTAAGTTGTTTCAGAACTCGTTTTTAAGAGCATGGATTTTCGTTATTATTATTATTATTATTATTTTTATTATTATTATTAAACTCAGATAGGTTTAAACTCTAGGGTCAAAGTAATTCTTTAAGTAATGAATTTTACTTCAACCTTTCTCATGTTCTAAAAAATATTTAAAATCTTAAAGTTAGTTTTATTCAGGTAATGACATATATCTTTATTTGAGAGTCCAGAAGAAGGTCTTTTGCAGTTATTTGGAAACTAATCTCCGTAAGTCTGTTAAAAAATAATAAAAAGAGTAAACTTCTGTGATACAACAGGTAGTCTTTAAGTTTCAAATTTATTTTTCCTATTAAGTAGAAGACACATGTTCTGTGAAAACTCCTTTTGGGCCTTTTTGATAAACGTGATTTGCAGAGAGCTGAAGGCCAGTGAATTCTCCTTCCTGCATGCTGGGCTAGAGGAATGGCCATCACCTTTCACACCCCTGCTCTGCTGCATAAATTTCTGAGTAAGTGCATCTCTGTTGTTCATAGACTCCATCATTCCAAACCGATTCTTCCAGCAAGGAGCCATGGTGAAGAACAGCTATTTGTCATGGTATTGTCCTGTTACTCATCGCCTAGCATTGTGTGGCTGGCTCAAAGATAAGTGGTCCATCCAGTAACTGCTGAGATTTTGGGATTAGTTCTTATTCCAGAGTGAGCAGGCTGGCTGGATAAGTGAGGAGGGCTGATTACGTATCTGTGACACTTTTACTAGAGTAGTTCTGAATCTCAGACCTGAAAGTAGTGTATTTTTGCCCTATGTTTGTGAGGGACAACCTTTCCTAAAATAATCTGAAGGAATGATCAGGTAGGCCACTGAATATCAATTAAGTCCTATTGACTTCAGTGACACGGGATAGAACCATACACTTTCTGTGATTTATATGGTACTGTAAGCTAAAATATCTTTTAGAGAATGACGATCAGTGCAGTTTTCTGACAGCTAATTATGAGACTCTCACAATTTGGAAGTACTACACAAGATTTCTGTCATAAACAACGTCATAAATCTAGAATAATTCAAGTTTTATTTTAATGCATTACATGGAAGTTTAGATCATCTACTGAGGTTCCTTTGTGTCTTTCCTTCTCTCTGCACTAGTGGATTTGTGCTGGCTGGGTCTAGGCCTACCGTAAAATGCTGTTTCTGCTCTCAGAAATGCCAGGTTCTACCAATAAAATCCTGGGAAACAAAGAAATTAATTGAGTTTGTAACTTTGTCAATCCATCTGAGTTCAGGAGTTTCCCTGATATATAAAAATGATTAAACAGCTTATTTTGCATATTATTATTATTTTTAATTAATGAGTACAATTTAATAAAATATGCCAGTGTCAGAGCTTTTGGCTTTGCTTGCTTCAATCCACTGTGAAATCATATGGACAATGAGTATTATTTGTGTTTTTTTTACAACAGAAATCAACATTGTTCAAGTTTGTTTTAGCTTTAATTGAACACTAATCTCATGCTGTGACCACTTAAAACTTTTAAGACACGTTGTTCATACAAGCTCGCTAATCAGGTATAAGGCACCATAGTGTTTACCAGATCAGCCAATCAGATGTTTAGGAAATTTATAGGCTAATGAAGTCAGACACTGCAACTACAAGGCAATTTCCTTTTCTGAATTGAGATCAATATTTACTAGCTTTCTACAATGTTGCCTATGCTTGCTTGATCAGCATCTGCTTCTGAAGACCATTGATTGTCCAGAAGGCCTTTCAAAGGCAGATAATGCTCTTTTCAAATACACTTTGTATTGATCAGCAAAAAGAAAGTTTTTGATGGTGCAGAGTGCAAAAGCCATTTATAAAGATTAAGGACAGTGATATGTCACTGTGGGTCACAGTGAGGTTAAATTAATATGGGCTAATGCATGTTCTACTTTTGAAGACAATAGACAAAAGTATTTGAGGATTTAAGTGATAGTATGCCGCCACTTGCAAAATACCTGCTATACTCTCTCCAGGGAATTAAACCTTTCTCCTTTAAAATGAATTGCTTGTACCTACTCTCCAGTCTCTTCCCACATGACTGTTTATGTTCTGTGTCCTATAACAAATTAATATATTAACTGGATGGACCATGGAATTTGATAAAATGAACAAAAAAAATTATTTTAGGTACTTTAAACCAGTATGAAGTAAAGAAAGATGAATGCAGTCAGAATTTTTATGGCAAAATAAATAGTCTAGAGTAATAGAAAAATACCCTGAGCTTTCACAAAAGAAACAAACAGACCCCCACAATATTTATCCAGAACTAAATTTCAGAGACTTTCATAAGCTTTACTTTTGATTCTTCTGATTTTTCACGTTTGAGGAACATAGTGCATCTGACTTTATGTCCTAGAAATGTGTGTTCTGAAAGCCAGTGTAACATCCCAAAAGAAAAAAGACAACAGGATATTCACAGAGGTTTTGGTGTAAGAGTTGGTGCTATGAAAGTTTAAGACAGGAGATAATGCTAGGAAGAATTAGGACAGCTTCTTCAAGGATGTCATAGACTACTTATGCTTCTAAAATAAACAAAGTGGAAAGAGCGTGTGTGGTATGGTGTTGTCTCCATCTTTCCAACAATAATAACTCCAGCATGTCTATGAAATAAGCATTTGGTTTCCTAGCTGGAGTTCTCTGCAAATGCCAAGGTTGATCACTGGAATATGGCACATATCTCCCATTAAAGTAAACAGCAGTGACATATATATTCAAGGACAAAATTCTAATTCGAGTCTTTTAGCAACTTCAGTAACATGTATTTTACATACAGAAAATATGTGCCTCTCCTGGGCCACTAGTCAAATCTCTCTTTACACATGTGAATACTCTTTGCAAAAAAAAAAAAAAGTGATCTCTACAAAGGGCTATTAACTTTCCATTGTCTAACTAAAGAAAATTGGTAATGATTAAACAATTCACTTGCCAGATCACTGAAGTTCACACTTACATGACTTCTCTGAGCCTTTTTGCATATTGTGGGGTTCTCGACTCCTTTAACAGCCACTGTCTTTCCTCGTTTGGTCATGATACATTAAAACAGTCTTTTCTCCAACAGGCAAAATTTGCTGGTGACACTTTCAAAGACTTCAGGTACAAAGTAAACTAGTACTAAATTTCCCAGATATCCCTAATAGTCCTCACAGAGCAACACCTTAAGATGTATGTAAAACAAAGAAAATACAAGCTGGAGGTTTGTTAAAAGTTTGAATTTTGTTATGAATGTCCAAGGAAATAGATTCTGACCTAAAATGCATGGTCACACCATAACTGAAGGAGCTTGGGAGGGCCGAATTCTTTCTGGAGCGGCCAGGTATACCTGTGACAGAGCTCGACAGAAGAGGTTACTTCTGTTTGGCTTTCTGCTCTTCTCATACAGAAGTCAGGGGTTTTCCCAATTTGACCCTGAGGCTTCCTTTGACAGTTTATTTTCACTCTTTTAAACTCATTGAGCTTTTTTTTTCATAAACTTTTTGTGATTTGCATCCACCTCAGGTCCCTGGAGGAGGTCACTGCCTCCAAATGTTTTAGCATTCCTTTTCCTGTCATGCTGTTATATAATAAATTTAATATGGAGGAGCCTGTCAAAGTGAAATCTAAACTGTGTTAATCTGAGAGTTGATCCTTTATGGTTGTTTCCTACTGTCCAGTTTGGGACCTCTGAAGTTTATTTGTTTACAGCTATGGTTTTTACTTCTTTCCTAGAAGGATGGTATGTCCTTATCAAATCACAGTTTATAGCCTCAACCCTTTCTTCAGATGTCAGCTGATACTGTGACTGACATTATTTTTTTCTAAGACATAGCATATTTAGTTAAATTAATTATTCCACTTCTGTATGCATACTTTATCCTATTTAGAACAGAAATTTTGTTTCTTCACACCCTTTAAGATATCTAGTGCCCTTAAAATGATTTTGAGTTTATATGAGAAGAATTTCTTGAGTACACATGCATTTCACATTTTTAAAAGTCTGTGGTCTTTGCATTTAACACTTTTGTGACTTTCAAAGAGGACTCCAGTTGGTGTGAGAGAAAAAACATCTACCATTGGTATCAATATTTGTCATATTATTTTTTCCATGAAGGTTTTCTCTATTTTGCACATATCATACATGGCAATATTAAGCTCTATAACAAATTTTTTAACAACTGTATATCTCATGTCAGTGAAAAAAGTATCAGATGTCACCATGATTAATGAGCAAACTCCAGTGGAAGAAATAACATGAATACTCCGCACACAAAGAGGTATTGCAATACAGATCTTTTATTACCCATGTTTACAAATGAACCAAATAACTGCACACCCCCATAACATGTGTTTGTGGTTGATATAATTGAAGAAAATATGCCAAGAATTTCAGTTTTCACAAAAACAGTAAATGTTTCTTGAATATGTGTTGCTAAATTCAGTGCCATTTAAGACTAAACATCTCAAAGAAAAAAAAAAAAAAAGAAAAAATCCCCAATCCCCCCAAAAAACATATTCTGCATCTTGGCCGAAAAAAGTAATGGATTTTTTTTTAACTAAAAAAGACATCTGAAGACAGTGCTAGTGTTATTATTGTTGTTGTTGTTATTTTTGTTATTATGCCATTTATATTCTATGAAGTGATATGGCAAAATAATGTAATGTCAAACTGTATTATTCAAGAAAAGCAAGTTTTTACAATTCGAGCAATGTGGGTTTTTTTTGTCTGGAGAGGAAAACAGGCATTGTTTGTTAATGGGGCAAAGAAGACAGCAAAAAATATTGTGTTTTAATTTAAGAATTGAGTAAAAAAATAAAAATAATAATATCTACGTTGTAACACAATCTATGGTTTTATTTTTGTTAAGACTTGACTGTGTGGTAAGCAAGACATATAAAAGACTCCTTGACATTATTGTAATGAAAAGCCATTTAGAGGTATTACATTTTGAACAACTTTTTTCCTACAAGTATTCTCAGACCTTCTTAATAGAATACTTTAGATGCTCAAGAATTAGTCTTACAGACTTCTCCTTTGTAGCATTTTCAGGGATTTCTTTCACAGTTCTTTCTTATATTAAGTCAAACATCCCATTAATTCTCAGCTTCTTCAAATCTACCTTAGCAGTTATATGTCAGAGGCAGCAGCCGGTGGTGAACCACCTCTCCATACACAATGAAATGTTTCCTGCTGAATGTTTCTGCTCCATGGTGTACAGCTTGAGAAAGTCTCATGTAATATATGTGATATAAGTTTCTATCAGACTACATGTGTTCAAGAGGTATTTCATTCTCACTCAAAGTAAAGTTCATTGCTTTCCGTCAAGAAGATCCAACCACTGGCTGGAGGAATGTGTAAGTTGTCAAGAAGTTTCCCTTTGACAATGGAGAACACTCTGCTATCCTCTCAACTATTAATACTATTACCTCCCCAATTCTTTTCTAAAGCCTGAATTTCAGTGGAGCTTGTTTTCCATTTGACAGAACACTACAGAGATATAAGATGAAAATTTGGATTGCTTGTTAAAAGAACTGTTGATTTTCAGGAGGCCATGGTTTTACCTATTGTGTGAAAATCTCACCTTGTTTAAATTCATGCAGGGAATGTATGTTTTTTCACAGAGCAGAGACATGATCAGAATAATTTTTAGTCCTTTATTACCCATTATGAAGATAAGGCCTCCTGAGAGACTTAGAAATAGTTAAATTGGAATCATCTGGGGCTATGTTTTTCATGGCACTTCTCCAGATCCAGAAATGAACATGTGCCTTCTTGGGCATGACTCAGAGGCACAACTGCAGCAAAGTAGGTGTACCATAAACAGGTCCCAGGACAATATTTCTTAGAAGGATGTATGCACCTGGTTGAAGCAGAAATGGATTGCAGCCACACATCATGAGAAGTGAAAAGCTGCTGGAAGGAACAGTCCTTCTACATCACTGCCCTCCTCCTCCCAACTTCAGCTCATTGCATTTCGTATACAAAGTGTTTGCACCACTGAAGTTCCTGCTCCAACATTGACAGCTGAACATCCTGACTGATGTTGCCAGGCAATTAAAATTTGCGTAATCTGTGAAGGTAAATAATGTTCACTTGTTTGGGGCCCAATCCATATTTCTGGTGCATGCTTACCTGATCCTGTCGTACCTGCTGCCAGCTACCCTATGGGGTGCTTCCAGGTGCCTGCTTAGATATGCAGTTCTCCTGTCCCATTATCGTTAGATGCTGGCCTGACTGCATCTGTGTATTTGAGCAGCCAGTCCATGTAAAAACACCCACAAACCAGAAAATATCTGAACAGCAGTGGGGGCTTTTTAGGTTCCACAACTATCCTTGCAATATACAAGATTCAAAATCCTGCAATGTGAAGCCTGTACGTTTCTCAGACATTGCAAAGCCCACAGCCCTGGAAGGATTAGGTTCAAGCTGGTGCTTTTGTTATAGGCTTGGCTTCTCAAGGTCAGAAGCTTGGTCTGAAAAATTGTCTTTCAGGAAGCTGGCCAAGACGCAGAAGCAAACTTGGCACTTTACTCGCACTAAAAATGTCTCTATCCATGCCATAAACATCACTGCATGCTGGAGATGGGGCCAGCTGGGCCCTTTTTGCTGACTTTCTCAAGGACAGTCTTGGCAGGGTGGCATTACTGAAACTGTGTCTCGCTTAGTTCCTTTCTGACCCTTCATGGACATAACTGAAAAAGTACAGACCACTTGGCCCAGCCTCTTCGTTGCTCACAGACACTATTTGCTCCTTTTTTTTGGGCACACCCGGCCTTTGAGAAAGGAGATAGGCATGGGAGTGGGTGCAGGCAGCCTGCAACCCAGTGAACGCAGGGTATGGCAGGCACAGGTGGTAGGGATGTTATGCAAGGCTGCTACTCATGGATCCCAGTTCCTTGCTCACATTTTCCCTTCCTTTTGGTTTCTGCTAGGAGGCATGGTGGAATTTCATAGACGGGGTAGGCCAAGGAGCCTGTAGAGCCCTCTGAGTGCAGGGCAGTATGGCTGTGCCAGGCTGGGCAGGGCCGAACAGCCCTGATGTGGAAGTGTGAGAGCAGATCAGCTTAGGGCATTTCCATTGGGGGCAGCTTTATGGTGTCTTGACGCATGTGTGTGGACATAGCCACAGCAAACCTTTTACAGTTCTTATTTGGAGGCCCCTGCCCTTTGCTGAATTTATTTCTAACTATATCATGTCCTTCACCTTGGCTTCATTCAGTCATTACTGTTCCTCACTTTTCTTCTGTCTCCATTCTTCTTTTCTTTCCATATGCCATGTCTGTGCTTAATAGCCTCCCATTCGCCCCAATAAAAGCAGTCATGGGTTGACATTTGTTTCAATCATGCTGTTCAGTTTGCAAATTTTATTCTTTCCGGTCATTTTCATATATCTTGCTAATTTAATTGTAAGCTGTTTAAAACAGGGGCAGCTTTTCTGTGTTCATACAGTGACTCTCTCTATGTGTCTGTGACCTTGATAATTACTCAGGTGCAATTATAATAAAGAGTTATTATCAGCTACAATAATTCTAGGACCAAGAAAAATACTGTCATATCCTTAGTGCATTCCTCTCCGGTTCTTGAGCAATGAATGAGCCTGAACACAGTTGTGTACTCTGCCCCGTGTATTGCAGTGACGTTGTTTTGGAAATGTTTTTGAATGTTTGCAATGAACTGTTCAGAAGTTCTCATCCTGTGAAAAATGGGATATTAACCCATTGCTGAGCAAGGAATAAATCTTACCATGTTATCTTGTTGTTGTCATCATTATTATAATTATTTCAGAGATCTTTTGAGGATGTTTGCATTTTTGACCTGAGACATTTTTCAGAAAATAACGGAGGTTTGAAACTACTTAAATGGCTAGAATAGCAGAAAAAAGTCCCAAGTGCAGGTTGGTAAAGTTGATGGATTTAACACAGGCAAATACCTTCTGCCCTGTGTCTTAACAAGACAGTGCATATACATCATCTCATGTATGTGAGGCGCATAAAGCTTATCAAATTTTCAAAATATATTCCTCAAATGCAGAATTTTTAAACAATAATGTTGGCAAAGAACTAATGTAGTTTATTTACAACTTGGATGCTGTCCCACAAGTATTACTCTTTGTAGAAGTGGCTGATGCAGAGAAATTATTCCCAAGTGCTGTAGAATTTGTTTGGACTAACCAATTTTAGCAGAAGAAAACTCAGGATAAGATTCAACATACAGTCTGTGTTTTTCCATAATGCTTTCCTCTTGTGTTCTTCTGCAGGTTTATTTACATGAAAAGCAGAACTTGTTGATAAGTACTCCATAACTGATGGTAGCAGCTGGGTGAATACTCAGAAGATACTCTGTTTTCTCATGACATATGCTACCACACTCTTATCTTGTCTGAATGAGGCCCAAATCTCATGCTCCCATATTCACTTTGTTTTACTGTTGACTGGAATACTAAGCTAATTTGCTATCCACCTCACCACCCTTACAAACCAAAGTGAGTCCCAAAATGCGTTAAGCATAACAGGTGCAGATTTCTGAAGATGAGTTATGCCTTAAAGATAAACAAATTAAAAATGTGGGTATTCTCCAGAAGCCATTTGAATAATCTAAGTGATCTAGAAAGAAGGGCTTGTTATAATATTCAGACTCTTGCTCACTTCTCAGGGAAGATTTTAGATGTGAAAATTCCTAATGTTGCATACACTGTAATTATCAGCTCTGGATGACCATTACCACTCTAGAAGGAGATTTTGGATTTAAGACATAGTTCTGTGAAACGTCTGTTCAGTGCTCAGTACTACAATGGGTCCTAATCAAATGTTAGGGTTTACCAGAAAGAAAACACAAGATAAAACACAAAACATTACACCATTGTGTAAATACACATGTAGATGTCCTGTGTCTTGAACACCATGAACTGTCAGATCCTTTCTGTCACCCCTCCTCATTTCAGAAGAGATCAAATATAGGGAATAACTCTGCATAAGGAACAGCTTAATTGGGCGGGTCTCTTCAGTTCAGAGGAAAGGGGGAACCTTGAAAGAAGATTTAACTGACGTCTGTGAAACACTGGAGAAGGTCAGTAAGGCTTGATTATTTGCTTGATCTTCAAATACAAGATCTAGGGGCTGTCAACTTAAAATGACCTGGGACCTCTTCAAAACAAATGGTGCAAACATCTGTGTTATTTTCACACCATATATCTAGTCTGAGCAACTTACACCTGGGGATGGTATTAGTGCTAACATATTTACAGGAATTCTAGAGGTCAACAGATGAGTCAATGAAAAAGAGTGAAAAAGAGAATGTAAATGAAGAAGATTGTTAAGTATGAGGATACTACCTCTGTCTCAGAAGTCTCATGTTGCAAATTGTTCAAATCTGGAATGATACGTTTGGGAACTACCACTGTGCAGTCACTATTCTGTTGTGCTTAGGCATCCACATCCATTTCTCGTTCCCATGAGATACCTCTGGTCTGACCTACTACACCAGTTTTTATATTCTTTTGTTAAATTCTTATGAGAATGGCCTAAAACTTCATATGTGGTCAGAATCGGGCACTGGTGTTTTTCAGAAATGTTTACAAGGCTTAAACATGCCTTTAAATGACACCTTTTTCCGGATTTCTCTGTTAGCTCAGTATTTGTGATCAATAAAGACAATTTCTGACGTATAGCCTACCAATGATGTTGTAAGAGCTCCTTTCTTTACTTATATACTTTGATGGACTACATCATTGTTATGGTACTGGAAAGACAGATAAAGAATTACACTTGCAATACCAGAGATCTGTTAAATTATTTCCTAAGCTTTATACACACATATAGAGCACATGGAAGGCAGTGGTTCCAAACCTTTTTGTTTCCTTATATTATCTAATTCCAGGAAGCAAATGGTATAATTATCAAGACAATATGTTCTCACAAATATATTGAGTATTCAAATTATTTCTTGATTAATAGGCAGGATCCATTATGTAGATTTGAGCTGGTCATATTTACTAGTAGTTTGATTATAGGTAATAAAAAAATGCCTCATTCATTTTGTGAATATTGTAAAGCATTCAGATAGTCACCGGGGGGCTCTACTTCTGCCAGTTACAATGGGTTGTCCTCCTGCTGTTCACACTCTGGTTGACATTCAGGCACTTCTGCAACTGCTGTAAAAGAGCAGTTGCAGAAACAAGCTAAGTCTAAAAGAGTTGGTGTGAAGAAAAAATTCACAGCTACATATTATTCACATTCTTCTACTCTGAAGTGGAGCTGCATTTGTACTCAGTAACTTTTCTGTTGTAGCTGATCCAGCACAAGGCTTTCTAAAGCTGTTATGTTCCCATGATAATAAGAATTGTTACTCTACAGGAGAAGGCCCGTTGCAGAAAAAAACTGTGATGCCAAGCTAGAAAAATGTATTCTGTCTTCAAGATGAGTTCAGAATCTCTTCTTATGGCAGAGCTGATGGGTAGAGTTGCAAAATTACTGGCGTTGCAGGGACTGTAGACCCGCCTCTGAGATTTGAAAATATTTAAAAGCTAAACCATATGGGCAAAAGTAATGTGTTCATGTTTGACTCCTTTTTCAGTAATTATGAATTATATAAAAAGGGATCGTTTGTCCACAGATGAGGCTCAAAAAGGGCTTTTTTTAACAACAATGACAACAAAAATGTAAGAGCAAAGAATGATACCTCTTTCAAAAAGTAATTTTATTTGGCACTGGCTACTGATAAATATAAGCTTACAACTTGACCTTGTCCTGAGGTCTGAGCCATTACCCAGTGAAGACCAAGACTCCCAAGCCAATGCTTCTCCCTGTTCTTGTGCTCTGTTCACATGGTGGGCTTTTGATACTCCCTTTCTCCCTTTCTCCAGATAGGCGTGCCTGCTAATCTCTGTTCCCACAGTCTGAAATGAAATGTGAATAATTGCTCTGTAAGCACAATACGTGTTCAGGCTTCTTCCAGTGTAGGAATTGTGAGCAGCTGAAGGATGCCCAGAGGAGATAGGCTGCTGAGGGCATGAGCTTTTTTATATCTATGCAAACTGAAGTTTCCAGAGATCATATTTGGGTGAGCAATTCTAGTAAGAGCAGAAGATAAACCTGCAATAGTCGCACCAAATTCCATGCTTTGCTACAAAATCTAAGGATGCCAAGTTTTAATGAATGATGTAACAGTATGTGTATGTGTTTATTGTTTTAATGTACTTAGTGTAGCCAAAAGAATGCATCTTCTGAGGCCATTCTCAAAAATTTATCTTTTATTTATTCTTAGACACTGCATTACTGATTCTTTTCACCTTCATGATTGATTTCACTCATACAAATCCCTTGATTTGAGAGATTAGATCAGACTTTATTCTGCTGTGAGAGCTGAAGCAGACTCCACATTCATTTACTGCAAAGTGTTTCTAAGATCAGTGCAAGGTTGACGTGAGTCTAAACTGAATGCTTGTAATACCTAGTTTAGAATTGTTTTTTATCTCAGTGTTTTCTCACTGTGGTTGTACATGGCTTGCAACACGGCTGGGTCTGAATGTGTGTCAGCTGAGAAGCAGGTAGGCACTATTACCTTGCTGAGCCAATGCAACTTCCCCACTTTGGATGATTAGGGTTGTAGAACTGTGGTATGAACTCCTGAGTGCTTTTGCCCTAGCAGATTTGCAGAATCAAGCACCAGTTCTTTTCTTACTGAAGCATCCAAAGAACAAGCATGTTCTAGAAGGCTTTAGTCTGTCTAAGTAATAATAATAAAAAACGTTGATTAGACTTTAAAAAGTCAGCATATGTCTTTTTCAATGATAAGACAGCATATTTATATCATAGAGAAAAATTAGTCAAGAAAAAAACAACTCAATTTTTAAGATCTGTTTTTGCACATCTGTTATGTTTCCTGGAAAATTCAGATTATGTAAAGATGAAAGATTCTTGTTGTATGATTACAACAAAGCTAAGTGTTCATTCTTATTTGAAAGAAGTCAAAATAAGGTCTCTTCACTAGAAAAAGATGTGAAGAAGCAGTAGATAATCAGACGTATCTGCCTTGGAATTCCAGTGTACTCTCAGTGTCTGATTTGATTTGTATGAAGTCACTGTCTGGAACTGATGTATTAACTAGTTTAAAATTTTTATAATTTAGCACACAATTAGGTACATCCCTAAATTCTGTGAGCAAAATAATAATAAAAACTCTTGATGCAATAAAAAATATTGAAATGCAATAAAATAACATTCCCATATAGTTCTCATTTGTAAATGTAACTAGAGTTATTTTCCATCCCAGACACTCAAATTTAGCAGGAATTTTGACTTTTAATGGTGTATTTTGCATTTTCCTGCTCTCCTGTTAAATTTAAACTCAAGAATTCCTGGGACAACTTTCACTTTTACTATAATATTATCAACTGGATTATAGACTGCAGGACTGCCAATGTATTGATCGATTCCTACACAGATCTATACAGAGACTAGTTAATACTGGCAGGACATTTAAGATTAATGAAACAACAGTAGTCAGTGAACTCTATTACTCTCTTATTTTTCTGGGTCTGTGACTGTAGAAGGAAAGGTTTCCTGTCATACCTTTGCAGTGGTCATTCTATCTTCAAACTCTACTGCTTGGGCTGTAAGAAGGCTGTCACATGCGTATGACCAGAAAAGTGGAAGCAGTAGTTATTTTCTCAGTAAGCCTTAAATGCGCTTGAAAGCCAGGCAGAGTGGTATTAGAGATGCAATGTTAAACACCTCGCAAAAGCCATTTTTTTAATCATTGCTTTTTTGTTTATAAAATGCATCTTAGGATGAAGTAGGACTTACAAATGGTAGGAATGAAATTCGAGGGAGTTATCCTAGTCCAGCTCCTGAAATCAATACAGATTTTTAAGGGCTGGGTTGGTATTTTAGATTTCGGCTGTAAAGAGCTTATAGCTGCAAGTCCTGATCTTGCTTTTACAGTGTATAATTTAGTTTATCAGAAAATACAGTATTTCAGACTCCAGTGGATCTTAGTAGTTGCATAATGTTAAGCATGTATCTGCAGAATTGGGACTTAAATGGATTTCAGCAAGAAGTGCAGAGAAAGAAATAGATTATAGCAAGCAGAGCACACAGACGACGTGTTTGTCCACTGGTTGTTTTAAAATCTTTTCCATTTCTTGTTGCTTGGAGGGGTCCCACCAAAGTCAAAGGGAGATTCATCACAGATTCTGCTGGGTGCTTCTGGACCACCACAAGGTTTTGTGGTCAGGCTGCCTTTTTATTTTCCAGATCTTTCTTCTTTCATTAATACAGTCAGTTCTTTCTTGTATTTGTAATTTTCACTATTCTTTCCGCTTACTTATTTAAAAGAAAACAAAAACTCCAAACCATTATATTAACAATAATAAGTACTTGTTCATCCCAGCCCTCAGCATGTATGAGTAAGTAGTCCAGTCCAATTGTTCTTTCTTTGTCTCAAAAATCCTCCATCATTCTAATGGGAGGATGAAGACTTGTGGCTGTCCTTTTTCACTTGCCAATGTGGGATCTGACACTCTTCATCTATTTCTCGTGTAGTTTCTGGAAGTCACTCCAGATTTTATTCTCATAAAATTCTCTGCCAGAGACCTCTCCAGATGTGGTCCTTTGGTCACTGGCCAACTACAAGGTCATAGTATGGCTCCGCATCAGAGCTGCAGAAGTGTTTGAAACTCAAGCTTGATAAAGGATTCAATGATCACTGAGAAAGATAGTTTACAGAAGACCGGTGTATTTAGGAACCACTGTTGTAACCAAAAGGCTGTTACAAAAGAGGCGGTCACCGACCTCCTCTGACACCTATGTTTTGTGAGAAAGGGCTGGATGGGAAAAAAGAGGTTATGGCTTTGAGTATCAGAGATTCACCTTTTTCCCAGAAGATTCCTTAAAAGGGCTCAAGTCACACTGTCCTTGATGCTTCCCACTGTGCACTTTCAGCAGCTTCCCGTTTAGCAAGCCAGCTTTTGCTGATCACATTTTTTTCTTCTTTGCTTTCTCTTTCTACTGAGTTGGAAGCCTCCTGCTTCCCCTTGAGATGGTATGTCTAGTATTGCCTTTAAAAATCCTACTGGAAGCTTTCAAACAGGGCTTCTAGAATTACAGCGAGGTTCCCTGACAGTTCTATCTTTTTTTTTCTTCACAGTATGATGCTTTTATTCTAGAACATATTCACATGATGATACAACTGAGAAAGGGCTTTTGTGTTTGCTTCTCCCCCGCTCAGTTTTCAAATATGCATCAATTAGTACAACATTTTCATTATATTTTAAGTTAGATAAAATGCAATATCTCAGGTGGAACAAACTGTTCCCACCAAGATGTGTTCCTGTTTCTTTTGCTGAATCATTGCTCCTGTCTTGCTTTGCTTCCTCTTACTTCAAGGCAAGTGGCAGTAGTACATCACCTTTTCCTCTATGATATTGGTTCTTTTGTCTGCTTACTCCATACAATAAGAGAGTAGCCTCTCTGAGTTAGTGCAGATGTCCTGTAACTGTACTTATATTTTGACATGCTGTTAGCTGGAGGGCAAACCTCCTGTTTTGTAGGCATTTAAGGGAAAGTTAGAGTGAATACCCACTACTTAAATCGATAGAGTACTCTGTAATCACCTCAAATAAAAGCTTTTTTTCATTCATGAATCAGAAAAGCACTATTTAACATTCTTACATTGCATAATGTTATGTTCTGAAAGTGACTTATCATGAAGAACAAAATAGTTGTGTTCTTTTTTTCTAAGCCAGACTGATGCCAAAATCTGTTAGCTTTGCTTACGAATCAATAAATTTCCTATTTCTGGAGTTTTGGGCAAACTTTTTAATAAAAAGTTTAGTTTAGAAACACATTCCAACAGACTTATTCCTTAGTAATTTATAGTCTTTCTTTTACTTAACCTTACTGAGACCGCTACTATAAGCTGAGGCATCATGCATGTGTCATAGTAGTCACTATCAGTGTTATTCAGTCTCCCCAAAATAGTATTCAACTTCCTTATTACAGTACTATAAACAATCATCAGAAATTGAGATAAGCATTAGCATATATTACGTATTGTGCAGGTCCTATTTGTCAAAAAAAAAAAAAGAATCCTATAAAAGTCTGTATTAAAAGTGAATTGCACTTTCTGTTCTTTCAGTTTAATAGCTGATTTCATTAAGAGGAGTTTCTAGCAAACACAAATGCATTTGTATGTCAAATAATTTCCTTATGAGTTTAGGAGTATATAGTATGACATAGTTAGCAGAGCTTGCTTAAGAAAGGAAGATAATCATAGAATCATAGGATCGTAGAATCATTTTGGTTGGAAGAGACCATCAAGATCAGAGTCCAACTATAACCTAGCTCTGTCACTAGACCATGTCCCTAAGAACCTCATCTACGAGTCATTTAAATACCTCTAGGGTGATGACTCCACCACTTCCCTGGGCAGCCTGTTCCAATGCCTGACAACACTTTCTGTGAATTATTTTTTCCTAATATCCAATCTAAACCTCCCCTGGTACAACTTGAGGCCATTTCTACTCACTTGCTACTTGGGAGAAGAGACTTGACAGTTTATACTCATGAGTTACATACACGATCCTATATGTGTATGTTTCTTCGCTACTGAACACATCTCCCACAACTCCATCACTTCCTTCATTGTCCAAAAATCAGATGTTTGTGTACCATTTTTATTCTGTTGTCTTCCTATGGTGGGAGGGATGCTGGCTACAGTCTGACTTCTGACAGTCTTAAAACACCTGCCTCCATCCCTGAGAGACGTAAAGCGGGTGGCTGCTGTAGGAGTCTGCTTCTGCTTTTAGAGGTGACTAATGAGAAATATTCAGAGCTGAAATGGTGCTACTTCTGCTCTGTTTTATTTTCCTTTTGTCTTTTGATCCACTCCTAAACTTCTTTTTGTATTTCTAATATTCTTGTACAAGGATCAGATAAATGAGAAAGTTGTTTAAATATCAGGCAGTACCACAGACTACCTTCACAGAATCACAGAATCACAGAAAGTTAGGGATTGGAAGGGACCTCGAAAGATCATCTAGTCCAATCCCTCTGCCGGAGCAGGAACACCTAGGTGAGGTTACACAGGAAGGCGTCCAGGTGGGTTTTGAATGTCTCCAGAGAAGGAGACTCCACAACCTCCCTGGGCAGCCTGTTCCAGTGTTCCGTCACCCTCACTGAGAAGAAGTTTCTTCTCAAATTTAAGTGGAACCTCTTGTGTTCCAGCTTGAACCCATTGCCCCTTGTCTTACTGTTGGTTGTCACCGAGAAGAGCCTGGCTCCATCCTCGTGACACCCACCCGTTATATATTTATAAACATTGATAAGGTCACCCCTCAGTCTCCTCCAAGCTAAAGAGACCCAGCTCCCTCAGCCTTTCCTCATAAGGGAGATGCTCCTCTCCCTTCATCATCTTTGTGGCCCTGCGCTGGACTCTGTCCAGCAGTTCCCTGTCCTGCTTGAACTGAGGGGCCCAGAACTGGACACAATATTCCAGATGAGGTCTCACCAGGGCAGAGTAGAGGGGAAGGAGAACCCCTCTTGACCTACTAACCACCCCCCTTCTAATACACCCCAGGATGCCATTGGCCTTCCTGGCTGCAAGGGCACAGTGCTGGCTCATGGTCATCCTGCTGCCCACCAGGACCCCCAGGTCCCTTTCCCCTACACTGCTCTCTAATAGGTCCTTCCCCAACCTGTACTGGAACCTGGGGTTGTTCCTGCCCAGATGCAAGACTCTACATTTTCCCTTGTTATATTTCATTAAATTTTTCCCCGCCCAACTCTCTAGCCTGTCCAGATCTCGCTGGATGGCAGCACAGCCTTGTGGTGTGTCAGCCAGTCCTCCCAGCTTGGTGTCATCAGCAAACTTGCTGATAGTACACTCAATTCGCTCATCCAAGTCATTGATGAATATATTGAACAGTATTGGTCCCAGAACTGACCCTTGAGGCACTCCACTAGATACAGGTCTCCAACCAGACTCTGCCCCATTGACCACGACTCTCTGGCTTCTTTTCTTCAGCCAGTTTGCAGTCCACCTCACTACCCGATCATCCAGTCCACACTTCCTCAGTTTTGCCGTGAGGATGCTGTGGGAGACGGTGTCAAATGCTTTGCTGAAGTCAAGGTAGACCACATCCACTGCTCTGCCATCGTCAATCCACCTTGTTACGTCTTCATAAAAGGCTATGAGGTTGGTCAAACACGACTTCCCCTTGGTGAAGCCATGTTGACTGTCCCTGATGACCCTCTTATCCTTGATATGTCTTAAGATGGCACCAAGGATAAGGTGTTCCATCACTTTCCCAGGGATGGAGGTGAGGCTGACCGGTCTATAGTTGCCCGGGTCCTCCTTCTTGCCCTTTTTGAAGACCGGAGTGACATTTGCTTTCCTCCAGTCCTCAGGCACCTCTCCCGTTTCCCAAGACTTGGCAAAGATGATGGAGAGCGGTCCAGCAATGACTTCAGCCAGCTCCCTCAGCACCCGCGGGTGCATCCCATCTGGACCCATTGATTTATGGATGTCCAGATCGTTTAACTGGTCCCTAACCCAGTCCTCATCAACTGAGGCAAACTCCTCCATTGCCCTGCCTTCCTCTGGGGCCTCAGGGGTACGGGGCTCCTCAGGACAGCCTCCGGCAGAGTAGACAGAGACAAAGAAGGCATTCAGTAATTCTGCCTTCTCTGTATCTTCTGTCACCAGGGCACCCACCCCATTCATCAGTGGGCCTACATTGCCTCTGGTGTTAGTTTTATCTGCCATGTATTTGAAGAAGCTCTTTCTGTTGTCCTTGACCCCTCTTGCCAGGTTTAACTCTAAGGAGGCCTTAGCTTTCCTAGTTGCCTCCCTACATTCTTTAACAACAGCCTTATATTCTTCCCAAGTGGCCAGCCCCTCCTTCCATGATTTGTAAACCCTCCTCTTCCACTTGAGCTTGCCCAGCAGTTCCCTGTTTAACCACGCAGGTCTCCTGGCTCCCTTCCTTGACTTCCTACGTGTCGGGATGCACTGATCTTGAGCTTGGTAGAAGCAGTCCCTGAATGTTAACCAACTATCTTGGGCCCCCTTACCTTCTAGCAGCCTTGCCCACGGGATTTCCTCCAGCAATTGTTTGAACAGGCCAAAGTTGGCCCTGCTGAAGTCCAGGGTTGCAATTCTGCTTGGTATTCTGCTCCCACCACAGGAGATTCTGAACTCCACCATCTCATGGTCACTGCCACCAAGGCAGCCCCCCACCTTTACTGCTTTAACCAGACCCTCCTTGTTAGCTAGGACGAGATCCAGCAGTGCTCCTCTCCTAGTCGGCTCCT
This sequence comes from Caloenas nicobarica, assembly GCF_036013445.1. Classification (NCBI taxonomy): domain Eukaryota; kingdom Metazoa; phylum Chordata; class Aves; order Columbiformes; family Columbidae; genus Caloenas; species Caloenas nicobarica. Next base: position 99,445,814 of record NC_088246.1, on the reverse strand, counting down.
CCACCATTTGCGTCAGAAAGTTATCGTCAATGCACTGGAAGAACCTCCTAGACTGAGGCTGGCTGGCTGAGTAGTCCTTCCAGCAAACATCAGGGTAGTTAAAATCCCCCATAACGACCAGAGCCTGTGACTGTGAGGCCGCTCTCAGCTGCCTGTAGGCAGCCTCATCAACTTCCTCACTCTGATCTGGTGGCCTGTAACAGACACCCACGACAGTGTCACCCCTGCCAGCCTGACCCTTAATTCTCACCCACAGACTCTCAACTCGCTCCTCAACCGCACCTGGACAGTACTCTATACATTGTAGTTGCTCTCTCACGTAAAGAGCAACTCCACCACCACGCTTGGCTGGCCTGTCTTTCCTGAAAAGGACACAGCCATCCATGACCACATTCCAGTCATGTGAGCTGTCCCACCATGTCTCTGTTAATGCCACCAGATCATAATCTCCTGACCGAACGCAGGTTTCTAACTCCTCCTGCTTATTCCCCATGCTGCGCGCATTGGTGTACAGGCACTTCAGGGAGCGAGCCGAGTACACCGATTTCACCCTAGGGGCCTGAGGGGCCTCCCGGTCTTTATGTATTCCAGCATGCTACCCCACTGATGCAAGCCCAGCTACAACCCCATCCCCCTTCGAATCTAGTTTAAAGCCCTCCAAATGAGCCCTGCTAATTCCTGTCCCAGCATCCTTTTACCCCTGTGGGATAAACCTTTCCCACATATCACTGACCGGACTGGTGTCTTATAAAACCAGCCGTTATCAAAGAACCCAAAGCCCTGCCTGTAGCACCAGTCCCGAAGCCAATCATTTACGGACCTAATTTTTCTATTCCGTCCCACATCATCATCCGAAAATGGAAAGAGGGAAGAAAAGATAACTTGAGCCCCAGACTCTTTCAGCATTCGTCCCAAGGCCTTGAAGTCTCTCTTCATTCCCCTCAGACTACGGGATGCCGCTTCCTCCCCATCTGTCTGGAAGATCTGTAGGGGGTAATAGTCCGTTGGGCGCACCAGTTTGGGGAGGGCCCTGGCGATGTCCCTGATCCGAGCTCCAGGTAGGCTACAAACTTCCCGATGCTGAGGGTCAGCTCTGCATATCGGGCCCTCCGTCCCTCTCAGAAGGGAATTGCCTACCACAATTACCCTTCTTTCTTTTTTCTCGGAGGCAAACTTGGCTAAATGTGACAGAGCATTCTAAAATAAAGTAGAACAAATAAAAATGTCATGATTTGGGGTTTTCTTTGGGTTGGTTTTGTTTTTGTTTTGGTTTGGTTTTTTTTGGTAAATACTACTGCTGTCTCTCTCACTGTACATGGAGTCCATGGTACCATACATATTTATATTGCATCTTTGGTATATATGACTGTCTATCTTCTAGTTACCCAACACTGCATACTATTTAAGAACAATTTTCATGTAGAAATTCCTCTTTTTGATATGGTGTTAGTTTTATTCCTATGTATTGACTTAGACTTTGTAAACATGATAGAGAAGCAATTGTTTTCTGTCCAATTAGCCCGATCTTTGCCTTGGCCGTAAAACTTTATGCGAAATATTCCTTGCAGTCTTTGCAGTCCAATGAAACAAAGATAGACTTATAACTCTCAAAGATTTTTTGGCAAACTGCTAATAAGAGCTTTTTTGAAAAAATATAAGACCTTCAGCTGATGGAAAAGTATAAGAAGGAAAAAAAAAGACTGCAGTCTTGCACAGGGAGTAATGATGACAGCACCATTAATAACATGGATCATTAAAATTTATAAAAAGCTATTCTTAATATAGGACGTAAATACATTTCTCAGGCAGAGCTATGAAATTTATAACTTTTTTATTGTCACCAGAGGACCTTCCTGGTGCTCTGCACCCCTCCACTGTCTGCCCTTGATCATAAATCACTGTGTGGTTAATAACCAAGATTACAACTACCAGTTGCATTTACAGAATTAAATATTGACTATGTGAAAATGTTATTACATTTTTACTGATCGGAAGACCACAGAACAGCCCTGCAGGACATGTAGGTGGACAGAAATATCAGTGTAATCTTTGTTAGAAACACAGTTATGGGATGCTTGGTAACAAGTGACAGAGTTTTCAGAAATAGAAAAGAGGTGGTGGAAAGTGGACTCCTTAATTTCACACCAGGCAACATATGTCAGCCAGAACAGGTTATATATTAAAGGCCAGCTCACTTTTGGCTGAGAAGTTTCAAGGCCAAATACGTGAAGTAACTTTTAAAGGTAAATCCCTATGCTGGCAGAGATGTATATCAAAACATCTAATAGCATTGCTCCTCAAGTCTGAGGACTTGGTAAAACTGAGCTGCCTGTATGTCAAGTAATGGAGCTTCTGCCAGGTTGGTTGGGAGACTGGCTTAGGTTGAGTACTTAATGAACTGTTTCTCATCCAACTTCATGTCTTTTTTTCTGTTTTCTCATTGGATGAATAATTCCAAGGACCTCTTGAATTTCCTCTTCTTCACAACACATGAATTAAAATGACTATGAGAAGAAAAAGTAGTTTTGTATCAAAATTAATTTAAGGTTTGGTCCATGCTATTTATATTATTAATTGGTTTAATCCTCCCTCAGATTCCTTTGCTATCGTTTCATTATTAAAGCATTTTTTTGCCAGGATTCAATAAAAATATGTCCAGATAAATTGCCATTTTCCATGTCACTATCACATTCCTGAACTTCTTCCTTCCATCTGTACCTGGTTTTATTTGGTTTCTTCCTCCTGAGGGAAAGTTCAATAAGCCTTCTGCCTCACATCATGAAACCAAACAGAGAAAGGAAAGTTACTTTTGAAATTTCCCAGACATAATTCTCTCCTGCACTGGAAACAAATCCATGCTTTTCTGCTGCAACACATTGTAGTAATAATTCCAATACTACTCAAATTGATTAATTATTTTTCAATAAATCAGGTATTTGAATATTTCTTTGTCAATTTGAAATCTAAACAAGGAAGTTTTTTATTTACCATTTTGACTTGAATTTCCACATGATACCAAAACTTTTATTAGGCATAAGTCTTTTTTGCCTCATAATATTTTCATGCTTATCTCCAAGCTGCCTTTAATTTGTCAACAAATTCTCTCTTATCCTGCTCGTAGACTAACATCAGTACTAAAGGAGGTTATTCATTTCATTCATAGGTGAAAGGAAGATGTCCTCATTCTTTATGATATGTATCTCCCCAAATTCTTCACAGTCTCAAGAACAAGTTAGAGTTTTCAGTCTGTAATAGAACCCAAGTTTTGCCTTGTTTAAAGATTTGTAATGAACTCTTGCTGCATCTCAATGCAAATCATATGGCAAAATGTCATCACAGTAATGATTGTGGAGAGATCACGTACGGTATTCCTTCTCCTGTTAAAACTCTTCCTGGATTGAAAAAAAGAGGGCAGTTATTCTGGACAGTCTTCTTGCAAAGGTGCCAGATCTATGAAGTGTTTCATTTTTTGCTTTGATATCTGAACCTGCTCATAACAGTCCTGGCCACTTGACTTTGATTAACTGTTGTTTTGGTGTCACTTTCTGAAATTTATTCCAGGTTAAGATGGCATGGAGTCTGTAAGTGAAGCTTTACTGTAGAATGGTTTCATTTGTAGTAATTAACAACTGATAAAGCATTTTCAGAAAGTTTTCCATTTTCTGCAGGTTAACATATTTTAAATTAAATCTTTTTACTCCCTCTTCAATAATAATAATAACAACATTGTAATACTACTTGACTTTTCCCAAGTTCTGTAGCACATTAATACAGTTCACTTTCATACCATGGGGCTATATAAAATCTATTATCATTGCAGGAGTTGTCTAAATTTATTCTACTTTGCATGTAGTTCCTGTTAGACCAAGTGTTCTAGCATTATGTATCAGCGAAGAGCCCGATGGAAAGGGATAGCAGCCATATTTGAGAGAGCAACAAAGAAAGAATTAGAAACGTGAGCTGTTGTTGAGTGGTTAGAAATACAGAATTATTCACGACAATAAGGAATTTATATCCCTCCAGATACATGCAACAAACAGTGAAAAATTCTTACCAGAGAGAAGAAATGCTTTCCCTGTCTAAGAGTCCTGCTGTCACACAGTTCTCTGGCTGTATATAACAGTATGGAAAACCTTCCCAGAGATGACCTTTTTCTCCCAAGTGGCATTTTTTATCTCAGTCCTTGAGACAATGACGTCTGAAAACCTCATTCTGTCTTTGCATGGCCAGGCTACTTGCTTCAGTGTCCTTGTGGTCGTGGTAGTATCACAAGAGAGGGACATATTTACAGAGCAAAAGCTAAAAAATAGAGGTCAGGATGAAAAGTAAGAAAAAAGATACATAAGGGAAAATATAAAAGCAGTATCATAATTTTCACATAAAAGGAGATGTCAATGTTTTGAAGCTCTGGAACATGTCATGTAGGACCTTCTGGAGGACTCAGTCTAGTCAAAGCATCTTTTAGAACAAGGAGTATGCCAGCACACTCATCTTGAGCCTCAAAATCAAACTCTTGCTTCCTTCTCACTAGGATTTTTAACCGAAGACTATGAAAGTGAGTGATATACTGAATAGCCAATTTTTTTTCCCCCAATTAGGCTTATTGTCCTTATGTAAGCCATTTCTCATATTTCTTTGAATTACTTGAAATGTCCCAACATGTTATTAAAGTGATTATCCTTCTTAGTTTGAACATGTTTAGACAAGGTGGGGAAAATAGATAGAAAAGCTTTATTAGGTATCATGGTGCCTTGTTTTTACATGTCTTTTAATGTGTAACAGAGTCAACAGCTCTGAATTAGGCACCAGCATTAGGCAAATGAAATGTCTAAATATGGTATTCAGACATTAAGGCTTGTTAGCAGAGTCACCAACACATCCCCAGGAAAATGCCAAAGAAGATGCATTGTATATCAAATCTAATGCTCTTTAGTCTTATAATGGAGGTAGGCATATACCAACCTACATATAGTAACTCAGGGACTAGGGTATAATGTAGAGAGTTTCAATTTACATCTGCCAAAGCGAGTGCCTTGGCCACCAGGTAAAGGAACATTCATAAGAAAGGTTGTGACCCACTGGTTAGGACTTTCACCTGAGAGAAAATACTTGAACTTCGAACCCCGCTCCAGTGCATGTCTCCATAATTCAAGTGTATCAGGTATACATTCTTCCAGAGCTAGGGGAAGGTAAGAGTGACTCTCAACAGTCTATGTTCTGCCCTACAACACTAGATGTCTTTTTGTAGACCTTTTTAACTACTGGCTTTTAAAGAAAATGCAATGTGATCCCAAATTTCAAAAAATGTGTATTCTGAACTTGGAGGAGGAGGAAGAAAACAATTGTATACCTCTGCTCCCCCACTAGGCACAGGTAAAAAGGCAGAAGATCTAAGACCTGTCTTGTGCTGTTTAACTGGAAAGTATAATCATACTAAGGCACAGAGAACAAAGACTTTTGGATGAAGTATGCCAGCAAAATCACAACATGCTGTACCAGGATGAAGGTAGGTTGGGATTCGAAGGAGCATGAGGGTGTCTTCATTTCAGGAGGGGAGATAGGCAAAACAGTGTTTAGAAAGACTTTTGCAGTAGAATGAGTAGCCAAAGGTAAGCCAGCAGGCTGGCCGACTTGATTAGGTGGGTTTTAACCTGAAGGACTCAGAGAGTGAGGTCCAAAGTGGCAACACTCATGCCATTGCAACTAACTGGGGAATAAGCCAGGCCAACAGGAGTAGCATCAAATGTTCCTTAGCTTCCTCCCAAGATGAGAAACAGAAGACCAACCACCTCAAGTGTATGAATACCAATGCATGCAGCCTGGGGAGCAAACAGGAGGAACTGGAGCTCTGCACCTGGCCAGAAAGTTATGATATCATAGGGATAACTGGAAGATGGTGAGACAACTCATATGATGGATGGCTATAGTCTACTTTGTAAAGACAGGCAGAGAAGAAGAGGAGGAGGAGTCACACTCTATGTTAAGGAAAACCTTGAATGTATAGAAGTCAACTACAGTGATTTTGGAAACCCTATGGAATGCCTCTGAGTCAAGATCGGAGAGGTCGTCTCCAAGGAAGATCTTAGAGTAGGCGTCTGCTACTGACCTCCCAACAAAGATGGTAAGGTCAGTGAAGCAATATTTGGATCACTTAAGCAAGCTTCTAGTCAACAGAACCTGTTTTTTATGGGTGACTTCAACTCCCCAGACATTTTTTGGAAAAACAATACAACAACTCACATATCATCCAGCAAGTTCCTGGAATATGTAGAGGACTGCCTCCTCGTACAAATGTTAGATGTGTCAACTAGGTATGAGGCACTACTGGACTTGCTACTCACAAATCAGGAAAACCCCCTTTGTAGTACCTCAGTTAGTGATAGGCTTGGCTGCAGTGATCACAATATTGTGGAGTTTGGGATCTTGCTGAGCAAGCTGAAGGTTAGTACTAAGACAAAGGCTTTAGATTTTAGATTTTAGAAGAGAAAACTTCAGCTCACTGAGAGCTCAGTTGACGGGGGAGGGATTCCAGGGGAAGCTTCCATGGAGGATAAAGGAGCTAGCGAGTGCTGGGAGTTTTTCAATAATGTTTTTGTGGAAGCACAAAAACAGTTCATCCCCTTTAAACGTAAGGCAAATAGGCAAGAGCAAGAGACTCCCTTGGCTTAATGGTGAGTTTCTGAGCCTGCTCAAAACCAAAGAGAAGTGTACCAGAGATGGAAAAGCAGATGAATACCCATTAAGAACTACAAAGGGATTGCCAGGGCATGCAGAGATGCAGTTAGAAAAGGAAATCTCAGCTAGAATTGAAATTGGCCAGAGATGTCAAAAACTACAAGAAAGGTTTCTTCAGGTATGTAAAAAACAAGCAGAAATAAAAAGAAAATACTGGTCCACTGTTAAGCAGGAGACGTGAGATAGTCACGAACAATGCTGAAAAGTCAGAGGTTCTCAACACTTTTTTTCTCTTCTGTTTTTACCAGCACTGTTGTGCCCCAGACCTGGAGAACAAAAACCCAGGTTTCGTTTTTCATATTAGAACAATAATTTTAAAAAGTTAAGAAACTGTAACCCTGAGATGAAAGAAAAAAAACTGAAAGAAAAAGCCAAGAGTTTTTCCTGCAATTCACTTTTTCAAATACTCATTTTCCATGTAATTTTCTTTCAAAAAATGTACCTGGCGTGCAGTAATATAATCCATTTTAACGTCTTGAATAGCTACTTTACTACTTCATGATGGTAAACTTGTATTTATTTGAACTGTAAGAGTTCTACCTGTGATAATCATCAAATTTCCACTTAAGACATGTTGCAGAAGAGTTCCAACTGACTAATGCTAACTATTTTACTAGATTAAACTATTCAGCCCTCTTTCTTTTTTTTCCTAATTTTTTAGGTTTTGGATGATTTTTACGGTAGGAACTTGAGACAAGCTACATAGCAAGGTACATTAACCATTAATGTCTTCTCAATACAAATAAAACTCCATAAACAACCTGTTAGGTTTTCTATTTCTAGGTAGAAGTATGACAAAGTCCAACAAAATCATGTATTGAATGCACTTATTCTTCAAAGCTGAATAATATTTTTTTTTCTTAGAAGATAATACATGGATATTTATATAATGACATTTTCGCTCTTGCTAGAAAATAGACTTGTAATGGTGACTGTTAGGAATTCATTGTTCTGCTTCTGTGCACGGTGGTCTTCAATAGTGGCCTTCAACTGAAAAATATCACCAAGAATTCACCATAAAATATTGGATTTTCATGAGAAAAATCAACATAGAATTTTTGTCAGAAGTTTTTCTTCTGGCATCAGAGATCTTTGCCTGCTTGCAGACTCTTCCATGTGGCTAGGGACATAACTTCTCTGTTTATGCAGTCCAACAACTGCAATTAGTGCTTATGTATTTTTTTCTGTACAATATGAGAGAAAAAAATACTTCATATGTAGTTCAAATACATAAACATACAGAACTATTTAAAGACCTATGAGATCAGCAGAAAAATAACAGTTGAATAAAGACTAGTGCTCTTTAAAACACAGTAGAAATTTGCCTTAACTTTATGGGACCAAACAGCAACAAAGCAGCTAAAGGAAAGTTCTGTCTTAATTTTAGTGCACAGTGCCCATTCTTCTTTTCCATCACACAGACATCTGGTTTTACAGGTGTTGATTATTAGAGTCTTTCCTGATATAAATGTAATCATTGTACCTGATTGACTCTTGACAATTTTCCCTCTCTTCTCCACAACTTTTGACAATTCCTCCCCTTTTTTTTTCAGTACAAGACAATGTCTATATTCAGTAGACCCTTTCAAGGACAGGTCTTCGACAGATATTTTTATTGTTTCCCCTCTCCTTAGTCTTTCATATTTACCCATTAATCACTTGGTGAAGCTAAAGTATCGTCTCAACATCTTTAGCACTTTCTTGCACAAGCTTCGGTTCAGACTATCTCAGATCAGAGAAATATCTCCTCAAGAAAAATAGATATTCAAAAGTAACAAGTAAAATCAATGCAGTTCTTACAGCATGGGAGGAAAAAGCCTGTAGAAATAGCTGGTTGATTCTTCACACGGCAGTTAATAGCTTTTTCACCTCCAATAAAAGATGCAGAGAGTAGGATATCTATTGGACAACTGAGCGCAGTCAGCTCTCAATTTCATTTTCATAATGGTATCCCATTAAATGGTATCCCATTAAATGGTATCCCAAAGTAATGTTTGTATCTCTCTGTTGTTATATTCCACCTAAGACAGCACTATGAGCTCTTTGCATGATCAGTAGAGTTTCCCACCACCTGCTCACTTTCAGAGATGAGGGACGCAAACAGAACCAGTGTTCTGCTGACAGGAAGGAAAATATCTACCTAGAAAATGATAGGGAATGCAATAAAAGTTGAAGCAAAGCATCTATTCTAAGACAGACTATGTGCTGTGCTAAGTCTTTCATATCTCTTGATAGGCTCATGATATTGTGTTCAATTCAAAAAGTATCACAGATGAGTGCAGAACACAAAAATAATGCAAAACCTAAGCAGTGAGCTTTCATTTACTCTTTGGAGACCTTCCATAGCTTTTGGAGCCATCTCTTTCTGTATGCATGTGTGTCTGCATGTGTCTCCACATAGAGAAGCATGTAACAGGAGAATTACAAAATAATCTGTGTATTTGTTTCACCTTGATTCAGTCTTCAAAATGAGCCAGTTAGCTACTAAATCTTTTTATTCCTACTGGGGAACTCGTCCTTCATAAAATATGATTTAGTTCATGAAACACTAAAACTACTGAGACTTATTTTTTCTTCCAGAACCTGAACACTTAAGCCATCTGCATTCAGCAGTTCTACCATGCTGTTTATTCAAATGAAAATTCTTAACAAAAAGGTTACTTCATTGGGCCAGTTCAGCTTGTTTGCCCAGCAGGAGCTCAGCACTTTATTTAAGCTTTTAAACTCCGTATCAGTAGCATGAGCTGATGTTTAGTGCACAATAGGGATACAGTATAGCCTAATATATGCATTTTTTCCTGCAGAATTCTAATGGTTTAGTACTGAAGGAAATTTACACAAGCCTTATAGAAATTAAAGCAAGGCATTTATTTCATTCAGAGAATGCAGTGACTTCCAATGGTTGCACTGCTAAGGACTCTCAGCTTTGAAAGAGACCTTTTATTGTGCAGGAAGAAAGCTCAGATATAGCACTAAGCGAAAATTTCAGAGTCCAGATTAGCATGCCTAGCAACTCATTGCTATGTACCGTTTTTTCCCAGTCCCCTACTAGCTGAACTCTTTCCGTACATCTTTAATTGATTGGGTTAATATAAACCCTCAGCACTACCAGTGTTTGTGTGGCCCCCATAATAAGGCTATTGTGTGCTTCTCTCTGCTCTTGTGTTCCCTATTTAGGAATGTGTCGCTCTGAGCAGTTCAAAAGTGTGAGCAAATGAAAAAAGCCACAATCACTTCATTAATGATTTGTAAACAGAATATCCAGTACTGACGCCACCTGCATAGGCTTTCAGAAGAAAAAATACTGGATTTGCTGAAGCTCTGTGTAGAATCACTGTGGAATTTAATTCGGCAGAGTAAATAAATGCCCCAATTAACACTTTTACACTCAACCAAATGGTAGTATTTAGAGGAAACAGTTTCTTTCTTCAAGGAAAAATTCAAAGGGGACATGGGATAAAGATAAAAAAGAACACCCCAAAAACAAACAAACAAAAAATAACCCTTAAATCTCTCCCAGCAAGTTTTACACAAGATGGCACACAGCAGTGGCTGAAGTTATAAAGGCAGACAGCAAAATGTGTTTAAAAAAGGAATGTAAAGTAAGAAAAAAGTTCACTGAAAATTTCAAAATAGCAGCAAATGTGTTTATAACTCCAGTTTGCTGCTGCTGTAGGCCTCATTAAAGCAAGCCTTTGTTTTTTCCTTTTCAAACACTACCTATTATGACAGCTCGAAACAGCTTACCAGCTGCATACTGTCATCTTGGCCTGCCAAGATATCATGTAATCATTCTCAGAGTCTGAAAATGGGTATCCACCACTGGCTTTGTGAAGATGTCAAAAAGCCTAAAATTGCTCTGCATGCATATAGTTTTAACTACACTGCATAGCTGTTGATTTAAGAAAGACTTTTGGTAAACCCTACTGAGGTAATATTTATCTACTGTATCTATCTAAATTAGAGGCAAGCTTCTTACATGGCAGCAGATATGCACAGTTTTAAGACCTGTCAGATACTGTGAAGTTCCTTCAAATGCAAGGAAAGAAAATAAGAGTCGGGCTTTTTTCTGAAATGCCAGACATTCAGTCACTCACAGGGGCCTGCAATGACAACGCAAGCCCTGTCAAGAGCAAGGGGGATCACCTGGCTCTTATATCTGATCTTCTATCCTTCTGTACTCTGCCTGCTGCTAAAGGAAACATGTTGCAAAAGGAGGAGACATGAAAAGGAAGCTCTGAGTATTTTATCCTTTGTTTCTAAAACTGTCTGTCTCACGTAACACCACAACATCCCATGAGTAAACAGTGGAGTGGGTCCGCATTTTCATTGGAATGGGTGAGGAGAGATTTTGACCATGGTCAGAAACATCACATTGCAGAGGGAGTCTTTTGTGGGGAGAATGGCCTCCGAGCCAGGCATGGCTTTTACACCAGCTCTGTTTTCTTCCCCATAGCCAGGAGAATAAAGATAGGATTTCTCCCTTCAGGGAAGGTTTTTGAAACACTGATTCTTCTTCTTCATGGAGATGAAAAAGCTGCCCATCCTGAGGTATATATCACCCCTCCCCACTCTTCTGTTTTGCATCGCTCTGTACGATGCACTTGTGGTCAGGATGAAATGGGCTCTGGCACCTTGAAACGCAACAGGAGAAAATATTTTCTGCGAAAAGATCAGTTCAGAGCTCAGCCACAGCCAAAAAAGAGCACACAGAATCTCAGGACTTTTTAGGAAAGAAACAACAAAGCAGACAATGTTGATGTGTTGATTGAGGCGAGTGGGAGAGAAAATGTGTTTTGAATATTGTAGGCAGTGCTCCTCCCGACCACCGTTCATCTGAAACAAGAAAGGGTGCAGAAAGTAAGAAGAAGGTTAACATTTTAATTACATACTTCCACCAATTAAAGAGTCCGTATTAGGTAGAAAATGACTTGGAAACTCCTGAAACCCTGCAGGAAGATCATTTATCCTCACTGTGTAGCATGAGATGCCGTCAGTTTCCTGAATATTTGACTATCACTGATTTTAGTGGTTTATATATCATGGACTAACTGTCCCATACAAAGCTGTAAAGCAGGAGTAACATAAATGGAACATAATTCTAGGGTCCAGAGGTTATATGTGCTTGCATCAAGAAAAATATTGGCATCATATTACTGTGAAGCTCTTTGTCATTATCGTTGGCTTCACTCTCAGTTCTCATATATGGGCTCTTGGTAGTTTTATGATCTCCTAAACTACGGCTCTGAAGCATGTTTCTGCAAATTTTTGGGTTCCACTTGGAAGACTGAACATTGTAAACAGGGTCTAAAGGTCCACAAAACAACTCTAATACCTGTGCAAATTATTGACCAAGGAAAACCCTGAGGTAATCTGAACTAGTATTCGTTGCGGGAGATGCAACAAACAAAGCAAATAGGAAGAGTTAGAGGAAACATGAGTTAAAGGACAAATAAAGCTGACGTGTCATTAGCAATTCAGTCTTCCTCTAAAGATGGAGGTTTCTAGACAGAATAGTTCTGGATGGCATATTTAGAAGTACAGCTGGTTTTCTTGATTTCTGTATGTAAGAATCGATGATGCAAAGCAACTGCAGAAAAACTTGTGCTGTTTGAAAGGTCTCACAAATGTAAAGGCATGACCATTACTTAGCCTACTTGCCAGAAGTCCACTTCATCTCCTATTTTAAGCAACTGTCGCCAGGTATAAGTGCCAATTTAATTATCACACATGGCTCCAGCACCATTATAAAGCAAAAAAGATACATATAACCAACATCATTCCCACTTTAGGAATGTGTGCAAAATAGGCATGGAATCTGAGGATCCTAAAGTGAGCAAGCTCACTAGGTGCTCACTTGGTAATCATGATTATCATCTCAGAGAAGTATGTTCTGTGACATGCTTTCAGTTTTAAATTCTTGGTGCATTTGTTTGGATTGAGACCTATCCATACAGCAATCCTCTTGGTTGCCCGGATTCTTTCAGGAGGAAATCCACACATAGGTAGGAATGAATTTGCAGTGTGTTCCCACTTTAGCTGCTGAAGAGACCAGGACAGGAGGAAATGCCACAGAGCCCACCCTCCCGCTAACTGGACACAGATCACATTTTTCTGTGTGGTATGTAGTATACATTCAGGAAAAATGCAAGAAGATTTTTCCAGAAACAGTACTGCATCCCTAACACACAGAAATGACCCCACTGCCCAACAGTATGATTGTTGCACAATTATTCTAATAAACATTATTTCTGAAAAAAAGGCAGTCAGAGCCTTTGTATGACAAAATATCTGACAGCAGCATATGCGTGCCTTAGACAGGATGAGCTGCACCAGCATTTTCTAGAGCATGTACTTGCCTGTGTGTTCAAAAGACTTAAGATGCCCAGTGTGTATGCATCCACTAATATATTTTGACTTTGTTACATGATCATCTTCGTTCCTTTAAGAAGAACATAAAATCTGAACAGGACACCCTGTCCTCCAGTTTGATACTTGGCCATATTTGCTGAGTTGTACCTTCTCTTTCAGTTTTAACCTGCCAAATATGGAGTTTCTTATAGATAACCAAATCAGTGCAACCCTCTTGCCCAGGAGAGTTCCGATTGTTGTAGTGATATACTCACTAAAAATAGTGAGTTATTTGGAAATACTTTAGAATGAACAACTTCTGGTGCTTGTAAAGTGTTGCTGAAACATAGTATTTAGGTCTTTCAGGACAAACATTCAAAAATAGATAAGGGGCTTCCTTGTAAGTTTGTGAATGTAAGCTAAAGCTTCTTATGAATCAGTATTACTAAAAACTATGCATAGTGATAACTTTAGAGCTCTAGAATGACTATGTAATTTTTACACTTCAGTAGGCAAGCAAAGAAAATTTAAAGTATAGGGAGTGTGATTCTAAAAGTAAATGTGTGGGTTTGGGAAGAATGTTAAATATCATTGTGACCCAAAATATTTGTACATCTTCATTTCTTTCATTAAAACCCAAATATATCAAACTAGCCTGGTGGTAGTTACTGCCTTTTTAGGAGAAAACACAGAAATCTGATTTGCAGAAATTAGTGGTGGTGGTGGTTGTTGTTGTTTTTCTTTTTCAACTCTACCTTTTATTTGGACTTTGCCAAAACTGTCATGTTCCCTAGAGTATGATGAGAAATTATATTTGCGGGATTTCAAATTATAGTAAAAGGAAATTGCACAGTGACCCTTCCTTATGTGCAAGCAAATCTTATAATTTTCTGCTGGAAAGAGAGCGTGTGAGAGTGTGTGATGCCTTTGAGAAAAGAAGCAGCCTTTGGCAGTGCTAGCAAGCTATAGCCTACAAAATAATTTCATGAAGATGAGCATTTGATTAATTTAGGAACTCATACTCATCATTATTTTGAAATTTGATAATTCCTGTTACACAATCTGTAAATACCTCAGATTAGGCACATACTAGAATGACAAAATCAATTCTCTGCACTATAAACTTGGGTAACTCATTTTTGAAAGAAACCAAAAATCTTAGCTTGCTTAAGGAGTGCACTCAAAGATTTACAGTTCCACATGGGAATGTTTTCTAATCTACCACTGAAGGTAAATGGAAAATTAGAGACAGATTTTTCCATTCCAGAGAGGCACTGAATAGGGAGGAAAAGCTGCTGTTCTTTGCAGTTGTGAATAGCAACAGCTAAATTCACTCATCTCCCTTCACTTCCTTCATCATGTATTCATATTACTTCACATATTTCTGTGGCTTTTGTTGAGATGTAGGCAAATATAATAAAGATCAGAGAAAAACAGCATCATGAAAGGCATTTTTCAAAATGCATGTCTGCTCTAGTGTTCTTTGTGACTTACTTTTTATTTTTCACGTTGTAGTACTATGATTCACAGCCATATTCTGCCTGATGGACTCCAGAAATCTACTGAAACTGAGAAAAAAACCAACTATTTCAATTTGCGGAATGATTTTTAGACATATCTGATCATCTTGAAAATGCCTTTGCAAAGGGAGGTGGTGTTTGATGGAAAAGAGTTTAAACTTGTCTGACTTCTGTTTTTTTCTCACAGCAATGTAATATTTCATCAATAACCCAGTGTAGTGGTAAGAATTGGCTATTTTCAGCTTTGACTTAAACTATGAAAAGGACATTCATACTTTCCCTGTCTCATTAATAAAGTTAATGCATAATGATTATGATAATAGCTAAACTTTACTTTTTTTGTGTGTGTCTTATTTAGATGAGAATTGCAGAAATGTTGATTGACAGGCTATTAATAGTACAGTCAAACATCAACTTGACTATTTCTGTTCACTTCCACACTGAATAAAATTAACAACTAACAATATTTAAACAGGACTACAATAAATTTTCCCAAAAGCTAAGACAAGCTTTTGGTCTGAGATGGACACGATCACTGTGGGGCACAAGGCCTTCATATAACTACCAACCTGGAGGTGGCCTTGGTTCCCTCTGAAGCAGCACCTTAATTTGTTTCACAAGCCAAAGAGGGTGCTATCGACTGCTGAAGAAATTGCTCCAGGAGCAGGGAATGTGTAGAAAGTGTGAACTGAGTTAATTATTTAATTGTGCTTTGGCATATATCTGCTTTTTTGTTTTGATCCAGATAAGTGAGAATGAAAGCTTGAAGATAAAATATAGATTTTTTTTCTTCAGTATAAGCAGTTTGCAGCACCACTTAATATACTACATAATAAAAAGATTGTGAGACTCAATATATATCTCATTTTTTTAGATTTGGCAGGTCTTAGATGTTTGGTTGTGCATTCTGTATCTATACTTTCTTCCTGTGAGGGTTTAGACTAAATGTTTACTTTATATCTGTATTCTGCATCTCAATTGTCAAATGTATTTGAGTGGTAGAAGCTGTACTGCCACTATATGTCGAAGGAACTTGTCTTTCAGAAATAAGGGAAAAGCAGTAAACATGGGCCAGTGCATTATTTTTCCCCACCAGGAAGCAGACATCTGACATTTCTGTGTTTGTATTAGGAAGTATTTACTTTCTGTAGCTTCACTAGAAAGCTCATTATTCTTCAGGGCAAGAAAGCTTGAAAATAGCATGCTTCAAATGAATTTTACTTTCTGATAGTGAGTGGCACTGCTAGTTTGATCCCTATGTGTTAAAATATTATTGCTCTTTTCTTACCAAGAGTAGACTCTTTCAAAGATGAAAACTTAAACATGGTTTTTACTTCAGACTTTTTATTGTGACCCTTCAAACAGGAGAAAAAAACCCCCTCACCATGCAGTTTACAATGGGAAGAGTAATCAAGAGATCTTTTCTATTCATATTTTTATCTAGCTTTTGTCTTTTTTAGCTGTTTTGGTGACATTTGCTTTGAAAGTGTAGGTCTTTGTTTTTATCCTTCTTGAAAGATTATAATTGATTCGGTTGCCGTCTATGTGCGCATGATGAGTATTTGTTGTGTAGATGGAATCAGTACTGGCAGAATATTGCTGCATGCTGCATGTTGCATTATTCACTTTCATCTGCATGCAGCTCATGGCTGGCAGGCTCCTCACAGCTACCTTTAAAGTGGCTTATCCAATATAAAGCTCTGGCTTGTTCAGTAGGAAGTCGAGTAGATCAGTTGTCACACTGGAAGCCTCCTGCTGAATTCAGGAGAGAATACAGGAGAAGGGGCATGCCAAGGTCTGAAAGAGGATTGTTTCAGATGGCATTACTGCGCTCCAAGAGCTCTGGTCATTTCTCTTCAAGTTATCACTTTGTCTGAAGAGCAAAACAAGGTTGAATTGAGCAGGGATAAAACCTGGGATAGAAACAAACTGTATTTTCCCATTCATTATTATATCCTGTGCAATCCAAAGAGCAAAATGGTATCTTGGAAAGCAGGTATTGGGAACTCTGTTCCATAGAGCATAAATACCTAAAATAAATCCTGGCTAGTCTCAGATTTGTGCATTTGACCTTCTGTGAGAATCACCCAACTGACTTCAAAGTGGTGGTATAATACTGAAAGTCAATGGTTACGCTATTTAGTATGACACTATGCAGTCTGAAAATTTCTTCGCAAGATCATTGTGTTAACTTGAGGATTTTTGCTACAACATTGAAAGAAGACCTGTGAAGAATTTATAGGCAGCAATTTGGAGTGTGTAGCTGACTTCTCCAACTGTGAGGTTACTGCCCCCACTGCAAAATGGGAACACGTGTCTGGACCTCAGCTGCATCAGCAGGAAATCTCAGGGCTTACATCACCAGTGGCGGTGGGCTGATGCTAAGCAGCCAAACTTCTTACTTGGTCAGCTTTGCCCTTTTACTGACTTTGTTGTTGGGCAAGAACAGACCGGTGGGATACTAACATCTTAAGCTTCTGCACAGCATGACCTGGAGCTTGTCTAGTATTGAGTCTGGAAAAGGTCATGTGGGAACAAAATGCAGTAAATAATTTTTGCATTGGAAAGTGTTGTTAAGCTTTGCTGTTTAGCTCTGACTGTGATACTTAAAGCTTACTTACATCAAACTTGCTCTTATGACCTATGCCAGCCGGGAAGATTACAGTTTTGACAGTATTTTGATGTTTTTGCACTGGCAAAAGGACTTTAGACAACATTAAAGACTAACATAGGACTAACTGAAAAAATCCTCTTTCAGCTCCTGCATATAGACTTTTCTCTACTCGACTGCATTATGGGAATTTGTGTACAGGGGGAGCCCTTAGTGTATACAAGGTATGAATGAAGCAGCGGGCAAAAAAAGAAATAAAGAAAAATGAAATAGTAACTTGCTTTAAGAAGGTTTGGAAACAGTAGGTTGACCTAAGATATGAAAGGAAGAAGGGAATTTATGATGACAGAGATTTTCAATGCTAAGTCTGTAATGCTTCTTCCTTACACTGAATGTGTACATGCACTATATTTAAGTCTTTACCTGAGCCCTAAAAGTGGATTTTAGTTGTTTCTTTTACACAGGTATGTTAGTTACTTCCTGAAGTCCTCACTGGTGAATTAGCTGCCATCCAGAATTCTCCTGCTCTGCTGGTCGTCTCGTTTTTGTAATCTTGACCTAACTCCTACCTGTTTTATTTACTGACAGTGTATCGTCTCTTTTCTGTGTAACTATTTTGCAACAGCTGTTTTTACAGCTTTTTCTGTGTTTGGATTACATTCCTTTCTTTCATTCTATTACATATTCTTACATTTTGTTTCAAAATTAATGACTAATTTTCTCTATGAAAAAAAGTACATATTTAACACTTAATGCTATTGCATGAAATGTTTGCAACTAATAATGTTTCAGTGGTAGGTTAGAATAACTAAATATGCTATGGTATCCTGACAAAAATATTTGTTCAGTACAGATGGAATGCTAACCACTAGAAATTTTCAACAAGATACCAAATATCTTGACTTCAGCTGATAGTTTGAGTTAGTTTGCCTTATGATATGGTACTAGTTACATTTGCAAGTTACACTTTTTGAAGGATTTCCACCACTGAGAGGTTACTATCTAGATGTCCTTCAAAATGTGTTTTTTTCCCTGGTATTGTTGTTATTGCCTTCAGTCAAAAGTATGTAATGCAAATCGCAATAGGGAAGGAAGGAAATATTGTGTATAATAAGAGCAAAAAATGTTTATTCACAGATTTCTCAAGGGCCACTCAAGCAAGACACTGGCAGGATTTTTTTTTTTGCTTAAGGCTGAGTTTGTAGCCTTAGGTTTTTCAGCTTTGCTCCTCTACCCTGCAAAACTAGGATACACTGAGATCTGAAAAAATCTGTTTTCTTTTCCTGTAATTAGGGAAAATAATTTTGATATATCAGATTAGAATTCAAAAGAATAGCTTAGGTAATTAAAAAACTGATTCTGTTACTACTTTTTCTAGTTTCTTATACTGTAATTAACTTGCATACAGATTAGTGTTTGTCTGTTAAGGGTCTTACCATAAAAACAACATGCAATACCTTTTGATCTACTCATGATCTGGCCATTCCTGTACAAGTTTGGTTTTTTTTTAAGAAAATGGAAAATTATTATTCTCAAGACACATATTTCTTTGCCATTTGACCACTTTCTTTTTTTTGTTTGAAATTAAAATTATTTTTAAATACAATGCGTTCCATTAATAAGTGTGGGACAGGAAAAACTGTTGTCTAATCATAAGAAGTGAGAAGTAGGTATTTTCTTTCATGCACACCAAATACAAAGACTATGAAAAAAAGAAAAAAACAAAGCTACTGTGAGGATTTAAGTGACCACAAACTACTAAAGAATGAATAATCTAAAGAACATTTGCTAAGTTAAAACTGTTTCATCCATTTGCATTTTTCAGAGAAAAGTAATGGCTTAAGTGCTATATTTCCCTTTATCTGTGGGAAGTTTCATTTATTGCCTTCTAGGCAAGTGATGACAAGAAATTTCCAATGTATTTTCAGTATTGTTAGAAATTAATAATTCATGTTGGTATTATTATTAAATTGCTGTCAACTAAGGATGACTGATAATCATTTTGCCTTAAGGAACACATCCTGGCAGTCTATCTATTTGATATCAAGGTGCCAATTGACTCTTAAATGGAATATTTGGACTTCTTTGACAATTCATGGATTTTTAAAGATCTATAGTATTTCATGAAAATTTTGAATCAGTTTTTGAACCTTCCTCTCAAGAAAGTATGCATATGTGAAGGCAAATCTCATAGTCTGATCACAAAACCTGGAAAGTCTTGTCTATCCATACACCAGGACTTTTGTCTCTCTTACATATCATTGAAAATTTTAATCAAAATGTACTACTAGAATATATGCTAAAATGTGTACTAAACCTTTCAGAATGGTTTCTCTGTCTTTCTTTGTGCTTGATACAGTACTGAATCACTACCAGTGTTACACCCAGTAGAATAACAGGGAATAGATCAATGTCAAACTCTCTAAAAAAGTTTTTGTGGAAATCATACAATGTTCTAATTTAATTTACAGCACTATAAGTACAAAACTGTGTGAGAACATAATATTTTACTCCAAATGTGGCGTAAAACCAAAAATTGTTTTGACATAAAGATGTCAGGTTTTAGAATGATAATGGCAGTTAGTTATATTAATACGCTTTCTGCGTTTCCATATTGTCTTTTGCTGTCTAGTACTGCTGGGATTTCTGTAACCAGACCCAGGAAAAATTCTGGACTAGTGAAGTGGAAAGAAAAAGTGTCTTGTTTTAAGCTCATAGGAAAATTATTTCTTACTTTACCTTATTCACCGACTTTAATTCTAGAGATGTTAATTGCAAAGCAGAGAGTAAGACCTCTGTCCACTGTCACCTGTATTCAGATCCTCTCCTGCCATTGCGGTGACAAGGCTGAGCTATGGGAACATGGGTTGCGCTCTCTGATCTGATGAGACCCTACAACAGCATCGTGGATTAAGGGGTTTTTTTTGAGCTTTGTTTCTTTCTGCTGACCTAACAGAGCCATTTGCCCTCATTTCTTATAGTTGTGTTATGTTGTAAATATCAAAATATATTCACAGAAAGTAAACCTCAAACCTTACACGGAGGGAGATCTTACCGATTCTGAATGTGTGAGCACTGGTTTGTCTGCAGTGTAGTTGGCAGCTTGAAACGTGTAGTTTTCTTTAGTTGCTAGGGCAGCAGATGTGTTTGTGTCTGTCATTTCCAACACACTACTTCGAGTTTTTCAATAGAGGCCTGGAAGTCACAGCACATAGTTGTTGCTGCTTGGAAGTTGTCCCCTATCCTGAAGGTGACACATACCCAAGACTGATTCTGTGAAGCCTGTATAGGAGGAGTTGAATGGTGCTAACTCTCCAGAATTTTATTTACAAGCCTTAGATGCTGCTCTGGAGAGAGACTTTGTACTGAGCTACAAAAAAGTCAAATTAGCAGGTAGCAACATCTCAAATACCGAAGTCAGTATTACATACACTGTTGCTGATCTCTTGTCTAAATAATTTTGACCACTGAGGGCTAAGCCTAACCTCTTCATGTGGCATGCAAAAGAAAGAGGCATTTGTCATTCTGGTGTTTCAAAGAGTGTTTCTGAAAAGCTATCCTGCTTCAGTCTCTCCTTTTTCCTATAGAAAAGCACTGCTAGGCAGAGTTAAATGGATTAATTACCTTTTCAGTGTAAGAGAAAAAAGAGTCTTGTCTTTATCTCCTCTGATTTCAGAGGCTGACTAGAGGCTTTTCAGATGCGCATATCCCTTTAATGACTTAATCATCTAATTAGGTGACTTGCAAAGGCTATTGGCAAATGAGCAGAGGGTTATTTTCTAATTCCCATGTATCCGTTGATAGAGCAAAGGATTCTGGTATAGTCACTGTCCTTTTCCCCCATTCAAGCTTCTGGAGATAAAGATTTTAGATTAAACATGAACAAGCTCTTTGAATAGGAAATGCAAACTGGCTAAGAATGTGTTATTTTTATTTTAAACCTCTGCAGATTTAGCTGCAAAGTTGGCTTAGAGGGTAGGTTTAAACCACTTAAAACAATCCCTCAGTTTTAAAGTTGCCTTTTCAATGAACCCACTTGATACATGTCAAACCGGCTTTAAGTTTTCAGTTGTGTTCAGCTCATGCATTTCACTGTGTTAAAATGGGCAATTAATAAATGTTCTTTACATGTGAATACTGAATCAAAATACAGTCGGAGTTCTGTGATCATTGGAAAGCAGCGTTGCCTAAAGCAAGTAGCTAGGAAACATAATTTGAGTTTCTATCTAGTTTAAGCACCAAGCGAATGCTACCTTTGTTAGTTTGGGTTGTGTAGGCTTCATTATGTCTTGAGCCCGGTATCTGTGTTTACTTGTGGCATTTCTAACATATCAATTTCACCTTTACAGCAAATACTGTGCCCTTCGATGTTGTTTTGAAGTCATGCATTACTGTGAAAATAACACTTACTGGAGGGGGGCAGAGGAAGTTGTCTAAATCATAACTTAGCAATATAGATGTTAAAATAATTCATGTGTGTTTAAGGTCATAGTGGGATATTTTCACATATGAAGCGAACTCTCTTTATATTTCTGAGACTCAGGTGATGCTGCTAGGTATGTGACATTCTCAACACTGATTCATTAGTATAACTTCTGGAGATTACTGATATTTCAACACATTACTCTATGGACCACTGTCACAAAAATCAGTCTAAATTAAACAGAGTACATGTAATTAAGGAATGAACTTAGCCTTGTGTCTGATATGGTGACTGGAATGTTGTTTCAGAATGTTTGAACTGAAGGAGC
This sequence comes from Caloenas nicobarica, assembly GCF_036013445.1. Classification (NCBI taxonomy): domain Eukaryota; kingdom Metazoa; phylum Chordata; class Aves; order Columbiformes; family Columbidae; genus Caloenas; species Caloenas nicobarica. The sequence goes on along the minus strand of NC_088246.1, from coordinate 99,423,846 downwards.
TACAACTGTTTATGAATTGATACAGACAGCTCATGCATGGGATAGATAGAATTGTATCTTAGTTGAATCTTCGAGTTGCACAGGCCTGTAGAGAGGTCAGCTACAGCGAGTTTTAATAAGTTCACACATTAAGGAACTCTCCAGCTCATCTAGCACCCATCATCACCATTCTGGGAGAATGTGATATTCAGTCTTTGCTCTGCCACACTGTGCAGGAGATTTCCACCTTTAGCCTTTCTGCCAGGTGGTAATGTGGTTTCATCATTTTTGCTGGGCAGTCATTATTCCTTTTTATGGGATTTGCCAACTATATTTGACAGACTTTCCCTTATTTAAGATATGGTGAAATGCCATCTCCTAAACTGTTTAAAAACTATGGATTATCAAACTTCTACACACACTGAATGTTCACTTGCACCAGGAGAGGCAGTTGCCCACTAATACTGTTGAACATGATTTAGACTTACGACTTCTACATTATATTCACCCAAGTTCCTTATCTGAGTCATAGTTTTAGACAGAACATGGCTGTGGTGCAGTTTTGTAACACAGATCCCTACAGTCCAACTTTGCCTCAGCTGCCAAGAGTGGCTCAGTATTTACAATGCAGCCACCCAGCTCCATTAATCAATCACTCTGATCAGGTTTTTGTGTGCTTTTGGTGGACAGATCTGGAAAATAATGCATTGTGGGTAGGCCAGAGTGGAATTCCAATTTGAAGTGCAGTGATTTCTGTCTTTTGTGTTTGACCCTGTATGTTTTACATGTTTGGGTTTCTTTTTCTGACCCAGAAGCTGACCAGAAAATATATATATTTTTTTCACGCAAAACAGCTGTTTTTGGCAAATTTACTTTTTGTGTTAAGCCTACTTTGTCATGAATTCCTGTTAAACCTCTTTTAATGTGCTTTGTCCACTGCTGTCTGTTCTAGAGAATTATTTTGAAAAACTGAAACATTAGTGTTGTGATGAAAGCAGCCACTGTTTTGGAAATGTCAACATTACTTGTTTCATTCCAGTTCAGGATGGAAAGATTAAAAAACATATCGTAAGACATGTATGAAAGAGAAACTCCTACTTTTGTCCAGCTTTAGTACTTTTTAGGTTGTAGGGAAGAGATAAAAGAAGTGATTAGAATGTATACCAGTCAAATCTGTTTTTCTTTTGTTAAGTAATGTAAGTCTACAACAGAACAAATTATTTAAAAACATTAAAAAAGCTTAGTTAATCTGCTCGGGCACATCTGTCCCTTCTCTTTCATTATTGACATCAGTGGCTTAATATACCATTAAAATAAACTCTGTTTTAAAATATATATGACCTGACTCCTGCAGTACACTGAGGGATGTCCTATGAATTCCAGCTTAGGCCTCACCAGCCATATGGACTCACAGTGCATTGTTCATTAATATTGAATCAAAAAGTTCTCAGTAAAAGCTCAGACACTTCTGTTTCTCTTGGTACAGGAAAATAGCTTATCTACCTTAGACATTGTCAAGCCTAGAAGCCTGTTGTCATTATAAGTAAATAACTGGGATAATACAAAATTTATGTGTTAATGTCATTAGCATTAATAAGTTCTCTGATAAATTAATCTACAAGATCATCTGGGAAATGAGGATGGTCCAGTAATTTTTATTTTGGGTGTATCATCAGCTGATACCATCTGCTCTTCCTTATATCCTACCCTGATGGTGCTCCCTGTCTGAAGTCTGCTTGCCACAAGTGTTCTTCCATACCCTGCTGTTGATTGTGATTGCATTTTGGTCCTGCTTTTTGATGTAGGGCGAGTCTCTGGCCTCCTATCCACATATGACATGAAAGAACAACTCTCATCTCACGCAATTCACACACAAGAGGTTGATATTGATAGGAGAAGAAATGTTTTAACATGAATGCTCAAAATAGTGACCTCCTTCTCCATAGCTAACAGAAATAGATTTTGCCTGCCTTTTTCCCATGGGTGGTTCAGTTTAAAACTGACTGCTGAGGAAAGTCTTGGTTTAGTACTATGTATTCATTTTTTAGCATCTGGAAGAAATAACCTGTTCTCACACCTTGAAAACCCATTTAGAAGCACAGGCACCGAACTTCAATTTTGGCAGTGATGAGAGTGAAAATGTGCTGGGAAGAAAGGTGTACCCAGGTAATTCCCAGGCATGCATCTTCCCTGAGACTGGGAGGTATTTGGGGAAAGCATTTTTAGATGTTTTGTGCAACAAGGCCTAAGCGTGCCAGTAGTGCCAAGATCAATAGGAGAGAAATCCATCCGAGGTTATTGAATACTCTGGTTCACAAAATCATTAAGCTACAAATCACTGCAAGTGAGGAAGGTATTCTACGGAAGTATTACTATGTATTTTTTGACATGTATGCTGCATTCTGGAGAGGTATTATTCTATGTACCCATACTTCTCCCTGGCCATCCCCCATATACAGCCATAAGAGACTCAGTACTGAGATGCATCACTAGTCTGATCAAATATGGTAATTCTTGTGGATTTTTTATCCATTCGATTGTTTATTTTTTAAAAAATATTAACAGTATTGGAGCATCTGCACAAGACCTCAAACATAATCTGCCTGCCTGTGAGAAACATACCTAATTTAATAAACTGTCATTACTGTACAGTCCCAAGGCCAAGTATCACAGACCCATCACATACTTCTTAGTGACTGTAAGTTTACAACCAGGGATGTCTGCACTTAAGTGAAGTGGTAGAGGCATGCATTTAACTAATTATTGATGGGCAGATTAAAATAGCATCTAAAAATTTCCATGTAGCAAACTGGTACTCTCAGAAACATTTGCTGAGTTTCAGAAGATGCTCGGAAAGACTGAAAAAGGGTAAAGTGTACCTAAATGAAGATTTCCTTTTTGTGGGGTGCTGGGAGTGACACAGGAGAAGCCTGGTCCCCTTTGTTCCCTATTGAGGATCCTCCGAGCAGGAGCACTCAGACTTATTTGAAGGATCTAATATCCGATGTGAAACAAGGAGCACATGTATTGTGCTTGTCGCCAGCGGCTCTATTAGAAACAATCGGTCCTTTTCCAAGGCTACATGGCGCGTGATGTAATTCCATTTTCTTCCTGACTGCAGGAAAGGGAAATCAAGTAATTAAATGTGAGAAATCACCAGCCAGGGGGTCCCTTTCTGCTTGGGTGGATTTCCCAAGACAGTTGCCCAGCCGCAAAAGGCAGAAGCAGGCCTGTGGAAAGACAGCACGTCTCTGGACAAAAGCATGACACTGCCCATGAATGCACCGCGTACCAAACACAGTTTGTTGTCAGGAACTGACAAGCCAGCCATGTCCAGCTCAAGTGGTCCTACTTCCCATCGGCTTGAAAAGGCCTGCCAGTGAGGAGACTTTGGTCACAGCGCTATGCTCTATACTCCCAGCCCCATTGTCCCAGACCTGCAGGTCCCGGGTGGGAGGCGTCACCACCCCACCAGAAGACGACCATGGGTGGTGGGACTGGGGGTTGGAAATGGGCTGAGGGATTGGGAGGGGGTGGTCCTGAGCATAAAGCATCCTGCAGCCAGGAGCAGCCTTGGTCACAATGACCTTGTCTCTCAGTTTTAGCTTCTCAACCTTTTGTGGCTTTAAAACCTGTATTTGAACCACATCTCCCCCTTCTGCAGTCTACAGGACATCACAATTATGGCATGCATAAAATCTTAGTGCTGAGAAGTATTTATCTGGTTTTTGCGAAAAACCTGTAGCAGAATTCAAATGTTATATATGTGGAAAATAAAAAGTCTTATCATGATGCATTATCTATCCAGTTAAGTCATTAATCACCAGTCTTTGCTTAGGTGGACCAGTCAGCTTCACTCAACCTGGAAAAGGAATGTGTACTTTTATATATGTTTGGTAAATAGCTTTAACTTTCAGAAAGCCCACACTGCCTAGACCTGAATGAAACTCTGCAAACAGGCAATAAACTTGTGGAGAATTTGAACCACAACTTTGGTAGGAGAACTAAAGTTGTTTTAGTTCACTTTGATTACTCTTTTTAATAGGTAGCTTACGAGGAACCTATCACCTGTTTTTTATAAGTAACTATGTTTGACATTTCAATTTCGTTCTTACAGCTTTTAATACATTTTTTATCTTGTACTCTTCTACAGATAATTTACTTCCCAGTGTTTCTTTGTAATAGCAACCGGAATGGAAAAAAGTGTTCTCATTTATGTGTAAATTTTGTTAACAAACTCATCTACATAAATCACATTTCTTCCCAAGGATTTTATTGTGCAGTAGCTGCTTTTTCACTAAAGTTAAAACTTTAAAACAGCTTTCAAAATCAACTGGAAAGTAAATTCTATTGAAAATAAGATCAACACAACAAAACATTTTTATTTTGTCTTTAAAAAATAGAGGAGAAATAGTCAAGGCAATAAAGGGTATTAAGGCCAAGGAAATTGTTTAGTACATATGTGCTTTTTATAGATTTTTGAGGGTATAAAGCATGTGACTCCATCCTTGTGCATTTTTTAGTAACTGAAATGTGCGATCTAATGTGTTTTATTTAAGGATACTTGAAGCACATAATATGGAAAAAAAGAACACCGTATATCTATTTGTTCTCTCCAATTCTAGATGTAAGATTAGTTAACACAGAACAAGTTTCTTTGCCAGACTGGCAAAATTACAAAAATTCTGTCTCAGGTCAGGACTTTTTCTTCTATTGCTTTCATAAAAAGTGTGAAACTGTGAATATGAATCAAAATGTGGATATTTCAAACTGTAAAGCAAATTAATTGGTACTGTAGTCAAGGCTCTTTATTGGTGTTGCTGTTACTTGCTCAGAGGTTCACCGATTCTGGCTGGAGACACAGGCTATGGAAATCTAAAATCATTTTGGTAATGAAGTTTTTTGTTGCCTTTAATATTCTGTGTTTCAGCAATCTGGGAAGGAAATGAGTAGGCAGAATACACACGGCACTGTGACTGGCACTCGCTACTTCAGGCTTCAGGTAATCCTGTGCAGAGTTCTCTGAGCATTGAGCAAAGATGTTAATTTAAGACGGTTTCCACAGATCTCTTTGAATTATCAGTAAATTATCCCATGTGCCGATTTCAGAGATGGGCATATCATTTGTCCACTGCTTAGTCAGTGGAAGCAGAGACGGATAATTTGAGAAACTCACAGTTTCAGGTATCTTTTCTCCTGATCAATAAATAAATAATGCATCCCTGAGTGGCAACACCATTAATTCCTGGTAAACACAGCAGAATATGCCTTTTCATGTACAATTTTACCAGGTTAAATATAAAATGCTAATGTACAATATTGTGGTGAAAGCCGCAACTTCATGTTATTTTTACGTATTCATAATACCGACTAACAGTTTTGAATTGCTTAGTATAGTAGCCAGTCTTTCATGTCTAGAAATGCACAAAATTCATAATTGGCTTGTAAATGGTTTATTAGAAGCTCTACACTTATTTCCTCTGTAGCCTTCAAAGATCTAGCATAATGACTATCTGGAATGAATTCTCCTCCTTGTTTTAGCAGAAGCTGCATCTGTGCATGGTTAAACTTAACTGTTAAATGTTGCATAGTGGAATTACTTTTTAAATAACATAAAAACATAAGAACTTTAGCTGACTCTCATTCAATGTCCCTTTCAGAAAGCAGTCATTCAAAATACCTGATCTGTAGAAAGTCAGACCTATGTTCTTAAGAATCTTAGATATTTATAAGAACTATTTCACCTTGGTAAATGAATGACTCAAAGCATGTTGAATAAACCAAGGATCATAATACTGACCAACCTGATAAAAAATTCCATGTCGTCAGGGACCGATAGTCATCAGAGGGTCAGTACATTGACTGTGAATATATTTTGGTTGCTGTAGGAAGTGTGTGGAGGCTTTGCTGGTAATCTAGGCTTGGACAAATCAAAGTTTGGACTTTGAAAGTCAGGCAACACTGTTCCGTGAGCTGGGACTTACATGTGTTACCTGGATGCTGATATACAGTAGAAAATACTGTACCATGACTGTCTTTTTAAGTGATTTTCATTTTTTGTGACTGTGGCTCCATGAGCTCCTAATGATTATTTGTCTACGTTTCTCATTTGCTGGATCAAAGGTGGAGGGCAGGCATAGGAGTCAAACCTCTCCTGAAGTTGTCAAGGACAGTGGGCAAGATATTCCAATGTAAAAGCTAGAACTGCTGTGACATATGTAAGACTCAGGGGTCTCTAACTTCTGTTCTGTATTTTGATAAACTCAGTGTGTGATATTAGAATTATTTTTTGTTACTATGTGTGTGATATGAAAACTGATTTGTCTTACCTGTGGATTACCCAACATAGTTTCTAAACACTGTAGCATTTTGAAATATTTAGAAATGCAGATACCACCTAATTGACAACCAGAATATCTGTGCCTAAATTTTCGAATTTTTTCTCCTGTAGATTTTGCCCCAAAATATTGAACAGCTGAATGCTGCAAGGGAATTTATTGTTAATTAATCTTATTTTAGAACAAATGTACATGTGTATTGTACTGAATGAGAGATTGGGATAGTTAGCTCCATGAAAAAATATTTAAACAAATGGACAACAGTCTGAAAAATCTGACAGCGATAAACTGTAATTAATCCAAAACATTTACCTCTATGACCTGACTTTAGTTTCTTTATGCTTCATTACTGCCATTGTTATTATAAACTTCTAAGTGATTTTAATGAGTTTCCTTTAAAATATTTTTTCATAGTTATATTTTCAATTTTTCCTTTCAAGTGATTCAAGCTCTCTCAACCATTTTGTCCTTCTCTCTACAGCCTTGCACCATGCAAAAGTTCATGGATCATTTCCATATCCAAAACACACTGGAGTGGGAGGAATAATGTCTAGAAATTCTACCTTAAATCAAATGCAAGTTTAAATCTAGTTGTTTAAAAACAAAACACTGACAAATGACAGTGTAAAACAAAAGACCGGTGAGAGATAGGATCTAGTTCCTAAAATCCATATTAAGAATCTATCAGTAGCCAAGTTTCCAGATATGATGAGCCATCACTGCTTTTTGTTAAAATCAACCCTTTTGGGGAAAAAAAAAAAAAAAAGATGGCTAATCTATATTTTCATTTTGAATTTTTTTTTTAAATTCAACATAATTAAACAAGGATTCCTACAGTCAAATTATAGAATTCGTGTTAGAGCATTTGGTTCTGAATACCTGTCTTTTCCAATGACAGTAAGAAATACATCCTAGAAAAAAGACAGCACACACTACCTTTTTTTATTATTGTTGCTGCTTGTATATGTATTGATGTAAACAACTGTTGTTTTTCTTTATTGTGAGCACAAAGGAGAAGGCTGTTTTTGCTGGCCATAGAAAAAGAAAAGTAGACTATTATTTAATTTTTTTTTTCTAAACACTTTCTTTTTAAAAACTGGAAATGGCATTTATCTTTAGGGCAAAGTAAGATATATATAGCTTTCTTGAAACCATGCTTCAAAATTGGCTTCTCTGCCATTTGTTTGCTATTACGCACACTAAGCAAATGTGACTTAAACACAGCTCAGCTCTGCGTCATTTATAGGATCTGGTGTGTCACCTCTGAGCACAAAGAGCATTCAGTGCTGCACTGAGGTTACAATGCCATGAGCAGTGATGATCTAAAAGCCTTCAGAAGAGTGTGAAAGAACGAAGTAGAAAACCAGCCATGAGGAAATGAACTTCTATTTATTTATATAAATACATTGTTGAGTAGGATACATACAATGAAAGAGAAGAAAGAATATCCTCTTTCTATGTGTTTACCATTATTGCCTGAGTCAACTTTAAGATTTCCTTTTCTCCTTCAGTATGTGATCCAACTGTTTTTTTATTCACAATTGTCTAAGTTAAGTTATAGTAAGAAAATGAAAGGCAGATGTCTCACACCTTAAGTCAATCTCTAAGAGTATTTTAGAGCTGTTCAGCACATCCAAGGTTCTGACCTTCCTTGGCAAATCTTCTTAATTTCCCACACCTGCAGCTTTACCATCTTTTTTTTTTTTTTCCAGTCTCACAATAAGCATAGCTAAAACAAGCATTCCAGTGTGCATGAATAGAGTGCACAGTAGGCAATTTGGGGACTCATTCATCACTGATCAATGGAACTGCTTGGATAGTAGATGAGATAGCAAACCATTTGATTTATTACGTCCAATGAAATAATACATGATTTTAAAAGAAATTAAACCCACAAACCTAAAAGCCTTTATCTTATTTATTAACCACTGATAGAAGTAATAAATAAATACTGCCATTTCTTTAAAAATATCAGTCAGCTGTGTCTGTAAAATGTGATATCTTTTCTTGAGAGGTGTAAAAATCATAAGGCTTTTGAAATTATTTGGGGTTTTTTTGTATGTTTTGATATTTTTACTATGAAGATGCTGCTGCATACAATCAGCAAAATGACTATATTAAGAAAAGACATCATCAGAGATTCTACATGTGCTAGAATATACCAAAACTCTTTGGTCTCAGTTTGGTCTTACGGAATAACTTATACCTGTTGAAACCTATGGTTCTTTACCTTAAATGGAAGACTCATGTCCAGAACATTTTTCTCAAGACATTAAAAATGCCAAAAAACAGAGACCATGAGTATGACACATGCTCCCAGGTTTTTCATCTTCAAACTACCCTTAATTTTAAAACAAGGTGACTGTTAAATATTGCAACAATACCTCCCTGGCAATCCGAGCCAAACTAATTATTTTACGAGTAAACTGAGGAACTGAAGGTGCTCTCATATTTTTCATGTGTGTTTTGGATCAGCAGTGCATCCCAGCAGTGGTAACCAGTATTTGAAAAGCCAATGAGGTATTCAGTCACAAAGAACAGAAACCATAACTAATGACATGCCTAGCTTGTGGTTTTAAACAAAGACATATTATTTTTCATCAAAAATATCTTTAAAAATGAGCTGTTTTGTTCTAGTATTTCAAAAGTGACAGAATCAAATTTTGCAGGAGGGAGGGAGAGAAATTCTCTGAAGACAGAGACGAATACCAATACCAAAGCTAACAGATATTAAAATAGATATAACTGCAATGTATCTGTCACATGTAATAAACACAAATTATATCGTAGAAGATCTATTTATTGCATAGACAAATCTTAATGAATTTTGAACTTATCCAAATTATTTTTTCTCTAATTGTAAGTGGTCTCTGAGTAAACTTGGACACAGTCTTTTACCTGAAACTTCCCTGATGTTTTCAAAAGTGTACTAAGGTGAGAAGTTTTTTTCTACTAAAAATAAGTTCTTTTGTCACTTGATCTCTATGTTTTTTTACGGAGAGATTTTTTAAACTTCAACAAAAATGGCTTATTTCGGTATGAAAAATGCCAGGTAATGCACTTAACACAAAATATATATATGACTATAAACAGCTAGCTAGGATGGATAACTCTCATGGAAATCAGGCTCCACAAAGGAAAAATGGTCTCGACTGTTTTCCAGGGAAAATATATTTTGGCACTTTGGTGACAAGACTAAAATTTATATGCTGCCTGTGAATGGGTTTTCAAGTTTGTTGTTGCTATGAGGTTAATCCCGCACCAGCTCTTTTCAGTGATGCAGTAGTGACAATACTTCTCTCTCCAGTGGTACAGAATCCGGCGCCAGACCAACAAAATGCCCTTTGGGGTTGTTGGTACACATGTACATAAATATAATGGATTTGTAGAATGCAAATATCTTAAGTGATCTACTTCCAAACATGTTAGAACGTTATAAGATCTCATGAAAATAAACTCTTTCAGTGCTCACAGAGGAAAACGTCCTGTGCCCAAAACTCGAGTAGGAAATTTTGTCTCATTCTTTGCTGTTCAAACTCATAGTTTACTTAACCTAGACCTTTGGAGAAATAGTTCTTTTTTGGTTATTTTCAATTAGTACTCAGCTTTTTATAGAACACAGTGAATATAAAAACAGTGTAGTTTTCCTAAAGAGCCTTCCTAAATGGCTCAGAAAAGATCTTGTTGCTTTGAAAATGCCTTAGAAAATAACTGTATTTTTTAATTTAACATGATGGTGAGCAGGAATGTTTCTGTGTAAATTCTTTCTATAGGAGAGTAGAGAGAAATATGACTCTTCTTTCACTGTCATATTTTCAATAACAGTGATGAAATGAGAAATTGCAGGTATTTTTTATTTGCCATTTGTTTTTAATTCAATTTGGGGAAACAAAATACTTCTGATGTTTTTAACTGTCTGCATTCAGTGGAGCCAAAACTCTGTGTAGTGAGGGCTCTGTTCATTGATCAGTTTTCCCATGAAAAGTTTTGAACTTGGTGAAACATTTTTTGAAAAACTGCTTTCTGACATGATCTCTGTTATATCAGGACTAGCTCCGTATTTTCATTACTAGTGCTTGGTAGACTCCTTTGAATTAAAAGAATACAGTATAGTGTGGAAGTATCCTGCCATCAGGTCAAATACTGCTGGTCCTTTCTTGAAGAACTCACATGACAGTTTACTCTGATTACCCATTACTTTGTTGTCTGAATAGTATACCTATCCTGAACAGACTGTTGTATTCAGGAAGCTTAAGAGCTGATTAAATTGTTTTATAGGAAGGAGCTAACTTCTACTGTAAAAGACATAGCATTATAAATGCTGCTATATTTGTAATGATTTATTTTATGCATACCAGATTTCTATACAATACATATACAATGACCAGAACAGAGAAGTGTTTAGAAATTTAGAGATAAGTATTTATGAAATAAAAGAATAGGCTGGAAGTTCAAGTTCAGCTATGTGAAAATAATTTTAGCCATAGTACAGGATATTGCTTTTTTTCTTTGACTTCATTATAAAGTGCATAACAAGTCCCGTTGAGACTAAATTGGCAGAGTTAATTTGTGGGCAAAACTGTAGTGTTGCTTTTTTATTTCAGAATCCCTGAATTTATTACAGATTGATATAGATAAGGACATTAATGCTGGTAATAAGAAAGATTACATGAGTTTAACTTTAATTATGTGAAAAATGACTACTCTTTTACGGTACATCTCTCCCACATTTAAAATCATTTGATACAGCGTATATTCAGTTAACTGATACATATGAACTGAAGATCAAATGTTATTTGTAATATAACATGCTCAAAATATTTTTTTTGAGTAAGAGAAAAAATAGTACATTCTGCCTACCTTATTGTTAACCAGTTGTCTACACATAGCATCTGTTTACATTAGTAATGTAATTGCTGTGATAATAAGCTCATTGATTTAGTATCTAAGGAAATAATCAGTCAGGACATCACATTTGTCTTGCTTTACTTGACAACCTATCTTCTACACTGAATAGACAATGTCAATTCTTGCTATTGTTTCAGAGAAATAAAGCAACAAAAAACCCCAGAAAGCTCTCTTCTCTTTACCAACTATTGCCATAAAAATGTTTGCTGAAGCTAACTGGTATTGGACAAATTTAATTTTAACAGTGGCACAAGGCCAGTACACTTTAGTGTAGGAAAATTGTATTTCTTTTGTTATTCAGACAGTATGACAGCCCTATCTTTCACTTGACAGTTAAGCAAAAAAGGACTGTGAAAAACTAGAACTGAAATAAAACAAAGAAACAACTGGGAAACTTTAGTTGGCTGACTCACTAGGAATTTTTTCATTTTTCTAAGCATTTTTATATGAAAATGTATAAACAAGGTCTCCTTACTAGGAGTTAAGAAGGACTGTACAAGATTTTAAGATGTATATGTACTTGGGTTTACTTCCCAAAATCATAAAGAAAAAAAATCAATCAGGAGAGCCAAAAGAAAAATATATTTTATTTTCTTTTCTTTTCTTTCCTTTTCTTTTCTTTTCTTTTCTTTTCTTTTCTTTTCTTTTCTTTTCTTTTCTTTTCTTTTCTTTTCTTTTCTTTTCTTTTCTTTTCTTTTCTTTTCTTTTCCTTTCCTGTCTTTTCTTTTCCTTTCTTTTCCTTTCTTTTCCTCTCTTCTCTTCTCTTCTCTTCTCTTCTCTTCTCTTCTCTTCTCTTCTCTTCTCTTCTCTCCTCTCCTCTCCTCTCCTCTCCTCTCCTCTCCTCTCCTCTCCTCTCCTCTCCTCTCCTCTTCTCTCTCTTCCCTTCCCTTCCCTTCCCTTCCCTTCCCTTCCCTTCCCTTCCCTTCCCTTCCCTTCCCTTCCCTTCCCTTCCCTTCCCTTCCCTTCCCTTCCCTACCCTTCCCTACCCTTCCCTCCCCTCCCCTCCCCTCCCCTCCCCCCACCTCCCCCCACCTCCCCTCCCCTCCCCTCCCCTCCCCTCCCCTCCCCTCCCCTTCCCTTCCCTTCCCTTCCCTTCCCTCCCCTCCCCTCCCCTCCCCTCCCCTCCCCTCCCCTTCCCTCCCCTCCCCTCCCCTCCCCTCCCCTTCCCTTCCCTTCCCTTCCCCTCCCTTCCCTTCCCTTCCCTTCCCTTCCCTTCCCTTCCCTTCCCTTCCCTTCCCTTCCCTTCCCTTCCCTTCCCTTCCGTTCCCTTCCCTTCCCTTCTCTTCCCTTCCCTTCCCTTCCCTCCCCTCCCCTCCCCTCCCCTCCCCTCCCCTCCCCCCACCTCCCTTCCCCTTCCCTCCCCTTCCCTTCTCTTCTCCTTCCTTCCCTCCTTCCTCCCTTCCTCCCTCCCTTCCTCCCTCCCTTCCTCCCTCCCTTCCTTCCTTCCTTCCTCCCTTCCTTCTTCCCTTCCTCCCTTCCTCCCTCCCTCCCTCCCTTCATCCCTCCCTTACTCCCTTCCTCTCTCTTCCTCTTTCTTTCTTTCTCCCTTTCTTTCTCTCTTTCTGTCTTGTGTTACCTTAATATGTCCTTCCTGCTGCAACTTTGGATTTCACAAGTTTTCAAAAATCCATGGTCAACAGTACGAGTTCATGGGCTGAAATCTTAGAGGATCACGTTGTTTTGACCCTACGTGATATTTAAGCTAAGGAGGTGGACAAGAGTCTGTCCTCTCCATCTGTTTGCCGCCCATGAAGACAAATATTCACTACAGGGCATGTCAGCAGCGTTGCTGAATGACTTCTGTGCCTGGACTTTATTGTAGATGGAATGGGGAGCAGAGAGCAAGTCTCATTCCCCTGTGGAGGTGAATCTCTATTCATCAGTTTATAGACAGCACAACTGAATTCATATTATACACAACACCAAACAAATAATACTGCTCTCATTACATAGCACCAATACATTCCAAGACCTCTTGTTTTTGAAGGATGTCTTAAAAATACTGCTTGCAGTTATCATGTACTTCACAAAGAAAGTTAATCTCTAAACATTTTAGGGAGGAAGGGATGGACCATTCTTCCTCTTTTATGGATAAAATTTAAAAATACATTTAAAGTGTTGTGTACCATGATGTATTCTCCAGGAAATGAACCAAAAAAAGGAAATTTACCTCACTTCACCTCCACATCAAAAAAAGTTCAGGTCTCCTCTCCTCTGCATAACCTTTGTTTTAATTATAAGTGGGAAGAAGACTTACACCATGGAAGAGTCGGTAGAAATTAAGATATGCAAAACTAAGCCCTTATCATGCAGTGTTAATTACCTGTGCGGCAGTTGTACTTACAAGATGAGAGCAACCAAAACCAGGTTGTTCTTTGTTTCCAAACCAGATGCAGGGCAGCAGAAGTGTGGCCTCATAGCTCATCTAAATTCTGAATTCCGGCAGGCTGACAGCTGCTTCCTTTCTGCTGATTAAGAAACACTGACAAACATTTTTTTTTTCTTCTTTTTCCTGCAGAAAGACTTTCTTGTCTGCTTATACTTGTAAACTCAAAAATAGACTCTTCCCAGTCAGTGTTTTCAACTATGATTACTAAAAAGGAGGTATTGTTAAACTGAAGAAGACAGACAAAGGTTTGGATGAGATGCTCTGGAAGGTAAAATCATATACCATGTATTTACTGATCTATCATAAAAAATGCCAATTCCAATTGAAAAATGTACTATTTTTTTTTTCCATAACTCTCCTGGACAGAAGCCTTGAAAGGTGTCTCCAAAACCAAGTCCTTTCTTTTCAGACAAATGCAGTCTATTCAGTTGTGGCCCCTTAGGGGACTGCTGGCAGAGTTGAGAGCTGACACAGGTCCAGATCCGTTTCTGCTCCACGCAAATAGAAAATCTATGTTTCTGTTTTAACTTGCAGGAGAGTGTTCTAGGTCTCTTGGTGTTCTTCCACTTCTCAGAAAAGATTCAAAAGCACATGATGTTGATGCTGCCCAAAACAGTAAGTTTGAGAAATGTGAATGCTTGTGGATATTGCCTCAGTGTGGACAATATGCTGCTGTGGATCTACATTCACTTGTCATCTGGGAGAGATTTGGTAGAATTCCTTCATATTAAGAGTTGCACATCATTTGTATTTGCACAGATGTACTTGTTCTAATCCCAGCTGAACATTTATTGTTTCTCTAATAATATTTCCTTTTGGACAGAAATGAGGATTTGGCAACATGTGAAGAAGTATTTTATGTTTGTCACCATGCTAATAGCTTTCACTCTTTCCTAAAAATGAATTATCAAGCTTGAGGTATATGCCCATGCTATAAATTAACATTGAGTATTTATTTATACACACATACATGCACATACAAACATAATTGCTGTAATCTGAAAGAAATTATATATGTTTCCAAAGTAATATAAGTATTTCATCACATTTAAATATATTTTTCAGTTTTATATTTCAGTTTTATATTTCAGTTTTAATGTTCTTCCTCTTTCCCACAAAAGTGTGCCCACTAAAGCAGCTTTTTGAGATAAAAACAAACTAGTCATGAGATTCTGCAGCTTACACACCTACAGACTCATAAATTTAGTCCAGAACACAAGTTTTCTTCCTACTGGTTTGTACATCGGATGAAAATGGTTGCTCTTCTTCCCTTGACAAAGTTGTTTAGAAGGTTGGATCAAAATAAAAGATATGCATCTGCATAGCTGTACTGGATAGCTGAAAGTAGTGAAATATGTCCAACGGTTACTAACCAAAGAGGATAGAAGGTACCCAGATCCAAGCCACACTCTCTAAAGGCACCCACTGTAATTGCAAACAGGTTTTACCTAATGATTTCCACGCAGGGAAATTCTGGCATGTTTTGTTTTGTTTTTTTTAACCTGTCTTTTCCTCTCAGAAAAGAGAAAACTAGTGGAAATGCAGCTCTAAGTAAAGCCTGAAGAGCCTATGAGGAACATCTGTTGGAAAGCAGGTCTTGATTGCAGTGTAGAAAAGTGAAGGTTCACTATGTGGGGGCACTGGTTATCAGACCTAAGGGTCTGTGTTAGAGGTGCCTGTCTGTTGCTACCTGGGCAGAAACTGGAGGGGAATCATAAGAGGGAAGATGAGAGAACAATTTTCTCCTTCATTCTGAAATGTGTTTCAGTTTGAGATGTACTGTGTCAGTCACACAAGAGCCTATCATTAGTACTAAGTCACCTCAGTTTTAGATACATATCTGAGAATAATGCCTTTCTGTGGTTATGCCCAATTCTGTTTGCCTACTTGCTTCAGGACAGGTGGATTTTTCTGACTGACAGCTGAGTATTGCTGGTGTTTTTCATTATCACCAATCACCAGATAAAATACAGAAGAATAAGTTTTATGCTGATTTGGTAAATTTTTATGCTGTTTGATTGTTGGATATGGGTTTGAGATCTTTTCTTTTCTTTTCTTTTCTTTTCTTTTCTTTCCTTTTCTTTTCTTTTCTTTTCTTTTCTTTTCTCTTCTTTTCTCTTCTCTTCTTTTCTTTTCTCTTCTTTTCTTTTCTCTTCTTTTCTTTTCTTTTCTTTTCTTTTCTTTTCTTTTCTTTTCTTTTCTTTTCTTTTCTTTTCTTTTCTATTTTATTTTATTTTATTTTATTTTAATTTTTTTTTATTATTTTATTATTTTAATTTTTTAAATTTTATTTTACTTTTTTCATACTCTCCCTTTTTGTGTAGGTTCTCTACCTCTTACTGGGCTTTTGCTCATTGCTGCACTGCTCTGTGGGAAACAAGCAATAAACACTTATTCCTTCAAGTAAGGCAGAGGATGCAAGATATTCTAGGATGTACTATATTAAATCAAGAGGCTGTGTGGTTACTCTTGATAGAATAATACAGAAATTTTACATGCACACTGCAGCTCTTACTTGTAGGTAGTTTTACACTTTGAAGACACTTTTTCAAAATTGTAGTCCTAGGAGATCAAATGACATAAAGATGATGGATTGTTGGGGATATCTTGAAATGAGCATTGTCTGTTCCATTTAAAAATATAACAATCTACAAGGCTAGAAATGGAAGTTGAAAAAACAGTAGTTAAAGCTCTTGGAAGTAAAGGAACAGTTATTGAATGGATTTATATTTAAGCTGCTTCATATATCACTCTTTGGTATGCTGTAAAATTTGAATGTTGATGTGAGCAACCACTCAAAATAGCCATGGAGGTTGGTAGTCCAGTCACTGAGGTCACACCGACTGGTGTGGGGACTGGTTGAGGTAAAACTAACAGCATCTTTACCTTTTAACTTCTTTGGTTAAAATCTATCAATAATTAGCATGCCAATACTTGTGAACTCCACTTTGTAAAGGAA
The DNA here is from genome assembly GCF_036013445.1 of Caloenas nicobarica. Taxonomy (NCBI): domain Eukaryota; kingdom Metazoa; phylum Chordata; class Aves; order Columbiformes; family Columbidae; genus Caloenas; species Caloenas nicobarica. The sequence goes on along the minus strand of NC_088246.1, from coordinate 99,407,273 downwards.
ATCAGCCTGGATGTTATAGGAGTTTACTCCTTAAAGCTGCTGACCTTATGTCTTGTACCAATCAAACACTTCTGAGCTATCTCAAATGACATTTTCCATCGCTGCCTCTTCTGGCTGTCATGGTAACAGCCATGCACCCTCTTATAAAGGTACTGTAATACTGTCGGGCCTTGCACAAATCACATTAACAGTGGAGTTCGAATCAACTTGGACATAATAATTGTTATAGCTTAGGGAAATAGCCCTTTGCCTCTCATCTAGACAGTTCTGAGTCTGAGCACTTCCTGGGAAAAAAAAAAAAAACTGGAAGAAAACCATCTCTAGGGACAACCACAATTCTGGACTGTGGTGATAAAAATGGCAGGCATGAAAGCCCTGCATTTACTATTAGCTGGAAAGAAGTTTCCCTCTGAGATCTGTGACTTCTGAATGGCACTTAGCTTTTTCCATCACATGCCTTTCTTCAAGGGTGTAAGTGCTCATGAAGAAATCAGAGATACAAAATGCTGTACTTCACACATCTCATGTCTCACAGGGCAGAGAAAAGTCACTGCCAGGTTCCAAACTTGCCTTACAATGTGGAGACTATTACAACATTTCCCCCCCAGTTTTATGATCTCAATTTTCATCAACAACAGGAAAAAATTAATATCTGTACAGTTTTAAATTTAATCTCTTTCTTGTTGTGAGCTCTTTTTCCTTACAGATATTCACTTTTGTTTGTTTCATTTTTGGAGTCATGAGTTCTACGGTTCATTCCAGGAGAAAACAGAATGAGGAATATCCACATCCCCTCTCATACTGAAAGACCCACAGCTGTGTTCTTAGCTGTCATTCCAGCAGAAGTCCTGGAAATTTCACTCTTGCACTCTGTCCACCCACTTCTATTGAATGAAATGGCAGCAACTGCTCCACCATTAGGATCAATATCCAGGCCATTATGTCTGCAAAAGGAGCAGCGAATCACATTTACGTGGATTGTCAGATTCATTATTATAAGCAGATGGCAGTCCTTGCACGACAATGCGGCTGAGAAAAGACTGACATCATTTCAAATTAAAATCTATAATGCTAATACACATCTCTGACTCTTTGTACAAGCCTAAGTGCATTAATCTTCTGAATGATTTGCCAACGTGTGCACTGCTTTAGGTGTTTTCACTTGAGTGGAGCTAAAAGGAGAGCTTTTAACTGAGAATGGCTAACATTTATTCATACAGATTGATAAGAGTTAACACGCAATTTTCTTTACTAGTAGCTCCCTAATAGGTATTAATGGGACATTTTGAAGAGAAAATGCCAAGTTCAGAAGGCCAGTTTAAAAAAATGTGTTAACTGCTAAAGAGAGAAATATGTTACTAGCATCTCCTTTATGTAAACTGATCTTAAAATAAGTACTTATAAAAGAAAATAAGGCATTTTTAAAAAACTCTGCAACAGAGTATCTAAATATGCAAAGAAAATTCATTTGTCAAATGTGGACAAAATAATAAAAATTTTTTATGATCAGATCATCATCAAAAGTTTAAAAAGTGAACATTACATAAATTCACTCTCTTAATATAACTGAAGTGGAAGACAGTTCCAAATAAAAGGTTTTAAATACTTTGGTGATTGTTTTATCTGCAGTGTGTAGGCTATGTGTCCTGTAATCACATTTTCTATAGCGTGCTCTAGAATTTCAGAATTTCATACACAGCTTTTAGGGATACAGAGGCTGATTCCTTCGTTCTTCCTCTTTTTTTTTCCAGAAAAGATATATCTAAGAGAAAGAATCGCCTGGTGAATAAAGTCTGGACAGAGACTGCTGTCAGACTGCTTAACCATGAGAATCCAGTGTCTTTGCTTCTAGAGGAATGTTGGCATTTGAGAGGCTGTTCTGGACTACTCTGCCTGCATGTGGCATCCTAAATAACCCCATTTTGGAAGCTGCTTGGTTTCATGCAACAAACAGAAATCTTGTGTTTTCCCTAAAGGAGACTGTTTTAATACATCCAGATTAACCACACAGACATGAAACTTGGGAATCCTCCCATCAAAAGCTTTATAAACTCTTGTGCCACTGCAGAAATGCTTGGCTTTGTCAAAGAAGCACATTCATGGAAAAATAAATTTTGTTAAAATGTTTTGTCCAAATGCAGGTAGGATTCTGTGTGATTCTGTGATATATTGTTATCCAGAGATTGCGTTTCAAAGGAAGCAGGGTCTTCAGGTCTTCAACATGCCTTGCCTTCTCCCAGTACATGCCAGTGACATTTGCTAATGTGTTTCATCAGATCCCTAGGATATCAATTAGTTACTTCTTTAAATGTATCATTGATATTGGTGACTTTTTCTCAATTCTTTTGCTATTAGCACATCTGAAGCCAGATATCTCTATATTTCATCCATATTTGCTCACCTTACTGACAAAAATTGGTTTCTTAATACTTTCCTTATTCTTTCGTCTGATCCAGTACTAATACCTAGTATGACTTTCACAAATGAGGAAGTACATGCAGCAAAAGAAAATAAGACATTTTACTGATATAAACAATAGCTTAATAATTAGTTTACCAAGATATTTTTTCTGATTAGAGTTTGATTTTTATTAAAATTAATAACAAATTACTGGAAAAAATAGTTTTTCTATTTGGAAAGTTGTTTTAAAACATGTAGGGTGGGAAGATGCACGGTGAGATTCAGAAAAAGGTAAGACAATTTCATTTTTCGAATTTTAAAAAATAAATGTCATTCAAATGAATTAAACTTGAAATATATGTACCCAATTACAGCTATATGAGTCTGATCTTCCTAAAATCCTTACTATTTCATGAAAAAAATGGTGTTCTTGAAAGTTCCAGTTTTTATGGATGTTGAAATGAACTGATTAACATAAAAACTTTAGATCAGCTTTTACACTGTGACAATCAGAGGAGAAGTAAATAAGAATTCCGAAAAATTAAAAGCTCACCAGCTTTTGTTAGGTTGAGCATGTCTCATAGCCCTATTTGAATATTTTAAAACCATTTTCTTGTAAAGTTCTTTACCAACAATTGCAGTCTTAAATCCCTATGACACCTTTCAGCTTTCTTTTTTAGGGATTACAGATGAAAACAGGTACATCCAACCAGTAAAGGATGTTCAGATCTATGGTTCTGCTTATTTAAAGTGCATGGGTTGCATCTGATATTTATTTAGGAATTTCTTTTCATAACATAATATTTAAACTGGTTAATTAACGGATAATGGCAAGAGATGGGAAATGTGTAATTTGCAAATTGAAAAACGCTCTTAAACATTTTGCAGAACATCTGGAACTTTTCCACAACAGTCTTGAAATAATATTCTCCAAGACATAGATCCCATTATTACATATCTCACATATGTTCCAGCACAACTACTCAATGAATTGATTTCTTATATATGCATTGCATGAATTCATTAAGTACAGTATACATCAACATTCCTCACTCTTTGTTCATTAGTCAAGTTAATTTTAATAATTGCCAAAATACTGCTGCTGAATTAGTAAATCTGAAATGAGTCCATGGAATGTAGCTCCGGAGCTTATATCAGAATATGGCCTATTTCCCCCAAGTGACACACAGTGACACAGTTTGAGAACTGTAGTAGTGTGCTAGTAAACTGTAAATTAGTATTTTTTGAATATGTGGAACAACAGACCATTTTTGATCCATGGCTGAAGAAGTAAGATAAAGAATTTATGGGGTTTGCACGCCTTATGTTCAATCTGAGCCCTACATTGTATACTTCTTTCCCCACTCCCCTTTCCTTTGCCTGCATTTCAGTTTGTTTTACTGGCTGAACACTTAAAGAGATATCTACTTAAGGATGTCAAAAGGTATAGTAAATGAGAGGCAGGCCACTGGGAGACAAAATAGGGAGGTCATTCCGCGTGACCTCCTCCTGTTTTTTCCCACTAAGAAAGCTGCTGCTCAGCTGGCTTAAGATTGAGAGACAAGGCAGAAAACCAGCAAAAACAGTATTAACTCAGCCTGTTTAGTACCGTGCTTTCTACTTGCAAAAGGTTTTCCTTCACGCTTAAAGCTGGTCTCCTGTTACAGTCATTCCCTTAGAAATGCTAAATTTTTTTATTTTTGTCTGTTATTCACCCTGTGTGCAGGTTGTGTAAGCGAATGGAAATCCAATTATAAAGTTCTCTCTGAGTTCTATTGGTTATAAAGAGATTAATTTCAATAGCTAAGCTAAGGTTCTCAGTAGCTGATGGTTTTGTTGACATTGTAAAGGAGATTTTGACTTTGGGTGATATATTATACTTCTGTAATTTCTTATTGTGGTATTAACATATTGGGAAGGAAATACTGACCTTTAACCTCACAGCTACGTTGATGATGCGAGAATTGAATTTTTTGTGTGTATTGAGTTTCTGAGCTGGGCAGGAGTATCCCAAAAGTTTGGCAAGTGAACATTTAGCTGGGTACAAGTGTTTGAAGAGAACCAACAAGTCTACTGCCCTTGCAGGTACTGTGCACTTCCTCTTAGTTGCATGATGCCCAGCAGACGATGCCCACTTTGACAGCACCTTGTTTTGCTAATCAGTAGAAATGAGGAATATCTGCTGCATTGGGGTCCACTGTAACTAAGAGGCACTTCTGTTCTGTGGACAGCAAAAGCTTCATCACACTGAAGTGGAAGTTAGCCCTGAAAAACTACAATCTAAAGAGATATTTCAAATGCATTTGTAGTTTTTAGGTGCTTACCTCAAGTAATTTTCCTTAACCTAGTGGAACTCACCCTGCAAATCTCTGCCATTGTTTATTATGAAGCTGTAGTGAAACCAGTTATACAAATTACCTGTAAAACAAGGAAAGAAGAGCTCTCCCCAAGCACATATCACAAACTCATACACATTAGTCCATATATAGCAAACTGAAGAGGAAGCAGTGTCATTAAAAAAAAAAAAAAATCAACCTCTGAAAAACATGCAATCAAACTCAGCTTCACCTTATTTTATTAGTACTACTCTTGCCGATTAGGGTTTACATTAAAAATATTTTGCTTCCTTATATTTTCATCAATTTATACACAACTAAAAGGCACGAATTTTAAACTGAAAAGCTTTCTGGCAATGAAATTTACGCAGCTGAGAAATAAAGGTTTGGAAGTTTCATAGATTAGCACCTATGAGGTAAAGGTGGAGAAAATACCAGTGAATGAGTATAAGGTCTAACCTAACCTTGGCAAGTGAATGATTTTTGAGTTAGATACTTCCTTCTCCTGTATTGTGGGTACTTGGTTTTTCTAGTGTAAATTACTCAAGCTACATCAGTCTGTAATTTTGAGTTATGTCAGCATCTCCAAGAATCAGTTCAAGTCCATGATCCTGGAATTAACAAAACAACAAAATTCTAGAATACAAAGTAGAAAGACTAATTTTCACGAAAAAAAAATCACAGGGCATTTATAGCCTAATAAATTTCCTGTCATAGATTTTGTTCTAAAAAAAATGTTGTTTTGTTTTCTTGGGGTTTGAGGTTTTGTTTGTTTTTGTAAAAGCAGATAGATTTTTTATAAGTAGCTAATTTGCAGTATTTTGTAAATCGGGCTTTCAGTGTATATAATTATGATAAAGAATAGCAAATACAAAATACTTGGACTCCAACTCTATCTTCATGAAGCAAATGAAACAATACTTTGAACGTGACAAAGTCTGTTTACATTTATTATTCATCAAAGTCAGTGACACACCTGTGCCAATCCTTAGTTTTCCACATCAGCTATATAGCTATAGTTGCTATAGTTAAATACAGCTCTATAATTCTTTTCCTGTTTTCTAAGCTTGTGGTCTTTCCATGATGTATTCTCTCATATATAATTTGATAGAATGAATAAGAGTATATGATTGCAAACCTTTTCTGAAAATCTCTAGAAAAGTAAAGTAAAAAACCCCTGGTGGTAAGAAAATAACAAGTTATAGGAACTCAATAACCCACTTTCTATTATATGTCATTGTGTCAAGAGTAAACATTTCTTAGATGTTTGTTTTGGTTTTTGTTTTGTTTTTCTTTTTTTTTTTCTTTCCAGGGGCACCACACAGCCATTGAGACTCTCAAGGTGCTGCTGGTTCTATAGCCATAAAGAATAAGCAGTTGGAGCAGTGATTTTAGGAAACTGACGTTAGGTTTAGTCAAGTGTCATATCAATAAAAGCAGAGAAAAATAAGAATTAAATACAAACAGAACTGCACCAAAATGGAATGTTTTAATCTGTTCTCTGGAGGACCCAGAAACATTTTAGTGCCAGAGTACACAAAACTTTGCACATAAATATGTGAACAGGGTTAATTCCATGTCCTTAATAGTGTTGTGTGTAGCAACTTAGAAAACAAACTTGGCCAGTTACAAAAGATAGGAAGTATCATTTTATTTGCATTCTTTAATATGGACATTTAAAGAGTTTGTTTATGATTTAAAATTAAACTCTTTTCATAGGAATACTTAAATTTAGGCATGTAAGGCAAATGCACAAAGCATCCTGCGATACAGGGGAAGTGCATTTCTCAAATGGCAATTATTTTTTCACTGTTACTGATTCACTAGCTAGCTTCTGTCAAATGGGGGAGTGCAAATGGGGGTGGCTTTTAGGCTAAAGCACTGCAAACGAGAATGATAGATGTGCTTTAAAGGTAGCCATCTGCACTAATTTTTAAAGGTGCTGAACTAGTTATCTTTTCCACTTCCTCGTTTTTCATTTCTGGTACACGTTTGCACAAGTTACAGGATCTCTAGTGAATGGCAAAGTGGGATGTGGACAAAGGTTTTCCTTACTAGGAAGGGATGAGCATGGAGTAGAGTGAAAAGTTCATTGTATGATGGATGAGTCAGTGAGTATGAAGGTCACTCTGTCAATGGTATACAACAGAGGATTATGGGGGACAACAGCGCTAAAGAAGTGGTAGATAAATTGTTTACAAAATACAATAATAGAGAGTTGTAAGAAACTTCCCCAACTTTGTTATTGCTAAAGGATCTCCAGGACAAATAAGCTGAAAAGTATTTGGTTATCTTGGGAAACATTTCAAAAGTAGGGAGAGTTTGTTACCTTGAAGACTAAAATCTAAGATCATCTGTTCTTTTTCAGATTAAATTATTACTAAGAGACAAAGATGTTCCAGCCCAAGGCAACAAACACGCCAGAAAACTATGCCCTAATTCTGAAAAGAAAACCAATCCCAAACCCACTAGAAGTCACTTAGCATAAAATAAAGTCACATTACTTTTAAATTACCCCCTGCCAAAAAGAAAATAATTGCAGATTTTTACAAGATACCTCAAACTACTGTGTGCTGAATGAAAATAAAGGAGTCTTATTTTAAGGTTAAAATTGTGCAAAAGTACTCTTATTCTGTTTAACAGATCAACTTTTAAAGTCAATCAGTTAATGTTCCAATAAAAAATGACCATAGGCATAGCTGACAAAGTGACCCTGAAATGCCCTAGTATCTGCATATTTTATTTTCTGCCAACTTAAAAATAGTATAAAATAACCTGGGGTTATTATAAAATGTTAATCTCATTAACATTATAAAACCTAATATTTAATTACCACTTTCTGCTGTTTCTGACTTGTTTTTCTTTCAAGTGAAAATAATTTTGGGATGTCTGAATTTTAAGTTGATTAAAATTGTAATAAAAACAGTATAGCATTTAACATCTTAAAATTTCATTATGACTCAATCTTGTTCTAGAAATGCTTCCTTTGAAGTCACTTATTTTGGATAGCAATGTATCTTAAAAACTTGAGCAAATAGTGTATCCAATTTCTGTACAAACGTTTTCCTATACAAAAGTACAGAGTTTCAAATAAAAAAAAAATCATCCTGAAGATATACACCACCTTCTTCCCATCTAAATTTGAGCATATACTCAAAGATTTCCAGTCACCCATAAGTGTGAGACTCTGCCGGAAGCAATAGTTTCCATCTGTATCAAACTAGTGTACTGGATAGTGTTTTTATACTGACTTAAAACTGTGATAACAGACCCTTTCAGATATGCCATTTCTTAAATGAGGCACCCTTCATTTAACCAAGTGTTCACTATTGCCAAATCTATAAAGCTAAATTGCTTTTTTATAAGGCAGAACCTTACCTGTTGGATAAAGTATGTGCAGTGAGGCTTATAAATACTCATAAAGGGAAAGTATGGAAGGTAAAAGTATCCATTACCTTTTGGAAAAAGAACGATTATTTCAAACAAAATGCCAGCAGTGGGAGACATATAATAATAATTTAGGAGGAAAAATAAAACAGATTTTTTCCCAGTACCACTATTAATAATACAACTACTCCTTTTATATTAATTAAAAAGTGTTTCTTATTCACTGTATATTTTTAGTTAGCAGCCAAGTATTTTACACTTTATAGCAAAGACTGGACTTCAACCAAATTGGGAGCAAGTGTGCTTTGGAGAGCTATTGGGGGAAACTTTATAATATAGTGTATCTTAACGAAGGACAAATTCATTTAATAGATCTCCCTATAAAACAACATCTGTTGGTAAATTGGCTAGTGTGATTGCTGTGGGTGAAATTCACTTTTGTGTACTGAAATGGCACAGTTAGGCTTTTGAGTTGAGTTAGCCTTTTTACCTACCAGTAAGACACAAATAACTGGCTCAAGAGCTGTTTGCTAAGATACAATACTACGCTTTCCTGCTCTGATACATGCACATAAGAGGATCTCAGGAAAAGAAAAAGACTACTTTCCACATTCCAAAGCTCATCTTTGTAACAGAGTTTGGTACTACTTCATAATAGATGATCCAGTTTGTCTTGGTCTAGGGAGGGACTTCTGCATGCATTGTACAATTTCCTGTTTACCCAAATGAAGTCAGAACACCTCTTCAGATACTGAGCTTTGCCAGATACTCTTGACTATGAAAGTGGGACAGTCTGTCCTACTGATGAGCAGCCTCCAGTAACTACATTTTAGTAAGTACAGTAGATAGTAGTACACAACTGTTTCATGAGGCTTAATTTCTGAAGCACAATTGGTTGTCCATTGTGGATGCATCTGAGACAGAGAGCAATGAGAGGTTCTTCAGGAATCCAAATAAGAATTGAGAGGTCTCCTTTCTAAGGCAAACTTCAAAAATTCCAGATTAGATCAGGTCCTCTGCTCCCTATAGGGATTTGTTAGGATACAAAGAATCATTCCAATTATCTAACTTGACTTCATGCCCAACAAACATTATAGGACCGGACAAAATTCATTTAACTTTGATACAGAAAATACAAATTTTAGAGAAAGAAGTCCAGTCTCAATTCTGCCATCATGAAGGGCTTCCCATGACCCATTGAGTGTTGTTAATTCCTCTTCCCAAATAGGTGTATTGGGTTTTCCTGTCAAGGTTTTGATAGCAGGTCAAGGGAGGTTATCCTCCCCGTCAACTCTGCCTTTGTGATGCCACAGTTGGGTTGGACTAGATGATCTCCAGAGGTTCTTTCCAGCCTCAACCATTCTGTGATTCTGTGTGATTCTGTGATTGTTGCTTCTAAATTTTGCAGCTAGAAGAGTCATATGATAGTACATTTAGGAAAACTGTGCGGAGGCTCAAGTTGGCTTCAGAGATCTATATTTTCCTTCAAGAACATGGAAATCTTGAAATTCACTGTTGTCTAAAGATTGATTTAAAAAAAAAAAAAAAAAGAGCCTTAATTACGGCTTGCCTTAACTTTGGAAAGAAAGAGTAGATGTGAAATCCTTATTTCAAGAGAATGTTTTCAGTGAAGGAATAAATATAAATTCATCAGTCATATAACTAATTTTAATAACTGAGTAGATTATACCAGTTTGGAAGAAAAGACTTCAAGTTAAAAAAAAATGTATTTAACTATAGCGTAGCTAAAATTGAAGGATAAACTGGAAACAAAAGAAAATCTGACATGTCAAATGGGATATTAATGGCCAAATATTTTGATTTGGACACTGGAAGCATTCGTGAATTTGTACCCAATAAAAATCCTCCTTGAGACATTCAGTAGCGCTAATGATACTTGACTTTTCATTTGGAAAGACCTTCAGTATAGGTTCATATAGTAGAAACGTCAGGGAGGTTATAACTCTCTTAACTGTGATAGAAATGTCCAGTCAAAGGAAGGAAGTTAGAGGGAATAAGCCAGTATTAGATATATTCATGGTGTATGACACATAAAGTTCCCATTAACACACACAGAGTTTTCATTTTACCCCATCCCCTGGTTTAGAGGAGCATTCTGTTCTTTCTCTTGGTGAAACAATTTTTTTTTATATTCTTATTTACTAATAGGCATTCCCACATTGTTTACCTTTGTAGCACCCAAGGGGCTCACATATTAAAGTTACGCATTACCTTAAGCAGCAGGGATACCCTGCCTGTGTTGTTTTGCTAGGGGAAGCTCTGTAACCCCTCTCCCCTCGCAGCCACTGTTGATGCTCATTTGGACGATGCCCAGGAAAGACTGGTACCAGACCAGAGGCCCGGGAAACAGTGGTGAGTCGCAAGCCGGCTTCAGAGGGCAGTTCCCCCTGTTACCTCAACCAGAACTTTACAATTTCCCATTGAGGCGTCTTTTCAGGGTGTATTGACAGGAGTGGCAGACAGGGTAATGAAAGACAAATTCCATAACGCAAAAGGCAGAGGCGCTGACAATGAGATCAGAGAACTGACCCCTGACCCAAGTCAGCATTTTCTTTTCTCTCCTTCTCTGTCCCTCTCTCTTTCTCAGTTTACTGTTTCAGATTTGCTTATTATACAGAGAAGTTTCAATTGTGACCCTGAACCCATTATTGCTTTGGCTTTTCCCCTCTCCTCAAACAATTGTTTGGAAAATGGCCCCAACAATGTGGAAAAGATGCTGATAAGTATAGAAAAGAGAGGTTAATGAGAAAAGCTCAGAGCTCCTTGCAGTATATATCAAAGAGAATAAAAGGAAGAGTAACGTTTTCAGTGCTGATGATAACAAGAAAGATTAGTGCAAGTCTTCCCCATGCATTTATATAAGTATGTGCGGTGTGTGTGTGATGAAGTCCTTCTGTCAGCCACTTTCACCAGAAGGACAGGACAAGCAGTGTCATTTCCTTTCCCATAGTCATTTAAGGCTTCAGGCTGTAACACCAAGATATGAAAGATGTCTTTATGCTGTCTTTTTTCAAGCGCTTCTTCCCTTCTTTTAGCCTTTTCCTACAGACATACACTCACTAGTTAAAATAATTAATGGTATACGTTGTTATAGATTTAGCTCATGGAAAGGGAAAAGTACGCTGGTTTACCCTAAGGGTGGCAAGACTGCCATTCTACTGGACACTAAACATTTCACTTCTGAGGTATGTGGCTTCTTCAGTCCTATATTCTGTTAGGATATGCTGTCTTACCACCAGTTGTGTTATGACATTCATCTTTCCCCATTTTAAATTATTTTCCTTGTGAAAAAAGTTTTGAATAATGGGTAACTGAAATAACCTAGTTATGCAAATCATAAAGATGTCTTTCAAGACTTTTCCTTCATTTTTCATCTCCAGAAGTTTTTCTTACTTCCAAGATCTTCTTCACATAGTATGTGAGATGACTGTGTTTTACCGCATCCATTTCACTGATATTCAGCTAGTTCCATCTTCGCTCAATAAATTTAAAGTTCTGCAAATAGTGGGGAGGTGCTTTACATGTGAAGGGTATAGCTGATGGCTTCCTAAATGGAAATCTGAATAACTGGGAAACTGATTTAGGCAGAACCTAGAATCCTTATTCGGTAAGTGCACTGTTAACCGTCTCAGCAAAAAAATATTAGAAAAATCAAAACAATTGTGCTTGTGGATGAGAAGGTTTGTCTTAGAAAGAAAGAAAGAAACAAACAAACAAACTAACTAACTAACCCATTAGATGTATCATTTTATTCTCCAGGAATGTAGTGTTTTAATATCCACAAACTGCAAGGTACTCGAAGCCAAACAGAAAGGGATGGAGAAAAAAATCCCATGGAGCAATGCTAAGTTTTCAAGTTGTTGCCCCTCTTTTTCTTTCACAAGTTCAGCACATTGCAAGAGTTTGGATGCTAAGCGAGGTTTGTGCTGATGAGAAAAATCCCTTTTATTTCATAAATAGAACTGGAAAAACATTACCTGCTGTCTTTATTGAAGATATTCCATGCCAATATCCATCCAAGCCTTGAAGAATGGAATCATGAGACATGCTGCATTAGCTGCAGTGCTGTTCGTAATTTAACTGTAGACAAGCAAGAACACGGTCCCAAAATTTAAGGTGCTGTTGACCTATAAACGGAAATATAGACTGTCCTCAGGAAAATTCAGAATTAAAAAAAAAATAATTAAAAGTTCTGAAGTCTGTTGAAATGTTTTATAAACATAAAAGTAGCAGTGTTTTAATAAAACCATTCCAAACCTGCTGATAGTTAATAAGATGCTTACTGGGAAGATTTTGTTCTTTATAAAACTTTATTATATTGTATTATTAGAGACTAAATAGAAGACACTTGGAAGAGTCATTTAAATCTGACCTTTCTCTGTCTCTTACTGTGTCTTGTCCTGTTATTAGAAATAAGTTGGATATGGAAAGTATTCCTTCTTAAAGCAACATATACCTTTGGGAGTGATTTTGTTTTCTGGCCAATAGACATTTTTGTTTCTCTTAGAGCACATTTATCAGGTTCAAGCATGTTTTGCCTCTTTTGCAAAGGACCACAAATCAAATCAAATATCACAAAGTACCTAGGGATTACCTGAGCTTCACACTGAACCTTATTATAGGTACTCGTTCTTACACCAGCCTCTCCCATGCGAAAGTAGCCCTATTAGTATTCTCCACTAATGCTTTAAAGCAGGTCATTGGATAAGGGAATAAAGATGGAACCTTTAAATTATTAATAATAAAAACCTGTCCTATATCATATCATTCCAAAAAAGAAAAAAAAGGCAATTTGCTACAGTGGAATAGGCATTAATTGAAAAGTTGACCTTCACTCAGCACAGCTTAGACAAGATCAGCAGAGTGGAGGCACTGGCGGACTATAGATCTCCAGAGGGCTTCCAGCTTCTTGTTGTGATGCCTTGGATGAGGGTTTGCATTCTACCTCACTTCAGGGACTTGTTAAACTGCTGAAATTTGTGAAGTGAGGAAAAGAGCGCTATTTGTACACAGGCTTCTGGCATGTTTCAAAATATGGGGCCAGCAGGGTCACAGCTTTCAGCATCGACCTGTGAGCTTGCCTGCCTCACATTCTCAAAGCATCAGAATGAAGAGCCATATGTGGGTAGCAGGATACTTTTACTTAAGACACTATGGCACCTAAATTTGGATTTTCTATTGATTTGATTTCATCAAATTGAGCAGATAAGTGTATTGACCAGGGTTTATTGCAGGTGCTGTCAATCACCAATGGACTGTGAAACCAGGCAAAATCATACTTTGACAACATGCTTTACCTGGGAGAGTGGATGTTCCAAATTCTGCTTCTAGAAGTGGAATATTTTTTTCCAAAGAAGAAATATGTGCGTGACTTTGTCGTTGTTTGAGTAAGCTGAAAATAGAAATAAAATGAAAGTTTTGTTGAAAATCTTTGGAAATGATGAAGCATATGCTCCATACTTGGAGAATATTTCTGTGTCATGTCTGAAGTCAATAAGTTTTTCAGTCTATATTTTGTAAATTACCAGTGGTGACTTCACCTCAATGAAGTCTTATGACATCAGGGTCATATCTAGAGACTCATTTTCAGATTCTACAGCTTGAGAAAAGAGATTCTTCAGCTAATGTAAACCAAGGAAATGACAGAGCTCCAGCTGAGTGATGAAACTGCTCCTGCTGATATACCATATTACAAGAAAACTAAATATAGGCCTCATCAATATTACTTTCCGGTTTGAAGCAGATTGTGGTTTAAAAAGTTAGAGCAAGGAAGAATGAGCATGTGATGTTCAGGGTGGCAGACGGTGTTCAAATAGCCCAACAAAAGAAAACCAGTTGCTTTGCACAAACATTGTCAAAACATTTAAGTTACTTGTCTTATTTTTCTCTGGCATACATCTTTGGGGAAAACAAACTCAAAACCACCACCACCACCACCAAACTCCTCTGCAAAGTGATCACAAAACCATCCAGCTCAAACATTTTCATGTGAATATGCACGCAAATGGAAAAAAACAACTGTATTGTTGATTGTTTGATTGTTTGGGGTAAATTTACTGCCACCAAACACAATTCTGGAAATAAAGATGATAACATTTACAAAATGTTGTACAACTCTCATTGCATAATAACTAGAGGATTCATGAAAACATTCTTCACACTGCTGTCAAGATCACAAAATTAGGTGATCTGTTTATTTCTTCGATGTTCTGTCATAGCTAGTTCATGGTATGACATCATAATACAAGTGGAAAAGGAAATAAGTTAATTTTCAAAGTTGAAGGAAAATGACATGATTGATGAATTAAAACTGTGAGGAAATGGCACAGTTCAGGCTTCTGTGCTATTTCTGGAAGTAAGATAGTGAGCAGTAGATATTTTTTAGAAGACATTTGATGTATATTTTTTATTACTTGGCAGACTTTCTTTCCTTTGTTTTGACTTTCTAGAAACTAAGTGCTTCTTGAAGTCAAATAAAACTACTGCTTACTTCTCTCATTTGCTGGAAAAGTAGAAGTAAGTGAAAAGGGTAGATAAAGTACTGCATGGTTTAAATATCTCTTCATTTAGTAAAATTCAGAGGCTCTTTAGAAATACAATTTACAGAACAATTCATTTATATTTTTAGTGTTCTTTTGTAGTACAGAATTAGGACAGAGCACAGATGAAGTTAGGCAGTCACATAATAGAACAATATAGCAGAACAGAAAAATGTAAGTTAAGCTTATGCTGCTGCGATCAGCCTCACAACAGAAAAGGCAAATGAGGTCCTGTGTTACTTGACTGCGGGAACTGCAACCAAATATGATATCTCCTTGGGGGAACCCTTCAAGTAGAGTGGGGAGTGTAATTTGTTGTAGTTCTTTTAAAGGCAAAGCATAGTCCTGTTTACTCTTTGGGGTATTAAGCAGACAAAAGTAAGCCAGAAACCACCTTCTCCTCCTGAACCCAACTCTATTCTTTCTCCATTACATGGTATTGTTCTGACAACAATGCCTTTTATGAGTTTTTGATCAAATGCTCTACAGGGGACCCAGACGATCATGCTTGTTTTTCTCCTAGAAACTGTTCTATGAAAGGTAAAACCAGAGTCCTTAATCATTTTTCTTTTATATAGATTGTGCAAAGGCTGAAAAATTATCTGTATAGCACTAAACACAGAGAAGGATAAAATAGGACGAGCTGAGACTTGTTCCTTATGCTTTCTCCCGTGTTACACTGTACAGGGAAGACAGCATGCCTGGAGGTAATTTGATCCATATGACATATCTTCCTCACCCCTGTAAAATTCAGGAGGGCTGGAAAAATCAAGGAAAAGCCACCCAGACATTGTAAGAATTTTATCCATTTCCTAGGTACTCAAAACGTGTACCACAGTTTGGACTAGAACTTCGCTTACGTTGTTTCTCTGTTTGCCTACTCCATTTTTCGGACTCAGTGTCTCACTGTTTCCTCACCTCACCTCCATATCTTCCTCTTTACTTTTCTCACTTTTTTTCAGTCTAAATCTGTTCCATTTAACTAGTTCTCTTTTCATTATACCTCTTCCTTCCATCAAAAATATGCTAGTCAACTGATATGAGTCACCGTCATACTGATCATTCTACTTTGTGTGTTTAATCCTTCTTAATCTGTCTCTGTATATCTTTGCAAGCTTTTGAAAAAAAGACACTGGATTCAGCTCTGAACATAACGCACAATTCAGTTCATACCACTGAAGGAGTCTCAGCTTTTGTTGGCTTATACATAGTATAGAAATAAACGTGTACTTCAGTAGGGTTGTAAACAAAATTACAAATGTATATATTCCTAATTAAATTAAATTGACATGCAGTCCCATTTCTGACTGTGAATGTAAAAGTGAGCATACATGATCTATATATTTAGAAAAATTCATTAGCTTTCTAAATATGTAAGCTAATACAATATTAATTCATGTTTTCATCATTTAGTATCTGTATATCTCTCTCAACTACTCCTTTATTGGTTTCTATAGCTTTTGTTTCCTTTATTCTTTTCTTTATCCTTCTGTATTGAATCCTTTCTCTAGCTTTGTCTACTCTCTCTAACAGTAGTATGTTGAGAACTGTAAGAGAGTATTTCTAAAACTGACTTTCTCTTTTTCCTTATATCTTATCGTGTATCACTGATCACTGCTCTGTGTTAGGCGAGTTGTTATATCTCATGAGTGGTGAGAATTATTACAACTACATTTTTAATTAGGAAGAGTTGAATTCATACTGCATGCTAGATATTTTTTTAGATTTTATTTTGTCTTGTTATTTCCAAATGTTCATAACTTTTTGAAAGGTACTAGCAGTCTTCCAAGCTTCTCCTCCAGTAGAAAAGGTGGAAAAAGGTTTTGCTTTTTGAGTAAAATTGATTAAGCAATCCTTGAGGTATTTTTTGTAAAACACCTTCTCCTCTACATAATCCTGTCACAAACACGTTGTGAATTAGGAAAATAATTGCTGTAGTTTGCCAGTGGTATTTAGTCAGTCGAACTGAGGAAGTGTGGACTGGATGATCGGGTAGTGAGGTGGACTGCAAACTGGCTGAACGAGAGAAGCCAGAGAGTTGTGATCAATGGGGCAGAGTCTGGTTGGAGGCCTGTATCTAGTGGAGTGCCTCAAGGGTCAGTTCTGGGACCAATACTGTTCGATATATTCATCAATGACTTGGATGAGGGAATTGAGTGTACTATCAGCAAGTTTGCTGATGACACCAAACTGGGAGGAGTGGCTGACACGCCAGAGGGCTGTGCTGCCATCCAGCGAGACCTGGACAGGCTGGAGAGTTGGGCGGGGAAAAATTTAATGAAATATAACAAGGGGAAATGTAGAGTCTTGCATCTGGGCAGGAACAACCCCAGGTTCCAGTACAGGTTGGGGAAGGACCTATTAGAGAGCAGTGTAGGGGAAAGGGACCTGGGGGTCCTGGTGGACAGCAGGATGACCATGAGCCAGCACTGTGCCCTTGTGGCCAAGAAGGCCAATGGCATCCTGGGGTGTATTAGAAGGGGGGTGGTTAGTAGGTCGAGAGAGGTTCTCCTTCCCCTCTACTCTGCCCTGGTGAGACCTCATCTGGAATATTGTGTCCAGTTCTGGGCCCCTCAGTTCAAGAAGGACAGGGAACTGCTGGACAGAGTCCAGCGCAGGGCCACAAAGATGATGAAGGGAGTGGAGCATCTCCCTTACAAGGAAAGGCTGAGGGAGCTGGGTCTCTTTAGCTTGGAGAAGAGGAGACTGAGGGGTGACCTCATCAATGTTTATAAATATATAAAGGGTGGGTGTCATGAGGATGGAGCCAGGCTCTTCTCGGTGACAACCAACAGTAAGACAAGGGGTAATGGGTTCAAGCTGGAACACAAGAGGTTCCACTTAAATGTGAGAAGAAACTTCTTCTCAGTGAGGGTGATGGAACACTGGAACAGGCTGCCCAGGGGGGTTGTGGATTCTTTTTCTCTGGAGACATTCAAAACCCGCCTGGACGCCTTCCTGTGTAACCTCACCTAGGTGTTCCTGCTCTGGCAGGGGGATTGGACTAGATGATCTTTTGAGGTCCCTTCCAATCCCTAACATTCTGTGATTCTGTGATTCTGTGATCACCATTATTAAGTTACCTGTGACAGAAAGCAATTAAACCAGACCTAAGTGTCTGCTGACTTTCTTAACAGTAAGAAAAGATTTTCTCTTTTTAAAGTTCTTTGCTGTCCTCTGCCTTGGATAGCCCATCAGGATACCTGGAGTTTTTCCTGAAAAATCTATCCATATAAAACACGGTCCACAAAACTATTCTGCAGAGCCATCAGGAAGTCTTCTTAAGAGCTCTGTGGAATAATGGTATATGGTGCCTTTATGGTAATGCATATCGTATTAGAGTGATAAATTCCAATGTAAATTAAAATTTTGTCTTGGCAATAAGCATTTATGATTAGTAAGAAGTAATGAGATAAGTGCTAGATTAAAAAAAAAAAAAGATCCCATATCAAAGTATTTCTTTCACTCTCTTTTGTGTATCTGCAAACCATAAATGAAAGTGCGTGTATTGCCTTTGGAGAGTTGCAAAGACATTCTACATAATAGTCTATGCAAATATAGCTTAAAATAGCCTGTTTATTTGAATAAAAAGAGTCTGTTAATGTGAATAAATCTGGCACAGATGCAAACATACTCACCGGTAATTTAACAGTACTATTAATGTGCTCAACTGTTCCTTCACATGAACAAGACTTTCCCAGTGAGTCCTAAAGTCTTAGAGCACATTTTATGAAATAAGTTTACAATTTCTCTTCAACATATCTGAACAATCAAGAGTAGGTACTATCTGGGAAACCCAAAAAAATCCTTCTACTATTCTGTGGGCTACCTGCATTGTTAGCTCTGATCTGGTTCACATGAGGTACCACTGGGAGGGAGGAGATGTAGGACCCCAGCAGG
This sequence comes from Caloenas nicobarica, assembly GCF_036013445.1. NCBI lineage: Eukaryota > Metazoa > Chordata > Aves > Columbiformes > Columbidae > Caloenas > Caloenas nicobarica. The sequence continues at coordinate 99,388,690 of NC_088246.1, read as the reverse complement.
CTGTGCAGATCACTACACGGTCCTTTCAGAAGCTCTGTTGCTACTTGTGGGAAATTATGACCAACAGAAACAGTAATAAAAAGTCCACCTCTACTACTGGAGGTGTTTAAAAGATGCATAGATGCAGTGGTTAAGAACATGGTTTAGAGACGGACTTGGCAGTGTTAGGTTAATAGTTGAATTTGATGATCTCAAAGATCTTTTCCAACTAAAATGATACTATGATTCCATTGGTCTACTCTTTCTCCTCACCTACGTTCAGTGCAGGAGCTAACATTCAGGTGGGCTCAGGTATTAGTTATTTATCTAGTGTTGTTTATCTTAGTTTCAGCCCGGCTACAAACCTAAGCTTCCACCTTCAACTGTGTAGTTCTGCCTTACTGCCTTTTCAGTAAACCTCCACAAAACTACCTTCAGAAGGTGCCAATTTTAGGAGGATATTCTCTGTGTGGTCTTCTGGAGACACATGGTCTCTTTCAGTGCACATAAAATTTAAAGCTTGCAGGTTTCCACTCTTGCTGACCCATCTGGTGCTATCCTCACTCCTTTGGCCATACGGCTCAGATATACTTGCAAATAAAATGTCCAGTGCCTTTTCTCTTATCCAGAGTATGGGTTTTTTTTACTCCCTTCTGAGAGGGACAGAGGGCCCGATATGCAGAGCTGACCCTCATCATCAGGAAGTTTGTAGCCTACCTGAAGCCCGGATCAGGGACATCACCAGCGCGCTCCCCAACCTGGTGCGCCCAACAGACTACTGCCCACTGCTGGTCTTCCAGACAGATGGGGAGGAAGCTGCATCCTGTAGCCTGAGGGAAATGCAGAAAGACTTCAAGGCCTTGGGACGAATGCTGAAAGAGTCTGGGGCTCAAATTATCTTTTCTTCCCTCTTTCCATTTTTGGGCGATGATGTGGGACGGAATAGAAAAATTAGGTCCGTAAATGATTGGCTTCGGGACTGGTGCTACAGGCAGGGCTTTGGGTTCTTTGATAACGGCTGGTTTTATAAGACACCAGTCCGGTCAGTGATACATGGGAAAGGTTTATCCCACAGGGGTAAAAGGATGCTGGGACAGGAATTAGCAGGGCTCATTTGGAGAGCTTTAAACTAGATTCTAAGGGGGATGGTGGACTTGCATCAGTGGGGCAGCACACTGGAATCGATAAAGACCGGGAGGGCCCCCACACCCCTAGGGTGAAATCGGTGTACTCTGCTCGCTCCCTGAAGTGCCTGTACACCAATGTGTGCAGCATGGGGAATAAGCAGGAGGAGTTAGAAACCTGCGTTCGGTCAGGAGATTATGATCTGGTGGCATTAACAGAGACATGGTGGGACAGCTCACATGACTGGAATGTGGTCATGGATGGCTGTGTCCTTTTCAGGAAAGACAGGCCAGCCAAGCGTGGTGGTGGAGTTGCTCTTTACGTGAGAGAGCAACTACAATGTATAGAGTACTGTCCAGGTGCGGTTGAGGAGCAAGCTGAGAGTCTGTGGGTAAGAATTAAGGGGCAGGCTGGCAGGGGTGACACTGTCGTGGGTGTCTGTTACAGGCCACCAGATCAGGGTGAGGAAGTTGATGAGGCCGCCTACGGGCAGCTGAGAGCAGCCTCACAGTCACAGGCTCTGGTCGTTATGGGGGATTTTAACTACCCTGGTGTTTGCTGGAAGGACTACTCAGCCAGCCAGCCTCAGTCTAGGAGGTTCCTCCAGTGCATTGATGATAACTTTCTGATGCAAATGGTGGAGGAGCCGACTAGGAGAGGTGCACTGCTGGATCTCGTCCTCACTAACAAGGAGGGTCTGGTTGAAGCAGTAAAGGTGGAGGGCTGCCTTGGTTGCAGCAACCATGAAATGGTGGAGTTCAGGATCTCGTGTGGCGGGAGCAGAATAGCAAGCAGAACTGCAACCCTGGACTTCAGCAGGGCCAACTTTGGCCTGTTCAAACAATTGCTGGAGGAAATCCCATGGGCAAGGCTGCTTGAAGGTAAAGGGGCTCAAGATAGTTGGTTAACATTCAGGGACTGCTTCTACCAAGCTCAAGATCAGTGCATCCCAACGTGCAGGAAGTCAAGGAAAGGAGCCAGGAGACCTGCGTGGTTAAACAGGGAACTGCTGGGCAAGCTCAAGTGGAAGAGGAGGGTTTACAAATCATGGAAGGAGGGGCTGGCCACTTGGGAAGAATATAAGGCTGTTGTTAAAGAATGTAGGGAGGCAACTAGGAAAGCTAAGGCCTCCTTAGAGTTAAACCTGGCAAGAGGGGTCAAGGACAACAGAAAGAGCTTCTTCAAATACATGGCAGATAAAACTAACACCAGAGGCAATGTAGGCCCACTGATGAATGGGGTGGGTGCCCTGGTGACAGAAGATACAGAGAAGGCAGAATTACTGAATGCCTTCTTTGTCTCTGTCTACTCTGCCGGAGGCTGTCCTGAGGAGCCCCGTACCCCTGAGGCCCCAGAGGAAGGCAGGGCAATGGAAGAGTTTGCCTCAGTTGATGAGGACTAGGTTAGGGACTAGTTAAGCAATCTGGACATCCATAAATCAATGGGTCCAGATGGGATGCACCCGCGGGTGCTGAGGGAGCTGGCTGAAGTCATTGCTGGACCGCTCTCCATCATCTTTGCCAAGTCTTGGGAAACGGGAGAGGTGCCTGAGGACTGGAGGAAAGCAAATGTCACTCCAGTCTTCAAAAAGGGCAAGAAGGAGGACCCGGGCAACTATAGACTGGTCAGCCTCACCTCCATCCCTGGGAAAGTGATGGAACACCTTATCCTTGGTGCCATCTTAAGATATATCAAGGATAAGAGGGTCATCAGGGACAGACAACATGGCTTCACCAAGGGGAAGTCGTGCTCGACCAACCTCATAGCCTTTTATGAAGACATAACAAGGTGGATTGATGACGGCAGAGCAGTGGATGTGGTCTACCTTGACTTCAGTAAAGCATTTGACACCGTCCCCCACAGCATCCTCATGGCTAAACTGAGGAAATGTGGACTGGATGATCGGGTAGTGAGGTGGACTGGGAACTGGCTGAAGAAAAGAAGCCAGAGTCGTGGTCAATGGGGCGGAGTCTGGTTGGAGGCCTGTATCTAGTGGAGTGCCTCAAGGGTCGGTACTGGGACCAGTATTATTCAATATATTCATCAATGACTTGGATGAGCAAATTGAGTGTACTATCAGCAAGTTTGCTGATGACACCAAGCTGGGAGGACTGGCTGACACACCACAAGGCTGTGCTGCCATCCAGCGAGACCTGGACAGGCTGGAGAGTTGGGCAGGGAAAAATTTAATGAAATATAACAAGGGAAAATGTAGAGTCTTACATCTGGGCAGGAACAACCCCAGGTTCCAGTATAGGTTGGGGAATGACCTATTAGAGAGCAGTGTAGGGGAAAGGGACCTGGGGGTCCTGGTGGACAGCAGGATGACCATGAGCCAGCACTGTGCCCTTGTGGCCAGGAAGGCCAATGGCATCCTGGGGCGTATTAGAAGGGGGGTGGTTAGTAGGTCGAGAGAGGTTCTCCTCCCCCTCTACTCTGCCCTGGTGAGACCTCATCTGGAATATTGTGTCCAGTTCTGGGCCCCTCAGTTCAAGCAGGACAGGGAACTGCTGGACAGAGTCCAGCGCAGGGCCACAAAGATGATGAAGGGAGTGGAGCATCTCCCTTACAAGGAAAGGCTGAGGGAGCTGGGTCTCTTTAGCTTGGAGAAGAGGAGACTGAGGGGTGACCTCATCAATGTTTATAAATATATAAAGGGTGGGTGTCACGAGGATGGAGCCAGGCTCTTCTCATTGACAACCAACAGTAAGACAAGGGGCAATGGGTTCAAGCTGGAACACAAGAGGTTCCACTTAAATTTGAGAAGAAACTTCTTCTCAGTGAGGGTGACGGAACACTGGAACAGGCTGCCCAGGGAGATTGTGGAGTCTCCTTCTCTGGAGACATTCAAATCCCGCCTGGACGCCTTCCTGTGTAACCTCACCTAGGTGTTCCTGCTCTGACAGGGGGATTGGACTAGATGATCTTTTGAGGTCCCTTCCAATCCCTAACATTCTGTGATTCTGTGATTCTGTGACTGTGCAACTGTGCCAGGACTGTGTCAGGAAGGATGCAGTAAAATTGTGTGAACAGTTGCTCATCCAAGCTTAACTGCAAAGCATTTTACTTTCAGCTAATCCTCTCTCAACAAGACCGTTCTCCCCATATGTAGAGGGACCGAAGACCACACTTTCCTGGGTTTCTCTGGTTTTCCACCTCGCATGAAAACATTGTCTAGGATGAGGTGGATAACGTTAGTCTGATTTACATGACAGAACTCATATCACCCAACTATAGTTGTGCTGCTGAATGAATTTGGTGGTTGGTTTTAAACTGTATTTGGGCAGTTCTGTTGGCAGTATTGTGAATTTCACTGCTGATGTTAGTAAGGCTGTTCATTTTCGTAGATACTCCCTGATAAACCAGATAAGGAGGGCATGTGCCGTTTAAGTTGAAGCCAGATTGTGAGGTCCTTATTTAATGTGGGTAAGTCATTACATAGCTGGTTGTTGGTCTTCAGCCTATTGGTACCTGCCAAGCCTTGGGAGTACTGCCCAGTGTTTAAAGACTCTTATGTAACAAAACCAAACCAAAACAAACACAAATCAACAACACCACCACCACCACAAAAAACCCCCAAAACAAACCAAACAAAAAACCAAACCAAAAACCCAAAACCCAACAAAAAAAATCCCCTAAAACCAACAAAACAACCCAAAAATTACTATTACAGCTTTAAACTCACTTCAGGGGTCTTTTCCTAATGAACAACTCTTAAGCTCTTTTGACCTTCAGTTTAACAGGGAAGGTCCTAAATTACTCTTTTTGATCAGCATCTCCTTTTGCCCCCCATTTTCCCTCATTCCTCTTTCATTGCCTTTTGAAGTTTCAAGAGGCAAGATCTGCACTTAACCTGCGGTTCTTCCCAACCCCACAATATGCTTTATAAATCTTTGAGTCTCTCATACTGTGTTCCCTGCTGTATAGAATAAAGTGGAAATTGACTTCTGCAGAGGCCATTACAAAGATTTATTGATCTGAAAGGATAACATTTTCTTAGGCAAAACTGAAGCTAAACATGAAGGGAAGAGACTAAATATATTTGGTCCTGTGAGCTTTTTATTGCTGAGATGCCAGGACCTTATTTCCATTTTGGAATAATCTATTCTCTTTCTTTTCTTTTTTGTTTTTTTTTGAGCTCACAGAAAATGTCCGTATTTGTTTCCATGTTGCAGTTCAAAGCCTCTCTTTTTAAATTTTAGTAAGGACACTTCTCCGCAGGCTTTCCCTTAGGCCTGAAGTAGGTTTGTTGTTCCTGAAATTTCTGCAGCAGTTCTTTTTAATATCATGCCAGCTTGGAATTGAATTGCTTTTCACCTCTGGCATCTATGACATGAAAAATATACATTTCTGTGTTCTGAAAATAAGAGACAGTTAGTGTTTTGACATTTAATGAGTCTAGACCTACCACTTAGGCTGGCTCAAATCTTCATGGTAGTGGTTTTTTCATTATGTCTTTTAAAACTTATTTTTGATGTGTCCAACTGATGTAACTAATTATGCTTTAGAAACATGATTTTCTAAATTTTGTGCTTTTTCAGTCATAGGGCATATATTTTTCAGAGATGTTGAGACTTGTATGAAATGACTAAATAGATTTGTATATATGGCATCCTGTTTGTGAAATGTTTGATAGTAGTTAAACCTTAACATGTGATTTGTCCTCTAAATATCTAACCAAAACCTAAGTTTTAATGTATTATTAAAAGTAAGAAATACTGTAATGGCAGAAAGGAGCATAATATGAATGATTTCTGGGATAGCGGCAATTAATCTCTTTTTTTTTTTTAAATTAAAAAGACGGTCAAACTGCCCTTTGAAACTTCTTAGACAAACTATATTGATCATAACTGTAGTTTACTCATATTTATAGACAGCTAGAACTTGAATGCCTTATCTGAGTTGTCCAAAACTTCTTTGCCTCTTCCATAATTTATAGAGATTTGTTAGTGCTATTTATCTATCTGCTCCTCTGATTTGTGCTCATCAGGCCTTGTTACCAGTTTCCTAATGTAAATAACCTCTCCTTTGTCTTTTCAGACACATTGGAGCTTCTTTTCTCACATTAAGCTCATTTTTGGTATGTGTAAGATTTGGCTTTCAGGCCAGAAATCAGCAGCTTGGGTGGACTTCAGAGTTGCTTTGACTTTGAAAGGTCTTTGTACAGGATTCCATCCTCATGGATCTCGTAAGACACACACAGGAGAACTACTGTGGCCATGCTGAGCCACACTGAAGTAATTACTTCAAGTTGCTCTGCTTGCAAATTTATTTCATTTAATTCAGCTGGTTTCACTTACAAATCTAAAGTGACATAAAATCTTTGTCACTACAAATCAAATTATTCCAATCTTAGGAATGAAATGTTGTTTTGACTTTCAAAATGTAGGCAAAGTTCTGTTTTGCGGAAACTGTTTTTTAATACACACTGGTTAGAGTAATGAATGAGTGGTGAGAGGTTTCCATGATTCATAAAACTAACCCATCTCTTTGTTAAATTAATTGTTTACAGAAGTAGAGCAACTGTATTTTGCCTTCCAGCCATGTGTATGGAGACGGACTGATTCCTCTACCAAACTCACTTCCTGCAACCTGCTGCTACTTACAGGTTCAGAACAGGTTGGTATCTCATGCTGTTTAATGCCTCTTAGTCTTGCTTAGTGCTGATATGTCTGGAGCTGGAGTTTTGCTGTATATGCTTTGGTTTTAACAACATGGACTTTAGTCCCCACTGTATCCATTATGACTCTTAAAGACCCATATGTTGTCAAGGAGTTTGTTCTTCAAATTAGCCTCCTATTGAATTTTTGTGTTCTCACTTCAGGTCTGTTACTCTTCCATGGACATTGCTCCTTTACCTCTTCTCTAATGAGTATCATATATAAGACCAGGTAATGGCTGAGGAAGCTTTTTCAAGCTGTTCCTCACATAAAAGAGAAAGAAAATGGGTGGTCCTTTGGTCCTCAGCAAGATTACTATTCAGTTCCTTAGCAACTACAATCAGAATTACAAGGTGGATGCTTCCTTCTATCACTTTTGTCTGTTCTTAAGGACCAAAGTATGTAAGAAATACTCTGTTGGATCCAACTTACGGATCTTTTTTGAAAAGGTACCTTCTCCAATTCTCACGATAGGTTGTCCCCTGCTACTGTCACTTTGAAGTAGCTATGGAGTACTGCCTCTCATTCTAAGGCAAACAGATCCTTTTAGTATTTTGTCAGCCTGAACCTCAGATTTTAAAACTTTTATTATTTTCCCATGTCAGAGAAAGACTGATTCTTTTTTATCCCGATTGCTGTCTTTACTCAGATGCATGCACACCCCCTCTCTGTCCAAGACATTATTTTTTCCCCAGGGTTTATATTGCCCACTCCAAATTAATGCAAAAGGACTTAAAGCTATTTTGCTTATGATCCTGGGTGGAGCTCCTTTTCCCACCATCTTGGAAGCACTTCTCTGAGATAGAAATCGAAGGCTATGGGCCTGAATCTGAGTATTCATCATGTCTGTGTGAACACTGAGGTTGTCTGTGAGAGCTTTATTTCACAGTCCTCTTGTTTTTCTGGAGATTAAATGTTTTAACAGCATTCATAATTTTGCAACTATTTGCATAGAGAGTGTGAAATACTAAAGCTGTGTAACATGGGCTTCCTAACAGCTGGTCTGAGCACTACTTTCCTCAGCCCCAAGTGTAAAGGTTTCTTGATGAAAAGGTGATCATTAGTGTCTTGCAGAGCACACCAGTTCACCTTCTTTAGCACCCATACACACATTCACACCTTGACACTTTCCATTGTACCTCTACAACCTTTTTTCACACATATATATACTTCCATGAAATGGGTGGAGTTACGCTTACTCCATTATTCCACAATTGCTTCACTCTTTATCTTGGCCTATTCAGTCACAGGCAGAAAGAACTGTAGGAAGGAAAGAGCCTTGTGGTTTAGGACAGTCATATCCAGCCTCTTTGAGATTAACTCTTTGATCCTTTGTATTCACATATTCTTCTTAATCAGTGACAAAGGAGGAAGAATGAGAAGAGTGTAGTTGTTAATCGCACATATAAATGTAAATATTCATTCTTTACTCATGGAGGAACTGGAGCTCCTTCCAGTCATTACAACAATCAAAGGCATTTGATTGCACCCTGCTATGGCACAAACCCCTTGCCATGGAAAAAGTGAGATGCTGCAAACTGCTTTTTCTAACATCTCACAACTTCTTTGAATCATTCTGTGATGGGAGAACTACACAATGTAGCCTCTGATAAGTACTACTGCAGGAGCAAGCAGTAACAGAACGCTCCACAACAGAGAAATCACAGTGCGCTAGGAAGCCTCTGAAAATGTAGTTTGTCTTAGCAAGCTTAAGGGCTGAACCTGTAGTTCTAGCCCACAGATACCCACCCTGGGAATTACAGTTACTAATATTACATTATTTCTCTGAATTTAAAACAAAACAAAACAAAACACCTACAAGTAGACATCGTGAAGTGGAGGTAATGTCTATGTGAGAAGGCACTTGGATATTTGGAACTTCTAGGGCTAAGTTATGAAAGTTTTTCTTTGTATGTAATACTTCATTCACTTGGAATCCTCATAGAAGAAAAATAACTTCATTTTTGAATACCTGTGTTGTTTGTAAACTCATAGAAGTGTGGAGAGGTAGACAGGAAAGTCAAAGAAAATTCAAACTCTAAAAGGAACAGATTTACACTTTGATTGGATCATCAAGAGCATGCAAGAATGGCTCTAACCATTTTTCTCAATCTTTTAGAAGATACTTTCTCCTATAGGGCACAGTCCAGAAAATAATTTATGTTAACTTGTATGCAGCTATACTATTTCCATGTTTCAATAACTAACAATAAGAAATGTATGTTTCTTCCACGTTGCCAGCATACACTTTACATAACATTAATTTGTTAACGTTATCCTCATACAACCCGCAGTACTGCTTCTATGCAATGACAAGCACCTTATTTTGCAATATCTAATGTTATTTTGCAATGTCACATTGACAGTTTTTAAAATATTTCTATCTTTGAATAAGAAAATGTCATACTTTAAAAGTTTTAGAATGTTATGATAGAAATCAATATAGTGAAGGTCAAGCTATGCACAAAACTTTTTTTCAATGTTTCATGTTTTGGTTTAAGCCTTACAAATACACACATGGGATACACAAAATTTTAATCCCTTATGTTTCTCTTTCTAAGAGCCAAAGAAATCCTCAAATTAAAAATATTCAAATAAATTTCCCAATGTATTATGAGAGCTAAACATTGATTCCATATGGAGGCTAAAGATATAGAAGTTATTTATTTAATTTGACTAATTTTTCTCTTAACATTACTGTATAGAAATGAATTGTACCAAGATGATGTGAAGACTTTGAGGTCAATGACCAAAGCATTTTAAAGATGGGATTATCTAATGTTATGAATTAATTGTTAGGATGTGTCTTTCAAAATTGCTCTTTTTTAAGAGTGTAAATGTAAGATATTATACAATTTATGTCAACAATTGTTTATATAGCTTTATATGATGCTTATAATCACAGTTACTTGAAAATCATTTTTTGTTACATCCAAGTATGTTAAAATGTGTATATGGATTTTCTTTTGAAACCAGGAAGTGCTTATCTTTTAGTGAACGCAGGTATTACAAAGGACTTTAATCTTGAGTTTATATACTGATGCTAAAGGTAGAAGACGTAAAATGAAAGTGCTGTGCTGATTATTTATTCAAATTTTGTAAACATAGATTTTTTGGGTAATATATCTTTTGCAATATTTTTTCCATTGGATCAGTAGGGTTTTTCAGACAACATTTAACAATCTTACCTTGTATTTTTTTATTTTCTTTATTAAGCATATGTGTTCTGAATTATTCACCTTCCCTTATAGGTCTTTTTTTTCTGTTGATATGTGAAGATGAATTTTGCATAATTTAAGGTAAATATGAAAATATCATATGTAGATTATTAAACAAAAGTAAAGTACAGTGCAGTAATGTCTTCACAGATTATAATTTCATGAAACAACGCAGTAATATTAAAAGCTCAAAAGAGCAGCAGCAAAGTAACTTATTAAGGCTGAGTTGTGCTCTCAGAACATGGTCCATTCTATGTAAACATCCAGAGATGTGTTGCCTCCTGGCGTTTTGGAGGGGTTTTTGCACAAGGTTTTTATCCTTGTCAGGAATCTCAGGAATAATGTTGCATGTTATCTAGTCAACGTATTCAAAAATTGCAATTAGAACTGAGAGAACATAGTGTAAGGAGCATAGGTCAAACAATAAAAAAGAATTCAGCTCCGGGACCCTTGCTGAGACAGAAAATATACAGCATATTAATAATTTATACCTAGGTCCATGTATGTATGTGGAATACGTAAAAATGAGGGAAAGCTGAGAGGATAAGAGGAAGTGGAACAGATCTGAAAAAAAGTCTAAAAAGTGTATTTCACTCTTATAAGAAAGGACATGAAGACAGCATTGCTGTACAAATTTCTCTGTTAAAAGTTTATTTTATTCTAAAACACTGTTGGGTAAAAGGTATAGAACCAAGGTGTTTATAATAAAAATAATGAGCTTTGACTTTGTAACTGTCATATGCTTCCAGAAAAGAAGCTAGTATTTCCCCAAATTAATACTAGAACAGAATTAGAAGATTTAAGGAAAAAAAAAAAATCTCCCTACAGCCATAACCTCATGTGTGTGGAGAAAAAGGAGGGTGAAAATATATTTTCTTACGACAAAACTTGTCTTATATAAAAGCTGACAGGCTGAGAAATTGATAGAGGCAGTTGAAACTAAGACAGGGCTAATGAAAGACTTGTTGAAATTATGTCTGGTTACTTTGAGCACCTCTAAAATTAGCATATGGAGCCTTTCCAATTTAGGCCAGCTCTACTGAAACAATTTGTTTACTCCTGAGATTCCTACTTAAAAGTGCAGTGAAATTAAGACTATTTGCAAATTTCTGCTTTCTTCTTTTAATTTGCTTGAATAAAGTGTCTCATTTCTGCCTAGGCTCATGTTAAAATAGCTTTTGTAAAATGTAATATTGTCACTAAGACATTCTTGAGAATTATCACAAAGAAAATATGTCTATGAGGAAATTTAAATAAAAGATAAAATGAAGGCTCCTAGGACTTCCTATACAGAGTTTATAGTTAATATGAAGGTTTGAAAAAAATGAATTCCATACTCAACTATAGAGATTTTTACTAACAGTAAATGTAAATGTTAGCAACGGTTCTAATATACAAAAATATTATACGTGTAGGGGTTATAAATGAATTTATTTTCTCATAATTAATTTTTACTTAAATCAAATTTTTTTGTAATAAGCTTGTTAGAGCTCCTTGTTTAACATATCTCATAGCTCCACTACGAATGTCTTCTTGATAGATTCTTGGATTGCCAAGGATGTACTGAAGAACAAAAAAGGAAGTACTGTATTTCTATCACTAACAAAAATCCAACTGGATACACAAAAGCCAGAAAATTTGTGTGTTTAATGAAATGATATTGGTTTTGTCTGGGTGAATATTGACTAAACGTAGAGGTACAAGGTCAATGTCTTGGCAACGAATGAATATCTGTAAATTATATCACATGCACAGTATTTAGATTCATACAGCATTACTTGACCAGACATTAGACAAATGCCCAGACTGCTTATAGAAAAGAATGCTCTCAGCACATGTATCACTGGGATTGGAAGCAGACAGGTGCCATATCAACTTTATTGCATGATGGTTGCTCAACCTTGCTCTCTGTCACTTGAGAAATAAGATGAAAACCTTCTTCATGTACTGCAACTGTGTAACAGGAGTGCAACAGAGACCATAGCTATAAAAATGGACTAAATAGGTGGCTACTATGGCTTATCACCTGCTTGGAACATTGAAATGAATGTAATTTAACACTTTGGAATTTCTCGTTGAAATCCACAAATTAAAAAGACTTCTGAAACTTTAACCCAGTTGCTTGGCTTTATAACAGCCAAGACTAGTTTCTGGAATGAATGGTTACATTAATAACATCCAAACATTCTGACCCCTGTGGATTTGTGGTGCCCATGGACTTGATGGATGTATTTGGAAGCCCAGAAGTGTTTGCAGTCACTGAGTACTTCTGCACCACCTTAGCTTTCATTCTATTTTGTTGTTTTATCCTTTAAAATATTGTAGATATTCATATACATGGATATTTAAAACCTTACCCCAAGGATTTGAAATTCAGACAAAAGTCTGGGGGCTGGTTCCTCACATGGAGTTAAATGCAGCCGCCCATTTGCTTATAAAAACGACCCTTAAATTCCCTTCTGGTCCAATCTTACAAAATGGTCTCACATCCTCCCCCAGATGACTAGTTAAGAAGAATATTTATATACATGCATATACTGAAAAAAATAGTGAAGTAATGTAGGCAGGATTACATCATGTCTATGGTTAACAGGAGCCAGAGCTCTAGATTTTCTCTACGAAGTTTGTGGCAAGAAGCTGCAGACCAAAAGGTCAAAAAGAAATGTTTGGAATTAAACATGCAAGGGAAAGTTGTAAGAGAAGATATCGACAGTCTGGAAAGTTCTTGAAAGAGTTCTCCAGAAAATGCACACTGCTGCTATATTAATCTCTCACAGTTTAGAGAAGAAACAAATTGGTAACATTGAAATCTGAGGGATCTGAGGCAAGTAGCAATAGTATAACAAGCTGATCCTAATCTTTCTTTTTCACAGTAAATTAATTGTCAACCACAGCACAGAAAACTTGCCTTTTTTTTTTTTTCGTTTGAACCACAAAACTGCTAAAATCAGTTGTGATGTAGAGGTTAGGCTATTGCAGATATAGAACAAAATTACCATGAAGTGCTACTGTTGGAGACTAAGTTCTGATACCAGTTTTCTTAGTAAGTTTATACATCATTCCTTCCTCAGCAACACATATTAGTCCAAATACCATCAAGAGTGGGAAAGGCTCAACTGTTTTGGATCAGCTAAAATCAAAATGTTGAACGGTAGAATTATTCATCGAATTATAGTAAAATCTGCTTCCAATAAACCTTCTTAGTTAGACTTCCTGCATTTTGAATGGAACAAAGGTCTGCTGTCAGAGTTGTCATGAAGTTCCTCAGAAAGAGGACTCAAAGGTCGGAACATGTCTCTTAAATGAAACTTGCTACGCGTCCTGTGCAGGTTATGTCTCAAGTCTCAGGAAGAGCTACTGGTACAATACTTGTGCAACTGAAGTCTTAGAGGATTTTCTGTATCCTAAATTATATTTTCAGAACTTTGATGGCCTTTCCTACACAGTGATGGAGTGGTAACAAAATAGTAGTGCAAATTTATAATTTTTTATTACTAATTAATATTTAAATACCTTTTCATACTTTCACTTGAAGAAAAAGTTGTATAACCTTGTATTTTTCTGGAATATTTAAATTTCTGCTTTCTTTGGATTTTTATCATTTCTTAGAAATTTCCCCCCCCCATATGCCAGACTGATATACATGAGGGAGAACTTATTCAGCCTTTAACAAATACTTTACTTACAGTGCTTTACAACAGTCAAAGAATACACAATTTTATATTAATTTAATAATTTTCTTAGCAAGTTTTCACCTGTTTATCATTTCTCCATTTAATCTTACACTTTAGATATCATTTTTTAATTTAAACATACCATTCTAATTGCAAATTTAAATCCAGTACAATGCATTTAGTTTCATACACAATTTCATTCAACATTGATAAACAGTAAAATGATATGTGTACACAGTTCAAGAACTAAAAATTTAATAAAAAGAAAGGGAAATGAATATTGTTTTTCTTGGAATATATCAACAGGGCACAGGTTTCCTAGTATTTTAAAAATTGTGTAGATATTATTGTAGAACTCTTTATCAAATACAGCTATCATTTTCATCATTTTACTCTTACAGTTCATTCATAAATCCCAAATGATGATTCTCATTATTAGGAAAAATCCTATCCCCCAATTTCTCTGTTTGTACTTATAATTAATGGATTTGATAAACTGTCTGCAGCTATGTTACTCTAGTAGTATATATTTTATATATTTAATATGTGCCTCCAAATAGGTGTAATCTTGCAGCAACACTCATCAAACATTTAAAAGGAAGTGACTTACTTCAAAATAAAGCTTTTTATGCAAACTTGACCTATACAGTTTTGTATTTGTGATTGTATTTTTTATTTTATTTTAGTGATCCTCAGGTAATGGACACAGAATTGTGATAACAATCCCTTCTGCTACTAGAGGTGAATATAAATCACCAAAATGAGTCCTGATGACAGAAATAGAAGTAGGGGCAAATTAAGAGGAAATATGAGGAAACAAATGCCTTGTTACTCATTTACACAGGTCAGTGTCATGACATAAGTGTAAGCCATAAAGAAAGCAGCAAGCGAATGTAAGGAAGAACTGTTTTGATCACTGTGTGCAATGCAGATGTGTGACATCTCCCAGAGGTGAGTTGGTTTCAGTGGTATACAGCATTGTTCTTACTTAAATATATGCTATTTTTAATTTACTTTCCCACTTTTTTCTCCAACATATTCCTAGTCCGTCTGAGTTTGGTATTACTAGGAGATGATGTCTATTCCATCATCAGCACTGCTAGAGAAAGGATACAGTATCAGTAGGCTCAGGATAAGCCACTGTATAGGTCTACTACTATTCACTTTGAGAGTAAACTATCAATAACCACGCTGAGTTGGTTTTCCAGCCATCAACCTACATATCCTAGTAAAGTTGAAGCTATACTGTTGCTACATTTTTCAAAGCCATTTATGAGAACAACATGAGACACAACGTAAGAACCTCAGTGACACCCAAATGTGAGATGTCCTCTCTCTCTTCTGACTGAGAGGTCCATTCCCCTTTTGCAGAGATTAAGCTGACTGAATTTGCTCCTGACAGCTCCATGTTAGCTGATTCCATTTCCTAGTTGCTTTCAAGTTGGCAGGTATCCTATGAAACCCATTTCCATGAATGGAAGTTAAGGAGTTGTGGCTGCCTTATTTTCTTCATCCACTTATTCAATGCCAAGTATTATTATCAGTTTTGCAGTCTTTCAATGCTTTATCACTTTAATCCTTCACAATTTTTCAGGATCTTATTAAAGTGATTACCGCTGATTCACCTATGCATCTTTAAATAGACACAGACATAGTTTATTAGGCCCAAACAACTTAAATTCCTTAGGTATTTAATGCATTCATTTTCATTACTTTGGGCTATTGTTTCCAATTTTATTGTTATAATTCTTTAGCCACTCAAACAAACAAACAAACAAACAAACAAATCACAAAAATCCCCAGAACTCTAATTTGTTAGAATACTCAGAAATCCAGTTTTGAAGTTAGAGTGATATAACAGAGAAAGGTAAAAACAATGATACAGATGACAAAGAGAGTGAAATAGAAGGATGTCGTGAATAAAAAAGAATATGTTTGGAATGAGGTCTCCTCCCAAGTTTCCAAAATTCAGTTAAACTCCATCTTCTCCTCATTACTGATAATTTCACTGTTGGGAAGGAAAAACATCCAGCTCCACTTTAAATTATATTTTCTTAAGGAAAATAACTTTGAATCATGAATCAATGTGACAATATAAGAAAGTATCACATATATACATTCAGAACAAATGTATCATTTATGTGCTTTTTCAAAACAGGTGCTTTGATGGTTTGGAACAGCTTCTGTGTTGGTACACTGTCTGTTGTTCCTTCCACCTTTGGGAGATGAAAACTAAAAAATGTGTGTGCTGCACTTGTCAAAATGAGGCTGCTCTACTTCCGTGGATGTTCAGTAGGAAGCAGAGGAGGAAGGTCACCAAGGCAGAAAATCCAGGACCAGAGCGGATCACCATTTCTATCATCCCCTTTTCTGGTTCGTATTTATCAGCATAATTAATCTGCCTATCTGCTTTCTTCTTTTCCACTTACATTCTTTCTCTTCCTTGCTATGGATTGCCCTCAAGCACCTACCAATAATTTGTAAAGGAAAAATGGTTTTATCAGGGAAAAGGAGAGGGAGTGGGGAGGAGTCCAATCTGCCTGACATATGCTGGGGTTTCTCAGGCTGCCAGTACTGTAATGTCCTAGGGATTTCTAAAAATTATAGATGACAATTTCTTAACTGAGCGAGTGTTTCATCCTACACAGAGGAGTTCTGTCTTATACCTCAACTTGACAGATAAAGAGGATATGATCACAGAACTAAAAATTAGTGGTTTCTTAGGTGCAAATGATTACAACTTGGTATTACTACTGAATCCAAACAGAATAAAAGACATACTGACGAGAAATACACTTGGTGCTTAAAAGAGTCGGTTTAACAAAGCTGAAAACTATTATGAGACAAATCAACTGGGAGCTAGAACTCAACTGGAAAAGTCTAAATTATTATTACAAACTATTTAATAATTTCTAACTAGGTATCTAAAATGTCATTGGCAAAAATTCAGCCTGGTCAAAACTCAAAGCAAACAGCAAGCTAGCTTAGAAGATAAGTGAAAGCAACTATAAAAATGTGGCAACCCCCAAAACAATGAATAAGTTATGAAAAGAAAGAAATTAGAACAAGTAATATTAATTAAATTAATTTTATTTGTAGAAAATTAATTGGAAAAAGTGTGCACAAGTACATTTATATTTTTTTTCCCCTAAGATGCTTGTAAACTTAATTTGTAAAAATCAGTATACTGACTGCTGATCTAGACATCGATGGGTGAAAGTGTATGGGCTATCCTTGGTTGATTCGCAGGTGACTGAACACACTTCTTCCATGCTTTTGGCCTCACTGCAGAAGGTACATAGTTTCTTAATGTCCTACATTGGTCTTCATAGCCCCCGGTGCATCTCTAGGCATATGTTTGTCAAGAACATTAGAATCAGAATGTCCTGAGTTGGAAGGGACCCACAAGGATCATTGAGTCCAACTCCTGTCCCTGCATATGACAACCCCACAGTTCACACCATGTGTCTGAGGACATTGTCCAGTCTCTTCTTGAACATTGCCAGGCTTGGAGCCATGACTGCCTCCCTGGGGAGCCTGTTCCAGCACTCCACCACCCTCTGGGTGAAGAACCTTTTCCTAATGTCCAACCTAAACCTCCCCTGGCACATCTTCCTGCCATTCCCTTGGGATCTGTCATTGGTCAATAAAGAGAAGAGTTCGGCACCTACCTTTCCTCCTCCCCTGTGAGGAAGCTGTAGACCGCGATGAGGTGTCCCCTTGGTCTCCTCTTCTCCAAGCTTAACAAACCAAGAGACTTTAGCCGCTCCTCATACGGCTTCCTCTCCAAACCCTTCACCAACTTCATAGCCTTCTTCTGGACACTCTCTGGTAGCTTTATATCCTTTTTATCCTGTGGCACCGAGAACTTCACACAGTGCTACAGGTGAGGCTGCACCAGTGCAGACCAGAGCGGGACAATCACCTCTTTCAAGCGGGTGGCAATGCTGTGCTGGATGCACCCTAGGACACGGTTGGCCCTCTTGGCCATTTTGTGCATTCTCAACCTCTCATTTTATGCTACTCCACTCATGAACCAATTTGTTATTGTTGTTCATGTTGGTGGATTCTCCTCCTGTATGATTTTCTTTCAGAGAGATACTACCTTTTCTCAGAGTTTTTCATTACATTGTGGTAGTGCATTTTTAAAAAATTCGTAAAGAAGATGCAGTCTGTGTTATGTGTTATGTGGTCTTTACACTTATCTGGTAATGCAGGGCATTTTTCATTAAGAAACTGTTGGCGAGTATTCATCACTAACTGCATATATCTTTGGAGGAGTACTACAGGGATTAGTGCTTGTCCTATCCTATTTAAGAATTACATTAATTACATAGAAAAGGAAGTGTTATGGCTGGTATTGACTACAAATACAAAAACTGAGGGTTTGATAATAATCAAGAGGATAGCTTACTTAGGCAGAGTGTTCTGGTTTTCTTGTAACTTGACTACAACCGTCTGTAGTATATTTTCTGGTATGCTGAAATACAAACTCAAATATCTAGGAGGAAAGAATTCAGGTCATACTGGATGGCAAGGTCTGTTCCTGGAGTAAAATCTAAAAAAAATAAATTTGGTGCCATGGTGGATAATAATAGGCTGATCATTTACATGACATAGTGGCTAAAACAAGTCCATGCTATTCTTTGATGTATAAGCAGTGAATGTGAAATAATTGTGGGCAGACGAGTTTACCACAGTATTTCAGTTTGGCTGTTTGACCTGCAACCCTGTACCTAGTGCTTTCATCCACAACAGAAGAAGGATATTGATAAAATGAAAAGCCTCCAAAGAGGGTTGAGTCATGCCATGAAAATAATTTAAAGACTGGAAAATATTCTTCTTACGGGAAGACTCCAGCAGTCTATTTAGCTTCTCAAAGAGAGAATTTAAGAGATGACTTGAGCTAAGCCTGGACTCATCCACATGAAATGTGAAAACACAATAGTAGATTGATCTTCATTCCAGCACAAAAAGAATAAGATCTATTTCTTGGCAGTAAAAGAAGACAGAAACAGACTTGAAATTAGGTAGGAACTGTTACTACTGGAGTAACTTATCAATTTGGCCATAGATTCAAGAGAGTGCTTTTGTAAAGGTCTTAAAATAAGTAATTCAAGGTGGTTGTGTAGCTGTACTATGCAAATGATAAGACTAATTGATCACAGTGTCTGGCCTTTCACTTCACTTGCTTACAAACCCATAAAAGGGGAATTGCCTGATCTGTGAAGTGATAGGTAAATCTGTAATACCTGGAAGAATTTACCGCTTTCAAAGGATAGTTTTATCTTCCATGACTTCACCAGAGAACAGTGCAGATGTTGAAGACATCTGCTGCTTAGACAGTGTGATAAATGGCCGACCATCTGCTTCTTTTTGTCTGGCAGAAATAAAGTGAGGGGGAAAAAGATCCTTAAAAACTCTGCCTCAGGTCTTGTTTCCTGATGTGCTTCCTTTAGACTGTACCTGGAGTACCCCAGATATATTAAAGTTTATCTTGAATGAAGAGTGATACCACAGAAAAATGTGGAGATATAATACCTGTGGCACGTCATGCCCATGATGATGCTTATTTCTGTAACCAGGGGATTTAGGTTCTGAGAAATACAGTTATACAGTAATGTTTATACCCTCTTCAGGGCTACTTACCATACTCAGGTGGTCAGCATCTCAGAGCAGGGCAACAAGTCAACCACAAAGTTCTCTGTGAACAGAAAGCCTGCAGGAGACAAAAGGGTCCATAGTTTATGAGCCATCTGAGCGCTGTAGGTTGAAAGAGGAAATACAACAGAAGCATCTATATTCAGGATGGCAGTGGCAGCAGGCTGTAAAGTAAAAGTGACATTTCTCTGAGCTGTATAAAGAGTGGAAGTTTTGGAAGCTGGATCCAAAGGAGCTGTGGAAATCAAACATCTAGGTTGAATGAAATCAGTATACGACAGTCTCTTTCTGAACATCTTTTGTGTAAGGGTTCAGAAAGGCAGGGTGAGAAGCAAGTCAAATCTAAGGTAAATTACTGACATCAGTGCAAGAAGCTGACAGGGAAAAATGAAAGAGGAATGGAAGTTCAATAGAGTACTCACTACTGAAATCATCACTTGAATGCTTTTGGTGGTGTGTTGTTTGTTTGTTTGTTTGTTTTAATCTTCCCAATACAGTGTAGGAAAAAGTGTTAGGAGAAGGGGAGTTTGAATACATGGAAAAGAATTTTTTTTGTTTTGTTTTAATGTCAGCTACAGAACCCTTCCCCCATCTATATTTTATCAAACCATGTTTCCAGATACAGATTATCAATGCAGACAACACCTTCATGACAGACACTTTAATATGAGAACACTCACTGATTTCTAATTAAAAATTATTGTAGAAAGCTATACTTATTTTGGAACCGGCGGGGAATACTCAAGCATTTAAAATTGTTCAAATTTCTGGGTGGTATATTTTCTACACTTTTAGAAAATGGTTATAGATATTTGTGTGTATACTAGAAAGACAAAAGTTTAATCTTTAATCTTCTTATGATAAGTCCTGTGGGAAGAGCTCTGAATGTGCTCAACTAAAAGACAGTGTGACCCACCCCCATGGAGTCACAGTGTCACAGTGCTGTTCTTTGGACAACTTGCACAAGAGAAATGAAAGACACACTAACATGGGCGGTGGGCTGCACTAATCTGGCTCCATGTTTTTTCATTACCTTGTTAGCTCACGCATAGCTGTTTTGGCATCTTCCATGTGACATCACAATGGACTGTTCTGGAAAGAATTACATCACCACATTGTGGGTTGATTTAGTATTTAGACTTCAAATATGCAAATAAAACTCACAGAATCAATAGAGTTGTATATATATTTTATGTATGCAAAATGTTTCTAAAATATTAGAAGATAACTCTGTATGCATATAGATTTGGAAATAGCTATCAAAGCATCTTTCCTTTTCACGTATCTGACAAAATTGAATCAAGCATTGTATATAGTACTGGAAAAGCACAGTCAATTTACAGAGCCAGATACAACTTCAGTCTGGATGTGAAGAGATGTATGGCAGCAAATAACATGATGGGGATTATATGTGTCAAATGGGGCAGCAACAATGGAGCCTCAGTCAGTCATTCCCTATAAATCCACTCCCAATTTGAAGACTCTTAAGTTCATTTTCCACTGTCTTGGACCTTCTGCAGTCTTTTTGAATTGTAAAAGTCTGTTATAAAATTGTATCAGGTCAGAGTAATAGGTTTTTACTGTTACATTTTAATTCCTTGTGGAGGGATTCAACTCATGGTGCTGGGCAATAGAAAGTCGTGCCTGTTTCACTGCTGGAAGAGACTGGGTATTGAGCAGAGCTCCTCTGCATTGCAGCCTTTCTACTTTGCTGTCCTCCTCCAGTCTTCTTGGGTGATGGAACAGTTCTCCATTGCCTTAAGGTAAACCAGTGAAAAATTAAATATGCTCTGAGCGTGAGGAAGACTGTAGCTGTGACTAAGTCTTCCACAACATGGACAAGAAAAGGGCAGGAAGATTTCTGCTAATTTAATGAAATACAGCATGCTTTTCAAGGACTCCAGCTAGAAGGGATATGATGGCAGAGTGTCCCACCATTTGGGCATTTCTTTTTCACTCAAAGCAAGTTGCACATAATTTGTCCTCTGAACAGTAAGATTTTTTTTTCCTGCCTGAGGCCTAGCAAGAGGAAATGCTAAGATAACTAGAACCTGGCTTATTTGTATTGAATTAGTACAGTCATTAGGAATTTAACTATTTTTATTTGGTGACAGTTTGCTATTGACAGCAACTTTGGGACAAGCATCTCTCTCTTTTATGTTGCTTTTCTTATCACTGACAGGAGAAAATGACTGATTGGTTTTGGCTCTTGCTTGAAACTCCTTTTTCGTGACTTTCTTGAGTGCATATCCTGTAGCAAATAGATATTGCTAGTATGCACCAGTCTTCATTTACTAGTCTGAACAAGTGCTGACAGATGAGGGAGCTGACAGTCTGCCCTACTGTTGAAGCTGGAAGATACAGTTACATGTGAATTTGCTGGCTTTTTAGACCTGAATAACTGCAATTGTGTATAAGGGTCACCTCTGGGATCAGTTATCATTCTGAAGAAAAAATGGAGGCTTTTTTAAAAAATTCATACATTTTTGGCCTTCTGCTAAGTGATGCCCGAGGAATGCATGGCATTAGAAAGTCAGGTTTTCACAAAGTAGCACAGACAAAATTACGCTAATGCTATTAAGATGGCGAGCAGTGATGTTAGATATAATTATTATCCAAATTAAACCACTGGTATTTTGGTATTTTTTCCGGTCTCTCAAATCAGTCTCTCTCCTTCCCTATTATCTGTCTGCCTGCCTGTCTGTCCCAAAAATTTTTGCACTGTTTTATTTAATGATATGTGTCACTATAAAGTCATACATTAGGAGTCTGCTCCTCCATCAACTTCAGTGGTACTAAACACACAGGGTCCTGCTCTGGCAAAAATGAAGCAGTCATGATTAGGTTTGTAATCCCACATCTCTGCTAGCTCTTGAGAATTTCGTGATAGTATTTTGCCATAACATTATAAATAATCCAGAGGACAAACATAAAACTGCATGCTCTGCAGTCCACAGTTTTGTTTTCAGATATATGATGTTTTAACAACCTCCTCCTCTTTTCCCTATATCACTTTAAAATCAAAATTTCAAAGCCTTAGAAAGCAACTTGTAATTTAAAAGAAACATGCTAACAAAAATATCTTCCTGGTGACTGTAAGCTTCTTATCAGGGTGAATTTGAAGAGTAGTAGAAAAAGATGTTTAGTATTTGCTCTGACTCCCCTTAGCCTCATAGTAAGAAGCAATAGACTCTAGGTGGTCATTGAATGGTGACCACCTCAGTCTCTCCATTTTTTTTTTCACGTTCTAAGGTCTTTTATACTCAGCTTTTCTCTCTCTTCCTATGTCGCAAATCTTGCAAATTACCAGCTCAGCATATCATTTCTTCTAGTAGAATGGATTCCCATCTTATTTAAAACAGACGACCTCTGATACAGTATTTTCTGAAAGCTTTTTTAAAATCCTTTAGCAGTGTTGTTTCTGAATTGACCTAAAGAGACTTCTACTCTGTGCAGAAGTAGTTATATGCATCTAAGTATCTAGTCAGGAAGGTATCTATTGCATCAGCATACACACAAAAGTAGATTATTTTAGCCTTTTAAAGGTTTATACCTAAGTACTTCTACTGCACATAGTTCATCTATTCAAATTTGTTTTGGCTACTGCTTTGATATGGTTACAAAGAATGGGCTTATTTGCATTATGTTAAGGACACTTAGCAAAAGGAAAGAAAGCTGCTTTCCTGATCTCGTTCTTGTTTATTATTGACAAACATAGTCAGCCAGAAAGATTTTTCTCAAGAAAATTATTTTTGTTTTGTTTTTAATGATGAACATAAGTGTTTTCAACCCTATAAAATTCTAATGTGACTAAAGAACTGATGAAAAGATCACAGGAAGGAAAGTTGAAAGGTAGAGGATTTACAGATGTACTCTTCAAAACTGTTTCGGTTTTATTTCTTGTTAATGCCCATCTAGCACAACACTTAATTAACATTCTGGATAAAATGCAGCATTATTAAGGCTTTGATACCCTCATAGATGCCTTCCAACTAAAGTGCTTGAGTTCACATAAGACATGCTTTTCAATCCTCAGAAAAAGCTTTTAGGAAAACCAGTTGAGTTTTGACAAATTTATGTTGAATAAAAGGAGAGAGACTTTTGGAAGTTGTTCTGTTTTGATTTGGTTTGGCATGGGTTTTTGTTTGTTTTGTTTTGGTTTGGTTTGGTTTGGTTATTTGTTTTGTTTTATTTGTTCGTGGGGGGTTTGTTTTTGGTTTTTTTTAAGAAAAAATGTATATATGCATAAAAAGCTTTCAGGTCTTTTGCAAAAAGAAGCAAGAACTCTGGAAATGCCCATTTTTTAAAAGTGTCTGGCTGTCATGTATGGGTGATTTAGATTACTTAAAGAACCACCGTCAAAGATGTTAGCAAAAGTGTTTTTAATATGATGTCGTAAAAGTGCAACTTAACAAAGTTTGATGGTCGGGTTCACAGAATCACAGAACGGCTGGGGTTGGAAGGGACCTCTGGAGATCATCTAGTCCAACCCACCTGCTAAAGCAGGTTCACCTAGAACAGATCGCACAGGAATGTGTCTAGGCCGGTTTCGAATGTCTCCAGAGAAGGAAACTTCACAACCTCTCTGGGCAGCCTGTTCCAGTGCTCTGTCATCCTCAAAATAAAGAAGTTTCTCCTCATATTCAGATGGAACCTTCTACGCTTCAGTCTGTGCCTACTGCCCCTCATCCTATCAATGAGCACCACTGAAAGGGGTCTGGTCCCATCCTCTTGACATCCACCCTCGAGATATTTATAAGCATTAATGAGATTCCCTCTCAGCCTTCTCTTCTCCAGGCTGAACAGACCCAGCTCTCTCAGTCTTTCCTCATAAGAAAGATGTTCCAGACCCCTAATCTTCTTTGTAGCTCACCGCTGGACTCCCTCCAGCAATTCCTTGTCCTTCTTAAACTGGGGAGCCCAGAACCGGACTCAGTACTCCAAATGTGACCTCACCAGGCCAGATTAGAAGGGGAGGATAACCTCCCTTGACCTGCTGGTCCCACTCTTCCTAATACACTCCAGGATACCACTGACCTTCTTGGCCACAAGGCCACATTGGTGGCTCATGGTCAATCTGTTGTCCACCAGGACTCCCAGGTCCTTCTCTGCAATGCTGCTTTCCGGCAGGTCAACCCCTAACCTGTATTGGTGCCTGGGGTGCAGGTGCAGGACCCTACACTTGCCTTTGTTGGATTTCATTAGGTTCTTCTCTAACCAGTCCTCCAGCCTGGATGTCCACTCCAGTACTGTAGGGCACAATCATTTCAACAGTGATTCAAAACTACTGAGACACAAATCGAAGTTACCAAGGCACGAATTAAAGTTACCGAGACAAAAATTGAAGTTACTAAGACAAAAGTCGAAGTTATGAAGACACCACCAAAGTTACCAAGTCATAAGTCAAAGCTACCTTATTATAAGGTTATGCGCAATATCAGTCAACTACCGAAGATCTACCACTGGCAAAAGGTCTCTGCCTCAAGGAACAACCTTGAGAAATGTCCCAGCTCCAGGGGAGATTACCACCATGCATCCAAGCTGCCTATCAGGGAGAGCTCAAAGAAGGCTCACGTAGGCTGTCATATTTACAGAATAAAGTGATTGGCTTGTAGTTAAATTACATGCAATGGGAAATGTATGCATGAGACTCCTTGTACCCACAACTTTATTCTTTGATAAATGAGTCTTGGAATAGCTACCCACTATTCATGTGCTAATTGCATGATTGGTGTTCCAAGCTCACATACATCGATGCTCACTGTGTCGCCCTGCTCCTTTGTGGGTTTTCAGAGAACAGATTGAAACTAGAGGAGTTCTTGGCCCAGCTATGGCTCAGGCCTTTGCCTCCTTTGGAGCCTGTACCAAACTACTGCTAGTTTGGTTAAGGGGTCAGTTACATCCATCACACCAGCTGATCCCCAAATTTTGCTACCTTATTTAGAAACAGTGCTTTTCAGATGCTAGTGTTTTCACCAGAGTTTTCTGGCTTTACATAGCCTTGTATTGAATTTGAACCACTTCACATTTTTATGGAGGAGCAAAGTAGATCTACCTTAATACCTGAAAAAATCAGTGCCTGTCAAACCAGTGAAACAAACTTCTGTTCTGGAATCAATTCTTTGATTCCCAAAGTTTATGTACCCTCTTTTTCTTGTTATCAACTATTTGACACACCTTTCTTGTGCTGCTGTGCCAGAATAATGATATTTTGTTATTAATTTATTGTAAAATGGAATTCAGTAACATGTAAGTGACATTCAAATGGAATCCTAGTGAAATTTTATGTTTCTTTCTGTGGAACACTTTAAGTATTAATCAAACTCAATGCCAAAAAATAATAATTTCCAAGTACTGCTTTTTCGGTCTTTTCTAGGTTTTGTCCAAGCTAAACTTTCTTTCGCCTCCTTCTGCTGCTTTTTTTACTTAGATAAACTATCTTTCTTTCTAAGTACTACTTATGGTTTCAAAAAAATGGAAGCAATCTAGGGTTCACTTAAAGATCAAGTACTATAAGCTGGTGTTTTCAAGTATCCTGAAAGTTTATTAATGCTTTCCAACTCATTTCCTACTTCCCTGCCAAAAACACTCTTCAGTGGACTGTAAAGTTTTTCAAATAATAGACATCTGATCCAAGTTTCTTATGATTTTTCTTTTCAAGAGATCACATACTTTCAGAAATCTGGTAAATTTTTATTGTAGTATAAAAATCTGGTATTCTCACTGGGTGCTAAGAGTTGTGAACTTATTAGCCTTTTAACATCTGTTAAAAAATTCATTTCCTCATTCTGAGAGATTTAGCTTTGCTTTAATACACATATTCATGTGACGTTTAAGTCAGAAGAAGAAAAGATTGCTGAACCTTCCACTCACAAATAACAGTATCTGATATCAAAATGGTCATGACCTTTTAAATAAAAAGCGCTCTTTTGAAGTACAATGCAGGTCTGTAAGAAATTGTCATTTGTATGTATTTTATGGGCTTGACAGCAGTATTTGCATCTCTAAATAAAGGATCTCTTTGATCGTGTATGACTTCCAAAAAAGAAGCAGGCCATATATTTGTGATCAAAGATCTCATGAATGAGATGCAAGCTTACACTCCCCCAAATATATAGTTGACAGGCTCTTAAGTTGGAGTCTCAGCACAAGTTCCCTCCTCATCCCATAACCAAACTGTGACCTTGCAGAAGACTGGCATCAGGAACAACAAATGCAGAGGGAAACTTCTGAACTCAGGTTAATCTTTAGCATCTCTTAAAGGCTTGGGCTCTTTGCTTTGTCACACTTATGTAGCCACAGAATTTTTTGGTCCTTTTGGAATCTGTGACAATTTGTAGGACACCTAGGCTACAAAGCAGCATTAAACTTAGTGTCAGTGTGGCACTGTTAACATCCGTAAACTGGCCTGGCAGAGAAGCTTAAAGCAAGGTTAGACATTTCTACGATCAACAATCTTTTCTGTGCTTTTGATTAAAATTTAATAAAAATGTTTCAGTGAGGTGAAGACTTGTCAAGAGCAGGTGGGGAAAGATCAACATTTACTCAGCCCAAATCTAATCCAGCCACTTTTTCCTCTTCTCATATTCCCCATTCATACAGAAGTACCAAGGCATCCCATCTATTCCTGAAACAAAACAGGCAACATGACAGGGTCTCTTGCTCAGGAAAGAGGATTAAAAAAACCCCTTTCTATTTGTGAGACCTGAGGGATCTAAAACTCTATCTGCATCCCTCTACCAGTCACAGCTCACCTATTTAAGCCAGAGGTTTTTCTTCGACTGCAGGGATATAAAATTCCAGTGGAGTCACAGTGAGTCTTATTCAAAAACCCACCACTGTAAAATATAAGAAGGCAGAATTCAGTGATGATCAAGTCAGAGCCAAAATAAACCAACAAACCCAACATTGCAAAGTCCCAGTGTGACTGTGGAGTTCAGGCTATGTAAACTGTTTAGACCAGACAAACTCTGCAGCTCTGTCTCAGGATACTCTTTACCGATTAGGAAATGGTGCTGGTGAAATTATCGCATTAACATTTTACAGGAATATGAAGGAAGGACAAGAAAAGAGAGAAAGAAAGGGGATCTGAAGGCAGATTTGTTTACTATGCTGTCTGAAAGCATTGTATTGCCCCCAGAGCCAGGACTGTATCTTGGTGGGCTAAAGTCTTTGTGGCTGATTAAACAATAAAGTGAAGTAGAAGCTAATTAGTAAAGCATGTGGTTTAAGAACTGATTTTAGATTATGGCTTTATATTAGATGAATTAATACAGTGTATATGTCTTTGTTACTGCAAACTGCTGAATATACCTGGTTGATAAGGCACAATAAAGCTCCCCTGCTTCCCCATGAGACATCTGAAAGGCCAGAATTTCAGCAATGAAACACTGGCCTTCAAAAGTCTTATGTCATAAACATATGAAGCAGTCCAGCATGGAAGGTCAATCATCAATCACTGTTACACTGTCCTTTGTGAATAGCACAAGCAACTTCATAGCATACACCATCATGTATTGCATCCAAATCCATTCTGACATTGGGTTTGTGGTTACATCATTGTAGAAATACATGGCTTTAGTCAACACATACTGTGATGAATCACGGAATCATAGAATCATTCGGGTTGGAAAAGATCCTTAAGATCATCAAGTCCAGCTGTAAACCTAACACTGCCAAGTTCACCACTTAACCATGTCACTAAGCTCCATGTTTACACATTTTTTAAATACCTCCAGTGATGGTGACTCAACCACTTCCCTGGGCAGCCTGTTCCAGTGTTTAGCAGCCCTTTTGGTGAAAAAATTTTTCCTAATATCCAATCTAAACCTCTCCTAAGTAGAATGAATCCTGGTAAGTGATGTGTTTGTGACCAGAATTTCTTTATCATACTTTCAGAAATGTTGTCATTAAGTCAAAATTTTGATTTTGAGATTTTTTAAAGAAAAAGAGATAATTTGCTTGTTACTAGTATTCTATCTAGTCAAAAGAAAACAGTGAGCAAGATGTGCTGAAGAAAGATTTCTTTAAAAAACCCATTTTCCTTGCTGTATGATAGTGAAGGGAGATTTTGTCATGTCTATGTAGGCTTTCCAAACCAATAGGCAAAGACATAGAACAGCTTAAACAAAATTTGTATAAAAATTGAATTCTGGTGTAACAGAGTGAACACACAAAAAATAAATGCAAAACATGAGTCAGTGTGTGGAAAAAATGGGAACAAAAAGCTGACCAATTCTACAACACAAATAAAATGTGGTTTATTTTTAAAGCTTAAAATACGCATAAATAATCTATAAAATAAACTTTTGGAATATCAACAGCCTTATAACTAGACCATTTGTTACCACAAAAATCTGACAAGTCTTGAAATTCAGTGTTACACACAAACCTTGACTTTGATGAATACCTCTCCAAATCTGTCAAATGGAGTATGGTATATGGCACTACAAGTACTTTTTATGTAAAAGAAGTAACCTCAGTATCTCTCCATAAAAATTGAATGTTTTCTGCTTACTGGACAAACACAGACATGTTCCACTCCCTGAAGAATTTTGGGAATTGTAGTAAAATTGGCATTTTCAGTACAAATTCTGTAATTAGAATTACCTTTAAGGTAGTTTGTTTTTTAAGGAGAATGACAGGCAAATATTTGTATTATTGTAAAATTCTAGGGTGCTCGTCCTAAATCAGGACCACATTGTGCTAGGAGTTGCACAAACATTGAACATAAAATCAAAACAAAAAATCTCCAGGAAACAAGAGGAAAACCATTTTTTCCTCTTTCAAGTAACTTACCAGTGTTAAATTACTGGTTTCAATCTAAGCTTTTGTAAATTCTTTGCAAAATATTCTAATCATGCCAGTGCAGTAAATGGAATGTTCTGCAGCTATGGAATGAGGAGTGACTTTAGAAATATCAACCCCCATAAGCAAATGAACAGCATTGCTTTAATACAAATTGGTTTCATCTCTGAAAGTACATTTATATTTATTATCTTTTTAGACCAAACAATGGCGTAAAATCCCTATAGCAGATATATATAATGAAGTACAGAAAGCAAATGATGAATAATAAATGGTGTCTTGTTGTATGTTCTCTTTTGGAAAGGATTTGCATTAAAAAACATTCTTGACTTGTCATTCAAAATTAAAACTAAATCTGCCTTCTCAATGTAATATTTACAAAGAGAATGCTTCTTGCCTTTTCTTCTGGTGTAAATAGTAGAGTATTGTACACATATCTGCCTGGAATGAGGCAGGTGAAGTCATCTGGCTAGACCTATCATTTGCTGATTTTGTTGTTGTTGTTATTCTCTTTAGAAAATTTTCCATAATTTGTGTCATTCTTTACCAAGGAGTGAATGTTGGTACACTTTTATGTGTTAGACATCTGAAGAAATTAACAAAAAATAATAAATAAGTATAGCTTTTGCCTCATTGTCTGGCAGTTCCAAAAGGCCTACACCATCACTTAACCGTTGTTGACATTGAAATTTGAAAGCAAAGCATTTGAAAAGTCAAGAAAAGATAAAAAGCCTTTCACTTAATGCTCGTATCATGCAAATATGTAGATAATCTCATTTATAGAAATCCGAATGAAATGAATATTGGCCTTGTATATTTGCAAATTCTTCACTGAAAATAAAACCAAACTATTTCTATTTTGCTGAGCTGAAGAGAATGCAGTAAAATAGGCCCCAAATCAGTGGGATCTTCAGGCTTAATTGGACCAAATTCAGCCATCCAACACTGTCTCCAACATATGTATGGTGAAGTTCCTCTTCAAGAAAGTCTAAATTTTCAAGATAAATTCTTCTGCTTTCACTGTTCTCCAACATAGAAAACATAAGTTTACCTATACAACATAGAATTTAACACAGAATATATAATCTGATTTTGAATACAAGAGTAAGTTTCAACCTCAAAACCAGGAGAAAACTACCTCTTCAGAGGAACATAGGTTAATGTGTTCATCTGCCTTTTCTACAATTACCCAGAGTCACAGTGAATCTAGTACCATGATGTTTCCTTCTCAATTCTATATTAATGCTGACAATTGACTGAGTTCTTTCTTTCTCAATCTCACTTATGAACTTTTCAGCAAGAGATGAAAGTTTTCCAAATGGTATTTGAATCAGATAACAAAAGCTGCAATGGACTGTTTCATTTCTACTCTTAAATATCACCACTGTTAGATTAAGATCTGACCACTTAGATGATGATAAACCTAAGTAGAGTAGTAGGCAAGCAGCTGATCTGATATAGTCTTAATTGAGCTGCTAGGGTGCTGTAGGATAAAGCACAGCATTTCCAGGTCCTGAATTGCTTCTATTGTCTCTGCATTAATGGCTAAAAGTTGAAGGAATAACTTTGAAGATTTTTTTTCTTCTCAGAAGCCTGATAGCAGCAGTTTTGTGACGTGAATCACGAAAGAGAAAGGACAACAAAGGTTACACACAATTTTTTTTTTCAGTTGACTGTGTATTAGAGTTTGTTTTACCTGTTTCATTTTG
Organism: Caloenas nicobarica; assembly: GCF_036013445.1. Classification (NCBI taxonomy): domain Eukaryota; kingdom Metazoa; phylum Chordata; class Aves; order Columbiformes; family Columbidae; genus Caloenas; species Caloenas nicobarica. Next base: position 99,357,857 of record NC_088246.1, on the reverse strand, counting down.
CAGGGGTAAGATATAAGACCAGGGCATAATTTAGTAATTTTTCTAAAATACTTTGCACTTCTCTTCATTCCCTATAGTAAGTTTTAAGGTGGTTGTCAATCACAGTTATGTGGACACTACCATAAAATGCTCACACAAGTATTTATATATATAATACATGTGTATTTATATATATAATACATGTAAAGGAGAAAGTTAAATTTAAATAAATATTTCAGAAAACAGAATCTTTTATCCAGCTGTGTTTACATAAATGCATATTCTCGGTTCTCTAAATTACTTAGATACGTCTAAACAGAGTCTAGCTTAAGATAATATTGGATATATCTACCTGGACTCATATGGCCTAATTTTGTTCATCTCAGTCAAACTAAGCATTACCTAGAAAGGGATGTCTGCAATAAATGCTGTAAAGCACAGCTCAAAATAAGAAAGAGAGCAAAATTGCACCCTAATTTATACTCAGAGGGTGATCTTCATCTCCTCACATTTAGATACCTACGAAGCATGCATCTATATTTGAGCTGTTTATTATACATTGATTGTATTAGGTTGGTGCAAAAGTAATTGTGGTTTTGGACCATTATTTCTAAATAATTATAACTAGGCTCAAACACATCTTTATTAATCAAAATAGGAACCATTACAATCAACACAGCTTTGCCAATAAGAAATGTTTGTTTATTCTTGAAGCATAAAAATCCGTGCTTTGGGATTCAACGAACTCTTGCAAGGCATTTTCTGCATCCTGCTGGTTGTGGAAGGATTTTCCCTGCAAAAAGTTGTCAAGATGCTTGAAGAAGTGTCAGTCGATTGGCAAGAGGTCAGCTGAATATGGTGGATGAGGCAAAACTTCATAGCTCAATTCGTTCAACTTTTGAAGTGTTGGTGGTGCAACGTGTGGTCAGGCATTGTCATGGAGAAGAGTTGGGCCCTTTCTGCTGACCAATGCTGGCAGCAGGCATAGCAGTTTTTGGTGCATCTCATCCATTTGCTGAGCATCCTTCTCAGATGTAATAGTTTTACCTGGATTCAGAAAGCTGTAGTGGATCAGACTGGGCACAGACCACCAAACAGTGACCATAACCTTTTTTTGGTGCAAGTTTGGCTTCGGGAAGTACTTTGGAGGTCTAACCACTGTGCTGCTCCTCACTGGCTGTCATATAAAATCCACTTTTCATTGCATGTCACAATCCAATTGAGAAATGGTTCATTGTTGCGTAGAATAAGAGAAGACAACACTTCAAAATGACGATTTTTTTTATTTTCAGTCAGCTCATGAGGCACCCACTTATCAAGCTTTTTCACCTTTTCAATTTGCTCCAAATGCCAAATGACCATAGAATGGTTGACATTCAGTTCTTTGGCAACTTCTCGTGTAGTTGTAAGAGGATCAGCTTCGAAGATTGCTCTCAACTGGTGGTTGTCCGATGGCCGGCTACTACACTCCTTGTCTCCAAGGCTCTTGTCTCCTTTGTGAAATTTCTTGAACCACCATTGCACTGTACGTTCGTTAGTAGTTCCTGGGCCAAATGTGTTGCTGATGTTGTGAGTTGTCTCTGCTGCCTTATGACCCATTTTGAAATCGAATAAGAAAATTGCTCAAATTTGCTTTTTGTCTAACATCATTTCCATAGTCTAAAATAAATATAAAATAAACAGCAAGTAATAAGTCAGTAGCAAAATACATAGAGCAAGAAAAGCCCATTAAAATTATGTATAACATAACCACATTTATTTAAAAATGTATTCCGATATCAAATGGCAAATTTCAACAATGCAAAAAAAGCAACTACTTTTGCACCAACCTAACTGGTGGAGGGAAAGAAAGGCTTCTAGAACAGGTCCTTTCTTATGGCAGGCATCTAAAATAAGCCAAATGAGTCATGCCTTTAAAGTGCTTCTTTCTTTACTGACTACAAAGAGAGTCTTGATAACTAGCTGAGATGTTAAAGTTTATACAGCAGTTGCCTAAAGTTAACAGATCTCACTCATGGTGAATTTACATTACTTAGCTGATAGAGGTGCCTTTATGCAGCTCTTTGGTATTGATCAGTTCATACTTTTCAGATTTGCATCAGTCCTAGTGAGTTTTTAAACAAACTTCAGGTAAAATGGTGTGATGACAATTTGTCAATAAGGTAGACCCAATTTCATGGCACTTCAGCCTAACTTAATGGAGAATCATATTAAGAGAAATGAATATGACTCCAGATCATACTGAATTAATTTAGTTTCTTAAAATCCAGTTTTTAGTGTGCCTAGTTCTATTTGGCTATAGGAAAGATTTCAAGTTGTTTTAACATGAATCTAAATCGCTCTGATTCAGAGATTGAAAGAATTAACAAGGAAAGCAACTGGTGGGAAAATAAGGCTCATCTGCAAAACAAGAATTACAGAGAACAGGAAAAAAAATAAAAGAGGAGAAAATACTGATTTATTTTATTTTATTTTTTGGTCAGTAAAGCAAAGCCACTTTTTATTTTCAAAGCTTTATTTAGTGAATTATTTTTTTTTTAACAAGGTAAAATTGCTCGGTGCATCTCTATTTGGGCACCTGAAACTTTCATGTAGATGTCTGTGTCTGTGTGTAAGCAGGTCTAATTATAAGTTTGAAAGTCTAAGTTGTAACACTGTAGAAACAGTCTGCAAATTTGGCTTTGGCAGGTCGCATGATAGCAATTCCATTAAAGATTGAGGTTGAAAGCCTATACTTGCTAATTTCAATGGGAGTTTGGCCACTGATTTTAATGAGACCATAGCATCATGCTAAGCCTCTGATTTCTGATACTACATTTTGTGTCAGATTTACTCATTCTGTGATTTTGGATTATGTGAATGAGGCTGTCAGATAATGTAAACACATATATCACCTTTGAAATCAATAGAGTCAGTTAGATTTATACCAGCTGGTAACCCAGCCAGGGATGCTTACATGGGCATACCAAGTTCAGCTATTTAAAAGAAGGTCAAGGACATAACTTCCTTGTTACTCCTTGTAACTTCCTTTTGGTTCTGCTGATCTTTTGCAATATATTTATTTCAACACTATCAGAAACCAGACAACTATTCAAATTGGATCTCTGATTCACATCTTTAGAGATTTGCTTGCTATCATGTAGATGCATTAATTAAAATCTACTCAGTTTACATCTAGATGCATTCAACCATATTGAAATCACTCATGGGAGGCAAATTCTTTTTGTAAATGAAGATGCTGGCTGCACAGCAACTGTGCAAGCTTCAGCCTGTCACTCACATTGTTAATGACTCCATAGTGCATGTTTACACAGAAGTCATAAAAGGAATTCATCGCACCTCCCTATATGGTACTGAATGGCCCAACAACCTTGAAGTATCTTAATTTCTCTCTTTTTTTTTTCCTGTTATACACAAGAATGAATGTTACTGTCATTTGAACTTAAACAAAATTTCAACTAACTTTAGTAATCCCAAGATTGCCACTGCGTGTGGATGTTTCTAACATACAGAAAACGTCTACTCTTTCTATATTTCAAATGCCTGCTCTGTAGACCTGGAAATGCTGTACATTTAAAAACTAAGCACAAACTGAAATAACAATAATCCATCTTATAAAGTCTTTCTTTAATTGAGCAGGAAATAAGAAAGATGACTGCAATTGTAACAGAATCTGGAAAAAAAAAACACCACCCCCCCCCCCCCCCCCTATAACTTGCACCATGTTTTTAGAAAGCTCTCAAGAATGTCCAATAGTTTTTGCTCATATTTCCCTCTGGGGCTGTTGTTTATAATTTAGCTTTTTTTTTTTTTTATTTCCCTTCTTTGTTCTTAGATTATTACCCTATACTTATCACTTTCTATACTTCTTCCCAAAGAAGCATAGAAAATACTGTATTTCAGTTCAGAAAGTCTGCAAATAGATATCTGTTCTAGCATTTCAAAGCATTTAACATTAAATTAGTCAGAGCGGAAATAAAACTAAATGAAATATTTTTAATTTTCTAAACATACGATTATTTTCCAGGCCAATGCTGCAGCCAATGCTAGCTCACAGTTAATGAGGAAGAAAATAAACAGATTAAATTTTTTAGATTAAGATCTTTTTTTTGAGAATCTTTTCTTTGTCCATCAAAAACTGTGCAATGATATAAACTTGATGAACAATTACAATTTATTTTTTAAAAAAATACCTATATATATGCTGCAGCTTGGCATATATGTATGCAAGTTCCCACTTCATAAGATAAATAGGGAAGATGACAACATATTACTTTTCAGAGTAAGGCCTAGTATCTGCAAATAGACTTTTGCGTAAATAAATAGGCACATGGAGTTCTATTGTGTTGAACATAACTGCAGTATTGTTCAACTTTCAGATTTTTAACATTCAAAACCCATTCATAGTATGCGCTTTTATTCCAAACTTCTTTTTCTTGCCACAGGTATGCCTTCTGAACAATTCCACTAGAAGAGACACATAACATACTCACTGAAAGAAGATATTCTGACAGCAATAGAGTTCAGAGACTAAACTCTTTCATAACTTAATTTTCCATCACCTCATAGACAATTTCTTTACCAGTAGTGATTAAGTAGTGAAGATCGATACTGCAATAATTTTAAATCTACCCTCTTGCTTCTCTATCACTATTTTTGCTGCTCTTCCAGTAAAAAATATCCTCATTTAAAAAAAAAAAAAAAAATTCCCCCTTTTTTTTCAATTTTCTCCACAGCCTTAGAAATCATTTAGAACTCATTGTATGATGCAAAAATAGGAATTCTGTTACTGAAATTTATTCTTTGGTTGACAACATCTAATTGAGATGGAAGAACCTGACCTATGTCATACCTAGCTTATTTAATATCGCATACCCATACCATTTTATATGGACAGCCTGACTTGATTATCCATTTGCCTGAGTGGGGTTGGTAATTTACTCCACATTGTAATGGAAAACACTCATTCAGGCAACCAGGGGAATTTTGTTGGCTAGTTAAGGGAAACTGCAGCTATGGTTCTGTGAATCTTGAACAGTAGTGCTTTGTTCACAGGAACAAATCATTGTATGATCAGTGTAGCAAAATATATTATTATTTATAATCTAAAGTGATGCTCTGGACAATTCGCCTCAGAAATATTAGTCCCCATTCTACAGCAACAAGGTTGTTCACAGGTGAGGTGGAATACCAGTGGAGGTAAAAAATCAAAGAAATTCCTTAGATACTTTGACTCATAAAGTCATGATATATTTTGTTGGGACTGGATCAGCTAACTGACACTTTTGTGTCTAAATCTACTATAAAACCAAATAATAAATGAGGGCAGCAAAATAAGAAGAAATACGAGTCAGGAGAAAATTCCAACCTTAGATTAAGGTTTTACTAAAACAATTAATGACATGGTTTAACCAGTAAATAAAATAACTAAAGTGTTCCCTGATACATAAAAGCTGAAAGTATACGTATATATATACACGTGTATGTAATTTAAGTTCCCTATTGGGAAATTGGTAGCAATCTTATGCTGAAATTAAGACAAAACTCAAAGATTTAACCAATAAAAAACAACAAAAAATGTTAATCAGGTTACCCATGGTCTCGACTACTTTCAAATACTTCTGTTTGTTTGTTTTAGTTTTTATTTGTTCATTTGTTTGTTTTGCTTTTCTGTGGTCAGACTGGGCTTTTTACCCCGTCTATAACTAACTATAACAATATTTCTATCTTGGTGTGTTTTGTTTTAATAATATAATGAAAATGGCACAAGATTAGGTACTGTGTGGTAACTAGCTTGCTTTTCTCATATGGAGTCATACACATACCTCCCAGCATTTTTGGCATAGTGATAACATGAGGTGTTTCTCCTGGTATTTTACTATTTCCTCCTTCATGGCCAGACAAAATAAAACAGGCCTTTGAAAAAAAACAAAAACAAAAACAAAAAACAAAGGCCATGAATAAAAAAAAAAAAAAAGAAAAAGAAAAAGAAAAATGCCCACAAAACAACACAAAACTTCAAAACAATTCTCACTATGTTAAGCTGTGAAACAAGAATAGTTCTGTCCTGCAGATTTGTCTTTCTAGTTGATTTTTTGTCACAATCGAAGATGCTTATAAGAAACCTTTCTGGATAGGTCACCCTCTATTAACCACAGAAAAAAAAAAGTTTTAAAGTTTTAGGAAGAATATTGCTGAGCTACTGGTGTTTGCTAATCATGCTTTTGAAAGCACTTCAAGGTTTTTTAAACAGTAACTAGACTGTAGAGCTGCTACAGAATATGCTTTTCCTAAGTCTAAGGAGAAAATCATATCAACCTGAATAACATGCCATTTTCTAGGATAGGCACTGGGAGAAAATGCTATGACAGACACAAGAATTTCCATCATTAGCTACCTGACCTATGTACAGGAAGCATATGTTGGGTCTGTGAGAAGAGCTAGGTATTCAACGCCATTTTTATAGGTCTCCATAGATTTATTCTATTAATGAGGAACATGTGTTTAGTTGGACTTTGGGACTGTTGAATCGGCTACCAACTGGTGCTGAAGATGTTATTTTAAGGCTTCATTTTCGTGGAAAATGAATGTGTATCAGGTGTACCTGATAGAATAGTGACATTATGAAACACTAGCTATCTAGTTTTTCTCTGAAAAAGTGAAGGACTGGCTAATCACAAATTGCAGGAATCTCAATTCATAGGCATACTATGAGAGAAAGCCTAAACATAGATGGGCTCTTAAGCAGCCACTTGTGAGGTTATCTAACTGCCAAGAGTACATATTAAATGCCATGTGCATGTGGTGTGAGTGTGATATGTAGAGTGTTAACCCTGATTTCAGATAACCCTCTGATAGAAGTGTGCTGATTGCTCCTGCTTTCACCATACCCACTACAACTTTCCCGCACATTTCTTGCTCCTGTTTTAGTATTTATTTCTAGAAATTATGTGTAATAAATCACAATTTCCCTTTAGATTATCTTTATTTACTTGAAAAATGCAGTAAGAACGGCTCTAGTCAACTGGGAGAACTTTTTCAATAAAGATTGTTCATTTCACACCCAGTCCTTCAAACTTCTTCCCAGTAGTACTTCAATGAGAAATGAGTACTTTTTCCACTTCTTTAGGACTTTCTCGAATGAACAAATCCTTTGATTGGCCAGAAAATATAAACCTCACATGGCTACTGTTAAAGACAGAGGAATTTTTGCTGATGTATTTAGTCTGAAAATGTTTAGGATCCCAGGCTTGAATTTTCAGCTCATCTGCCTCTTTTCTCCTTAAGGTTATTTTTAATCTTCTTCTTTCTACTCATGTTACCAATGTGATTAACTCTTGTCAGTTCTAGTTGCTAAAGGTGCTGAAAATGGCTGTCAGTTCCAGAAAATTAACTACTACATTGTTTTCTAATGCAATTGACAATGATACAATTGTATTTTTGTTGCAAATATCAGCACAGAATTCTTAGTGAAAACAAGAAGGAAATGTTTCATTTCATTGCATGGACTTCCTTACAAAATTATTCTTCTTTCTGGAAAACCATTCTGTGCCTTGAGACCAACTCACCCATTTAGGAAAAACTACTGGATATAGTGTTGCAGAACAGGGAAATTCCTTGGAGTCATAGGGTCACTATCTTTTGCTATTTCATTGAAACAAACAAGTACCATATTTAGTCATCTCATTTAATACAGTAAACTAAGGCTTATGATTAGGTGAATTTTGCATTCTACCGTGCCTTCTATCTGCATTTGATTTCAACATATATATTGTGATAGCAAACATATTTTAATAAGAAATGCTATTACTTTCATTTATAGAAATCCTTTACATGCTGAGATCAATTCCAGAGGCTGCTAGTATTTATGCCTTCTTTTTTCTTTCTTTGTAAAATGTGAATATCATGATTTGGCTCCTAAAAATACTTTATCTAGCAGCAGATTTTTCTTTTTAAGTTGCCATAATTCGTCTTTTACCTCTCCCGCCTTTTTCTAAATAAAGTTAATGAGCTTTGATCTTCAACCCCTATTCATATAAATCTCAATTATCTAGATATTTTTTCCGAGATCACAACCAGACCTTATGTTCCTCTAGATATTCAGGAACATGTCTTGCTTTCTGATGTTTAGGATATCCACTTATAAGCTTTACTGAAGCTCTCTGGGATGCTCTGTGCGATGTGTTAATATACTGTTGACAAGATCTAAGTCTGCTTGAATGATTTTGAGCACCTCATTGCTCAGAGAAAGCATAGAGACTCAAAATCGTTGTGACAGATGCAGATTTCAAAGAACTTAGGTGCCTTGGTTGGAACATTCATGTGCATAGTCTCCTAAAATAGAAAGAAAGAAAAATTCCAAGGACATGGTCAGTAGGTAGAATAATGAAAAAGTGCTCAATATCATTTCTCTTCAGTACTATTTTACCTTTTTGAGGAAGAAATCAGCATTACATGCACAATAGTTCTACTCCACATGAAATGTAAGAATTATCAAAGGGTTGAATTTTTTTTTTTATTTCAGTTTTGTTAACTTTTATCATTACTCTAATAGTCTCTTTAATAAAGTAATGTTTAAAATCCACTGGCAACAGTTTTATTATATTCTATAGTCAATTATTTCAACTACTAAATCTGAGTGATCATTTGGCCTATGTTTTCTCTTAGTTTGGCAACAGAAAACTGGAAAACTCAGTTTACAATCTGCTCTTATGTTTCTTCATTTAAGGAATCTATTTTTGTCCTGCTGTAATGTACATCCTAAGAGATTTAGTAATAAGCAATCTAATATAAAATGAAGACTACTTTTACAGCATTGCAGCATATAATTCTGTGACCTTAGTCTACCTTAATCTTCCTAATGGAACCCTCAGCTTTCCTGGAAGTGAGTGAACCCAAAGCACTAAAACTCGCAATATCCACGGCTAGGTTCATTAGTGTACAAAAATATTGCATACAACAGGGTAACTCTAAAGCCAAAAAAGATCAGCACTCTTGGCTAAGATCAGATAAAGTTTTGAATGATCCTGCTCTCTTTCTGCTGTAGCCTCACAGGACAGACTCTCCTTTCTAATCTTGTCTAAAACACCAACAGTTCTCAGCATTGTTCAGGCTTGCAAAAAACTTAGCACTGGCCTGGATGCCTAGAAACACCTCCTATCCACCATGTTTTGTTGTGGTCGCTCTCTGTACATCAGTGTCCTTGCACTGCTTAGATCTCCCAGTTCATACTGAGCTACATAAGCCTCATTGCTTTTTCTTTCTGTCTCCCTTCACCACATACTTTGCCTACCTTGCACTCCAGAAACAACTCCCAGGTGTGTTTTCTTGTTGCTGTTTTCTCTTTCCCTCCTTCTCTCCTTCCCCAGGTTGCTTCTCACCAGGTTGCTTCTTGGTTCAGGATGTAAGACAAGGCAAACTGGCATCCTTATTCCCCACTCCTAAGAGACAACTTTAAAAGCTACAGGCCATACATATCTCTACTGGGTTTATGTGGCAAGGCTTTGGTAGCTGAGGAGCCACAGGGGTGGCTTCTGTAAGTAGACACCAGGAGCTGCCCCATGCCGGACAGAGTCCATTCCAGTCAGCTCCAGGATGGACCCACCACTGGCAAAATCTGAACCACTTAGCAAGGCTGGTGGCACCTCTGTGATAACATATTAAGAAAGGGCAAAAAATGCTGCACAGCAGCTATGAGAGTGAGGAGTGAGAAAAATGTGACACAAAGAACCTGCAGACGTTAAGGTCAGTGGAGAAGGAGGGGCAGGAGATGCTCCAGGCATCAGAGCAGAGTTTCCCTTGCAGCCCATGGTGAAAGACCATGGTGAAGCAGACTGTTGCTGTGTCACCTATGGAAAGGACCATGCCACAACTGTTGTAGATACTGCAGTGCGTGGAGGACCACACATCAGAGAAGGTCAATAAGTCCTGAAGGAAGCTGCAGCCTGTGGAGGACCCATTCAGGAGCAGACTGTGTGCTATTTGTGTTGCTGTCTGACACCACCTTCAGACACATGGTGTGAATTTAGGGGTTGTCATATGCAGGGACAGGAGTGGGACTCTGTGATCCTTGTGGGTCCCTTCCAACTCAGGACATTCTACGATTCTGTTATCTGTTTACATGTGAAAGTGTTACTCAAAGTAAAGCTTACACTTACTTAAAGCTGCTCAGCCTTGAGCTGAAACCCCAGCTGAGTACAGCTCTGGCAGCACAGGGTGATCAAGCAGTTCAATATATAGGGAATACATAGTTCTCTTTAGGACTCCCTCATTTCTAGGGAGTGCATCTTCTTCCATGATAACTAGTGAAAGCTGACAATGGTATCCCAGTAGAAATGGTTTCTTGGGCCTGACAATTCTGCAGGTATCGCTTTCTTTAGAGGCATTGTTAGCAATGCCAGCCAGACACACATTATCCCGAAGCGAGAATTTATGGGAGACCATCTGTGACTCTGAGCACACAGCCCATCCTGCTGTAAAAGCACACGGGTAAAGACATAACACTCTTGCTTTGCAGAGGGTGCTGAATGACTTGCCCAAGTCATGATTTTCCACTGCAGCCCTAAGACTCCTGAAGGAAAAGCTACTTGCCATGTGTGAGAGAAAGCAGGAGAGAGAGTGCGAGCACGTTAGTGAGCGAACGCTAAGCCCTTATAGGTGATCCATTACCCTGCAACCATTACAATTTGTCATATATGCTTCACCTAGCATCAGCTGCAAGATGAAATGTTTTCAGTTCAGTTTATCAGTCTACCTGGATGTGTCAGGTCAACTTCCTTTTAACCCGCTGTTCTGGTTCATGGGCTTTTGGAAAATATGGCAGAGCTGATCAGAGGTAGCAGTTATCTTTTTTTTTTCTTTTGTTTTGCTCGAAGTGTGAAGCAGTTTCCTGTACACAGATATCGCTAAGAATCTAACTTCTAGATTAATCCAGTACAATTCAAAAATTCTGGCACGTGCCTTCGCTTCTGTTCCAAATGACAATTAAGAAAACCCATTCTATTAGAAAAAGACGTTTTCTTCCTTTGCAAATATATTCACACATGAAAACACACACACACACACATATGTATGTACATATGCAAGCAGGCACACAAACACATCTACCTACATAAGGACACTCTAAGGATCTAATCATAAATAAACCTGCTTTATTTTAATTGGTTACCAGAAGAAAAAAATATATCAAATCTATGTCAAAATAATATGCTGACAGGTTTTATTTTTTCTTTTTCTGTGTCTAAAAATTATAGGCAGGAACCAAGCTATACGCTATAGCAGCAATCAGAATAGAAAATTCAATTTGCAAAATATTTTGCAAATATTCTATTTGCGAAATTTCTGACAGCGTCCTGTATATAGATCAGATAGAACCTAAAGAGCTTAATTTCTGTTTTTACTGTCAGATATAACTGGCTAAATTCCTATGCACATGGAGTAATCGTAACATGGAAATTATTGAAATTATATTTAGAATTACATTGCCAGACAGTCCACACAAATTACATTGCCCTTCCATGCAGAATGTACTTAGATACTGCTGCTGCAGTGTTGGTCATTGCTCACTCCCATGTTTTTTAAATCATCTTATTCCCAGAGTTTATTAATGCTGATTATATATAGATTGAAGGGTACTTGTCTATATTTTTCATGCTGTCCACCATCCAAAATGCAATCGCAGTGTAACATTGCTATCAAGTGCAATTATCATGTAACTTTGGAAACCTTACCATTCTTCTCTCCTCTTGGCTCCCTAAGAGGTGTTTTAAAATTATAAATCTATAAAAATGCCATGTCGCTGACATTATTTTTTTTCCTAATTTATCTTCTGCCTTAGAGGGAAAGTGGTACCACTGGAAGTTTTAAATCTAAGATCTTATTTTCCTATTCGGTCAGAAACAAAACTTTATTCAGTCAGAAACAAAACTTTATTCAGTCAGAAACAAAACTTTATTGTCATCGAACCCCGAACACTTCTCCTTCTTCTTCTTCTTCTTCTTCTTCTTCTTCTTCTTCTTCTTCTTCTTCTCCTTCTTCTTCTCCTTCTTCTTCTTCTTCTCCTTCTCCTTCTCCTTCTCCTTCTCCTCCTTCTTCTTCTTCTTCTCCTTCTTCTTCTTCTTCTTCTTCTTCTTCTTCTTCTCCTTCTCCTTCTCCTTCTTCTTCTTCTTCTCCTTCTTCTTCTTCTTCTTCTTCTCCTTCTTCTTCTTCTTCTTCTTCTTCTTCTTCTTCTTCTTCTTCTTCTTCTTCTTGTTGTTGTTGTTGTTGTTGTTGTTGTTGTTGTTGTTGTTGTTGTTGTTGTTGTTGTTGTTGTTGTTGTTGTCTAGATTAATGGGTATCTAATATCAAATTATTTAACAAGGATTATAGCATCTGTTTTGTTACCATGACATAGTGTTTGGGCAGTAATAAGTTACAAGCTTAAAACAATGATAAACATTATCTCAAGTTATTTGTGATCCTCCATAGTTACTCTTTTTGTTTGTTTGTTTGTTTGCTTGCTTTTGTTTGTTTTTTGGGTTTTTTTTTGGCTAGAAGTTGCTAAACACATACTCTATTTTTGGGGAAGCTGGAAGCACATAAATAATACTAGTTTTGCAGTTTTTCTTGTTACATTCCTTCTCTCAATCTCCTCTCCATGGAAGCACAGTGAACAAAACCATTTTTGCCAAGGAGGGTTTATAGAACTGCATGGAGCACAGGGGAAAGATCTGAGTTTCACTTACACACCACTGTTTCTTTTTGCTTGGGCATGCTGTTTGAAAAAAATTACTGTTGACTTGAATACAACGAAGTTTGATAAAACCCACCATTTCAGTCAAAAGAAAATCGATAGAATCATGGATGGAATCATGGATAGAGTGATGTTTTCATCCTCATTTTTTAATTTCAATTTCTATTACATTTATTTCCAGCCTTTTTGTTCTGTCCTGCAACATAACAATATCTCACCTCTGATTATTTCACCTCATCCTCAAGTGCTTAGATAGGTATAACTTTCAGCCTGGGATGTCTGCTTTTCTTGCATATCTTATCTCTACTGAGATAATGGTGACACGGTTTTTAATGAGGCCAAGAATTCTATAATTATAGAAGTCCAGCATATTTTGCCATGAAAAGATTGACCTGCTTTCCACAGAGGCCATAAAGATGTATTTGTCTATCATCTATCTCCAACATTTTTAGAGACATGTTGGGAGTTAGGCCCCTACCAAACATGCAACCCAGTATCCCTCTAATGACAGTGTGGAGAGAAACTGAATGTGGACCGTATTCCATTAAATATAGGAATGTGAGGGAAAGAAGCTATCCCTAGGTGAACATCAAAAGATAATGTAGTGGAAAGAACATCTAAATGACCTAGGAAGCTTGAGCACTACACAAAACCTCTTGATGTGACTTGTCATGCCTGAAAGACTAAACTTACCAACAGAAGAGAGGAAACCCATCTGGTAAGATCGACTGGTATTCACTGGGTGGCTCTTCCTCTGTTTACACATGCCATATGTATGCCTAACAGCTAAGGCTACACTGGCAAACCTAAATAAGGGAAGAAATTTGTTTAAACTATGGCATGACCTATCATAACTGTGTTCACTGAAACAAAGTATTAACTGAAATGATGCAGCTTCGAAGTAATGAAATGTGCTAGAAGATTGTTTTAGTAGACATTTTCACAGTTGGAGGGACCAAACCAAATCTGATTCTGAATCTGAAGAGTAGGAAAGCATTTAAGTGTCATGTGAAGCCTACCTTATCTTTATAATGTAAGGAACTAAACATCAAGAGGAAGTTAAGTGATTAGCTTAAACATTCATACACATGATGGCCCTAAGAAGACTTTTTTACTGATAGTTGATTTACTTATTTTCATATGTTTTTTCAAGAAACACTGTATGAAATTCAAAGAAACTAAGGAATTCTTCTACTTAAACAAAATTATTAAAGTGTTGTCTTACATTTATTTGGAAATGGTTGCTTTTCTGCAAGACCTAAGCATATCAACAAACACACTAACAAAATCATCTAAGGATAAAATTATTTTTGCAAACTCAAAACAACAAACCATGTAGAGCAGCTGTGTTAGATATTAGAGGAAACGTCTCCACATTACTGTATTAATGTAAAATACCCTTAATCTTCGTCTGTTGATCTTGATAGGAAAATGTCAGCATAAGCATCTTCACAGTATTATTTTTCATCAAGTTACACTTTTATAAGTGTTGTCGTAGAAGGGGACATAAGCTCCTGCCTTTTTCTAGGGAAAAAAGTTGCAAATTACTAAATGAGAGGAAACAACTAACACCCTGAATTGTCTGAAACAGACCTTTCTAGGTTTTTCAATGTCTTTTGATTTCAGTGTTTTGAATTATTCATCATTTTCCTGTTTGACCTGTCTTGTTTCAAAGTAAAAGGCCAACAGAAATGGAAAAGAAAAACAACTGGAAATATATAACCACTTTCTTTGAAGTCACAAAAGCATGTCCATAAATGAACTCAGGTACTGAACAAAATAATTTCAGAGTCAAAATAATATGTGCATCTGGTCATAACTGTAAAATCTGAGAGAATTTCAGTGTTAAGAGTAGTAAATAAGGTGGGTTTGATCCGTGATATAAATAATATTTGTCTATATCAACTTCCTTTCCCTTGTTGTTTATAATTCATTTCTTAAAATGATCCTCTGAGAATTTTTGGTTTAATTGCTCTCTCTAGCAAATGGTTTATATAGTTTGAAGTGACAGGTGGTTATAAGCTAATAAAACACATTCCCTAGACCACAGCTTTAAAAGCTCCATGCAAAATGAAGTAAACTGGCTTTATTTTGCATTTTGACAGTGTTTAATCCTTAGTGGGCAGTCTCTCACACCAACCAGCCAGCCAGCCAAAACTTTCCTAATATCATACATCTTGAAGGAAAATACCCAAGACTTCCAGGACTTCATTGAATTTGTTAAATTATTCCCTTCACTGCAGTCTTTTTTCCTGCTTGGAAAGCAACTCTAGGAAGTCTTTATAATTTCTTTATACAATGAAGTTTGGATAGCAAGGTTATGTACAGAAAGATTTAACTGGTTCAAGTACCCAATTTGGGAAGTTCTGATAGCATAACCAGATATTTTACTTAACACTAACATTCCTAAGCGACAACAGATTCTTAAATCAGTTCATCAGTTAAACCTGTGTCATCATTCACTGAGTTACAAACTTGATGAGGACAAAATGTGAGTTTCATTTTTCCTGAGCTTCAAAATTTCTATTAGATGAAAACCTAGCCACTATGTATAGCTGTATAGTTTCTTGATAGATGGGTAGGTTAAAGAAGGTTAAGAAGATGTAAGTGTAAAGTAAATAAAAGCCTCAATTGGCAGCATTCCTATTGCAGACAGACATTCTTGATAACTGTTTACTTTGACATTAATTACTTTGTCAGAATTTTCTGTCAAGACTGTGAAACTTAGACTCTTAATTCAAGTGGATGGGAGAGCTACTTTTATATTGTCAGCATTTTTTTCACTTTGTAGAGAAGAATAATTAACAAAAGACTGGAAATTGAAGGTGTTATATCTCATCAGAGCACAGCTGCTATTAGAGAAGTGATGTGAAAACAGACATGTCAAATATGTCTGAGCAGACATCAAATACAATAAAAGACAGTACTTTGGACATTATGCCATCTCTTTGACATGTCACTTCTGATTTTCCTGCAGAAGTTTGGTTTTTGAGCTGTGTCTGTAACTAACTTTATCAAAAGGTCACTAATTCTATAGCCCCTATGAAACATACAGTGTTTTGTAGCTGCAGTATATTTCACCATGAAGGTTTGTGATGGCCTCACATAAATTGAAATTGGTTCTTTAATATCTTAAATATGAAAAGACAAAAGAAGCACTTAGTACTCAAAGGCAAAAAGAATAAACATAACTGAAACAGATGCTGCACAGTTACATATTGCTATTCGCCCTTTGTGTTGTATTCTCCAATCATTTTTTTAGTGATGATCACATGACTAGTGCCTGTATAAAGCATATATTGTCCTTGTTGATCCCTGCAAAGACTTCTATTTAGAAAGCTGTTTAAATTTTATGTCTAGAAACAAATAAAAGTTTATTAAAAGTATAAACCCACATGATACACTTTTCTTTAAAATTGTCTTTCATAATACTTTCGTGTATCTGGTACAGATACACCGTTGCTAATATGTTATTTTAAGTAAGTGGCAAATTAGCACAATAGAGAGACATTTTTACAAGTAAATTATTATTTATTTTGAAAAATAATTAATAATTTTCTGTTTATATGTTTGTGTAAAGGAAATATGTTATGAAAGGAACAGCAATGAAAAATAATTTTAAAAATACATGCTAGTTGTAATATGAATTTTTATCATAAATATACGATATAACAGCCTATCTCAGTTTATATTTTTATGGACACAACGTTATGCATTAGATAAATAATTTAATGAATATATAGTAATTCAAATCTAATTGGTATAGAACATCCATAAAAATTCTCTCTTTAAATATGTATATGCAGCTGTGTCACTGAGAACTCGGTTTCTTTGTATAGCTTCGAAAGGAGAAATTCCTCTCTTTGACACAGTCTTCTTTGGTAATAATGCTGAGGTACTTATGGAGAGTTAGGTGTCAAAAGAGACTCCAACTCAGTAATTAAAAAGCAAGAAATGAGGGGTAAGTAAAGAGTGAAGGTCCAAGCAGTCTGCAGGCACTTCAGTATGAAAGTGAAGTCTTGAACAGTTAGAAAAAGTGTAGACTTTCTTTCTAAAAACTGGTACAAAGCAGGATGAGAGAACTCTGGGATTATTCCCCTCAGAGCAAAATAAATATATAACCCCCATCCAAAAATTCAAGTTATGATATCTGGAATAATGTTTCACTTTGGCTGATTATTTGTTTTGCACCAAACCCTTCTGTCTTCCAAACCTAGCTTTGAAAGCACGTAATGAAAAGGGCTTTAAGTGAGAATTAACAGAGCTAGAAGGGATAGCTGAAGAATCCCAGTAGCCAGGTGACAATAAGAAACACTAATGTGGACAAATGGACAAAATCGTATTAATTGAGAAAGGGAATAGCACTCTTCTTTTTATAATAATATAAAGACATCAGAAGTAGCATGGCAGTGTGCAAAACATCCTGCTATAGGTATCTTTATGCGAGAAACATAAAGAAGAAAGAAGGGCTGAGTCTCATAGAATCATAGAATCCTTTTGGTTGGAAGAGACCCTCAGGATCGAGTCCAACCATAACCCTACTCTAGCACTAAACCATGTCCCTAAGAACCTCGTCTAAACACCTTTTAAACACCTCCAGGGATGGTGAATCCACCGCTTCCCTGGGTAGCCTGTTCCACTGCTTCACCACCCTCTCCATGAAGATTTTTTTCCTAGATGGTCAAGTTTATCACTTAATTAGCATAATAAAGACATGGTAGGATAATTCCTATGACTGGAATGTTAATATAAAAGAGGAATATCTTGTACAAGAAAGGCAGGTAACGAAAAGGAGGAGAATGCTTTGAATATCAGGGATGCATACTCTTGCAAGACAGAAAATAAAAGGAGAGAAGCTTGCTGAAAATCTCTGAGATGAACAGGAAAGAGAGCAGTAGAGCTAACTGATTAGTTAACAACAGCCCAAAATGTAAAGAAGTTCAGGTGGATGAGGGTTTCTGTGAAGAGATGGCAAAACCATTCAGAGCACAGAATTTACTTTCAAAATGAATGAGAGAGTTGGGGAAATGATACAGCAGGTCAGAACTGGTTCCAGCCAACATAGAGACATCAGACAAGAATGTAAAGGTGAAAGGTCAACTTAATGGGAATAACCATAAAACAACAGTATCCAAGACCTGATAGGGGAAAGGTAAAACAGCACAGAAACAAAAATAATTCTTTTTTTTTTTTTTTTAAATCAGGGTGTCAGGAGGGCATAGATACTCAGAGGGCTGGTAACTGCTGGAAGTGAGTGTAAAAAAAGGAGGTACAAAGTGTATCTGGCCTTTTTTTATGAGCACGAACACAAACTAGCCAAAGGAAAGACAGACAGGAGGGAAACTTCTTTTAATTGTGAGTTTTAAATTTATCTCAGATGTATGCGGAAAGTATGCAGGAAACAAAAACTAGGTTAGTCCAAAAGCACAGAGCAAACACATAGGGAAAAAGTCCCTAATGTCAAGACACAAAATGAGATGCGACTTACAAGAAATGTCATTGGAAAAGAGGAAAAAATATATTTATATTAAAAGGAAAACTAAGAATATCATTGGTCAGCTCCTTCATGGAGGTGGAAGTGTATCAACAAATGTCGCTTACAGGGCCAAATATTTTAATGGCTGTGTTTCTTCACAAGACATAAAATAATCAGGCACCATTTGCTATTAGAAAAACTGTTGTGAAAAAAAAGAGAAAAAAATGTCAATCCAGACAAAAGAGAAATAAATGAGAACACAAGTAAGACAGATGTTTTCAACTCATTTGGGCCTGATAATATCCAAATCAAATCACAAAAATCTAAGCAGAGATTTTTGAGTGTGGAAAATGCAGGAATGATTAATTTCTTTAAAAAGAGCATGACAGAGAACAGGAGGTACACGTCAGTTACCCATATATAATTCTTGTGGAAAAACAAGCACGCCAACAAAAAATCAAACTATCTGTAGTCATCTGAAAGACAATAAGGAGATAAATAACAGTTCAGGAATTTGGTGTGGGTTGTGACCATTCTGAGGACTTTCCCACTGTATTTTGTAACATAATCATAAGTGAAATAAGGAGAAACAGGAGTTAATGAAAACTACAGGGTAGGTGTGAATCAGTTGGAAAATGTACTCAGAAAGATTCCG
Organism: Caloenas nicobarica; assembly: GCF_036013445.1. NCBI lineage: Eukaryota > Metazoa > Chordata > Aves > Columbiformes > Columbidae > Caloenas > Caloenas nicobarica. The sequence continues at coordinate 99,339,017 of NC_088246.1, read as the reverse complement.
TATTTCATTGTCTCAAGGGAAGTTCTGCAGGTATCTGTTCAATATTCAACGTAATTCAGTATTTTTATTAATGATCTGGATGGTGGAAGACAGTATATTTAAATATACTTATGGTTAATACTGCCTGGAGAAATGAAATGTTTTGAAGAACAGAATTAGAATTCAAAATACTTTTGACGAACTAGAGAAAAATTCTTAAAACAATAGGATGCAACAAAGATTACTTCAAATAAATGTTATTTAAGCCAAAGTACAGTTATTCAAATACAGGATGGTGGCGTGGGATAAGTTGAATGGAAAAAATCTAGGTGGTCACATGCTGGAAATGAATCAATGATATTATACAGGTGAAAAAACAAAAACAAAACAACAAACAAACAAACAAACAAAACCCCATCACCCTTTCAGGGTACATAAATAGGAATGCATCTGGCCAAAGAACTGACATAGTCCTGGTGTGTTTGCTAACAGTGAAGCCTCATCCTGACTAGTTTTCTTTTTAAGCGTCCGAAAAATTATGGATAAATTGGAGTGAGTCTAAAGGAGAGTGAGAGGACTAATCAGAGATCTCAAAAAGGTAAACTGTAGAGAGAGCTATAAAGAATTTTGAAGGGATGGCATGAAACAGTCTTCAACATTTTGAAAAGCTGTTGTGAAGACCTGTTAACTTCGTGGAAGATTGTTAGTGCTGAGAGAATGAGCTTAAGTTGCAGCCAGAAGATTCAGGGATGAGAAACACTCTCTGTGCCAATGGCAATGAAGCAGCTGCAAAGATTCTTCCCCCCCAGAACATCTATCAGTAGAGGAAATTTTATTAACAAGTTTGACAAATATTTCTTAGGAATGATATAGGAGTAGCTAAACCTGTCTTTGACAAGGTAAATGGATCTGATGACTTCCTGGGGTGCCTTCAAGGACTCTTTATTGGGATTCTCTAATGCAAAGACAATTCCACACACACTTTGCTCCTTATACATCAAAAGATTTGCAGTAATAACAGAAAATCACATTAGATCATTTAGGCCCCCTGTCAGTGTCTCCACATTTTTAATCAGATCTCTAACTAAAAATAATTATCCCAGATAAATGTGTAATTCCACAAAAAATTTCAATAAATGCAGTGAAAATTACCCTTTTATTCAAAAAGGAAGCAAGGAAAATGAGATGTAACATGTAATCTGTGTACCATTTTGAGCTACATAGATGTAAGGTGGATGCAAGGTTCCCCAAGAACAGCATACATTTTCATGATTGCTTCCTCTTGGAACTGTCTGTGCACAGACTTTTACTTCACAGCTCTGTCTGAGGCTTCAAAATCTATGCTTGTCCACATTGGAGGAAACTGACACTTGCCTTCCCAAGACAACTGTGACAAAACAGTGCTCTTTGGAGAAAAATCAACAGTATTTCTTGGCTTAGATTTCTCTCCTTTTTTTTTTTTCCTATCATCGGAGAGCCCTGGAAGACAGAAATAATCCAACTAGAAAGTTTTAACTCCAAAAAATTTGATTAAACAGAGTATTTTGAGGAAAGTACATTTGGCAAAAAAATTTTTCTTTTAGTGTCTATAGTGCAAATTCATAGTGTGAGGTAGGAATGAGGGTAAAACCTGCCTTTTAGATAGTTAATGTGTGATTTTCTTGATGCATATCTTTAGGCATGTGGTTTTGGAGGGTTCTCTTTTACTCTGGAAAGGAATACATCTCTGGAGAAAATCTGCAGACATTTATTACTTTGAAGTTGATGTTAGGCTTCTTACATTATGTCTCACTTTATGTGATAGTATGACCTTCTATCCAAATCTGAGATTACACATTCTACTTACATGATACAACACTTAAATGCTGAAAGAAAGAGTAGCTGTCTTAGCAGGTAGTGTCATACCGGTAATATGAACTGCAATCTTATTACACTTTTGAAATACTACATTAATTTTCAGAAGATTTGCTGCCTCCAGAAATTATGTTTTAGCTACTGTGCTTGCTCTTCATTAGTTTGTAAAGTTTACTGGAAAATAAAATGCTTTCTTTTATAGGCATGATCTGGTATATCGTTGCTGTGTTCCTGATGAATTGTGGTCCAGGTTAAATGGGATGTTTGGAGCATTTGGTAATTTTTACTGTTTCTAAAAGAACACTTTTTACCTTAGTTATGCTTTGGAAGATGTCATTCCTTAACCCTCTGTCCTGAAAAGTGTGAGTTTGAGTCCTCTCAGACTATCACCAGTTGACTATCACCAGTTGCTCATCCACCGACGTTCACTAAGAAAATATGGATACAACTGTTTGCACTCAAGGCAAAATTTAGATGCCTATGTCAAGCAGAGGCTTTGAGCTATAAATCGCAGTCTTCTAGAGGTGTGCAGCTCAGGACAACGTGTAACTGCCTAGCTCTGGGCAAGTGTGCAGTATTCCTCTTGTCATTGTTTCCAGACCACCTTGTTATGTAGCATTTTAAGGCTCAATACACACATAGCATGCCGTGGGGGAAATGGGGAGATGACCATAAGTGGAAAGGTCACACCACAGGTCATGCAGTACTGTGTGTATGCACAACACGATATCAAGGGCTTTCCAGAGGTGCTGTGCAACTTTGAGTGGAGGAGCACTGGTGATCTTGGGCTGAATCCACCAGTCAAAGGATGTGCCATGAAAGGGCTGCAGCACTAAACCCTGCTGCAGAAGCCCTAGGCTCACAGCAACTGGTCAGCAGGTCGCTACTGTGTGAATGGTAGGTACATGGAGGCATCTACACATGAGTGGACACAAGGTACACAAGGTACAGAAGGTAGGTGTCAGAACCAGGACTTTTGACCTCAATACATGGAATGCATCAAGTCTGTGCTTCCTACTACCTGACTTTACCTCCTGCCTACTCACCATGCAACATTAGAAGCTCCAGTCTTAGATGCTCACCTCTTCTCATTCATTTTGGAGGGAAAATAGGCTTCTAGCTTGGGTTACTGAGTCCGGTGAATTGAACGCCGAACAGGCAGGTGTAAAAATGACTTTGTGTCCTTTGTCCAAAGTGAGTTTTGCATGCCGACATAATATTCCAAGATTTATATTGTACACAAGAGCATCTGCTTGTACTTAAAAACTTTCAGATTTCACAGTAAATACCTTTAAGGAGTATATCATGTACATATTTACCATGGTATTTCTCATGCCATGAGAAAACCAGCACCACATTTACTCTCACATGTATTAGAAGTAATATGCTTTTCTCAGAATTGGTACAAGAAAAATATTTTTATTTTATTTTTCATGATCATCTGGATACCACTGGAGATGGTTTTTAAAAAAATAACAAGAAAGAGTTGACTAGCAAATTGGAACAAGTAGATCATGATTTATGTCAATACTGGTTCTTCATATCCCAAATGGTCGTGTTCTACTGTCCTTTGTGTATTATAGTTTCAGTCTTCAATTTTCACCAATGATGTTCATTGTTTAAAAGAGAGAAATAGGCTATTGTCAGGAACCATGATCCTGGTGACATTATTATTCTGACCTAGTGTAAATATCATGACCTGTCTTGGAACACTTGCAGTAAATGAAAGAGTTCAGGCAGTCAAAGTGACAACAGACCTGTCCATAAATCAAACCTTCAGACTTTATGATAAGTATTATTAAAGAGCAAATGGATTTCTTGACATTGTGACTTGTACACAAGAGTCAGTAAATGCAAATGTAGCAATTTTTAAAAAAAGATAAAAGGGATTACGTTGTGAGACTCATGGAAATTACTGCTGCAACTTTTATTTTCACTTTTTTATGTTGACTGTAGGACTTCTGGAATACCAGAGATGGATGATATACACAGAAGCCCACTTATTCTAAAAGGCAGCAGGAACCTAGCATGATGAACTTAAGTGCTGGTACAGATCCATGGCTTAATTAACTCAATACTCTAACCATTTTTGACATAAGGCTACATGTAATTATTTAATGCTTCAGAAAGGTTCCATTATATCTGGATATGTAACTTAAATGAATTTGTAGTAAAGCTTTGAGGAAATTTACTCTTAGTGCTTTTTTCTTCAATGCATGTGATCTAAAATCAGATAGTCCAACATCTGGAAAGGGTGGATTACCGAAGCTAAGATGATCTTTTACATACACTTGTTGCTTTTTACATCTCACTGTGCAGGTTTAAATTTTGTACACCCATAACATACAGAATTCTATGTGCATAGTAAAACATTACACAGAAGAAAACAGTGTCAGAAAGCTTTTTCAAAATAATTTTATATTAAAACATATGAGAAACACCAAAGGCACAGTTTATGTGCAAGTTAGTTTTCTGTTCAAAAAGTTATAAGAAATACAGCAAAGGTGCCAACAAGTCACATTTAGGTAGTAAAGTATAATATATTCGGTTTTTAATATAACAAGAAAAATATGTGAATTTAACAATAAAATCTCATCTAAAGAAAACAATTTCCTTAGTCACCAAATTCATGAGGTTTTTTTCTAGTTTTATGCATAGCAACTATTGAGTGCAATCTGAGTCCACATGGTGTATTAAATATTGAAAAGTCGTTTTCTAAATCTTCACCTTTACTGTAACAGTTATCTTTCCTGCCACTACGACACAGCACTAGCATTTTGTTACTTATGCTCCAGTTCTGTCTTCTTGTGTTTCACAGTTACTGGCCTTTCTACTTTGTTTCTGTAGTATTGATTTGATGATCAAAAATCAGTGTTTATACTGAAAGGTGTTGTTAAAAGCCTGTGTAAGGCAATAATTTGAAGTTAGAAAACAGGTGACAATTAGTGCAAGAAAGTACAACACCAAAAATAAAAGGGTTACATGTGAAATTAAGTAGCATCTGGCATAGAAAGACAACATCCTCCATGTTATTCATCCTAACATCCTTTTGTCACAGTTCTGAAGTAAAAACTGTCATACATTTTGTGTGTTAAAATTTAAGCTGGTTACTGAAGATTTCACAGCAAACACCCTATTGTCAGTTTGCCTCAGTCAGACTAAAATAAAATTACTTGAATGAATCCCAGACACTAAACTTTAGAACCATTTATCCATCCACAGCTACAAACGCCTGAGTTAAACTTCATCCTGTCTCGTCTTCCACTTTACGCACTTGAAGTTGACACTGCTAAGACATCTCGAGTGGGAACGACGAATGTCAGGATTATGGTTTTTTAATTTGAAAAGAACTTTTACTTGTTTGCTCCTCATTTTCATTAAAAATTGTATTCCAAAGTAGCAAAAAGTGCATAGAAATCCTCTGTAGCTCACATTCATGTGGCGAAGTCCCTTATTGCTTCATCCCCACTCTGTTACTCCCAAAAAATATCTTTGAGTTGTCCATTCTGACTGTGGACGAACTACTGGCCCTGGCTCATCCTGGAACAGTGCCTGGGCATTTTCTGAGATAAAGCTCTGATCTGTGTCAAAACCACAGAAAGTGACATACTGAGAATCAAATTCTTGGACTATGTCAGGGTAGTGTTCAAGCTCTTACCTTTGCCTAGTTAATTTATTAATGTGAATACAGCTTCCAATGTGCAAACATATTACCCCTTCCTTCCTTTCACTTTTTTTTTCATCCAGTAAAGCAAGTCAATTTTTTGCAACATCTCATACTATTCAGCTGTGTTTTTCTTACACTGCAGCACTGGAGTACCACTTCTGGAAAGCCTGTGGAATGGTCTTTGCCTCATAGATGACCATCTCCTATCATTGTCAAATTTATTTCTACCAACATACATCTCAAATTACTTTTGCTACAGTGCAGTCTTTTCAGGGGTCAGTTGTGTGGAACTAAAAAAGAAAATCAGTTTTCCCCTTATTCAGTATTATGAGAGTGGTAACCAGTTGCTCAAGCTGTCCTTCCTCATACTTCAGTCTTGTCCCTCCAGAAACGCTAAGTGAGAGCGCTACTAATGCCAGAGCATTGCTATTATGAATTCTTGACATTTTTTTTCCAGGCTTTGTAACTTTTGCCAGCGAAAGCAATATACAGAACTTCAATGCATTTGAATGGGAATATAAGCCTGCAGTGAAAATTTGTCAGGAAAAAAATACTTTCACCACTGTAATGCGAACCAGAGACATTGATTGTTTTATTGGGAGGCAAGAAAAACATAAATAACAAGCATCATTAAAATCTACTGATGTTTTTATATCTATGTATTAAACTGCAATTTGCCTCATGGATTCCACCTGAATCTTGTTTACGTCAAGCATTTCCCATTTGTCATCAACTACAAATGATGTTGAAGTAGTGCAAGTATAAGTCTGTAATGCAACAAATGTGATGCCTTGTCAACATGTCAACATGGTCAGTGCACTGCAATATTTAATAACAAGAATTTATCTTTCTAGAATTTCATCTTTTTCTTTGTTCTGGCTTTTTTTTTAGAGTTCTTAAATATTGTCATTTTCCAGTCCAGATGGTTTCTTCTCAATGCCTTATCAGACTATTAAGTCAGAACCTAATGCAATAATGCATAAATCTGTAGTCATGAGTACAAAACAGATTTGGTTCCTGTGGAGTAATCTTGACTCTTCTGCTCAAACAGGATAGGAGAAACCACACAGTGACATGGAAGAAATACCCAGCTTTTTTTTTTTTTTTTTTTGGTAATATGCTCTATGCTAATACAATAAATCTGCAATTGGAATCTTCTCTGACCTGAATCCTGATAGATTTTTTTTAGTCTGATAGGTTACTTGAAGAAAACATTTGCAAAACCTAGGAAGTTCTTAACACAGACATAATCTGAGTGCTTTAAAAATACTTTTAAAATGCCAAATATCATCAAACTCAAACAGGGGCTGATTTTAAATCCTTGATGATTAATCGCAGATGTTTTTGAAAGGAACTGAATGAAAACTATGTAGGAGTGAAATGGAAAATGGACACATTCCAGCTTCTAGAACCCATTGTTGCTGTGCAGTGACATCTCTTCTACAACTACCTTAATCTGGAAGTTTGTATCCCTGGAAAATTATCAATGGAGTGGAAACTTCCCAGAAAATTTAAGAAACTGAAACACTAAAGAAGTGGGGAAGGGAAAATTGCATCGCATAAAGAGAAAACATGGTGCCTTTTATTTCGGTTTTCTGTCTACAAACAAAATTCAAGGGGAAATGCTCAGCCTTGCTTCTAGAAATTGTTTCCGAGTTTGTGAATGCTTTTTTAGAGCTGAAGCCAGTGTGATAAAGTGCTGTTCTTTCACTAGAAAGAATGTTTGCTTACTATTTCATCATCCCCTGGAGGCACAGAGAAAGAAAATAAGCACATCAGTTGTCATTATGACAGGATAAAAATGGAGCCATCATATTTCAATAACACAATGCAATGAGCAGCCCCGTCGAGTGATGAATTATGGACTCTCTCTTTCACACTCAACTATAAGTTAATATTATCTCCCCAGGATAATTAGAGTGAAGTTCAATTACTGACCCTGAATTACCGTGTGGGCCACTCCATGGGTTCTGACACAGCATTTTACACATTTATCTTTCCACCTAATGCGCTAAATCTGCATTGCTCTGGCGATTAATCATAGTGGGTCCCATCTAGCTCACACTATTCTTCTTGTATGGATTGGCTGGTCCCTGGAGTCCCCTTGAGCACAATATGAGCAGGTCTATTATGCTGTGTTTTTCTACCAATTTATGTTCTTCCTTGTGTTTTGAGATTGTGGTCACTTCTGATGTTTGCCCAAAAAAGCAACATACGAACACTTTCAGGTAGGGAATTATCCACCTCCTTGCAAACAAGGAGACAGATAACTCAGTCAGTGCTGTAAAACATACCTATAAAACTCCAATTGAAACAGATAGGTCCTTTTATTTCTATGTGTAAAGATGAAAGAAGAGAAATTCACAATACGGCTCTGGAGGCATTGATCAATTTCCTGCAAGCTGTGTTATTTCTTTCCCTTGTGAAGAACAAATCCCACTCTTGATCTACTTATTCAAAATAAATCCCTTGTTAATTTTTTCTTTGTCTTTTTAGGGCTGTTTATGAGTAGCCTCAAATATCCCTAACAAAAACCAAACCAAACCAAACCAAACCAAACAAAGTTATTTAGAATGCAAATGGGATAAATAAACCTCTGGATTCAGAATCCTTAGCACAGCTTATCACAATCATGCTAGTGTCTTGCTAAATATACATTGATGATTTGAGAAATCTAGATAATTCCACCTTACTTAAGGAAAATCCTGTTTTACTCCATGAGCAGTCTCAGGGAAATGAAGGAGAAGGGATTATAACAAGAGAGTCAGAAGACTTGGATAATCAATTAAGGGACAGAGATTGAGGTCATATGCTGGGAAAAATAAAAGAGAATGAGACCGTCTTTTATATCACTATCCATAATACTTAAATCTCAGGTGTCAGGGTGTAAGAGTGAGTTGCAATTCTCTTACTCACAGGCCCAGGAAATGGGGAGCAAGGAGAAGAAACAAGAGGCAGAGAACAAATTGAGAAAGTGACAACACACAACACACAGACCGAGATATTACCATAAGTGGCAAATTTTGATTACAGCAAAAAACTATGCTTCAAAACAGAACAGAAGCAGGAAAAGGGCTGTACTTCAGAACTATATCTGATTCTCACCTCTTCCTCAGTTATAAACTCCCCGGCTTACATATTAATAATATGATGACAGTGAATAACTATGTTTGTTCTTAGCAAGGAATTTCATTAGCCAAATTTGTCACAGAGGTTAAAACTTTGGCTCAGAAGTATTTTTTAAACCTCTCCAATTTTTTTGGATTTGAATCAGGTTCAGATTAAATTTTATGGGTGTTTCTCTTTTCTGAATTGATCCCTCCACTTCTAAATATGTCTCTCTGGGTCATAATTTCTGAAAATATAATTTATGTTAAAAACCAATAACTAATACTGAAGTGCTTCTGCACACTAAGGAAGAAAAAGAATAAATCTAATGTCTGACAAATGACAAGGAAGAGAAGAGTAGATACGGCAGTATCCAATTTCCAGGAAAAGGATGGGAAGCAGCTAGAAACATAAAAAAAAGGCATGAATGAAGCACTCATTTAGCCTTTCTGCTGTGTCTGAATTATACAGTTCCTTTGGCTGACCCATTTGTATTCTCTCATTAAATCCTTAAAATACTTTACATACAAAAGTATCTGAAATCAAAGCTAATGTTGTGACTAGTCATGAGTTTGTCATAGAACTATTACAATTGTGTACTGATATATTACACCTGATGAAACTTGGTGAGTTTTCCAAATTAGTGTGGTGGAACTTGCTGGCATACTCTGAATTTCACATTGATTTATTTTGCATTCATTTGTCCTTCAGGGTCAACGCATAGTTATGGACCCTATGTCCATAAAACTGTAATCAAAACAGCCATAAAGATGGTGTGGATGAATGAATATGGTTTTCATGTGAGCCTAATAACAGGCTGGTATGTCTCAGCCTTTTCAGAGAAGGCCAGATATCTTCAATCTTCATCAGTAGTAATTTTTTAATTACTCTTGCATCACAAAACTGTTGGAAACCTGACTTCTATAGCATGCTGGATATCTCTCATAGGATTTGCAGTCCTTATGTTAAAGCTCTGCATTTTGCCTTTTCCCAGGTTCTCTGTCTCAATATATATATTGACATGTAAAAAAAAAACCCCTTCCCTTCCCTTCCCTTCCCTTCCCTTCCCTTCCCTTCCCTTCCCTTCCCTTCCCTTCCCTTCCCTTCCCTCTACACCTGAGAGCTGGCACTTCACCGCTGTGATACAGACAAGATTCTCAGGTGGCCTCAGAGATCTGAGTGTAGAGAAGTGGCTTAAAGCTGACTTTCCTCCAGTCCCTGTTTCATGTGAAGGGCAGGTCAGAAAGGTAAAATAAACTCTATCTGACAAAATGCAAACATCAGCTTCTTTCCACCTTCATGCTGTAATACAAGAGCCTGTTTTCCTAATCATCCGGAGAAGCATAACCAGAGTAGTGTAACTATTTTAATTGGACTTTTTGGATGAGACCAGTCCTTTCTTCAGGTGGGGCAGGGGATGTTTTCTAAATGTCCCATAAGATTCCGTACTTTTACTCAGCTGGTGTATCTTGGATGGACCACTCAGTGGATAAGGAATTGGCTGGATGGTCGTACTCAAAGAGTTGTGGTCAATGGCTTGATGTCCAAGTGGAGACCAGTGATGAGTGATGTTCCTCAGGGGTGGGTATTGGGAGTGGAGCTGTTTAACATTTTTGTCGGTGACATGGAAGGTAGGATTCAGAGCATCCTCAGCAAGTTTGCCAAGGACACCGAGATGTAAGGTGTGGTCAACACTCTAGAGAGGAGGGATGCAATCCAGAAGGACCTTGACAGTCCAGAGAGTTGGACCACTGTGAATCCCCTAAAGTTTAAAAAGGCTAGTTGCAAGGTCCTGCACATGGGTTGGAGCAATACCAAGCACAAATAGAGGCTGGGTGGAGAATGGATTGAGAGCAACCTTGAGGAGAAACACTTGGGTTGTTGGTTGATGAGAAGCTCAACATGACCAGGCAATGTGCACTTGCAGCTCAGAAAGCCAATGGTATCGTGGGCTGCATCAGAAGCGTGACCAGCAGGTTGAGATAGGTGATTCTCCACTTCTACTCTGCTCTGGTGAGAACCCACCCACAGTACTGTGTTCAGCTCTGGGGTCCCTAACATAAGAAGGACATGGACCTGTTGGAGTGAATCCAGAGAAGGGCCACAAAGATGATCAGAGAGTTGCAGCACCTCTCCTATGGAGACAGGCTGAGAGAGTTGGGGTTGTTCAGTATGGAGAAAAGAAGGCTCTGCAGACACCTTATAGCAGACTTCCAGTATGTAAAGGGGAGCTACAAGAAAGCCGGAGAGGGACTTTTTACAAGGGCATGTAGTGACAGGACAAGGGCTAATGGCTTTAAACTGAAAGAGAGTAGATTTACATTAGCCATAAGGAAGAAATTCTTCACTATGAGGGTGGTGAGGCACTGGATCAGGTTGCCCAGAGAAATGTGGATGTCCCGTCCCTGGAAGTGTTCAAGGCCAGGCTGGATGGGCCTTTGAGCAATCTGGTCTAGTAGAAGGTGTGCCATGCCTTCTCCCCCCACCCCATGTCAGGGGGATTCCAACTAGGTGATCTTTAAGGTCCCCTCCAACCCAAACCATTCTATGATTTTATGATTCTGTGATCTCTGCCTTTCCTAAATTGTGCACTGGAAAAGCCTGAGGTTGTTACTTGTTTTTCCAACCACAAGCAGCAGTCTAAGCACACATCAGTCTAGATGATGTACTTAAGCACAGCTGCAACTATAAATGATAATTTTTTAACCATATGATATGTAACAGATTTCTGCAGATAGCCCTTTCGAACTTGAATATCCATTGATTTCCTGATGTCAAGAGCCTCACTGTTGATTTTTTTTTTTGTAAACGGAATCATAGAATCATAGAATGTCCTGAGTTGGAAGGGACCCACAAGGATCATTGAGTCCAGCTCCTCTTCCTGCATATGACAACTCCAAAGTTCACACCATGTGTCTGAGGGCGTTGTCTAGTCTATTGAATACTGCCAGAATTGGACCGTGACTACATAAATATATACATGAGAAAATTAACTTTTTTTTTCCCCATTTTCTTCCTTTTTCACTTTTGTGTCCACTCAGAGCAGCCCTCATTAGTCTTTTAAACATACTACTGCTGTGATAACCAGTCCAGATTTAGGTCTTAACTGTCAAAAGACCTGATCAAGAGCTACACCATTAATTTCAACAGCCAGAACATACATAGCAAAAAGCATCTTCCAGCTGAGCCAAGCCTGCAGAGTTCTGTGTTGGCTCACCAGAAAACATTGCTACTATTTTAGTATTTACTATTTTAGGCCATAGAGTAGAGGTACCGGCTTGAGTCAGGCAACAGTGATGTGAGGAGTAACATTGCAAACCCAGGCACAGGATGAGAGAGATTGCTAATTGGGCAAGTCTGGCCACCATCTGGCAGTCGTAGCCTCTACCTAAACTCTCCAGATGCAGTGCCGAGCAACTGTAAATAAAGTCTTTCAGCAGTCAAAGGTAATTTATATTAGATGTTTTATTCTGTTAGTTGAAGTCCAGAGAATTTTGTGTGTCTGACAACCTTCTGTGAGCCAGAAGGAAGAATATGGGGAGGAGGCAGAAGATGGCAGTTAAAACTCTACTGCAGTCATTTTCAAGACACTTGAATCACTATGCCAGCAGTTCAGTCACATTTTCAACATGCACTTGTGAAAGCAGCTGTTGAACTTTGTCCAGCATGTGTTAGCATCTGAAAAACATACACAGTTTGTATGTTGTCCTCCATGAGGACTGTCTATTAAAGAAAGACTTCGAAAATTCAGGTTGCAAGTTCTGTCATAATGCTACTGGTAATACTGTGAAAGGTAGCAATGGACCAATCCCTTTCTGAAGCTATAATTGAGTCTTTTTTTTTCTTCTACTATCTGTTTTACCATTTTCTGGTGGGTTTATATTCTTCTCTCTTTTTTTTCCTTTTTTTTGCACTGTACAGTAATCTTACTCTCCATCTTGTTCTTCTAATTCTTCCTCCTGGAAATCATCTCCCTAAGCTCTCTTTGTCTCTGCCTCTTCTTTTTATTATAATATTTCTTTCTCTTTTTTTTTCTGTGCTCAGTTTTTATCAGCTTCAGTTTCTGCTGCTCAGGTCTGTATGCTTACGAAGAAATCTTCCACCCCGAAAAGCCAGCAATTGTTCTGCCACTTTATATTTGAAACCAAGCAAGCACACCCTGAAAGTGCCCCAGTATCCACTTAAAAGTACAGTGCCCAAGAGCAAGCCACAAAGAAATGTGCCTCCTGGAAGTCACCTTTCTCAAAGACTTTCTTACTCAGGTAGCCCTCAACTGATACGTTCAATATTTTCCCCGTTCTTTTTTTTCCTGTTACTTTATTGCTCTATATACACATCATGGGGAATGCACATACAGACATACAGAAACTTGGATAAGGCTTCCTTTTTTGCATATTTTTCCCCTACTGTTTCCTCTGTGAAGGTAAAGAAACAAAAATAATGGTTCTACAGCCGAGTATGATGGCATCTGTTGTATTAAGAAAAGTGTGACCAGCAGGTCAAGGGTCCCCCCAAGGTCCTCCCCCTCTACTGTGCCCTGGTGAGGCCACATCTGGAGTACTGTGTCCGGTTCTGGGCTCCCTAGTTTAAGAAGGACAAGGAATTACTGGAGGGAGTCCAGTGGTGGGCTACGAAGATGGTTAGGGGCCTAGAACACTTATCTTATGAGGAGAGACTGAGAGAGCTGGGTCTGTTCAGCCTGGAGAAGAGAAGGCTGAGAGGGGATCTCATCAATGCTTATAAATATCTCAAGGATGGGTGTCAAGAGGATGGGAACAGACTCCTTTCAGTGGTGCCCAATGATAGGATGAGGGGCAACGGGCACAGAGAGAAGCATAGGAGGTTCCATCTGAATATGAGGAGAAACTTCTTTACTTTGAGGGTGCCAGAGCCCTGGAACAGGCTGCCCAGAGAGGTTGTGGAGTCTCCTTCTCTAGAGACATTCGAAACTGGCCTGAACACATTCCTGTGTGATCTGTTCTGGGTGAACCTGCTTTAGCAGGTGGGTTGGACTGGATGATCTCCAGAGGTCCCTTCCAACCCCAACCATTATGTGACATTGTGAGGGTGGAGAGATACTCTCAAGTCTTCTATGATTTTCCGCCTTATATAGGCCTATGTCCACCGAAATCCCTGTCTATCTTTCTGCTCTTCATTTGCTTCAGATTTCAACCCTGTCTGTCCAGCTCTTAAGTACATGTGGGTTGTATTGTTTCCTAAATCTCTAAAGCAGGTGTTACTGTGTTGATTTTACTGAAAGAGCAAACTCCTTCCCTGTCAATAAGAAGAACAGTATGTGATTTAGCTCTTTAACTTAGCTCCAGTTCTGTATCATAAATGGTCCCAAGGGTTTCATTGAGTTCCATTCAGGGCCACCTGCTCAGCATATTTACTCTCTGAATCGACAATGTAGTACCTGGGCTGGATAACAAAAAGTGAAAGCCTCCTTTTTCTTTTTTCTTTTTTTTTTTTTTTCCCTCAGACTTTGAGTATAACCAGACACACTGATTATACTCCATGTTACAACCAAATTAGGCTTTTGCTACAATACCTGTCCCAATGAACCATTTTGTGTACTTATCAGGTTTGCACTCACGTTTCTTTGTGAAGAGGTGTACTTACTGCCTCGAAATAATCTGGTTTATTTCAGAAAACATTTGGAAGAATTGGAAAAAAAATTTATATGCCCAGTACCAACATAAGTGGTTGTGTAGATGAAGTATGTTACTCCACAAGAAGACTTGCAAACAGAAGTGTTTTGTGGGTGATAGTGGGACTATTTCACTTGGTCATTCAACAGAATCTGTGTTGAGTTGAAATGACTTTTACACAGGTCCACTACTGTCCTGATCTCACTTTTACAAGATGTCCTTTAAAGAGTGGGAGCACAGGTTTCTATAAACTGGAAAGCCTTTCTTCTTCTAGCTCAGTAACCTAGTAATACTCTAAAAATTGCCAACAAGGCATTTGTCAAAGCTTAGTTCCAAAGACCATTGTGATGTCCCCTGTTTGGATCAGACTGGCTGCACTGGCAATAAATAGGAGAAGCGCTCTCCCTCTCTGGGAGGGATTAATCTCCAGGCACATCTCCAGGCACACCTCTGAGGACGATACAGGTTGCTGTACAGCCTGTTCTGAAATCTGACACACAGGGGAAGGAACTCTTTGGCCTGAACTGTTTCCTGTGTCCTGTAGATGGTAACCATATCTTTTGGGTAGAAAAAGGAATGTGTTTTCCTCAACAGCAAGTACCACAACTCTAGCTAGTCCTCTCCTAGATCTTACTGCTAAAGATATTCTGGTCCAGTTTAGTCAGATTGCTATAATCAGACAATGTTGACATACATGTCAAATTCTAGTTTTGCAGTTAAGTCTCTCTTTCTCTTACGCACATGCATATATCAACCAAAACAACCAAAATTAAAAATAAAGACCTCAGTTATTTACTGTGTTTTTCCAACAATGCAGCTTCATGTGCCAGTATTTACTCATGCAAAAGAGCTAAAAGGATTTTTTTTTTTAACATTCCTGCTTTCTTACTTTAGCCTTGTTACTAGAGGGATATTTATATTCTTCCCTTTGATGATACTCCCCAGCACTTCTTCAGTGAAATGTAAATAATGAAATGTCTCATTCTTTAGAATCTTTTTAAAAGTCTAGGACATCTTCAGAAAGTCATTGGAATAAAGGACTAGTTAAGAACTAAGAATGCACCTACACTATCCATTTCTTCCTCAAACAGTGGATACAAGAGTTTATCAGCTATTCAGATTTTTTTTTCTTTTTTACAATTCAGTTCTGAAGCTGTCTCAGGCTGGAATCAATACTACAGCTATTTCAGGAACACATTTTTTAAGGAACATTTATGTCATCATTGATTCTCGTGATTCTTTATAACCAAGAACCAGCCAGAGCATACTTGCTTACAACACTGTGTATTTATTGGTATCTGTAGTACAGTATGTTTTATAGGGTTGGTTAATCCAGGAGAAAGATTAGCCTAAATTGACAAGACTGAAAGAAGTATTGAAAAGATCAGGTCCTATGGGATTTCTAAATATTTATTAATGATTGATTGATACTATGTAAAGTACAATCTAATAGACTTAGATGAATTAATTTATTCTTCAGTTATCCTCAGGCTCTTCTTGGATAGTTCAAAAGATCTGCTGGTTTATGTTAAATCATTTGTTGCAGAAATTTAGGGTCTGAACTGTTTGCTTAGAATCCACTTCATTTTCTTGCAACTGAAAAGTCTGAAACCCAAATTGATGAACATAATGGGTAATGAGTTTTAGTTTGAAAATAAATACCACAAATCACATAATTTGCCATCAATTGTGATATAGTAAAGATTCTCCAGGAAATTAACCTAAACAATCAAGTCTCCCTTTGATATTATTTCAGTAGCTGACTGGCATTTTCACATTTCAGAAAATTGAATTCAGCTTTATGAAACATATGTTTAAAAGTTGTACTCTTTCAATAATTATGCTATAACATCCCTATTTTATGCAAAGCTAACTAGATATTGTCATATTAAAATAGCAAATCCAATTCATTGCTTATGAAACACATGTTTAAAAAAATAAAAGGCACACTTTAATTATTTCAAGAGTGTTCAGACTGGCTCACCAGCCTACTGAATATTGCATTTGTTTAAAACTCAATCATGCAAAATGAAGACTCGATTTGAAAAATTTTAATAAAGATAACCAGACTATCATTATATCATTTGAATGCTAATCGGTGCTTTCATTCAGTGGAGGGAGCAGTGATAGTGTCAACTTTGCTGGAGGCTCTTTATTTCACAATAAAAACATTTACATTCTAATGATTTTATTAAAGCACAGTAGCTGTCAGCATCCCCAGATGACTCCCTGGCAAACTGTATCAGTTATCAACTCATATTGCCTTTATCAAAACCACCCAGTGGTGAGTCTAGGCCTGCCACAATGAGATGTCTATTGCTCAGAGAGCTGGTATTTAATCATTTCTTCTACAGTATTGTTCTGCTTACAGTGCATAAATAAGTGCTTCAAATAACCCCAGAGTGCTACTGACAATGAAACAAAGTATCAGTCCTATTTATCTTTCCCACATTCTTCAGAAACCTTCTCCTCCACTTCTTTTTTCCCCTTTTTTATTATTTTTTTTGTTGTTGCAGGCACTTTTTTATTCACTCTAACCTATCATCATTCAACAGCTCTGAATTTCTTCATCATGAGCTGTAGGACTCACAGATAGAGTCAAGGAAGGTGATATTTTTGTGCTAGGAAGTGATATAATGAATACTGGAAACAACTGGATTAGAAGTGATAGGTGGACTATGAAGCAACATTGACCTTAGCAGAAAAACCAAGAGAGAAGGATAAAAACAAAACAAAACAACAACAACAAAATCCCAAGGTTGTCATTTTATATCTCAGAACAGAAAGAATGTTGGTAGTGTAAAGGGAGAATGGGAAAAAAGGCTGGGGGTGTTGAGCACAAGGTTGCAAATCTCTTGGGAAGACCTTGTCAACTTTTTGCTAAGGGACACTAAATATAAACAGATGTATGCTATACATCGTCAGATATTTCTTCTTTTGACTAAACAATTCTGATCTAAGGATAGCTCTCTTAATGGTGATAAAAGTGTGTCAGCCCTCAGCACATATACATGTCTGTTTTGAAAAGAAATTCTTTCTCTGGCTTTTGTTCACTTTGGTTTTTACTCAGAAAACCAGCAAAGATAATAGTGCTCTGAGGACTCCTTTTTCAGCTGGGCCAACTAGTATAAAAACATCTTGATCTCACTGTGTAATGTCTCTTAATTTGGTGATAGTGAAGATATGTCCTTGGATCGTAGTTGAATAACTGCTTTGAGCATTTTTTTTAAATCTTCAGCAGACATCAGCTGTAAATGTTTGGTTTGGTTTGGTCTGGTGTTAGCCCAGCTCCCTCTGGTAGATGGCAGAGTGACAGTGTACTAGGTGGGGGCTTTTGAGTTCAGTGTCCTAACATCTGATTTCTGCCTAAACTGCTGAACTGATCAGTGCATATCCACTGGGATATTTTCCTTGCAGAAATGTCATCACATCCTTTTGGTTTATGGCAGCTGTCCATCTACCCAGTCATATTATTATCCATTCTCCAGTAAAGTTTTTAGTATCAACATCAGAATGCACCGTGCAAATCAATAACATATTGTTCTAATTAGATTTCTCAGGCTGGAAAATCAAGTACTGTTTGCAGTATTTCACTGAAATGGCATAAATATGCAAAATCTACTGCTCATCTGGTCTACTGGTAACAGATCTATTTTAAAACTAGATTCAGATTTTGTTTCTGACTCTGCTTCTGATTTGCTCTGCAGCCTTGGGAAAATCACATTGCCTCCATCTGTAAAAGCAGATGATAACTGATCAAAGGCACCATCTTCAACTGGCATGTGTAATTGCAACCTAAAATGAGGACAGATTTCAAAAGAACATATAGAGACAGAGGGGCAAAGAAAGTCAGCATTGCTAGTGTCTGAATGAGGGTTGGATAGGACATCTAGACTTGATTGTAAGTCTGTTTGGGAGCATCATCCAGGCTGGGAATAAGTTTTGCCAGAAGGAAGTGTGATTTTGGCCTCTGCTCTCATTCTTCCAATCTCACTGCACTCCCACATCCTCTTATGAGGCTTGAAGACCTGAAGAGGATTTTTGAACTTTGAAACGTTCTGCTTCTGCTCCTATTATATTTTCCTATTTTAATACTGCTGAAAGTTACCTTCTTAATCTGCAAAAGCACTATCCAGGTCAACAAACATACAGCTGCATTCAGTGAAGAGACAAAAACAATTGGCTCCTTTTGAATGTACCTCACATTTTTCCCATCTGATCTTGGTACAAAGCTCAGGGCTTCTATTTGACCCTGTCCTGCTCACTTTAAACAGAAGTGCTATTGACCTGACCTCTTTGATATATCAATGTTGACAAACATGCAGTCTGACAAACAAGGTCCTGATACAGAGTCTTTCAGACACAGCAGCGGTACTTCAAACACCCTTCAAGCTGATCCTCAGATGAAGATGCTGCCAGAACTCATGAAGATGCTGCCAGAATATATTTAAATTTTTTTTATAACGTGTGGAGCATATCACCATTTTAGAAATAAATCTCCCAAAAAAGACAATTGAAATTTTATCAAAATACATTTATTATTGTTTTGCCAGGTACAGCTTTGAAATGTTATTTCAGCCGTAGCTTTATAAAGTAGCACATTTATCAGTATTGAACATAAGTGGTTTTATAATGTTGGATGAAAGATACTGTAGAGTTGACTGAGGTTGCACAACCAAGCTAAACACCATTTTTATACAAATATCATTCCTTTTATTAATTATCTTTTTGCACAAAAGTTGCCATTACTTATTTTCATTTCATACATGTAATTCTTTTGACAGAAGAAAAAGCCATACACAATCCAGCTATTTGTTTGTTTCATAAGCCAGAAAAAACCTGCTGATTTCGGTTATTTAAAACAAATGTGTTTAAGAAATGGGATCACTCAAAGGTGATTTGCAATTTAGTTTTCCTATGTAGATGCTTTTTGAGGAACTTGATTTTTGTTATGTATTTTAAAAACTGAGACTTGCAAAATTATCTGTGAGAAGAACATGCCCAGGATAAGTATTTCCTTCACCAATTTAAGTGTGCATAAACTTATCTAAGTAATAACCTTTCTTTTCTAAATGTATGATTTTAACATCTGGGCCAAAGTTACTGCAGGTTGTGTTCCAGTGGGTTTCTGGCTAGAGTATTTTACTTTCAAGGCAGATGTATAATATATATGTATTAATCTTTGAGTATTTTTAAGAATGCTTAGCAACAGAGAAACTACAAAAATTACACCACAGAGATAGCTGTAGGAAAATTGGAAGAATCTTAACTTCTCAAAGTGTATTTTTAGATTGATAACCATTATTCATATATTAGTGATAACGACAACAACAATAAAAAGTGTGGATAATTCATTCCTTTCTTTCTGTAGGCAGGAACCAAAACTATATCATGTTCAACAGCTGGTCTTAGTAGTTATTTCTGCACTTCGGATAAAGACTTGTGAAAACCGTGTGTATTGTTACTCACCTGAGAGAGCATGACATTAGCAGGTGGTCTCTTGATTTCCCAGGAACTGCTTCTCACATTCTACTTGCTTTCTGAGTCAATTCCAGTTTCGCTCATTTTGAAAAGGTTACAGAATCTGTGAAGTCCACATGAACATGAAAACAGGTTGTTGTCTCTGTTTGGATACGAAAATAATTAATAGAGTTGGCACAATGTTTCAGTAGTTTTTGACTGAAAGATGTATATCGATAAAAATAAAATATTTGATGGAAATACGTCAATTTCACAACTTTTAATTAGAAAATGGATTTTTTTTCCCTTGGTGTTAAATGAGATAAAATGAGCACTTTTTTAAGCTTTTTGGTATGTTTCACTGACACATATAGATTATTGCATCCATTTTAATTTTATGACTATGTATGTACTGATATTTATCCATATATTTTACATATACATATAGTCTATATATTTAACATGAAACAGAAAACTTTATCAAAGGAAATATTTCAGTGTTTCCAACTACATTTTTAAGAGAATTTTTATTTTGTAAAAATTTTTGGAATACCAAATTTTTGTTCTCTTTGAAATGATACCCCTCAAAAACTTGCAATTCAATCAAGTATCTGAAAAAGACAATTTTTACTTCTGTGCAACTAGGCAAATGTCATAGGTTCCCAGGCAAAAACCCTCCTCATTCTAGTCACAGAAAGTGGTCTCGCCAAAGTGAAGTAGCTATGAAGGATGAATAAAATTTATCCTGCCCCCACACCCATTATCTAGATGGAATTATTTTCACGAGCTATATAAAAGTCTGTCTTTTAGATCATAAATCCATGGGTTACAAACAGTGGAGTGGAATATTTGTTGTGATGGGGATGGTATTCATTATCCCTGGCGTTATTTGGGAGATACAGAAAACGTAAAGGCACAGTTTGAGGCCATATTCCCTTTCCTGAGACTCTGCCTATGGCAGCACAGGAATCCCACTGGTAAGCAAAGGGTAAGACATGCCACTGAGAACTAGTGTCATAATTAAGCACTTTCTGAAGCAAAATTATCCCCTATGAGGATGGATGCTGTGGAGCATGGTGAAGATAACATGACGTAGACCTCACAAGGAACGACACCATGCCCAAGTGGTGTAATTATGGAAAAACCCATAAGGAGCTTTCAGTAACATTTAGTGAATGAAGGGACAAAGTAAGATACTGAGATTTAAAAAATTATTTCTTTTCTTGCTGTATGGGAATCTACACAAGAAAAGATCTGGGACATTGTATACAGAGAATTAGCTCACAAATGTTATTTTTAAACAATTATCAAAAGATCATATTCAACTGAAGCAGTAATGATAATTTTAAATTAGTTTCGTTTGAAGTTAATGAGACTATTCATATGATTTAGGTAACTGTTTGAACATTATATTGGGCCAACCTTAAAAGAACAAAAACCCTCCAGAAACTAGTTTAAAATATGTTTTAATAAAATAACAATTAAAGGTCTTTTTATAGCAATTAATTTACAAAAAACCAATATTCTGATTAATTATGAAAAAATTTACAAATATATCAAAAAACCCAGCTGTTTGAATCACATCCATCTTTTTTTTCATGAGCTTTTTAACATGGTCAGATACGCCTTAGAAAGCCATAACATGACACTCTAAAGACATATAATCTAAATGCTTGTCTTCCGCTTGAACTAATGATGTACATGACTCTAGCAGACAAAGAGTATTCATTTGTAATAAATCAAAAGGCTCTGCACTTTACATAATGGCACATAAAAATATACTAAAAGAAGCTATTAAGGTTGCAAAGTCAAGCATTCAAAAATTAGAAAAATCCCAGAATTAAAATTGCTCATGCAACCATCATTTACTCTGTCACTGTATGTATTATTATATAGATGTTAATGATATGATCAGATTTTTTTTCTCCCCGTAGGACTTTTACCTCATAAAATGGATAATGTTTTCTTACAAATAACAATTCACTATACTGTTTTTCCCTCACCATTCAATGCATAGTCTCCAGGATGTACCTATTTATTCAAGGCTCTTCTGAAGGCCCAATGATGAACATGTTTCACAGTTTATCTATAGTGCTGATTGTTCTGTTATACAGGGACTTAACAAACGTGAAGGAATTTATCCTCCTGCAAAAGTAACTGACTTAGAATGAGATTCATGTCAAAGGTACTTCCAAATATGGATGTTAAGTTTGAAAGGCCTTTTGCCTGAATTTTTTTCAAAGGCACTGTAATTAGATAGCATTTGATAAACTGACATGATGATTTTTATTTGCTGCACTTGCAGCTCGGAATTCTCACTGCTTATGCCAACCAAATCCTTGGGTCTCTAATTACCAACCAAGAATCCCTGAAGAATTTGCAGATAGTGATCTTGTGAAAAAAGATCTTTTAAAATCTCTTGCCCAGGAACGTAGAGGAACTCTACAGCATAGTCACGAACAGCCTCTGAAGCTAGGATCTGAATCCTGACAGTGTCAGCCTGTGAGTCTATGGAGTCTCAAGAGTTAATCACCTCACCCTGGAGTTGATACCCATATATGCTCAGCTGAGTAGCTCTTCAGTCTCCACCAAGTATATTGAGTATATTATAATTAGTTGAGTATAAGGAGAGCTGCAGCACCCAATTCACATCTAGAGATCTAAATTTAGCTGTCTTAATCTGCAAGTTGAAACCCACACCAGTTTTCTTGCATAGTCCTAACCATGAGATTATTCTTCCTCTTCCTTTCCTTAGCTTCCCTTCCTTCACTTTCAATATACATTTTCCAGCTTCAACAACAAAAGATCCTTTGCTATCTCTAAAGTAAATTTCTGAACATGTTATTATATTAATTAACAAAGCTTAGGTGATGTTTAGAAAACAACATAATGCCTATTAATGTAGCTCGCCTTTCCCTGGAAATACCTGGAAATCTTTTCCTTGATGCTAGCAGCAATACCCAATTAACCTCTTTGTCCTTAGCTAAATTTAACCTTCATAAAGACCTAGCTACATTTTGTCTTTGCCTTTCCAAAATTTTCTGTTTCAAGATTTTCCAGTTTTCCTTTGAGATCCTTCTCAATCTTCTCAAACTTTCCTTTGTCTCATTTATTCTTCTGTCTCATTCCTAATAATTTTCAATTCATCACATTTTCCTGTTCTTTTGACAAAAAGGACTCTTCTACCCACTTGAGCTAATCCATTGTCCTATTCGTCCTACAAGCTTGTCAATCCTCATGTTCTAACAGTCCATCACTATCTCTCATTTAGAAAACAATCAAGTTGTTGACCAATTTTATACTGCTTGTGCATAGTCAGAAGTGTCCAAGAATATACTCCTGTTATAGTGACAATCCAAAACATTCTATAGATAGCTTTCTGGGGTTTGGGTCTTCTCAGGACTCAAGACTGAGCTAATGGAGAAACTGGCAGAAATAATAATTGTCATTTATGTGAGGACTAAGAGCAAGACTAAAGCCTATGCTAGAAGGCTTTGCAGATGGCAGAGGCATGATGAGGTGTGAGAAACCTGACACAACCTGCAGCAGCATAAAGCTATAATTTCAGGAAAAGTCCTACTCATCCATTGGCATGGATGAGCATGCCCAGCTTAGCATAGGGAAGCAGATTTTTCACCAGGTTATAGATAAATTTGGAAAGGTTTTCAAAAGGAAACAGAATGCATGCACTGTTTTCTTGCCATTGTTACAGTCCTTCCTCCAAATCCTGCAGAATATACAATTTCCTATTTGAAAGACTTTGTAGCCTGGGCTAAGCAAATAATCCTTCAGATTGCTGAAATAGCTTAATCATTATGGCTGAAATTTTGCAAAACAATTCAGCTTCATGTATTCCATTAGCAAAAGATATTTCATCCCAGGTAATGCCATAAAGTGATTTACATGCAATGAGCTCTTGTCACAGATGTCCAGTAGTTTTAATAATATGCAGTACTATCCACCCCACTGGTAATTACTGAACTTCAATGTATATTCCTGGCTTACAGGTAAAGGAAACCTAATTAAAATTACAATCACTGCTACATTCCCTGCTAAAGCTCTGATTCTATGTCTTCTAAAATCATTTACTCTAAGGGCTATAGCACATGGTCTTACATGTTCAAAAATCTTCCATCCACAGTACAGTGAAAACAGGGATGTCTGCTGAACTCTGATCTCCCTCTCTGATTTAAAGCCATAAACCTGGAGGCATTAAAAGTAAGTTAATACTCATTGAAAAAAAATTGCAAATGTGTTTAAAAGGTAATTAGTGAATAATTCCTTTAGTTACTTTGTTCTCTTCCTTTCTCATTGAACTTGACCCTGTTGTCTATAGGAGGCATTATAAATTTTGAAAGTCTCCCATGAATTGGACATTTTAATGAACTACTCACAGCAGTCACCTGTCAGTGGCCAGTGTATTGGAGAGAGTGACTGAAAATTTATCTCTCCCGCACAATGTGTAACCCTGCTTTTCACAAGGACCTGGGCTAATTTAACTCTGCTGTTTTCTGAATTAACAAGGCTTGTCTTCAAACCTTCCGACATAGGACCATTCTGTTCTGTTATTATTTTAGCGCTCGCCTTCCCACCCTCCCTCAGGATGTGCGTTATTTAATCCATCTGGAGCCTTAGTAACCAAGTTCCCCTGCTCTCCCTGACCCCAGTGATTTATGTTTCATATTTCATGCTGTGGTTGGTCTTTTACCACTTATATTCTCCTGGTCAATCTTTTTATTTCTTTTTTTTTTTTTTCCCTCTCCCTCTCCCCTTTTTTTTTTTTTTTTTTTTAGGAGGAAGGATAAATATTTGACAAGTGGACTGTTTGTCATGCAAGCCCTAACACAGTTACAGTTAGAGAGGGGAATAATTCAATCTGCCAAGACTTAAATGCTGATAGATCATTGGCTGTTGCTAGGCCATGGGTTGTGCCACTCATAATTTTTCCCACTGATACAACTATTTTATGGAATATGACATACATCTTTAGGTGTTAAATCATCCCTAGAATAATTTGTCTGTCAGGAATCAAAGTGAAAGGAAATAAAATACCAGAGCACAGAATTGTATTGCTAAATCTCATATTCCACAGAGATTCACACTTGCACTTTAGTGTGTGGTCGTATCTGTGTCTTTAAATAAAAACAACATGCACAGAGAGGGAAGAAAACCGTGAAAGAAGAGCAGGGGAAAAGCATTTGCGTTGTGAATGTTGGATTCACAATCATTCTCCCTTCACTCAGTACCTTCCTTACTCCCCATTCCTCATATCCTTCTTATCAGATTTCATGTTTAATGCCCACCCTGAGCCCCCCATCCCACACCCACAAATCTGACTGAATACAATAGTGCTGATAAAACAGAAACAAATTTCTTCTATTAGTGACTGACAGCAATTTGAACAAAATGAAGTTGTACCATGATATCGTTATATATACAAGGTGCAAATAACCTAGTTTGAATAATCACAGCCTCTGTCCTTTTAAATGATTTTTCTCCTCCATTTAAAGGGAGGCCTTTGATGTGATAATATTAATTCCCTCTGTGCTTGGAGGAAGGAAAAAAAAAAACCTAGGAGAAGCGGAAATTAAATGAGTAATGCAATGTCAGTCAATCTTTTAAACCAGGGCCTTATTAACAGCTAATCATTTTGTCATTTTGTCGCTCAAAGTAATGAATTTGATAGGAGGAGAAGGGAATGTTTTATGTTTATTTTTATTAGTTTTAAACAGAAACAGTTGTGGAAATATTATATTATCAAGACTCACAGCATTTAAGTGGTTTCTGTTCAGCATATCGCTATTTTTCTTCTCTGCTAGTATCTGATTGCCATAATTTTGAATAATCTGCTTGTCTTTCAAAAAAAAATTGGAAAGGATATTCATCTCAGCCATAGCACAAGGTTCCATCATTGGAGATGCATAAGGCTTTTGTTAGGTATTTCTTTATATCCTATTTATTCAGAAGTATCTAAGTAATTAATTGTTAACAGGATAGTTATGCAGCTGAAAAGAACAGTATAGGTTTCTCAGACACCGGTGTCTGAAGAACAGAAAAAATATAGAGAAAATCCTGTGAATAACTTTATATTTCTTAAAGCGTAATGCATGGTTTTATTTTATTTTAAAATTCTGTAGGTTACAGCTACACATTAAACACATACTAGTAGAATGCATTAAAAATATCTTGCTGAGGATGGATTCTCTATCAATGTCCCTGTAGCATTCTCCTTTGAAATGGCAGGGGTGACCTCTGAATTGGGACTCTAGAGGACTAAGTACTTTGAATATGGTGCCATTATAAGGCTTGATCTAATGATGATGGGAGTTTTCCATCAGCAAAAACTGTAGCATTGGGCACATAAAGAACATAAGAATCCACAATTTCTTATGGGGTTACAGATTTTGGGTTGACTAAGTGTTCCCTTTCATATGCTTCATATGCATTGCTGGATTTATTTATTTTATGTTTATTTATTGCGTACACACTTATTTCACAGCTGTTTCTTAAAGGCCAAATAATGGATCATTCTCAAGAGAAGTACAGCAAAAAATAGTCCCCAATCTCCAGCTCAAGGCCAGCCTTCATTTACTTTGAGTTAAGTTAGCCAGCAAATCAATACCTAGTAGCCTAGTGATATATCTGGTGATTTACTTACTCATCGACTGAAAAGTAATAGAGTGGGTTAGAGTACATGTGAAAATACTTCTCTGGTGTTAGCAAAGGTTCGACTTAATTTTTATTTTCAAACATGAATGTATGGAAATTCTCTTCACCAGACTGGAAACATTTACTGCATAAGGAGAAACACACTAAGGTAGCTAAACCAACAACCCTCCTTAAAGCCTGAACAGAAAATGCTGCTCTACTCAAATTATAAAAAGGCAGTTATAGACATAACCTACTTCCAGATAGTTTGAAAAATGAAGGAATGTACCTGCTGTTGAAATTTGCCAATGGCAGGAAAAAAGGTACCATACTATCCACAATTTCAAGGTACAGAATTAAAGTAGGAACAAAGTGATTTTTTACAAAACACTGAACCAAATGTTATGTCTGGCTCCTGCTTGAGTCATCGGTTGTTCTCTGCTCTAAGAATTCAACATATCCACATGTCTAATAAATTGATACATATCAACTGTGACCACAGTAATGGTCATCATACCCACTCAACCTGGGGCAAATTTGAGATGAAACCTGTTAACTAAAAAATCAGTGAAAGAAAACTATATTAAGTTGTTCTATCTCACATTTTTGGAGGTCTAAGAATACACACAGAGTTCCAAAAGATCAGCTGAAATACAGTAGCTTTGCTGAGCTGTGGTAATGAACTGGTGTGTTGGAGTCCTAAACATGGCACGGTATTTGACCAACAACCCTTTCAAATCTGTGGGCCAGCCGATGTTCTAGTTGTCTTGTTTCAGGGATGTAGAAAATGGAAGAAGAGGAATATGAAATACTGCTATCAGTGCAGGCATTTTAAATATACTGTGTGAGTCTGAACCCTTATGTGTCAATGATCCTGTGTTTTTTCAGTGAAAGTATTATCTTTACATATCTATGTGTCCTTTGTGCTTAGGAAGAAATGCCCTTGTGGGACATGCATGCTGCCATGAGGTTGTTGATTCAGTTGATTGCTGCTTTAGGCTGTTCATTCAGTCTCTGCTCTCCTCTGAGAAGCTTGTCCAGAGAACCTCCTAAAGCAGTTTATTTTCAGAAGTCTAAAAACCTTCAAAGCGTTACCAGGGATATTATTTCCTTTCTGTTTGTAGGGAGCAAAGACATCAAAGAAATAGATGGTTCTATAATCTACAGCATATTCAGAAAAGACATATTTTTGCAAATTACTCTATACTTAGTTGGAACTGAAATTTTGGTATTGAAAAGAGGAAGAGTAGTTACAAAAACACGGAATAATTTAGGTTGCAAAGGACCTCTGGAGATTGCCTAGGGACCAACATAGATTAGGTGGCTCATGGCTGTGTCCAATTGAATTCTATACATGTCTGTCGATGGGGACTCCACAGTCTCAGTCACTCACGAGTCCAATGTCTGACTCAAGGCTGAATCCTGATTTTCAGAAACTGAAGCCAATGGAACCAAATAATTTATTTAATGAATGGAAGGGGGGGAAACAAAACCAACAAAACAAGCAAACAAAAAACACCACCACCACCAAAAAACTCCAAATACTTTTTGTTTTCCTTTTTGACCAAAGAAGTTTGAACTTTTTTGCAGAACCTTTTGCTTTTTAATCAAAAAGTATTTTCTGACCCAACTGTTTCTGACAGTCTTGGTATACATTTTGAACATGTATACTTCAAGTTTTAGAAGTAATCAAAAAATATCACTTTTAGGTTAAAAAATGGTTTAAAATCCTTTCGATAAAAAATATCTTTACCTATATTTCTGTTATAAGACAATCACAAAGTGACCACATTACTCTGAGAGCACACATATAAAATATCTTTGTTTAAATTCAACATTCAGACTGGAATTTGGGATATGTTTCTTGGCTAAAGGTATCCACATTTTTTGCCTGAATATTCTCTTATCACATACACATTCTCCATTTGCTGTCAGAAAATGATACATGGCTTGCTACACATTTACAAATGCATATTTACTGCAAATATTCAGTGCTTTCTTAATATACAGCCAATTTACTATGCATACAAGCTCTGTCTCAGAATAAGGAGCTATCATTAAGAATGTTGCTATTATCAAAAAAATATGAAATGTGAGGGATCATAAAGTATAAAAATGTGCACTATTTTTCACCTAATCATTCCTCGGTTCTTCATTATCAGGTATTTTTTTTTCTAAGTATCATTTCTCAGTACTAAAAAGTACTTATTACACCAATACCTTTCTCATACTTAAAGATGGCTGAACTCATCACTACATAGAAATTAGGCTTGTAAATTTTCTAGCCAGGAGGCAAAGGTTTAAGAAACTGAGGACAGCAACTAGAACACATTTATTTGTATATATATTACACGGTTGCAGATTTCTATATTTTGCCCCAAAATGCGTGCACTTTCACCACAGTATCTCATACTTCAGGAGTTTCGTTTTTACTAGGCAAGTAATTTCTGGACTATAGTTTCATACCATTTTATTCCTTCTTGATTCTTTAAAAGTTTCTATCTGAAAGACAGGAAGGAGTACATTTTATAGAATATAATGTTATTTACTGACAATTCACTTT
Source organism: Caloenas nicobarica (assembly GCF_036013445.1). Taxonomy (NCBI): domain Eukaryota; kingdom Metazoa; phylum Chordata; class Aves; order Columbiformes; family Columbidae; genus Caloenas; species Caloenas nicobarica. The sequence continues at coordinate 99,310,087 of NC_088246.1, read as the reverse complement.
TTCTGTAAAATGCCTATATGTGTGTATTGATGCCAGTACAGGTTTCAGCATTAATGTTGATTTAAATATAGAGTGCTAGATATATGTGTAAATAAAGGAATTTGTGAGCAAGGATATACACTTACAAGAACATCAGAGAAGCAAACAATTTCAGAACACACGCAGGGATAAAAGTTGGTATAGTTGGAGGAATAGAATTGAAATATTTTCTTATATACAGAAAAGCACTATAATTTTTACTAATCTATTGCAACGTTATTATTTGAATAACTAGTATTAAAGCCAGCCAAAACAGATACATTTCTGAGACACGACCGAAAAAAAACAGTGTGGAGAACCAGAACTAGATTGTAGAATATAGTATTCATCTCACCTCCTGAACAGTTGTGTAAATACTGTGTGAAGCATTTCCATCATATCGAGGCCAACGATTTTAAAAATAGGCACCCAAATTTGCATCTTAAAGTCTACAGTTAGATATACAAATAAATGACCAGATTTTTTAAAAAATATTAAGTTCCCAAAAAATTTAATCTCAACAATAGTTCTTGGGTACTTAGTAGTTCTGAATATCAGGCCATTTGTTTATATGACTGAATATTGGTTTTAGGAACTTAAATTCAGGTTTATCCTTTTGAAAATCTTAGTCATTTATCCAAATTTGTGTCTAATAGAAATCAATATGAGCTTTGTCTCTATTTTAAATGACAGTAGGAGTATATCCTTTCCTAAAATATAAATCTATTCACAGCAGCATAATATATAGACAGCTTGTGCAAATTTGAAGTCATGCCATTGTCTTGTAGACAAGTGACTGAAACACTGAGACTGATAAATCATAAAACCAACCGGGCTTTCTTCTGATAACTGGACACACTTTAAATGCCAAAAAGATAAAATATAGGCTACCTTGTAATATTTTTCTCTAATACTCTGAATAAGTCACTGAATGCCCCTGATTTAAGAGAATAATATTTCAAAGTCCATATTTCTTGAATATGTTTTGTTTAGTCATTCAGATCATCATTATGGATGACTTTCAGAACAGAGGAAGGAGAGAAAGAATATTTGTTCCCTACACTTCAAAGAATACTAACATTTTTAAAGCATGGCGTTTAATAAACTTTGTCATGCAAAGTGTCCCCAGACTGTTCCCAATTAAATCAGACCCTAAATATGCTAATTTATGAAAGAAAAGATCTAAAGAATCGTAATAGGTACATATATAACTTATTTAAGAACAACCCTTTTACTTTGAGCAATGTATTTATTCTGTAAAATAGTATTTCATGTGTCGTTTTTTCTTTATACTGTAAAAAAAAATAGCATGAAATGAGCAGTGATAAGTAACAACTGTCTACTGTTATTTTACCAATCTCCAGACATACCTGCTGCATTCCCAGACTTTTATCAATGTTATTCTCTGGAAAACAGGAGGGAGGGACTCACATCTATCTCAGTTGAATGCTTTTTATAGTCTCAGAATCAGAGTGCATCATTCTCTTTGAGAATTATTAATTGAAGCACAGTTGCTTAACATCCTTTTATGCACCTTTGTCACATCTGAGACACTCAGAAAGCTTTGGAGTTTGACCAGTTTCAGTAAGACCTACATTTTGTGTGCCCTGCTAAGCTGATATGCTGATAGGTTATTTTGAGCTAATTATTTATTCTTTCACTAAGTGTCTTATTTTGTCTACTTTGAAAACGAACAAATTCCAATGACCCTGAAATGAAAATTTTAACAATATTTATTACTTTAAAAAAACTATGTATACATACAAGTAATTTCTGTAAATGAAAGCATTTATCTAATGTTCCAAAGGTGCATGTTACAAAAGACACATAGGCTTCTGGTAATGTGATATGATATGGTGCCTCTAAAATGCGTCAACTGTTGTCTGAAAATAAAATACATACATATACATAGTTAATTACAGAAATGCACAGTCATTTAAGACATTCAAAATATCTAAATGGTTTTGGGAGAAAAAAAATAATTTGTAACTTCTGTGGTTCAAAATTTCAAACCAAACACCTACTGCTCTGATGTCAATATTGCTCTATTATTGTTCTGCATGCCTTCTTTCTGGGTGTATCTAAGCAGAAGTTGTCTGTAAATCATTTGTTGCTACTCTGTTTTGTTAGAGCATTTAGTTGACTAGTACGGGGCCTTAGTTCACCATTCCAATGGAAACATAATGCAGTATCTTGAACACTTAATTAAAAAAAACAATAACCATATGTGTATTCCTGTTCTATATTTTATTGGCAAATAAGATTATGTTACATGGATGATTTTCTGGAACACATCCTAAATAAAAACCAAATATCCTCTGACAAGTACATTGAGACCTTGAAAAAAGCCCATGTCTCATTAAAAATAAATTCAGGAATTGTCCTTTTCTTCAGTCTATACTAGACAAGAACAGAAATAATTTTAGAGTGACTATTGCAGAGACAAATAGGTAAGCACACAAAGCCTACTTGCTGACTGCTACTAGGCAGCATCTTAAACAGTCACTTCCTTGCCTGCTGTTACAGAAGTTCTTTTTCCCTAGATTTCCTGTAGCAGAGACTCAGACATCAATTCCAGAAATTCTTCCAAAATAAATAATTTATTTGCAAGGTATAGCATAGAGCAGCTCGAGCTAGGTGCCTCATGAAGAAGCACCCTGTTGTGGTTTAGCCCGAGCTAGCAATACAACCACGATAACCACTCGCTCAGCCCCCTTCTCACCCCCCAAATAGGGGAAAGAATTGAAAGGGAAGGGAGAAACTTGGATTGAGATAAACATAGTTTAATAAAATAACAAAATACTAATACGCTACCAGTAAATATATATATATATGTGATAGAAATAGAATATAAAATAAAAGATACTCAATGCAATTCCTCACAAACTCTGTCCACACCAAGCAGGCAGTCCCAGGAAACAACACCTGGTCCCAACAGTTGGTCCCAGAGAGAGAAAAAGGCAGAAAGGCCCAGAGGCCCCTGCAAAACGGCAGGATGGCAAATGGTCGAACTAAAGAAAGTCCCAAACAGAACTGCCCTGGCTCTGACAAAAAGAGAGAAGAAAACCAAGAAGAGAGAGAGAGAGACCAGAAGATCCCTACTCTCCTTAAATATGAAGCATGACGCTAATGGGATGGAATACTCTTATTGATCAGTCTGAATGTCAGTCAAGCTCTGCCCCATCCATGCCCCCCTTTCTCGATGCCTCACACCTGTGGGCAGGGCGTTCAGAGTGTCCTTGGCTCTCAGATCAGAGCAGTTAAAAACATTAGCTCTGTGCTGGGGTGTTATCTCTTATTCTGAAAGTAAGTCCAAATAATGACCATTCCAGCTATGAAACAGAAAGTTTTCTACCTGCATGAAGAAAATTAACTCATTTTCAGTCAAACCAGCACAGACCCCCAGCCAAGAAAAACTTGGACAATTATATTCCACCATCTCAAGCCCCCATCCTCCCTGTGTCACCCTTGGCCAATAGCAAAATTAGAGACTGGGGTCTTTCTGTTCTTCATTGAATCTCTTCATTTTCATCAGGCGGTCCGTCAATCAAAGTCCTGACCTTCAGTTGTTATTTTGCATCTGCAGCTGGAGAAAAATAAGTTTTTGGCAAACCAAAACATTCTTCTGTTCTGTCTTCTTTTAGATACTGTTCTGTTCCTTGACTTATCTCCAGGGATGCAGCTCCTCATATCTAGTAGCTTGAACCAATCTGAGGCCTTTTTCACTTAACAAAGCAGAAAGTTCAAACATTCACAGCTTGCAGAAGTTACGCTAAGCAAACTTACTTATGCTAAGCAAATTCTATATAAACAGCTTCTAAACAAGTTTTATGAGAAGCATTCCATCCAATAACTCAGGAAGCTAAGGTGGTTTTTCCCTAACACTCGCAGTAAAGGAATTCTGGAACAGTCTCTTGCCAATGAGACAAAAGAAGAGGAGTCAGTCTACTCGTCTTAGAAGTGGATGATATTTTGTGTTAATTTCTATACTTAACACTGTCCCAAAGGGCTGTATCTATGCTTGTAAATAAAGTGATTTGGTGTCTGCTCTCTGATCCCTGAGGGCACGTGGCACAGCACAGCATGTGTCCACACAGCTGAAATTTCATAATCTCAAAAAGCAAAGTAGCGTCATCCGTACTGCCTCTTGGTAACATTTTCTGAATTATTCAGTCTTCTGAAGTGTGCCTGAGCACTGTCTGGAAAGGATGCAAGTTTGACCAAGGCAAAACCAAACTGGGGAGTATTTGAGCCTGTGCTTTGGCTCTGCTTAGTTTAATAGCACAGTGGTAGTCAGTCTGAACTTATCACAGGGGAGAAACTACCCATTATACTAATCATTGGAAGAACAGCCCAAAATAACCAAGGCAGGATTTAACATTTAAAATACTTTAAGTAGCGAATGACTGTTAAGAAAGTGTATGCATCAATACACACAGCTCACATCTTACAAAAAGATTCACACAGGAAATGCTTTTCAACATTTTGAATAAGTTCAGAAACTTTTTGAGGACTATACTGTATTATGTACAGGGAAAGTGAGTATAGGTGTGAACAATTCATATGTCTCTCTTTTCTGTGCAGTGCATAGGCATGCACTGAAAAGGGAAATTAATATCTTTCTGTATGTTGAGAAGTCATGATATATGGTTTCAAACTTGCTGTTTTCAGTCTTTCTCCACAGTGCTGTGCTATTAATATATAGTAAATGGCTGGTTAACTGCTTTACAGTCTGCAGTAAAGAGTTGCAGATCTAGGATATATTCCAACAATTAAACTATCAAAATATTTCAAAAACCCACTATATAGATTAGATGACAACTTCGTCATTCAGAATTGTTGTCTTGTGAATTTTTCATTTTAAATAATTATATTCTATTTAAAAAATTAGTAGACAAAGTATAAATTTGATGTTGAATTAATTGAGGCTTTTAAAAAAAGTTTCCAGAAGTCTTCCTGGCATTTAAAAAAGCCTGTGATGCACCAAGGTGACATAGGTGACATAGGTGCTTTTGGTACTCTGTGTAATGTAATGCATGAGGTGAGAAACCAAGTACCTCCAGCAAATTTAGATGTACTAATAGCCTAGTAAGAGACACTTCATCATTTTTCTTGCTGTAATAGTTAAATCGTAATAGGATCATATTCATATAGGATCATAATAGGAACTATTTCAAATGTGATCTTAAAAAAACTGCTTTAATTCTGTGCATCTTTATATCCTGAAAAGATGAATGAAACGTACTTTCTGCCATAGTAGATTGTTTTTGCCATCATCTACTTGTAGACATTTAATCTAGCAATTCTCATTAGGCATCTCGAGGGGCAAGGAAGCTTGTGCTCACATAGAGAGCAGATTATTTCACTAAAAATCACTGTTGGGGTTGCTTTGGATAGGAGACCATCTAAATGAACAAGACTTAAATATTCTACTAGCTCTGCAAATAGGTCTTCCTCTGACTGTGAAAGATTTATAATCTGCTTTGCAAAAAAAGTCTGAGCTTCAGAGACTTAGCAGTGTCTATAAGAGCTACAAAGGCTTAGTCCTTTTAAAAACATCAAGTCTCTAAGTTAGTCTCAGTGAACTCATCGATGCTTTGATGGACTTTTAGTGCAGTTTGCTAGAATGAAGAGCCATGTCTTCACTACGGTGACCAGAATAGTGTAAAGAAACATGCTGTATAAGCCAACAGAAGTAACAGGTAATAAGATGTTACATGAAAAAGAACCTCCTCTGGGAGCGCTCCTCAGCCTCACTTACAAGCTGGCAATTTGTGTGATACTGTGTGTACCACTGATTAGTTGTTCTTGGTTTATTTTGTTATTACACATATGGTCCTGTGTATTGCTAATGCTTGTTCCTCATGAGTTCTCTTAAGTCATGAGGGATAGGGAAGGGCCTATTCCACTTTTCTTCAGCTCTGTGAGTGAAGGTTTACTCTTAATTTAGATGTAAATGACAGAAACTGAATTTTCTATTTCCTTGTATCTAGGCACTTGCTCTTCTGATGTTTACTGTTATGAGTACATAAGGCAAAGAAATTCTCCTCTATCTTCTCACAGCATCTTGAAAGTATCATCTAGAATTTTTTGTCTCATGTAGCCTCAGTTGAAATAAATGGGATTTCACTTCACAGTTGGCCAAGTTTGTGTTCCATGAATGTTAGCTTAAGGACAACTATGGCAAACGCTGAACAAGTATGCAGATTGAAAAGTAACATCAAGAGACATCTGGGTGTGTTCTGAATCACAGAATGACAGAATCACAGAATGTTAGGGATTGGAAGGGACCTCAAAAGATCATCTAGTCCAATCCCCCTGCCAGAGCAGGAACACCTAGGTGAGGTTACACAGGAAGGCGTAAAGTCCTTCTTGAACTGAGGGGCCCAGAACTGGACACAATATTCCAGATGAAGTCTCACCAGGGCAGAGTAGAGGGGAAGGAGAACCTCTCTCGACCTACTAACCACCCCCCTTCTAATACACCCCAGGATGCCATTGGCCTTCCTGGCCACAAGGGCACAGTGCTGGCTCATGGTCATCCTGCTGTCCACCAGGACCCCCAGGTCCCTTTCCCCTACACTGCTCTCTAATAGGTCATTCCCCAACCTGTACTGGAACCTGGGGTTCTTCCTGCCCAGATGTAAGACTCTACATTTTCCCTTGTTATATTTCATTAAATTTTTCCCTGCCCAACTCTCCAGTCTGTCCAGATCTCGCTGAATGGCAGCACAGCCTTCTGGTGTGTCAGCCACTCCTCCCAGCTTGGTGTCATCAGCAAACTTGCTGATAGTACACTCAATTCCCTCATTCAAAGTCGTTGATGAATATATTGAATAATACTGGTCCCAGAACTGACCCTTGAGGGACTCCACTAGATACAGGCCTCCAACCAGACTCTGCCCCATTGACCATGACTCTCTGACTTCTTTCCTTCAGCCAGTTTGCAGTCCATCTCACTACCCGATCGTCCAGTCCACACTTCCTCAGTTTAGCCGTGAGGATGCTGTGGGAGACGGTGTCAAATGCTTTACTGAAGTCAAGGTAGTCCACATCCACTGCTCTGCCATCATCAATCCGCCTTGTTATGTCTTCATAAAAGGCTATGAGGTTGGTCGAGCATGACTTCCCCTTGGTGAAGCCATGTTGACTGTCCCTGATGACCCTCTTATCCTTGATATGTCTTAAGATGGCACCAAGGATAAAGTGTTCCATCGCTTTCCCAGGGAAGACACTTTTTATTTTAAGTGATCCTCAGAGTGCTATTTAAACTAAGCACCACTGATTTCCAGCAGCTATTATAGTTGCTGGGGTTTTGTTTTCTTTTGTTTTGTTTTTAAATCTGGTAGCATTGTTGCTCTTGTTCTCTTCATAGTTCTGCTGTTGTCTGAACAGCTACCCTGTGAATAATGTGCAAACTGAATAAAACTGTCCAAGTTAGTGAATATGTAACCAGAACTTAGAAAACTTCCCTATCCCTAAAATGATCTTTTGTCTATCTGTAGACAGCATGTTGGATGTTTTAATCACACTTTCCCGTGCACAGCATACATGACCTCTGGGTTTAATATGCACACTCGGACCTTCGGGAAGAAACACCTAAAAGTTATATGCTGAAGTACCCATGCAGCAGACCCAGAGTCAGTAGATACGGATAACCCACTGTCTCCTGCCCACCCTTACTTTTGTCTTTCTGCCAATGAAGTCTCCAGTATCTCAAGCTAAAATCTTAGGACTTGAATAGAGTTCATCTTCTTTTATTGTCACATTCCACGAAAGAAATTACCTCGTAAAGTACTAGTGTGTTTCACAGAAAATTTTAATTTTGAACACACTTGTCTTTTTTTTACCTGTTTCCTGATCTTTTAATTGAAAATAAAACAAAACAAAAAGAGAAAATAAATTTTAAAAAAACAAACAAAAAACCAAACAAACAAAAAAACCACAAACAAACAAAACAAAACAACAAACAAAAAACCCAAACCTAACCAAACCAAAGACTTATGTCTTTTTTGACTTCTCCCTTTGGTAATGTTGTCAAATAAAACTGGACAATTAGATTTTATAAAATTATCTTAACAGTCCGGGGGAACAACTGTGACACTACTAGAGACAGCAATGTGCATTTAAGCATTGAGGAATACTTGAGCTGAAACAGTGTTATGGGCCATTGACTTTGGCAGCATAGCTGGGTGAATAAGTTCTGTCTCTCTGTTCCCATTCCAAGTTCCTCATTCCCACCCCTGGAGCCTATTCAGAACCTGGAATATTTTATTTTCCTTGGTTTACAATACAGGAATATAGAGATAACACTTAGATGGCAAATGGGAAAGAGTGAATCATCAGAACAAACAAAAAGTGAAATGAACTTAAAACTACAAACTTAGTATTTCTGTACATATGATACACTAAGTGCTCTACAAGATGGAATTCAAAACATAACAAGGATTTCTTAGAAAGTCCTAGGCAATTATACTAGAAGGTCCTGTTACTCTCTCCATATGCAGATTGATCTAGCCTAGAAACAAGGATAATGAGAGAAACACACTGGAATGAGATTTGAATGGAAGACCTGGTCACCTCATTGGCCAGATACCTCTTTTATGTTTGTTTGTTTGTATAAACAAAGCTTCTGAGTGTTTTTGTTGTTGTCGTTGTTGGTTGGTTGTGGTTCTTTTTTTTTTTTTTTCTGGTGGTAATTGCCAGAATATCATGTTACTTTGCATTAATAAAGTGGGGTATAAGACATCTCTCACTTGCTGCATTTGCCTTAATGATCAGCCCCTGTGTGAGTGTGTGTCCATGCATCCTCTGTGTGTCACAGCACTTCATTAACTTCTAACTTAATTACAGACTAGGTTAAAAAGAAAGACATGCTACAAAGGCAGCCTCTTTATTCAAATGTGTGACCTTCATGCTTTCTGATTTATTAGCGTAATATAGCGTAAGGCAATATTACATAAACATAACATATTTATCAAGCACATCTTTCCAGTAACTTGCAATGAGCATAAAAAAATTGAATGCATATCTTTCACGTAAAGCCTCTGATACCAAGGCATTAGCTTTTAAATAACACTGATAAAGGTACAGTGGATTTTGCTGTGTCAGAACAATTTCTTCTCCCCAAATATCCTTGCTTGTTAACTATTTTGCCCTCTTACTTTCTTATCAATTTCTACTTAAAGTATTTTGAATGTTAAATTCTGCCTTGGCTATTTTTGGTGCATTCTTCCAATGATGAATATAATGGGTAGTTTCCTCTCCTCTGTGATAATGTTGTATCATATGGAATTTTTCCTGAATGATAAATAAGTAAAAGGCCTTGTATGACTAATATGGCATTTTATTAATGGAGAAATTTCACTTCATCTTGTGCACACTACATCTTGTTTACAATATTTTGCCACATTTAAAACTCTTAATTATAAAAGCTGCCAAAAAGCAGTATTTTAAGATGAATCAAAGAAAGTATATGGAAAAATGTAAGGTGGTTTCATACTAAATTTAAATCAACTTAAAAGTAGTTAAGACTTCAGTACTTCTTTTCAACTTAAGACATTGCTCTTATAATTTGATTATTTTTTTATTATATGGACACTAGTCCATTTCATACTTAGTGTCTGACATTTCAGAATTGCATTTCATGTAAATTATCAACATACTAACAAAATATTTTCTGCTCTTCAGATGACAGTTTCCACCTTACAGTGGATGTATCTCAATTACTAATTGCTATTGAGACCTTTACATGCTAAGCCACAGACCTATCAGGCTTCACCCTGGCTGCTTCTATATTTATAAATAATGTTTGACATATTTCTGACATCAGTTTCTCATTTGCAGTGTAAACTAATAACGTAAGATGGAATGGAAAGACACAGAGATAATCCTCAGTGACCCTTGGGGTCGCCCTGTTCTTTGCTATAAAGATGAAAAGAAATGAGCTGCAGCTCAGCCCTTTAAATTAACAGCAAAAGATATCAAATCCTTAAACCATTTAACAACTTAATTTGACTTGGTTTTGTTTTTCTTTTATTTCTTGTGGGAGAAGGAAATGGGAGAGCCTGATTAGAGTAAGGTTCCAGTTCTACCAGTCTTTAACATTCAGAAGCGTGGGCTCACTTAATATTTATATCATTTTACTACATATTCAATGAGTTGACATATACTGCAACGTGTCGATAGAAGCATTTTCTAATAAATGTGATGCATGCTCCAGTTCAGCTATAGATAGGACATTATTTTGGAACAGTCCTAGTGTTAATATTGCTAATAACTTCAATGGTTTAGATTCCCCTGCTTTTCTTGTGGCCTCTTAAAAGCAACTAATGAAACACCCAGTGATTCTACCACAGGAAATTGGTATTTTATTGAAAGATACTTTTCTGTCTTTTCGTTTTTTTCAGTCTTTTCACTGAGTCTTGGTTATGATTTAAGTAGTTAAAATGTATTTTTTTCTTCTCTTATCAGATATTTTTATTATTGTTACCCTGGGTTACTACTACGATGATGATAATTTAAATTGCTCTATTTCTTCAGTTTGTGTATGCAGTAAAAACATATTTTTTGCATTCAACGTGATCATTACTACACAGCATTGGATTATTATGTCACCAGTTTAGGATTGCTTTTGACTTCATTATAAAACCTGACAGGAAAATAAGATGGATTACATGGCTACCAGCTGAGGTAAAGTTTAAATTACTTTCCTGCATCCTAGGGAATAAAGCTTCCTCCCCTCCCAAAATAAAAAAAAAAAAAAAAAAAGGCAAAACACACCAACATGTGATCTAACAAAAATATGAATAGCAGTGATGAAAGTAGTTAAAATAAAATATACTTTCCTTCTAGCAGGAGATGTCACAGTGGTGTAAGTTTCCAGCATGAAAAGAAGGCAAGTTTGAATATTGATCTTTTGAAGCTCCATTAGCTATATGCTGAGCATTGCTGACATCACAGATTGATGTCTCTTTAAAGTGTGTCTCAGATTGAATCACTTGGGGAAACCAGCTATTGACTTTGGATGTTTGTGCCGTTCAGCCACTGGAGAACGTTCTTTTTCTATTTCTCTCTCTCTCTGTCTGTTTGTCTGTGTCTCTCTTGCATAAACTCATGGGTACACAAACCCATGCACAAACACACATGCTTGTCCTTTTGTGTTATGGAATACTGTCTTTATTTTTTGTGTAACTATAAGTTGCCAAAGTTACACTAATGCTTCCTATTGCAGCCCTACATTACAACATGTAGGTTATGATATTTGCAAGGAGACAAAGCTCTTCTTACTGATTTAACGTATTGAGATAGTATCCAGGAAGGTCTAAAGGAATGAGGATCTTGCCTGTGGAGACCTCCATTTCACCTTGTAAAGTGAGGCAACCATAATAGCCTCCAGAGGAGTGTTACAGGAATCAATAAAGACAAAGAAACCAAAGCCCTTCTGAGGTGCTGGTGTTTATGATGTGTGTGTGTGTGTGTGCATGCCAGTATATGTATGGATGAAGAGAGCTGGCTTCTGATGAAAAGGAATGCAAATGTTAAAGGCATTGATCAGCACTCATCTCCGTTCAACCTCATGCCCCCTGCTACATCAATACATTGGAAACATAATTTGTATCAGCAGTTGTTTCTTTAATTAAGATCTCTCCCAAATCTTTCTCATTGATTCATGCCATTAACTTATTGATCATCTTGCTTATGCTGAGATGGTAGTTTTTGCTGAGAGGGAGTATCTCTCTCTGTTCATGATGCTGGAATACTACAGACATCTTCTTGCAACTAATGGAAAAACTCAAGCTCATTCAGCTTTGACACCACTTTAACAATACACAGAGGTTTTCCTGGGTAAGAAATAAAAACAATCCCCAAAATAGTCATTCACTATCTCAGAACATTCAGAACACTGAAAATGTGCCAAAAAAAAAAAAAAAAAAAAAAGAGTGTATTTAATGTATTTTAAAACCTTGCTGAAAAGCTAGTCTAAAGATAACATACAGGAAATATATCCATGGGGTATATGCTATATCCAATCACTATATATTAATAACCAGGAACTAAATGACAGAATTTGAGCTGAAATGTGAGATATATTTGGGAATTAACTAAGAGTAATGGATGACTCATTTAATAAAATAGTTGGTAAAAGATGTGATAATCAAGGTAGAGTGAGGTTAAGGCTAGGTAAAAGTTGAAAAAGGAAAGTTCCACAAGTATTCCATTGTAATCCTGCATATTTAAACTCTTTGCATGGTCCCTTTGTGTTAGTCCATCATAAATACTGTAGCAAATAGGTTTACTGGTCAGTATGTTCACAGATACAGAAGTTCATGTGGATACTCAGAGTGTAAAATTCAATATTTGTGATAGAAACTTGACACAAGCAGAAAGAAAATCAAACTCCATAATTTCTAGCTTCTTAGGCATTCGAGCAGTTGATGTTGCACAAATTTCAAGTAATTATGAATGGCATATGCAAAATTCACAGATAAAGATTTACTCAGTGAAATTATTTAGATCTAAGGTTCTTCTCTGTCTCCCATGGACTTCACGAGGTCTTGCGAGAGGTGCAGGCAAATGCAATGACTTTTATAAATATTGGTTTGGGAGGTTCAACAGCTCAAGACAAGAAAGAAGGAACAAAGCAACAGTGAGCTGGTACCTCTAATCCTAATTAGCAGATTGAACATCCCAGGGACAGATAAGGTGCACATGGCACTCATTAAAGTGTTGTATTGTTGGGTTAAAGAAGCACAAAGTAGCACAGGGGTGGCTAGACTACTGGGACAGATGTATGGGAATTTGGGACATATGATGACAATAGCACTGAGTAGAGATAGTATTGACAGGAAGCATATCAAAGAGGAGGTTCAGGAGCTGATGGTTTTCCTCACAAACAAAAGTATTAAAATTAATACTTATACAATCAATAAAATAATTCCTTGTGTTTCTTAGGAAACTAGTATTTTAATTGAATTTCCTCTATGTGATAGAATGTGACTTAGGACACCAGATGCTGTTTTCAAAAGTATAGCACTTTCTCAAGGATGGAGGTTAATTATATACTCTAAACTCACATGAGGCGCAATTCATTGCTGACGGACCCTCATAGCCTGGACACTCTTTCAAATCTACTTCAGCGAGACAAATTGTAAGACACTGAAGAACAGTTTAGCAGCAACAGTGTTTACCTCTTCAGAGTGTGGAAGAAATACAATATGGAATGGAAGCTGTTTTGCATTAGTATCCCTATTGGGTTTTTTTATTTATTCAGCACCAAACTTAAAATTGTTCTTATTTTGCATGACTCAAATAAATTAGCCAGATGTACCTTATAATTTTCAGAAAATAATGTTGTGACCTCCACAAAAATAGCATTCATCTCAGGGAGGCTAGTACAAAGTGCTGCGCATCCTCCCAAAGGGGAAAAAAATATGTAAATAAATGGCGAGATGACTTAACTATATGGAAGGAAAAGTGTGACGAAGTGAAAAAATCAGGCATGTAAGCTAAAATTGACCTTGTGTGGCTTTGAATAAGACAACCTGTATTTGTACAGGATACGGCTTTCACAAATAATGTGCTCTCCCTTGAGAGCTTCTACAGCAGCCATACCTAACCACATGAATATTCATGTACCTATGTGAGTTAAATCATGAAAAATATGCCCTGTATTTCTCAGAACTCTGATTTCACTTTAAAATATGTATTTACTTGGGGATCCCTATCCTGGCCAAGATAGATAAGTATCTAAAACCATCTCCCTCCAGAAGCAGCAATACCCAAAACCAGGCTTGATCTTCTGAGCCTGAGGACTAGAAGTTATAAGGTAGTTGGAAGTTGTGTAGATTGTGCCTTGTGCAGCTTCCGTGGGATTGGGAAGCCACCATGGCTGGGAGCTAGCAAGTAATGCAATGAGAAGTGAGGTCTAGAAGCCACGGAGCACATAACAATTGGCAACTGTCTGCTTTTTGGTCACCTGATAGAAGAATAGGTGAAAGCACAGCCAGAATTCAAAGAGTTTCAAAACAAGTGGCCCATGAAATCCACAGCATTTGATATATCTGGTGTTGGACAAACAGAGTTTATGGTGCACTTTTCTGTAACAAAAAAAATCACCTGTAACCTCCAGTGCTCCTAGACAAATATAACTCAGGAACACTCAGTAATAGATAAGTGGCCAGAGATATGCTGTACACACTGTGTTCTGTGCAGCAAGTTGCACCAAAATTGCATTAGGTTCAGACATAATCAGTAGAAGATCTATTTGCTTCTTGTTTTGTTTTTGTTGGTGTGGGGGTTTTTTGTTTTGATTTGGGTTTTGTTTGTTTGTTTTGAGGTAGTTTATCTCCCCCCAAAAATTGAAGGAGCAGCATAGGATTGCAGGATAAGAAAAACAGCGGAATGCAGAGGTTAAAATGATCAGAAGTGAAATAATTTGTTTTTTCCTTGCTAGGATGAGAGCTAGATCTGATCCAAACTCAGCCATTTCTCTTACTTGAGTTCTAAATTTTAAGGTAAATTCTAGGATACGTGAATGAGGTATTGAGATGCCCTTGATAGAGCTTTTAGGTGAAGTTTTGGGGACTTACTGTAGATTTCAATGGACACAGCATTAGTCTATTATTTTAGTTAGTCTGCAAACAGCTTAAGACAAGATTTGAGCAAATGATGTTAGTTCATTTCAAGGTTGTTTTCAGAATGGGTGAAATCCTGGCAGAGAATCCATCAAAATTAATTTAGCTAATTGGTATATTCTCCTCTGCAATTTGAAGTAAGAGTGAATATGGATCATACTTTTCATTAGTCTGCTTTCTAATCCATTTAGTTAATTTGGTGTTTGAACTGCCTGTAGACAAGACCTTATGTTCTGCTACAAATTTTAACTAAGGAGAAAACAGGAGAAACTTATTACTCAGCTGTGCACAGAATACAGCAAGAAAAAAAACAGACTCAGGATCCTTTAAGACAATGGATGAAGTGTTTACTGTTTGTCTGACTTTAGTATTTTTGGCATAAAGGTAAATTTTACAGTAGTTGCAGGATAGCCTGATCTGCAGGCTGTGCAAGACAGATCTCTCAGACGGAGATGTACTAATTCTGATGGGCAAGAGAGTGCCCTAGTGAGTGAAGTCTGTGGGCCTTGCTTGCTTGAGCTTACTTTAGATATTCTTATTTGCTAAAGTTTTCAGAGAAACAAGTTTGTGTGAGAAAAAAGAGAGAAAATATTTTCTGAGTGAGAGTACTCATTCCAAAAGAGATAAGATGAGGGTTCAGGGGAAAAGTGAGACTTCATTGCAAGGACTTATCACAGAATCACAGAATCACAGAATGTTAGGGATTGGAAGGGACCTCAAAAGATCATCTAGTCCAATCCCCCTGCCAGAGCAGGAATACCTAGATGAGGTTACACAGGAAGGCGTCCAGGCGGGTTTTGAATGTCTCCAGAGAAGGAGAATCCACAACCCCCCTGGGCAGCCTGTTCCAGTGTTCCGTCACCCTCACTGAGAAGAAGTTTCTTCTCAAATTTAAGTGGAACCTCTTGTGTTCCAGCTTGAATCCATTACCCCTTGTCTTACTGTTGGTTGTCAATGAGAAGAGCCTGGCTCCATCCTCATGACACCCACCCTTTATATATTTATAAACATTGATGAGGTCACCCCTCAGCCTCCTCTTCTCCAAGCTAAAGAGACCCAGCTCCCTCAGCCTTTCCTCATAAGGGAGATGCTCCACTCCCTTAGTCATCTTCGTGGCCCTGCGCTGGACTCTGTCCAGCAGTTCCCTGTCCTTCTTGAACTGAGGGGCCCAGAACTGGACACAATATTCCAGATGAGGTCTCACCAGGGCAGAGTAGAGGGGAAGGAGAACCTCTCTCGACCTACTAACCACCCCCCTTCTAATACACCCCGGGATGCCATTGGCCTTTTTGGCCGCAAAGGCACAGTGCTGGCTCATGGTCATCCTGCTGTCCACCAGGACCCCCAGGTCCCTTTCCCCTACACTGCTCTCTAATAGGTCATTCCCCAACCTATACTGGAACCTGGGGTTCTTCCTGCCCAGATGTAAGACTCTACATTTTCCCTTGTTATATTTCATTAAATTTTTCCCCGCCCAACTCTCCAGCCTGTCCAGATCTCGCTGGATGGCAGCACAGCCTTCTGGCGTGCCAGCCGCTCCTCCCAGCTTGGTGTCACCAGCAAACTTGCTGATAGTACACTCAATTCCCTCATTCAAGTCGTTAATGAATATATTGAATAGTATTGGTCCCAGAACTGACCCTTGAGGGACTCCACTAGATACAGGCCTCCAACCAGACTCCGTCCCGTTGACCACGACTCTCTGGCTTCTTTCCTTCAGCCAGTTTGCAGTCCACCTCACCACCTGATCGTCTAGTCCACACTTCCTCAGTTTTGCCATGAGGATGCTGTGGGAGACAGTGTCAAATGCTTTGCTGAAGTCAAGGTAGACCACATCCACTGCTCTGCCATCGTCAAACCACCTTGTTACGTCTTCATAAAAGGCTATGAGGTTGGTCGAGCATGACTTCCCCTTGGTGAAGCCATGTTGACTGTCCCTGATGACCCTCTTATCCTTGATATGTCTTAAGATGGCACCAAGGATAAGGTGTTCCATCACTTTCCCAGGGATGGAGGTGAGGAATGGAAAGTTTCTGTAGGCAACTCTTTGTCCTGTTGCTCCTTCCATAGGAGATTATTTTTGTCTGTGAGTTAGATGTGGAGTGTTTTAGTTATTAAATTCTCACAATTATTTTTCTTTCTAAGGCCTCTCAAGATAACTACCAGTAGCTTTAAGAGCTCTAACTTTTATTAATTGTCACTGGGATAGGGGCTGGTGGCCCCAGGGGGCTGATGTGGGGTCCTGGTCCATGGGCAGGGTGGAGGAAGCCCCAGTATACTGGGCAGGGACAGGGAGGGCTGGTGGTGCCCCTGTTGCCCTGATAGGAAGAACCAGGATATTGCTTACTCTCACTAAGCAGAAGTCCATCTCAAGAAATTTTTCAGAGAAACTAGGAGAACAGTACTGGGGTTTTTTTTAATTTGTTTGAGCATTTTCCAATAAAAGGTATTGAAGTAAAAAAGTCCTGCTCAGTTTGAGTTATAATTGAAAACTTGAAGAAAAAAATGAAAACAAAACCACAAAACAAACAAAAAAAACCCCCAACAAACCAAACCAAACCAAACAAACCCAAACCAAACCAACCAACCAACCAAAACCAAAACCAAAACCAACCAACCAACCAAAACCAAAAACAAAGCCTCTGTTTTCCACCTAGAAACTAACTTCCTTTTCAGACACTGCCGAATCTATCTTTTTCTAGTAATAGAAAGAGAAAATTATTTTGTAATATTAGAAAACTGTATCTTCTCTTGCTGGAGTGAAGAATGGATTTCTTACTGGTTGTCAGGCATTGAATTTGAAAGTAAAACACTTTAACATGGATTAATATTATAGGGGGAAAAAAAAATCTTATTCTTAGGAGACACCCTTATAAAATCAAACTTACGCAAGTCCAGGCAGTGTTATCAACCCTATATTGGTCTTGTAAGTCTAGTCAAATGTTCGGAACACGCTATTAGAGCTCCTGTGGTGTAACTGATGTTAATTATTGTACCGTTGTGATAATTTCAACTGACTACCTGATTAAATAGATGGTCATTTTTATATAGGGAAATGAAAACATATGAGAAATTCCTGAACATTGAGCCGTATGCTGTGACCATTCATCTGGGGTTTGCTTGGAGAAAGATTTTATTTTGTGAACGTTGATACTATTTTTTTAATGTAGTGAGAAGTATTTCAGAGAAGAGGAATTTTTATGTTTTTGAATCAATGGAATTTATAAAGATATAATTTTCTTCATAATTCCGTATTGACTTTTCTAGAAGTTTAGCCTGTATTTTTTGGGGGAAATGAGAGCAGTAGTGAGGACTGATTAACTTTACTATATCTGACACTGCCCAGAACTGTAAGTGGCAGAAAGGTTGGCATTCATCTTAGCTAACTTAGATGTTCATAGCATAGACCTTGACTCTGATTCATCTAGACTTCCTTTAAGTCAGTTCTCTACAGTCATTCTTTATAAAAAGAGAATTTAAACTACTACTTTCAATATAGGTGCCTACAGAAGTCTAAAGGTAATGCTATCTGAGAATAAATTAAATGTTGTGGATACTGGAAGTTTAGTGGAATGCAAGGGGTCACTGGAAAAATTCATAAAACATAGATCCTCTGCAGATTAATAAATACATGGACACCACTTCTAGTTCAGGAAATCTCTAAAATGCAAGCTTTTGAAGGCTGACAGAGTACTTGTTAATGGATTTTTAAAAACTTATTTTGTTTTCATGCTCCTCCGTAGCCAACCACCTATTATATTTCCTTTGGCAGGGACAGGTTAATGGGCTAGATGCACCTTTACTTTCACTCTGTGTTCGAATCTCATGATATCATTTTGTTATAGTAATAGACAAGAGTGTGGGGTTTTTAACTGTAAAGTTATCTTTCTGTGCTACAAGAATTTTCTATATGAAAATATCTACCAAAAAATAAAAAATAAAAAGTTGAGATGGATCCTCAGAGCAGAATGTCAGTATATCTAAACGGCAGTGGACCAGTTTACTAGCTACAGGATGTTTTATTCCTTCAGTCCCTAGAACTTTACTTTATATAAGTTTATGGTGAGGATAAGGCATTCGAAAGTACTTTACCAGCTTCTGGCATGTGGCCAGGATATAGGCTAGTATGGCATGAGCTAAAAATGAATAATGTCTCATCCATTGTTTAATCACAGCAGAACCTCCTGAGTAACTCTGACCGATCTCATCTGATGTTCAGGGCACAGCTTGGAAAGGGAGGAATTACATGCTTCCATCCTGAGAAAGAGAGAACAACTAAAAGCTGGTCAAAGAAGGACTGCACTCAGAGAGGTTCAAGATGTTCAACATGAAATTAGCCTGGTGACTGTGAGCAACTGTGAAATGCTGCAAGTAATATCAGCTCCATTCACCATAGCTGCTCCATTACACTGAAAGACACATAAGATGTTTCTCACTACTACTATCAGAGAAATTATTTCTATAAATAATTCCATTTCCACTCTCCATAAGTAATTAAACATTATTTATTTATTCAAGATAAAGTGAACCTTAGAGAGCTTGACTTAGTAGCTCTGTGGTCAGGGTATTCTTATTTTTCAGATGTGGGAGATGGTACTACAAGTCCAAATAATTCTGTGACCTGTAACTAATTCCAGCCTGCTCCCTAATGAGAGGAAAGATATGCTTGATAAAATAGTAACACTGTTCACTCTTGGAATAATGAAAACACTTTACACATTCTGAATTTTAGGTCACAGAATTCTTTTTATATGTTTACAATGGCTTGAGCTAGTGTTGATTTCAGTATGTTTACATTAGGAAAAATAGCTTCAGATATTGTAGATATGACTGCTTTTTAAAAGATGGTAAGTGACTACTTTTTTAATACGCGATATTCCATTAGTATTGTTTTCCAAAGTATGTATGCTGTGAAAATACCATGTGTGAAAATATGAGGCTTCTGTAGTTTCAATGAACAATTGGATAAAGCCAAACATGGTTTCAACTCTTTATTTTTCATGACAAATAAGTTTACTCTTGATTGCAGACAGATGCATATAAACCATATGTGCTTTACCATTTACAAGTATCTTGTACATGCATTTCCTTGTTTTGCATATGTTTTGGTCAGGGTGACCAATAATAAGATGAGAGTTTCTCATTATACTTGAATTTACGTAGTCCTGGTTAAAAGAAGACGGGCACACTAATCACAAAGGCATCATTTTAAAGTTTCTTACCATCTTCTTTTCTGTGTGCACTTAGTGCTTTGGATTTTTTAAATAGACTTTGAAATTAAAAAATGGGAATGTGTGGTGTTCAGAGCTCTTTAGGATATTGGATTCTGCTGTGATGCACCTTCAGCCTCAGATTTTGAAGGTCTCCTCTTTAAATTTCATGTGCCCTTTTGGGCAACCATGTATTCTTTATTATATTCTTCATATAAGTAAAAAGAAAGTTGCAGAAATCAAGGAACTGTTCCTTATATCATTGCAGACTGACATAAGCAATACAACTCTTTTTCAAATTTGGTTTTATTATAGAATTAAGGCGGAAGCATCCTAGAATTTTTAAATTAATAACTTGAGAAGAAGGGCTGAAAAAGGCTTATCCTTTTGCCCTTCTCCAAATGTTTGATTACGCTTCTTGAGATCCAAGCCCTCAGTTCCTTGCTTTTTCAATATGGCCGAGGCAATGGTGAACAAGGAAGACACTTTCTGGGGAGGTAAAAAAAAGAAAATAACAGACCATGTAAATTGAACAAGTTTGTCATGTACAAGAATGAATTTGTTTAACTGTAAATTTCAGTGAGCTCTATGAGCAAGATAAGGCTTGTTGTAGGTCTCAGGAAGTTTTTGTTCAAATTCAACTAGCTATAAATGTAGGTCTCTGGGCCGTGTAGGGCTTTGCTGTCATGCGCTGCTTCAGTTTTCAAATGGACTGTGGAAGAAGTTTTCACAAATGCAATCTGTATCTATGAATAATGTTGGCTTCCATAAGGATTGCATGAGAGTTTCTAAATTGAAAAAAAAAATCAAGTCCTTCAGATCCTATGCTGACACTATTGCTTGGCTAAAGAATATACCAGAATAAGACAAAGATCTGGAAAAAATGCAAAATTTTAATCTCAGTAATGTGATGAGTACATATTCTTCCAGAAAAGCTTCTGAGTGATTGGATCTAACTATGTCCTCAAACCATCTTGCATTGTAAGATCATATGAGTATTATAATACTTGATCTCAAAAAAAAAAAGTTTATATTCACAAAAAGTTGTATCATCTGTCACATAAATGCAAAATGGCAAGTGTGAAGTGGCTTTCCAAAATAGCGCTTATCTGCTGTACAGAACTGAAGCTAGGATATTCAAATTATGGTACCTAGAAATGCTTTTATCATACCTATTTGTCATTGGTAAACAATGGTTAATGGGAGCACAGTATCTGAAAGTGTTGGCGGTATACACAAGGATGGATCATGACCAAGACAATGGCTTCAGGTGAGGTCTTATCAGCACATCAAGATATCCTTTTGAAAAAGAAAAAATAATTAATCGCCTCGACTGAATAAATAGTGTTCTATGGATCAATGCAGATAGCAAGAATAGCCTAAGCTATAGGTTGTGCAAATAAAGTTTCTCGGTGTTTTGACTGTTAGGTGTGAAGAACGTTTGGTAGAAGATGGGAAGCAAATGAAGGAACTATTTCTGTCATATCTTCAAAGAACAAAACTCTTGAAATACCTTCTCAATAAATCCATATCTATATAAATGAATATCTTGTGACATTTATAGAATCATTGTAACTCGAGAACCCTCACTGAAATGACCTTGAATCAAAACCGTAAATTCTGCTGAGGAAGCACAGCGATTTTCAAAGGAGAGTGAAATACATGTTTCAGAGTTATGGGTGCTCAAATATCTTAATTGAAAACACAGTGGAGTTATCACACAACTATAGTATTATCCTGGCCCTGCAGTTCTTTTATTTATCTAACTACCACTGTTGTGAATGAAGCATTTCATCCAGATAGAGAGGTAAACTTCAATACATCTTTATTTCTTTTTGATTTATTTGGAAAATATTGCATTTGGCAATAGTAAGGGTAGAAACATCTTTGCATCTTAAACTGAAAACTAAAACCTCAACTGTGCAAACACTTAGGCAGGTGTTCATTTTTGTGCATTATTAATATCTCTTTGCAGTTTTCAAGACTTGAATACTCCATTTACTTTTTTGTTGTTGTTGAACACAAAACTTTTCACTTTGACTGTACAGTTGAGCTTCATTCGTACAAGTTTTTGTACCTTTTGTGAAAGCATGTCCTCTAGCAGATTTCTTGAAACTCTTCTTTGTATGTCGTATTTCCTATGTTATAGTGGATGCTCTACAGTATTCTAGTTGGTTTCCTTTGCAACTTGACTTGATATCAAAAGTTGAAATATGTACTGTACTTACTATACATTATGAACATAAGTACTATTATTTTAAGCAATATAATATTCCATTTGTTTTTATAAACTAGTAACTGTGACACATCGTCAGACTAAATTTTTACCTAATGCTGTGGGATTTGCACCCACTATCACTAGGTCTGGATCTAGTCCCTCATGACTGATCTATACTCACTGTCCTTGTCCCACTGTACAACTGAGAGTGGTATGTAATCTACATTAAGGATCATGTAGGCAGCACAAGTGGACACATTATAACAGATCTCTGTAAAGTGTCATTGCAAAAGCCCCGTAAAATGGAGAAAATCTCACTAAATAGTAAAGGAATGCTGCTTTTCAGTCTTATTTGGGGATTTTTTTTGTGTGGTATTTTTGATGGATCCTCTTACTCAACATCCATCAACTCATCTGATACCACTGGAACCTGTGAAGTGTTAACTCTTAACCTCATCCTTTTGGAAGATGACTTAAAATGGGTAAAAGGATATGTGTTATGTGGAGAAGGGGGATATATATTAAAAAAAAAAAAAATGGTGTGATAGGGATAAGGGCAGGGGGGGCTGATGGTTTAAATCTCCATGGCCCTCGGAATCAAGCCTGTTTCAGTCAGATTGTGGCCTTGCTAACAAATCCAATAGCAGCTAATCTGATCATCTGCTCTCTAGTTTTCATGCTGTGTTTTCTTCAGAGTTCCTTCTCCTAGTTCCAGTCTGTGACAGTGTGATAAGACACAAGGAATTTAGTCATCATTGCCGCTGTAAAGGAGCTCAGAGAAGGGATTATGATATTCCATAACCCTTACATTAGACACGGACAGGGCCAACCACTGCTGTGATTACAGGCCTGGACACTGTTGTTATTTTCCCACCTTCCTCCCCCTATTCATTTATTTATTTGTTTATTTTGATTTTTATTCGGAGAAAGCTTTAAAAGATTAGCTGAGAAATAGTGACCATCACAATCATCATCCTAAATCTCGTTGTGCAGAACTCAGAAGTCGTGCAGCTCAGAAGGTTGTTACATTTCTAACCATCACGGCCATGATAACTCTCAAGCAAGTTATCGAAAACACTCATCCGTTATTCAGTCATTATTAGGAAATTCAAACAGTATAAGCTGAACAAATCAACATGGAATATAGAGAGGATGCTGCAGGGAGCATTGATTTGGGAAAAATATAGTTTACTGCTGAGGCAAGTCAGAGATTAGGTTGCCTTTCCTCTGTTCTGCACATGGCAATATTTGTGATGAATATATTAGCTGCAGTACCTCTTGCTTCTGGGTATCAAGTACGTTTGCCGTGCTGTCACTGAACCAACGATTATACTTGTGTCAATTGACATTCCAGCACCAAGCCTTTTTATGCCATCCCTGACTCTCATCCCTGTAAAGAAGGGTCTTCCTGGTAAAAAAAGTGGGTGGTTTTTTTTTTGATAGCAAAGTCACAAATTAAAAAAATGGGTGATGGTGGAAGTTAGATTGCCCTTTCTCATTGAAGTAATAAATTTTCTGGAAATAATCTTTTCGGTTGTTTACTTTAAAAGCAAGAACTGAGAGGCTTTTTAAAACAGCTTAAGCTGTTGATTAAACATTGCTTCTTATATTTCAAAAGGAATACCTGTCACTGGCATTGTTATTTGTTTTGCAGCGTTGTTATAAGGAAAGGTACTGTATGGAAATGTAAGCCATATGCCTGAGCCCAAAGTGAGTGTGCAAAGCAATGGGCAGAGACAGGGATATTCTGTGTCTCTGCACACACGTGGTGTGCAGCGCTGCTCTGCTCTGCAAGAAGGACCAAGGCAGATCCAGAAATAGATGTATGACGGTTACTGGACTGGCTCGGTAGCTGCTTCTGGGGCTGTATAAGGAGATTTGATTGCAGATGAACTGTCTGGCAGGACATGCCTAGTGACCACCAAACTCTGAGCAAGGAGGAAAGGTTTTAATTACAGCAGCAAAAGGCAGATCTGTAGGCTCCTCTGTGCCTCCACACAGGACTGAAAGGGGTGCCTGTTGTGAGCACTGTACGCTCAACACATACCATCAAATTCAGGTTACATTTGACTTTTGCCAAATGAATGAAGGCCAGCTGGGCAAACCTGAGGGGTCTGATAGCAGTGAAGGCTGCTGGCCTGCTGTTTGGTGAGAAATTTTTAAGTTTTTCAGAGGAGATGTCAGCTCAATTTCTAAAGCAATCTACCATATACAGAGCCTGAGACTTCAGCTCCTGGACAAGATCAGAGGAGAATGTGTTCAAGTGTAAGGTACTTAAAATACAGCAACGTAAATATTATGTTAATACTTTATATTTGAATATATGTAATCACAATGAAGAGAGGAACTTTGAGGGACATATTATCGTCAGTAATGCCTACCAACAGGTTTTGTTTAAAATTTCATCAAAGTATTCCAAATATGGTTTGCTATATTTGATGCTATTTTTAATGGTTTCTGTGTGCATTAATTTTCTTTTTAATTGGAAGATTTATGTGGTACTGTCTCTTTGAAAGTTGTCTGGAAACCATTAATTCCGACTTATCAAAGTTTTGCATACAGTTAATGTAAGGTTTAACCCAGCAATGTTTTCTGGAGACAGCTAATGCTTTCTTTAAGCAAAATTTCTATGTATACTTTCACAGAGTTTTTTGCTATGACACAGACAGAACAAAGGTAATGCAGAGACATACAAAGCATTGACTTAGTACTCATTTACCCCTTGACAAATATAGCTGGATTTCTTCAACCTTTTTACAGAGAATATTGAAAAGATTAAATATTACCACAGAATAAAAATTATGCAGTAAAAGTAAACTGTGAGAGAAAAAATATGCAACCTCTTCTAAAAAATAAAAAAACCCCTGACAGATGGCTAAGACTGATGGCAAAATTTCCTATTAATTTATGATATTTTGTATTAGGATATTCAGCACACCTTGTGTGCAGAGATGACAAGATAAACAATGATATTTTTTGCTAAGTAGGTATGCAATCATCCTTAGAAAAAGGAGAAAAAAAAAAGATAACAAAAATTCCTTCTCCAGCATGTTCCTCTTCTGCATTTTGAATTTCTGTGTTGAAGCTGATTGTATTAAGTATGCCTTAGACATTTTAATTTGATCAAAACCTTTGACATTTCTGAAACAAATTTTCCTGCATTACCCCTGCCATCTCAGATATTGCTGGCATCTACCACAAAGTGATCCACCACAATGGAGAAGCATTCACTCAGCCCAAGCCACTAAGATGAATAATAACTGATATCTTTGTTTGTTTGCTTTTGATATTTTACTTTTCTCTAGTCAACTGAAAATTTTTTACAGAACAATATATCCAGAAAATACTTTGATATGAAGAGGCTTTATTTGGCCTTGGGATAATCAAATTGGGAACTCAGCCTGTCAAAGGTCAAGGTTGCAGAATACTTCCTGTTTCCTTTAAAACTAAGAGAAACATAAAAAGATCCCAAACTTTTGAGCCATCACCACGGGGATTTTACAAGATGATTGAGGCTGGAACAAAGCATAGCCTTTTGCTTCTGGGTATCAGGAAGGACTTTAATAGTATCATGACATTGATCATTGAATTCAAGGTCACAGTCATGTCAGTGTTAATGAATTCCAAGTATGATTCCACAAAATATTAGTATACAGTAGACAGTAAGCAGTGTATATTATAAATGCTCTTAGACATTATTTATAACAACCCATAAGAAAGCTTTATGTTGTCCACCCATGGTAAATTTAGACTATTTTTCCTTCATGTCATGTGAATCAACACAAACAAACAGCATGCTTAAATTCTACACAGATTTTTTAATATTCATCACTGTTTTATTGAAATGGTGGTTATAAATTTCTGCAGAAGTTATCTTATCCTGACTAAGTAAAATATTGATAACACTGTGATTTTAAATGATTTTCTGTCTTTGCTGATTTTCTCAGTCTGTAGTCAGTTCACATTTCCTTGTGATTTGCACACCTTCAAAGTCAGATGAAATTAGGGCAGAGCTGTCTCAGTGAAGCCCTCAGTGACAGAGATGTCCCCAGCTGCAGGAATTTGCAGTTGTGACTGCCTCTTTTCTCTGTCCACTATAAATATTTCAGTAGGTCACAAAGGGACCCAGCTACACAATTCACAATTATAATTTATTGGAGTTAGCTTGCTTTCCATTGGCTTAGAGTAAGCCAATACTTTTTTAAAATTCATTGTTAGAAAGCATGCATTAGATGTATTTTAGCTATTTGAAGAACATATTTTTTAAAAGGTTTTATCAAAGGGATTTTTTTTTTGCCACAAATGAAATGGAATGAGAAATTGAAAATGCAGCAAAGTTCAGTGAGATTCATAATCCCACTTAGAACCTGTTATTATTATTTATAGCATCTGTCTGTATCAGTGTTAAAACCAAATATTTCTTACATATTGCAGTACAAATGAGCTGTGCTCTTCAAGATCTAAAATTCAGGCTGTTAGCTTAGTGGTAGTTTAAGCAATGTTCTGTATCAAAAAAATGGAAGAACTATTGGCTCTTACATGAGAAGGAATTCTGGTTTTTGGAACTATGGTGAGCAGAGACCAGGTCAAGGTGATAGCAGACATTTCCCTGTGTTTCTATAGATCACTGCAGAGTGACTGACAGTGCCCATGCAGTACTAATAAAAGATTACGATCTAGAAAGGTTAAGAGGGAAACAGAAATATTAGACTTCTCATCTGAGAATGAACTCTAGAGAAGTCTTCTCCACTGGGCTCTGTCAGAGACAGCCTGAGTGATGAGCTTTCCCAGCAGCAGCAGCCAGATCAATGTTAACCAAAACCAAGTGGTGACACTGTAGTTGCTATCTAATTTAGGTTTCAGCAGACCAAAAAGTACACACAACATGGTGGTTAAATTGCTTTCACTGAAAAGTAACACTAAAGTCTAATTAATCCATTTAATTCTTAGACCTTTTCAATGATTTCCTGCTATTTTCTATCAGACTCTGGCAAACACTTACTAGAAAACTTTTCTTTCCACAAATCAAACACAATCAGGTGCTGTCAACTTACTAGAGTGTCCCTTCAGAGCTCTGGAGACTCCTAAGTCTGTGAAGACTCTATGGATTAATGAGAAGCTAAGCACTTGCATCTGTTCTGTTTGTGAATGAAGCACCAGGTCTTCCCATGCAATTTTCAGAGTTTAACATAACACAAAAAATTCATAGAATCGTAGAATGGCTTGGGTTGGAAGGGACCTTTAAAGATCATCTAGTACAACCTCCCTGACATGGGCAGGGACATTTTTGACTAGGTCAAGTTGCTCAAAGCCCCACCCAACCTGATTTTGAACACTTCCAACTATGAGGTATCCACAACTTCTCCAGGCGAACTGTTCCAGTGTCTTACCAACCTCATCATAAAAAAAATTCTTCCTTATGTCCAATGTAATTCTGGCCTCTTTCGGTTTAAAACTGTTACCCCTTTTCCTGTCCATAGTAGAAGGAAGGCTTTGATAGAAAGTTTCTCTCTGTCTTATAAGTCCCTTTTATATATTGAAAGGCAACAATAAGGTCTCCCTGGAGCCTTCTTTTGTCCAGAAAAAAAAATATTAAGAGAAAAAGAAATGAAAACGTGCTCTCACATAATGCCAAGATAGGAACCTAATTAATTGATTTGGAAACCAAGTAATTAATACAGTAAGTTATCTTAACAACTACTTGTTATTTCAATGTAAGCTGCTCAGCTGAGCTGGCAGTGTTGAGAAATCAGGATAGGAGACTGGGCATAGTCTGTAATTTTTAGAGCAGGTCTAAGACATGAACGAAATACAGCCACTTGTCAGTACCTTCCTGAACATGATGTCTTTACTTGGAGTATCCTCCTGCCTGTATTTTCATCTTCTTCGGAATGATCGGTTTGGGCAAACGCATATTTTGAGTAGACCTTAGTAGATTTGACACTTGGCTTGTTAATAAAGGATATGTTTGTAAATTAAGCATTTTCAGCATTTTCACAACCATAAAATTATTGCATATGGTTTCCCTTTAGTAAATCACTTCTTGTGAAAGAATTTGAGAGTCACTTGTTGTAGAAATAGTTTAATGATAAGAAACAACTCCAGTTATCACCAGATGGAATAAATTTGACTAGTAATGAGGCAAATTTGGCTGTCTTCATGTTTGGAGGAATCTTATCCAAAACCAGAAAAAGGCCTTGAATCCATGCTGTGTACTAAGGAAATGTACGACAACTGGTTATCTTATTGTCTTAAATCTGCATTAGTTAAGGAATTTGTACATCAATACTGTATCATATTTTTTTAATATTAATATACCTTCTTTCTTAGCATGTCTTACCAGCATAATAGATGACAACTAGTAGATAAGACTTGGCGTAGGGTGACCTTCCTATGGGGAATCAAATCTGAACAGGATGTTTGATAGCTTTCCCATGGCAATAGGAGTCTCGATTGCAAGGGTTTTTCCAGCAGCACCTTAAGCTAGGTTGGGAGAGTTCCTCAAACTGTTGTTTTTGCTCACCTGGCTATGGTCCTACCTGACTCTTCCTGTCTTAACTACATACAAAACATCAGTTGAATATCTCAACTACATGGAAAAGACTGTTGTAGATGCTATTCATGTAGCAACATCTCCTATTGAATATTTAGTTTCTTATGTCTTATGTATGCAAAATTTGATCACTTCTGCAGCAGGAATCACAGACAGCAGCCTTTGGGACACTCCAGCCACATTGATAATCATTGATAATTGACACATTTAAGTATACTAATCAGACATGACACAGCAGGATCTGCCTTGAGGAATTTCTAGAACTGACCAAAATTTATCACCTGGGTTTCTGTAACAGTCAAATACTTAATTGCAAATGTTCTACTGGTCACCTAGATTCAAGCTGATCTCCAGTCCAAACTCAATCTATTATCTCGCTGTATGGGTGATGGATATCTCACCTTTATGGGTGACTGGATCAATGATTCAAGTTAACTGAGTCAGCATACAGCATACAGCACACAGGCACAGCCCAGGTACACCCAAATTCTAACTGAAGGATTAACTTGATTTTCATACTCCCATCTCACTTAAGAGTCCTATGGCGGTTAATGCACAAGATTGGTTTTGTTCGGGCTAGGATGTTTAAGAATACATTTCCTGAATCCTTACTTATGTTTCATAAAAATCTGTGTCCCTAAATAAAAAAATACTTGAGCAGTGGCCAAGCTCAGAGGAAGGAGGAAGTTGCACTGCCCCAAACAATGTGGTGATAGCTTGACATAGGTAGAACCTGCAAAAAGTATCAGCATATTCCTAGCGAGGAGCATGGCTATGGAGCAGAGGGAAGCACACTTCAGGAATGACCTGTGCAGCTGAAAACAGACCTACTTAAGCAACCTGCAAAAGTGTTAGGAAGATCTGTAAACAAAAGGGAAAATACTATCACAAGCTATTTCTTGTACAGTAGTCAAAAGAGAAGATATGGAAAAGAAAGTCTTTGAGCTAATGATCCATGCCCTTGTGTAGGGGATGCTTGGGGTTCGTTTGTGAAAACAAAGTATGCTCGAGATGTTTCTGCTGTTTCTAAAGCCATGGGACAATTGCACTGTATTGTATTTGAGCAACACTTTTGATTGTGAGAGAAAAGTGTTTAGCACACTCTGATTAGCCCTACTTCACCTTCTTCTAATGCCTAAATTAAGCAGGATTGGATCTGACTTTTCAATCTACGGAGGTCAGCTTTTTTAGTGTGAAGAATCACAGCTGCAGGACTGAATTGCATGCATTGGATTTAGGACACTGAATTCTGTTTTTAATTCAGTAACTGAACAAAACCTATGATTTTTAGAAAAATTAGGTAACTCCTAAGCATAATTTTCTTATTCATTGTAAGAATTTTCCATCACAACTATTTCCACCAGAGGTATTTTATAAGCTATTTTCTGCTTTATAAAACATTTGTATCAAGAGATGACAAGTACTATGGAATTTCAAGTTAGTCTTTTCGTACGCCCTAAGCTATACTGTATCATTTCTGAAGTAACTATGTAGGGCTCAAAAATATGTTTGAATAGATGAAGCAGAAAAAAACTTCAGTGGTGTAGACTATCTGTAAAATGAAGATATGATAGAGAGGTATTTTCTATTATGAAATTGAAGGAGATTTGTGTTTAATGTAAATGTAATTAGCCTTCCTATAACAATGTATGGTATAATTATTCAGAGTCAAGAAAATCTTGTGCCAGAAAGACTCTGAGAAACACTGTCTCTGTTCTTTATTTTCACTGATCAGAGTGGAATTGGAGCTTCAGAAAGAAAGAGAGATGAAACCATCACCTGCTTTCTGGTGCAATTGCATTTTCAAGATTACTCTCCAGCCACCAATGTTTAAAGACTGTGATTCTAAACCTAGAATATATAATGATTTGACATATATTGCAAGTAAGTATGACTTCCTTATACCAGTTGCACAAAGTTTACTGTATGTTTTTTTGCCATTAGTACAGGTAACTAGGATCTACTTTTTATATACGTTTCCATATATTACCATAATAGAAGCTTTATGCCTCATAGTTACTTGCTTTGTTTTTCATTCCCATTTTATAACAGAATGCCTAAAGCCCATCAATATTCAAGTTAGCACTTTAAAATGAAACTATAAATTTCAATTTGGAGAAAATAAGCCCTTATTCAGGCTCATAAGTTTTAAATAACACATTACCATTGGCTACATTAAGTTTGCATTTCTAATGTTATTTTATGCATTTGACAATAGATGTTCCACTCTGCTCAGAAGTGGAGAGCAAATGCATGTGAAATTTAAGTCTGCTCAAAATACAGAAATTTATTAGAGCTGTCAGTCAGCAGTGACATGAGAGTTAAATTATTTCTGAAGATATTTGACTTGATTTTTGCACTTTCTGTTGTCTTTATCCTCTGAAATTTGAGTATAAAAAACTCTTTTAAAAGGTTTTTTCCTAGAGTGCTTAGTGCTTCC
Organism: Caloenas nicobarica; assembly: GCF_036013445.1. NCBI lineage: Eukaryota > Metazoa > Chordata > Aves > Columbiformes > Columbidae > Caloenas > Caloenas nicobarica. The sequence goes on along the minus strand of NC_088246.1, from coordinate 99,279,012 downwards.
TAAAGTCAAATAAAATGAAACTGAAAATAGAACACTATATGCACAAAGCTCTTAGGGAAATACTCAGGTAGTATTTGAACAACAACAACAAAGTAGTTCAATTATTTATTTCTATCAATCCCAGAAGAATGAGATGAGTTAATTTCTATTTTTGATGTTATTGTTTAGTTTAGTTCCTTTAGGAAAAATGGTGACTAATTAATTTTCCTTTTGAATGCTTTCCTTTTAAGTGAAAGGTATGTACTGATGGTCAAGCGGTGTCTTTTGAAACTGTCTAAACATTAACTGTGGTACAAATTGATATAAAATTTGCTCTGCTGCAGGACTAACAACAAGGAAATTGTGTAGAATACCACTTTTCCTGGCAGGAGTGATTCCTGTTCTTCTTTACAGCATTTCTTGTTTATAGCATGAATGGGGTACTAGAATTTATCTAAAGGAAAACACTTCCTTTTCAGTTGAATCATTTTTTATGATCACCTGGTGCTACTGCCAGCATTTCTTAAGCTTGTTTTCTTCTACAGAAATTAGAATGAAAAACAATTAGCTTCCTTATGAAATATTACATCTGTGGGCCAGTGCAATCATCCTACCTTGATGCATTTTGGCTGTAAACTTAAGAGCTTTTGCATTTCTAGAGTAACAAATGTCAAGAATGAAATCACTTTTCACATCTTCCTACAACTGAGAAACTATCTGCATAACTTCCATGTACTATGTCTATCAAAAAGAGTGTTTTTTGCTAACTGATTAGCTAAAACTGTTTACTTTTGGCTCAGGTGTCAAGACAACTACTAAGTTAGTAAGAAGGTGTAGTGACAGATTTTGGACTCTTGCATTTATGTAAGTATGATCATGCTAAGGAAGAAGAAATTTCCACAGCACTGTCACTATTTTTACTTTATTACTATATGATGACAGGAAATTCCTATGGTTACTTGAACCACTGAGATGTTTTCACATACAAAGGTCAAAATTCAGTCATGACATAAACAGAAGAAACTTCATAATGTAAATTTAGTCTGAATATAACCGAGTAAAGAAAAAAGGTGTATTTTCTTCATTCAAGTGAATAATTCTTACACAGTGATTTACACCGAATACATAAATTTGTCATGCATTTCTCCATTATAGGCATAACTCTCTTTCCAAAAGGGGTATTATGATCAGAGAGCATATGGTAGTAGCTCTAAAGCAGATGGAAATGCCTTGCTTAGAATACTAGTAGATAAGTTAATCAAAAAACTTTGTGACAGGTTAGAAAATCCTAATTGCCATCTTTGCTGAACAACTAGATCTCCTCAAAACTGACATTTGATTTTCTAGATACCTTTCTGAATCACAGAAATCTGGGTAGGTATTGTCTTCAAGTAGCCAAGCAGATGCAGAAAGAAAAAAAGGGTAAACTTTCGCACTCAGGGAGGCAATGACTAGGTGGATATGGAACTGGATTCATGTCCATATTAGAGCTGAGGCATACTATGGAATTAACATAGGCTTTTACTGCATTAATACACAAACTGCTTTGGGCTGCCTTAAACACCTGTCTGCATTTTCATATACATTACAGTCATAATTCTGATCCTTTTATGCATGCTAAGATGTCAACAAAATGGCTAATGAACCAAGAGGAGTCCCACATACAGATTTGAATACTAGTTACATTGAATATCTACTGAGGAAGTAGATCATTTGACAGATTTTAAGAAATTAATCTGTAACAGTATAGACATATGGGTCACTCAGAAGTGAAGGTGTTCATTTATTTTCTTCTGGTGCTATTCCCAAAGAATAGGAAAGAGCATTTCAAGTCTTTCTATTTTAGGGAGCACAGCTGAGACACTAAATAAATGAGTTCTCAGACAGGACATAGATGCGGCAGGTGTCCACATTATGTCAAGGAGGTTTGTGCTACAGCCTCTGGCCTGGCGCAGAAGAAAGTAGAATTTGATATTCCAGTCACACCTTGCATTCCCAGCACAGCCTCTCTTATGAAACCCTGTTTCCTTTATATTCGACTATCCTTTCCTATCTCTGCATCTCGGTCTCTTGGCAAAGACCGTGGCAGAAAACAGGACGAGTTCTTCAATACTGTGGACAAAACTCGCTCTGGGCTCTATGAAATTGACCTTGAACTTCAACATGACTGCAAGGCAGCAGATAGGTGTCTACAGACTCAGGCTGAATCAAGATGTTCAGAGGAGCTATTCACTTCATACTGTGGATATTGTTATATAAGGGACCGATTCATCCATTCATGGAAGAAGAAGGAAGGTAGCAAGGATTAGGCTGTCCAAAAGAGAAGAGTTTAATAGATACCATTCAGATGCAGAAGTGATCATACCAGCTGTTCAGTCTAAACAATATCCATGGCCAGTGCCTTGAGTGTCTGGCTTTTCATGGTTAGACTATCACTCTCTTCCCAGGCCAAAATATTTAAAATGTGGACGTTAAACTGCAGAGTGCAGGTGAAATCTGGAATGAGAAGCAACAGTTTTAAATTGACAGGTACAAGGTAAAATGCTGTATGACTCGAATATCTACATATGGGAAATGTAGATGTTTTGACAGAGTCTGACAAAACTAAGGAAAAGCTGACCAGCTGAAAGCTCCATCTTCAGCCTGCCCTATTTGAATCATTCCACCAAACTCTCAGCCAAGCCACTTAGTAGAAAATGACATTATCCAGATATTGTATTGCAAACCCATCGTGTCTGCAAAAACCTGCCTGGTTGTAAATCAAAACCTTTGTCAGGCAGTAGAAACAAGAATAACTTGCTTCAAGTGATGGAAAAATAGTGTACACAGGAATCTGATAATGCCAGTAGTAGAGGTCACATCCATTAGGATAATTTCAACCCATTTGAATAAATACAGCCACTGCTCCAAGAAAAATCCAATAATAGATGTCGCAAAGCAAGCTATCTCGCATGAATACTCGAGTCTGTGGTATTTATTGGAAATAAATCAGGCCAGGAAAGCAAACTGGAAAGAATTCTGTGAGATGATTATTTGAGAGAGTGTGTATCAGAGCGTGTACAGGTGTTTTCTTTTCCTCTAGGTCTTGCAGTGTTCAGTAATACTGCCTATCGCAATGCTGACAGTACAATCACTTAGTAGCACCACAATAGCTGTGTTTGCTCCAGAATTTTCTGCTGTCATGGTTTTCTAGGGTTATCAATAGTTAGATACATAGTGTTTGGACAACAGAGATGTGCTGCTATAGCAGCAGTTCAGCTCCTGAAAGAGTTCCTGGAGAAAGAGGAGCTCCTCTTCACCTGAGGCATATTTTTGCACATAGATGTTTCAGTACTGCATTTTGCAAAAAGAGTTGCCACCAGTAGATATGACCAATTTTAGACCCATTTGGCTACCACTAAGTCAGTTTCTCCACAAACTCCAAAATAAGGTCAAGGAAAGTGGTATTAACAAGCTGGTCGAGGAGGAGAAAAATCTTCTCACATTAAGGTAATCAGGAAGAGGCATGCAAGCCATGTCTTACTCTCAAAGCCAAGCCCATTTTGTTTTATTTTGCTTAAAGAATTGCAGAAAACTTGTGGAAATAAACCAACAGATAATGAAAATTGTCACTTCAGCTCATAAAAATGAAATAACATAGGTCAAGAGTTAGGGGGACTTACACAAAACCTGCAAAAGTATAAATGCTATCTCACTTTTTCCTTTTTGCTTAAACTATTTTTGGATGTATTCATCTCAAAATGTGGAATATTATGACTTTTTTTGAAAATAAGTCCGATCTAGAATGTCAATACGAAGAAAGTAGCTGGAAATGTGATGAATTTGCTGCCTGTTTGAGAGGTGATGTGATATGGAGCATACACGTCTGGTGAGCCTATGCATCCTGTCTGGAAATCCTATGCCACAGTGCAACATCCTTGATTTTAAAATGCTAAGTTTTGAAACACGTTACTCTGCAATCAATATAACAGCACTGGTATGTTTACTGGATGTTTCCAAACATCCTTTCCTGTGATCAACTTGTTACTGAAGCAACACAGATGCGTAGATACATATTTATTCTCCTCCAATGCATTATTAAATACTGTAGCAATGACTTTACATTAAATGTGATTAAAAACATTAAATGACATTAAATAATGACAGTACTACATTAAAATAATAGCTATGGGGAAGGAGGCAGTAACACTTTATTCATAACTCTTCCTCAAAAGCTTTCCTTAACAACCCACTTCCTCAAATTATGAAACCTGAAAAATGTCTGCATTTAGATAGTCACTCAAGTGCGACACTGTCTTTTTTGCCTTCCTCTCCCTGTGCTATATTCACTTGTCCATGTCCTCAAGGAACAATTGCCATTTAAATTATTGTTCAAAAGCTTTGATTGAGCTCTGAAAATGATACTGCGGATCAGTATAAAAAAAATAAAAGGTGGCTCTGGGCTGAGCTATTCTCTGATGACATGGATCCATATCATGTGAAATTTGCTAATCATCAAAAAAAGTATTGTCGAAACAAAAATTAAAAATAAAGGATTCCTACCTTCTTTGTAATAATATTTTATTAACCTCTAATAGAAGTATGTCAGGAGAAAATAAGGAGAAAATCTCAGAAATTTGAAAAAATGTAGACAAGTATTTCCTGCCATACCTCAGAGTAATTGGACTTTCTATTTTCTGAATTTTATATAAATATTTTAAGAGTGGTTTGGTTGTTTAGTGTTGGGGTTTTTTTTGTTTTGTTTGTTTGTTTGCTTGTTTGTTTGTTTTCATTTTTAACTACTGCAAATAAAAAACGTGATACACTTAGCGGTTAAACTGAAATACATATTAGGTGAACTGAAAAGTGATGCACTATAGGTAGTTCTCAATTTTTTCCATTCTAGCACCAAGATGAAGTATAGCTGATTCAGGGGAAACTAGAGAGTGATTCTTGAGAGATCAGGACAATTAGATTGATAGGACAGAGGGTAATGAAAAGGCTACAATCCTCGACTGTAGATAAGACAAGATATTTAAAGCTATTTAGACACCTTAGCTACTTTCAAGTCACACCTGAATGTCTTATTCTTTTCGAAAGCGACTGGATACAAATACTTTATCTCTAGTATTTCTGATCTGCAGTCAGCATCGCAAAAACATAAACTTTTCCATCAGAATTCAAACTATATTTTACTTTCTCACTGGCTGTTTTCAAATTAAGCTGACAGAGGTTCCTCTGAACTGAAGGAACACAAAATGAGCATGTTCCAACAACTGTAGGGGAATCGATAGCAAGTCTATCTCCTAGGACAACTTCCAAAATTAAAGATTTGATCCACAACTCCATTCGAAGACCAATAAAGTTCTAGACAAGGATATGACTCAGGGAAGGTCACAGCTAAATAAATAATTATAATACAAACATAATAGTGAAAATATGCATCTTGGGCTAAACCCACGAAGGATATGGTAGTTACACCACTAATTATTGAAGCATTGGATTTTTAAGAGATTGACCACTGATCTGAGAGCATGATAATTATAGTACTCATGAGAGTGTGAAAAAGAACTTGGATCGACTTTCTCCCCATTCTGAGGACTACAAAGTCCTTCCCTAAGAACTTACCAGAACCACCACACTGCACAGGAAGATTCTCATGGCCTTGCGTTGAGTGTTATAGTGTTGAAGCTGTTGTACTGTGGAGTAGATTAATATGTGATGGATAGGGGGAGAATGTGTGATTGTGTGCTGTTTGGGGATCATAACACAGATTGCTAAATCGGTTCTCGGTGGACATTTATAAAGTTTTTGATATTTTGATGTCAAATTTTGAAATTTTGAAGAAAAGAAGAACTGATTCTAACTTGTAGAAGATGACTGAGAATAGGCAGATGGAAGACAACTTGAGCTAGAATGACCGTAAAATGAATACTGATCCTGAGGAAAAGGAGGGAGAAGTAGCAGGGAGGGAGAAAGACAGCATAACAGAAGACAACACAATAAGAGAAAGTGGACTTAAAAAGGGCAGACTTCAGTAAATTCAGAGCGTTTTTAGGGAATTTCTTATGGGAAACAAGTACAAGGAAAAAAAACCCATTTAGCAAGACACTGGGGTTTTTCGTTGTTATTGTTTTGGTTTGGTTTTTGGTTTTGTTTTTGTTTTCTAATTGATTCTAATGGCACAAGTACAAATTATCCTAGTGCAGAGAAAGAATAGAAATATGATGGTAAGATTAAGATTAATAAAATATGAACACTTTATTGACCTCAAAGACACTAAAGGCAGTATGCAGAAAATAGAAATGTCGGTTTACTAAGGATAAGTACAAAAGATAACTCAAGTATGTAAAATCCAAACCACAAAGAAGAAGGGGAAAATAGTAAGTTACATTTAAGATTGTGACGTTTCTGTATGTATACCAATAACAATAGGAGGGTCACCTAAAAAATCAGTTGACCAAGAGGGAAGGCTATTACTATATGATGTATAAACCTTACCTGCTTCAGTCTCCCTTAAAAAATGATCTGAAATGAGAGAATGACAATTAATGAAGCACAATTGATACTAAACAAACAAAGAGTACAATATCAGCCTAGGACAGGAATAGAGAATACTTGGGGAAATCAGATACTTCAGGCTATGTGGACCATGTACCTCATTCTGAATTACTGAAAAGTTTAGCTATAGCAATATAAGAGCTGGTAGTAATGACCTCTGAGAACATAAAGGATGGAAGTGGTACTGAGGGCTTGAACACTGCAGATGGACTGACCATCTCTAAAACGACATGGGTATTCTGAAAGGAGGAACAAGAGAATTATAGATCAACCAGTTTAATTACATTGCTCAGAAGACTACTGAACTAAATGATCCAACAAGTTATTTGTAACCTGGAAGGTAATGGAAAACTGAGTAGCACCCAACATGGATTTGTCAAGAGCAAATAATTTCCTTCTATTATAGAATAGTAGGCCCTGTGGACAAAGCAGAAGCAGTAGATATGTTTTTGACATTAGGAATCTTTTAACACTGTGTGCATGGCATATTCCTAAGCCAGTTAAAAAGGTAAGTTTTAGAAAAAAGTCCTGCAGTATCAGTAAAAGAAGGTATGAAAGGTTATGGTTCACCAATAAAATCAAACAGGTCATCTGTTGTTGTCCTCTTCAAGATTTCCTTTTGTGGCGTAGTTCATGGAATTCAATTTACTTAATTGAGTGGGAAGTAACACAACCACAAAAGCTTCAGAGAACAGGAAGACAATGTACAATTGTTTTGAAACAGTAGAAAAACTGTTTGAAAAACATTATAAAACCAATATAGGAAGCAAACTGGCCATCTAAAAATTTTGTAGAGATAAATTTGGTGTCACAGTAGATAGCAAGAAAAATATTAGTCTGTATTCAGAACTGCAATGTTAAATCATTGCTAAACAACGAAAGGGAACAGGAGGACAACCCCTAAGACACATGAAGTCATCCTTCTGCTCTATAACTTCTAAGGTCTCAATGGACCAGTTGGAGATTGTATGCAGGACAGAAGCATGGAGTTTAGAGGTTTTAAAAGCATTATCCATGGGGAAAGACTGAAGCTAGTATTCTTCATCAGGCTGCAGAAGACAGTGGAAATAAGTAATAAATCTTCTAATAAACAGAAGGTTACTGAAGTGAGAAACAGAGTAATATCTTTTCCTTGTCCAAGATGAGAAGCACAAGAAGTAATAGGTGCAAATGAAAGAATACTTATATTTAAATTGGAATAATGAAGATTTAGGTGTTTGGGTTTTTTTTGTAATATATTCTGTGGCTATAGTTTTCAGCTGTGGAGGTTTTTAAGAACAAGCTAGAAAAATGACATATTTGCAATGGCATATTTGATCTCAACTACAGTAGGGAAATGATCCCATGAGGTAACTTCTTGTCAAACTCTTTCCTACAAAGGAGGGATGTTGCCAGGGAAATTGAAGGTGTAATATACACCACAGCTAATCTGTGCTTTGCCTATTCTTTGAATAAATGGAAAACATGGTACAGAAGGTCTTTGCTTATACTGCAGCAAAGAAGGAATTTCTTTAATAAATACCTATGGAGTAATATTACATTTATAATATAAAGGAAAACAACAAGCAGCAGTATTAATTTGACTTTATTATGTTTTCTATTTCCACTTCGCCATGCCTCACTACCTTATTAGCAATGTAAAGATATGAATACAGAAGTACTCATTTTATCATGACAACATTCAGTTTTGAAACTAATCTAAAATAAAACCCAGGGTATGCACAGAAAACTCAATTATGAAACAAAAGGTATCCAGTATGAAATTAAGGTAGTACATTCCATGTTTTATGTTCTGGCATTGTAGACTGTTACACGGGGTTTTGCTGATAAACCTCAAAAAGCTCACATAGCCAAGAGCAGTTCTAATGGACTGATTCTAAAATTACTCACTTTCATCTGCTGAAACAAATTAGTTTAATATTCAGTTGTTTGCTGTCAAATATATTAAAAGCACTTGTGCCAAGCAAAATTATAGGCTGTGTTTATCATTTGCCTAGTATATTTTTGGAAGAGAAGGGAAGGAGGAAAGACAGTGGGTGGAGGTTTTTTTGCACTTGCAGACATCAGACTATGTAGCATTAAGAAGATGTAACGTACACAATATGCATGCAACTCATCTGAGTTACACAGGCATAAAGATTTTTCCTCCCATTTTTTAATGTTTGACCATGTGTAACTAAAAAGTTCTAACCTGTTGGGCATTGCAAGATAGTATGCAAATAGGCCAACTAGTGACAAAGGACTACAGTAATTCACTTTTTTGTTAATCAGGGTGTGATTATCATTCGATTCTTTTGAACTCCATCCAGCTTGCTATTCTGTCTCAACTTCAAGCAGGTGTTTTGTTGTTGCCAGGCCATGAACACAGCCCTGTGCCTGAGTCTTTCAAGTGTGCTAGCTGTGCAGATGAATTTTGCCTGCAAACTTTCCTCAGGCAATGAACTGACTAGTGCAACATGCTCACAGCAATGTTAATCTAGCTCAGGGACATTCACTGCACATGAAAGACTATTTTTACCCTAATTTTTAATTGATATATTTTGCCCACTGCAAGTTTCCTCTCTTTTTCTCTCTCCCTTTCTTGCTGTCTCTCTCTGTCTTTATATTTATCTACTTTTTCTTCTTTTTTTTTTTTTTTTATTTGAGGCAGCAAATGGATTGGAGTGAAATGAAACTACAGTAGCTGGCGGATACAAAGCAGAAACAAGGGTGAAGTTAAATAAAATATGAGAGGGTGGATGCTCAGCAAAGAATTCACCTTTGATTTTAAAGATTAGATAAATTGGAAAAGTAATAATCAGTAAATTGAAAAGTGGGACTATTATGCATTAGCATTGTGACTAGCATAACAAATTTCTTTTATTTATTTATGCCTTCAGAATGGTGAAATATTTTATATTATACAATAGCTTAGAATGTCTACTGGAAAGGGGTCACAATGATACATTTTAGCTTTGCAATCGTAGTAAGAAATATTTGCAAAGTAATATGATTCAATGATATTCAACACAAACTGCTTTGAATGTCAGGATCTTTCATGCTTTTTCAGAACATGCCTCTTAAATGTAACTTGCTATAATTTATGAACATTTGATTAATCTGGTTTTATATTGTGTATTTCTTAGCCTTTATGCATTGATTATTAAGCCTGGTTGTTAATCCTTACTTGAAAATGTATATTTATATATATTATTATTTTACCACCATGGATCTAAAACATGATCTAGAATAAAAATATGACCAACTGCATACTGACTACATAATGCCCTCCTCATTATTTTTAATATACTGTATTCCAAACTCTTATAAAACAAAAGTCTGAAAGGCTAGTTTGTCAAAGGGTTAGGAAAAATCAGGAATACGGTTTCAGAGCAGCTATTGTGCTTTTCATGAGTTGAGGATTTTCCATCTCTCCTCAATATCTACATGGGAAATATTTAACAGAGAAAAAACATCTTATATTGTCTGCTCTTTGCCATTATCTCTTAGCTAGCTAGAACTGGGTTCTTTGCCTTTCCTTTGCACAGTAAAATACAGGACTCCTTCTCCTCTTCTGCTTCCTTGAAAAGGAAATTTGCCACAGAAATTCCCGTTCTTCATCCCATTTTGTGGCTTTTGTTCCTCTCCTGGTTCCAGGTCGGAACATCATTGACCATCCCAAGTCTTGCTGCGTGAAGAACATCGATTCCATGCTGAGCAGATGCACTTGCAGAAAGGCCTCCAGCTCCATTTGCAGGGAGCAAGATGGGAAGTTGAGTACCTAAAGCAGATGAATGACCATTTTTTATGCGTGCTATTTGCAAAGTCAGAAAAAATAAAAAGTTCTTTATGGGGAGACTGAACAGGGGGAAAGGAAGATTTGTGATACAGAAGATGAGAGAGAAAATTAGCGGACAGCCAGCAACACAGGCTAGGTGATCTTCCAAAGAGGAATAATTAAGCATGAACAGGGAAAAAAATGCCCACATATTTTGTAATCTCAAGAAATATCAACTTCAGAACTTCTAGACACGGTTCCAAGCAGATGCAAAAATTTTGGGGAAGGGCTATTTGCTTGTAGGGTTATTTTGATGTGTTAAAGCCATTTCACTGTGATCATTAAATCCTTTTCTATTCCATGTGAGCATCAACATTACAAAGATATTTCAACATATTCTCTGCTTATTGCTTATATATGTTAAGATATAATTCTTCCATTTTGGACACAAATGCAATGTTTATGACCTCCTTATTTACTTGGGAAATGGTTTATTTCAGATTAATTTGGGACATAATTTATTAAAATCAGAGTGAGAAAGGAAAAATAATCCATTTTAGGCAGACTTCTACAATGGCATATTTTAGATTATATTCTAAAATGTTTTTCACTAATAGTTAAACAGAACTCATAATATTGACTTTAATGTCATATAAATTAATATACATTATAGAATGGTGTATGTGCTATTGATTTAGAGTATATCCATACAGGTGTCTATCCCTTAGGCAGCGAATTAAGAAAATTCATGCAGTGTCCAGGTGAATAATTTCTTCTCACCTGAAATAATTTTAACAGTTATTTTCTTTAAAAAAAACCCCACACCTGAGGCCTTTTCATGCTTTTCAAGTGCAGTATAATTTTAGATAAAATGAACTATTCATAGATGCAATAACTACCACAAAAATATATTCACAGTTGCATGAATGACATTCTTAAACAATGAACCAAATCATTTTTTGGTTATGAGGGTGGTTATAAGGACAAATGCACTTGGACTTTAGTTTTACAGTAATGGAGTTTGAGCGGCAGCATTGGTTGAAGGCGTCTCTGCCCTCACCTTCCCTTACACCATCTTCTCTTCCTACCACTATTGCAGGTGGTGGTCGAAAATAGATCCAAAAAATGAGGTGCTCAAAATAAACACCCTTTTTTCATGTTTTGTTTTCGTTTACTCTGTGTTGCTTTTTACATAGATCAGTTCACTAATCCACTGCACGGTGAAATCACGTCCTGAATGCAGGAGCATACAAATAAGCTTCCTCATCCCATTCAAGTTCTGCGGCCTTGGGTTTGTGTTGGAGCTGTGCCATAACGCACTGTTTTATGATACAGCTAATCTGATCTGACAGCTAACTGCCACCAGACAGAGCGATCTTCCCTCTTTCCTGCCTTTCATCCCTGTCCTGGCCATGTGCACCCATCTTCTCCCCTGTCCTGGCAGTGGTGCTTCTCTGGCTCCCTGGAGGGGTGGCCAAGTGCAATTAACTGACAGAAAACTACTCCTTCTATTTTTTTTTTTTTTTTTTGGCATCCTGTTGCCCACCAGACTGGCTCACTGGAGGGTCACGTGAGTGCCAGTGCCCGTCAGGTGCAAGCAGAGGGGAGGATTAGGGGATGTAGGGGGCTGTCCCCAGCCAGCAACACATCCTGGGATCCCTCCTCTGCGCCTACACCCTCCTGTGAAGCAGTACAGCATGTCAGTGGCACCACTCCTGACCCCCAGGTAGCTGTTCTAAACTTCTCGCTATTTGTATAGTTATTTTGAAAGACAAAGGCACCCATAAAAAAAATGCTGAAGAAGAACAGTTATGAGCTGTCAACAGCAGAGAAGTCCCAACTTGGATTTAAAGCTATGGTAAGGTATAAGCAGACTATTGTATTGGGTATAATCTTAGGTATCATAAGAACAAGTGTTTATTATTGGCTTTTATCACACCTCTCAAAGGAAAGGGTTGGTTTGAAGTGGTTCTATACTGCTGCAAAATATATTAAAAAAATAAAAATAAAAACCATTTAGGCCTATTAGGGTCTTTTCACAGAAGTGAAATGTCTTCTTTCCACTGGGTGTGGTGTTCCACGGACAGAGCCCTAGGTTCGTCAGCCTCAAAATGGATTTACTTACTGTGAGTTTTCACCCCACAGAGTTTACTGGGGGAAGGCTAAGGTGAAATAAAACAGCCCATGACAGGGAAGTGTTTATCATGATGTGTGTAATTGCTCTTGGCCAAACTTATCTCTGCTTCTCTTTTGTGAAAAATCAAAATGTTAAGCAAAAAGTCCCAGGTGAAAGGCTGTAAAATGTGTATCGAGTACAAATGCATGACTAAAACTCACTCTTTCAGCCATTACATAGGGTTCTGCTTTTGTCTGCTTTGCCTTGTACTTTGCAGACTTCTGTGCCAGCAGAGGTTTCTTGATCAATGTTGAGAACTTCTAAATAAATGCTCACCACAGGTTTATTTATGGTCACCTAAAGATTGCTTTGGAGTACTCAGACACAATCCTGGTTTGAGTAGTACAACACTTTTTCCTTATTCAGAAACAGTTTTTTATGCAACTGGAATAAGAATTACTATAAATTAACGTCTAAGCCCCATTTTGGCAGACAATTGTCGCAGCCGTTAGTGTTGGACCTTCTTTAGTTGTTCTTTATTTTTTCATTTTTTCTCTGTGATGCCAGTAAGTTATTCACGGTGATCTGAGTCACAGATCAATTGGTTTAAATCCTACGTCAGGAAAGCAAGGATTTTCAGGCTTTTTCAGGGAAATGAAAAGGATTTGCAAGCTGAGGTGATCTGCTAGTGATCTTCATTCAACAGCTGCAGAGGTGAGTGAAGCTGAGTTGTTGCTAATACCTAAACAAACACTGAATATATATAACTATTTGTGTAAACAATGAGTTGCTGAGAAATGTAGTTAGCTAAACAAATGTTAGTAGTGTTATCTGGAAAGGCTTTCATCGTAATAAATTTCACAAATTTAATTGTATAAGTCTCACTGTTTTCACTTCTATGACCAGGATCATTAAGAAGCACTAGAGAATAACAATAACACTAATAACAATAATATCATAAAAATCCATCTCATTGTCATAAATGAATTTCTGAAATGGGTATTGGAAAATTCTGAAGGTTATTTTCATTCTCATATGTTGCTACAGTACTAAACCAGATTTTCTGATGTTCTATATTCAAGGAAAAAAAAGAAAAGGGGGAGATAAGGTAAAGATAAGGGTAAGGATAAAGAACATGGAAAACGGACAGGGAAAATCAGAAGAGAAAACAAACAGGGAAGGAGGAAAAGGACCCCATGCCCCAAAAGAGTTGGAAATCAGTACCAAATTAAAGAACACCTGGTTCAATATACAACAATGTACATTTTCAGCAGTGCAAGGCTCTCAGAATTACATTTAGTACAGTTAATCAAGAAAAGCTCTCTATATAATACTTTAGAGGGTGGATTAGTTTATCTATGTTAATTGTCTCTGATTTTTTAATGTTAAATTCTGTTTTCAAGGACATTAAATATAGTATCATTTTCCCACATACACACATGTATAAATATGAATTTATATACATATTTATTACTTTTTACATATCTGCAGCATGCAAATGATTCGTTATCAAGTTTTAATACAGCACAGCCACATGAGAATGACCATATTCTTCTCTACACATTTTGTATGTCTTCTTCATATTTTGTACATCTGGGATAAACAGAGTCGGGAGGAAGCGGAAGTCTCTATATTTTCATCTTAAAACTAATCATTTTAAAGTATTTATTAATCAATGAATTTGCTTACATAATTATATTGCTAAGCCACATTTACTTAGCAAAGATTTAGAAATACCATCGTATCTGTGTTCAGTTGCGGTTAGCAAGCATTCGTATTTTTCTAAACAGAATCTGAGGTGCACGATGGGAAAAAAAATATTAGCATATCTAGACTGAGCATGGCTTGTGGACTCCCTGGTGAGCGGTGCTTCTACAGCCAAGGATTATTCACACCATATACAATTAAGTTTTTCTTTAAGACTGATTCTTTTATGCTGCAGATAAAAATGAGAAACTACACGAAGTCTTCTTAAGAAATATTCACATATCTTTAATAAAGAAAAGAATGTAATTCATCTCTTGCAGGCCAGCCAAACTTACGGAATTTTATTTTATCTGTGGATGTCGAAGTGCAGAATTTGGTATACAGTTTGACCTCTTTGATTGTATTTTGAGGTTGTTATTGTACTTTGCTGTCGGCTCCTTAATTAATCTTGCTGGGTCTGTAATATCATTGGGGCAGAAATAATTGCTTAAATATAAAAGGACCTGTTAAGACAGCCACATGGGAAACACTGAAGTGGTGAAAGAGTGCACTTCTAAGATTTCCTTATTGACTGTTTAGTAAATAAATCATATGTTTTAATTGCTCTGTCAGAAGGACCCTTCAATGAGGGAAAGGTGACTGGAGTTGAATATGGGAACACCACAGGACAGCTGTTTGGTCTGGCAAAGGGCTCTGTGCACTTGTACTATATATCCAGAGCGACCTTTCAGATTCCATGTACATAGTAACAATTAAAAGTACACAATGACTTGACAATGTTCGCTGTGACAGACTGCAGGTTGGCTGCTTCCCATAACAGCCTCCCAGGCAGAGAGGAACAAAGAGCCCGGGCCCATCTGTACGCCGCTCTGAATGCCTCATGTCCAGAGAGCGCGCTTTGTTTCTCCAAACGCCCCAGGAAGCTCTTCAACAAACAAAACTCAGAGGTCCAGAGGAGCCCAGTCAGGACATTAATATGATAATGAATTCCGGATTACCCTGACAGATGTGACAAAGAAATAGATCCTTTTGATAATAAGTTATTGGGTTGATTAGGCGGAATTCGTGTGACTCCATGACCGTTGTGGGTATTTCAACGAAGTCAACAAACCCATGCATGACATCTCTTCTTCTACACACTTTGCCTCTCCTTGTCACTTTTCTGCAAGTCTGACCCATGCTGCTGATTTAAGGCTTCTTCATGGGCACTGAAAATTCTGCTACCTGTCCAGGAAGTTATTGTAAACCATAAATACAGCAGCACCTCCGCTACTGCATGAAACAAAGGAAAACGGCTGCTTGTCACAGGTGGTTCAGAAGAAAAATTGCAGTTAATTCAGAGGTATGACTTTGCTTTTCAGCTAGTGTTATCTCAGGAGGCTTTGCAAGATTAATTTCCAGTCACCCTACCCAACAAGGTGAAATAGTTTCCTTTCTGGCCCACCAGAATAAATCTGATTCTGATTAAAATTGTACTTACAGCTGATTACTGCCAATGGGAGATTAGGTGAAACTTTTTCAGGTAAAGTATTACCACTTGATTCGTACAGTTCAAGGAAGCTGCATGATACTTCCATAATTTTCAGAAGTGGTGTATGTTGCACTCCTTTTGACTTTAGCAGAGGTCGTCATAGCTTTTGGAAAGGTACTTACACTTTCTATCTTCCTATTGATTTCCAAGGTAATTATTACGTCTTCTTGACTGGATTCTCCAAAAGCCTCTAAGATAAACTTCTGTTATTCCACAAAAAGTCAGCAGCAAAGGACATCAACTGGCTAAGGTCACACAAAGTACCAAAATCGGGTGGCACCAGCCATCTGTAGTTAACAGCTATTATATAAACATAAAGGAATGTGCCCTGTGTTCTGAGTGATGGAAAAAAATTGGTCATTAGCCACTCGAGAATGCCCGATTCCCCCCACAGCTTTCCAGCTGCAATCCAAGTGTGTTTAAATAAAAACTTAGCACACTTAACAAGAAGTTTGATAGAGTGTTAACAATCCTCAACTTCACATTGAGCTGTTAACCAACAAAGTAGTCATTAAATGCTGGTAATGACTGCGTTTCTTGGGATTATTGCTTAATTATTAACTTGATAGAGTGGGTCCTGCCTTCTGACTTGGGAGACATTTTCCATTGCAGAGTTTTAACTACAAACTTTTCTTGATATACAACCTTGGTTATAAACCCTTGAATATAAACTACGGCAAGAATACTGCCTTTAAAACAGTTATTTGTACACTTCATTATTATGTTAAAACCATAACTGATCTCGGATTCACCTCAGACAGTGGACTGCAAAGCACAACTGCTGGTAACAAATTATTCTCAGGGAATGTGGCTTTCTTGTAGAATAATAAAATAAGCATTTCTGAAAAGGAATTCTGCATTCTGATTGACTGGAAAGAGTCTAGAGCATAGGTAGCACTTCATTTCAAAAAACACCATGAACGTAATGTAAAACTGGAATAAATATTTTATCTCTTATTCTTTCAGAAGCAACTAAATACTGTTTATGCTGTACAAGAAATTATTTCAGCAGCCATGACCTTGAAAGTTCCCTAGCTATTGCTGCCTGCTGTGCCTTAACATTTAATAATTTCCCAAAGCTGTAGATACCATGGCCTTCTGTATCCAAACAGGTCTAAAAATCTATTCAGGTAAGTTTCCTTCTCTGCTTTGATATCCAATAATCTAATATATACTATCCAAATCCAGAAGGAAAGTTAAGGTGTTCAAGGACTCATCGAGCCACGTAATTCAAATTCCAGAACATGAGGTAGCCATGCGCAGGCACAAGGTTTCTAAGGAGGAAGACTGTCCTACTTTTCTTTCTTTGTTGATTTCTTATGTAATTCAGATCATTATATACCACTAATATATACAAGAACTGTTATAAAAATTATTTAGTAGCTGGGTTTTGAATGTGTGAGTATACTGAATTTATTCATTGTTTACATTAAAAATACCTAAAATATTTAACATTAATTTATAATTCTTGAAACTCCTTAGCATTTTCAAGCAGGGAAGCTATCGGTGAAAATAAAAGATTTCATCCTTTAAATTGGATCTTGTTAAGCAAACATGCATCTTTTGGTTTTTTCAGACTTTTCTTATAGGTACTAAACAACAAGGAAATCAAACAAAATTCCATCTTTAGAAGTTATTAGATCAAACATTCTTTGAAAAGAATAACATAGAATATATTTATTTGTAAAAAATTTTAACTGAAAGTTGCACTAATAGATAGATAGATATAGTTTCACAACTAATTTGTCTGCAAAATGGCATGTAAGTATTTTTAGAAGTGTTTAGAAGATTGCTAAAACAGTAAAATTTCAAGTCATATTGATTAACTGGTACTAACAACTGTAAAGAAGAGTAGAATCTTTTACCCTGACAAATGATACAGATGGAAAGGACAGAGGAAACTTTGAGCATGCAAGTGCTTTTAGTTTTTGCATTTTATTTCCAATAAATCTGGAAGGGAAGAGAGACAAATATCTTTGCATGTATAAATCCTCTCCTTTCTTCATTCAAAAACTCAGGCTTGTGTCCACAGTGGCTTGTTGGCTCAGTTCATCGGAAAACCTGCAGCAATTCCCTGAGCCCTCATTTGTAGACATCACTTTGGCAATGGAACAATGCAGCAGATTCTCATTCTAGGGATTATGATGCTATATATATAAAGAAAACATAAAAAGATTTGCATATATTCCATGTAATTTCCCTCATATTTTAAACATGGAGCAGACTTTTGAGGTCTTTAATTGTTAGATGTGTTACAAAATATTAAAATAAAAAAGGGCAGAATTCGTATCACAAAATTTTATTTTCAAAGATAATATATGTCTCATATCCCATCAGATAGGTGTCCCAGAACCTGCAGGCTGAGAAAAATGGGTGAAATGAAAGCTATAATTTTGGGTCTAAATAATTTGTCTTGCTGAATGATTGTGGTAGCATGTATGCTTTCCCAACTCCACCCCGTGGTTTGCTTGTACACTGCAAATGAGCTATGGCCTAGAGGAGAAGTGCAGTCACTTTTGTCTGGCATTCTATTCTCATGAACAAGAGAGATGTCCTGGTTTTGGATGGGTTAAAGTTAATTTTCTCCCTAGTAGCTGGTATAGATCTGTGCTTTGGATTCAGTATGGCAATAGTGCTGATAACACACTGATGTTTAGTTGTTGCTAAGCAGTAAGCTGGGGGAACCAGCAGTCAGGGACTTTTCAGCTTCTCATACTGTCCTGCCAACAAGAAGGTGGTTGGAAGGAGACACAGCCAGGGCAGCTGACCCCAGTTGACCAAAGGGATACTCCATACCATATGACGTCATGCTCACTATATAAACCTGAGGGAACGAGAAGGAAGGGAGTGATGACGTATGTCTTCCCAAGTAACCGTTACTTATGACGGAGCCTGACTTTCCTGGAGACAGCTGGACACCTGCCGGCCAATGGGAAGTAGTGAATGAATCCCTTGTTTTGCTTTGCTTGCATGTGCAGCTTTTGCTTTACTTGCTAAATTGACTTTATCTCAACCCACAACTTTTCTCACTTTTACTCTTCTGATTCTTTCCTCCATCCCACCAGGGGTGGGTGAACGAGTGGCAGTATAGTGCTTAGTTGCTGGCTGGGGTTAAACCACTATGAGGAAACAGTGCAGATGGAACCTTACCTTTGCCACTTGTGGACAAGGCATGAGTGAGGAAACATTGTCCACCATTCAGAAGTTTGCAACATCCTATGTTCCTGTACTTTTCCAGGTGTTTCAAGACAGCAGAGGGGGTACTTTGCCTTTGAGAAATGCCTCTAACATCAAAGCTTCACAACGTTCTATGCGTCACCAGAAAAATGTGCTAGTACTGTTCTGCTCGGGATGAGACGCACACAATCACAGGGCACACTGTTTACAACGGGCAGTACCTGATCCAACTTAGATCCTCCCAGGAAGAAACTATCCAGGACACATTCAAACCAGCACATTTGCATTACACAGCTGCTTTAGTACACTGGTTTTGGGAGCCCCAGAGTCCTGTTTGCAGCATTGTTGGATAATACTCTAACAAGCAATGCCTACATTTCTTGGGATCCACTGTCTGCTAATTTCTTGCTCCCAGAGGCGTGATTAAACTTAAAAACATCTCAGCTGAAAAAGAAAATTCCCACCAAACAGCTGGATTTAAGACCTTGACTTTAAATGGAAAATCTTCCATTTGCTTGACAAACCGTTGGTGCAGGATCCTAATAGAAGAAATGGGGGGAGTTGGAAAGGAGCCTGAGAATTTTTTACTGTCACCAGCATTGTGTGAGGAAAAAAAAAGTCAGAGTGCAGCTGAATGACAAAGGAGAAGACGCTGGCTGCTATATGCTCTGGGATACCAAAAAGACATTAATTTAAATTAAGTTCAATCACATGGCACATAAATAACTCTGAGAAGATCTTAGCTGCTTTGCAGAGCTTTCTGTTGACACGAGTGCTGTACACAGTGTGAGTCTCTTGAGCATGATGAGACATGATGTACTTTTTCATAGACCCGTATGGCTCAGGAGCACACTGGAGGAGGAACAAGCTCTTGTGTAGCAGATATCTTGAAAACCACAGTGAAGTGCAAGGATTTACATAGAGCAGACCCACTGGCTTGTCTTTAACCCTGTAGTACTAGATCTTCCACTCAATATTGGGCAAGGCCTCAGAGCCTGATCCTTTGCCAAGGACAGAGTCATTCTCCCCTTACTGGAGACGACCCATAATGAGTGAAAGAGGGAGCAGCAGCAGCACCTAATTTCATTTTACACGCCCACAGCTGGCTGGTACATCATCATCGGGATGGCAGCAATGACCTAGGACTTACAGGAAAGGCACAGCTGCCTGGAGTAGCAGCAGAAAGTCAAGAAATTTACCCTCACTGTGCGAAATGGCACTGGACACCTACATGTAGGAATGTAAATCTCTTTCTCCCTTTTTTTTCCACAGCTTCCCTACTGGGTCATTACTATAGAATTTCCGCTCATCTTTGTTGATCAGAATGAAGTAAACTAGTTGTCTGGGCTAATTCTTTAGAGGCAGTTGAGGGAAGTGGGCTCCTGAGATGCCAATTGCTCCCACCCAATTGGAAAAGCTCATTGGGATGCAATTCATTGTCCTTTTTTATACATGTTGGTATCATTAAGTATGGTGAGACCACTTTGCACTAGAAAACTGATTTTCAGTTGAAAAAAGGGAGATGACACGAAACACCATTTATGTGAAGTTACAAAAGTTCTTATTTATCTTAAAGGATTTCTCAGGAGAAAAAAGTATTTCAAATGTCAAGACCTTTTCCTTAAACTTTTGACTCAGGTTAGAAAATCCAGAAAGGTATCACTATATTTACAGGAAGTGAATGATGGAGTCATACAAACTTGATAGGGTCCTTATGAACTGAAAAGTCATCTATACATGCATTTTCTATAAAATCAGTTAATATGGTAGAGTATTTTTTTATTTATTTTGCTTTGTCCCAGTACAGACAATTTATCATTCAAACAGATTAGTTTTGTCACCTTAAATTCACACTGCCAGAAGTCATGGAGAAGTAATAAAAAAATTGTGTTCTCATTTAAATGTTATCCTCCACATTACATCTAGCAGCACAAAAATGTAAATTAAGTAAACCAACTGCAACAATAATAGGCAAAAGAAAAAATATATCTTTTGTACTTTGTAAAATATATTTGTAAATTATATAATAATTCTCTCTTCCATTTTAAGAATTTCTCTTTACATGCTTTTTATCCTCAATAAACTACTAGTAGTACTAAATTTGTGTCCACTATAAGTAGAGGAATCTTTAATTTTGTCTATGTTTTCTAGCTTTGTCCAAATCCTTACATTCCTTATTTAATTAGATTTCATAGAGGAAAAATCCTAAATTTTAATATTTCTCATGTTCTGAAAAAAAAAATGAAGCCTATATGTACAGCATGACACTGATCTTTGTACTCTTAGCTTTATCATTTTATCGTATTAACATTAAATGCCATGTTTTCCTAGGATACCCAATTGAATAGAAGCACAGGAGCATAGAAGCAATAGGAGCACAGAAGCAATAGGAGCATAGAAAGGAGAGCAATAGCATTGTTTGTTACCTTTGCATTCATACCTTTGTGAACGCAACTCCCAAAGTTGCTACTTCTCTCTGCACCATAATGATATTGTACAGTGCCTTTTGGCTCTAGCACAATGTGTTATGCATCAGTGTTTAAGAGCATATTGTGCACCATTATTGCCCTCTCTCTAGAGGACTACAAACTGCATTAGTTTGAATTACCAAATCAAAACTTTATGTGCAGCAGTTCCCCCACAAGGGCTTTAGCATTTTTATGTCATAATCCTTCTATTATCCCCCTCCTCACATGCTTTATAACCATTAAGTTATTGAAAAATTCTCAACAGATGTCATCTTAAGATGAATGTTGCTGTGCCGACTGGTATCAAGGCTAGAATCTGGATATTGCTCAACTTTACTAAAAATGTCAGGGAGAGAATAGTCAGCTGTAAAAATACAAGATATGCCAGCAATGGCTGTTTTCATGTCAACTGCAACATGACTTGTAGTGTTCGCAATTTTAGCTTCTAGAAGATGCAGTTTTCATTTGATGGGTTGGCAGTAATGGCTTGAGATATGTAGAAAGAAAGAGGAAAATAATTCAAGGACTTTTTTCCCTCTCCTTTTATGATAAAAGCAGATTTATGCTTTAATCTGATTTAAGATTCAAGTCTTACCTTTTTGCATATATTGTTCATATTGAGAATTTTGTTGAAATACACAAACTTTTTGCTTTGGTGTAATAAATATAACAGGTTATTGGTGATTATATTTTCTCTTGGCATACAAAGTACTGAAATAACAAACGATTGCTAGCATAGTAATAATAATGTATTGATATTTTTCCTCTAAATCCATCCAGACATTTGTAATTTTAAACAACATAAAGATGTAAAAATATAATTGTGATCTAATTTAGAACCACCTTAAATTTGAAGTAAACAATGAAACAGACATTTATCTTCCAAAAACATGACAGGATGGTATTTAAATGACAGGAGATACACACAGCACAAATACCCATCAAAAAGAGATTCAAGAACAGAGCCACAGCCCACATTAGTAAGAGTTTTAAAAAATAGTGGCCTTTTATAGTAAATCAGCTGTTTAATAAGCAGTTACTATACAAAAGAGAGGAATAGCCTAACATACTTCCAATTCATCAGAATAACATGGCAGTTGAGTTCTTACATTCAGAAGTAATGTGACAAACCTGATGAGAGCTTTTTAAAGAGGAATTTACAATAATCCAGTCTCATTATCAAGCAAGTATATTTTGCTGTAGAATTGGCAGGGAATGTATAAGGGATATATAGTCTGTGAGGACTAAAGTGGAATTGAATCTATTGGTATCGTGTTTGAGAGGTGAAGAGTTTTAGCCAAGAACGAGGCTTGAGGCTTTTAATGTGGCTCTCCTCTCATTTGTGATCTTTTACAGAGAGAAAAATCAAATAATGAAAAAGCTTCCTGTTTCCAGAGACCTCTAGAGCTCACCCTAATATCTCAAAACTGACTAATGGAAAGTTTTCCATAGCGTCTATGGCAAAGACTGTTACTATTTCTCACAATTCACAGCTGTATCTGCTATTTTAGCTGTCTAGACCCCTGTAATTAGGGGAAGATTGGTTTCTGGATAGCTTTCCAGTCACTTTTGATTTTGCATCCTAAAGGCTCCTCCCTCCTGTGGTTTAACTTGTGGCTTCCACTGGTGCGAAGATATAAAGATGAGATGAGATGCACCAAAGAAAACTGTCTTAGCTGGTAAAAGCTGTCATAGAGAAGAGGCTGATGAAGCCAAGCTTGCCTGTAAGCAATAAAAAGTGAAAATGCCAAATCAGGGCTTCAGAAGGCAGCACAGGTCTGAGTCTTCGCTGTAAAAAATGGTGTTGAGAAATGATAAACTCAAGTTGCCAGGTATTCAAATCTTCCACAAACCCTCGATTCCCACTTTTTTGATAGGAGATGTTTTTAAATGTCCACTTGTCTTTATGGGAATAGTGATCAGGGAATTTTGGAAATAAAAGGTACTGAACTTCTGTTTTCAAGAAGTATTTAATCACAGAAACCTCATCTTCTCTTTAAGTCTTTGTAGTTACTGTGCATTGTATGTTATTCCTATTTGTCTCTGTTGTAAAAATATTCTAATTCATCTTATACTGTGTATGCTGCTTTTGTTCTGTAATGTTATTTTAAAACTTATGCCATATGAACATTTCCAGTTCTTTCGAATGTGATATTCTACTTGAATTTTATTCACAGTTTATAAATTGAGCTGGTTAGCGTATTCATTTATATGCTGTGACGCTTTTCCAGGTCAAAGCTTTAATATTTCATTGCAGTGCTGATATCTGAGGTGAAGAAATCTATTTCTGTATATTTTGTAAGAATCTTCTTAGGTTTTCCCAACACCTGTTTCCATACGGTTCTTCTTTAGAGGTTTGAACTGGTTCGGCCTTTCTATTGCATGCTCCCTTCCCTAGATTTGGATAGTACGTCTTGGTGTATTAATCTGCCTCTAACCTGGATAATTTCTATTACTTGACTTTATAGAAGCCCATAATGAACTGCACTGAGGAAAATGATTGTAAAGGCATTTGTGGTACCCCAGTGCTATATGAGACCTGGCAAAAAAGGTTACATACAAAAAAGTTGATAATAAGCTAGAACCACCTTAATTTATAGCCAATTAGGATGTATTTCCTATATGTCCTACATCTCTCTATAACACCAGCGAAATATACACTTGCAGACAAATGACTAATTTACTTGCAGTTTTACCTGCGCCTTATTAGGAGTTGACCTATCTTTTAAAGACATGCTGTTCTTCTCCCAAGAAGTTTTCCGTCTTCTTGTTCAGCTGTAATAACAGAAGCCAAGTAATATTTAAAAAATTGCTATTTCCTTGTGCCTTGTCTTCAGTCCCCCATCGTTGTTTTTAATGGGAAAATTTAACCTTTGAACTTATGTCTCCATTACAGATATGGTTGAAGAGCCTTTAATTGAAATATTCCATACAATCTGACATTCAATATTATTTCTTTGCTCCTCTAATTATCCTTTTAACTTTCTTCTGCTTATTTGTATAAACTCTCCTCAGTCTGTCTTTCTACCAGACTGTTTATATATTTTTCAAAAGCCTTTCAATTATTTGCTCATTCTACTCTTTACATACTACATAACTACATTTGACCTCTGCAGCCCTCCTCCCTGTTTAGATTTAGCTGAGATTAATTTCAGTTGAAGGCTCTGCAGCCATTTCTCAAATTATTTCCCAGTGCTCATCAGCAGTGCTCATCTCTACATTGGAGAACACTCAAAATATCTTTGGAAAAGTCACACGACACCAGAGCAAAACAAGGCAGAATTCACACCAACTCTAAAACACTCCAGCAAGCCATGACAGTATCCTATCCTACAACTTGCAGTTGTTTTTCTTCCCGCTTCTCTGCTGGAGATAATACACCTTCTATCTCTGTGACAATTCTTATTGACCTCACATTCCTAATGACAGAACCAAAAGCACTTCCTGCTTTCAAACCTAAACTGGGGGTACAGTGATTGACAGTGGCTAGTACTAAGGATGGCTTGAGGAACCATTCATGCTAATCTGCTATTTAATGTAATATTGATTTCCAGATAACATCTGGAAACCCTTAACTTTGCCTTTCCATATTCCTATTTTTTATTTCTTTCCAGTATCTTAAACTGTTGTGAGTTTTTCTGTTGTTTGGTTTGCTTTGGTTTGGTTGGTTGGTGTTTTTTATTGTTGTTGGTTTGGGGTTTTTGTTGATTGGTTGGTTGGTTGGTTGTTGTTTGTTTGTTTTGGTTGTTGTTGGATTTTTTTTTCCTTTTGGGTTGGGTTTTTTATGTTTCGTTGTTGTTATTGTTGTTGTTTTTTCCATAGATGGCAATGTTTTCTATGGCTGAGAAGAGATTTGACACAGAATGGAGACTATTGGTCAATCAAAAGGCCTACATTGTTTCCTGTGCAATTTTATTTCCCTAAATTATGACAGAATGGTTTCTTCTCACATAGACAGTTCAACAAGCTCAGTAGTATCCAGTCTTGTACTTTAACTTCATCTTAATTTGGGTTTTGCATAGCTGTTTTCCAATCAATGACTATGTAATTAAAATTCTCACTGATTCTGCCCTTATTACAGTCCCTTCTTTCAGATATACAGTCATCCTTAATGATGTCAACTAAAAGCGGATCTTTCATAGAAAAATCTTTCAAAAATTGAAGATGTTGATTTGTATATACAAGGAGCTTCAAATGAGCAATAATTCTATTGCCTTGGAACATTTTCCTCATTATGGTTGTACCACCAATTTTTATCTTCTCGTGTACTGCCTCTCCTTAAAAATAATGGAGCTACAATATTGCATCAAAGAAACGTCATCTGAGAAAAAATGAAAGATTAAAGGAAGCATGAGTTCCTAAAAAGAGGAATTATATCAGAAACATATGCTATCTTTGATGGCAGAAATTTTTGTCTTTTATGAAACTTTCCATAAAAATAAAGCTATTTTCAAACCTGTATGTAGGTAATCATAGAATCATAGAATCATTTTGGTTGGAAGAGACCCTCCAGATCATAGAGTCCAAACATAACCTAACTCTGGCACTAAATCATGTCCCTAAGAACCTCATCTATATATCTTTTAAACACCTCCAGGGATGGTGACTCCACCACTTCCCTGGGCAGCCTGTTCCAATGCTTGACAACCCCTTTCCGTGAAGAATTTTTTCCTAATATCCAACCTGAACCTTCCCTGGCACAACTTGAGACCATTTCTTTTCATCCTATCACTTGCTACTCGGGAGAAGAGACCAACCCCCTCCATGCTACAACCTCCTTTCAGGTAGCTGTAGAAAGCAATCAGGTCTCCCCTCAGCCTCCTTTTCTCCAGGCCAAACAGCCCCAGTTCCTTCAGCTGCTCCTCATCAGACTTGTGCTCCAGACCCCTCACCAGCTTTGTTGGCTCTCCTCTGAACTCCAGCACCTCAATGTCTTTACTGTAGTGAGGAGCCCCAGACTGAACTCGGGATTCAAGGTGCAGCCTCACCAGTGCTGAGTACAGGGGGACGATCACTTCCCTAATTCTGCTGGCCACACTATTCTTGATGCACACCAGGGTGCTGTTGGCCTTTTTGTCACACAGCTGCAGCCTAGATGGGCAGACCTAAATGAAAGCATTTGGCACTACAGTTGTTCCAGATCAGGAGCACACATGCAGTCAATTACAAAGGTTCAGCAGATAAATGGTAACTAATTATAATGTGGTAACTTGATCAATTCTAATTGGCACCTGTACTATAGAAGTCTAATCTTCCCTTTAACCGTTATGTAGCTGAATGAGTTAATACATAAAACCCCTTCTCCTCTCTTCTGCAAAGTCAAGTAAAAAGCCTCTGCAAAATAGGTGGCTTGTTTCACTTTTTGGTTGATTGGTTGGGGGTTTTTTTTAATAAATATTTGTATATACATTGTTCATCAAAACAGATCTCCAAATACATTAAAAGAATCCCATTAGAAACCCTTCCTAAGTTTTAAAGATTTCCACAACAATGAACACATTCTTAAGCTGTTTTAGTACTCAGAATATATGGCAGCATTGTGTAGTCAAGACAGAAACTGTACAACTCTTCTGCATTCAGTGTATGATGATCAAGAGAAGGCCTTTCAAGCTCACTTGCAAAGTTTAACATTCACGCTTGACTATTATGTGGGAAGTCTAACAGAAAAAAAATCAAATATTTTTATTTTTCATAATGAAGAGCAATGAGTTTTATCACTAAGAGTATCAAACCAAAAGCCTGACTGGGACTATATCCTGCCTCTGACAGTAGGCAAAAGCAGATGACTGAAAAAAAGTGGAGGAAGATGACAAGTGTATTGTGAAATTGCCCTGAACATTCAGCCCCGCACCCCTCCACCCTGGTTACATACTGGTAGAGGTGGTATTTCCATTCCTTACAGACTCCAGTGACATTTTCTTTCTTACCATCTTCTTCCAATGCTTGTTGAATCCAAACAAACAGTTGAGTCTGACTGCCTTTCACATTGGATATTACCACAGCTGATTTACATATTTATTGGACATCAGCCTTTTTCTTTATTTGAACCTGTCACCTGCTGGATTTGTTTGATTGCACATAGTTCTAAGACTGAAGGGGAAGTGGTGATTACATGGCACCACTACTGAACTTAGAGATGCCATCATACCTCGCTTCTTGCTGCCTAGTTCAAACCATCCTAGTTTGTTTACCGCTTCCTCACTCGGAAACTATTCCACACTTTCGAATAGACTTTACTCTGACCTCATATGTTGTTGGGTTTTTGTACATTTTCCTGACTTTCTTTTGTATCTCCTGCACATTCAAGGGCAGGTGCGTTGGAGATTTATATAGTAGTATAATTACATTTTCTGTCTTGTTTTCTATTATTTACCTATTAATTCCTAATATTTCTTTTTTTTTTCTTTTACTGAACATTGGAGTGATGATTTTGTGAAACTATCTATTATAATCAATGATCTCATTCTTAAGTGGTAATGGTAATCTTAGAACACATAATTATAGGACCCATCATAAAATTAGGTTTGTTTTTCCGTACATGCAACACTTAACATTTCTTTGCATTAAATACCATTTTCCAGGTTATCATGCCATCCTTCAGTGCTGTGTAGTGCTGCAGCCCTCTGCAACCAACTCTTTAATTTCCAAAATAATTCCTTAAGATTGCTGTAGAGTAGGGGTGTCAAACTCATTTTCATTGGGGGCCACATCAGCCTCGCAGTTGCCTTCAAAGGGCCGAATGTATTTTTAGGACTGTACATGTATGTATATTTATATAGAGGCTCCAGACTTCATCATATTTTCTTTCAGTTTCATTCAGAGTACAGGCTTATTGATCTATGGTGTCCTAGATCTCCAGAGGAAGTCTCCTTCTGGTCCTCTGGTAGCAAGGCAATTTTAAGAGCAATGTTACATACTTCAGTCTGTAGTTCAGCAATTTCTTCCCTGAATTTCAGCAGAGCTCTTGGAAGCATGCGTTTGGCTTTAGTGATCTAAAATCACTTGTTTTGTCAAGCTGTCCTGTAAGCTGTACTCCTGACATTTGAATCTGGTATTTGTATTCTCTTTTGCGTTCTCTGTGAAAAGGAGTTCTGGCTTTAAAAAAAAATCTTCCAATATCTAGTTCTTTTGCTGTGTTGTCATCTATGTTGTCATCTCACTCAAGCACTCATTTTATGCCTTGATTTTTATTGGGCCTTTAGACTGTCTGACAGACATTCTCTTCTTGATAAGGTTTTAACTTTTCTTTTTTTTGGTCTGGCCTTGCTATGTTTTTACATTTAAGCTACCAAAGTTCATGTTATTTTTTTTCTTTTTAAATTCAGAATGAACTTCAGGTTTTTGAAGGATGACTTTTTGTTTTTAATAACCTTCTTTAGTCTGCCATTTGTCTGTGCTGACTTTCTTTTGTTCTCTCTCAAATCTTTGAAAATGAGTGTTCTGTGTTGCACCTCCAATGCGAGGCTCCAAAATTATTCCCAAATTTCTAGTAAAGATTTTACTTTTTATCTGCTCCTTTTATTTTCTTTTTAAGTAGCTTTCTCACTTTCATGTCGTTCAAAAATTTATGACAGTACAGGATTTTTCAGCTCTTGGTATTCACACAACACTGTTGAGACAAAGTGTGCTGCATCTGCTATGGCATAGTGGCTCTTCAACAGTAGTGTTATGATACTTTCCTATAGAGTGACTCAAGATCAGGAGAATTATTTCTCCTTGTGGATTTCTTGTATGGCTTGGCCTAAGAATCATTTCTTGTCCAGGAATCATAGGCTGTTTTTAAAAACACAGCTTCAGCATCCCTACATATTTTCTAGCCAGTCTAGTATGAATTAGCTGACTTTGCATGGTCCTATTACATTTCTTGCATTTTGTGCTTCTCTGATCTCCCCTCAGCAGATGGCAGTCACTTTTGCCTGGTTGGTTAGACAGTGTAGTCCCACAGGTTTATTTTTGCCATTTAAATCTGTAATTTCAATTAATAAACACAGAAAAATACTTTGTGAATGGCTTGCTAACACTTAATTCCAGGCTTTCCGTATCATAGAACTCCTTTCCTCCATAATTTTCCTCAGTACTTTCAACTTCTATTTTACTGTCCCACTGATTTATTTTATTCCGTTTTCTGATTCGTGTATTCCTCAAATCGTGCATGTGCCTATCATCTAGAGCAGTGCATATAAGAGGACGTCATATAAGGTCACATATATGATTCTGTAATACCCCATTTGGAAGCATCAGTGGCAGAAAAGCCACTTCAGGCTTCTTTGCCCTCAATAGTGGTCTACCCATGTGGTTTTGGTGTAAGAACTGTAACAGAGAATCTGACTCTGCGGGAAAGACTACACAATAAAATGCTCTTAAAATGAAAACGCACTGATATAACAAGGAAGTTATTAATATTAACTGGGATATGTGCTTAATTTCACTGCAATATAAACACACTTTTGATGTTCATTTTCAAAGTATGCATTTGTATATAATTATGCTTAATGCATATCATACTCTCCAGTCTTATGATTTTACAGTCAGTCTGATGGAAGTGTTTGGTTTTTTCATGCTTTTTATTTGCATTACAAAACATTTCTTTATCTGTATTGTTCTTACCTGCTGGAAACAACTTTCTTTTTCATGAATCGTGTGGATAAGTATTTCCAAGAGTCATCTGATACACCATATTTGGCAAATTAGTAAATATTTCCTACTTTCATGTAAGCGAAGCACTGCAGTAATGCACTAATGTTGGTGCAATTTAGTCTAATATTTATATGATTTAGCAACCTGAAAGAAAAAAACACTTACTTGTTATAATGTAGATTAAAAAGAGTATTCTGACTACAGCCTTATCAGTAGTACTTTTAGACATATTTAATTTTCTTTTTCAGTGATTGTTGTCACAACAACTATTGTTTCCAGTAAGCTTCATATCACCCAGCAATAATAATGCAGTTTTAATCTTGTAATGATGTGTCTTCTCTAGCTGAATTAATAAGGAAACCAACTAAAAGATAATTTGGGATATCTCTGAAATGTGTGCTAATAAAAAGGCTATGATCAGTCTCACTACATGTTTTTCTTAGTAATATTATGCTAATAATAGTAAATAATAGCCTTTTATTTATGTTTTTCCTCCTTTTCTTTATAAAACAAATATTTGTAAATTTGCATGAAACAATACCAATGGCCATTTTCTTCTGAAGTATACAGACATGGCCCTGCTACACTGAACACTGTCAGTTCTGTTTCTGTCAATGTACAACACGATCTCCATAGTTTTTCAATATCTCTCCTCAAATGAAGTGTCCTTCGATGCTATAGAAAAAATGTAAAAAATCTAAATCAATGTTTATATTTCTTTATCAACTATTTCTTTGTATAAGTATAGAAATATCATTATACAATAAATGCCACCATGGTGACTTATAAATGCTACAAGTGTTCCTTAACAAAAAATTCTGTGACTCTGTATAGGGTTTGCATGGCAAGGTTTTGGTAGTGAGACAGCTACAACGGTGGCTTCTGTGAGGAGCTACCAGAAGCTTGCCTTATGCCTGATAGACCCAATGCCAGATGGGTCCAAGATGGACCCACTGCTGGCCAAGGCTTAGTCCATCAGCAATGGTGGTAGCACCTCTGGGGTAAGATAAGGGGAAAAAGTTACTACGCAATTGCAGCCAGGGACAGGAGTGAAAATATGTGAGTATGACAACTCTGCAGACACCAAGGTCAGTGAAGAAGGAGGGGAGGAGGTGCTCCAGGCACCAGAGCAGAGATTCCCCTGCAGCCCACGATGCAGGCCATGGTGAGGCCAGTTGTCCTCCTGCAGCCCATGGAGGTCCACAGTAGAGCAAGTGGATACCTGAAGGAGGCTGTGACCCCATGAGAATCCCACAGTAGAGCAGGCTCCTGGCAGGACCTGTGGACCCATGGAAGGGGTAGCCGATGCTGGAGCCGGTTTGCTCACAGGACTTGTGACCTCGTGGAGAGTCACGCTGTTCCTGAAGGACTGCAGCCCATGGGAAGGACTCACGTTGGACCAGTTCATGGAGGACTGTCTCCTGCAGGAGGGACCACACACTGTAGCAGGGGAAGAGTGTGAGGAGTCCTCCCCCTGAGGAGGAAGGAGTAGCAGAGATGACATGTGATGAACCGACCACAACTCCCATTCCCTGTCACCCTGCGCCACTGGTAGGGAGGAAGTAGAGAAAATTGAGAGTTAAGCCCAGGAAGAAGGGAGGGTTGAGGGGAAGATGTTTTAAGATTTAATTTAATTTTCTCATTACCGTAGTAGATTTGATTGACAATGACTTAAATTCGTTTTCCCCAAGTCGAGTCAGTTTTGCCTGTGACTGTAATTTCTAAGTGATCTTTCTGTCCTTATCTGGACCCATGAGATTTTTGTTATATTTCCTCCAATGTGGCCAAGAAGGGCGTATTATTATATAGTTTTATTAGCATAAGAGAAAATAACATTTTACACCATTTTTGCTCAGTTTCCCATTTCTGTATCAGAGAATGTATGTATGAATAAAAAAAAAAAAAACAAAATAAAGAGATATGAAAATTATGGATCATTACCTGATGGATTTAAAAAAACCCTTGTTTTGTTAACTTCGTGTCTTATGAAGAAATATACTGAACTACTCCCTGCACGTGTAGTATTTATAGATTGATTTTTTCTACCACTTCCTTGAGTCTAGAACCTTCATATTGTTTGGCCTACTTCCAAATGTCAATTTTAGGCTAAGGCTTAGCACAGAATGGAAGTTGGATCAAAAAAAGCATTTATATCTCTGTGTTGGCATTGTGCTGCAGGGCTTACATAGCTTGGCATTGTGTGATATTTCATTACTTAATTTACTGACAAAATAAAAATCTCTTCCCACTAAGTAACTTGTCTGAGGGTATAAGTTTCCTCTACTTGTAGACAGGATTCCCATGTTCTTGACTAGACCAATGCAGTCACACGCTATGTAGTCATTCTGTAGATGAATGTGAAATCTCTCAGAAGGCAAATACACCATAGTACTACAACATATCATCATTGTTTTACATATAACCAAAACGTTTCCTCTAATTGGGACTCGGTCACTGTAAAGAGCCCTAAATTGAGTGGTCTCTATCATTTAGTCTCTTCTCAGAAAGATTTCTTTCTGTACATCCAGAAATTTTCATTCTTTATGTGAAAGCACTAGACAAGGTTAAAAATAGGCTGATTTTTCAATAGGGTGCACTCCTGTAGGAAGAGTTTCATTTGCATAATTAATTGCTCTGATATTGTTGGGATTGCAATGAAGAGCATTTTCTCAGAACACCTAAGAGAAGCAAAACAAAATGGAATTACAGCTCCAGACTACACTCCAATACTTTATATTATTATTCTATTTTATTTTGAAGGCAGTTCACAAAATCCAGATGTTGGATGTAAATTATGTTTTTGCAGTAGTAACGTGTGGTTACTTGCTAGGTTCACATTTACAGGCATTTTTTGTGTCCGTTTTCTCCATGTCTTTCACATAGGTAGGCTGCAGATGTGCTTCTAAACTTCTACCTTTCCATGTAATATATCACATTTTAATGACTTTCCATTCTTCTTTCATTTGATTCATATCTGAAAGAAATTCTTGGCTAATCCCAGGTGAGATCTATAAATAACCTTTTACGTAGAAAAGATTTTTTCTTTCCAGTAGCTTTATTTTATTCTTAGAGTTGTGTTCAAGCTTTTTGTCTAAGCAAGCAACCTACATGTCTGTAAGGAGCTACGTTTGTTGGTCAAAGAAAAATCTTTCACCTCTTCTTCACCTGTGGGAAAATTGAGTGTCTTTCTGTTCACTTCTATGTGTTTGGGAATAAATCATAAAGTATTATGCTCTTCTACACAGAAGTGCTTTCAAAACTTACAGTGACATAGAAAGGGACTCGTAAGTCTTTCTTAAAAATATTCTAACTACGGACATGCTTAAAACGATATTTTATGGTTTTAATAGTTATGAGTATTTCTTTTCCAGTTTTCTTCCTGAAGCTTCTATGCTTATTGTGCTTAAAAGGCTGGGAAGAAGAAATCTGCAGGAGTGCCATCAACAAAAGGCATCGTGGCCAACAGGTTAAAGAATTTTCTTGGATAGAATAAAGCATCATTGTTGTTTCATTTATCTGTATCACTGAAGGCATCACAGAAACTTTTGTGATAGTTCCTGTCTTACAGAGTTCTCATAGCAAGAGGTAAAATCTGCTGCTCGTCCTTAAAAATTTTAACATATCTCTAAGAGCATTGACACTGCACATCTTGTTTATCATTTTGTGATTCAGTTTCCACTGTGAGAAATCCGGATAATATTTTGGAAAAGCACCCTAAGATCTACAGATGTAAAGCACTGAATATCCATTAAGTATTCATGTTCAAGCTATGTGACCAATTCTCAGTAGATGGCTTTATTTTTCTGTTGTTATTGGATACACTGGATCCATCTGTATACACAAGATACATTTAAATATGTTTAGTAAGATGCTTGCTGTCGGAAGGAGTTTCCAAAGACATTGAATCAGCAGTCCAGGAATCAAATGAGCAAGTACATATTTTATCAGAGTCCTGGAAATTCTGTTCTGCACACTTCTGCATTCCTGCCTGGCCAAATAGAACTGTGAAGACAGAAACTGAACAACAGCTTGGCTTTAATCAAACAAGCTAAATACTAGTTATAAAATGACCTTTACTTCCACTTCTGTTTTGAGGCTATGCATGGATTGTGTTTTATGCACTAAGTATGTGTTGTGCAATAATTGGCTATGTCATTAATAGTTTTATAATGAAATATATATGGCACCAGGAAAGCACTTAGAGTTTTATGCATGAAATCATAGTGTCTGTTTCCATAAAGTTTTAATGACACTTCTGCCCTGTCCTGCAGAGTACATGACAAGTTTGTGAGGTTATCCTCTGTACAGGAAGGGCATAAGGTAGGATTTGACCATTTTGTACATGGCACAGAAAGCTAAGAACAATTAGAACCTTGTGTTATCAGAAAACAAAATCTCTGCAGAGTAATTTCTGGGCAGTATAAATCACTTTTTTTTCCTTATACAACCTAAATCCACAGTCTAGGCTAGTGACCCAAATAAATAAATACAAGATGAAGATGCTAGGAGCTTTTGGTGAAGACACATTCATGGATAGGATAATAGTTTAAAAATTGTGACTTTATTCAGTTTGTGTGCTGCTTGTCTCAAACCAGAATGGTCTTCAAGAAATCATACTCCAGAAGGAGCTGGAGGGAGTCCAGTGTGTATCCCATATTTATTCTTCTTTTTCCAAGTGTTTTTTTCAAACCATGAACTGCTGAGTCCTCCAAGAGATCTAAGTAGTGGTTTTAGTTCAATATCTATTGACAACTCCTCTGCTCAATACTTGTGAGCAGCTCTCTTTTTATTATGCAGTGTAGCCTTTATCACTGTAAATTTGGCATTGCTATTGTTTATAAGAAGCCACAGGCTTCTTTTAGACCTCAGGACCTGTCAGGATTTGCCTGGGCTTGTCTTAGCCTGCATGGAGATTTGGGTTTAGCTTGCAATGGTTTTGAGTCATTTAGTGATCAGTTAACTGTTAACTGCTTTGTTTTAGCTTTTGCTCAAGTTTACACAGTTGGTTTTGTTCTATACTCTTTGTAATTAATGTAAAATAATAACAGATAGTTAGGAGGAATGAAGGATCCATTGTCATAGAAGAAAATGAAGCATAGAGGAATAAAGACATGGGATGTGGACATCCTGAAAATACAGAGAGAGCATGACACTGGAGACTCCAGGGCTATAAGCTCTGGCCTATGGCAAATTATTACTCATCACAGGAATATTACCTTGGCGGCTGAGTAAAACCTGGTTTAGTCATAAAAAAGAAAGCAAAGGACAAGTATTCAATGTATGTAAAACACACACACATACATAAATTTGGATGTAACCTGGACTTTCAGAACAACAAAGACAAAGTAGGGTGTAGAGCATGTTAGTAAACACATAAAATTGGTCTAAGCAGATCCTAATGTCAGGAGGAAGACACCATTGACTTCACCACCACATTGTTTCTGGCAAAGGACTAGGGATGCTGACAATCTGCTATAACACCTTCCCTTCCCAAAACTTTAGCCATTGGCCTTAGGGAATCAGAGGAGTAGAGGGTGACCATAATGCCATGGAAAGAGGGAATTACTTGAAAATTTGTATATATATCATTTTGACTTTAATATAACTGGAACTATAAATGTTAACATCCTTGTAACTAGATCAATAATATTTATTTCATTAAAATTTATTTTCATTTTATTTTAGTGTTTTAGTAGTTTAGTATTTCAGTACTTAAAACATTAGTATTTAATTGTTTTAACAGTAAATTCCTGGGTTTGCATGTTCCCTTTGTCAAGATTTTGTGTGACACTCTGGCAATCTATTCTGTAACTTTGATGCAAAAAATTGGTAATATGAGAGACACAAATAGAACAGAAAAAAAACCCCAAGGTTTGGTTTTATTCCCCAAACCTCTAGCTTCTGGACCAGGCCATTCAAAACCAGCCGAAGCTCACTTTTATGTCAAAAAAAGGCATATAAAGCTGATGAGGGAGAGGAATGATGTAGTAATAAGCATTTCTGTTTGTATATTTTGTAAGATTTACAGGAATCTCAGAAACCTACACTTCCCAATAGAGAATGGACCCTACCTTCTGTGGTGGAAGACAAACATTCATTATTGTCATAAAATAGCAGAGCATCCTTTTTGTAGCATAAGTGGTTTCTTAACAAGCCAGAAAGAGATTCTTAGCTCTTTTTCAGCTGAAGCTTTACTGTTTTTTTCTTTCCCATGCCTCTCTGCTCATGTTATTTCCTTAACAACTTTTGTTAAAGTGTTTTTTCTTTTTTTCTTTTTCTTCAAAATTCCTGAAAATTTTTAGCATTTTTCTTACAATTTAATACCTAGAAATGCAGGCGATATTCCAAGTAGGACTGTGTTGCAGCTGTAAAGGGATACCTGTTTATTACTTCTCTGCTTTAAGAAATGAAATCTCTGTGTGGGAGGTTGAAAATTGTTTTGTTATTTTTTTGTAGCTAACACATTGTAAGATCATGTCTAATTTGCTGGAGACTCTCATACCCTTATTACTTTCCAGAGATCTTTCTCTTTTTTTTGATTTTTCAGATAATGGAATCAGAATGTAATTCTTTTCTTTACCAGACTTTATAATATTTGCATTCTTCTTTTTTCATTCCATTTTTCTTTATTTGTGATGAAAATTCTTTGTCAAACATCAAGTGGTTGAAGGTAACTTTTTTATATTGATAACATAATTTACAGCTTGTGTTACTTGTGGTAGCTTGCTGCCACTATTGGGTTTTATAATCATTATATCTTCTTGGGTACTATTCATATTGTGTCAAATGTATACATTCTAAGGACCTTCCAAACAGCCATCAGGTATGCCAAGAATTTTTATAACAAAGATCTTGTAGGCTGTGGAAAGTTGACTCAAGTCTGAATGGTTGCATCAGAAAATAATTTGGTAGAATTTTCCCCGTTATAAGTAGAGAAACACAAGATATTAATTCTAGCATCCATAGACTGTCATAATTTGTGGCTATTACTTCTTTAATCACACAGTGGAAATCAACAGCTGCAGGTCTATCTGTTCTATTTGCGTTTTTTCACTTTCACATGCATTGTATGCATGTGTGCTAAAAAACTGATCAGACTAACACGCAGAAGTGCTTGTAAATTACATTTTCCTATTGAGATTGTGGCCAATACAACCACTGCAATTGAAGAGACAGCAAAACACATGTGGGACCACTTATGCCTGGGAACCTTAAATAGATCATTAAATGAAATGCAAATTTCACTTTATTTCTCAGTAATATGCTTGTAATTATGCTTTCCATGAAGCAAAAAGTGCCCAGTGAAGACCTAAACCACAATAAACTAAGAAACATTACCCTGACCTTCGCAGCTGGCTTTCAATCCATATCTTCCATTTAAATAGGAAAATAGCAGCCCGGTCTAACTAAGATAAAACATACACTCTAGCTGATTCCTGGAATAGAAAGAAGACAACTATGTTGTTTGCCACAGGCATATGAAATAGATAAAAGAAAGATAAAAGCTTTAAAAAAGGTGGGCAATAATGAATATATGGGAATGGAGAAAAGAAAGGATTTGGTTTTTTCCCCCCAAAGTAAAAGGGAAAAAAACTTCTTCAAGAAGAAAACAGCTTTCCCTGAGAAGCAGAAATCTGGAATGCTTCTTCAATCTTAATAAAGCATTTAGGCAGAGAGAGCTCTCTGATACTTGAAGGGAGCAGAGACTGAAATGTTTTACCTCTGACATAGCGTCCTACAGTAGTGAGTTTTTGTATATAATGGGATGCAGGGTCATTTCCCGTGGGCTATTTAGTAGACCTTTGTAGCTTCAAAACGTGATTCTTCCCTCAGAAAGGCCTAAAGCTGATTATTAGCCGTGATTCATAAATTCTTCAGAAGACGATCAAGTTAGGTTTATGAATTCAGGCTGGGACAGAATGCAGCCACTTCCTTTCTGCCTGTAAATACCAAGAACTGTGACTTACAGAAAAATAACCTTTTAAAGTCTATTTTGTTCCCTCTTTGTCCTTTTCCAACAACAAAACATCTGTTTACATGAATTTCTGGTGTTTGTGAGGAGAAGAAAAGTGTAAAGAATGAAAAAAGACGTATTCCAATTTCTCATTAGAATGGCACATCTGGTGAGCCAGTTTTCAAAAATAGTTGTGGATTTTAAAGAGAGGACACAGAATAGTGAAAAGGTTGGGAACTGTTTGCTGCATTAAATCTGTTCTCATCTGGCAAAAATTCAAACATTCCATGATACTGTACTGAGTAGAGAACACACTAATATAGAAATCCTCTAAACATCATTACCGCATTGAAAGAAGACTTTGCCCAAGGCATGTTGTTGGTTTGTTTTGTTTTGTTTTTTTCTCTAGGGTAGAGATACAGATTTGTAGGCCAAATACTCTAAATAAATAAAGCCTGGACAGAATGTCTTGACATGCGCAGATTTTCTGCTATTTTTACTTTTCCAAAGGTAGTAATTATGAAATAGGAATGTCAAAGTCTTACTTATTTCACCACAGATTTCATGATATCACAAACTACGATATGACTGCAATACATACACTGCTTCTAGTTTGTTCTGGCAAAAGCCTCTTGTTGCGTGTAACTTAGTGGAACTCTGTTAATATTTAAGATGGCTGGTCTATTTTAAGTGTTTGATTCTATACTTACATGATCTTCAGTCCTCCTTTGGTTGAAATCAATTAGAGAACCCCTCATATTAACTTCATATGTGACAGTAATTTCATTTCCAGCAGTCTTTATATTTAAAGTTGAAGTAAGATTATCACATTTGTACCAGTAAAATAACTACTTCTGTCCAGTAAAATAAGGTCTGAGGGCTTATTGCAGGTTCTGTTCTCTAAAGAACTCATATGATGATTTTCACTTTAAACTGCTGATATTAGTATCTAAGGTAAGTACTTAAATAAGACAATTACATTTTCCCACATAACATGAAGTACTGGATTCCTGTTAAATTCTATTTTTTTTTTTTGGCAGGTATTGTAGATTTATTTGTTCAAATGCATGAAGCAATGAAAGGAGGGAGGGAGGAAGGGCCATTTTCTTTTGTCAGACAGCTTTTTCTTGGTGGTTT
Organism: Caloenas nicobarica; assembly: GCF_036013445.1. Taxonomy (NCBI): domain Eukaryota; kingdom Metazoa; phylum Chordata; class Aves; order Columbiformes; family Columbidae; genus Caloenas; species Caloenas nicobarica. The sequence goes on along the minus strand of NC_088246.1, from coordinate 99,240,009 downwards.
TCTATTTCAATGACTGGTTTGTTCTCGGTGGTTCAGTTAACAAGTTAGTTCATCTGCAAAATAATCAGTTTATAAAAATAACACTCAGCTTGTCGAAATCCTTTACAAACAAGTATAAGACATGTATTTGTGGAATTTACATCTATACACATGTATATATATCTGCCCATTTATGATTGTAGATGGGCTGAATCAGGATTCATATGTTACCTAAATTTTTAAGGTAATGCTGTTGAATACTTTTTTTTTTTTTTTTTTTTTTTTACTGAAATCTGTTCTCAGAACAATTTGTAAAACAGTTTAACCATTCTATCAGGAGATACAGTCATATTTTTGTGGAAATACTTTGTGTCTCTAATGTTACCTCCGTAAGTTGTGTTTTATCATGTATAAATCTCTCTTTGTATGAGGAGGCAGAAGGTCATCAGCTTTTACAATAATTTGCCTTTCCCTCTTTTCCTTAAGTCTGTATAGGAAGAGCAGGATCCAGTAGGGAAAACACAATTTAAGTAAAAGTATTGGTTCATGAGCGACAATGTGAGGATGGTAGCAGCTGCCCAGCCTTGCCTTCTCCAAAAGGTTGCCCAGGTCTGCAGGAGTTATGACTGAGCTGCAACCAGTCCCTGAGATGGAGATGTGAAGCTTGGGATATTAAAGTAACCGCTGTCAAATTCAGGTTACTTTTGGTTTTGTTTGGTGTGAGGTTTTTTGTGGTGGTGTTATTCGTTTTGGTTCGGTTTGGTTGGTTGGTTTTTGCTTTGTTTGTTGTTGTTTGCTTGGGGGGGGTTGTGGAGGTTTGTTTGTTTGTTTGTTTGCTGGGGGGGGGGGGGGTCCTTTAGTTTGTTTTTTTCAGCCTGACCAACTAAACTAAGCAAAAAGAAAAGCTAAAGAGACTTGAAAGCAATGTATATTAGTCAAAGACTTATAGGTGCAAGGCTGGCAAATGGGGTAACTGCTTAATTAATCTCCCTGCTATGTGATTAAACTCCAAAGCCTTCGACTCAAGCATGTTTTGTCTTTTCCTGACTTTATGGAATTTAGGGTAGAATGATAACTGGCATTACATCATGTTATCCCATTTCAAGAGGATCTCCAAACAGAATGAATCTCATCAACTTTGGCTGCCAGGTAGAGTTTACCTGGAAACGGGGAACCTTAGAGTGTATCGTCTTTGTGATGGAACTCCATGATTTCTTGGTTTTTGTTCTTTGGGCTCACAGGCCTGTCCTGTCCATGGATGGGAGACCTCATTGCCTCCAAGAAGTTTCCACCCATTTACCTTTTAACAGTGAGCTTTTCCTCTGTTATCTAGCAGCCTTATTTATTTCTTCATACCCAGACATAATCTATTTTGTCCTGTGAAGGTACACTTAGAAGAAACACGTTTTATTAGCTGATAGTTACATCTCTGGAACGATTTCTCTTGAATATTTATAATATAATAACTCCATGGAGAACCTGCACTGAAGAGGTTAAGTATTTCTGCACAGAAATATTAGCTGGTGAAAACCATCAGACTTTGATTCATGTAATTTATTATAGTCTCACATTCCCTTTCCTGTCTAGATAACAAAGCTGCCAGTTAAGATCACACAGGAAGATTGCTGCAGTTTTTGCTGTTATTACTTGATATTAAACTTGCATTTTGTTATTATTATTTGCTATTAAACTAAAACACTACTAAGCAGTATGTTCGAGAGTGTCTCCACCCTTGTGCTGTCCCACATTATGTCTTTCTTTTGCATTAATATTGGATTTTCAGAGGGGTCAAGGGAAGCTACAAAAGGGAATTGGGCAGTTACATTTTATTTGTCCAAAATTAATGTCATTTCTAAAGTGGAAAATGTCCAGTGTTTGTCTTTTCTGTGTTCCATTTATTAAAGCTCAGTAGAACTAACCTGATAAGATTTTTTCAAATCATTTACCTATATCTACTCTTTCCACTAATGTCCTTTTCTCTTCAGCTTCTTTTACATCAGCTTGCTCATAGCAGTGTCATAATTATTCTGGTGTAATCTAACTAAATTAACACCATTGTAGTTGAGTACAGGTGTGGATTAAGGACATTGGTCTTAATGTGACTGCTGTCACATTGCCATGGAGAAAGAGTAAGGATTTTTATAAAACTTGGAGGAAGGAGCCTGGTCTACAATGACCCTAGGCAAAAATTTGCTCCATCTGTAGCTTTAGTAGTGAGAAAGGGAGGTGGATCTGCAGCTTCAGAGCATCCTGTGCCACTCAAGAGCCTTTCTCTTCTGATTTCATTTCCCTAATATTTTTCCCTATTTTGATAAGCAGATCCATTCCTACCCCTGTAGCTGTGTCCCTTTCTCCCCCTTATGCCATTATTTTTCCTGCTTGATCTCTATAATTTTTCAATCTTGCACATTTGCACTTTTTAGGACTCCCTGTGCAACTGCTGTTTTCTCCTTTCCTTCATGTACACGCTGCTCTGTCCTAATATTTTTGTTACTGTAGACATCTCAAAACTCTCTCATCTTGTTGCTTGTGATCCTTGGTGCTGCTGTGAACTCCCACTAGTTACTACAGCCAGCAAAGTCCACAGTTCCTTAACTTCTTCATGAGCTCCTACACTGGTAAAATTTAGAAAACGTCGATAAATGTTGCACTTATGAAAGATCTGTTCAAATGACAACTACAACACTGTTTTGGGGTCAACCTCCCCACCTCAACGCCACCCCCCCCACCCCGCCCCCAAAACAAAACCCCACAAACAAACAAACCCACAAAGAAAGCAGATGATCATTCCCATTTCAGGAGAACCTGAGTAAAACATATTTTCAAGCACTGAGAAGGGCAGGAATCACACACCAGACTGAGTGGTTATCAGAACGCACTGGATTTCTTTCTCTTCATTCAGTACTGGTACTTACATAATATTACTATGTTTTCATCATTCTATCTTCAGGAAAAGTGAAAAGCAGTGAGAAAACACACTTTTCTTCCTGGGTGCACTGGCCTTTTGAAGAAACTAAGATTTAGACTGTGAAAGGTCCTGCTAATTTATAGATATTAGAAGCATCACAAAGTGATGCAAGTCTTCCTCTTCCATTCTGAATGCCAGTGTAGCTATCAGTCATAACTGACTGTCTTTCTCCGTAGGTATTAGGGAAAACAATGCATGGCAGGGGGACAAATGTAGTTCCTCTTTCCCACTAAAAAAACCTGAGCAATGTTCAAGAAAGTGACAGTGCAACAAGAGAACACAGAAAGAAGATCTACTAATCCATCATATAGTTTCTCTGAATTACTGAGATTTCTTGAGTATCTGTCAAAATTTTCCCCAAAAGTCCCATTGCATCATGTAGCTGTCTTCACATCCCAGAAACAGGCAATGGCTCCAAAACACAGCACACCTGTTATAGTTCCATACTAAAGCATCAAGATCACATTCGCAATCAATTCATATATTTATGGTGGGTTTTTGGAAAGAAACAGGAAGTTCAATCTGTGATTACATCTGACAATCAGTTTGGGGAGCTATCTGAGCAAAATTTAAGTAGCTTGAAGGCAATCTGTTCCAAAAGTTGTCCTAGGATGTGGCTGAACTGCAGCATCCAGAGTAATGTATTTGGCTACCATTTGGGAAGAAAGGACATTCTATATTAATTAAATTTTATTTGGTCAAGGTTTTGGCCGCCAATGGCAGAACTTTGCCAGAATTTCCTTCTTTGAATAGATTTGTGAGAATGTCTGCTTTTTAGTTCCTACAAGTTAGATATTTAAGCTTGCCAGTCTGGGAAAGAGAAAGCAAGCTATTCTGGCCTATTCTGAACTACAGCCAAAGGACAGGCTTGGATCAAAGCATCTGGATCTGAACCTTAGCCACACGGATGGAGGGGGTGCCTGTGTATATGTATATATTTATATTTATACATTGCTGAAGTCTGGATGTGTGATTTAATCTCTTCATCTTCATGCATTGTATGACTTTATTTGCAGTCCACAAGTCATCTGAATGATGAGCTGAGAATTTATTTAGATATTAAAATAAATCTTAAGCCTCAGTGACTTTTTCTGCATCTACTGAAAATGTGTGAAAGCCACAGTGGCTGATACTTATATAGAATTTAAACATACAAAGCATGAAATGCTCCTAGTTTGTGGTGCAAATTTGATCTATAGAATGCTTATTTTGTTTCATCATTGCTAAATCTACACTACATTTTAAAAATCACAAATAAAAAGTGGAAAGGTAAAAGCCTGGAATATTTTCTGAAGCACAGTGCAATTTGTTTTTAATGCAAAGCAAAGAGAATGGTAGGAGGAAAGATTTGTTGTTGTTGTTGTCTCTTGAAAAGTAAAAATAGTGAACGTCATAAAGTTTCTATTGTTTAGCTTTCATTTCTCATTTGGGCAATTCAGGCTTCATAATTTCATAAATAGAGATAGTAAAAGTCAGTCATGTTTTGATCCTTATATTTATAAACTTTGATCCATTTCTAAAATTCTAAAAGGATGCAGCACTATCTCTTGTCCCCTCCCTTTAACACTGAGTGTAAATTCACCTACCATACATTTTAAGATCAAGCTTGGAGTTTGATTTAAATTCTAGCTCATTCAAACTTCTTACAAATATAAGTACCATTCAAACAGGAGAGTTTTTCACTGCACACAGAGCTATAATCAAAAGTAGAGCTGTATAGAATGGTTTAAATTTAATCCAAATCTTGGTGAATTTCATGAATCTGACTACTCAAGCTTTACATGAGTGGGCTCAAAAATGTTATTTCTACTTTTATGCATGATAGGTTGCGGGTTGCTGCTACTTCTGGGCTTCACAACAAATGCCACAAACTAGAGTTTGCCTCTGTCTTCATGTATTTTTCATAACTCCAGCTGAAAAGTAAAACTGTACTGATTGATAATAGCTAATGAATGTGTAAGCTGTTAGTGAATGTTTTCCACAGGTTATTAGTTTGCGTCACAGGCAGTTGAACTGGATAACTGATTATCCATAAAGATCACATTAGTGTATTAAAGAAGAATCTTTCAAATACCCAGGTGACAGGGAAAAAAAAATATATTCATTATTTTGCCTGTTCGTGGTATCCCTGCACATTCTAAGAAACAGTATTTTACATTTTTTAGTCCTCATTTTTAAATATTTCCTGTGTTTTTTTCTTCCAAGGGTAAAAATATAGAAGGTCTATTCTAAATGCATTTCATACTTGAGAAATTAACATTGTAGGCTGAACATACCTTTCCCCCCCATTCTTTTCTTATAAAAATGCCCAAGTTCTTCACTGTCATGAAATGCATGGAGTTCAATTTATGAAAACTGACAAATTTGCCCAGAATTGTGTTATAATGCATTCCTACAGATAATTCCTTTGCCTAGTTGCCTTTCTACAATGAATACAGGGACTACAATATCCTTTTACCTCGTGCTCGTATTGAATGACTTCTAACCATAGCAGGTTAAATGTTTTCTCCTTCATGACAGGAATGAAGTTTCTCAGTTCACAGATGATGCTGTTTGAAAACAGGTATATGTGGTAAGGTTTTAGGTTAACAGTTACATTTGTAGCAGGAGAATATCTGAAGGAATAGGGTACTAGAATAAGGTGTATTTGCAAGAAATATGGACATACTTTTTGAGAAACAGTTAACCAAAATTAACATGCAAATCTGCACCAAATAGAGCAGTTTAAGCTTCTTCACAAGCAATAATTTCAGCCTGTATGCAAACTCAGGAGAACATCACAGAATCACTGATTATCACATTACATAATTGAAGAGCTTATTGTTGGAGTCTTAAAGTTAAGCGTTGTAAATAGAACACTCTGATCTTATTTTCCAGGCTTCCATGACAACTTCAGTGTTTAGAAACGTGGTCAGAGAGTCAGATGGAGGAAAGACAGTGATTTATTCCATTTGAACCACAACACTTTAGAAAATGAAATTGTGATTATAAAGGAATATTCACAACTGCCACAAGTACTTAAACTGCAGAAGCTGTTCTGTAAACTGCAGAAATCACGGCCTCTCTCGTTCTGTGTTGGGACGTGTTATCTGATTAGTGTAGATCTAGCTAAAGGACACATCACAACTTCACACTACAATCTTGCCTCTTATTTCAGATTAGGAATGCTGCACAAGAAGAGATCATACAGAGAATGATGAAGCTTATCACTGTATTGCAGTCCCAAAAATCAATATGAATGAGAAGGCAAGTAATTGCCTAAATATTTACTTGACAACAGTGAATTAGCAAAGATTGGTGACTTACAAAGGAATATTTCCATTTTAGCATGTTCATCTCACGCCTCATTCGAGTACTCTTCTCAATAATGCTAGAATTGCCTTGTTTCTAATGTATGTACCTGTATAGTTAAGTGAGATTCCTTCTTTTCTTCTCTATGTGATGAGACACTGGAAGAACCTACTTGATTTTGGAACTGCTATCACCCAGACTTTTGCAGAAGTCTGAAGTGAAAGGTCATGGAAGTAAAAGAAAATATTACTACTACCAGGAAAATTATTAGAGAGGGACAAGCTCTTGTTCTCTCTAAAGGTGAAAAGCCTTACTGAATAGACAGTAAATTACTATGAATTTCCCAACCTGAAATTTCCTTAAACATTTTAAAGAATTGTGGATGCACTTTTATGCCATTTGGGACTATCTCAGGTCAATGCTTGTCAAGGTCCATAAAGTGTTGTCACTAAAATATTACAAATGTTTTAGAATGATATTCCACCGAGAACTACAATATTTGAAGCATGTAGCATTAAAATGAGAAATACTTTTCCTCTGTAGTTTGATCCTCTTCTTTCAAATTGAACATGAGTTGATGAGAAGGAAGATAACAATTCATTTTTTGTACATTAATAGGCTTCGACTCTGTGAACCTGTGAACTCCTGCATCTCCAACATTACGATTATTAATTGTCTAGAATGATTTGGATCTGTTAGAGGTTCATAGCCAGGGAAGGGACTTCTGGAGCAACTGAAATTTTGGCTGTGTAATTGAAACAAAAATCCATATTTCCTGAGGTTCATCCATCTTTCACTTTGGGAAGACTATGAGTTTTAATATTTTGAAATTATGTTAAATCTACTCAAGGAAGGCTTCTACATGTTTCTGGGAGGTTTTTAACCTCTGATCTTTTAACCGCTTGAGGTATTTTAGGCAGAACGGTTGGACATCTAGAGCCTGTGGAGGACATTGAGCAGGTATTTTATCACCCTAAAATGTCTGGATTTAGATTTAGGAAGAATTTAGCAAGCTGGTGTATCCTGATCATACCACATGGAGTTTTGAGTTGTAGTGCTGAAAATTGTGTGAGAAATGACTGGCTGAAGAAAGATATGCCTTACTAATCTTCACTTAAATCCTACTATTTCTCTCATTAATTCGTAATATTTGTGGTTCAGTATACACTGAATTTATTTGATGTGTTTCATTCCTTTTCCAATTTGTATGCATCAATGCACCTCTTTTGAAACTATAATATGAATCTTCTAGCTATACTAATTAATGTTAATTAATTGATGTTAGCGGACAAAAGCAGCTTTCAGATCCTTTTGGAAATACTGACTTTCCCTTAAAGTAGAATATCCAATAAGAGTCTGTGTTAATGACGTAATGGTAAAACTGGCCTGTTTATTCAGTTGATAACCTTTTGGATAAGGCTGGAGTCATGTGGAAAACATAGATTTGCTCTTTATTCACAAGCAGATTAGTAAGATTACTACTGAATTGTTACCTGACTCTCCTTCTGAGTTTTCCATTACCTCTTGCAAGCACATTAGTAAAAGCTGAAAAAGAGTGACTAAATAGAAATTACCATAGTTAGCTCAGTCTGTAGAGATCATGGACTGCAAGGGAGAACGAAGAACAGAATGACTGGTACAGAGAAAGAAGTATATCTCAGAAAGGGCTGGATATTCACAACGTTGAAAAGAGATAGGTTTGTCCTGTTGTTAAACACAGGCAATAGGTTCGATGATAAAAAACTAAAGAGCAGAATTCTCTGCTGCCTGCCAGAAGCAAAGCTCTATTCCTATGTCTAAGAGCAATCCTGATGAAAGCAAGTCTTCTGATTGATGGGTCAAGCAGCATCAGAGACATCACAGATCAAGAATGGCTGTAATAACTTTGAGAAAGTTCTTAAACAAATGGTACATCAGGTGATCTTTGAAAACATAATAAAGATTAAGAATTGTTTTTAATAAACAATACTTTTTGGAAAGATTTGGAATGCTCTCAGATGCATTTCTGGAAAAATAACTTATCTGGCTGAAGTATACAACACCACTTGGGATGAGAATCTCTGAATAGAGATTGAATCTTATATCAATTATCTAATTGAGTTAAGACATGGCGCAGAATATGAGGCAAAATAATTTCCATTTCTATGCAAGAATTTGGATCACACAAATATAGTACCTGAAATATCACTGTTGTTACAGGCTACTAAAGGATAGATTTATGGTCAGAAGAAATAAGAATACTATTGATGAGATCAGTAGTCAGGAATATTAAAAAGTTGATGATAAGTGGCCTAATAATTATCTCAGGAGGATGTCAAACTGTCACTGTGAAAGTGTGTGGAATAAATGTCCAGCGTGTTAGGTTTTTTTCCACATAAGACATAGAAGCTGACCATATAACAGAATATGTCTAGTTTCATGGGATTGCTTGTAGTTCAAGAACTGACTATTGGCTCTTGAGGGTCCTTGGCTTAGATCCTGTGAACATGCTTTAAACATGCATTGGCAGGACCATGGAACCACAAAATTGCAGAGTAATTCAAGTTGGAAGGGACCTCAAGAAGTAATCTAGTCCAACTTCCTGCTCTCAGCAGGAGGGTCAGCAGAGTCAGCAATGAGATCAGACCAGCTTGTTCAGGACTACATCCAGCTACGTCTCCAAGGCTGCACATTGCACATCCTCCTTGTTCCCCTGTTTGACTATCCTTAAAATTGAAAAGTTTTTCCTTATATCCGGTTGGAATCTCTCATGTTTCAATTCAAGTCCATTAGAAATCAAGAGAAGAAATTAACACAGCAAGCTAATATAAATAAAAAATGTTAAAAAATGAGATGATAGGTCAAAACTACAGACTGGAAAGTCATGGAGCATGGGTAAAAAATGGATTGCATTATAAGGCTCAAAAAGCAGTGTCTAGAGCATTGTACTCTACCTGAATGCTGGTAACTAATAGGATACCGTAAGAGTCTGTTGTGAGATATATACTCTTTCACATTTTTACTGGTGGTCTGGGAGACATAATAAAGTACTTGCTCACGAAGTTGGAAGATTACACCAAATTGGGGACCAGGGCCCCTCTTTTGAGTGGGAGGTTAGATGACCTCCTGAGATCCTTCTTAACCTCAATTATTCAATGATTCAGTGAGTCTAGGATTGAGTCAAATTCATTTTGAGGAAGTCTGGAAAATTAAGCTTTACTGAGGACTGTGAAAGGTCTGCTACAGAAACTTCGGATTTTATGTGGACAGAAATGTCTGCAGTGTCATTAGTGAAAGAATTACTAACAGAAACTGTTTCTGGATGGTTTAAACTTATTGCAGAAGTCTTGCAATCTCCAAATACAGAATGAAAAACAAATGGTATTAATTCACACAGGGTGCAGACATTTCTGAATGTGAAATTTATACAGAGGAGGGTTATTGAATCAATACATTAATATCCTTCACCATTAATATCTCTGTGGCAAGACACTTAATTGTACAAATGATCCATTGGTAATATATGATTACAGTATTATTAATCTCAATTCAAAAGAAAGGATAAGCAAAAAGATTCATAACTGAGGTTTACAATTTTAGAAGGGTGAAGTGACAAATCAAGGAAACAGTTCATGAACTCAAATTGCCTGACTACTTAAATGGCTGAGTAAGGAAGAGATTCAAAAGTTCTCTAAAGACAAATGTGCTAAAATATCTGGACCTTTGGTTTAAGATGGTATTTTTTGTAGAAAGAGTTCCAAACTATAAACGCAGGTCAGAAAGGGCACTTGGATCAGCCAATAAGTCTAGTGATGTCAGAAGAAAAATGATTAATCAATAAAGAAACCTATAATTTAGAAGTCGGGGGGTGGGGAGGGAGAAGAGAGAATAGCTAGAAGTAGAATTTGTTTTCGTCTTAAGAATAAAATTTAAAAGTTAGAAAAGCTGCTTAGATGCATCATAAGAAAACTAAGGTTTCTATGCAGTAAGAATGAAGTGGGAGTTAAAAGCCATAAAAGAATACATTGCTGTGGTTTTTAGTAAGGGCAATAATAATGAATAGAATGGCAAAGGCAGAATGACTAAAGGGGATGAAGGTATGGAAACTGGAATTCTACCTCTGAGGTTAAGGAAAACTCAAAGATTTCAAGTCACAAGGACCTGATAATATCTAACCCAGAATTTTGGAAAAAAGAAAACTTGCACATGAAACAAGAGATCAAGTGGACTTCTAAGTATACTAAACCAGAATTTGGAACATAGAAATGTAGGATAGAGAATATTATATATATATTTAAGGATAAGGGAGAAAGAATGTCAGCTGACCTATAGCTTCACCTAAATAATGTAGCAAATATCTGAACATATTTTGAAGGAAAGTATAATAATATATGGAGGTAAATGAAAAATGGGGGAAAGAGAAATATGCATTAAGAGAAGGCAGATTGTTTCAGACTAATTTTTCTTTTACTGGTGAAATACTTGTCTTTCTATACCAGAAAAATGGTATCTAACTATCTAACTAGCATGTAATATGCTTCTGGAGGGGAACTTATAGATTAAGAGTCATAGAGACAAGCTGGTATAATGCTGTTGTGGTTTAACCCCAGCCAGCAACCACATGGCCACTAGCTCACTCCCACACAGTGGGATGGGAGAGAGAATTGAGAAAGTGGAAGTGAGAAAACTCACGGTTTGAGATAAAGACAGTTTAAGAGGTAAAACAAAAGCCATGCTTTCAAGCAAAGCAAAACAAGGAATTCATTCACTGCTTTCCTTCAGCAGGCAGGTCTTCAGCCATCTCCTGGAAAGCGGGAAGATAACCTGGGAAGACAAAAGCCATCATTCTGAGTGTGCTCCCCTTCCATCTTCCCTCAGCTTTATATACTGAGTATGACATCATGTGGCGCTTCGGCCAGCTGAGTTCAGCTATCCCTGCTGTGTCTTCTCGCAGCCTTTTGTGCACTCCCCACCTTCTCGTTGGCAGGTTGGTATGAGAAGCTGAGAAGTCCTTGACTGCTTAGCAACAATTAAAACATCAGTGTGTTATCAATAATATTTTCATATTAAATCCAAAACAGAGCACTATACCAGATACTGGGGAAAACATTAACTGTATCTCAATGAAAACCAGGACATATGCTAACTAGGAAGTTATTAATTAAGATGATAGGAATGATTACTAAATTCTAAAGTGAACAATGAACTGGCTAACAGGTAAACCCAGGCTGTTCTGGAAAGGCACATGGTGTTCCAGCATAAAGATGCTTGTTAATGTTTTCATTAGTGAAGTCAGTGCTAAAAGTCAGACTGTGATGATGAAAATTCTTCTGGCATCACATATGGCAATGCTATCAATAGAAGACAGAAGCGAATATAGTATAGAGAGAAACAGAGTGTGTCTGCATTAGCATTTTATTTCAGGACAGCAGGGAGCTTGTGAAGTCAGTCTCCTGATTTTCCCCACTTACCGAGCTGTGGTTCAAAACATCAGTGTTTCAGAGAACAGCTGGAAGATGTTTCCTGGAGTATCAGGAAATGCACCCAATGCTCTTTAGTCACAAATGGCTTCACTGTACCGGACTAATCTACATCAAAGTTTTTAAAAAAACCCTGTACTCCAAAATGTGTGGACATCAAATCCTCAGTACCAACTGTTGCACACTACAGATTCCCCTAGACCAGTCCACTACTCACTAATGTAGACATATAATGTAGAAGTAGTCTTGATAGTTATTTATTTGTTAATTTTCATTATGGAGCCATAAACTACATTCTTTTTAGGTAAAATTATTTTGAAGCCTGAGCTCCAGGAGAGTCCCTATCATACCTCACCCACTAGTGCTCACTCCATGGCATCAGACTAGCACACAGTCTGAACTAAAGCCTTTGGATGAGTCTTGTGTAAACAATGGGGTCTGAGCACCAAGTCTTTGTGATACAGATCCACTCCTCCCGTACAGTTGTACTTTCTAAAGCAGATACAGTCTTTGAGACACTCAGAAGCAGAATAACAGAGGTGTACACTGTAAAATGGGGTTTATCAGTTGGAAACCACTTAGAAGGAGAAACTTTGGTTACAGCAGTTCATCACAGAATAGTATAAGCCAGTAAAGTGATGTGATCATGGAAAAACGAATGTGTGTGAGTCAGCATATTTCCTGTATTGATGTGTAAAACATACATCTATAGTTGAATCAGGAGACCATATTTTTCAAAACTAAAGTATCTTTAAGCTTTTCTTTTTTTTTCAACTATCGTTTATGACATTGCTCGAAACATCTGATTTTCAAACCATGGTTGCTCTTCAGGTTGACCATTTATAGTGTCTTAACTTGAAAATGCAAAATTGAGGTTCTGAGAACCATGTTATTTCCTGTATTTGTGCTAAATTACAAATAATTTAAATAAGCTGAATTAAAACCCATAGATATAGCTATAATATCCTATGGAATACTGACAAAGTAGTATTGAAACAACTCAATATTAATTTGTGTATAATTATCTGTTCGTGCATCTTAAGTTACTGAGGGGCTGGAATCTATAAACCCTCTCTTACCTATTTGTCAATATGGATGAAAAAAGGAATTTTGGTGGCAAATTACATTTGCAAGTTATTTGCACATATTTATGCTAATATGCAATAATATATGTGTGCTAATTATTATATTATGCATTATTTTCTTCATTTCCTCATATTTACTCCTAATACTTTTGTATATATTGCAAGAAACTATTTTGATGGTAACTATTTGAGTAAAAAAGTGAACTACAAGGAATCTTAAGAAATTCTTGCTTTAAAACATTTTACTGTCTGTTATGCAGATTAGGGAAAACAAAAATATTAGCAATTATATGAAAAGTGATGTTTCAATATTGATAAATACTAGCTGAAAGCTACTTCTTGAAGAAGTTTGACATTGGATCAAGGTTTTAGTTTGGACCTGATAAAACCATTTCAATTACTTATGTTTTCCATTTGAGCTGAAAAATGGTTGATTTCACTTCTTTTGTTATTTGTTGCTTTTGTATAAAATCTAGTGTTGAATTGACTACTCTCACTTCTGGTATTTTGAAATTCTTATATTTTTTCTGACCTTTTGTAGAAATCTGAGTTTTGCCTTTTCAGTGAATATATAATCAAGAACATGGTGAGCCTTACACTTTGAGGAGAGGCAGAGTCACGTCATCTCTCTATTAGTCATGAAATCCTGCACAGACATTTTGGAAATAGTTATTCTTGAAAACTAACATTTTCAGCCTCTGTTCTGTATCTCTATTGCTTTGTTTCCCAGATGTGAAATTTAGAAAATATCATAGAAACTTTGCCACATGTGAGGGGAAACTGTTCTTGAGTCAGACTGTTCCACAGTACCTGCTAATTATTAATAGCTTGCCTGTGCTTTGAGGCAGTTACTTTTTTCCAAGTTCTGGATGCATCTGTTTCCTTCCAAAAATAGTAGTGTAATGATGTTCCAAGAAACCCTCAGTGCCCCTTTATGAGCTCTATTCATGTTGTATCACTCAGTACTAATTACCAGGTGTTTCTTTAGGTCCTCATCTTTTAAAGATGTGATCATCTGCTCAATTTTATATACTGTGAATACTTTCATTAAAGGCAAGGGTCTTCTCACTGAGATTAAAGGTAAAAGCATGTGTTAGTCTTCAGGAGATGTCTTTGGAGCTGTTATTTTTAGCTTTGATTTATCTATTGTCTACAATTTTTTTAATTGAATAAATGATGAAGATTTATCATAAATTTTTAATCTCAATAGAAAACAATCAGCAAGTTATTGCTTTATTTCTTTTCTGAAATATAGTAAACTAATAAAATCACTCCTTGGTGACATCACTATGTAATATGTACTTGGGTTTGATGCAGTTTTAAAATTAGTAGCCCATATGTACTTTATTTGCTGTCGTTCATGATTTATAAAGATGTTATGTCATATTCATCTGTTTATTGCTATTTTGGGGTGTCAGGAAACTAGGCCAATTAATGATTCCAAATGCAACTTAGAGCAAATTTAGGATGCGTGAGGCATTTTTGACTTATACATTATTTTAAGCTTTATGTGGGGCTGGAAAACCATTGAAGACTTATCCTACAACTATCGAAAGGAGCAAGTTTTATTAATTTCACTGGTAGTGGACCTGGATTTTGCACAAGGAGTTTTGTCAGCTTAGTTTTAGCCAGTATTTATACTGCAGAATATGTACTTCCATTACCCCAGTCTGCCTTATGCATGTGCCACATGCTGTATTGATGTGCATCCAAAAATAATAAAACACTCAAAATGTGAAAGGAAGAAACTATTATGCACAAGTCATTGTAAGTACAAAGCAAATTTTGTGTTGTGGGATGGTGTCCAGAAACATACTCAAAGTGAGGAAAGAGTTTTCTTTCTCTAAAAACAAACCTGAATCTTAATTTAAGCAAAGTTTAGTTGAAATTATTTTCTTTTCTTTATTTTCCCTGAATGGTTTAATTTCCATCATGATACAGGGATTGAGTTTTGTTTCATTTTCCAGTTACAGTGCTATTTACAGGTTTTGTTCTTATTTACCATGCAAAAAAAAAAAAATCTCTTAAATGCTTCCAGGTCCAAAACTAAAAAAAAAAAAAAGAAAAAAGAAAAAAAAAAAAAATCTCTTTGATTATCTTGATCTAAGAAACTCTCCTGCTGGCAAATCATTCCCTTTCTTTTACTTTTTCTTCCAGAGCCAAAGGACGTGGTAAGTTCTGAACTGCCTGGACCTTTTCTGCTCTAGAGAAGTCACTAGTCCAACAGCTATGACATGTGGCAAGCATGTGGGAGACTAGTTTTTAGCTGCATTTTGTTGGGAAAAAAAAAAAAACCCTACTTTTTGTTCTGTTCAAACTATTCCACTTCCTATAAATAATTAGATATTCTGTGGACCAGAGAATGAAAGGAAAATTCATAATCAGTAAGGCAGCAATTCAGTATTCAGCTAGCAGATGGAAGCGGTAGCATTACATTCTGTGACATCCCACTTCTCAGGTGAGGACTGTCATTGTTTTCTAGAAAGTTAGCTCTTATTTATAAACAAATGCATCAGCTTCAGCAGGCAAATTACGTTCTGATTCTATTTTGGCAAATGAGTAAAGATGTCCCAAGGGATAATGGGGAGTAATCAATCTATGAGAGGAATCCAAACTACCCCAAAACCAGACTCTTCCGAACTTGCTAAAATTTTAACTATCTGAACAGTCAATATTTGGTGAAACTTGTATGTTCCTAAAAGCTTTGCTTTCAAAATCTTGATGATTTTAAACAAGAAAGAGTTGACCAGAAAACCTCTGCTCATGTATCAACTTCAGAAGTGACATGTACACTATAATTCATCTTGATGTGGTATTCTGACGTGGTCTAACAGAAGATGCTATGTAATTGTAAAGTATGTTTTAAGGTAATGAAATGCAAATTAATGTAAGTAATAAAACCATGTATAATACAACTATTTTTCTACAGAATGGAGCAGAAAAGAATGGAAACTGTTGAAGTAATATTTTAACCAAGACCCTGAACCTTGAAGTGAGATACAATACTTCCTCAGAGAAACTAATCTTCTCTTTCAAAAAATTACAAACAAGTTCATGTTCTGAATGAAGAAAAGTATTTCCACGCACAGCAAATGTCATAGCATTTCAGCAGGCATTGTAGGTTTTATTAATCAGAGTGGGTGAAAGCTTGTAGCAAACAGTGCAGTGAAGGTGATTAGGGGTCTTGAGGACTTTTCTTATGAGGAGAGACTGAGAGAGCTGGGTCTGTTCAGCCTGGAGGAGGGAAGGCTGAGAGGGGATCTCATCAATGCTTATAAATATCTCAAGGGTGGATGTCAAGAGGATGAGACCAGAGTCCTTTCAGTGGTGCCCAACAATAGGATGAGGGGCAACGGGCACAGACTGAAGCACAGGAGGTTCCATCTGAATATGAGGAGAAACTTCTTTACTTTGAGGGTGCCAGAGCACTGGAACAGGCTGCCCAGAGAGGTTGTGGAGTCTCCTTCTCTGGAGACATTCGAAATCAGCCTGGACACATTCCTGTGCAATCTACTCTGGGTGAAACTGCTTTAGCAGGTGGGTTGGACTAGCTGATCTCCAGAGGTCCCTTCCAATCCCAACCATTCTGTGATTCTGCGACACACATGTAACAGCACAGCCTTCTTGCCCTGCAGGGGAGAATTCTACAGCTTTAAACCAAAACAAACAAAACCAAACAAACAAACAGAAAAAACCCCACCTCATCCTCTTGCAAATTACAGGCCAGCTCCTGCCAAATAACAGGATGGAAAGAAGTAGGGTGACAGCAGAAACTGAAGGTCATGGGAACAGATTCACCAAGAGCACTGAAGGGTGCTGGCACTCTGACTGGCAGCGACGGGCTCCTGTGTTGGGAGCAGCATGGGCTCCCATTTCACTTGGGCTGCATCTGCCCAGAGATGATGCTGCAAAATTGGTTCCTTTTGAATATTTTAAGCCTTTGGAAAGCTTCAGTAGGTTGCTATTTCCTTCTGCTTCTAGTTAGCCCTTACAGTGGTGTTGTTTTGATGTGAGCTGACTTTGTAAGGTCAGGCAGGTTAAATGGTGTTTGATTAAAATCAGAACACCCAACAACTACTGTTCCACAGTTTGACTTTGTTGGCCTCTTCATCTGGGAATTCAGGATGACACCTTTAGCTTCAAAAAAAAAGGAGGCTTTTTTTTTAGCTTTTTTCTTTCACGTGGCTTAAAGAGAAACAAAGAAAAAAAGCCACATTGTGTATGTTTTTCTGGCAATAGGTCTGCCACTGTTTATCAAACCAAGGCAAATCAAATTAGCCTGTGGCCTGCCTCCCAACCTTATTAACCTGCTCAGCTGTGAGAAACTCAACAGCCCCTGCCAATATCTCATTTCTCCAGCAGCTGATAAGATCAGTTCAAGATATTCAATGGGGTTTCCTTTCACTTTGGCTTCATCACAGTCACTGGCATCTTAACCGTAGTAGCCGGATCTTATTTTCCTCTCATTTACTACATGAAATAGGATGGTGACTCCGAGGCCTATGCAGCTTGTTGGAACAAACACTGATCAGGCCTCGGCGGCGTTTGACAGGACAGGGCTGATTTTCCTTATCACGGCTTGGCCACAAAGGCCCGGGCCAGGCCGGGGTTATTAGCATTCCTTGGTGAGATGCGTCAGGCCTATTTCTGTCACACAGACAGATTGAGCCTTTCACTCAGGCTCGCGAATGAGTGACACATGGCCTGACTGGGAGGACAACATTGTTATTTGAGTTAAGAAATCAATTTGTATCAAATGTACACTGTAATTTATTTGTTGGCTTTGAAGGGAACCTGGCTGAGATAAATGGGAATGGGCTTCTTTCTTCCCCCCTATACTGAGCTGATAAAGTTCTTGTGAAGCTCCAGATAGCTCCAGTCAGAGCCAAAGTGACAAACATGTTTAAAGTTGCACAGTGATCTTTAAATCTCAAAAAGAACACCTTGTCGGACATGATAGAACATTTTTTACCTTTTCCCTCTATCTGTCAGAAAGCCGCTGTGACACATTGCTTTAGTATTTTTGCTGACATTTTCTTTATCAAGCACATCTGTTTGTGGTCGAAAGATGCTTATTCCTATTTTCTTCAATCTACAGCAGCCTAGGAAACTGCCAAAAGGAAGGAAGAAAATGAGACATTCTTTCCAAGAATAATGCTTATTTAATTTTTTTTAATGATGACTTTTCTTGATCAGATTCCTATTTTCTTTTTACTTTCGTTAAAAGAGAGAAGAAAAGCATAGGGAACATGTATCATGAGATCTTGTCTATTTCAAAAAGTTTGGTTGGGTTCAAATTGATCATGCATTAAGATCTTAGTATTATATGTAAAGTCTGAGCTAAAAGGTTGACATTCTCCTCTGTTGGAGTTATAAATATGAGCCTAAGTGTTGGTTTTATGCATCAGTGGTTTTATCTTTGAAATAATATGAATGATCAGAAGTTACATCTGCAGTTTCACATTTGCTTGCAGTTATGACTCCATAATGAAAAAATGTTAGCAAACTAGTCATGGACAGAGCAGCTCATTGACATCTCCATACAATAACCTGATTCTTTAGTTTTGGTATTCAAAAATTATCAAAAAGTAACATGTCATATTAGGTGACTATATAAAGTACCTTACCCATCCTCTGCATTATAGTTTTCCACCTGCATATAGGCTCTTTTTTAACAGATGTGCATGTGTATTAATGCATGTACACACAAACATTGTAAAGCAATATAGACTGCTATACTATGGATTAGTCCACACAAGGTACAGCCATCCTCAAAACAAGGTTAAACTTGAGGTAGTCTAAAGTGTGCAGCCAGGGTCAAACACTCTTCAAGTCCTTTCAGAAGCTAGGTCAAATGTGATTAGCAGTACAAGCATTTTTAAGATAAGTTGGCTTTAGGAAGCATTAAACTTATTAATGGCCTGGTCACACCATCACCAGCACTGTCACACCATTCCCAGGTATCTCACAGAGTGCCACGCATCAGGATTAACTCCTGTTGGGCTGCTCAGCCAATATATTTCTCTCTTCTCTTTCTTCCTCTGGGAATGTTGCAATCCTTTAGGCTGTGAGCAGCCTGCCAGCCTTAGATCTTGTTATACCTATGAGTAGTGACACTGTAATAGTGTTAAGCCTTGCTCTCAAGTTTCTTCTGTGCCATGCCCTTTGGACGAGGGCTTGCCCTTACCTTTCTGCCCAGGTGCATAATGACAGTGCTGTAATTCTGACTTGCCTGACATTTCTTAGTGTGGTGCTTTTTAAACCTTAACTCCATGTATCCACATTGAGGCAGTAGCTTCAGATTTTGCCTCAGTTTAGCAACCCAAAGACAATATATCATTTTAAAAATCTAAAATTGTTTCTGATTTTCATCCTGTGGCACAGTCCAGGGGTGTGATTTTTGATTTTCAAATGCTCAGAGTAGGCCATGCTGCAATCCAGCTCTACTTAACAAGAGTAAAGCGCTCCCTCTTCACATGCATTTTTATTTCTACATAAACATATTCCATAAAACATGCACCTTCTCAAATGAGAGCTGTACTTCCCCATGCTCTTTTCACTATATGTGTATAGCTGTTTACAATTATTGCAGCCTAAGCACATCAATCAATTCATTGTCAGATCAAACTCTTCAAGAAATCATACCAAATATTGTTTTAACCTCATTGCTTTAGAAATAACCATTGGCAGTGGAGTAATTTAGACCCCAGAAATAACAGTGCAAAATAAAACACCCTCTAGCTCTGATACAAGAGCACTCTGTCATGTCTACAGCTTCACTCTATTAAAATAATACATCCTCCAAAGCACTTGTTTTGGCCTTCTCCTGCCTTATCTTATATCCCTTAATGACGGAAAATGGAAAGCACTTAATTTCTCTTCCAGGTTTGCATTAATTCATTATGAGCAATGCTGGTTTTGTCCCTACTGTGAGCGAGCTCTTGATAATAATGCAAAGAGGAACCCTTTGCATGGAATTTGGAGAGGAAAAAAGTAGATGCAACGATGTGTCAGGTTTGTTCACGATTTACTGTACATTATGTTCTCTAAAAAACACAATAGCTGGCAGCAGCAAGATGCCATTTGCTTGGTCTTCACTAACTCACATGAATCAGAGGGAATGTTCTGGGCCAAGGGAGTCCCTTTTGCATCTTACCTGAGAGCAAGTGAATGTCTGCAGCTGGGAAAAGCTTTTGATGAAACCTGTGGGACAGGTAGTGTGAGAAACCCAATAAGCAGAGAGCCTGCAACAGGAGCAGTGTTTCCCGGGGAGATCAGCAACATAGATGTAAGGGGACAGAACAAAAAACCAACCAAACAAACAACAAGCAAATAAACAAACAAACAAACAAAACAAACCACACAACTTTTTCTCTGGCGAGGATTGCATTGAGTGTGGTTCAAGAGCAAGGCTGGAAAGAAGCAAGGATATAATGGGCAAGGGAAGATTTAATTTTGCGTTCTCTTACTTTTATTGTCTTACAAAGCAGGCCTCAACGTGTCCTTAAAAAGGTCCATTGTTTTAGTCTGAGCTAAAATAAACTATAACTTCAGAGTTCATTGGATGGTTTGGTGTGCTTGCTGTAAGAACTGTATCTACCTCAAAACTCTTGCTGACTCAGGGTCTCTTCCCTGAAAATACCTCTGTGTATCCTGAAAGCTGTAAGAAACAGCAAACTAGGAGACAATGAAAATGGATTCTAGCTATTTCACAACCCATTGCTACAAATCTGAACTCCACATTTAGAAGAGATGAATTGTCATTTTCATCTATAAATTAAGGGGAAAAAAAATCTCAGAATAAAATTCTGGTCCTTGATATAACAAAACACAATCTACAACCTTTACCCTGGCTAATTGTTCAAGCGAAGTGTCCTGCATTATGTAAGCCCCACTGACACCAAATGGCTCTCTGTCACCTTTTGGCTGTCAGTACAGTCAGACTATTGGAAGGGGGGTTATGATGTTGTTGCTGTAAGAATGATACGAGATGTGAAGCTTTATCTCAGGGTATCAGTGTCCTCTTCCCTAGGTCTCAAGTGTAATGTGGCTAGAAGTAGTTATTATTTTTATAAAAATATCACATTTCTAGAGACAATGGCTCCCTAGGTTCCTCCTGAGAGAGAAGGGAAAGGGAGAAAGAATATAGCAGTGTATATCTTCCCAAGTTGCTGCTAAAGCTAATGTGGAAGCAACTCATCTGGATCTTTACTGAGAGACTTAAACCACAGCATACAGCTGAAAGCTCAGGATAAAATGCAAAACCAGTCTGCCTCCTTCACTCTCAGCTCTGACTGCCATGTCCACATGCAGCAGGATGAAGGGGAGTTGAATGTGGGCAGTGTTAAAATGATTTTTTTTACATATGTTGCTTCACTGTGTTTGGGAGGCACACCTGCTAAAAATGAGGACATGCCATGAAGTGGGGGAGGTGTTAAAACTGGAAACACATAAAAGTCTGGTAGGAGGAGCCACTCTAAACTGGAGGTAGTAAGATGCCAATTTGAGGCACAAGAGTTAAAGCCTTGGGAAAATAAGAAACACAACTTCCATTGAAGAATATTTTAGGAATGGCAAGTATGTCTGTCTGCGAGTAACCTGCATCTAGTGCCTGCATGCTACATGCTCTCACTGATGAGCGAAAACAGCAAAACAGCAAATGCTCTCAGCAAAGCTGCAGAACATAGCTAAACTTAAAATTACTAGATTCATTTTGGGAGTAGGAAAAACAAAGCACTAGAAAGTTAAGTTTCATTTCCCCTGGTCTCTGAATCAAGGTTTGAGACAATGTTCATTAATTAACCCTAAGTTTTGAATTGGTTACTTTTTCCTGACAGTCAAGTCCTGGCTGATATGAGGGAGAAGTGTATCACTGATTATTAACGTCAACTGAGAGAAAAGCCTTCCAGATATTAAGCTTGTGATTATATCTTTTCAGACTGAAAGTATCCTTATAAATGTTTGCTTCACAGTGAAATATTTTGATCAGTTTCAGCCAAAGCAATTTGGGGACTGAGACAGGGCAAAATATGTTGTTTGGCCTATGCCAGAGGAATTCTGATGACCTTTTATTTAGTCCAGCGTGTATCCCAGTAAATATGTCCCTTTGAAAAGAAAGAATATGATGGAAGGCAGACCACTTGGCAGACTGTTGATTTTTGCCAATATTTTTATTTAGAAAAACAAGTAATTGTGATGTTAACATCTAATTAAAAAACATATAATAATGTGCACAGAGTAAATAGCAGGACTAAGGTTATAAGTAAACATTCGCGTTTGTGTAGCTGTAGTAATTTTAATCCTCTGTTTGAAATAATATTCTCCAAAATATTTTCTGTGCTTATATATCAGACTTTGTTCAACTGCTCTGAAAGAGTTGCTGGAATAATTCCACACAGTAGAACATCATCCTTATATAAACAGGTAGATATCATGCTAAGCTATTTGTTATATCACGTACAATTACATTTGGTTATTGGTTAACCCTCAGTAGGAAAATGCTTGAGGCTTGGCAAGTAGGAGATTTTATATTTAGTAGAAGAACATACCTTTGTTATCACAACAATATTCAAGGCATAAATAAATAAAATCATCTCTTTAAAAATAATGTACAGTTCCCAAAGGTTTTATATTAAACCTTTTTGGGGATTAAGTGGTGCAGTGGTGCTGCTACAGATCTAGGGAGTCTCTTTCATATGATCTCCTAGTCTTCAACCTGTCCAACTCTGCAGGAGTTAGAGATGCTCTAATCTATATGAAATGAACTTGGTGAGGATCATTTCCCACTGTCAAAGACTAAGTGACTACCATACATTGCACTAAAGAACATCGTCTCTCAACTGTAATTCTTCAGTTATCAAAACAAAGCCTGAATAATGGAGAACCTGATCTCAGATGGGCATTAAAAATCAGAATCCTTAGGAGGCACCAGATGAATCATATTACTCACTATAATAATAGTTAAAAAATACCCTAACAAACAAACACCAACAAACCCAAGACAATAAAAATGATAGATAGATAGATAGATAGATAGATAGATAGATAGATAGACAGATAGATAGATAGATAGATAGAAGTAGAAGCCCTGTAATTCTCTCAGGTGTTTTGGGTAGCGGACTGTCAAAAATGAGGAGAGTCCAAAACACGTCATTTTATTTTTATTATTTTTACTTTGGCATCAGACTTTTTTTGACCTCTCTCAGTAAGCCGTGGAGGGAAAGAGAAGTTGTTACTCAGCTCCAGCTTTCTCCTGCTCCACAGGCATTCAGACAGCATAGGAAAAGGGCTGAGAGGCCCTGCCATGGAAGTCTCCGAGACAGCTGCAGGCCAGAGCCACCGCTGCAGCTTCCTGTCTGCCCAGCAGGCTGTTGAAGGTGCATCTCGAGGTGGATGGCTCCCACCGTGGGTTTTTGCAGCCTGTGGATCTCAGCAGCTAAATAGCTGATTGCTGGAGACAGCCTAACTGCATGTAAAGTACAGCCTTTGTAACAGCCTCAGATTCTTTCCTCTTCTACCTGCTCAAGCTTAGGGAAAAAAAAAAAAAAAAAGAAAAAAAAGAAAAAAAAAAAAAAGAAAAAAAAGATTCAAAGCCCTGGACACCTAAAATTAGGAGGTAATCTCTTCCAAACTACTTTTATAATTTGACTTTTTCTGCTTGAGAATGACCTACTTAGGAATGTATCGCTGCTTCGGATGTTAGCATGGAAGACCAAAGTAATTGTGTTCCAAATCTCATTCATACTAAAAACAGTCCAATTAGCTAAAACCGTATGTAAAACAACCATGTATGATGCTATTCAGCAGTCAGCAATCCACTTTGCAGCCCCTTTGTAAATGATCGGTTTGGGAATATCTAAGGTATTTTGTGATATCCAGTTGTCACTTTTGGGTTAAGTAAATTAGAGCAACTTGCTTCTAGCAAACTCACCTTAGACTGAGGGAGGTGCTTCCAAATATTTTCTGTCAAAGTGCTTTAGATACCATGGTAGGAGACTTTCAATGAAATATTTGGTTTCAGTTAAAAATAGCAAAGGCAAACACACCGTTCATTAATAACGGGATATACTGTAAATGATAGCTTTCAACAGAGTAATAGAGCATAGCAAACAAAGAAGAGCAGCAAAGGCAAGTAAAAAAGGAAAATAACTTTGAAACTCCACTGATTAAGATGCTAAAGTTGTTTCCAGTGTTTGTTACAAAAAAGCTAATTAAAGAGTTTACATTTTATCATGCACAGTAAAGAACTCCTGACAGGCATTGTTATAATATGAAATGCTGCAGTCTCCAGTAGAGTTTAATTTAAAGCAACAACAAAGAAGGGAAAAAGAAGAAATAAAACAATTGAAATGTTGCAAGCAGACTGCCTTAAGCTCAGGGGAGGCCTTTCAGAAAACCGTTTGGTAGAAGCAATGCAAACTGAGCTACTGCCCTGGGAATAATATTTTTCCTGAAATTGTTTCAGGTTGAAGTGTTTATAGGAGGCATTATATAGGTTGTGTAAGCCCCCGTCTAAAAGATTGGGGAAGTATAGCTTTTCATCAAAGGCTAATCACACTGATTATGCAAGAAGATCCACAGATGCTGGTGTAAACCATTCACTGGAGAATAAGTGATTCCTGTATCATTACTGATCAGATCAACAGATGTCTGTACTGTCACCAGTTACCAATGTTAACTTGCTAATAAACAGCATCATGTTTACTAAATATATTCAACCAGAGAAAAATTTTGACATCTTGTACAGATGTGTTAATTTCTTGCAAACACATTTTTGGCCTGAGAGTGCCTTGGAAACGGTATTGATTTCACTTCTGCCCAATTGCTTAGTGATGGATAATGATAGATTATGCATATAAATGATTTTAAGCCAGTCAACTATTGTTTATTTATTTTAACTACAACATTTTGTTGTCATATCTGCAGACCTGAGGTTGAAAGGGTGAGTCTACTTTTGGCTAGTAATTTTTCTGCAGGAGATACGAGAAGGTAGCTTTTGTTTGTCATTAGCAGCCCTTGGGATCTTCATATTTTATTTCACTGTCAGTCAGACATATGAACTGTTACAGAGGACAGAGTTGAGCTATAGGGCACTAAATACGCAAAAGACACACTGCTCTGTCTCATTTTCTGTCACCGATACAGCTGTATGATTTGCTTTCCTAATGTTTGACTTGGTATCAGAGTTGGAGGAAAATTAATTGGCAGAGAACCAGCTCAGATAAGGTGGCAGTATGAAGAAGGACCACAAATACCTAGTAGCAATGTTTCTTGCTGCGTGTTTTGAGCAAGGATTTCCCATTGCTTGTTCAACATATCATAATGAGAGGAGTTCTGGAATCTCCTGGAGCTCAGACAGTCCAAATATATATGGCTATAACCACATTATATATGGACACAGGCATGCCATTCTTTCAGATTTTACATTTATAATTAGTCAAATTGAATCACTTAAGTATTGTCTGCAAGACACCAGCACAACTTCCTGCCACGAGACAGCATCTACACTTAGAACACATTTTATTTATGAAAAGGTTTCCATGAAAATGGAGATTAAACACCAGCACTTTTACTAAGTAGACTTTCTTCTGTATATTCACATAAATTTTCTATTGTCTTTGCTAAAAAAGGCTTTTTTCACCTTTCTCTGAAGTATGGCTGGGGTGCTTGTCTCAATTAGAAGACAGTACAGATCTCTGTGAATCATGGTGTTTGTCTATCTTGCTATCACCCCTGCATTGCTGTGGTAACTTGTAGATTGAATTATCAAATGTATTCTACACTAAGGCTGCTTGAAATAGCTGGGCTGTCATGTGGGTGCTTGGCTGTGGAGTTATATTAGTCACACCATACTGTCCCAGACCGCTGAAATATTTTTGTTTTCCAGACACAATCCACAGTTTCAGTTTCTCATCTGTAGTCTCATAAGTGGCATCTTCTCCTGCCTTCTCCATGTACTATAGCATTGTTGGGACCCTCCTATTGATAAGATCCTCTTTATATTTCCATTGACAGTAGCACAAAATTTTTAAGAAAATTAATTTGCCCCAGTGAAGCTCAAGTCAGTAGATGGTCCCAGTATGGTGCAAAGTCACTTTGATCCCTCAGTCTTTTCAATGAATTGGATTTGAGCTGGTTCCTTTTGTGTCTTTATTGGAGACTAAATGCTCTCTTTACAGCACATGCACTCATATGTCCCAATAGGTCCCCTTTACTCTTGGGTACTGTATTATTCTCTCTCGACATTCATACCAGCTCATACTGTGGATACCTTGTGTTACCCATTACCCAGTATGTGCCAGTGCTGCCATCATCATTGATGTAAGGTGCTGTACACCAGCAATGCCAGAGCTGATTGCTATGTTGACTGCTTTTCCCCACAATTAAACATGTGGTTTCATGCTTTTTTTTTTTAATGGAATACCCATTCCCCTTAGAATCAACAGAATTTGTTTCCTGCTATCCCAATTCAATTCAGGAAATTTTGTATGTGTGTAGGTGTTCACGCTGCTCTTCAAAATTTGCCTTCTCCTTGGTGACTGTAGTATATAAATAATAACTTGTTATTCATTTATGTCTTTATTTTCCTAAGCTTATGTATGGAGAAAATTGGAGAAGTCTTCATGAAACACTTTGCTTAAATGTACACATTGCTGGGTTGTATTTCAAACAATAGAATTTCATTTACTCCTTTCCACTCTTGCTGTCTGTTTCTAGCCTTCTCCATTCACATTTACCATATCATCATTTTACATGAAAGGAAGTTTTTCTTTAGGACTGGGCTCATAAAAATAAAAGATAATACAATGAATGAATATCACTGAGAGAGCCAATTTTTCTCAGCTAAGCTAAGTTCAGGCTACCTAGTGTGAGCTGTGATAGAAGACAGAAATGAGACTTCAGGCAGCTTTCTAAAGAATGAAAATCACTCCCCACTTGCTGCATTGTTGTTGCAAAGAGCCACCAGGTTAATAGCAGAGGAGCTCTATAACATATAGAATTAACTGGCTGCAGAGGAAAGGGAGCCACGTGGCTGGGGATGTAGCGTATGGATTTGTGTGCTGGTGTTAGGTATCCACAGATGCACTGCAGTACCACAGGTCCATTGTTCAGCAGCAGAGTTACGGCAGTTATTGGTGCTACTGGAATGTGACAGTATTTTGTTTCCAGCAATGGCTGTGACCAGATGTTATTTGCCTGGCTATTTTTGAGAGAAGTTTTGGTTGATCTTTTTTTTCTAATTTATAATACTAGATTACATTTTAAAAATAATATTCATCAATACCACTGCAGCTTTCCAATTTATTTTGTATTAGATCCAAGAAATTTGGTTTTAGCTTTTGCTACGCTGGTAAGAAAATTATAACTCATAACTATTACCAGCTGCCAAGAGGATATTTATGTGTCAGTGAAGAATTCATTCTACATTTACTCAATGTCTTTCAAAAAGGAGGTATCATTACCAGTGACCCTTCATGTACAGGCACTATTTGACTATGAATTGCAACCTCAGCCAATGCCATTTTGATTTTACTCTTATCTTTCATTTCAAGGAACATTCCCACAACCTTTACCCCTCCCTCCACTCTGAGGCTGTGTCAATCATTAGACACAAAAAAAATTCAGTTATTTTAAAGCTGGAGTATTTGTCACAGGCTCGAAAGATAGAGATCTAATGACTTTCTAGGGCTTTGCTTATAAACATACACCTATGCTATTCTCAGAGCTCAGTATTGTTATTATTTTTTTCTTATTCTTTCCATTCTCACACTTAAAACACAAACACATTCTCTCCTACAAAATGCTGACAGCATGTCTTGGTATCTCAAGGCAGAAAGGTTGCTTTCCCCCAGGCAGTGTGCTGGCAACTTTCACATGGACACACATGACTGAGCTGCCTATAGGCACCCTTGCTTTCATTGTTTCCATAATTCAATGTGTTTAAAAACAGCCATGCTAACAAACATTAGAAAGAGGAGCAGGAAGTGAAACTCTATGGGACTGAACTTCAGAAATGGAGTACAGCAAGAAGAAGGCGGTGTTCAAAGTACAGGAGAGATCTTTTATGCAAAGATAAGACCTCATCTGAAGCTGAAAAATTACTACATGCAATCAAAGTGAAAAATAGTGCTTAAAACAATGAAGCAGAGACTGTCCTAACACTCTTTAACATGTGGTTTGTAAGTAAATCTTTAATAAATTACATATTATCACAAATAATTCACTGATTACTACCTTTTGCTACATCATGTTAATCCATTCTTCACCATACACAAAAGCACTCCTGAGTGAACGACAACCAGGATTTAAAGATATGTTCTGAGTCTAAAATATTTAGCAAAACTATCTTGACCTCTTCGACAAGTTTGGGTTACAGTAAAAAAAAAATTAAAATAATACATTTCCAAGCTACCAAAATTCAGGAGATACTGTGCACATTACATGAAATGGTAAATCTCTAGTACTCATGATGAGCAAGAATTTTCCCCTTATGGAGCTGCTGGAGGAAAAAATATAATAAATATGGCAGAAATAATTTTACTTGGGTTACTAACTACACTTTTATTTCTACCTAAAGTCTTCCGAGAATTAGATCTGTTTATGTTTAAGAAGTGCAGATTTCTAAGAGCAAACCAGACTCTTGTGAGTTAAAAGGTATACAGGCACAGCTCAGTATGATTCCTTAACCACTTAATGAACTGATAGAGGACACAACAGAATGATGAACTGAGATATAGTTACTCTCTTTTCAGTATTGGACAAGAAATGATATCAATCCCTGAGGTGATTCTGAAATACAATTGCTAGTACAGTATGTTAAGGAAAGCCATAAAAAAGAAAGACATGATGCTCTGTCTCACCAGATACTTGGTGAAAGAGCAGAGAACATGCAGAGCTGTAAGACTTGTGAATTTCCAGATGCATTTTTACCTCTGCAGGAATATTTCTTTCAAGATCTTTCAAGATCTTTTCTTTTCATATACTGTGCATGCTGTAGATGACTTGCATTTTAACAATCTTTCTTATGCCAACTTTCTTATGCAACTATTGTTTTGCTTTTACACACACATACAACAGTACAACACAACCACATCATGATGCAATTGAAAAATTTGAGTCCGACTTGAAAGCTGCAGCTGATGATTTATTTTATTACAAGAGGAGTTGCTTTCTTCTTTTATTGTTTGTGCAGAACACAAGACTAAGACTTGACAGCCTCGAAGAGAATTTTGTTCATCCACAGAGAAGCTGAAAGATCACCTGTGACTGTGGAATGTATTTTTCCAGCATTTATGTTATACAGAGTTCTTGCTAATACCTTGGAAAATGCTACAGGACAAGATCTCGTATGATGTCTTAGAACTAGCCTACCAAACAAATTCATTACAAATTGCAACATGTTGTGAAGTACTATGAAAAATGGCTATATGGAATAAGCAGTAGTTCTGTTTCACCAGACATTCTAGACACTTAGTTAAAATATTTGCATTCTAATGTACTGGATGAGCTTCCTGTAGCGTATTTCATCAAAACCTTCATTATAACATTAAATCTGCTGTTAAACCCTAGCTACAGTTATGCATTTAGATGAAATCACAGAATCACAGAATCACAGAATGTTAGGGATTGGAAGGGACCTCAAAAGATCATTTAGTCCAATCCCCCTGCTGGAGCAGGAACACCTAGGTGAGGTTACACAGGAGGGTGTCCAGGCGGGTTTTGAATGTCTCCAGAGAAGGAGACTCCACAACCCCCCTGGGCAGCCTGTTCCAGTGTTCCGTCACCCTCACTGAGAAGAAGTTTCTTCTCAAATTTAAGTGGAACCTCTCGTGTTCCAGCTTGAACCCGTTACCCCTTGTCTTACTGTTGGTTGTCACTGAGAAGAGCCTGGCTCCATCCTCGTGACACCCACCCTTTACATATTTATAAACATTAATGAGGTCACCCCTCAGTCTCCTTCTCCAAGCTAAAGAGACCCAGCTCCCTCAGCCTCTCCTCCCTTAATCATCTTTGTGGCCCTGCGCTGGACTCTCTCCAGCCGTTCCCTGTCCTTCTTGAACTGAGGGGCCCAGAACTGGACACAATATTCCAGATGTGGTCTCACCAGGGCAGAGTAGAGGGGAAGGAGAACCTCTCTCAACCTACTAACCATCCCCCTTCTAATACACCCCAGGATGCCATTGGCCTTCTTGGCCACAAGGGCACAGTGCTGGCTCATGGTCATCCTGCTGTCCACCAGGACCCCCAGGTCCCTTTCCCCTACACTGCTCTCTAACAGATCATTCCCCAACCTATACTGGAACCTGGGGTTGTTCCTGCCCAGATGCAAGACTCTGCACTTGCCCTTGTTATATTTCATTAAATTTTTCCCTGCCCAACGCTCCAGCCTGTCCAGATCTCGCTGGATGGCAGCACAGCCTTCTGGCGTGTCAGCCACTCCTCCCAGCTTGGTGTCATCAGCAAACTTGCTGATAGTACACTCAATTCCCTCATCCAAGTCAGTGATGAATATATTGAATAATACTGGCCCCAGAACTGACCCTTGAGGGACTCCACTAGATACAGGCCTCCAACCTGACTCTGCCCCATTGACCACGACTCTCTCGCTTCTTTCCTTCAGCCAGTTCACAGTCCACCTCACTGCCTGATTGTCCAATCCACACTTCCTCACATTCATGGTATTTGCAGACCAAGTGTGCAAACTAGGTTGTTTGGGTTTTTTATTCATTGTGTAGTGATTAAAACATTTGTGAATATTTCAAATCTTCTACACCTGTGCTATTTCACCATGGTGATGCTAAGCAAGTCTTATTACTGACGATACTAGCCTTTGTAAGAACATGAATATCTTAGATGCGGCAAATCATTGTTTCCAGTGATGTATCAACATTACATGATTACAGTTTTATGGGTTTTTTCTTTGTTAGTGTGGAGAGAAGAAAAAAAAACTTTATCAAGAATTAATGTTATGTAGCACATATGGTTTTACATTTATCCATAGGAGATAGTAATTTATGGAAAATACAATTGGGATAGTGCAAATACTATACACTGCCATATATCAGCTGCAAAACCAGTGCTGGTCTTGCTCTATCTTACAAATGCCAGTTGAAACAGGTCAGATATGATGTACCGAGGAATAATTATGGTGTGTAAACTTCAGAAGCTACTTCTCATTTTTCCAGTACAATGGCTCATCTTGCTAGGAGAAGCCTTCAGTCATTAGCTGAGCTCAAAATGTAACACTTACACACTGACTTTGCTCTGCACTAATATCTGTTGTGTGCATATTGTATGTTTCTGTGTGTTTGTTTGCTTCTTACTTGGCACGGAATTTATCTAGTGACATACAGCCCTTATATATTACTAATAAACTGCAGTATAACACCAGCAAAGCACGAGACAATATTCTGTCTAATTGTTTTGATCAAACATGACATAGACTTTGTACTCCCGCTAGACACATATTTCTGTAAGTTATAGCTTTCACAGTACTTGCTTTCATTTTTTTGTAATCCTGTCTGTTTCAGACCCTGAAGAATGCAGCACAACCGTTTCAGTTTTCAACCTGTCAAGACTTTGCACAAATGATTTGTCAAGAAAAAGTCTAATTATGTCTGGCTTAAGGCTTCCATGTTAAACAGGAACAATTGCGGTGACTGTGAAAGAACCGCCTCCTGGCACTTGAGCAAAATGTGAAAGCAGCATGATTGTCCTGCCTTGTTTCTTTCCATCAACACCCTGTGGTCAGAAAAAGAAACCACCAAATACTTCACTTCCATTTCTATCAGTTTCTTGTGACTGGCAGCACCTTGGCATTTGCCTTGTACTGTATACGAGTCATACTGCTAGAGCAACAGGAGAGCCTGTTGAATACAAAGTCTGAAACTAAGCAGACCAAGCCAAGAGCTGCTACAGCAGCAATCAAGCAGATTAGCTTAAGTAATTCTGATGAGCATATTAAAGCTCAAAATGAATGAGAATGTTTGGAGGAAAAATGTAAATCAGGCCAAGTATAAGTGACCTGGTGCCATGAAACACTTTATATAATATACCTGTTTTGCTATAACTATTTTTTCAACATTCTGGCATATCAACAGCCACTTGATTAGTCTGTTTCAAAAATATTACTTTCCTTTCCAATAGTCTATGAGCAGCAACAAAACATGAATTCTTTATTGAGGATCTGATCCACATGATCATTCAGTGGTTTCATCACTAGTAAGAGTAGAAGACTTCCAGAGACACTGTGGCTGGGTGTTTTGAAGTAAAATCCTGTAAAAAGAATACCAATATATAGCAAGGAAAGAAATGCATGGCAAAAACAACAGAGCACACAAACAGATTTCTCCTATGGAAATTTGGCCTACATTCACAAAATGTCTGCAGCCTTGGGTGCCTTCATTTTACGGTGCCCAATTCAAGACAAATTGAAATTTCTGCTGAGGTTTTAGAAAGGACTGATCACCTACACCCTGAAAATTGCTTTTAAACTCTTTACGAAGTCCCTAAGCCAACAAGACTGCAAACATCACTGGAGGCTATCCTATCCAGAGGGAATGCTTGCCAGAACTAAAATTCTAACAAAACCTAGAATCTCACTTTGCCACCTGCCTTATGAATGTGCCTTGACATAGCAGAAGCTGCAAAGTTCAAAACTGTTAGGCAGCCATAGTTTGTTTCCTATTGCTCTGCATGTGCTGGCTACCAGCTCCCACTAGTCTGTAAATGGACAGGACACAAGAGAAGGCTGAAGGTCTTATTTGCACTCCTTTATCTCCTAGGAAACTATGGGCTGAGAGCTGGGAAGGAAAATTCTCTCCCTTTTATTATCAGAAATGCACTTCATCATTGGCCTGCAGAAAAGCAGGAAGATATCAAAATACTGGAGAAAAAAAGTGTTGTTCTTATTTTGTGAAAAGGAAATAAAATTAAATCATCATTCTATAAGAGCTAGAGCATCATAATAGCAGGCACTTAAACTGAAATTTCATTACCTCAAATTTCAGAGTGGTGACAGGAACCTCTGTAGAATAAGAGATTCACAGAGGCACAATGCTGTCTTCACATTCTGCAAGGTAGTAGCTCCTGCATTTATGGGAAATCTTCTGAAGTCAAGTGTTGTATCTTCTTGTGTAGACATGATATCACTGATCTACACCATAGGCCATTCATGATCAGCATCGACTTACTGAAATTTCCTCAGGGGCTCCCCAGGAGGACTTGTGGAATGAATAGCTAACAAGTGATGCTTAGACAAGTTGTCACCAATCAGTAATGATATCAGTGCTTGGCTTCTGCATGATGTGAGCAGAACAATGGCATCAATCGCTATTAAAAAGCTAATAAAAGTCTTTGTTAGCCTTTCAATATCATGAGCTATCACCTGGTGACAGACACATAGATTTCCATGCAACCAAGTTCATTGGCCAGAATATTTAGAAACAGGCTTTATCACTGCAGCATTCTGGTGTGTTCTCTCAGAACAACCAACAGATATGTTTGTGCCTCACCAGATATGTTCCCCTGTGTTTCTGCTGCTAGGTATCAGCTTATGTACTGTGGTGTGTGTGTGAATTATTGTCTTATTCATCTAATTAGAACATGAGATACAGGATTCCCCTCAGTGGTTCAAATCACCCTATGTACAAAATCCTTTTAAAGGTGGTGACTTAGGTCCTGCATTAGGGGATTGAGGCACTGGGTTATTGTCTGAGGGCTGATCTGGTGGGTCCATTCAAAGCACTCAGCTGGAGCTCTCCTGCAGGCAATATGGATTCAGGTACATTCAATTCAATACTTTGCCTATCTCCTCAAGACAAACAATTTCTAGTGTTTCTTTCAATAATCCATGTGCAGTCAAGAAGGGTACCCGCTTATAGTGCACGAAAAAATGGTCAGCGTTTCGAAGTCCAATATCTGTTGTGCAAAGACCACACTGAGACTCCATACAGTGCATTTACTGGATTGTGCTTTCACATCATGATGTGCTACACACTATCTTCCCCATGTAACAAAGCCCTTAAGGCAGGACTGGAGATAATTATGCTGGTGTTAGACCTACCGTGATATCTGAGGAAGTTACGTACAGTTTAACATAGTGAAGATAAAGAACCTATGGTAGTGGCTCAGGAGACGGCTGGCTTCTTGGATTAAAAAAAAAAAAAATAGCCAAAGATTCATTTCTTCAGTGCTCATCTACAGAGGGAAAGAAGGGTTAACAAGAGTACAAGTACCACATAAAGTTGTTCTGTGCTTTTTGCAAATTTGGCGCTTTGGCCAGGAGCACACAGAAGGAAAATAGGGAACCTCTCTCTGTCTTCTGCAAAGGAAACTCTGAGATCACAGAAGGGAACTACTATGCCTTGTTAAAACAGATGAGCCACAAGACTGCTGAAAAAAATTCACTTACAACATTCAAGTGTATTTGACAGAATACCAAGATTTTAAGCTCTCAGGAAATGCTTTTCTGTCTCTTGTTCCATTTCTAAATTTAAGTTGCAATTAATATTATGATTCTTAACAGAAAAAGAAATCTTCAATTCCCAGATATGTTCAGCAAAAGTTATGTGGGAAAAGTAAGGACCATTTTTTCCTACCAAATCCACAGACTCTTTTTGGGATATCTGGTATTTTGTCTACACACTTTAGCAAAAAGACTTATATGTTCAAGCACCCTATTTTATAAAGGCCAGATATTTCTTCTCTGCAACACCTGACATGACCATCATGAAAGCAGACTTACATGATTTTGCTTTTTTCGTTATTTACTGGAAGGTTTTTAAAAAATGTTGCCTCCATTTTGGCCACCTAATTCAAATTCACTTGAGCCAGTAGCTGTATTTTAAGAAGAGCGTGTAGATGCTCCTGATTAGTTCAGATTGTTAGGAAAGTTTCTTTGTATGTTTGAATAAGTAGGTGAAATAAACAGTGGCACTCCCAGGAAACAGGGCTTGCAGTTCTCAGAATGAAGTAACTGTCTCACCTCAATTACTTGCCTCTTCCTCTTCTCCCTCCACCCCCACGTTTGGCAAAAGTCGTTGTCATAGTTCAGGTCATAGTCATACAAGATACTTTAGATGTCTGTGTTAGTAACAGAAAAGACTGCTAGGGGATTCAACACCACATAGAAGCTAGAAAGAATGAGAGGCAAATGTCACAGGACATGAAGCCCGATAGTTGCTTAATGGGAAGAAAGCTGCAGGACACTGTTTGTCTAAGATGTTTCTGGGGAGCATGGGAATTTGCATAGTGAGTCTTATATAAGCAATGTTTATTATGAAGCATGGTTTTGCTAACATGAAAAGGAAGAGAAAAAGAGTTTCATATTTATTTGTACTTGTTTTGGTTTTTTAAAAAGTTAATCCTGATCCATGTCAAATTCCATACTGATTTTTTTTTTCCCCCACCACTATGTATCTCTGGGGCAGAAGGTTTGCGTGCCTCTAGTGTATTATGGTGACTGTACAGTGTCCAGTAAAGCTGATTACAATAAAATGAACTTATTCTGAAACTAAAAAAAAAAAAAAAAAGTTAAAACATGTATGTGACTACAGTATATTTAATCAACTTGGTCTTAAACAAGAAAATGTTATTAAATATAATTAGAATTACTTAATTTAAGTGAAACTGTCTGAAGGGACAAAAAATAAAATGCTACAATTGATACTATGAATATAAATTATAATATACACAGGAATGTCCTTTTATTATATGACTAAATGCAACAAGAATGTTTTGGAAATTATGTTTGAATTCTTTATCTTGCAAGATTTATGGTTCAGTTCTAAATCCAGGTTGCTCAGAATCTTCACTTGCAAGCTCTGTGAAACATGTCACCTTCTTACTGAAATAATGAAACAGTATTTTAAAGTACTTACATTACATATGGAAAAAATACATTTCTGGTCCTGTCATCGTATGGTGGGACCCTCATTTTTGACTTAGTTATGTAAAATGTATAAAAACAGTGGAGTAAACAATAGCATAGAGACTTTTAAAGGAAATGGGCATAATAACTTTCAAAGTGCAGACGTTTATCTTGGAAATGCATCTAACTGAAAAAGCTCTTCTTAGCAACCTAAAAGATAAATGATCTTCCTTGAGAGCTTTCTAGCCATTTATCTTTTAGATAATATTGGCCACTTTTTTGAGTGAAACTGACTCATGAGCATATGGTACAGAGCCCTCAATTAAACAAGGAATTTAAGGACTTGCTGAGCTTTCAGGATGTGAGTGAAGCAAAAGATAGAGGTGGCCTATTTGACAAAAAACACAATCGTATCATCCTTCTTTGTTCATGTGCATGATATAGGCCATAAGTAGAGGAGGGTCTTTGCAGCTCTGAAGCCGGTCTTACAGCTGCATCAACTACGGACCTGAGTTGCACACGTAGGTGTAGGCTCTGCATATGCACTCCCTACCCAGTGTTTCTTCAAAGCAGTCAATGGAGTTACTCTAGGTTTAGTAGTTTTGTTTAGATGTGATTCATTTGAAGAAATTTTATTTTTATGTTGTAAAACAACTGAAAGCACTGTGATGTACGTTCTTCAAGGGAAGGGAAGGGAAAGAAATGGAAAGAAAGGGAAGGCAAGGGTTGGGAAGGGGAAGGAAGGGAAAAAGAAACCAGCATAAAAAAAAAACATTGCCTGGATGAACAGTCCAGACTTGGTCTGTGGTTCCCAGTTTCAGACCTGAAAGCTTACCATCTTGCAGAAAATTGCGTGGAATGTCCAATACTCTTAACACTGCAAGGCCGAAGTAATCATGAGTAGTCTGCAACTTTTTGTAACAATCAAAAACACCATCAGAGAACACAGTTACGGAACCCTGGTTGTCTATGGTATATATGGCTGGACTATTTCTGCCTTGGACAAAACCTATTTATGAAGCAGGAGAACCCAGTGTGCTCAGATTGATCCTTGATTTCTGATCTTTTCTTCATAATCACTCAGGGTTCTCTGATGAAGATGTGGATGGAAAGTCTTTAGACTCCATTTCTATAGTTCACAAAAAAATTATGTAGAGGCCTCCTGCTAGGAACCTATGACCAAGAAAGCTTTGCCTCAAAAGGTGCCTTCCCAAATATAGAGAATTTCCTTATCCATTCCTTTAAAATTGGCCTTGACTGAATGACACATTTAAAAAAAAAAAAAAAAAGGCACAAGATTGATGCATCTAGTAATGCATTGGTGACAAAGTTCAAGTCTTATAATAGAAATTCTAGGCTGCTGCTACCTGTTTCAAGGGATCCAATATCGCTGGAGTAGCCTTGTCTACTGAAGCAGCAAGGGCTGCAGACAACTGAGAAGCTTCTAAACTTAGCTAGGGATGGCTCAGCATAATTATATCTCACTCTCTGGTACAGCACGCTGACATGTGATTACACCATTTTTACAATGGGTTGCAGTGATACAGTGTTTCAGATGGCAAAACACAACAGTATCACAGATTTGTCCTTTCAAGAGTGCTAGGTCCTAAGAGTTCTGCAAATCTCAGCTGCAGTTTTCCCATTTGTTTCATTTCTGTGTGCAGGATAGTGAATTTTGCCAGAGAAAGCACTAAAATAAAACTGAGTATCCCCACGAGAATTAGATTATTTTTTGTAATAATTTCAGTTTGTATTACATGTTTACATGAAGCCTTAAGATGTTGTAAAGCAAAGTTTCAGCAAGTTCTATCCAGGATAACAAAATCCCTGAGAAGCCTTGTTGATATGCACCTCTCATTCAATGTTATAAAGCATTAAAGATTAACTCAGAATAATTTGCAAGGGAAGCCAAAGCAATTCAAGTTCTAGAAATTAGCTTCTCCACATAGCACTCACTCTGTGTTTATATCTCAGATCTGTTGGTGTCTGACTGAAATAGGCTAAAGGAACTACTGTCTGCTATCAGAAGAAATGAAGAAATGAAGAAATGTTAATAGTGCTCTGCCAAAACTGGTACAACTGTGAAATAAATTTTCCTGTTATTCAGAAATCAGAGAATCAAATAAATGAACATAGTTTATCAGCTCATTCAGGACAATAAAACATTTTCACTGAGCTACTCCATCAACTATGACTGATTTTAAAGTGAACTAAAAGGAATGTCATCTGTGATGACCACAACCTATTGACCACCTACCTGCATGGATGGTCCAGCTCTGAAGGAGAAACTTTTAGAATCATATTAGGTGAGTTTCAAGCTAATAAGGTAGTCACTGTGGGATGGAAAGATCTATTACAATTATTGCATATCACCATATGTTCCTCTCTAAATTCTGTAACAAAATATTCTGGTGGGACTAAGTTTGTCTGCGTGCACGGTGATGTGTCTACATTCGGGCTCTTTTTCTGAAAGGTAAGACTTCATCTATTCTACTGATTATTCACTGTATCCAGTGATAAGATGCATGGGAATGATTCAAAGCTGCATCAGATGAGGTTTAGACTGGACAGAAGGAAGTATTTATTTAACATGAGGGTGGTCAGCCACTAGAGGGGTGGTCAATGCCCTAAGTCTGTCAGTGTTTAAGAGGCATTTGGACAATGCCCTTAACAACATGTTTTAACTTTTGGTCAACCCTGAATTGGTCAGGCTCTTAGACTAGATGATCGTTGTAGGTCCCTTCCAACTGAAATAGTCTATTCTACTATTCTATGCTATTCTCTGCTACTTTATTATTTTCTTGACAAATTATTCTCAGCTTATTATTAATTTAGCTAACAATCTGAAAATAATCCTTGGGTATGTTTTAAAGATGGATTAAAAATGAAAGTTAAACTTTTAATTGCACTTCCCAGCTAGAGTAATTCTCTGCCATATAGTCTCACAAGTACATACTCAACACATACCTGTGTGGCATATGATGTGATCTACCCTTGAACTGGACTTACAGTAACTAAAGAACAATATGTTATTATAGGGATATACCACAATGCCATATGTATATGATAATGAAGATCATCTTCTGCAGCATTCAAATTAAATTATTTTACCACTGTACCCAGAACTTGATTTCATCATCTCCAAGATGTAGCTCAAACCATTAAAGTGCAGTTGATCACTCAAGCTCCTGGAGCACATCCTGGATTTTGCTTGAATTGGTGAGTAGCCAAAAAGCTAAATTGTCATTTGGTAATGGGTAGCTGTTATGGAAAGGACTTATGGCAATTCTAGTAACATTACTGTGCTGTTTCTGTTATTGCATAGATTTTTGACTGAAATTCACTCAGGGACTCCATAGAGGTCTACGCAAGAATAATATGTTTCAGAGTTTTATGCTAGTCAGGGCAAGTGCTGATGTTATTTTAATCACCATAATTGTATAACTACATTACTCTGGTGAAGGTGGAATCAAAGCAAATTTATACAAGCTAAATCTCTGTTTCCACCACTGCCAGAATATATCATCCAACTGAGTTGTTCTTCGGTAGCAAAAGTGTCCTCCACTGGTTTTGATCTAAAGAAAAGCTGCTATTTCCCTGGTCTCTCACCGTTCTTCAAGTAGATTAATTTCTTCCTCGTTACAGTTAATAGTCTCAGATTTATCTGCTAACTTAACTCCCTTCTAAGTGTTCCCTAAATCTCACACTCCTTGGGCATTACTTTTTATTTTAAATGTATTTCTTCTGTCCTACTAGAGCAAAAATCTGTGCTGATCCAGGGAAGGACTGTTTTTACAG
Organism: Caloenas nicobarica; assembly: GCF_036013445.1. Classification (NCBI taxonomy): domain Eukaryota; kingdom Metazoa; phylum Chordata; class Aves; order Columbiformes; family Columbidae; genus Caloenas; species Caloenas nicobarica. The sequence goes on along the minus strand of NC_088246.1, from coordinate 99,200,559 downwards.
CAGGAAGAAAAGTGATTTCCAGTTCAATGCCTATGAATTTAAAAGTATTGCTCCTTCTAACATGACAGTTTTGGTTCTCCTCAGCTGACCTGTGGAGAATCAGAGCCTTGAGGTGCTGAAAAAGCATATTTATTATTGTGTATCTTTATGGAGATGCAACAGATTCCGATTATCTGCACCCATAGTTGTGTGTAAGTGGGTGAGAAAGAGACACTGCTCTCACACCTGCTTTCTTCCTCTATCAGCTTACCACAATATATTATACGATGGGAACCAAGATAATACTGTCTTTGAGCGACTAATTTTCAAAAAGATACAATTGGAAAGGCATATTCTGTTTGGTCTACTTGTTCGCTAGGACCCCAGTTTCCTTACCTATGTGTCAGGCAGAACTTACACTCTGTGTTTGCTTTCTCTCTGCAGGGCAACATCCTGTCTGCTTTTCTTTTTCCTTAATAGTTTAGCTCTTTGGTATCAACATGTTATGACAACATAAGAAGAAAAGAAAAGCTGATTTCTGTACAAGGCAAGCTTAGCTACAAACTCCTCACCTTTGTGTAGATATCCCTGAAGACTGCTCCATATTTGAGATATCGAGGTTGAAAGGAGGTTTCTCATCACACTACATGTTAACCAGTGTTTTTCAATCAGTGTTTTTCCTTGTCTTCTGTACTTTGTATTTCTCTCTCCTGGATATTTCAGCTCACTGCTTTTCTATCAGGTTAAATACTTCAAACTAGGGAGAGGGGAAAAAAAAAAAAAAAAAGAAGGGGAAAAAAAAGGCAGTTTAAATGCATGAGAGAGTTTACAGAAATAAAGGACAAATCAATGGCCATTTTCATGTTAATTCAGTCTTACAATTCTTAGATCCTGCCTAAGTTGCCCTTTATTGGATCACAAAGGAACTGCATATGGTCCATTTCTGAATATTAAGGAGAAGGTGGGGCTAAGCAGCAACATAGAACACCAGTTAGCAAAATTTAATTTGCACCACCTTTTTCCTTAGTAGATATTGGGTTCAAGTTCTCCTGCTTTCGCTTTCTTTTAGTAATACTCTTATGAGTGTGTTTTCAATATCATACAGTAGCAATCATTTTGATCTTTTTCATACTTAGTCATTGTCCATTTCATATGCTTTGAATTTCTGCACCATTTGGTCTGTCATCTTTTGTTGTAATTATCATGACATATTTCTGAGGCTGGTTTGGTCTCCTAGGAAGAGAACCTTGTTGGTTTGCTTATTAGAAAAATAGGTGTTTAAAGAGTTTATTTTCTTAAGAGCTGGGATCATGCCTCTATCATTACTTCTTGAACTCATCTTCTTGTCAATGAAGTCCCAGTTTTGTTGTCACTGACAGATGACCCACAGTTTGCAGACTGACTGCATCCCTGAGCTAGCATACCTTATAATATTTCTGCTCAGAATACTTTTGAGATTTCTTCTATCATGACTTCATGTGAATTGTGCCATTGTTTGTACGTAACTTATTTCCCTGTTGGCACCTAGGAATCATGTGTTGGCCTTGCAAGAGTCTACTACCCAGAAAGTCCTCAATACTCCAGTTTGGTTTTCTTTGGGTTTTGGCCATTTCTCACATAACTCCCTATAACCTGCTAAATCCAGACATCTGTAACTTCTGTTGTCTTCTAACACTGCAATCTATTATGTTCACCAACTTCTGATGTCCAGCAGTTTCTCTTATGCTGTCCACGTAGCTAAACATCAGATCAGGGAGTAGCCAGTGACCTAGTCTTTCACCTAGAGCCCTGATCACTTGCCTGCTGCCTTACCACACTGTAATCAAAAATATTTTTATTTCTGTTAAGAACATATGAAGTCACATGCATATAGGTGCATGTCTTCCTGACAAAGTGTGGCAGCAAATTTAGTGAGGGATATAAGGATGGCAAAAGTGCAGAACCAGGTCTCAAGGAAGGATTAAAAATGTGGTAATCTGGTATGAGAACAATAAAAATACTACTGTGGTAGCAGCAGCAGAGCAGAGACAATAAACAAGCTAGGTACCTTTTTGCTTTCTTATAATCATATCGTCTTTCCTAGTGCATTTGTAGCCTTCTAACATCCTTCCAAACTTTCAAGATCTTTAACTTGCTACCTTGATATCTCTCAAGCCCTGGAAACCCTTTGGGCATCCTTGCAATTCTTCCCTTGCTCAAACAGTTGTGGTGTGTTTCAAGATTTTTAAAAGACGTCAGACTTTGGCAACAGACTTCCTCTTTCAAAAGTAATCCCATCATTTCAGGTGATCATTTTGCTTTCTTCCTTCACCTTCTTTCTACCTCTCCATGCACACAGTACCTAGTTAAAAAAAAAAAAAAAAAAAAAAAAAAAAAAAGCAGCAGTCAGTCCTTCTACATTAAGACATTGCTTTGAAAAAGAAGCCAGACGTGGCTGTTTGAAGACAAAGAAATGAACATCTGCTATACTTTCGAGGACACTGGATCTATAGACCTATATTTTATCCAATTAGCATCAAAGAATTTGGGAACATATTATTTCGCTTTCATACAAAAAATGAAGACAAATTTCTGAGAGCAGTTCAATCATTCCCACCTACATTTAATTGCCCAAAATATTTAACAAGTACCAAGCCTGTAGGCAGGAGCACCATGCTTCGTATTTTCTTCTTTGCTCCTCAAGATAAAGGCCAAGCTCTGCACTTTTGAAAAGTAAACGAAAGAAATGGAAATACTTTCCCTTTCCAAAGATCTGCAGGTTTTAAAGGATACTGGGATAAAAAAAAAATCCTCAAAGCTGTCTGCATGGTGGCTAAACAAGATTAGGTAAAACACATCCTCTCCAATGCACACACAGAATATAAAACATCTTAATCCCCCTCCAGTAGGGTACCATAAGCAGTTACTATGCAGAAGAAACTTGCATACAGTAAGCAGGCTAACAAATACATCCCCCTTGGTCAGACTTTGTATCCTAAATCTGTGCTGCCGGACTCCTAAAGGAACTGTACAAGACCATGGGTAGCAGAATTACAAAAAGAAAGACAGTTTTACTATTTATTCTGCTAAAATGAAAATATTTCAAGTGGCTTCAACTGATACATGATTGTTACTAAAAGATCTGTTTCAATGAAGACAGAATACCTCCATCATATAAAAGTGAAACGTTTCTTTCTCTTTTTACCAGACTACAGTAACAAGTTTTTTAAAAATCCACCCCCCTCCCCCCTTCCGATGATGTAACCACTAAAGCTTTTGGGAGCTTGAGGAACCTGGCCAAGCCACTTCCCAAATATGCCTGTTTCCCTATCAGTTGAATTAACAGAGAGCTAAATCCCTTCACTGCAAGCTACCGCTGTTAGTTCCCAGTGAGTACATCATTTACATGTATCACCCTGCTCTTTCTTTTATTGTGTTCTTGTTTTGGTTCACTGTTTCCCTTAATTTAAAATGCCAGTTTCCCTTGCTGTACATTTGGAGGTATTTGGTAGCAGGACAGAAAAGGCTTGTTATTGAAGCTGAATTAACCTAACAAAGAGAGAAGAAAAAAAATCAGAGTCGCACACAGAGCCATTAAACTTCAACCACAGTTGCAATACTTAAACAGCATAAGCTTGATACAAACACAATTTTTCTTTAATTCATGGGGTTTTTTCCTCCTATATGCATCACACATATAAAGAATGGATATGTTTGATATATCCAGCTATAACAAAGGCAGAAAACACACTATATATAAAGAAATATTAAATCATAGCTATTTGTGGTTTCTTATTTGTAACTATGAATTAGCTCTTTTGTACCTGAAAAGACTGTTATTATCAGTGCAAGGACACATCTACAGTGCTTCAAGCGCAAAGCTCAAATTGTACAGATTTGGCATATACAGTACAGTATTTGTTTCTTCAAAACCCACTGGGATTTCAAGTCACCAAGCATTTATTATGCTGAAACAGTCTTTTAAAATAGATTATTTTGAAAGCTTACAAGGAAGAGCTCCTCCATCTCTATTAGCAAGCTGTGGACTGGTTCCCTTTGTAAGAAGCTGCAGGGGATGGAAATACTTGGCATCACATTGCACTTTGCTGAGGAAAATGTTCAATATCCTAGTACAAAATACAATAAGAGAGCTGTTTACCATGGTGTCTATCACAATATCTCTTCAGAACCGCCAAAAAACCAAGAGTCTTACAACAGAGATAACAAAATAGCCAGGAAGACAAAAATCTACTCAACACTTGATTTAGAGAATTTCTGTGGGAATCTGTGGTTCATGCTTGAGGGTACAATGCTTCTTGTTTAACACAGTTAATGTCCATTGACTATTCCCTGCACCACTACAGTTACACACATATTGTACACAGAAATGGGACACAAACACTGTGGATTACCACCTACAGTTTTATTAACTGAAGGATAGATGAGGGGAGAAATATATTATAATAAAGGTTTATGCCAGCCCAAATGAATGGTCCTTTTAACAGCAGTGGGGAAAAATAGAAGCATTACCATTGTAAGGTGTTACGGAATCTTAATGTGTCCTAGAAACAGGAAGGTGGCAATTTTCATTAGAGATCAATTTTGTTCTCTCAAGATTAAAAATCAAAAAGAAGTGAATCTATTAATCACCTCATAAATCAAGCTCTTTTTAAGGCTGATCTGAAGTGCATCTCCTCCAACACAGCAATGTAAGGAAGCACCTAGCAGACCCCCATATACTTTCACTTATCACCCTGGGTTTAAAAATCTAAATGTAGTAGCAATATTTTGGAGTGGAACCAAGTGAAAAGAAAATTATTTCAGGTTTAAATAAAATTTCAAAAATCCCAATATCACTTGTTAAGATTGCATTGAAAGACCTCAAAAATGCCTATTTGATTTTTCATATTCTGAAGCAATAGATGAGATGGGAGCTAGTGCTGATCTTTAACAATGGATCTTTGAATATGTACTTTTAACTATTTCTGTGTAGCTGGGATTTTTTCCTGGAGGAGCTAGTATTATCTTTAAAAAGTTCCAGAAACTCCAGCATAATAAAGCAGTATCTTTCAGAGGTTTGAGATTGTTCAGGATACCTCCTATAGTAAAACTGTCTCCAGAGTCAAGTCTATAATATATTTTTCAGTCTTATTGAAACATAGTTGAACCAATCACTTTTTAAGAACTATTTGAATACGTAAAGCTGAACACATACATATGTCTGTAGTATCTCTCCCTCAAACGGAAGCTTTATTCTCTAGCCTAAACTATTTGGGCATTCGGAATGAAATATTTTCTCAAAAAAATAATGTTTGTCTTCCACTTCCCCTAGTGTAGAGTATTAGAAGTAATATTCAGTGGCTACAAGGACTTACATGAGCTGAGGTGGTAGGCATTCTCATACTAGAAGTCAGAGGGAAGATGAGTAATTCTGAGAACTTTGTGTATTCCTGCATAATCAAGTGGCATGTTAATCTGATGTATTTTTTTTCATGGTTGTGTTCTGAATAGATGATTCATCACAACTGACAAAAGAGTAGCATGAGAACTGACCTGTACAAACTGTTTGGTATGACAAGTGAAGGCAAAAGTCATGAAGGTACTGAAATAATTTTGATTGAGTAAGCCATTAGTAATTTGGGTCAGCATGATAAAAATATTTTCAAATGATTATTTCATTTCTGCCATAAGCAGTTCATGACAAAAGTTTCTTTCCTTGTCCCTGTCGCTACTAACTGGTTTTTTATTTTCAGTTTTCAGTCTAAGTCTTTGAAGCCATTGTAACAGTTTTGAATTTGAATTCTCTGAAGTCCACTACATGGAGGGTATAATATTAGAAAAGACAAAGTATTATAAAGGTACAATTCTTGCCCACAAAAAAACCCACAACAAAACAAACAAACAAAACCCACCACACACACACAAAAAACCCCACCAAACAAACAAAAACAAACAAAAAATAACCTTTGCGGTGAATGTTTATACATTACTTTAAAAGATATTGTTTGGTGGGTTTTTTAAATAAAAATATAATCCATAAAACAATGAATTGTAGAGGAAGAAAGTATGAAGCCCACACTTGGCCGCTGTACGATAATACAACACGATCCAATATCCTTTCACCTGTATTCTTTCAGGAGATATGCCAATTTTTAAAAATCAGTTGAACAGATAGTTAGTTGTAGGATTATGTGAGAATTGTGTCTGTCCAAAATACAAATACCACTCTTAAAATCCTTACTTTTTTCTTTTTGTGGTTATTTTCAGGGAGCATGCTGTAGGTAGCAGTAAACCTAGAATGATAAATTTTAATGAGGCATTAAAACAGAATGTAAATTTGATCAAGAGCACAAAATTTTGACTAGTTTTGACTGTTTTGCATAACATATTTCATTATGAGACCAAATTCTGCACGGCATGAATGGGCATCACTGTCAGCAGAATTTGGGAAATAAATTTGTTTATTCATTTGATTAAATCACTTATGTAGATATAATATTCTCCCGTATTTTAGGCAGGGAATGGGAAGGTCTATGTCTTGGTCACGCAAATTTTTGCATTCACGTTCCACCTTCCTTAATTATTGAAGCAAGAGACATTCTGCATGTGTGTATTACATCTGCTTTTGCAAGAACGAACTCTGCTCCACTTACAACTTCATGTAAGTATTGTGGCTTTGCACAGCACTTTCATTTGTGTAGTTTTTTACAATGGCTCTATTTCTGTCTTCCTTTACTGTGTAGGAGCTCCTAAAAGTTTATTTTCCCCTTTTTCATGCATCAATACATAACTCTGCTACAGAAAACTAGACCCATTAGTATTTCATAGGTTTTATGAACTGAAAGGGCAAGAGGTACTTCAAAGAAAACTTAAAGCAGTGTCTTGAAACAAGAATAATTTAGGCTTGTGTTCCACATGAGCTTAGGTTAAGCAGTCATAATATTTTATTTTTTCCCTAAAATCAAAGATTTTATAAATCAGTTCAGTCCTGTGTTGTTTTTACAGATATCTGTAGTAATCTGAACATAGAAATTTGAAAAATACTAACAAAGAAACTATATCAAATAAAAATAATGAGGGCTACTCATCTGAGTATGCTTTTCAGCTGAGTGTTCACTGTGATAAAAAAAAAATCTTCCTTTTTAAATATCTCCACAGTTTCCTCAAAGTTCAAACTGGCACTCAGTTTTGCTGATAAGACAAGTGCTATTGTCCCAGCATTTTCAAAAGCCTCATACAAAGAAATATAACCTTAACTGGTATAAATAACCTATAACTCCACTAATTTTGTATGATTGTGTTCATCTCTCGCAGCTGAGGATTCACCCCAGTTATCACATAAACAAAATTATTATCTGCTTAAATAGAATTTATTGTTGCTGACAAAGTGGAACTTCAAACATCACAATTTGTAAAGACAGCAGTGGGCCTTACATTGGAAGTTACCTCTATGGTAACTGGCAATGCTGAGGTGTAATCACCAGCTGCAGTTCATAAGTATGTGGTTCACCAACAAGGTCTGCAGACATTCTTCTCCCGTCATAGGAAAATCACAGAATCACAGAATGGTTGGGGTTGGAATGGACCTCTGGAGATCATCTAGTCCAACCCACCTGCTAAAGCAGGTTCACCTGGAGTAGATTGCACAGGAATGTGTCCAGCTGGGTTTTGAATGTCTCCAGAGGAGACCCCACAACCTCTCTGGGCAGCCTGTTCCAGTGCTCTGGCACCCTCAAAGTAAAGAAGTTCTTCCTCATATTCAGATGGAATATGTTTCAGTCTGTGCCCGTTGCCCCTCATCCTATTGTTGGACACCACTGAGAGGTGTCTGGTCCCATCCTCTTGATATCCACCCCTGAGATATCTATAAACATTGAGATCCCCTCCCAGCCCTCTCCAGCCTGAACAGACCCAGCTCTCAGTCTCTCTTCATAAGAAAGGTGCTCTAGGCCCCTAATCATCTTAGTAGCCCGCCACTGGACCCCCCACAGTAATTCATTGTCCTTAAACTGGGGAGCCCAGAACTGGACACAGTACTCCAGAGTATAAGAGCGTCTATGTGGATCGCAGGATCTCTTCTCCAAGTAAAGGGTCTTTTCTTTCACTGTTGGAGCATCCAAAAAGCCTGCATCTCCTTTTCCACTGTCTTTAGTTATTCTGTGATACACTGAAGCTGATGGCTGCAACCAGTTGTATTGAGCCATGCAATACTGTTTCTTCAGTTTGTCTTCCAGAGGGAGAAATTCCAGTGTTTGGAAGACTGTTACCTTAGAATTATGACCAGCTATATCATACTGAACAATCTGACCAACTCGGTAATGCTGGGCACAATGCCACTGCAGCAGATGGGCTTGGATGAAGTGAGTCAAAAAATCATGTATATGTATCAAATGTGAGAAACGAGGGCAAGACTCCAAAGACAAAAATATAGAAGTGTCAGTCTTGATCTGATACAGCTTTCATTCAAAGATGGTTCATCACTAGGATCTTGGCAGATTAGCTAAAAAAAAAAAAAAGATGCTCAAAATGTGTAATAAGAAATGTGGCCCAGTTAAGCAGGTAGAAGCATGGCAGTAGTCAACAAAGTAGTAGACCCTCTCTCATCTTCTTGAATTGCCTACCAAGGAATGGGTTAAAACAAGCATAATAAATTAACAGACCTAAACTCTGTATGCTCATATGTATTTTTTTTTTTCTTACAATGCTATATATAGAGCCACATGCCTTTAAGAGCTGGACAGAAAGTAACGAGCAGAAGAGTGGAGGTGAATCCCATCATGTGTTAGGGTACTCCTGGACATCTGTCAGTTTCTTTCTGTTTTGTGGGAGTGAGATTTATGAAGGATCCTATTAGAATCGTGATGACATTCGCACCCAAGCTCGCAGCTTCTCAAGTATTACCATTTCCAGTCTCAGTGCTGACCTTTTTCTAGCCTGTGCTTTACAGAATTAAACAATGCAAACATTTCAAGGCTTACCTTCACTCAGTGCTAAAGAATGATCAATGCTTACCCATGGTTTTTGTCCTGGTTACTCTCCACTTAAACATCCCCCCTAAAGAGCAATAACTTCCCATCAGCTGCTGTGTATGTTTGGCAAGGTCTTGCAATTTCACCACCTTTATATTCTCATATAAATATCTTCTTTACGAATCATTATTACAATAAAAATACAGAGCCGTAAGTAATGGAAAACTGTAAAGAAATTAACCTGTGCAGACATGCATATGAAAAATTAGGATATATTATTCATTTTAAAAGAAAGTAAAGCTTAAAAGTGCAACTAAATCGGCCTCCAGATCTCTCAAAATACCACTGTTGGCCTATCATAGAATCATTTTGGTTGGAAGAGACCCTCAAGACCATCAAGTCCAACCATTGACCTAACTCTCGCACCAAACCACGTCCCTAACAACCTCATCTCCAGGTCTTTTAAAAACCTCCAGGGGTGGTGACTCAGCCACTTCCTTGGGCAGCCTGTTCCAATGCTATCTAACCTTTGATTTCTTTCCAAAATGCAAAATGCAGCAACTCTGTTTTGTTTGTTTGTTTTTGAAAAATATTTTCGTTATCAAAATAGATGGTTGTATCAGCTCTTATGATTGAAGGAAGAGAGAGAGGAAATCAGCAGGTTCTAGAGCATGAGTCTACAAATTACCCTGGTTTAATGTTGATTCCTATTTACAATATACCTGTAATTAGACCCATGATGACACTGAGCTTGTTTAGATCTTCACTGAAGTCAATGGAACTCCATGCAGGAACACAGATGCCTCCTCCACACACAGATCTTCCTGAAATATGAAGGTCAGAAGGTTAAATGACCAGGTCAGAACTATGAAATTGCTATTATAAAAAATGGCCCCTGTAAAGTTCATAAGTGTTGTGAAGTTCAGCAGACTAATGAAGCACGCTGCACAAAACCCCTGTGCCTTATTCAGAGCATGACATAGGGAGGCACATTTGTAGTCAAAGGGTGTGACAGAGGAAAAATCATAGTGCCTGTAGATGCTGACACTACCAAGAGTGTTGAATGCCGTCCGTAGATTTGTCTTGAAACACTCAGACCCCTGCAAACTTTGTTAGCAGCTTTGTGGATCCTATTCTTAGTGAATAATTCATATGAAATACTTTCCTAAATGCATGTCAGTTCATATACATTTATTATTTAAAATTATTATTCTTCTGAAATTAATTGTCTTATTTAAAACCTGAGTGATATTGTATATTCAGAATTAATTTTATTGGACATGTAAAGCTCTTTCTGTTTGGGAGGATTAAAACTGTTATAAATAAGTTTGGTTTATTGCCTGCAGAAAGCAATAAAAAGTGTTTTTCCCCTTCTGTCAAGCAGTCATGCTACAATTAACTTTCTGCAAACGTAACTACATAACTCAACCGTGGTCACTTGACAAGTAGTGTGAAAAAGATCAAAACAAAAGGTTAAGTTCCAAGTAACTTTTTTCAAGTAAGAAATTATTTTCAATATTTGCTCAAAAAGCTCTTGAAAGTTTTACATATATTTTCTTCAATACTTGATACATACTAGCAGAAAAATCAGGAATTTCTAAGTCTTGCTAAATTTTGCTATAATTGCTAAAAATCAGTTCTCTGCAGTAAAATGTTACCAAAAGTTTATCTCCTGAAACTTCTGAAAAATGCTTTGCATTCTCAAAATTACATCAAGTTACTGCTCATTTTTCTTCTAATTTAACTCTGAGTTGCCTTTACAAGTTTATTCTTTAAATATTAATGTTTCAGATTGTTTTTTATCATTGGTTTTGGTTAGTTTTGTTTTCACATAAAGGTAAATCTTTTAGTGGTACATATTAAGATAGAAGGACCTCATTTCTTTCAGATTCACATGTGTACAGAACTACACTCACATAGACTTCAGAAGTCGCTCTTCCACAATTTGTATAATATAAACAGTGAGTTTTCACTCTCTTCCTTCACTGTCATCTGTGTTCTCTCCATATTGTTTTTCCCTCTCTCCAGTTCTCCACTACATTTTTCCTTCTTGTTTTCAGTTTTCCTGTTTCACCTGAATTAGACAGGGGCAGAGTGATTTATAAGTTCAAATTTAACTTTAAAAGTTCTTGTGACCGAATGTGTTTAACATCAGGCCATATTTATGTGGAATTTTTGATAGAGGATCAATTGGAATTGATGTATTTAATAAAGTAGATAATTCTCTTCATACCGTGTTTCAGTGACTAATTTAAAAAACAGGAAGCACTAGATGAAAGTAGGAAAAAAAAAAAAGTAAAAAAAAAAGTAGACATGTTTTGCTGCAACTCAGATATATATTGCCCGTTAGTCAAAATCCAAGCTAATCGGGAGATAATATTTCATGAGGGACAACATTCAGATATGAGTCTTACCCAGGAAAGGTTTATGCAATAGAATTAATGAAGGGACTATCAAATTATTTCATACAGGGTCTGTCATTTGTAAGCTGTTTAAAGTATAGTTAAAGCTATCATTGTGGCAAGAGACTATATACCGTAGGCCTCTACATCTTTAATGAGGAAGGATTTATTTTTTGTTAAAAAGAAATTCAAAAGAGGGCAGTGTGCTTTAATTAAATAAAACACAGTGGAGATTTTTTTCATGGTCTCTGCAGTAAAATACAGTGATAAAGCCATGTGTGCGTGTCTTGTTTCCCCCTACAGATTCCAGTGCTAGCAAAAGATTTTGCCCTTGATCATGCGGTTTTAGACATGAAAGGCTTCAAATCTATCCAAGCTCAAGATGAACACTGAATGCTAATTTGGGTTCACATGAAGAGCTGGACAAGCAAAGTCTTTTATTTTAAATTGTTAAAAATGCACTCTTTTTGAGGTCTTTTTCCTACTATATGTTCCTGAAGGACGTAAAACCGATTCACTGATCCCTTATGAAATAAGAAATAAATTCTATAAAATATATATTTGATACTAGAATGCTTCCCTATATTTGAAGAAGCTTAAAATGTTATCTAATTAAAAACATATATGCTTTTATATATACACTCTATACTATTGTCTCTTATTGTAATTCTATACTGTTAAATGGAAATAATTTTACACACAACAATGTATACTGAAAAAAATATAAAAGGCTTAGAATCAAAATACAACTAAACTCACCAACGCAGGATACCTCCCTAAAATATAATCTGGAAAGAGGTATTTAGGAGAACACTGATGAAGAGAACGAAAGAGGCATTTACTGAATTAATAATTTTCTAAGCGACTTTATATGGAATCTATGAGAAACTCCAAAATTATGTATTAAATTTAAAATATATGATGGTACCATGAGAAATAAAATGCATGTTTTATTGTGAAGAGTTTGGTATGGTGGTGCATCCCTCTTTCTCTCTCTTGCAGTCCAAAAGCATGTCAAGGAAATCTCTCTAAGTAGAAAAATGTCGTAATTTGAAGTTCAGTATCTGGGGATGTGCTACAAGCAATTACTTCATATCTCACTGAAACATGGACACTCTGTCCCTTTTTAAGAATGTAATGGTTCAAAACTACTAAGTTTGTAAGGCAGGAAAAATTAACTTACTATTGACTCAACCATGAACATTGTTCATTATTTTCACTGAACAACTGTAATTAAATTTGGGGGGGAAAAAAAAGAAAAAAAGGGAAGGTAGGGAGAGAAAAGGAGAGAGAGTGCTAATAGAATTATTACTACTGCTAGATACCACATCTGACTAGAGACTGGCTGACATTTCTCTGCCACCTGGAAAACAATTACCTCGACCCTTTAGACTGCTGACCTCTAAATCTGACTAGATCAGTCTACTTCTGAAACCATCTATTTCAGTTGTAAAGTGTTCAAAAACATGTCTCTTCAACATAGCTGCAATTGCTCTTCCTGTCTAAAATTGTTGTGGTTGGAACCAAAATTATTTGCTAGCAGAAACATTGTGTGACTCTTAGCTGTAGATGGGATTGAATAGAATAATAGAAATCCAGTCCAATGAAAATGACAAATAATGAAGGTAAGAACTGAATCCATGTCCTTCCTGAATTTATTTTCCTGCTGTTCATGAAGCTTAGTGTTCTTGAAGTATTTTGATTTTTTATCTTTTCTGGAAACCAGATTAATAGGAATGTAGCATTCTGGAATTACTACCTCACAATAAAGATAAACTGTCATTTCCAGGTACTCATTCAAGCGGTGGTAAAACATAGGTAGAATCAGTATCAGAAGCAAAAAACTCAATGTCCCAGCTACAATCTTTTCTTGCAGTATTTTGAAAGTAGTGGAAAGATTTTAATGACAATGAAATCTGAAGAATGGAGCACTACAATATCTTTCATTACAGATGACAAACCTTTTTGCTCTTTCATCTGCTAACCTCTATGAGTTATGAAATGCCCTCCAGTGTTGATTGACCCTTGTGCACATCCCCAGAAGCTATATAGCGAAGAACAGAAAAATGATCATTAGAATTTGACAACAGATGTGGAAATGCAAGGGTAATATTCATGTAATGTATGAATCCAGCAGAAAAGAAAACATAAGGTTTTTCGAGCAAAGGCTTTGTTTTTTTCCAGCACTTCATGAAAGGTTGTGAGCCAGGCTGTAGGTAACTCACATGGAAAAAAAAAAAAAAAAAAAATCACTTTTCTTTAAAATTGTCTTGAAAATACCATAAAGTTGTACTAAAAAGAGGTGAGATCAATTAATTGCATCCTGTCCTGGAGATCAAACTAAATCTATATGTAAAATGTACACTTGAAGATCAAGAAAATCCTGAATCTCTGTGCCCGTAGTGTCAGATATATTTGCATTGATGACCTGTTCAGGCAAACATATTCGATTTAGAACAGAGCTAGAGATGCGCTATCATTTGCAGCATCAACAGTAAATGTTACTCCAACCACTGGATGACACAAAGTCATGATTAGTAAGCCAGTAGTATTTTGATGTACCTTTAAAATGCTAAAAACCAGTAATCTAACACCAAATATCAGCTATTACAAACATGTATTCAGATACCATACTGGATTCTCTATTTAGCTGAGCCATGTGACAATATTTCACTAAAAATTTTCTTATATTAAAAACCCTTCACATAATACTTAACTTTTGTCTACACAAAATTAGAAAAAAATTGCATTTCAGACCTAAGATAATTTTCCATTTGATATTTATTTATCTAAACTTGTTGTGCTAATTTTAAACATTCTTATAATAACTAAAGTCTTTAAATGTTTTCATTATATTATTTTCATATCAGATGTTAATACAATTTCCAGTGGGTACACCATCTAATTAGATGGATATCCCACTGTGAATGGCAACGTCTTCAGAGTAATATCTTAAACTAAATTATGAATGAATTTTGGGTAATTTCGAAGATAAATCATCCCATTTCACCTGATCCAAAAAGAATACGTTTTTCCTCCACTGCTCTAGCCTTTCCATCTCACTCATCAGAAGTAGCACAATCGGGTACAACCACATCACTGAAGGAATGCTGCATAGCATTCTGATCCCTAAGCAATTTTTATACTAATCAAATTCAATGTATCACTCATCTTCATTCATCTATCATTCACCTATCAAATTCATCCAAATTTGCCAAATCACTATAGATAAGGTTAATCTAGCTGTATGTCATGAAAGCACCAGGAAATGGAAAACTTTGCTGACATTTTCAATGCCAATCAAGAATCTATCCCTTCAGCTTTAATACTGCCACTTGTTGAAGAATCTCACTCATCAGACTCTGACTTACTTCAGAAATACCCAAGGTACAGTTTCCAGCTGCAAACGTGCTAGTTTTGTTTATATGTGTGTTTAGCAATTCTTATTCAGTTCTTATGTATCAGAAGCAAAATTAACAGCATGATCTAAAATCAGTTCTGAAATCACCAGGTCAGAGGTGACATTGTTAATACTTTTGCTGCTGCCATCATTAGTACTATATCTGTGTGCTATCCATTACCCACAGGAGTTATGGTCAGACATTTTAAATCACAAACCAAAAAGACTATTGATGTCCCAGAGAATTTATGGACTCACTACATTTTGAGGGAATGGGTGGAAAAACACAGTTGACGTTTCATAAGAAAATAATGAGGCAACATATATGCATTATTAAGTCCTCCATAGCAACTCTGGCAACATGTAATTTTATGAGAAATCTAAAGATACCAATTACTGTTGAGAATATAGGGACATTGAATTGCTTTACAGAGGATTATGAAGACTAGCACAGTAAAGAGCAAGAACATAATTATTTTTAAATTTCAAAAGTTGCTGGTGAAGACTTGCCCAATTGAAGACAAGTGTTGAATGTCAGTAAATTCAAAAGAAATTATAAAAGTAGTATTGATAATCTACAGTTAGAAAATGAGAACAATCACCCAATGTTGAATATAATTACTAAGTTAACATTTGTTGTATAATGATAGTAGTAGAAAGAAGATGCAAGACAAAAGGGACACAGGCCGGAAGAATTATCATTCTGGTGCACTCTGGGTGGATGTCAGCTGATGTCATTTCTCAGAACCAGAAAAAGAACATACTGGAGTAGTGGTTGTGTGCAACGTTCAACCAACTGAAAGGATTTGAGCTTTGGGAATGCACAGGAAATACTCTGTCATAGAGAATCATCTAGACATAGATATAATCTTCACAATAATATCTAGAGGCGTGATCATATTGAGGGTGATAATAGAGATGGAAATCATGGCGATCATGGTGACATTGCTTGTGCCTATTATAAAGGATGGAGGAACTTCAGTGTGCTCTCCACACTCCTGGTCCTACATATCAACCTTTGTGTATCTTTCTGTAGAATTACCATATCTGAATAGAATTTTTTAAAAAGATTCTTGGATGTATAGATGAAGAGAAATCTGCAGGGAAACCAGGTCTTCTCAGTGTTTGTGAGGGTTAATAGAAGGATTTTGTCTCATTGTGCAATCTGACTGCAGTGTGTATCTCTGAGTGCACTTCTCCCATAGTGTAGGCACAACTCATTCCCACTGCAGGAGAGCAAACAAGTTTTGTGAAATAGTTCGAGGATAATTGTAGAAGGAAGCAAAATTTTATCTTTTCATCCCAGGTGGGTTGATCTGGAGCTGGCCAGTGATAATTGATGAGAATTCCTGAGAGGTAGGCCAGTATTTCATTTTGGTCAGTAGGAAACAAATCAGGGTTTATTTTCAAAACATATTGCATGGATGCTTTTTGATTAAAGGTCTGCAGATGAGAACAGTGATATAAGTGATACAAGGAGGAATGTTGGCATCCAGATCAACTGCAATGTCTGATGCTTCTCCATTATTCCCCTTCCTCACTGGGCTGCAATCCATCAGAAGTCAAATTCCTGGGATGAGGAGACACAAAGAGAAGCCTAACCACAGCAAAGGGCAGCCCTCATTACTGCTACTGAAAAGGAAACAGAAGTTGGGCTTTGTGGCACCCTCAGAAATTTGTAGGAGGCAATAAAGACTATTCTCTCAGAGAGTGGAAGACCAATCAAAAAGGAAAATGAAAACCAGAAAGAAGATGAAATCAAGAGAAGTCCTGATTGCAAGAAGAAGAAAATGAGCTAGGTCTGTCAAGATAAGATAATAAATCAGTGAATGTGTACTGTTGCAGACTTTTAGATTTGAGAAGGTATTTAGGGAATTAGATGAGAGTCATTTCAGTTGCACTGAAGATACAAAAGTGAGTCGGAGAAAGTAGAGAATATGATTAGAAATTAATACAGAACAGCAATTGCAAACATTATTCTCAGTGAGCACACTGATAAAAAGAAGGTCAAAGTTTGTAGAATAAAGTAGAGTCAAGCAGACTTTTTCCTGACAGGAAAAACTGAACAATTTTGCTGAACAGTAATGCACTGTATGGTACTGTATTGTAAAATGCCATTGGGAAAGAGGGAGAAGATTAGAGTGGATTTATTGGAACCAGTGGGAGAGAGAAAGAAGATAAGATGAGTTACTGATAGGAAAAAAAGTGGAAGCAGGAGGAATGAAAGGGTTTGAAGCATGGTTCCATGGCAGCTTGGTTTGTCCATGTAGGGTCCAGTTAACCTGGATAAGATTTGTTCGCCTGGGATGCATATAGACTTGAGAAGCAGGAGATCAAGTACAAGGTAAAGTAAGTCAGCACAATTGTGATAATTGCAGACATTTGCTTCTTGCTGAGACCAGGAGCATGGGATGTAGACACTGCAGCTGATGATGATGGGACAGATTTGCAGAAATAAGAAAAAATATAGAGTGTAGAAAAGCCTTGTTGATATCATGGGGAAAAACAAACAAACAAACAAGAGAAGGCCATGAGAAGGAAGCTAGAAGCTTATAAGGCGGCACAGAACAGCTGAAGAGGAAAGGCTGAAAAAAAATGATGGTGTCAGAGATTATATGGATGGGTCACAAAATGGTGGAAGAGGAATCAAGAGAGCTGGACTTGATGAAGACTGAATCAAGTGAATAGTCCATGTGAGTATCAGCAAAGCTGAACGAATAAGAGACAATAAGGAGATGTAAGAAAAAGTTCAGCTAAGGTATCAGATGAATAATAGAACTGAGTTACTGATGCTATCAACTGTAGCTAAACTCTTCTGTAACTATCTGTGATCCTCAGCCCTTCAAATCTGCACTAGTAATATGTATTTAATGGTACATTTTTGATTATTTGAAGCTTACATAGAGACTTCATAGCTTCTCTCTTATACTGTAACAAGCTGGTTTCTTCCTAGAAGAATTCTATGAGAAATGATGAAAGCAATTTAAAGGATAACCTTTTTCCTGGAGCCAATACTTGCGATTTTGTTTGGATTTACACGTCACTCTATGGCAAGAGAAAACCAGATTAAATGGAAAAAGATATAAACAAAATCATTTTGAAAGAGTACTTGAGGATTTACGGTACTGTACTTGACTAGAAGTGATTGGCACCACATTAAATAGAGCTTTGTGTCAGCTGCAGAGTGGACTCTGCAAAGACAGGATGTCAAGTTACGAACTGCAGACTTTGCGACTCCAACTTAACTCCTTGTTACGTTTTGTGATATTAGCTGGGAGAAAGTTTATATCTACAGCACTGGAGAAATTAAACACACACACATTGTCACATTAGCCAAGCAAAATTTTAACTAAAATAAAATATTAGTGAAACAAAACTAAAAAGAGAAACAAAACAATCCTGGTATTTTATAAGTAGGTTATTTCAACAAGAACTAGATGGGTTGCAGAGGCCCTATACTAAGCTGCAATTTTGTCTTTGAAATAAAACTATTAGCTCTCCCTGTAGATTAGGGCCTCTTTGGTTTGACAAACTTCACTTAATTGGTTTCTAAAAATTACTTCACAATCTGTACTCCAGCTTTTTTTCTATTTTAGTGCTTAGGACACCACAGTTACAGTACAATATCATCACCACAGACAGAAAGGCCTGGTTTATATACAAGTAACTAAGTTTATTTTATTTTTTACTATTCATTTAAAAGATTTTCTCAGGAAATACCTACCGGGATCTAATTGGGTTCTGGAAACGGATGGGAGCCTGAAAGATGTGAACACTGAAACCAAAGTCACAAATACTCCCTACTGGAAAAAATAAATACTTTGAACTGCTATGTTCCTTTTATGGGAAGATCTCAAAGTGTTTTGCAAACATTAGTCAGTGATTCTACATTTCTGTTGGCCCTGTGAGGGAAGTAAGCAGTGTTTTAATGCCACTTACAGCCCACGGAATATGGTCAGAGTTCCCTTGCCCTTGTAAACTGTAGACTTCAAGGAGGCCTGTAGACATCTTTCAGTATCAAATCCTTCTAATAATGGTTTTCAGAAGAACTTAATAAGTACTCTGAAGAGTTTTACTATGTATGCTGTTCCTGTCACACTTGTAACACAGTAGTTTGAACTCATATAGTGCTTTGTTTGCCTTTGTTTGCAAATACTGTGTGTAAATGGTAGGTAAAAATAAGAACAATTTTGTCTGAGGGACCCTGTGAAAGAAAGACTTAAACTTTCATGTTCAGAATACAAGCTGTGCACCACAATTACTTTTTCCAAGATCTGACTCCTCTAGAGAAGAAAATCTAGCAAACTATCTGTATAATAATTAATTAGCAGCTTCCTGAAGAAAGCCCAAATATTAATCAGAACTATTTATTCTAAAAGTTCATTTGCACAATATTTCATTATTACTGAAAAGACTAATGATGCCGCACATATTTGGTACCTCTGAAGATCAGATCTTTGCATTTTTCAATTGGTCATGAGCAGAGTTAATAGGAGTATGGACTGTTCTCATGAACTTTTACAGTGAAACTCTCATTTTCCTGGGTGATTTTACCAACCATAGGGATAAAGCCCATGTTCTGTCCAGCACTGACTCTACTCACTATCCAGCAAACACAGAAAGCTGGTTATTTTAGTGTTAAAGGTGTTGTGTGTTTGATGTCACAAATCTGCCAAGTACTGAGGGGAAAGCAAATCAGGAGGAAAGCACATCAGGAAGGAAAAAAACTTAAGAGTGTGAAAAAAATGGAAATTGCAATTATTACTGATGGAATTAATAGATTAAGAGGTAGTTTCTCTCTTCAGAAAAAAAAAAAATTCATTACCAAATCTTTATTTTATGATATCTGATCATTAAAAACTTTCACTGAGAGAATTTTATCTTGGTTTGCTCAAGCTAGGAAAAAATCAGAAAATTTACAGAATAAGAAAAGCATATTTTTTAACTGAAAATGTGGTTTATGAAACAAATTTTCTCCCACATCTTTAACACTAGAGATTTTTTTCTATTGCCTCTCTTTAGAGAAGCACAACTATGATATTGTATATTTTGGCTAGAAAAACTTTCCATTCCTAAAGGACTCATTTTTTATTATTGGCACAATCTACACTTAAGAAAAGCAATGAAGCGTTTGCCATTTCAAAACAAAACAAAAATTTCAACATTCAGCAAAACTTCACCAGAACCACGAGCAGTAATACTTTGCCCGAACCTTACTCCCAGGGAGTTCTTTTAAAAGTCTCAACCACTTAAAAAATATTTTAAAAACAATCCATCAACCAAATAATATTTTTCTTTGAAAAATTCCCAAACACTAGTTTTCCACTCAGATAATATACTTTATCACAGAACAGGTAATATTTACCACTTGATCACTGTCAGGTCTCCCCATGGAGAAAGAAGAGAGATACTTTATGTTGCAACAGTGAAGACTGCTTATTCTAATTTTGGAAGCCTGGAACATATCACACAGCACACTTTATTTCTTCTTTCACAAAAGCAGGTTTTTAAAGAAGTTTTATAACACTCCCCAATCTTTACAGTTGTAGATAGATTAGGTCAGTTCATATGTTACTATAGGGAGAAAATTTCTCTCTCTCATGTCTGGAGATTGTTGTGGGCAAAGGAATTTCAAGTTGGGCTCCTCCATAGGCTGCATTTCCCTCAAGGGGTGTCTCTGCCTCAGCATGGCTCCTCCACAACCTCCCCTCAGAGGGCTCTCCTCTGGCACAGAACACTTCATCCCAAGAGTACGTCACCAAGCATGTTCCACACAACATCCCCTTTCCACATGATTCCTCCATTTTATTCCTCCAAATGCATCTCTTCACATTTCTCTAAGTGACCCCTTTTTGTATGTCCTCCCGTGTTTCCACTCACATTTCCTTTTTTTGTGTCCTCACATACACCCTTACCTGTCTCCTCTTGTTTTTCCTTTTGTGTGTTCTCAGGTATCTCCTCCTGGGTCTCCTGTGCCTAACAGCACTGACTCTACTCACTATCCAGCAAACACAGAAAACTGGTTATTTTAGTGTTAAAGGTGTTGTGTGTTTGATGTCACAAATCTGCCAAGTACTGAGGGAAAGCAAATCAGGAGGAAAGCACATCAGGAAGGAAAAAACAGCCACTACTCTCACTCAAATATGTCTGAGCAGAGGCACCATGTGATCCTCAGACAGGTTAAAGTTTTGGCGTCTGATAGGCTGCTTCCATCCATTGCTGAGCCATCTGAAGCCAGCTGTGACTGTCACTGACATCAACCCTATGACCTACACAAACTCTGCTGGTTATGCCCAATACAGTGAACTATATTTTATTCACCTAGATGACTGAACCAGATGTCTCACCTGTGAATTTTGGAGGATGTAGTTCTGCCCTTCTGACTCCACTCTAACCCCACTGGGCCTGCCAGCCCATTATTCTTCATCTGCAGCATTGCTGACTCACTAAACCATCACAAATGTTGACCTATGTGAAGATTTGACCTTTCGATATTGATCCTATTAAAATACCAAAACGAATTTTAAATATTTTTTTCTTTTCTACTCAGATGACTATGTCAGTCTTCCAGACAATATCAACTAACAGAAAGTTATTCTTCTTTGTAAAACCTGAGGAGCTGATCCACTATCTAATTGAATGTTTCACCTCCCTTCCTCCCAAGAAGGTTAGTTAACAAACTAATAATTTGTCAACAACTAAATTTGGTGGATATAGACTGAACTTGCTGTGTTTTAATTAGGAAAACAAGTATACATTCTGTGGCACTACATACACATTAACTTGAAAAATGCAACCACTGCTGAACAAAGATGAATAATATAGACTTTGCCTTTACCTCCAGCTTTTCACTGAAGTAAAAATTCTCATTGTTCCTTGTAGAGAAAGTAAATATTGTTTCATCTACCATGACTGATCAATGAATAAACAGAGAAGTCAGTTTCAGTCATGTCAACGAGTACATACTTTATCATACTTACAGATTTGTTACCAAAGGTTAAATATCTATATGAGATATTAATGAAAATTTCTGGACACACTGATGCAATAAGACTGGCAAAGCCCAAGAAGAAATAAATGTTGCTTTAAATAGAAAAAGACACTGCTGTGTGAGGTAGATTCTATGCAGAAGAAACTTTCCAAGCTTCTCCCTTATCCTTTATCTCAGTGTCAGCCTGGGACCCTTGCTGGTCTCTCCCACTTCTCTCAACATAGTTGTGGTTGGCAACAACGCCACAACACCCTAAAAAAGGCCTTTTCAGCTTTCTTTCAGCCATGCAACCATGTAACCCGCTCTGATAGTATCTTCCTACCCAACTCAAACTCACTGCATCACTCTTCACTGTGTTTTTCCTGGATCTTTCCTCAGTGTCTAACAGGGTCAATGCCAGTTCTTGATAGATGGGGTCTTGCACTCAGCTCTGAAATGGTATAAACTTGCTACTGCCTGAGATGCCCTAAGAACAGCAATAACCAGGGCAGCCCTCGGGAGGACCAGTAGGCATATGGAAATGCCACAACTAGTTGTACTTTAAGCCATATGCCCGTCCTGCCTTTTGGTATATTTTATCAGTGGGATACTGAGGGTCCTCTGAAGCTGTGAGCATGTTACATTTGACAATGTCATAAATACCACATTAAACTGTCAATTTCAGTTATGGAAGGTGCCTGTTATACCTACAAACATGGCTGGAAACACAGGCCCCTATACATATCATAGCTACTCAAAATCATATAGATTTTCCTGTGAAAATATATTCTGTTTATCAGACACAACAACCTCCACTTAAGGAATCACTCCAGACAGCAATCCCAGCCACCCTAAACAAAATTGTACAAAATTAATCCTATCCAGACTGGACCAGCTGTATCCATGCTGCAAGCACTTGGCCTGATAACTTCTGTGCTTCATGTGGCATGTCTGTAGCTCCTATGACATAAATAGGAGAATAGGTTTGGTGAATGGAGAGGTGCCTGAAGACTGGAAGAAAGCCATCATCACTCCAGTCTTCAAAAAGGGCAAGAAGGACGACCCTGTGATTCTGTGAATTCTGTTCTTACAGTCTGACAGCAGCACCATTATAGCATGACCTTAATGGGAATTGTCTGGGCTGTGACATGGGGAAACATGAAAAGTCTGGTGCTGGTGGGTTGCATAGGATCGATAGAGTCAAATATGAAAAAGGCTCAGTTGTGCAGCCTGTGAGCAATCTTACTTTGAATGAGCCGTTCTTAGCACTGTACATAGGTTTTGTCTCTGCTGTTTCACTTGAGAGAGCGCCCAGGAACAAAGTAATACATATAAATCATACATGATGATGGCATCACATACAGTGAGGAAAATAAAAATGATATTATTTGACAATTTCACATTTGATTTTCCGCTTACTTTGATTCACAATAAAACTAAGAAAACTAGTATAGCTATTAAATATATTTAGAACAAATATTGGCATGATTCTTTCAATAAATAGCAAAAATGAATTAAAGGAAAATGTATTTAAAATCTAAGGGTTTTTTTCTAGGGTTAGAATACACTGAGAGCAGTTACATCAAGTAAATAATTCTATTAAAACATGTACTTAAAACATAACTGGATATAATTTAGAGGATAAGATAGTCTGGGTTGTCATCACTAAAAATAACCATTGCTGTTGTTTCTTGTTTTGAAAGAATGAATGAAGTGCCTACCACTGGTATTCTACAAAACACAAAATGTCTTTGGGTAATCGTTATCCAAAACCATGGGCAATTTCCCACCTCTGCTACATACTTCATGTATGGACTGAAGCCACATGAAGTCTGTGAAGTCCTCGCTGAAGGTGGGAAGAGCACCAGTCCCAAGAGCTGCCTCATTCCCTGGGAGGTGTTCAGTGTCCAAGGCTGGGATTGCCCCTGTGCCCCACAGCTGTCCTGCTCCTGGCTGGGGTGGTGGGATGGGCCTTGGCTGTCAGGGCCTGTCCTGACAGACCCTGGGGACACCCATCATTCCTAATCTCTGGGGGCCACCAGCCTTCAGGGCATCCTGACAGTGTAGTATGGCCCTGGGAGCTCAGATCTTCATCTGTAAAGCATATTTGTAATACTTATAAACACTCAGAGCTGCTGTGAGAATTAATTAATTAGTCTTGGCAAAGTGCTTTGAGGTCTTCAGATGAAAACTACTATGTACAGCTTCATTCATCAGGCTGCTCTTGATTATTCTCATTTCATAGTCATGTTCCTGTCTGATTGTCACACACACACTTCGTATTACTCTTACCTTGTGCTCTTGGTCTCATAATGAAACACACAGTCTCATGAGCTCAGGCCATCCAATACCCCAACTGAATGAGACAGAAAAATATACTGTGCCACTGGAGAAAGAACAGTGCCTCTTAACAGGCAGGAGCAACAATGAAGGGAGAATTTTAGCAGTCTAAGGTGTAATTTAGGTCTTCTTGCATTACAGAAATCAAAGTTCAACCACTTTCACACCTTTTTTTTTTTTTTTTTTAAGCAAATAACAACTGCTGACACCCCAGAACCTATTAGGAATTTCTTTCATTTAAAAAAATCCCCAAACTACTGTGATTGTGCTATTGATATTACAATTTTGCCATTATATGCATCTGTATAGTGTTTCTTTAGTTAAAATCTGAAACTGGAATGCGAATGGTAAGAATTATTTTGTGCTATATGTTGTCAATGGAAAGACAAAAGAAGAGGTGGGGGATGGAGCTTGATTTCATTTCACTGCAAATGAATGAGGTTCATATACCAACAAAACCATTAAAAACGAATGAAAACTAGAAGAGGTATAACTCCAGAAAATGGTCTTGTTAAATCAAACCTTTTTCAAAATTATGATTCAGCTCTGTCCCAGCAAAATGATGAGGTTAAGTTTAGATTACTATCTGAGCGGTGTTTAGTGCTCCATAATCAGTGTTTGGTTCTGGGTGCAACTGTAGTTGCCTGGTAGTCTCTGCCAAAATTGCAAAAAAAAGGGATGTCAAATATCCTCCATCCTTTCATGCTGGGAGATACTTTCATTCAGTCCTTGGCAGGAGGAGAGGGTTGATGATATGCCTGCCTTCACCACAGCCACATTCTTTTGAAACTGTCTCTCAGCCTCCAGACCTGCCAGATGTTCCCTTCTGTAAGCTCTAAACTTATACAAACAAAGTTACTAAAAACATATAAGTTTCTTTTAATATATTTGGTTTGCTCTCCCCACATATCATTATCTTTGCTTTTTGTAACAAGACTTTTTTCCAGTTACTATTTTCTTCACATAATAGCTTAAGAATTTATTCATTAACGCTTAAAATTTATTTCACATTAAATAATACATAACTTTTAAAAATTATTATTTTTTAATATTTAAGGTAACTCAGCCTTTAAACAAATGATTGAAAATGGACATGATCAACTGCCACAGCCTGTGTCAAATCCTATTACCATGCTAAACTCAATTGTTAGGATAATTAGGTTAATGTGCATTTATTGATCTCTTTTTAATGAGAAGTAAATAACTTTTCATAATCTTATGCTTTGATAGATTGTCTGGGTTGTTTCTGGTTTTGTTATATCAGTAAAACTAAAACTAAGCTGAAGTAAAAAATCTTTCTACAGAAAAAATATAGAAATAGTACTATTTCCAAGCTGGATAAAAGTATGAGAATAGATGTCATGGAGAGGTACAGGAGTAGGAAGGCATTCATTGAGTTCACTGTGATTTATAATCAATATTAACTACATAATATACTGGAAACACAATACTCAAAGAAAAGGCATGGTTGGTACTGTTCTTTTATCCTATGAAGGTCATAATAAGATGGGTGAAATGACAAGAAAAATTGATGGAAGATAGTTTAAACTACAATGGAAAAAAAACCCCCATCTTTTATGATGAAGAATTCCCTCCAGAAATCTTGCAAAAGGACTGACCTCCGCTGTAAATTTGCTTGAGAACTAGAATGGAAAGTTTAAATGAAATCTTTAGTGATTTCTGGTCTCACTGAAAGCTGGAAAATGACAATTATTCAATTTAAGAGTCTCTCTGTCTCAGAAAGGTAGAAAAAGGGTCTGACTTGATGGCTCAACAGATGAATGCTACAGCCTGTAGACCCTCTTGCTTCTGAGAACTGGTGTTCTAAACACCGCTAATCATGTCAACACATTTGTTTCTTGTGTCAAGTAGTGGAAGGCTTTGTGAATTGATCTTGATTTCAGTTGAAGGGGAAAAGAGGAAGAAATGCTGATAAAATTCCCTAAAGAATTTCTAGGTAGATGTATGTAAGTAATTTCACCAAGTAAAATTCCCATAGAAGCTTTAAAGTGCCTTAATGTTTCCCCTAGTTTTGCTCACCTCCCTTAATGATACCCTATAGATTTCCTTTTGGATAAATTTTGAAATACTCTAGGCCAACAAAGGGCCAGTACTATGAACTACCATCTTATATTTCTCAGTAGCACAAGGAAGCTAACAGTACAATGAATTATCTTTTTTATTACCTTCTTTACTAATTCAATGTAAAGAGTTACTTGCCATATAGTGTTGCCTCTCTAAAACAAATACCGTCATAATGAACATTTCTGTGTGATTCACAATGAAATATACAATGCAAATTAGGGAAATGCAGTATCACCCTGGTCACTCATAAGATGTAATACCAAAAAAGGTGAAAATGTCCTTTTGTGAAGGTTAAATTAAAAAATAATTCCTATTTGTTTCTAATTTACTGGTGATGATTCCATCACAAGGTAGAGGTAAGTTTCATGAAGTCCAGGTTCACAGGCATAATGCTGTTTGTACAAGCTCTGTCTGCTTTTTCTAATCAACAGTCCTCCTCATTATATTTTCTCCTTGTTTCAGAAAAGGTTAGTTGTTGATATAAAGGCTTGTTCCTGCTCCCTACCTTTTAGCCTTCAAATTTTAAAACAGCGTTAGTAGTATTGCCTTTTCCTGCCATTCCCAAAGCAGCAATCTAGCTTCCATTATTAACTGAAATGAAAGTAGATTGAAGATACAGAAGGAAACACGAATTGTCACAGTTAGGTTAATAAATTAGATTTCTAAAGCCCAATCCTAAATGCTTAAAGTAAAATACCAGAAACACTCTGAGGTACTGCCTGCTCCTTTGCTAACATTCATTTTAAAGATAGTCTCTGGAAGAAGCTTCCCCAAGGCTCAGGAAATAATTCTGTGCTGGAAAGATCACATTATTACTGAATGATGATTAAAAAGAACTATCAATAATAACTAGGATTTGTAAACAACCCTATCCAGTTTTAGCACTGAATTCAAATACTTTGCAGATACCTTGGAGACAGATTCCCATAAGCATCAGCTCGTAAAAGACAATAGAAGAGGGTATTCTCATTCTTATTAGAAGGAAAGGTACAAAATTATACCCACCATGGCAGTGAAAAACAACTTAGCGGCCACTCATCTCAAATTCAAGCCTCTTTACTGCTTGCATTTCTTGGTCTAACCTGCCCCAGCAGCTTCTCACATTACATAGTCCTTGTTCTCTTTGCAGACTTTCTATCCCTCCCTTTTGCTTTCCCGGTTTAACTTACACTGCCCACCTGCACCTAATATGCAAATGAAGATGCTCAGAAAAAGAGAGGAGGGCCAATACTGCAAATGATCTTTGACAGGTGTGAAATAATTCTCATTCAGAATTAATTTATTCAACCGTTTTTGCAAATTGAAAACTGTTGCATTTGGAAAACGAATCTTTTTTCCATTGTTATGCTTTCCTATATGAATATTAAAATACCAATCCATTTCTTTGGAGATTTTTCTTTTCCTGTTTGCTTTTTTAACAAAGCTTTTCATAGATTCAAATTAAACCATAAAATGAATGAACAATAAGAGCAACAAAAAATTCCACCAAAATTAACAAAATAAACTGGAACTCTTGAAAATCATCTCTTCACAGTTTTGTAGCATTTGTCCTCATATAAATTGAATGTAACCTTATAGCATCCAAAATGGGGATTATGGAAGCCATCAAACATCAGAAGCATGCCAATTATTCAAGTGTCCCATCTTCTACTTGGACAACAGATTCAAAAAGAAAAAAAAATCACTCAAATTAAATGCAATGGGCACAGATATAGAAGATGTTTTCTTCTCTTTGGTACAAAAGATTTTAAAACATTTCAAGCATTTTATCTTTTAGTTCCGTTCAAGTAAAATCAAAACCAGAATATTTTTCATGTGTTTAATCACTTTCCACTGCATTTTCTATATTCTTATTTACACATCTTCAATACCTAGAAAGTTGTTTTGAAAGTTCGCTTAAAACCATCCTTGCAGCAGACCATCAAAAGAAACAGATTTGAGCTTGAACACTATTTTAATTTCCATCTGTTCTATGATACCGCAAATATTTCAGAATGCATTTAGCACAGAACATTGCAAACATTATTCTGCAACACCCTTTATGCAACATAAATATGCTAGCAATCCAACAATGTGCCGCAACAGTGGCACAACAAGTGCCACACAGCATCTGTCTATATTCCTGTACAGTACGTAGCCCAGCTCTCAAAAAGGGAGGATGTTCAACATCTGGTGGAAATGAACTGTATAATTTTACTGTTTCAAAGACTCTCATTTTGGCAAAATAAACATCCTCTTTATGTAACAATGGGGTTTTTTTAAATCTCAAATTCTACACATGCAACAATAACAATACATATTGTAGGATTTCCACTAGAACGTGCAAGGCAAGATTAGCAGGTGGAAATGAGAACATTCCTAAGATACATTTCTCCATGTTAAATCTGCACACAACACAGCACACTTAAAATACTCCTCTTGTCATTTTTTTTCCATTAGGAGCTATAAAAATCTAAAAGACCCTCTATTTTACTGCTTTTCTAAGCAGTCTGTTTAAAGGAGAATTTGTATCCAGCATCCTTGCATTCTTACGCTTCATATAAGATGGAATTTCTTTTAACTAAATTCTAAAAAATGTGTCCTGCTTGCCCCCTAGGATTTTATAGTGTTTACTTCTTTGTGTTACTTATCACACCTCCTGACCCAAATCTGAAAGATTAAGTTCCCTCAGGAAAAAGGAATCCTAAAGTTTTGATAAAAAAGACATAGTCACAACAAAGCTCCTACTGCAAAGAAGTTAACCTCTTGGCAGGACTTAATATAATTCCTCTTAGACCTCAGGTTGATAGCAAGACATTGTTTTATGCCCTACAATATTGTGTGCCAGCAGAGGTCATGTGTCATGCAGATATACTTCCTTGCATTGAGTGGCCTTTTAATTGTCTGTCAGTTCTGTCTGGGGTCCCGCCTGTGTATGCTCCAAATGCAAATATGAAAAGCATGAAAGGTGGAGCAGAGCCCTTGCTTTCATCTGTGTATCATTTTTCAGACTAACTGAAGCTAGTCTGTCATATTACAGCCCGTGTATTAGGCACTCTTGTTTCACAGTAGCACAAATCATAGTGGGAATAAGGGCCAATCTGTCAAGCAAGGCTTCCAGGCAGATTCTTGTTCAGCATAATGGGAAATGGTACAAAATTTCTTTCTTCAACCTCCCAGTAAGGTTGCAGGACTTCTACCAGTGCTGACAGTTTGCCTGAATATGATGCCTTGACAACTCATACCATGGTGCCTCTGTCACGGTGTCTCAAGGACAATCTCCAAGATTTTTTGTTTCCTTGAGTAAAGGGCTTTGCTCTTTGGCATTTTGCAACACTGAACTCACAAATGTAAATTGGTTTTGCATCACTTCCCTCTTTAAAAAATGTCCAATTGTGCCTCAGCCCATTGTGCTTTCAACATGTCTCAGTAGGATATATGGCAAGAGACAATTTTTACATAGCTAAATCAATCCATTAAGCATGCAAAATCAAAGAGAAGTATAGCTCAAGGATAATTACCTATCAAACATTAAAAATTACTATTCTTGAAATCTACATGACCCCTTCCATGCACCCTATATAGTTGTACTTGCTATTGTCAGCGGATCTGAGGTAAATGCATGAAAGAAACGAATTAATTCTGAAGATGATGTGTCTAAGCATGGGACTAGCTCTTGTGTATGAAACACACTACTCTGGGGGGCCCTGTGTGTCAGAGAAATCCTTCAAGGAGGATGGAGATTGGTTGTTAGTTGCAGAGGCCACCACCAATTATGAGTCCTCTCATGCTGTTTCTAGGTCCAGTGCCGACCCTGCCACATTTCTTACTCATGGCCCCACCTAATACACCTTCTCCCTGAAACAGTCTGTTAGCATGGGTCCCTGGGGAAATCGTCTGGAGGCAACTGATCGTGGTAGTCTGTGCCACTGCTGTCTGGTAGGGAAGACATCAGTCCATAAATATTTTCACTGAAGACGAACCTGGGTGTTTCAGAACTTGGTCCCATATGGGCAGCATGTGATTTCATCTGAACCACAAAATGTCACTTCACCTCCTGTAGGCATTTTTAAGCATTAATAAATAAGAAATAGCAGTGAAATTAGCCTTTCACTTGAAAGTCTTGAGTTTGAGCATGTTTTCTGGTGGCATATGCTGAAATTAAAAGAAAATAAAACTCAGGAAGTTGTCACTTATGACCTTTGTCTGCCCTTTCAAAAAGTGATAAAGTAAGTGTGTGTATCTGGATTCCTCCTAATAATACACAGACCTCTGCCATGCGAACAACTGAATGATTTTTGTGGGTATAAATTGCTAACATGTGTGTTCACATACTCCATTATGTCTAATGAACAGTATTGTGTGATAAATATAAATGCTTTTATAGCTACTGATGTGTAAATTTTTATATATACGCAGTCAGTATTAGGCTGCATGATAAGGAACAGTTGATTTGACAAATTGTTTGGATCAGGCATTCCGAAAACCATTGTCTAATGAATTTCTGTGGGTTGAGCCACATGTCTCCTTTTTACTTAACTTGTTTCTAATAATTTGTGTCTTAGGACTATGAATTCTGTACTGGATTCATATCACTGAGAGGACTCTCACTGTTGAACTAAAATGGAAACAGCAAGTCCAAGTTCTGCAGACTTTTTTCTGCCAAATACCACAGTTATTTTAAAGATGTTTGCCAAACCACTTATGAAAATTTCCATACAGGAAAAAAGGGATCCAGTAAAGCTGTAAATCACAAGGCAAATATTCTTCGTTTGACAACTTTGGTCTTCTTGTGGTCTGTAAGAGAGCAATGAGTGGCTGAAAGAAGGCATGATGATTTGACTTTTCATTGTTCGAATCAGTTCACTGGCAGTCAACAATTTTCAGGAAGCCAACACCGATACATGTACAAGTTCTCTTCAAATGTAGGGAAAACTCTCAATTCAAGAACTTTACCATGTCTTCTCTGGGGCTAACAAACTCCAGCTAAATTACAGCATCATCATAAATAGTCACTTCTTGGCAATAGGTCATGTTTCCCACTTTGCCTACTAGCTGGTGAATGAATTCAGTCTACTAGAGATAACTTTAAAGCAAAGAATGTAGGCAATTTAGCAGAATGATGAAAAGAAATTACATCAGCTGATGTAATTCAACAAGCCGATGTAAATCAACTAGCGGTAGCTTTTAATTTCCACAGACAGCTATGTTTACTTTTTTAGCCCATCAGTGAATTCAGTCTTCAATGACATATTTGGAGCACATCAGAAATCTTCCTGAGCACAGCACTATTCTTAAAGAATAAACTTTCAGTATTATCTTACATATTTTGTTTCAGATTATAGCATTCTGATATAAACTGAAGATGACCATAATTTTCCTTAGAAAAGACAAACTTGCTGTCAAACATCCACCTAACAAATTCCTCATTGGAAAGTTCCCTTATCAAGATTGTATGCAAGAGACAAAGCTGTTTTGAAAGTCAATGGTTTTAAAAAAATCTCTACTTGCTGTGTGTTTTTTAGATGCAAGCTTCAAACTGTCAGAGTTTTGTTATTGTTGATAAAGCTGGCCAGGGATTGATGCCCAGAGGGGGGTCTGAGTTGAAATTATGAGGCAAAGCTTGAATTTAATTCTCTTGGTAGGACAAGCAAAGACAGCAGACAATACAACCCTATTGCCATTTTACTAATGGCTAATCTATGATGACTACTGATTGCTAAATACTTTCATTTGCTAATTTAAAAGACACATGCTCCATTTTTCAGCAGAACTCCATCTTTCAGCAGATATTTATACCTTTATTAACTTTTTTCATTTAGAAAAGTGACTGTCAAATATAAGCTGCAGGACACCAAAATATCCTAAAATACCTTACTGTACTATGAGTAGAAATTGCTTCAAAAGTGACTGTTACATCACTTTCAAAAATTGTAAAAAAAATTACTAATGCATGTGACAAAATCTTTATTTATGCCTCTGTAAAGAGAGTCTATCAGATTCCCATTTCCATCTGACCACCATAGAGGTTGTAATAAAAAATGTCCTTGCCTCTTAGTCTTCTAGCTTGCTAGAGGTGTAAGAAAGACACCCCAAAAAGGTCAGCATAAATAAATTTTGTCTTGATTTTTCAACAGAAAAAAATCTATAGAAAATGTGAAGCCTTAACTTACTTTGGCATGCCAGCCCATATGCAGTGTCAGGCAAATTGTGTCTTAATTTTAGGCACATACAAAATATTGCGTGTATTAGCTAAACTGGCATTCCAAATTGCTCCCCACCATAAATGTACCTCAGAACCAGAACCAACTGACACATTTTTTATTAAATGTTGTAGTTCATTGTGGTCTTTTCATAAGACTGTAATAATATTGTGGTATCTCTTCTGGGGACATGACACAAGTTCAGATACTATTACCTCCCCGTACAACTTGATGTGAGTTTCCTTGCCTCAGTTTATTTTTCTTCCACACCACAAGTGAGTGTGAGTACTAACTGTGACTGAAGGTTGCCACTAAAACTATACTATTGAAATACCGTCTTTTCCTGCATTTTCAACCTCCTGTTAAATTCCAGGTCAGCTTATGCTTTACCAGTTCCACTCACACAGGGAGGTAGGCAGAGTACTAAGAAAATTGCTTGCGTTTCCTCAGCTGTTTTTGAGATGAGGTGTGACATTTCTGAAGGAGAAAAAGAGGGAAAAAAGATTTTTTTGCCATCATGCTAGCAGAGCCCAGTTTGGCATGTACTTGTCAGGTAAGAGCAGCCATACAGTATCCTGATCTGTTTTGAGAGATCAAAAGCAGTTGGCACTCTTAGACATATCCAAGAGGAATTCCTCCACTGAAGTAGGATCCAACCCTGACATCCCTTATATTAGTGTGACTTCAGCCAAAGCAAAGTTTTCATGACTGGCATAACACTCAGTGACTTTACTCCTATGGATCAGGCTTCTGTTGGTTTTGGTACTCTATGAACATACATATAAACTGCTACACATAAATAATTTATATATAAAATAGAAAAATCTGTAGAACAGAGGGCCTATGTAGGAGAGAGTTCATGCAAAGTATTCTCTGGTTTGTAAAGGTACGAAAAGCTGATGTTTTGAGGCAATAGCTCCACACCTTCGAAAGCAGGGAAAAGTCAAAGTCATTGATGGAAGTGGCTAGTAAAAAAAAAGCTGTAGGAAAGCAACTGCATACCTTTTTCTTCTGTCTCGCTGGACACTGTCATCTCAGTCTTACTGTTCAGTCAGTTCACCCTGCAGAATAATTTATCTTTGGAATGCATGAGAGAGTAAGTTTTTGAGGACTGAAATTTGAGCTATGAGAGGGAGCAGTAAGAGCAGATATAGCCCAGTTTGACATGTGCATGTGAGGAGAGAGCAGCCACGTGATATCCCGATCCATTCTGACAGAGCCCAGAACAGCACCCGGCACTCGTGGACAGTGAATGGTAGTGTTAGATGGGGATCCTGAGCCTGTGACCATGCGTAAGGCTGGTCAGGGCCAATAAGGGATATTGGTGCACTCAAGGATTCCATTTTCTTTGCACTGACAACTAACGAATTATTTACTTTCCTCCAAATAAACAAACACATATGATCCAAGGTGGCAAAAATTTAGTTACCAATAACTTTTCAGTGCTTGACTTAATTCATGACACTCATAAATTAAAGATGCTAATCTAAACCATGGTATAGGAATTTTTCCTTCAAATGTGTAAATAATGATTTTATACACTTCTTCTGTTTTAATTCACAGTAAGTCTATGTCATTTTCAAGAGTGATAAATTTTATCAAAGTCTCATGGCTGAACCTCAAATAGAAGTACAAAATCAAATATTAATTTTGTAAAAATAGATTGAAAAATAAATAAATAAATTGTTAAATTAATAAATATATAAAAGCCTGCTACCCATTAGTGTAGGGTTTATTGTCACAGTTTCACTGGAACAGAGCTTGCACATTCAGCCAAAGATAACTGGGTGAAAATGACTTTCAGAATGTAAACAGAAAAGGCTTCGTTTGTGGTTCAGTTTTTGTTAATTTTGCTGTGACTTTTGTTTATCAGTCCTTTCTCTACGAAGGCTTAGGAAGAAGTCAGAATGAAAAATAGAAAGTACTTATTTTTCAGTCATTTCTAATCCCTTCTTTTTCAGTACAGGAACAAGTTCTGTCACTAGGGTGGGACTGAATGCTAATCATGGTTGTGTTGTGTCTATCCGTTATTAGAGAAGCATTTCTCAATTTTAAGATAGGCTTAAAGCACAGAACAAGATTTGCGACATACTGAGATATGCTATGAGTTCAAAATAGCTCTAAAAAACTATATGTAAGTGCTTCAAATTGTTTTATTAAGATAAACTGAAACTACAAGGAAGAAATATTTCATCAGAGACAAAATCCTTCATTATCATGCTATTTCTATAATCCAGAACTCCAACTCTCTCAGCTGCACATCCGTATTTATGATAAGGAATTCTTGTCTCCTGTAGAATATAGAATAACATACTTATGTAATTAATTCAGAAATAACACATTTGATAATTTCTATTATATTAATGTGTAACAACTGTCTTCAAAATGGGACACGTAGTCTTTCACTTCCTTAACCTTAATTTATTTGAATATCCACAGGCAACTGAAAATGGGATTTGTGACAGATTTTTAAAGGACTACATATTCCAACTGATTGATTGGAAACCACAAGGCAAATTTTGTGTTGCCTGAGCATGCATATAGTGGTAATGGGAAAAAAAAATGAAATATTTTATCAAAATATGGAGGAAACTCTCATATCGCTTGTTACTGGCTGATAGTTAACTTTTTTTCTCAATTATTGGATGCTTTTTTTACTTCTTGATACAGTCAGTAAAAGTAAACATTTTCTCATCATTTTACTTATGGCACCCTAAAATATTATATCTTAAAGTCTTACCCCATGGCATATAATAAAAAGAATAAAAACAAACATGACATTAAAATGCATCCAGAAATAATCTGGCAACTTTGTATAGGCCGTCCTTGTTTTTCCCATGCAACTTCTTTTGGTATCACCTTGTGTCAGTGCAGGCAGGACAGCCATGGTGCTTCTTCAGATTTCAGTGAACATGGCATTGAGACGTTTTGGCCACCAGTTCTACAATATTCAAAAGCATACCTCATCCCTCACTTCGAAATTTTGTAGGATTGGTCCCATGTTCACATTTAAGAAAATAATTCATAAGGAAATAAAATCTAACACTTCGTAGTGTCGTATTAAAGGGATGATGGAAATTGCTGAGGCAGAGAATCAGACAATTCAACTTTCACTACTACACCTCGTAAGCTTGTTATGGCAAGTGCAAATGGATTGCCTTGGGCATGGATGGATGATGGAATCTGGAATGTCTTTTGTTTGCAGCAAAAGTGAAAAGCATGGCTTACATGAGAAAGCACCTGAACAACAGAACTCTGGTTAATTTATTTGATCACTAGTGCTTATAATTCTTGTACCACATTACTATTAGGACGGAATAAGCACACTTATAATAATAAATTACTTTAACTTTTATCATGTGAGACACCTTAACTAAATGCTTAGTGGCAGTACTGGAGGCTCTCGGAACAACTGAGCTAAACGTGAAAGAGATCCTTCTCTCAGAGAATGTTTTTATTTACCATCTTGGTAATCTCACTTACCATGTAGGCTACTTAACAAGTTACATTCACAAAACAGTTCCTGTTTTTAGAAGCTCATCACTAGTATCTTGTAAATTAGCAGTAAGACTCAACAAACTGTTAACATAAGAAAGCATTCAAAAATATAGAATTATGCAAACAGCTATAAAAAAAGATAAAAAGACCATGAACTTGTAAACTTCAAATTGTGAAAAAGAGTAATCACGCTAAATAAACAGAATCTCTTTAAAAAGACTAAGAGCTGAGAACTGAAGTACAGAGATGTATGATGTTAAAGCAGAAAGTCTTGTTGAACTAAGAGACCTTTTCCTGTCCTTGTCTCTAACGTTTTTGGCCTTAAGTTATGTTAAACCCTATTATAATTGCTAGTTTGAAAAACGTGCTTTATCAAAGCTTAGGAAAGGCTTACCTTCCAAAAGTAGCTTTACTGGAAGAATGATCTAGAAACTGTTCTGAAGTCCTTAAGAGACAAATAGTTTAGTATGCTCACGAAGCAGTCTGTGAAAGGGCCATTGCATTTTGACTCTAATAATTTTAATATAAACACTCTTGTTACACTATTCAAATCTTACTAACCATTGTGTTTGTTATCCCATTGTGATAAGGGCATTATTACTGTACATATAATCATGCTTTTGTTTGCCTTAGGATTTTGAGGTTCCTATTTAAGTAAAAGTATTTAGGAAGGTTACAATTTAAAGCACTGTACTACTGTTTCTTCAAACAACAGTAATCAGTATATAGATTTAGCCCTAACAAAGGAAGACAACATTTTCCCTGTGCAAATATTCAGCCATGTTTTAACCTTGGCAATCAATACAGCATAGTAACAAAGCTGGTGTATAAAACTTGAGATTTAAGACAACAAATATTTACTGTAGTTGCTTCAAACCTTTCTGTACACAACTGACATTACAACTTTACATTGATGTTTCACTAGTAGCATTTGAAACTTCATGTTCAAATAGTTACTCTGAAATGGAAAGGTTGGTTTGTGTGAGTATATAGCAGACTGTGCAAGCTGTAAAGTCTGCTGTGAAAACTGTGTCATTAGGATTCTTCATATTTTTTTGCATTCTGTAATTCTAATGAAATTTCACCCTCTCCTTTTAATAACATGGGCCTCTATCTAGCAAAGATCTCAAGTTAAGTATGTGCTTAGCTTTAGTTCTGCATGTAGTACTTCAGAGGAATAACCTGCAGGGTGGAAGTTAAACATGTGCTTAAGAGGCTTTGCTAGATTAGGGCCATATCTGCTAATCATGCAACTCCAAGGTTGCTAAGTGTCATTGAAGTCTGAGGAATTTTCCTTCTCTCTACGTCAATAAGTGTTTCTTTTGTAATTATTAATGTACAAATACTGTAAGCAGAAAAGGGACAATGTAGTGTTTCTCTGTAGCGTTCGCTTCTTGTGTTCATACATGAGAATAACTCATTCTCCCAGGATTAATGGGACTTCTACGTGTACATATAGACACATATTATTGGAAAAGTTATAGTAATGTGTTAACACTTTACTAGCTTGTTTTTCTAAACAGATTGATCTTTTTATCATGGATATTTTATATATGAAACATCTGTATTTTTCATATGCTGTTCTACTGTCCCTCGATATCAGCATTAACTGGAGTACCTGTGTCTTTTACGGTCTGGATTCATAAACAGTTTCCTGCAATCATTCAATCCTATAGTTACTTAAACAATGACCAAAGCATTCAGAGTAGGTGTGGACTCCTAAATCAATTGTAAGCAGTTAAATAAATATCCCTAAAAATTTTCAATAGTGCTTGAGTGCTTTCTGTATTGCAACACAATAAGTGGAGCTGTGAAAGGGTAAAACATTATTGGAGAGGTAATTATAAACCAGACTATTCATAACAAAATTTCCCCTTTGTATTTTTTGAAGACATTCTCTCAAAATGAAAGTCACCTTCTCAAAAATGTGTTCTGCTAGGGCTTGACCTATCAGCAAGCAGAAACTCTCCACTAGTCTCACTGACACAAGAATATACTAAAATGTCTTCCCTAGAGATAGCCTGTGAGATAAATTTTGATGAGTTTTACAGACAAGACATTTCTTTCTTTGGGACCAGGCAAGAAGGGATTTGTGTGCTAAATGAGAAGTTTCTTTCCTTCTCTCTCCATTTGTAGGAAAAGTACACACATGCATTTAACTACAGATAGCTTGTCTAAAGGAGTTCAGCCAGAAAGGTGCTGAGTTCCTGTGGTCCTTGCTTAAGTTGGATCAATGAGAATTACAGATTCTCCCTGGATCAAGCCTAGAGTGTAAGGAGGATTAGCAGCAACTTTTTCCAGAAGAAAGATGAAACTGATTCTCCTCCACTCTGAATGTTTGAAAGATTTACAGTAATGACACATGCCAGGCCTAAAAATCTCTTCAAGTACCAGTAAATTCAGGTCTTTTTTGTGTGCTTTAAGAGTATCATGATATCAATTTCTTTTGGCAAGAAATACGTAATGGTAATCTTTTCCTGCATTCCATGAGAGTTATTAGTCAAAGTAATAGTTTATTTTTTCAACAGAAAAATAAACCATAACGCACTCAGGACTGCAGTTCACTAACCCATAATTCTGCTTTGTTTGACTTACAAAGTGCTCTATATTTTGAAAAATTGTTCTATAATGGATGAGGGATCTGTGAAAGGTTCTACCCCACATTAATTTGCTAGCTCTATTGGAATTGCCACTGAATGAGACCACCAAGAGCTATCTTCCAAGACTGTGCTAGTGATGAGATAGCATAACGTATAAAATAATTCATGCTGAAAATAATTTTAGCTGCCTTGGCTAATCATTGGTTGCAATGTGAAAGCCATGCTGAGTTAAAAACAAGGCTTCTACAGAAAATGTAGATCATCCAGTGAAGGAAAATCTGTCACGTGATACATAAGAAAGGACTATAATAGGCTAATAAAAAGAAAATAAATGTTAATAGAAGTTACGTTTACAAAAGAAGATACATAATGTATATGCTGTGTTATATAAAGTATATGGCATTCAAAGTACATGGCATTCCTTTCTCTACCTTAATAATTATGGCATAGACATGAAACGAATTCAGCTTTTATAATGCTTAAGTAATGAAAGCTCTAAGGAAAAGGCAGATGTGTATGTATGGCATGCAGGTGTATAATGTATACCAAAAAGCATGCATTCCAAAATCATATGCATTGCTCGGTAATTTGATAGAATGTCCTTTTTTCATTTCTCAAGATAAGATTTTTTTGGTTTTGTCCTCTTAAATATTGTATCATGGCATTACTAATTTTTATTTCCAAAATCTAAGGAAATAACATGTATCTATAAATATAAATATATATACGTATTAGTCTACAGTGTGTAGAATGAAGTACTCTAGGTCTATCTCTTTAAATGACTCTTAATAAATTTGGTCTTAAGAGAACTCATTGTTTCTTAGATAGAACGGATAAGATGTGGTTGGAAATGAAGCAGCAGTGGATTTTTTTTTTCTCCAAAAACAAAATTTTATTTCCTGGGACCAATTCTATGAATCTTAAGAGCATCCATGGTACAAGAGAGTGGCAATAGAACAGTCTTTAGCATATCAGTCATGAGACTGCAAGACAGAACAAATAATGAATATAATAGGATATATGCATCTTTATCATCATCTATTTCATGGGCAATATTTACAATGAACCTTCTCACAAAACAACAATACTATTCGATGGATGCTCTGAGAAGTTTCGTTGTTTCTTTTTTTTTTTTTTTAAATCTGGATTACTTTTCTACCTGCTATAGTTTTTGTTTACACATGAAGTTACCCTCATAATAGCTGTTTCTCAGTAATTTTGCACATGCATGAACACTTAGCTACCAAATGATAATGATCTTGATGCAAAAGGGGTTCAGGAATTCCAATGCATAAATATTTTCTACCAAAGTATTTAGATCACTTCATATATTACTATTATCATGCTTTAAGAGCATTACATGGTCCTGCTAAGAAGCAAGGAAATTTTCCTTTCCCTTTGGTAGTGAAATTCCATGTTCTGCTGTAGTGGTTAGTGAACACATCAAGTTTTTGGCTTTGTAGTTCTCAGAAATTCTGGTACTGATCTAGTATTGAGTTTCTTATGCTCTTACTCTCTCTCAGGTGAATAACTTGGTATGACTTTAAGTAGAACAGAAGAGAAAAAAAGGGATATGCCTCTATTAAGGGACTTTGAAACAGTGTCTATTTGGAAATACTATGAGGCTAAAATGTTAGAATAAGTTTCAAAAGGGATATATTGGTGAGCAGGAAGCAGGTGCTCTGATCACAGATGCATGAACATTCATTGCACGGCTCTGCAATTTACTATACAAATGTCATTTCTACATATGTGGTGTGCAAAACAGAGAAACACCACCTCTTCTTCTTACCCCACCGAAGACAAACAAAAACTGAACCCACTCATGTTAAAAGAATGTTATTTAAATTGTGAAATGAAGCACTTGAAAGATAGGAAATGCCAGAAGGCAACTTATCCATGTAATGTTAAATGTGACCTCCTACAAAGCATGCTTTATAACATGAGGTACAGTTTCAGAAGTACCTAGATATCTTATGAGCTGGACTTTTAATGGCACTTAGAAGCCCGATTGATTTCTGTGTTGGTAAAAGTCTCATCAACAATCCTCACTTACTCATACAATACTTTTTCAGTAAGACTACACCCTTATCTAGGGCACAAAATTCCCATAAGGTCATATGAAGCCAGTTCTCACCCATACAAGTTTTTCATTTGTAGTATGTGTATTCTTCCCAAAACAATACACTCATTCTCCCGGTTATTGTATTACTACAAATGTAAAATTAAAAAAAAAAAAAAAAAAAGAAAAAAACACTTCTTCACTGGCTGAAAGTATCACACACTGTGAAGCGTTTTTAATACACTGTAAGCATCAATTTCATCCAGAGAATTCTTAACACTTCCAAATGTTATGTGATTACTTTGTTTCTTCTCTCTTTGCTTTCTACTTTAAACTGCTTCTCACCAACAAAATCAGCATTAATTGAAACCAGTAAAGCAACAGCAGTATATGTATGGTTTTGTGGGGTTTTTTAAACAGTGGAAGCTATCCCAGCAATTTTTATGATTTAAGTTAGTTCTGTTGCAGAAGATTTCACGCTCAGCTAACTATGTTGGTTTTCTTTTTCTCTATACCTTGAAGGTTGACTTGCCTGCTGTTTAGTAGAGGATAAAAAATTCACTGCCACTGCTAGAACTGCTGTGAACACAAGTGTTTAGATTTGCTTAGACCAGAACTATGTGTTATGGCAATGTTTTCTGAGGCAAGCACAGAAACCCTAGTCCTTGTCCGCTTTTCAGTAGCACCAAGAGAATGTCAGATACATACTTTAATTACTCATTATTTTGAGAATATTATTGTTATTCACAATTATTCAGCACAGCTTGAGATACCTTCTGCTGTGTAAGTGTGGGTACCACTGTGGAATCAGACTGAAGGCTACATTAATGCTTGGATAAACTGTTCAAAGAGATGGTGGATTCAGGTAGTTTGCTTCACAATGCAAAACAAACCATCTGATATTTGTCTGTCCCTAGTTAAAATTCTTTTCAGTCACTTTTCTTTCAACCTCTCAGTTGCTTGAGCATGCTTGGCAGGAACTGTGACAAAGAAACACAGACAAAATTTCAATCAAATATGACTGAATTATAAAAGAGATGAAAGAATCAAGTTGTACCTTGTAAAGCATATATTTGAACGTAAAAGGAACAAGCTTGCCTCTTGTATCACTCTAAATGTTTTAAAACATTTTATATTCAGCCAGGATCACCTATGAAAAAAAACAAAAACAAAAACACAAACGAAAACCAGAAAAAAACAGGTTAAAAGAAGGCTGCGTCTGAAAACTTAGCTTCAAGTGTTTAACAACATTATCTTTTCTGAACAGTTTTTTTTAAAGTGTACCATTTAGGTTTTTGTGATAATTTTCTTTATTTAACAAGGTAAATAATATATAGGTTTGGGAGTTTTTTTCTCTCTGACTTACTTGAAAAAAAGAGGGATTCAGCAACGCTGGAGAATTATTTGGAAACATAACCTCTATATCGTGTTTTCTGAAGCCAAATAATTAGAGGTGGACAAATATTTCCTTGGATATTTAAGTTTCAGAATGCAAAAAACTTTGTCTCAGTGTAGTGAAAATGGTGCTATGCCAGGGTTTTTTATTTATATGCCATTTTCCTAACACTATTAGCCACATATTTACAAAGCCTAACACACTACTGTGGTATTTAGGCAGTGTTGCAACCTTTGACATTTCTAGGCAGGTTAAGCCAGTGGGAAAGTGAGAAAAACAGAATGAATCAGGTTTTGGAATCTATACACAATAAGCAAGATTCACCTAAGCTCTGGAATTGAATGAATTCATCTCATTTAAGCTCTCCACAAAACATGTAGGAGCAGCCTGGATTTTGGTGCAATGGTCATATCATTGTGCACAGGATATTTTTGCCTTTCCTTTTTCCTTCTGTCTCCCACTGCCAGCATAGCACTTACAGAAAGGTCAAATGGAAAGTCACTTAGCTCCTGGAAAATAATGTTTTCCAGGTATTCAGCCATTGTATTTTTACTTTTGCCTGTGACCTCGTACTTTTAAAATTGTACAGGCTCAAGACCACTTCTGAATCTAACTCCATCTTCAAATCAGTTATATTCAGTACAAAACCAAAAGCCAATATGTGTCTACACTGTCCTGATACAAATCTAGGTAAAAAGTTGAGGTCTGTGAAAAAATGTACAAGAGTTGCATTAATGTATTGCATCTAAATTAATGATAATTAGGCATTTTTAGATTAGACAAAATAATCTAAAAATCCTCTTGAATTTGGACTAAAGTGTGCAGGGTTCAAGCTAAAATTTGTCTAGTTGACCATTCATTCTAACAGAGATGTGTGACTAATGCAGACCCAGGTGAATTGCTGAAGCAAATAATATTTATGGTGGGCAAAGGAAGGTGATACACAAACTTGATGTAGAATTATATGTCTTGATTTTACGCATCTTCCATCTCTTCTTGATTCCTTACTCGTGCTTTTTTCAGAGGATAGAGATATGTGGTTCAATATTATTATGCTTTGAAATAACAATAAGTAATGCAAATAGGAAAGAAATAGATTTAGTGCTATAAATTTC
The DNA here is from genome assembly GCF_036013445.1 of Caloenas nicobarica. Taxonomy (NCBI): domain Eukaryota; kingdom Metazoa; phylum Chordata; class Aves; order Columbiformes; family Columbidae; genus Caloenas; species Caloenas nicobarica. The sequence continues at coordinate 99,157,582 of NC_088246.1, read as the reverse complement.
TAGAATTTAACGATTTAACCAAGACACTTTCCTTGTCACTCTTCCTATAGAGAATGAACTTTCAGGTGAACTAAAAACATTCTTTATTACAGAAGTGCTGTGTACATTGCTCATCAACCCCTTGGATACTAAAGATGAATGTTTAATATATTTTATGCTCTCCAGCAGGATCTTATTCTAAAAAGGAGAAAATGGTTCATAAGAGTCAGTCAATGCTCACAGTTGTACATGAGGGGTTTGAGATCCTCCCTGGGACATTTCTGTCAGCCTCCAAGTCTTCAGAGGCATTTTATTTTAAAGTATTACTTTATTATGTCAAAATCCATTATGCATTGTGTTATTTTAGTTTACACCAGGGTGTGACAGGATGTCAACAGACAGAATAGTACAGTGACAACTCAAAAGTCAAAATAAAAGGACTGATTTAGACCTTAATTTGTGTCAAAATTATTTGATCTGAATCATTATGGACACATATGAGGACACAAAAAAGCACACGTTGTCTCCCCTATTGCAGTCCAATGTAAATGGGAACAGTAGCATATCATTACATCTCATATGGCGAACTGGAGCAGAGAGGAGAACACTCTAATAAGCTTCAGTGAAATTACAAGTCAGCATAAACCCATCTTCAACCAGTTGTATAGCCTTACTGTAGACAATTGACAGTAAGTATTAACAAGAAAGTGCTGATACATTGCAATAAAAAGTTGCTAATAAGACGAAGTCAACTAATGTATTTCAGTCCCCTGTTCTTAAATTAAATTTTCAAAACTTGAAGCTATCTAGCAGCATCTAGCAGTGATGGGTACAACACCAGGAGGCCTCAAACAAGTCAGCTGCAAAAATAAATAGTAAACCTCTGTAAAATTAGAAAAGTCAGATACTGATCTGCAAACCACTCTAGGTACCATAATTAGAGTTGAATGCAAGAACAAACAAATAGAAATAAACATTTAGGTACTTTGTGTTCTCTACAGGTAACTGAAGCTACATCTAAAGTAACCAATTTGGTAAAGCTTAAAGAAGGAAAATGGCTATTTTCTCATCAGCAATTCTTTGTGCACTAGAAATTTTTTCACAGCAGTTATATAAGTGGATCTCATGATTAGATAAAATAACAATGCTAAGAAATTATACTGTAGAGCAAAGCAACTGAAGGAATGTCAAGTAAGCAAGTTCCACAAGAAAACTTTCAGTCTCTGAGTTTCTTGGTACTTGAAAATATTTCCCACATGGCAGGTTGCTTTGGTCCTCTTCCATTCTTCACAGCCCTAGGAAACAAAAAGCAAACAAAAACTTCATTGCTTTATGTAGATGAAAAGCCAAATAAATAAGATTTGATCATTTTCCCAATGTGTCAGCAGTATTGTTCTCAGAGGGAAATTTGTACAGGCAGACTCTTATAGCTCAATGTCTGTCTTCTTAATCATATTAACATGGAAACATAAAAGTTCATAAAGCAATACATACTTCTTAAGAAATAAAATCCACATGAGAAAGCTAAATCCTGAGGCACTTACACTTTTAACAAAATCTTTATCTGACAGTCTCCTATTAAAATCAAAGGAAATGTACTGGAGTAAAGCATTTAGGATTTACTCAAGAGTGCAAGCTAATCTGAACACAATGGTATCACAAAGACTAATTACATAACCTACAGTGTGTTACTGGAGCTAATTGTAACCAAAAATAGATTCCAGGGAACTAACATTTTTGAATGAACTTCTGGTTCTGGGTCCTTTTGTTGGGCTGGGCCCCAGCCCTGTGGACTGTGTACCCCTGCAAATAGATGATGATTTGTCTCCACACTTTGCCAGATGGAGAAAGTGAAATTCCTGCCACGTCCTGGATTTTTAGCTGGAGGTGTATCCCAGGAGCATGGGGTGGCTTGGGGATGACTTCAGCTCACCCTCCTGGCCAGGCACCACGCTCTGGAAAACCATTTGCACTGTCAGGTTTGTCCGCTCTGTCCTTCCCTTCCTGGTACCGCCTGCGCTTCCAGTTGTGGGGAACAGGGAAGAAAGTTGTGCGACATATATACACTGCCTATCACTCAAAAACTCCCTATAAACATAGATGATGCTGGCACCACCCCCACCTGGCCCCAGCTACACCCCCTCTGACACCTTCTCTCTCAAAGCCCACACGAGTCTAGTGATCTTTCTCACGTGCAGGTACATTGTGCAGAGCCTACAGGGGACCAGCACAACTCTTCCATACAGCTGGACTTCTTAAGCCTTTTTTTTAACCCTCTGAAAGAGTCCAAAATGCCTAAGATTCAACAGGTATTTTGCAGCATGTTTTGGCTCCTTCAAATCACTCATGTTCCTGGGTTCTAGCGATACACAAAGCATTGCCAGAAGACCTTCCCTCTGAAGTTTCTGCATTTGGTTTCTCCAGGTTTCTTTTGTTTGTTTTGGTTTGGGGTTTTTTTATTGCTTTGCTTTGGGTTCTTTTACTGTTTTGGTTTGGGGTTTTTTAAATTGATATTTTTCGGAAGAATCATTTATTCCTGGACCATGCAATACAGGGGGAAAAGAGGAAGAAAAGGCACCTTAAGAGAGAGACAAAAACCTCTACTTAACTGATTTTAAGTCATCTGGATGTGTTAACATAGTCCAAATTTATATTTAGAAGGTAGACTCCAAGTATTTTTATCACTTAAAGTCATACGTGCAACAGCACATTTGTCTTAAAACCTCAGCTTGGTCCATTTATTGTCTCAGATAAGTAACTCAAGCTTTGTCTTACCTGAGAAAACTTAACTTTGAAGTGGATCACAGAATCTCAGAATGGATATCTTTGCCTATCTGTATAATTGTAGAAGATACCTAGAGCCTTTTGAGCTGCCTTTACCATGGAAAAAGGAAATTAATGGCAGGCAATTTGAACATATTCTGAACATATTCTGAAACTGAATAGACAGAAATAAGTCAGAAGGAATCTGGATCCAACCATTCTTGGATGACCATGGCACAATAGCTGTAACAGTTGTGTAAAGGGCTAAAACAGGATATACCTAAAATCACCTCTACCATCCCTTAGTTACACCAGAGTTCCCCTGACTTCACTGAATTGGTCTTTTTAGTAGTGAGTCTACTTAATTAACTGGTTTTGTTTCTCAAAATAAAAAAATAATAATAAAAAAAATTCATCGACTTTTTAAAACTATTGGTTGAAGATCTTAAGAGACATCAGCATATATGTTTTACATTGATACAACCTGATCAGCTGACCTTACATTTAATTATCCTCACACCAAACCATTTAGACTGAGACTTAATTCTAGACTATGGTTATGTTACACATTCATCTTCGCCTATTGTGATACCATATGACAGAAAATCTTATTGTATTACTCACAGATTTTCTGTTGTCCATTATTCTATTCACAGAATCACAGAATCACAGAATCACAGAATCACAGAATGTTAGGGATTGGAAGGGACCTCAGAAGATCATCTAGTCCAATCCCCCTGCCAGAGCAGGAACACCTAGATGAGGTTACACAAGAAGGCGTCCAGGCAGGTTTTGAATGTCTCCAGAGAAGGAGACTCCACAACCTCCCTGGGCAGCTTGTTACCTTCACTGAGAAGAAGTTTCTTCTCAAATTTAAGTGGAACCTCTTGTGTTCCAGTTTGCACCCCTTACCCCTTGTCTTACCATTGGTTATCACTGAGAAGAGCCTGGCTCCATCCTCGTGACGCTCACCCTGTATATATATATAAACATTAACGAGGTCACCCCCTCAGGCTCCTCTTCTCCAAACTAAAGAGACCCAGCTCCCTCAGCCTTTCCTCATAAGGGAGATGCTCCACTCCCTCAGTCATCTTTGTTGCTCTGTGCTGGACTCTCTCCAGCAGTTCCCTGTCCTTCTTGAACTGAGGGGTCCAGAACTGAACACAATATTCCAAATGAGGTCTCACCAGGGCAGAGTAGAGGGGAAGGAGAACCTCTCTCGACCTACTAACCACCCCCCTTCTAATATACCCCAGGAAGCCATTGGCCTTCTTGGCCACAAGGCGCACAGTGCTGGTTCATGGTCACCCTGCTGTCCACCAGGAACCCCAGGTCCCTTTCCCCTACACTGCTCTCTAACAGGTCGTTCCCCAACTTATACTGGAACCTGGGGTTGTTCCTGCCCAGATGCAAGACTCTGCACTTGCCCTTGTTATATTCCATTAAATTTTTCCCCGCCCAACTCTCTAGCCTGTCCAGATCTCGCTGGATGGCAGCACAGCCTTCTGGTGTGTCAGCCACTCCTCCCAGCTTGGTGTCATCAGCAAACTTGCTGACAGTGCACTCTATTCCCTCATCCAAGTCATGATGAATATATTGGATAATATTGGTCCTAGTACTGACCCTTGAGGCACTTCACTAGATACAGGCCTCCAATCAGACTCCGCCCAATCAGACTCTCTGGCTTCTTTCCTTCAGCCAGTTCACAGTCCACCTCACTACCCGATCATCCAGACCACACTTCCTCAGTTCAGCTTAATAGCTTAATACTTTGCAACATATGTAGTCATACTACTGAATTTGTGTTAAAAAAGTAGTTTGTTTAAAAAAATACAATTGAAGATTATATGTATAGAAAAAGTTCCCTGAGCAACTGTAGATGAAAAAAAAAACCATTTCCTAATTATACATACCTTTGTAAATCCTGAAGACCTTTCAGCATATAATCAGTTTCTCAATGATTACAAATATTATAATTTCTTTGAAAGGAAAAAAAAAAAAGTAAAAATAAATAATGGTATTAGTTGTACTTCATACAGATGGAATAAATACTTTAAAAGGGATTGTCACAAACTTTACAGAGAAAGTTTTCTTGATGGTTCCACATATGTAAATGTAATATATAACCAAAGCATTTGTCCAAAATTATCTACAAGAAAGAGCAAGAGAATTAACAAAGCAGAGATTACGTTTGCTCGCTAGCTTGGACAGTGTAGATTTTATTGGCAATTAGAGAAATAGACCCTTGGAATGTGACTTCTCCCTTGTTCCGGCTTATCTTCACATAGCAACAAAGCATGAAGAAAGCTGTGCAATTAAAGGAACGTACATTAAAAAATAAAATAACTGATTTGCATCATCCCAGTGATTTGGGATTGATGTCCTGTACCTTTTAATAACACAGCTTGATTGAGTCCTCGTTGGGTCTCTTGCCAGTCATCAGGCTTTTCCAGCTGCAGACTGTGGTCATTTACAGCATTTTATAGACACTGGAGAGGTCTGTCTGAAGGATAAGAAAACACAAATTAGCCTTTGCAGATTGGCCTCAGTCAATGCTGGCTTTGTGCTACAATATCCTTATTCAAACAGTTGGATAGATCACTTTAACCATGTTGTGTCAAAGAATTATACAGAAAATGACTAGAAGGATGGTTTCCCTTTGTGTGTTATTGTGGTTTTCAAGCTTTTGAGGACTTCTGAACATCTTTGAAATGTAACACTATATGTATATGTTACAAAAGGGAGCAGTAGCCAAGTTGAAAATTTTAGGTCAGACATTTTGCAAAGAAACACGGAAATGCAAATAATCTCTTCATTAGTTGCTGAAGCAAAAGGGGAAAGGCTCCTTTTTACAATTTTTCTGCTTCTAACTAAAACTATGATAGTGCAGACGATGCTTCCAATACATAGTAGTTTTCTGAACTGTGTGCTTTACAGAGAAATCACAAAATCTTTTACTTGATTCCTCAAATTTATTAATAAAAATAATTAATTAGGAGGCTTTAACCTAATAGTGGAAAAATATTAATATTTTCATGACTGTGATAATTAAGCACATGCAGTGAGAACTTATTCCAATTTTGGTGTGTTTTTAGTTCAAGATTTCACAATTTGAAGCCCATCCTTTGTTCATTAGTCATGCATGTCATGTGAAGAAGCCAAAGAGCTATTGCTTGATCTCTAAGTAACCATTAAAATGTGAACTCCTCCTTGTGCACAGCGTGTAGAGCAAGAATGTTTCACTGAATATAGTGGATTTTAAATTCAACCTATATAGCCTGAGAATTTCAAACTTTTTCACAGGAAATTTGCTCAAACATGTGGCATTCATTGTCTAAATAATTCATTACAACCTATTCACTCAGCTTTATTATTAATAAAATTTTCTTTGAAAGAGTTGAAAATCCTATGGATTTTAAATTAGTTAGAATCTGAAATTTTTAGAAGTGACTGCATTTCTGTTCCTATTTGACAGCATTGACGCTGTCTTTTTCTGGTGGAATCAAAGAAAATGCTCTTTCCTCTAAAAGTAGTGGCAATCATAGCAAACCCCCAAAACATTTGCTTTTCCATAGTATTATCCTGAATGTTAATATATCTTGCAGATTGGATCTGACAATCATTTCTGTTTTCTTTGAACCATCTCCTTCTTCCTGTCTCATAATAAAAGGGGAATATTTGGTGGGGGGTAGGGGAGTGTTTGTTTGCACATGGACTGGTTCATTTTATCTATAATGTATTAAGTCAATCAAGATAATTTATAGAAAACGCTATTTGCAAACAGATACTTACATCTACTTAATTAGCTTTAAACTATGTTATGGAGTGTTATCAAGATCTCATTTCTGCTACCAGCATATCCCTCTGCTTGAGTAAACCTTTTACAGAGAAGTGCAAAGTTGAATGCTGTTCTTAGGGATGTTTTTCTCGATTGAGGCAGAATAACAGACATGATCTAGACCTTGCTTGTTTTGTCCAACTCCTAACTCTACATATGAAAACCATACATCTGCCTGGAACAAGGTTTGGCAAAAGCATTCTTGTCATATGTGGCTTTGTATCCTAATCGAAAGTCAGAAACCTGAATTTATGACTCCATAAAACACCTACTACTATTGTGTTAGGTTTTGTGCTAATACCTAAGTATAAAACCAAGATAAAAGTCATTGTAATTACAAACATTCATGCTTTGCTTCTAATATATCTTCTTTATTAGGTTGGAATGTCCAGTAGTATCAGTACCAAAAACCTTTAGAATTATTTCTGCATGGTCCCAAAACACCTCTCCTCTAGAGAGTTTTTATTTGCTCACCTGAATTTTTCCCTTTTCATTAAGAGAAATCTCATAATTCTGAAGATCAAAGTTCTGTTGATTTATTGAGTGGTTTCCTGGCATCAGAGGTCAGAATGCACTGTCAAATGAGGAAGGTGGGAACATTATACAAAAACAGAGAATAAAGTGGCAATACTAAAGATATATTTAACATTCCTATAAGCTGTAGTAGGTTTAATATACAACCAGTGTAGTCATTCAAGAAATTTAATAAGACAGACAATCATATGCTGCTTTGTGAGACCTCTTCTTTCAGGGGCTTCACATTCTTTAATATTAATTATGTAGTCAAATATGGGATTTTGATATGTGTGGATATAAGTAAATATAGTGACTTTTTAAAGTATATTTAAATACGAATATATATATTTTTTGACTGTTAGTACATTCCCTTCATTGATTTTAGGGCAAAGACATAATTTCTACAAAGGTTTGGATGAGTAAAATGTGAGTAATAGTACTTACAGTGCCAAATTTTCAGTATATAAAGTAAAATAAACATATAAAAGGAAGGGAGGGAGAGAGGGAGGGAGGGAGGAAGGAAGGAAGGAAGGAAGGAAGGAAGGAAGGAAGGAAGGAAGGAAGGAAGGAAGGAAGGAAGGGAGGGAGGGAGGGAGGGAGGGAGGGAGACAAAGAAACAAGAAACCAGCTAATTATCTGAAAGGAAAATTCCAGAAATGCTAGAGAGATTTTAGTGCTTCAGCTAACGACTAACGTTAGCATCTAGTGTCAGACTGAGCTGGATTCTGATTGATATGTAAATGTATTCTTTCATGACTTTATGTATCCATTAATGTAAAATTGCAATATGTTTATGGTATCACAAGTGTATATGCAAATGAAAGTGATATTTTTAGTTGTTCAAAAGTGAACAATTAAAAAATTCTAACTTCTTATTCTGAAGGATGTCCTTCATAACCCTATTTTTGCCTCTTCTTCCATTGTTAAGAATTTTATATCAGAAATGTGATACACTAGAAAGGGTAAAACAAAGCAACCACAATTAATCTGCAAAGAGAGAAGTAATTTATATTTTTTTCTCAAATGCATTTTACAAATGCACAATAATCTTCTGTCAGAAATTCTATTGTAATGAGAAACACAAAAAGTGTTGAACGGTATAACCCAACATGTTTTGCACTAGGCATTCCAATCAAATTCTGTTCTCATTTCAGATTTTTCTATTCAGTTTGACAAACTGCAATACAGTACTCAGATCCAGTTTCCTTCAGGTGGGTATACAATTTCTACTAAAATAATTCAACCATTAAATTTGGCTAATATTTAAAAAGTTGACCAAGACATTGATACAAAAACTGTAAAATTAAATGCCACTGTTTGAGTAGATTTAATAATGTAAGATGTACATTCAAATACCCTGAATACCAATTTGAGGTCTACAGATTTTTGTTTACAGCCAGGCTCTTCCCTACAAGCTTCTGGTGCACTGGAAACACCAAGAGGCATATCTGGTGATGTATTCCTTCTGCAAATGAGTTATTTCAATTAAGTTTAATCTATTATTTCCTTCTGTATTTTACTTTTGTAGTATTTTTATACATAATGTTCAAATTGTACAAAAAAATAGGATAATAGAAAGTACTGTATGAAAACTTCCAACAATTTCGATTTAAAAGCCTTGGAAACTCAAACCATTTATTTATCTACCCACGGTTTTTGTGCTGGCACTGTGAACTGTTGTTGTAATTAACTTATTTCCTACAGGTTTTAGAAAAAGATTAAAGTAAGACCAAGTTAGGAATGAGAAATTCTGTCTTATTAATGAGTTTTAGGCAGGTTCTATGGAAAACAGTAGTTTCTGTTGTTATTTGCATAACATATGTTCTAGCTTGCTGAGCAACTTACATTGAGCTCTGCCTGAAAGTAATTAAGAATATAGTTTCAGTAAATAAAAGTTCCAAATCAAAAATTTGTTTCTCTGCTTTAAAAAATAAAATCATTAACATACTTAACACTTGCAACTTCAGAGAGATAAACTTATGGGCAGTGAACTGCCAAAGGAGAATGGGGTGACATTTCTTCCACAATTCGTTATGTACAGCAGAAATATAACATACTAGTTACAGCTGACTAATACAACTGTTCATTATGGGCAAGTTACACCTCAGGAGCAAGAAAGTCACTAAAAATTCCAGACAAAATCTGTTCTGGTGCTTTTTAGGACTGCCTAGCCCTATCATATATGAAATCACTAGACACTGTCACTCTTCAGATGGAAATTCTCAAGAAAACTTTGCCTGTTCAGAAGCATTCAGATGAGCCTGTAGCCCTCATCTAAAACATTTTTGCAATGAACAAATAGACAGCAAATTGACTCAACACATTGCAAATGCTAATTTTAGCCTAGTGAATGGGACCCAGGAAGTCCTGAGTAGGTCCTAATTCCTATCTAGAAATGGACCTGCACTGAACTTCTTTGCTGAGAGCATCTCCTTCACAAAGGGATGCCTTCTCCTGGAAAACCAGAAAAGGACTTGATGGAAATAAAAGAAACATGAATTCCATCAGAGATGATGCAAGGTGCCACTGGACTCACGCCCACAGAGATCTGGGCACTTTGCTGAGAAGTGAGAGCACTAAAGTTTTGGCTTCCTGCTCCCAGAACTTTAAAAATTTTATTCAACAATACTCTAAGGACAAATCCATATACATTCAAGGAAGCAGTGTTTGGGACAACTAAGTACCATAATCAGCACAGATCACAGCCGAAAAACAGAGCAGAATTGATATAATAAAGAGGACACACAAACATGGACATGTATATGGACCAGAGCCAAAGTTTACAAATAATAACATTCGAGGAGGGTGACTGACCTTTCTTTGATGTGCAGAGCTTCATATGTACCTCTTTGAGGGTTAAGTGATGTTGTGGTTTAACCCCAGTCTGCTACTAAGCACCACAGGGCCACTCACTCCCCCTTGGTGGGATGAGGGAGAGAATTAGAAGACTAAAAAATAGAGAACTCGTGGGTTGAGAAAAAGGCAGTTTAATAAACAAAGCACGCAAGCAAAACAAGGAATTCACTCACTATTTCTCTTTGGCAGGCAGGTGGCCAGCCATCTCCAGGAAAGCCAGGTTCCACCACATGTGACAGCTACTTGGGAAGACAAATGTCCTGACTCCAATCGTGCCCCCCCTTCCTTTTTTCTTCCCTCAGCTTTATATGCTGACCATGACATCATATGGTATGGAATATCCCTTTGGTTAGTTGGTGTCAGCTGTCCCAGCTGTGTCCGCTCCCAACTTCTTGTGCACGTCCAGCCTACTCGCTGGTGGAGTGATGTGACAGAAAAGGCCTTGACTCTGTAAGCACTGCTCAGCAGTAACTAAAACATCCCTGTTTTCAGCACAAATCCAAAACATAGCCCCATACTAACTACTATGAAGAAAACTAACTCTGTCCCAGCCAAAACCTGCACTTGCGACCTCATAAAGTGCAGCTAAGGAATGAAGTGTATTTATTTTACACTGTTTCCTCCTGGAAGCACTACTCTCTTTAAAAAAAAAGAAGGCGACAGACAGAACATGTAGGATCTGGCTTAAGATTTGTCCCCAGGTTTGTAGAGTCCTTTTATATTACATACCCTTTGAAGGCTTTTCCCATCACAATCTGTGAGACTTGATAATTGTTTTCTCCATACATACACATATTAAAAACCTAGGCTAGACGGAACATTCTGACTGTTTTTATTTTCCCTTGTCATTTGGCCAGTGCAAGGACAGGTATACTTAGGAACAAATTTTTAAGGTAAAGGGCAAAAATTCCTGGCTGTGATCAGTTTCCTCATGACTCTTGATTGAGGTCAGTGACTGGCCAGGAAAAGCACAGACTTCAGTTGCCTGACCTGCCTCACCTGCTCCTGTTTATCTCCTCTGTGTGGCAGAATGAACCCAGGGACCCCTGGACATTTTCGTCTTCTGGCCCACATACAAATGCATAATGCTTCATCCAAACAAGAAAAGACATTCCTATGATGAGAGACTGTGATGTGTTATTTATCAAAAATACAGGAAAGTAATCCAAAAATGTGAGTGCCTATAGAGTACACAAAGACATTAATTTGCATTATACAAGGAAAAGGAAAAACAAATTTTTGACATAAAGTATTTCTCAATATTTATTTCCATGGTATTTTGTATCATCAGCTAAAGCAAAACATCACCAAATTTACCTTAACAAAATTATTCTTTCTTGATTTAGTATATTGTTCTAAGTATGTATATAAAAATACAATATTTGATTGTTTCCAGGACTCCTTAAAAATGCACTTCTGGTGTCATACTTCCAATGTAACGTTTTGGTTTAAACTTAACTTCAAACTACAAATTAATGTTGATAGTAAGGGGTGGTTCTGGAAATCAGAACTAATAAAATAAGAACACTAGATACAAATTAGAATATTGAATCTATTAAATGCCTAGGTAGAGCTAAGGCTGTGTCGTGGTTTAACCCAACAGGCAGCTTAACACCACACAGCCATTCACTCATTCCCCTACAGTAGGATGGGAGAGAGAATTGGTGAAGCAGGTAAAACAAACAAAAACTTGGATAGGATAATTACAATTTTATCTCATTTGTTGTGCTTTTGCAAGGAAATAAAAGAATATCAGTAGCAATTAAATACAGTAGGTAGAATTTTACTCTCAGTTACACCAATGTAAAATCAGTGCAACTGCACTGACTTCAAAAATATTCAAATCTTCAAGGGCTTCACTGTGAGCGTTTGGACTAATCTTCTTTACTACACTATCATTAAATACAAACACATGGGGTCTTGAATGAGGACACTGACAAACATTTTTTGTGAACTGATTTTTCTCTCATTTGGAAGAACTGAATTACAGAAACATACGTGTATTGAGAAAAGAAGCTTGGAGATAATATATTTCAATTTATCAATATTTTGAGAAAAAAACCTGCAAATTTGCTTTCAAAGTACTTTGACTTCCCTTTACATATTTTTATGAGTTTTATAAAAATAATCTTTTATTTTTGTAACAGTGACATTCAAGGTGGAAATGTGTGCACATGTGCACCCTTCAGAATGCACAACCAGGAATATGAACAGGTGTTTAAGCACGAAAGGCTTGAACAGTCATCTATAAGCTCTTCACATCTATTCACATGATGTGAGGGATGAATTAACTATCATCCACAGTTTTCTGACAACACATAACTGAAAAATGATGGCACAAAGAGGCCACTGAATCATTGTAAATATCAAAGTTAGTAAAGTAAAAATGTAAATTATGAATAAAAGAGATTAGTCCAATCAAATTAGTTATAGTCAAATAAATTGTCCAGTCCTATTACAGAATCGCAGAATGGTTGGGGTTGGAAGGGACCTCTGGAGATCATCTAGTCCAACCCACTTGCTAAAGCGGGTTCATTCATATTCTAGGGATGGAGATAGCATCCAAATTCTGCTCCATATTCTTCTGCTATTTCAAGAAAGTACAAAAGATTAAATGAATGCAGCTGACTGGAAAAACATATTGAATCGGGAAAAACTCTAAGCTGCTGAATAACGATGTTGGAAAGTGAAGTGGTTAGGAAGCTAACCTGAAAGCCAAAACAACCTGAGTTTAAGCCTGTAGGTCATTCAGAAAGGCAGCCTAAGCAAGACTCAAGAGCTACAGGATTTGCCTTTTTCTCTTGAACTTAGTTATTTCCACATACCCAAAAGTGGCTGATCAGGCCTATGGAATGTCAGGTGCCAAGTATGAAAACACCAAACGGCACAGTTCAATTCCTGGAGACTCATGAAACTGCTGTGCTCAGGACACCAACACTTGGCATATAGGAGTATAGTATGACTTTTCTTGCACTTGGTCATTCTCACTAGTGGAAGAAATTAGCTTCTATGTACAGAAGCTATCAAATATTAGAGAATCATCATCAAGAAACTTTAGAAGATACTTTTGAAAAAACTTGACTGACAGGAGAATTCAAGGAAAATATGGAACAACAAAAAAAAAATCTACAAATCCCTGCCTCATTCAAGACTAAGTTATTTGACCCAGGAAAATTTCTGCAACACAGAAAAGAGGCAGATACTACATTAAGAGAACCAGTAACTTCATTCATTCTGAGCAATGCTGTATGTCTTCAATGAAAACTAGTACAAGAAGTACATCCATGCCAGTGAGATTATTTGAATTTTGGCAGTGAAACTGGCTGGCTAACCTTCTCACAAGAATCAGGTAATAACTTCATCCATATGAAAATTAACAAGTGACAAAGAATATCAAAGGCTATTATTTGCTAACCTTAGTGGAGTTGGTGGTAGACATCATTGCCTGGGAGTACAAGATCTAAGCACACAAGAGAAGGTATTCCAAGTCTCTGAAAAGCTTGTACTTTGTATTAGCATGAACTGTCCACTCATATTTTTTGTTACAGTTACCCCATGGTAAATAGATTAAGTTAGCACATGCAGACCACAGTTGCACCCATATTTTGCTGGGTAGTCCTCCGAAGTCCACATGCAGGGCAGGGCATTTGTAAATACACTTTCTTTACAAGATGGGAGTCCTGTTAGTGCTGGGTAAGATCGTAAGATTGCTTACACAGACTCTCTGTTGGCATAGTCTCAGCTTGAATTGTCCTTAAAACTATTAATAAATTTTGAGCAAGAGGATATTGAGCAAGTTGAGTGTAATCTTCCTTTGCATATGATGGTCATAACATAAAAATGAAGACTTTCATGTTTCATTCTAGATCATCTCAGAGTATTTCTGCTGAAAGGGAAGCACCAGAAAATTATGCAGTTTTGCTGAAGTCAAAGTGATTTTTGGAAACGTACAGGATTTCCTGAAAGTTTTCAAAAAATGAGTTCTTGGGCTGAAACGTAGAGACATTAAAATACTTATTTCCCTTTACAAAATTTCATTTCAGCATATTCAGAAATTTTACTAAAATTTCATGTTCTGATATATAGAGAAGTATTACAAGTGGACAGCTAATGCTTTCTTTATTCACAATGTTACAAACACGCTAGTCCATTTCAAGTGGTTGAGACTATAAGAGCCAGGAAGGGCCAAGTGACATCTCTACAACAAGACCACACTCTTTGTCAGGATGCTCCCAGTTCCTCTTCATATCTTGTTCAAATGCAAAACTTTCTGTCTTAGTGTTAAAATCCCAGAGCTGCTTCATTGCAGTTCCTATAGAATGGCAGGGTAAATGTGCTCTCTCATGAGCTCCAGTAGGGAGGAAGTATTTTTGTGCAACCAATTCAGATGAAAAAATATTCAAAGTAGAGATGTCCACACCACGGCCTGACAAGAAGGAAAGTAACATGTTTCACTGAGAAGGGAGAATCTGATCAGTTGCCTTCTCAGGAGGAACAAGAATGGTTTTAGTTGTACAAGGTGCTGGATGCTTCTCTCTGCTGGGAAGATAGCTACTAAATCCCCATAATATCAAAAATATTATTGGCTCCATGTATGTGTCTATATCACTGAGCATGCCTGTCTGCATATGTAAAAGAACAACAGTTCACTACCAAGTGCTTTGAACATATTAAGGATATAATTACAGCCAAACCTATCTGAGGGTTTTTTTTTTTTACTTTGCAAAAATGAACTCCACATCTGGATTAAAAAGTTCACTTGAACAGATGACATCACAAATTAAAAGTAAGTTATGAAAATTTAGTTGTTAAGTTACATTTTCTTGGACAATTTCTGAACCACAGAAAGGCTCCTTGCGAAGAGAGAAGTGTCCAGACCTCAGACGTCCCGCATGAGAGCCCTCATCACACTGCAGCAGAGCTGCCTTTTCCTCTCTACCCAAAATGAATATTGGATTCTCCTCTCTGCAGTGACATTATATTAATCTCCTTGGTGTACAAAAATGTAGAGAATGTTACTGTGACTCTATTATTGTATCTCAAACAAGATTTGGAAAAGGGGATGGTTTTCAGGAGCAAAAGCCCTCAGTCCTGTAGCCCAGAAAAACAGACAACTTTTTAATAGTACATGAAAAAGAAAAAAAAACCAACACACACACACAAACAAACAAACAAACAAAAAAACAACAACGACAAAAAAACAGATAGGCTTTTGAAAAATAAACTTTTGAATAAAACTTTTAAAATATTACTTCCTTTCCTTTTAGATGTGTAATTTCTAATACAGGAAAAACTTACTTGTTCAATATTTTCAATGCTGTTAATCAGAAATTTAAGTCCTAATTCTCCTGGAGCTGACTGAGAATATGAATAATACCTAGCAGATTGTAGACACTACTACAAAATTTTAGGGCAGAGCTCCCTGACTTTTTGGATTACTTTTGCAAGTGTTGGTTGGAAGCTTGTGATTTTCAGTATCTTTTTCAGCAGGAGGTGAAGATCTCGTGGAAGAAACTAAGAATCCCCTAATGAGATCCACAAAAGTGTATTTCTTGCTGAAACTACTTGGGTCATTATGTACCCTGATGCATAATGTAATACGGTCGCACTAAAGTACATGACTAGGAGTTGGAGTTAAAGGATTAAGGTTAACATACATCATACTTTTCAGCACTTACGAAATAATTTGTAACTCTTTAAAGAGTTTTACAAGGTTAAACAAAAACTGTACAATATATTATTGCCTCTAACAATTACATCACTTGTTTGGGAATGTTTATACTCCATGGCACTTTACGGTGTCATTGTCAAAAGAGGTGGAGGAATGTAATCAATAGCTGTTAGAAACCACACAGCATAAAAGCCTGAGGAAAATAAAGTTCACAGGTGCATTGACTGTAACACTACTGCAGTAACAACATGTTTTTTAGTCAGTGCTGAAGACATTTAAAAGAGCACTTTATGAAATAAAATTCACATTTTCTACTGACTGTGCCATTTAAAAAAAGCTTTCTTCATACACTAGCTCTGAACACTTCTAAGACCATTTATGAATTTCATTTATTACAACTCCACATGCATCCTCTTCAAGTACAGTCTTTTTAATGACATAAAATTATTGTGTAATCAAAGTGGAATACCTCAGATATTTTTTTCCTTTTGTTATTTTTCTTTGTTCAGAGCCAAGTATCCTATGAGGTTTCAGATAAGTATCTTCAGCAATTTCTGGGGGGGGGGTGTCTTTCCAGTTCCTCCTTCCCCTATGGAAGGCAATCGGTATTGTACATAGCAGAAGGTGAAAATCCTTTTATGTGAACACTGGATGTTACTTATCTCGTGTCTGTCTCCGACATGAGGCGATCATCACAAAACATTCCATGTGTCTGTCAGGTTTAGTGCAGAATTAAAAACTAACCTGACCACAGGAAAATTCTTCTCCTAAAGCCCGAATGGATCACAGGTTTGGTTATATCCAAGGGTACACATTCCTATACCATATATTTTTATTCTTGTGTCTGTACCTCTTGATGTTCCTGTGCACCAGGAAAAGAAATTGATACCTAAACCCCCTGAGACTACTGACACCCACAGTTACCTAACCAGGAGACAGAATAAAATGCACTGGTTGCCATTGCTACTGACTGCAGTCTATCAACCATATGAGTGCTGCACAGCATGCTGAAAGAATGGAGATAAGTTCAGCATTAATTACACCTGGAATATGTCAGGAATTTTCAGTTCTTTATCAAAAGACCACTAGTTGAAAAGGGAGGTAAAAACTGCTGGATTATATTAATGAAAAAACCATCAGAAAAAAGGAAAGGAGCAAAAAAGTTCTATATATATTTTGTGATAATATTACCCACCTTTTGCTGTTCTCTTTCCTTCTTCCCAGTCTCATTGCTGTGGATTATTTGTACAGGAGCTTCTGCAAAGAATGGCTTAAGGAATCAGAAAAAACTGCACACATTTCCAAATTCTATTTGAAGATTAATAAGTGTTTAAAAATCTTTAGAGATTATGAAACGTCTTTTTACCAGCTAGAGTGGTACCATGCAGATGTGCCCAAGACTCCAGACATCCATGTCCCAGCTCAGATAAGACTCTCAGCTTACACTGGCAAACAATTTATAAGTACTGACTCACTACCAGTCCTGCAGAAGCCAAACCTACTGCTCTGCAGCATCTCACCCTTAAGCATCCACATCTGAGTTGTTCGAAATCCTAAGATAAGAAGGTCCTGACATAATTTGCCCTTTTTTTTTTTTTTTTTTCATTTTGGCTAAACCAGGGAAAGACAGGAAGACAGGGAATGTTTCATTCTATCACAAAACTGAGAGCCCTTCTATGGTAGCATATACTTATTGCAACCGGAATAGCCTTCAGAAGAGCATGTATCTGTCGCATGAATATCCAGGTTTGTTGGGAGGAATACGGGTTTTCTGGGCAAGCTACTACTAAAATTCTCAAAATCATGCCAAAGGATCCTATTTCTGGAAAGAAACATGAAGTATTTCAATAATCTTGTCTCCAGATATTCTGCTGACAAAAACATCTCACATGATAATGATTGATAATATGTATTTTTTTAATGTGGCTCAATGTCAACAGGTTTAGGTAACAAGAAAGTCTAATTCTTACTAAAGTGCTGCATGACGTTTCTTCCCCTTAAAATAAAAAAAATGGCAAGGCCTAAAACAAGGCTTAGAAACAAACATTTAAATATTCCAGCTCTAACCACACTGCTTATAAAAGAGATTTTGAATAAAGAACCTCCCTCCTCCCAGGAGCTGCTTTTTAACTTTCAAATGAAGCACGACTAAATTCTAGCAAAGCAGATTTGATGTTTCCAATTAGCTCGGAGAGTTGAAAATATTTGTGATGTTATCAGATAGTGGGTGCTGTGAATGGGAGCCATATCCTGACATAGCCTGCATGCTGCTAATAATTTCAGAAGAAACATAAAAATGACTTAATAACATAATTGTTCATTCTGATTTTTTTATTATTATTATTATTATCCATTTTCCAAAGAATTGCTGCTCATAAGCAAGCATCTGCATTTTATCGTTTGGTCATATTTTTGGCAGCCAATTTGTAGGTTATGAATAATGAGTTCATAACAGTTTTACCCAGGACTTGATTCAGATTTCTCTGGAAAAACCTGCAAAAATATCAACATGACTCTTTCCCAGTTTTGCGTCAATTTTTTAGTTTGCTGTAACTTGATTGTAAGCTAT
The DNA here is from genome assembly GCF_036013445.1 of Caloenas nicobarica. NCBI lineage: Eukaryota > Metazoa > Chordata > Aves > Columbiformes > Columbidae > Caloenas > Caloenas nicobarica. The sequence goes on along the minus strand of NC_088246.1, from coordinate 99,139,390 downwards.
AATACCAGCTTAGACCACTATCTTCCAAAGACTGATCTTTACAATAAGCACAACCACTGCTATTGGAGACAAGAAGGACAAGCCTCAAGTGATTTTTTCCTCCACCCATTCAGTTGCAGGCAGGAACACAGAATGGAATAGGCAGGCCCAGCAAATCAAGACATGGCTAAGTGACTGGTGTCATCGATGGAACTTCGGGTTTTTCAACCATGGAAAAGTCAGTCCTTCACAAGGTCTCTTAACACCTGACAGAATGCATCTCTCACAGAAGCAGAAAAGGGTGTTCACTCAGGGGCTAGCAAGACTGATCGATAGGGCTTTAAACTAAATTGGAAGGGGGAAGGGGGCAGTAGCAGGTAGGTCAGTGACGAGCAGTGGGATGGCACACCAAAGCCTGAGGGGGTGCTTGGCAGCGAGATTCCTCAGACTGTGCCACGAGGTGAAGGGCACAGTCAGCCACACTTGAAGTGTTTCTACACTAATGTGTGCAGCATGAGGAGCAAGCAAGATGAACTAGAAGCCTCAGCCCTGTCCCAGTGATACGATATAATTGGCATTAGCGAAACCTGGTTGGATGAATCCTGTGACTGATGCACCATGATAGATGGCTACAGGCTTTTCAGAAGGCATAAGCAGGGTAGGAGAGGCAGGGGGATGGCACTATATGTAGCAGAAGGGCTGGAGTGCATAGGGCTGACAGGTGGCGATGGCAAAGTTGAGAGCCTCTGGGGAAGGATTAAGGGTCAGACAAATAAAGTGGATGTCGTCGTGGGTGTCTACTACAGGCCATCCAGCCAGATTGACAACACTGATGGGTTATTCTTTAAGGAACTAAGTGAAACCTCCATATCATCTGCCCTTGTCCTTACAGGGGATTTCAACTTGCCAGATGTCAACTGGGAATATCACATAGCTGGCACCAACAGGTCCGAAAGATTCCTGAAGCATCTGGACAATAACTTCTTGGTGCAGGTACTAAGGGAACTGACCAGGAAAGGTGCCTTCCTAGATTTGATTGTCACTAACAGAGAGGGTCTTGTGGGGGATGTGGTGACCAGTGGCTCCCTTGGCCAGAGCGACCATGAAGAAGTCAGGTTTAAAATCTTTGCTAACGGGAGGAAAACTTCCAGCAAGACCTTAACACTAGATATGAGGAGAGCAGACTTCAGGCTGCTCAGAGAAATACTGAGTAAGATTCCCTGGGAAGAAGCTTTTGAAGGTGTTGGGGTTCATCAGTGTTGGTTGTTTTTTAAGTACTACCTACTAAGAGCACAGCACCAGGCCATTCCAAAATGCCGAAAATCTAGCAGGAAAGGCAAAAAGCCAGCTTGGTTGAGCAGGGATATTCTTCTTGAAATACAGCAAAAAAAGAAATTACATAGTCAGTGGAAGCAAGGTCAGGCAACATGGGAGGACTACAGAAATGCTGCTTGCCATTGTAGGGAGGAAATTCATGCTGCTAAAGCTCCATTAAAATTGAAGCTGGCCAATACTGTGAAGGACAATAAAAAAAGCTTTTTAAAATTTATTAATGACAAAAGGCAAACAGAAATAACATCAGCCCACTAACTGATGAACATGGTCACTTTATTAACAGGGACACAGAAAAAGCTGAGACGTTTAACCCCTTCTTCACCTCAGTTTTCAACGCCAATGATGGACTTGGGGACCTGTATAACCCTGAGCTGGAAAACCGTGGCTGTGAGAACGATAAACTCCCAATCAATCCAGAACTTGTTCAGGATCTGCTATTCCAGCTAGATCCCTACAAGTCGATGGGGCCTGATGGGATTCATCCAAGGGTGCTTAAAGAGCTGGCTGATGTCATAGTGAGACCTCTCTCCATGATTTTTCAATGCTCTTGGAAATCTGGAGAGGTCCCAGAAGACTGGTAGCTGGCAAATGTTGTCCCAATCTACAAGAAGGGCAACAGGGATGACCCTGGCAACTACAGGCCTGTCAGTCTCACTTCAGTTCCTGGCAAAATCATGGAGAAGATTGTTCTGGGAGTTCTTGAAAAACATCTGAATAACAACACAGTCATTGGTCCCAGCCAGCATGGGTTCATGAGGGGAAAGTCTTGCCTGACCAACTTAATTTTGTTCTATGACAAGGTTACCCACCTAGTTGACCAAGGGAAGCCTGTTGATGTGATCTTTTTGGATTTCAGTAAAGCCTTTGATACTGTCTCTCACAGTATCCTCCTGGGCAAGATGTCTAGCACGCAGCTGGATAAACACACAATGCAGTGAGTGAGCAATTGGCTGACAGGACAGGCTCAAAGGGTTCTAGTAAATGGGTTTATGTCGGACTGGTGACCAGTCACTAACGGGGTTCTCCAGGGATCCGTCTTAGGGCCAGCACTCTTCAATGTCTTTATAAATGACTTAGACTCAGGACTTGAGGGTTTGCTTAGTAAGTTTGCTGATGACACAAAATTGAAGGGAGCTGTCGACACTCTCAAGGGCAGAGAGGCCCTGCAGAGGGATCTGGACAAATTGGAGAACTGGGCAATCACCAACCGCATGAAGTTCAACAACAGCAAGTGCCAGATTTTGCACCTGGGACACAGCAACCCTGGCTGTACATACAGACTGGGGGACAAGATGCTGGAAAGCAGCTCTACAGAGAAGGATCTGGGAGTTCTGGTCAACAGCAAGTTGATCATGAGCCAACAGTGTCCCTGGCAGCCAAGAGGGCCACCTGTGTCCTGGGGTGCATCCAGCACAGCATTGCCAGCCAGGTGAGGGAGGTGATTGTCTTACTCTGTTCTGCACTGGTGTGGCCTCACCTGGAGCACTGTGTGCAGTTCTGGGTGCCACAGGATAAAAAAGATATAAAGCTACTAGACAGTGTCCAGAAGAGGGCTACGAAGTTGTTGAAGGATTTGGAGAGGAAGCCGTATGAGAAGCGGCTAAAGTCACTTGGTTTGTTCACCCTGGAGAAGAGGAAACTAAGAGGAGACCTCACGGGGCTCCAGCTTCCTCACAGGGGAGGAGGAGGGGCAGGTGCTGAGCTCTTCTCTCTGGCGGCCAATGACAGAACCCAAGAGAATGGCGGGAAGATGTGCCAGGGGAGGTTTAGGCTGGACATGAGGAAAAGGTTCTTCATCCAGAGGATGGAGGAGCATTGGAACAGGCTCCCCAGGGAGGTGTCACGGCCCCAAGCCTGACAGTGTTCAAGAAGAGGCTGGACAACACCCTCAGACACATGGTGTGAACTGTGCGGTTGTCATATGCAGGGACAGGAGTTGGACTCGATGATCCTTGTGGGTCCTTTCCAGCTCAGGGCATTCTATGATTCTGTGATTCTATAAGCCTGAGTTTTGCACTTTACCTAACATTGCAAAAGAATATAAACAGAAAATGTTATGCTACTGATGAGTTATTCTCTCTTCAAATTGTGTTTAATAAAATAAAAGACCACTATGAGAGCTGTAATGTAAGAAACCTTTGTTCACATGCTGTATTATTATTACTGTATTATCATTGGCTCTAGCCTATAGCTTTTTTTTGTAATTATTATTATTTCCTTGTATTCTCTGTTTATTTTTACAGCTAGTAAAAACAGTCTCATCCAGGACATACAGCATGGATTAAACTGAACAAAGCCTTTTTAGAGTCAATAAACCAGTTGTTTAGCAGTTGGAGTTTGGTCAAGAAAATGGGTCTAATAAGCTGAGTGCAAAATGAACAGGCAGCATTAAAATTTTTCTGAATTTGAGTGTAAACACAAAGGGCAAAATACATAACTCAACTTTTGAACAAAACACACATATTTTCCTGGACTTCCTTCCCTGTAGAAAACACTGCAATATTGTCATTTGTCTATGTCGTTGCATGCCAACACATTTCTGACTTCCATCACAAGAAATCAGGTGGTGGTGCATTTTTTTCAAGACTACATTAAATCTAATAGGATTGGATGTTGCAAATAAAAAGTTAATAAAAAGTTAAAAAGTTAATAAAAAGTTAATAAAAAGTTAAAAAATAATTTTACAGAACCTATGTCTGACTCAAGAGGTCAAATCAGTACCTGCCATGAGTGTGCATGCCTTTGAATCACAGAATTCAGTAAAATATTTCTTCTTCTAAAGATAAATTGTTTCATAAGTAGTATGCATTACATAAGAAATAAAATAGCTTTTCAGTAATACTTCTACTGTTTCCAGTTCATTTCAGAAGTCAATCTCAGTTTTTGGAAGAAAACAAAACAAAACAAAACTTATTTTGGGTAAGAAGTTATATTTAAATTGGTGGTAAACTCTATGGGCCTTCAAGGAGGCCAGCTTTCCACCACTACTTTTTAATCTGCAAGTATTTATGTGGTTTTGTCATCTAATTGAAATTATTTTGCCAGGAAAGTTTTCACAAACTGTTTTAGAAAAAGAGAGTACCTTCTCAAGGACTGAATATGATATGGAAATTGACATGGAATACTTTTACTAGTGTCTCTTTTTTTCCAACATTGGTTTAGAAACATACTGATATTTTTCTTTCTTTTTCTGGTTTTATGGAGGGGGGAAACAAATCTGTGTTTTTTTTAAAAAAATTGTCACTATGTTCTAAATGTGAAACCAGTTTCAGCCAATAATTTAAAAAGATCTAGCAAATTATGTACAAGTTTTCTCACCTCTTATACTCTATAATAGTAGCTGCTGCTGTCCTCCAGTTTTTCCACTAGTTTGTGAGGTTTGTTTCCTGTGAACTTGACAAAGAGCTTCTCCTCCACCCTGGGCAATCCCATGGAGAATATGAGTAAATTCAGCCTCTTTGACTTGGTGACCTTGCTGTTATATGGTAGATGTCTTCTCTCTGCATCTGTTATACTACGGTTGCATGCAAACCACTGCCTTATGCTAGTGAGGACAGAAAGGCAAAAAGTGCAGGCTGTATAGTGAACAGGCTGTGTTAAGGAATGGAGCTCAGCTTTGTTTGGAAGGTGGGTTAGTCAAACGAGAGTTGGTAAGTCTGAAAGGGGAACTAGAAAAAGATAATCTAGGAACCACCATTCTCCACTCATGATGTACAGACCACCCTCAGTATCTCCAGGTCTGAGGCTTTTTCCACTCAAGAAGGAAATACACACCAGACTGCTCATTCAGTGATTAACAACAAAATCCTGAACCCTGCACTGGAGCCCCAGGTATAGTTGCACACTTATTCTGAAAATGGAGATGATCACATTTAATTGCTTCCATGTGTAGTTGGATCACAGAGGTGACAGGCACTGTGCCTGACCACAAATTATTAAAGAAAAACATTAGCGGGTATAAGTCTTGTTTATGAAAGAGTGCCAGTGGAAAAAGTCACAGGAGCATGGTCTCCAGCTACTACACAGATGTCAAGCAAAAGCATATCAACAAGGGCTGAAGTTTATGAAACGTATGCTGTCCTTTTTGGAATAAAGAGGTTTCTGACTGAATTAACTTATACTGTTGTTATTTTAACAGTACATAACATGCAGACATCCAGCAAGCTAGTTGGTTGCTGGAGTTTTCATTTGGAATAATTCACAAAACCACAACATAAGACATTATGTCATGATTGGCTGTCCACGAGCATAATTTCATACCATGGCCCCATCTAAACAAAATATCGACTGTTCAGACATTGTCTCTTTTTTCTCGTTTGGCACTGGGTTAAAGAGGTTGATTGCTAAGTATTGGGTTTGATCTATTAGTCACTGCCCCACCTCAGGCTCTGCAGGTACCATACAACAGTTGAGCTTATGCTCCCAAGTACCAGCAAAAGAACCCCTGGCAACCTGTCTGGCACCTGCCTAAGCTTTGCGATGAGCCAAAGGCCTAAACTTCAGATGTATTTAAGCAGAGCTGGGTGCACATGAACAGCAACAAGTACTTCACATGACAGTAGCCAGAAAATTTTGTTCATTTGAGTACATGGGTATTGCCTAAGCTGTCACATGAAAGACCACTCATTGAGAAACTGGGAATCCCATATGATAGCCTTTTTCTACCCCTCATTTCCTACACGACATCCTTGCCACCAGCCTGTGAAATGATTGGCAGTGGTAACCACTGTACTGATGTGGGGGTACCCACTGTAGCTGGGTAAGTCTACAGCTAACAATGCTTAGTGGGAAGAACCTTTTTTTCCCCAAAGCAGATAACTTAAAAGTAGTCTACCTAGTACTTAGGAGCAAAAAAAAGCCAGCCTCACCTTCATTGCTACAAGCGTTTGACCCATGGAGTGCCAAGTAATGCAGAGCAACTTATATTTGCAATGCTTAGAGTCAGCTACATCGACATGGCACAACACTTTGTCCTATGTGGCATTCCTCTGACCCTAAGACATGATTATTTCATCATTTTTGCCAGCTCAAAACTCCTCAGCTATTATGAGTTCTGTGTCTTCTCCAGTTCGAATGGTGATGTTACAGAATGAATGCGGAAGATGCATGTTGTGGGCTCAGAGCAAGGTTGTAAGGGAGTATTTGCTTACAAGGCATGGTCTGATAGTGTTGAAAGCCTACATACAGCAGATGGAGTTAAATGACCTATAGTAAAAAGTTTCTGGCTTGAACTGCATCTTAATTATGTCTTGGAAGGAATTAATTGCGCTATGACAGTATGTCCTCAGTATGCTTGTCCCATCTCTTTTTAACCAGTTCCCATCTTTTTAGACTTTTGGGGTTTTAAATGGAAAAAAACTGTGCTTACATCTATTATTTGTCTCAGCTGCCCTCAGATGAAAGCAATCAGTGAGAGCTTCCTTTTGTTTCTGTTCATTGTCTGCACTAAGTCTTGATGGAGCTTGATGGAGTAGTAGTGCTGTTGCAAGAGGGGCACAGGCAGGGATATTTGCCCCAAAAAAGTCTAGTCTACAGCCTCTACCTGTCATTTCTACATCTATTTACAAAGATCTTGATCTCCATCCCAGAACCAAAGACATAAATTTTCCAGCAGTGAACCTGCCACTATTGCTGTTGACATGCTGCTCTGCTTGAGAGGCTCAAAAAGCACATTTCTTTACATAATACAACATGTGCCCTTTATTAAGCCAGTAGGAAAAGTTTTCCCAGTAAAGCAGAGAGCATTTAGTGTCCATTTCCAGCTTTCACAGCCATCCCTCTAGAGCTGCTCCTAGTACACCTCTGCCTAGTAGTAGCTGACAAAGGAAATGACCTGTCAGGGTACTGATTCCATTTCCTTGCAAAATAGAACAGAGTCTCATGGGAGGTAATGTATCAGATGTTAAAGTGATTTCACTCTTGATCTTAGCCAAGAGGTCAGACTTCATATTTATTGTACATGGCAATTCTATGAGTTTGGCTACTTAGCCACATTGCACTAAATAGACAAAATCTGTGCACTGAGCACACACTGTCTTGTTTGGGTTGATAAATCCCACAAACTGACCCTAGTTGCTACAACTTTGATTTTCAGGTAACTCAGGGTCCTGGGAATCCAAAAAAGCAGTCTCACAGTGGTATGGTTTCAAAAAGCTCCCAAAAGCATCAGTAGAGTCCCAGAGTTAAAACACTGTGTGTGCACTGGAAAAAGCACTCCCAGCTTATAGTAGGTCAGACAACATTACCCATATGTACAGGAACCTAATATCACGCAAGGGGCACCCTCTATTAAATCCTGACATAATGTATTCAATAAAAAGTCAATTTAGAAATAAATTAAAAACAAAACATAGTGAATTAAAAGCCACAACGGAGGAAAATCATTTAAGGAATGAAATAACGAGAACAATTTTCAGCCATGAAATGTTTTTATCTTCTGATAACTTGCAAATAGTAAAGCCATGAATTTATGCATAAGATACAATACACAACAAAGAGATAATTCATATTCAAATCTCATGGTCCTCCATCACACATCCCTCTGTTTATATGTAGATAGTCTTATGAGAAAATGACACCAGGCACAACCAAAATTATGAGACAGCAAGTCAAGCCTGAAGATAATAATTACTTAGTTCATAGAGGCACAGTGAAATTCTTCGGCTCACTGTCTTGGTGGCCTGCAATGGCAAATGTATCATGCAAAAATAGTAAATTAGAAGGATTTTTTTTTTTTCCGAAACACTTAATGAGCTAACAACTGCTTGATAAATGCATGGTTGGTATTTAAGAGGAAAGAGGGAACATGAGGCTGTCTCAGAGCACCAAGAGCCCATGTCCATTCCCATTTACACTAGTGTAAAGCTTGAGCAAGTCCATTGGCTTTAGTTGAATTACTCTGGATATCAATGGCATAAGGTGGGAAAAATATACAAAGAGATCGCATTTTACTATGGGAAGGCATTTGCTTCCAAAAGAAGCACACACTATATAAATTGCAAGGAATACTCAGTGTCCTACTTAAAGGTAATGTGATAAAATAAAACAATGAAAAATTAATCTAATCTCATAAAAAAAAGCATTAGAAAAACTTATTTACAACATTTTTGCCTTGATAAAAGGGACTGTTTATCATTTTGTCAAGATGCTTAGCTATTCAAGGTCTTCGTTAGACTAGCCTATAGAGATATATTTAGCAGTTTACACAAGAAATGCCTTAGTCTTCTCTTCTTCCTGAGAAAAGTTTGACTATTTACAGTTTCATCAACACTCAGATTCTCCTTTTTTCCCCCTCAAAACAGTCAACAGAGCAATTAATTATGACATTTCTCTCAAGATGACTACAGGCTGGAAAGCGTGCAAAGCGTCTGTTTAATATAACTATACATTTAAACTTCCTAATTGCTAGAATCATGATATACAATAGTCTTTTCTCATAGAAATTGTGATTAAATAGTCATAGGGTGTCTAAGAATAAAGTACGTCTGGCACTTCTGTAAGAGAAATTTAACATCAAGAAGATTTTGTTCTAATGAGTCTTAAAGTAGCAACATGTTACTGTTAAGAAATGCCAATACATAATTCTCTCAGGATTTTTTACTGTGAATGTTTGTATTCATTCTCCAGATATTTTTTCTCTTTAAAAGCACTCTTCCAGTCTCCTAAGTCACTTATAAAATGATCAATCATGTATTCATATTCCCACTAAAGCTGTAGTAAGTCTTGTAACAGTTTTCTCACTGTGCTGGTCAAGTTCATTGCAAATTACTAGTTAGAGTATATTATATCTTGAGTCATAAATGTAATTTCACAATTTGCTCAATGTAAACCAAATGCCACATATTCACTGACTTTTAAACCAGCTAAGATTCTCACAAGAAATGTGACACTGAGAAGAAACACTTCTTTTTGAAAGAATATAAAGTGCAGCTTGTAAAATGGAGTGCTTCATCTAGCATTTCTGGATCTGCTCGTAAACTAGAGAGGACTAAATGCAAGAGATGAACACAAGAAAGTGAATGCTAAGACCGTCTGCTGAGATGAGTTACCATAACAAAAAGACATATTATAAGATATGAGGATGCATAAGATCTAAAGTATGATCATAGGAAACCACAAAAACACAGACAATTAAAAAGTATGGACAACTCAACATATACTTACATAGCATCTCGATTAGGAGAGATTGGCTGCACTGAAAAAAATAATTTGTACATCAATTTAATTATTTTCTTCTTTAAGATTTTGTGCAGGAAACTTGAATCTGATTTTAGAAGTCTATATTCATGTAGATGGAAGCCTGGGGAAAAACACTGATGGGGAAAATTACTGTAAAATGATACACAGAATTTTGTATAGTTTTGCTGGCCTATTAAGTTAGTTTTGCATTTTCAGGTATCTAAAGAAGTAATGAAATTGTAGTAGAAGAAGAGCTATTACAGAATCTCAGTTCAGTTTTCAATGAGAATTTCAAAAACCTGATGGAATAATAAAAGGCAGTTATAATTAGTACTACATACTTAAAGTCTTGATCCAAATGTTGCATCCTATTCCATAAAAACTGTTAATTCACTAAAATTATACCGATTACAGGCTTTTTATATTTTCCATTTAATTTCTTGCTTTCCTGGCAAACGCTTATCAAGCAGTTCTAAAATATGACTAATATCTTTTATGGGCTATACTTACAGAATAATTTAAAGGTACCAAGTCTACCATTTAATACTAATATGTCATAACAAAGACAAACTTCCCAAGACAGATCAAGAAATCCAATTCAAGTCTTTAATTCAGATTATAATAAATGTTTAATAAAGGTGAGCAGGTAAATTCAAAATAATATTTGATTTATTTCATCTCTTTTCTCTGCTCATAAATTATCTGCAAACAGAACACATTATTCTTCAGTTATTGAATTATTTGAATTACAGATTTATTCTTCAAAAATATACTGATAATTTATTGGATATATAATAGCTCTGGGGTAGCTTATTTTGAATATTTAATTTAAAAATCAGGTTATTTATATTAGCTACACAGTTCATTTTTGTTCTTAAACAAGATAAGCTCTACTATTAAATCTCAGGTGTCTGATGCAAATTATTTTGATTACAATTCAGTGAATTTTCTTCAAAGACAGTTATTCACTAGAATATGATACAGAACATGAAAAAAAAAATTCAAAGTCTAAAATTTCCGTAACATTCCACAGCTTCCAAGTCCTTAGTTAATACTTGCTGTATAGGAAGGGATATAATAATTTCTTCCATGTCAAAGTTAACTTTACAGATCTAGTTACTGTGTACTACCAATACATCCATTAGTGCACAGATAACAGCTAAAAAGGTGAGTATTATGGCAGTACAGCTACTGCCATGAACTGTAGGTACTGGATAAAAGACTGTTCGAGCAGCCGTGGACACAACACAGTCTCAAATAAGAAGCCAGGTGTCATTAACTCATTGTGTTGTTTAATTGAGTAAGAAAATAGAAATAGAAGAAAATATAATTTCTTGTCTCCTATTACATTCTCTGTCTCAGTCAATGCAGGAAAATTTAATAGGCTTTTTTTTTATTTCCTGGAAACAGGCTACCCTTTTTGAAGGAAAACTTCTCAGACTGCATTGCGCTTTCTTATCTGCCATTAGGATCTCCTCTGCTCTTCTGCTCTTTCTGAAATCCCAATGATGTCAAAGCCAGATCTGCATGCAGACCAAATCCAGATTAAGCACCTGGGACCCGTCCCATGGGTAATTGAAAGATATCTTGCTTCCTTACAGGACAGCAGATTCAAGAGACTTATGAGTTTCAGTGGTTTAACTGTTCACAGCCACTACAGTAAAGAGCAATTATTAACAAAGGTTAATACAGGAAAATATCAAAGCTAAATTAAGCAATATTATTTATTCAATACTTAAAGTTCAGCTAGCCCTACATTAATAATTTTGAAAATCTAACCAAACAATATACAAGAGAACTTTACTTCCACATGCTGCGTGCACAGGAAGAGTTAAAAAGGCCAAAGTAAGCAATTCTGTAGTCATCCTTTGCAACCATGTTATGGAAAAATACCCAGTCCACCAAGTTGCACATAATTTCATTTACTTTTGGTGCTGTGTTATTTTTATTTTATTACTGCTCTCTGTACATCCAAGACTCTCTCAAAATTAACGTTAACGGCTTTTATAAGTAATATTGTAAGGGGTTTGTGAAATAGTATGGTAAAGGTAATGGATGTTTATCATGGCTTCGTAGTGATTAATTCTCTTGAAGGCATTTTCATGTCAAAGATTTTTCAGCTCCGTGTCATTTCCTTCACAAGTTTTCTATTGAAAAGAATGTTTCTGTTATTTTCAGTTCCTTTTAAATTTGAGTTAATATGACTTTTTTTTCAGAGCTTTTGAAAAACAACCTCTAGTAGCAGAAAGAGCACACAGACAAAACATTTTTATGCAACATTGTGTGGTACTTTAACAGTGATGACCTCCAATTTTGTTTATTTCTATGATGAGTTGAGACCTCAACCTTCTACTCCCTCTCACCTGTTCCCATGCCTTTTAAAAGTCTACAGAGAAAGCACCATTTAATTTATTTATCTACTATTTCAGCTGTTCTGGAATAAGAAGCAGAAAGTTACATAAATCTCAAGCTGTTAGGAAAGTAATTAAATATACTGAAAACATGGATAACTATTAGAAATAAACATGTTACCTAGACTAAAAAAAAAAAAAGGTTCACCTCTGTGTTCTCTGCCTTATTTTCTTTTCCCTTCTGAACGTTAAAATTAGGATCATTGTCTTCTAAAGAGTCCTACAGCACATAGCTCCTCTTCCAAAGTAGAGTCCCACTGGGCCATACCTCCTGTGCTTGAAGCAGCTAGCAAGAAATCTATTCTTTTCTAGCCTGTGCTGACATGCTTAACTTCAACAGTGGTGTGACTATTGCTAACAGAAAAATGTAGAACTTTAGCCAAAATACAGTTATAATTATCTTGATCTTGCACTTCACTGACTCCATGCAACTAACAAAAATAAAACAAAGCAGAAAAAAACATGTTCTGCATATCTATTTTTGTCAATCTGTTTGCTGTATGTCAGTAAAAGAGTGACTCAGCGGAGACATGGCCAAGATGTACATTCACAGTGACACTAGCAGATACTGGTCATACTGGCACTCTTGAATGAGCATGCGTTGTTAGACAATATGCGACAAAAGTAAGTTAAAATTGTCAAATTGAATTCAATCAGTATTATTCAACTTCCTGCTGTATTGATGAAACATACATATATTTATGCTATATATAATATATATACACACAAACATACATATACATATGTAATTAACAACTGTTGATTCTTGCCCCAAATTTACTACAAAATAAATGGACAAAATGAGAGTGGTCAAAAAGTTATTTGCACTAGTTCACATATTAGATGCACTACTGAGAAGTTGCATCTCCAATCAGGCAGTTCACTATCTGGCTTCATGCACAGCAGGAAATATTGACTTTCAAATTCTGCAGCATTTTTTAAATATAAGATTAAATTTCCTCACAATCCATAGAAGATTTAATTTTTGATACTCTAGCTTCCTTTTATGAATATAAGGTTTTATTACCATTAATGAGGCACTCATGGGTGTTCCATGGATGCAGAGAACAGAGTATAGAGATGGAGACTTTCCATGCATATCACAGAGAAGAATTTTGTCTTGTGTTTTTACAAAAACTTTAATAAAGTTCGGTCTCCATTATGGGGTTTTTTGCCAACATTTTAAATGTTTGCAGCATTCCAAAATCCTCTGAAAAATAAAATCCTTCCCCCTGAGGACTTTATAACATCATACATTAGCTCCAAAACATAAGGTATGCAGACATAATCACTGTCAGCATCAGCATGAGAAAACTTTGACAAAAACATTAAGAAGTACTTCAAGGGAAAAGAGAACATGAGAAATCTGGGGAACTGGGAAGAAGACAATAGACATGTGAATCTGAGAAGGCAAAAAAAGGGCATCTGAAGGATAATTTTCCAATGTATGTGTAAAGAAATCCTGGGAAAAAATGTAGGTAAGATTTATTCAGTGGTAAAATTGTGTTGACTCTCGTGGCAGAGTAACAACTTGTATGCAAGTGTACAGGAGGACAAAACATTCTCTCTGGTAATACTAGCTGAAGATGGTGATCTTGGATATAGCATTTGGGGTAAACAGGAAACTGGAGAAGTTAAATGAGTAGAAACTAGAAAAAGAAAGAGGGGTTACAACTACAGGCTTAGAGGAGATTGAGTTAAACACTACAGTTTCAGAAGCAGGAATGCCAAATACTACAGTTTCAGAAATAAGATACAAAAAGTAACACAGTTTTAATTATAATTTCTTAATGTAACAACAGAAGCTTCTAAACAAATAGAGGGATTTATAAAGTTGCTGAGAACCCACCGAGTCCTGTTTATATCGAGAGCTTTTGCATAATATGGACTTTTGAGAAATAGAACGCTTTTGATTTGTGTCAATAACATTCACAGTATAACCAATGATTTCTCTTCCAAAAAATCTTGGACAAAAATTTCACCTTAGGATCTGATTAAGTGACAGTAAAGAGAAGCCAGAAACTCACAGACAGAAAGGATGAGAGTCATGCAGTCATTCAGTACAATTCTGATGTATGTTAGTCCTGGTATTCGTTATTCTTAAAATGTGCATCTATTTATTTTTGCCTCAAAAGCCAACTGAATATTTGAAAACTTTTCTATAAGGAAAGTTTTTTTTACAACCCAATGAGGTAGTCAGAGATAACAAAAATGTCCTTTGAGTTCCAAGCCTACCAGGTTTGAACAAGTGTTAACTTCCGTAAAAACAGCAATATTACTAACGTATTAGCTAATTTATATTAATAAACAGTATTATAATTATTTATGGTTGTCCTGTGCCTGAAATATGCCGAATGACTTCGTAATCTCTCTTCAGATCATAATACAAAGCAAGCACCTGTTGTTACTCTTCATTCTTAGAAGCCCCACTAAAGAAGTCATGAATAGAAAGAAAATATTGTCTATATAATTCTGAAGTATTATCTCATGGTAAAATTTGTTTTGTTGTTAGCGTCTTACTATATTTACTCAAAGCATTAAGAACTGTCACTCCTTATGTGAGTTACAGTTCACTTAATAATTTTTCTTCATTTTATTCTACCTTACAGAAACAAATTTCCCATATAATACATTTTTGCAAAGTTTGGATCTTGGATTTAAGCGGCTTGCAAAATACTTCTTCACTTTATCAAATTAGCAGCTTGATCACAGATGCATAGAGCAGTGAGATTCAGTTGATGCTGTGCTGGTATCATATAAACATCTCTGTGAAGAAGAAAAGAAAGGAGGAGCCATTTAATTGATAACATTGTCAACACCACACCTTTTTGCTTATAAAAGTCTAGTTCTGCTTGAACCTCCACTCTGGCAGGGAATCCATTCTGTTTATGTGCATTTTTCATTCCCCCCACCAGTTCTGAAAGCAAAGAGGTTTAACTGCGCACTATAAATATGTAATATGAAAGCTATGTAAGCTGTCAGAGAATATTCCAGTGTTTAATGACAGTTTTCAGAATGTAAGGCTTGCAGATCTCAGATATCTTGCATATCTTGGCCAGTGAAATGTATTCATACTTCCACTGTATTTATTTGAAAATTTTGATATTTAAAACTACTTCCATCCACCCTAGGCTAACCAACACCTGAAATCTCAAAGTGCTACTCACAATTCTAGTTTTGGAGTCACAAAGGAATAAAATCAGGAATACAGCCTGCATGGAAACTCTTTCCTGAATATCAACCCTATTCTACGGAGGAGACAATGCTGTCAAAACCAAAAACTGCCCTACTTTTCAAAACCCTTTGGAAAAACAGCACACAAAAAGACTTACTAAATAAAACAATCCTACATGCTGTAAAATAAAAGCAGGTGAACAAAGCATTTTCTTGGGCATACAAGATCATAAGAAAATTTACAGTTTCTTATTAGCTTCTCAGATTAGGATCAAGATCTTTAGACAATAAGGGCTCAGAAATACTAATCGTGCCTACAATCAAAGTTTTGCCACATGAAATACAAAGGATTTGTGTTAACTTTAAGACTGCAGGTGAAATGAAGTTTTCTGCATCATTTAACTTCAATTTAATATAAAATAGGAAAATATTTTAGTTCAGTTTCTCAGGAATGGCAAAGAGAAGTAGGAAGATACAGCTTGATTTTGATGCTAAAAAGTAATCTCTTGAATTAGATCTATACAGGTTTGCTATGAATTTAATTATCACATACAAAGAATTTAAAGTATACTTTCCTGATAAATAACATACCTTCTGTGACTTTTTTTAAGCAGAAATGGGCACAGTCCTTTACTGTGACTAGTGTTAACATGAAATAGTTGAATTGTTCTATGCTTTAGAGCCTAAATCCTCACATCTATGAGCCTCAGTAGTGTAAGTGTGAGACAGAATATCTAGCAGAAAAGAAATGGAAGGTGATCATTTCTTTCTGGTTGTTGTAAGTAGGGAAAGTGTCATTGTACACCCACTGCAACAACACACAAATTAAGGTAGCTTCCATAACCTCAGCAGCACCTTTCATGGAAGAAAATATCAAGAACACATTTGTGTTTTGGTATGTTGCTCCACTCCGCCTCATTTTTGCTCACTCTGCAAAACAAGGCGCCAGTAGCTTTCCTTTGAGTTAGGGTAAGGAATGGACATGAAATAAACCGGTCTGGGCTCCAGCTGTCTTTCTGCTCCAAAGGCATGATTAAGTTTATTA
Organism: Caloenas nicobarica; assembly: GCF_036013445.1. Taxonomy (NCBI): domain Eukaryota; kingdom Metazoa; phylum Chordata; class Aves; order Columbiformes; family Columbidae; genus Caloenas; species Caloenas nicobarica. The sequence goes on along the minus strand of NC_088246.1, from coordinate 99,123,268 downwards.
GAGATAAACCTTGCATACCTTCAAGAAATAGGGAAGGATTTCTATGAACTTTAAATATTGCAAGAGACCTGACCAAGTGCAGCAAATTAATTTCAGTACATTTTAGGTATAAAGGAAATTTGAAGAACTGCTCGGTTTCTACAAGATCATGAAGATGGGAGTAATGTTAATTTAATTAAGGATTAATTATTGAACTCAAAGGTGAAGCAATTAAGAAAATTGTTGTAAGTCAAGGTAAATAATTCTGCATTTAGAAGGGACGCACCATTATCCTTAATTTATGACAGTCTATTTTGACAATACACTACTGAACAGAAATTCTACTGAATACATAATCTCACCTCTCAGATCTGAATTTGTGTTCAAAAAAATGTATCACTGGATTACATTTATTATGATTTAAATACATCACATACAATCTAAAGCAGATTCTGGAATGAAGCTATAGTCAGTTTAGCTTGTAATTTAGCTGCAGCATTAGGACTAACATCACAACTGTGATATTCCACAATTACAGAGAGATATTAATATCATAGTTCTCCTAAGCTAAAATATATAAGCATACCACCTTGACTTATGGACACTAGTGGCTGACATAAATACCTGACTTTATTGCTTATCATTATTAAATTTCTAGGTTATGAGCTAAAATCATGAGAGCATCATAGTAAAACCACTAGATCAGTAAATTTAGGGTTAATTGAATGCTATTTCACAAGGAAATAACACAATTAGGAGTCTACAATAGAAATATCTAATATTTAAATATTTATTTTAATTAATTAATTAATTTATTAATTTAATTAATATTTAAATATTAGATATTTAGATGTTTATTAAATATTATGTTTTATTCAAGTGTGCAATAAAATGAAAAAACAAAGCAATCAGAATGTCAGAAATATTCACAATTATAGTTCACAACTAAATACATTTATATCAAAAGGAAGGAATGAGATCAGATAGATAGAAAACAATACATCAAATAATGTTCATGTGGATCTTGGTTTGGATTTTATCTGTACCAGCACCTCTATCAAGGGTTGGAATATTCTTTATCTTTATCTAATGTTGAAGGATTCAAATTACTTTATTTTTTTTTATAAAGACAGCATAGATTATTTTTTCTCTTTAATAATATCACAGTGAGAGACACTTATGAATGGCTGAAGAAAGGCAGATGGAAGGAATGCTGCAGATTTGTACACACTGACAGTGTACAAATTGCAAGCAGATGCCAAATATAAAGTAACTGAATTTTTTAGTAAATCAATAGATTATGGGGAGGCAGTCTGATACAGTCTGACAGCTTTCTATAATTACAAGATATTCTAACTGGCAAATAATTGGAAATAACCTCTTAAATATTACTCCTGAAGAACAGAAAGAAAAATAACTCTGGAAAATTTTAAGTTGTGCTGAATTTATAGCTAGAAAATAACTCAGCAGGAGGTATGAATTTAGAAACAGTCTGTCTTCAGAAGCTGTAAATAATTGTTATAATAATGTAGCATATCACATTGTTTATTTCACAGTTTTTCTTTGTAACTTCTTAACAGGATAAATTGCTATTGAAAAAAAAAATTTAAAAAAAGAATATAAGGTTTAGATTATTAAGATACCATCATCTGATACTAAAGTATAACAAAGTTCCATCCAGAAGCTTCTTTGAACTTTGGAGTCCAGAAATTAATCTTTTCCTAAAGCTATAGTTATTTCATTACAGAAATTCTTCATGTTTGTTTAATCACCCGCAAAGTGCAAGTGTGTTAGATGTGTTAGAAACTGCAGAAGTGCCTGAGAATGGTCACAAAGCAATCAGGGCTTCTCAATGCCAAAAGGTGGTGGGATCAATAGCCCAACTACAGTGCGTCTATCTATACGAATGCACACAGCATGGGCAACAAAGAGGAGGAGCTGGAAGTCATTGTGCAGCAGAAAAACTACGATGTATTTGTCATCATGGGAACATGGTGGGGTGACTCACACAACTGGAGTGCCGCATTGGATGGTCATACACTCTTCAGAACGGATCGTCAAAGAAGGAGAGTCTGTGGGGTTGCTCTGTATGTTAGGGAGTGTTTTGATTGTCTTGAACTTGATGAGGGTACTGACAGGGTTGAGTATTTATGGGTAAGAATCAAGGGGAAGGCCAAGGCAGATATCCTGGTGGGAGTCTGTTACAGATCACCCAACCAAGATGAAGAGACAGATAGAATATTCTGCAGGCAGCTGGGAGAATTCCCATGATCACTAGCCGTTGTTGTCATGGGGGACTTCAACTTACCAGATATCTGCTGGAAATAAAACACAGAGCAGAGGAAATAGTCTAGGAAGATCCTGGAGTGTATGGAAGACAACTTCATGACACAGCTTGTCAGTGAGCCAACCAGGGAAGGTGCCCCACTGCACCTGTTGTTCGTGAACAGAGAAGGACTCATGTGTTGGCTGGAGGTTGCCTTGGGCATAGTGATCATGAAATTATCGAGTTTTCTGCTCTTGGAGAAGTAAGGAGGTCAATCAGCAGAACTGCTACCTTGGATTTCCAAAGGGCAGACCTTGACCTGTTCAGAAGGTTGGTTGCCAGAGTCCCTTGGGAGGCTGTCCTGAAGGGCAAAGGAGTCCAGGAAGGATGGTCTCTCTTCAAGAAGGTAATCTTAGAGGTGCAGGAGCAGGCTGTCCCCGTGTGACGAAAGACAAGCCAGTGGGGAAAAAGACCAGCCTGGCTGAATAGAGAGCTGCAACTGGAACTTAGGAATAAAAAGAGAATTTATAACCTTTGGAAGGGGGGGGTGCTACTCAAGAGGAATACAAGAATTCTGTGAGGTTATGCAGGGAGAAAATTAAAAGGGCCAAAACCCAACTAAAGCTGAGCCTGGCCACTGCTGTGAAAGGCAACAAGAAATGTTTCCATAAATACATTAGCAACAAGAGGAGGGCTAAGGAGAATCTCCATCCCCTGATGGATGCAGAGGGAAACATAGTGACAGAAGATGAGGGAAAGGCTGAGGTACTAAATGCCTTCTTCACCTCAGTCTTTAATAGTCAGAACAGTTGTGCTCAGCCCCCTGAGCCAGAAGACAGGGATAGGGAGCAGAATGAAGCCCAAATTATCCAAGGAGAAATGGTTAGCAACCTGCTACACCACTTGGACACCCACAAATCTATGGGGCCAGATGGGATACACCCAAGGGTGCTGAGGGATCTGGTGGAGGTGATCACTAAGCCACTTTGCATTATCTATCAGCAATCTTAGCTAACTGGGGAGGTCCCAGTTGACTGGAAGCTGGTAAACATGATGCCCATCTACAAGAAGGGCCAGAAGGAGGATCTGGGGAACTACAGATTTGTCAGTCTGACCTCGATGCCAGGGAAGGTCATGAAGTAGATGATCTTGAGTAACATCACACAGCACATACAAGAGAACCATATAATCAGGCCCAGTCAACATGGGTTTATGAAAGGCAGGTCCTGTTTGACCAACCTGATCTCCTTCTACAACAAAGTGACCCACCTAGTAGATGAGGCAAAGGCTGTGGATGTTGTGTACTTAGACTTCAGTAAGGCCTTTGACACCGTATCCCACAGCATTCTCCTGGAGAAGCTGGCAGCTCATGGCCTGGATGGGTGTACTCTGTGATGGATAAAAAACTGGCTGGAGGGCTGGGCTCAAAGAATTGTGGTGAATGGAGCCAAATCCAGTTGGTGGATTCTATGACTATGAATTCTACGACAAATTCTATGGTGACTCTATGACAACTACCCAAAACTATAGTTTAGACATGAAGAGGCCTGATACAGTACTCTAACATTGGAATGATAATTAGGTTTTAATCTTTCATTAATTAAAATAAGAGGTGTGCTGTAAAAAAAAAAAAAAAAATCCTAAGCCTGTGAGCTTTAATTTCATATATATTTGTTCATTGCTATTTAAGTATGAATAATAATTAAATGATTCTCTCTTTTTTTCTGTTTTTAGGTACAGCTTCATTTTATAATCATCTTGGATAATACTAGAGAAAGATAAAAGCTTGCATATAATCATTAGTTAATACAAGTGGAGCATGCTGAAAATCACTAGAGTTGAATGGAGGCATATGAAAAACTCATTTCTTTAACCACTGATTGCCTGACTGTCTATTTCCTGTGCATACATCACCATAGTACCTGTTCCTAAATTGTGTCAAAGATAACTCTCCTCTTCATTTTAAAGTTATGCAGTGAGAAATGCCAATAGTAGCACAATGCCAGACAGCTGATTTTCCTCAGAGAAAAATAACTTTTGTGCCCTTTTTCTCATCACTTTCATCTCAGCTAATGTTGTCACCGAAAGAGATCTACATTCGAATTCCAGGTATCATCCTAAGTAGTAAAAGCCAAGTTGTTGTGATCTAATCTGTTTAACAGAATGAAGGACAGAGACAAGAGCTGATGCACTTTCTGAGGACAGCGCACTTAAAAACACCTGTTGTGCAGCACATAGAGCAATTGCCACCTTCCGAGGTTTGAGAAGATTAAGGTGAGCTCTATCAGCAATGTGTGCTAAATCAGTGCCAAATCAAAACCATTAGCAAATTCTTTTTGAAAGAGGAGCTTTAAAACAAAATTAAAAGGGAAGATTGCGTGTGTGATGTTGAGAGATGACGAAAATTAATCTTCAGTCAACTGGAAAGCCAAATCACTTATTTGTCCTACCGTGATTCACCATTGAAGCCAGTCTATGGAAGGAACTGGGATAAAAATAAATTAGGTTTGGGACAGACAGGAGGTATAATTCAGGTAAACTGATGTTTTACAATTGATTAGCTGATTCTAATCTCTGAGGAGCACTGCCCTTCATGCCATAGCTGTTTCCTCCTTCATTCTCAAACAATTCATTTTTATGTTTTTAACTTTAATTACATTTTCTTTGAATCTGTGATAAGACCTTCTCTAAAGAATATGCTGGAAATCTTTGGTATTTGGGGGAAAATTACTGATTTTGAAATGAGCCTTGAAAAAGCTGGCTGCCTTCTGGTGTCACGAAGTGTCTAGGCATTGTTTCTCTCCTAATAACTTCTGTCTGTATTTCTTATACCTGGTTGTTGTTGAGTATCAAAAAACCAGTCACGTCTCTCTTCACCAATATTCAGTCTTACCCTGAACCAGGCCACATTTGCTATACTAGATGGGTGTAAAAGGCTTTACATAAAGTGGATTTTATTCAGTATGTCTTTGTTTCTTGCTTCTGAGGTCCCCGAAGACCCAATAACTACAAAGCAACCCTGAATAACAGGAATGTAGGAACAGATGTTATTTGGGCACTCTCACATAATAAAGACTTCTAAGAATCCCTGATGCCCAATTATCTAAACACTTATTCTTAAGTTTCCATTCAGTGCATGATGAATTTAGTCTATTTTAGCTGAATATGAAAAGAAAGTAGTTAGTGTGAAAGTGATGTCAATCAAAAGAGACACATAAATGGACTGGGTAACACTATCTCACAAAGCATACATAACATAATCAAATAGGTAATTAAAATGAGATCAGTTTATCCTCTAATAATTACAGAAGTACCATGTGTAAAAAGGTAATCATTGTTTTGTTATTTTTGAATTATTTTATTATTTTGGATGCTATAACATTATCATATATACTATATTATTATAACAAAAATCCATAGTCACATAGTTCTTTTAAACTATAATCTTGGAATAAAAATAAAACCACAGTGACCCAGAACACCAAGAAGCTCCGTTCTTATTTGGAAGATCTTCAATTTCACCAGCATCATGTCCTGTGAAGGACTTCAACAGGCTAGGTTTGCAGTGCATCAGAGGTGGTACATCCATCTTCAGTGACCCCCAACAACCAGAATTGCTACAGATAATAGAGATGTAACACCTTCCTCTCCTCATCTCAGCTTCCAAACACTAGCTTCTTTAACTCGCACCTGCTCATGGATGGGCAGATTATTCCCAGTGACAGCATTGCACTGAAGGTAACACCACACAATTAGGTTTATATTATATATAATACAAGACAGGGATTAATTTGTTCAGTACTTTTCTTTGTAATGCCATCTTCTCCTACATTATTCCCAAAGATGGAGAGAAAAGAAAAAAAACCTCCAAATACAGTTGAAACATTTGAAATTCTATCTCTAAAATTACACCAAGACAACTGTATTGTGTCTTTATTTTTTGAGAGAGAAAACACAGAAGGTTCTCTATAAGTGGATCATAACTAAGCAGAATTCAATGATAGCTGAATCAGGACATTGGCAATATTTTGATAAACAGAAGTAAAAGTCACAGTCATACTGCCTGCACAAAGGACTGAGAAGGCCTAGGTAAGTTTAAGGGCATACCAACAAGAGTCAGTGTAAACTCACAGACCGCTTCCTGTTAGCTAATTAAAAACAAGCTTTAATTTTTGAATAAAAAAACTAAATGTGGTGTTATAAATTAACTGCCATTTTCCCCTCCACTACTCAATGTTGCTAAAATTAAAAAAAAAATTGAAGAGTAATGGAAAGAATTGATAAATTAATTATTTTTAGGCCAATAAAGTCCATGTCTGACTTTTAATATTTTCTGTGATGGTTGGTTATGACTGACAGATGGTACCAATAGGCCTTGCCATGCCTATAACATATTAAAAAGCAACATGGAATACTTATCTGTACCTTCCTCATTAGCATTTATTTATTTATTTATTTATTTATACTAACCGGTATCTTTAGGACTCAAACTGTTTTGGAGGAATGAGCATCACTCCAATGTTAAAATTCATTTTCTGTCTCAACTTCTTAATATGCCGCTCTCACAAAGGATATACTTCTAAGAGGAATTCATACACATAAAATCCTAATGCTATGGGGATTTTCCTTTGTAATATACATGAATCCAATAGAAAGCAATATGCATTATTTTGTATACATTTGTATCTGCCAGGCATGTGAAGTCCAAATAAGGACAAATAGAAGGAGCATAAAATCAAATATGAATAAATGAACTTTTGTGAATGAAAAACAAAGAGGTTTTCAAACACTGAGGATGTACATTCAGATCACCTTGAAGCAGGTCTAATATATGCAACAAACACTGTTGAGACAGGGGAGGCACTAACAGGTAATATTTTTATTTTGAAGTAACTTTGAAGAATCTGGTCAAGAGCATCTTACCGTTCACTTGCTCTCACATAAAAAACATCCATTTCCAGGCAATTTGTATTTTCTTGTGCACAAGTTTTACCATCTTGTATATCAACAGACTGTGAGAGCCCTTTTTGTATAAGGTTTGGATTTCTTAGGATACTTGCCTTCAATATAGGCCATAAATAATGTCTTAGTGATGTAGGCCAGTAGGTCTCTCCTAGGGAGATTAAACTTAATTTTCTTCACTAGTGGCATTTTTCACCTTTCACTTCAGAGTGGGTAACACTGCAGCAAAGTGTTAAATCCTGTTTTTAGAATAGTAGTAGAGAAAATGTGTGCTAATGTATTTTTTGAGGCAACACAAAATGAAGTAATAAGCTGTTCAATATGCACTATTGAAATTTATTTATTGTAAAGCTCTACAGAAATTGAACCAGTTCATCAGGCTGGACTTCCAGAAGTAAGTCACCGAGAGTGAGTGAGACTGCTTACATACAAGCACCAGTAAAATCTTGAAACACCTAAAGCAAGTAGTCAGCCCCTTCCTATGGGCTAAAATGTTTATTCGGTTACACAGCAGAGCCTGGCTCACAAAGCTGGGCATGTCTCCATCAGACATGAGAAACAAGAATCAGGGAATTGCTTTCTCATCCAGAGACAGAGAGATCTTTAGTGCTTTCTTTGTAAAGACCACGGTAAACACTTGAAAGATTATCCTGAGAGACCTTTGGGCACAAAAGACTCTAGACACAAGGCAGAGTTCATTTTCCAGACATGGCATGAAGTCAGGGCATTGCAGTGGAAGAATCAGGGTCTAACTCTTCCTGCACTCAGAAAGGTTTGAACGGTTACCTCAGGAAGCTGCTGTAATCATCACCCTACAGGGTGTCATAGGGTGTGAAAGACAGAGGAGCTTGCTTCCCGTGAAGCTGGACCTCTGTACAGCAAATATAAGGCACAGAATGAGACTGTTTTCGGAGGCATTTTTCCACTTTTACAAAGCAAATATCTCTATGTTAAGTTCTGTAGCTCTGTTTTACTTAGGAGGGTATAAAACATAATGAGAGATTTGTATTACTGCTACATCAGATACCATTCACAATAGGTTTCTCTTTTGACAATAATGAAGATTTAAAGTATACAAGTTCTAACTGTAAAAACAAAAAAAAGGAAATAAAACTGCAAAAAAATATTATGAGACTGGTTTTAACTAAGTATGTTTTTTGTAGTATGTTTTTTCATGAAGATAGCCTACGGTTGCACGTGTTTATACAAATGTGAATGAGGCCAGAAAGATAGTAAGGAGCTATCAAAATATTCACTTCTATGGAGTATTACACTTGTGTAAGAAGTACCAGAGTACAAATACCATGTGTACACATATAGCACTACTGGACTGTATCATACACAATAAGTACAACTGAAGTACACTAATTATGATTTCAAATGTGCAAAACAGATTCCAGAGCAACCCATCAATTTCAAGTTTTGCATTTAAATTACAAATATCCTGATTTCCAGTTCTCACATTCATAAAGAAAAACTTGAATATGAGAATAAAGCTTTAGTACATTGACAGACAAACCTCAGGAAGAGTCAAGTTCAGCAAGTGAACTTTGAAACGGGAAAATGTTAGGAGGCTAAACTGATTCTGCAGACAAAGGAAAGAGGCAGAGAAAGATGCTATCACCATTTCATCACAGGCCATGCCCAGACAACCCCATTATGAGTACAGTGCTCAACTTGCTCCAGCTGCAAGCCTCTGCACAGGCAGGAGCACTGCAGAGGACAGGAAATGTGAGGACAGGGAGCTGATGCAGGTTACACATAGTATGGTGTGAAGATTGTGGCATACGAATCAGCACACCTAGTCTTAACACTACTATTGACCTTTCTGGGCTGTACAACCAGGAGAGGGGCATAAAACACCCTCTGAATAGCATCTATAGCTCTGACTGCTTTAACCCAGCAAAGGGCAAGAAGTCCACATCCACATGGGAAAAAGCAATGATGAAAAGCAAGAACTGTGTTAGGAGAAAGAGGTATATTTTATGAAAAGCTAGCAAACTTAGCCAGTTGAGCATTTTGTATCAAAATCCATTTAGACACATATAAAGCAACGTTCTCTACCATGATCCATTTTTTTCTCATCCTTATTACAGAGGCTCTAGGTATGTTCATGGAAGTAACTCCATACAGCTTATTTGTGAGATTCTACACAAAAGATGGCATCATTTTCTAAGGCAAACAAATGTGCTATTTATCTCACTGAAACAAAGATATACCATTCAGACAGGCAGGCAGGGAAAAGAAGTAAGCATGCAATAGTGAATGCTGCTTTTTTTACATACGGGTTAAGATATAAATGCAGTAGGACCTTTAGAGCATGCATTCCTTGACAGTTAGTAGATAAGTACTTTCTCAACTTGTTGTCTGTCAGTTGTGTAATGTGTTTTCTTATTCATGCTTTGGTTAATCTGGAGGCTCCTGGTTTTTATCCAAGTCCTTATTTCTTACAAACATATGGCCAACTAGGTGATGACATTGATGGCAGAGGGCAAGAAGAGAAGAAGAACAGTCAGATGCTCTCAGGAAATTCTGCACCTAGGTCAATAAAATCTCAGATTTATGGTCTTGCATTGATACTGGGCAATGTGACTGAATAGCGCAGTATCTAAGTTACAACTTTTTTTCATAAGAGGGAGCATTTTAAAGGACTTTTAGAAGATCCTGCTCATCACAGCCCTCTGACAGCTGTGAAGAGCGTGAACACAGCAAATTTAAAGTGGTTTTGACAACCTTCCCCATGTAATGAAGTTAGGCTTGTGGCCAAATGTAGTTGATTAGTCACAAAACAACTGAGGAAACTAGTAAAATCCTTTGTCTAATTCTGGGAATATCCATCAGCCACTGCAACCACTGGACAAAGACAAGCCTAGAACATTTTTGTCAACTGATGCTACTCATGTCTTCTTGCCATCTTTTCCTCAAGAACTTTGCCCAGGAAAGAGGAAGCAAAATTTGACTGCTAATGTTATGGCTAGAGTTCAGCAACTTATATTTAAGTGTTTCCTAGATTATTGTGTGTTTCACAGTGTCTGGGGCATCAGCTTCACTCAGATTATCCTCCATAATAAAGGAAGAGCTCCTTATTTGCTTGTTGCTTTCCTTGCTAAAACACATAACACAAGAGGACAACTATGAAGAAAATCCCAAAATAGATCAAGTGTGATCTGCCTCAAGTAATGACTTTCATATCTCCATCTTAGTGAAGACAAGCCCAAATCAATGGAATAACAAGTTTCCTGAATTTCTGTTATTTTTAAATTGGTTCATCATTTCATATGTAAATTCTAGCTTTAAATAAGCTCCATATTCTGAATCTTGTGAATAAGATTTCACCTAAAAGATTATGAATTAAAAATAGAAAACCAAGTTAGAATTTAAAAAAACCCCATAAACACTGCTGCAATTTGATAGAAGATTTGCTTTCACAGAAGATCACAGTGTAAACTATGATTCCTGGTGTGACCTCTGCCTCTGACTTCTTTCAGAAATAACCTAACACAGCTATAGTACATGTGTAATGGATGTTAATTTTTCCCATTTTACTTTCGGAAGGAAGGAAGGAAGGAAGGAAGGAAGGAAGGAAGGAAGGAAGGAAGGAAGGAAGGAAGAAAGAAAGAAAGAAAGAAAGAAAGAAAGAAAGAAAGAAAGAAAGAAAGAAAGAAAGAAAGAAAGAAAGAAAGAAAGAAAGAAAGAGCAAGCTTTAATCCCTCCCTGATTGGCAGACAGGAAATCTCTAAATTATTTAACAAAAGACATAACTTCTAACAGCATAGAAGTGACACATAGAGAGGAAACCTTCAAACAGGTAAGAAAGTACACAATGAAAAGTGAAAACCACATTCAGCTGTATTCACTTTGTCCCAAACAGCACTTCATTTCCTCACTATTGAGTTGCTTCTGTCACAAAGTTTCACTACTTTGTGGTGATTGTTACAAATGATAAAGCATGTTTTTCTCTTCCATAATTTCAAGTGTTAAGAGTGAAAACATTTGAAGAAGGTTAACTAGTATCAAATGTGAAGGCAACTAATACTCAAACAGTTCTTCGAAATTCAGGCAACCTCAAGTAACCAAGACAGGACAGAAAATACTTTTCTAGAAAGCAAAAAATAAACCCACATTTCTGGCTAAAAAAGAGAATGAAAAAAATCAACTGTAAATCTTTGAAATATTGCTGTCATTCTGCTTTTCAACTGATAATTGGATTTCTACTAAACTTTCCACCCCCCAAACAGAAACACCAACTTTCCATAGTAGTTTTCAATTTTTCATTGAATAATTCTTGAAAAATGAAAACTTTCTGGAGACAGTATTTTCCAGGTTTGGATGTTAAACAAAGTCACAGTTTTCTCAAAAAAATACTGATGAAAATATCTTTCCTTGGCCCTATTGCCATGTCTTACCATAGCAAAAACTAGAATTAGCCAGAAAAATCTGAGCGGGTGCACCAGTGAGCTATTTGCCCTGCAGAACATGAGACTAGCAGGAGGTTTTGAGAAGTTTCCTGGCTGCAGTTCTTAGATGCATCTGGTCAGCTATACTGTCAAAACAGCAGAGAGCTCTGTTAAAATTTTCATTTGCATTGGTTTTTCTATAGTAAAATCCCAAACTATAACCATAGAAGTTCCTAGCCTCTCTTTTTAGGAGGTTCATCTCAGTGCACCAGACAAAGTTACTTGGAAGTCTGTAGGAACTTTAACAATGCTCCTCTTAATGCCACATGCTCCACCACATAAACCTGCCAGAATAACATAATCAGAGTTGTCACTGGTACTAAGATCTCAGTTTCATACTTCACACATGTCATTAAATACTGTGTTTATACCCTCAAGAGGGACAGTCAAGGAGCACAGATTGTGCAAAGCTGTGATCTGCTACCCCCAGAGATACCTGCTTTGGGTCTTTATATCCGTAGGACACAGGTGCCTGCTAGCCTATCCGATAATCTGCAGTTACAGAAGCACACATGGGTATGCGGCCAGCTTACTATATAACTAAATGGCTACATCACAGACAGAATCAGACAGTTCTGGAATCCCAGGAGAATAAGAAGAAAAAGAAGCTTCAGCAACACAGACATTAAAATCAAATTTAAGCATGACCTAATCCACAGTTTTACTGAATTTATTGTTGGAATTTAAGCAGCTATAACAAACTGAAATCATTACCACAACACTCCGAGTCAAATTTGACCTGCTTTTGCATTCAAAGCCTTGCCCAAGCCTAATCTGTTTAATTTGTCAGGGCATACCTTACCTACATACAACAATATGAGTCAGCTTTTGCCTTCCAGAGATGGATTTAAGTCTCTGCTTGAGCATGTTCTCATGCATACTACATGCATGGCTGAACTTGAAGATAATCTTGACTTGGTGAGTAACCCACACTGTAGACATACGTGTGCATGCTCCTAGGCAGGATGAGGGCAGGACTAGTTCACCTTTCTGAGGCTACTCCATGAGCTGTCCTTCACAAGTACACACTGTGGATTCTGGTCAGGAGCAGCAGCAGAGAGAGACAGGTCTGAATGACTCAACACATACATAACTGTCTTTAAGGCAAAGGAAGACCCTGAAGAACTATGATGTCCATCAAAGCAACACGTAGGTGGATTTTACAACCAAAACATGTATAGGTGGAAGTATAGATAGCCTGAAATTCATACCACAAATTGTTTTTCTTTGTTGTTCCGTTCGTCATTTGTTACAATGAAGGAACCGCTTACCTAAAATATGTCATAACTCATATCCTGAGCACTGTTTGGGAATATTGCCTGACTTATTCAAGTTACATGGTGACCACAGACATCGTAGATCTTTACTAAAATTAAGTAGTGCTATTAGCCTTAGGTATAATTGTTTATTATTTCTCAAACATTAGCCAATTATCTAGGAGTCTTAAAGTGCAGACAGATAGTTCTACCACATAAACACCTTGGGAGGCAATTACTTTTCCATTTTAACATTTTCTTTCACCTAAATATGGCGTCTTTTTTTCCACAGTTTAAACTTAATGAAAAAGCACAACCAACAGAGACAGTGGTCAAAGAACTGCACGAGTTTCCAGGAAGGGGAACATTTATCAAAACATACTGCATGGTTAATGATAGTACGCACGGATAAAGAAGCCTGTAATATATAACAACAATAAAGTTGGAGTAGTGTATCGAAGGTTGTTTAGACAAGCTTCAGTTCCATTTTCAAGAAACTTCAATTTCCTTTCACATAAACTCTGTGAAATACTTTATGTGACATGTTTATGAGTAGCTGTTTTTATGAATGTTATAATTGCAGACCCTTATGAAGGCTAAGAACAGTGTTGCCCCTTCAGCAAGCTAAAAAGCAAACAGATGAACACAACAGTTCCTAGTTACAGTAGAAGAGACAACCTCCCACACCTCAATTACATTGCACCAGATTACAGCACTATATGGTATATCTTATACTAGGATTTTTGCAGCTCCCAATAACTAACACAAAAGGTATACTTCAGTTCAAATGTAGGCAATAGGTATGAAATTTAGAATTTCTCTCTGACTTACTAGGTTTGTTTAATCAGCACATTGCATAGTCACACTTCAGAAATCAGCCATTAGATTTGCAGTTCATGTGTTGTTAATTTCTGCTTAAATTTTCTTTTAGGACGAGCTCATAATATGCTTTAGAGAAATCATATTTTGTTTCCTCTGTTAAGTGCCTGTTTTACTTTATTGTTTAGATAGCTTGAGATATTTAAGCACTATAGGCTATAATCTGACCCTGAACATATGCTTTTATTGACTGGTCCTTGCAAAAACAGTGTTCACAAACACAAGTATTTTAAGTCAGAATATAAATCAGAATCATCATTTCATATCAAGGCAATACAAGAAAACTATGTCATCTGTTCTCACATCCTAGATACCAGTAAATAAAGTAGCAGTAGAATTTATTGCTTCATATCCACAAATTGAACTAAACTACGTTTATGAATTTCACAGGTAAAAAGCCAGACAATGGCTTAAACAAGGAAATATGATGAAAACAAACTGTAAGGCTCTATAAGTTTTTACAGACCTTCAGAGCTCCTTACCCCAGTGAATAACACAACTTACACACCTTAGCCCATCAGGACATGTTCTTATTCACAGAACCGCAGAAAAGGTTGTCTGGAAAGGAACTCTGGAGGTCATCTAATTCAATCTTCTGGCTAAATTAGGATGAACTTTGAAATTAAATTTGGTTGCTCAGGGCCTTGTTGCAATTTGTGACTGTTGCATCCTGGCCTTCCACTGTCCATGACTACAACATGAGCAAAGAATGTTGTTGACATTTTCTGAGTGCTGTCTGTACATACACCTTTCATTACTTCTGTATATTTTACAAATTCACAAACATTATTTCAGATGCACCTTCTAAATAACTTATGGAGCTCTTTTTTTTTCCTCTGGACTGCAAGGTTTTAATTGTGGACATGGTATAAATTCATCCAAAATAAAAAAAAAAAAAAAGAAATACAAATCTAAATAGTATTCTATTTCTGTCTTCACCTGAAAGTCTTCAAAGTGCTTCCCTGACACACCAAGACATTTTTAACTCCAGATGTTGCAGGTCTTCAAATAGCCTCTTGAATGGCTGTATCCTCTACATCTCTCCATTTAGCCCTCAAATAATAAGTAAGAAAATCGGATGTTGTTTTCTTAAGCTAATTGCTTATATAATCCCCATGACTTTAAAAATAAAAGAAAAATGGTTCAAACAAGGAAAAGGCTGAAAACTTATCTAAACAAGGCAGTAAATTTTCTGTGAATAGAATTTCATTTCTACCTCAGTTGCTCATCCACATTGCATGTAGTACTCATTTCTGCCAGAATTATGCCTTTCTATCACTTTTTATTTCTTCTGTTTATTGTAACAGTTGGAAATAGCTGCAATTGACATTCTTCTCTCCACCAAACCCTTTCAGACCTAGAAAGAAACACCTCAGTTGAGACAGGCAGACATTTATATTTATGGTCCAAGTGGAATAACTACATTTTGTTTACACATGTATTTTTAAATCATCGCTGATCTCGGGCTCACAAAAATCTAGGTGAAACATTGCTTTCACTGGCACTTTATCAAGCTGTTGCATCCTTTTAATGAAGACCAGGATGCAAATTATTACATTTGTATTCCCTTGAAACATTCCCCTTTAAGTACTGGCTACAACTGTAGGTGTTAATAAAAAAACCCCCTAACTTCCAGAGACCACATTGTGGGGAGAGAACAATTAGTGTGACTGATCACAGAACAAATATTTAAGTGTATTCTTTCTGTAACATTACTACGTTACCGACAACATCCCTACTAATTCATCATCTCTAGATATACTTCTAACTTTCAATCATTCTCAGTACTTCAAATTTTCCTATTAAAACAAAAACAAAATATGACAGAGTATTTGACTTTCTCCTCATCTGCATTTTATACTA
The DNA here is from genome assembly GCF_036013445.1 of Caloenas nicobarica. Classification (NCBI taxonomy): domain Eukaryota; kingdom Metazoa; phylum Chordata; class Aves; order Columbiformes; family Columbidae; genus Caloenas; species Caloenas nicobarica. The sequence goes on along the minus strand of NC_088246.1, from coordinate 99,107,606 downwards.
AAAGATCCAGGATGAGTTTTATTGACTCTCAGCTTTTAAAGAAATACCTATCACTCTTATCCATTGAAAACTCTTGAGAAAGGTTTTTCCTGTTCCCTCTACACAAATGGACTGATCGTAGTAAAAACAGTACTTCGTAAGAAGATAAGAAGCCTACTTTACTTCTGATAAGGAATTTATTTAAAATCTTCTACAAAACAAACAAACAAACAAACAAACAAAAAACAACACCCAAAACTTTCAAGTGTCCATTCTTTATATTAAAATGTGATGTATGTAAAATATAATCAAACATATCGCAAGATACACTCTCCAAGAAGGATTCTTACTGTCAGGATGGATTTATTCACCACTCATACAAAAAAACCTGTTAAACATTTTGTTATACAGCCTCTACATCACACCATCATGTATATATAAAAACATCTAGAAAAACAATGTAGAATAACATTAAGATTACAAAGTGAAAGACTGAAGTTTTGAGATGTCTGTATTAAAGTTGCAAGTAAAAATCTAATTCAAGGCTCTTGCGTATGTGATTTTTAAAATAGTGTTCAGTTAATTAATCACAAGTCATTCTCCACAGGTCACCACTTCATTCAGCATGCAGAATGGCTGACATTGTGATCCTGAGATAATGTTTAATACTTTGTTTTCTTCAGTGTTTGCCTCTCCCACCTTTTACTTTAGCTCATTCTTCAAATCCCACTATGAACATAGACTCTTTCATTTTCCTGTGGGTGTTTTCCTGTGTCACTGTAATATAAGAATTTATTTCTCGAAAAAACAATGTGAAGCAGAGAGGTGTAACTATCATTACTTTACAAAGTGCTGATGCACGCAGACACTGAAGGCAGAAGTTTCCAATTAAGTATCCAGTCTGAGATATCCTACACAATAAATCTCAGCATCCACCAGTTTTGCTTGTCAGTGCACAGTACCCTGGCACAAGGTCAGCCCAGGTACACAGAAAATGAGGCACATACAATTAGAGATCCCTTGTGAAAAGTCTGGCTTAAGGAGCTTGCTAAACATCATGACAGGGCAGTAAAGAATTTGGTTCTCCAGGCTGAAACATGGCAATAGCAAGTTCTTATTTCTGCACTCATATGGGGACGAAGGAAACAATAGCTTTAATAATGATGACATTGGTTCATCACTGTTCTGTGTCACAAGCAAAAATGTTCATTGGAAAAACAATCAACAGCCACATAAAGAAAGAATGCACCTAAATCAGCCATAGTACTTCTGCACTAAATTCAGGACTCAGGGTTTTAGGGTCCTGCCTCCAAAAATGCAAACCCTGGGAACTGACTGTCAGCTGCCAGCTAATCCTAGAGGTACTTAAGGTTGTATTATCACCTTCTCTTTCATAATTTTTAACTTCAGAGCTCCGCAGGCACCTAGACCGAAGCATGCAAAGTCCTTACAGCCTGGGCAACTTAGCAACCAGCTTGAGCTGGGGCTCTTGTCAGTATCTAGAAGCCCTACATTTGTCTGCTGACATCTCCAAGGGCTTTGCCTCAGTCAGTGCTCTCAAAACAAATTTAATATGCTCCAGAATTATTGGCTTCTCACAAAAAGTGATGCTACAGACAGGAGGAGCTCCTTCTCTGGCTGATTTTAAAAAGTATTGACTCCTTTTTTCATTGTAAATAGCATATAGTCACCTGTCTCCATGAGATGTCTCTGAGATGTGTATCCTAAATATACAAAATGTCTCATTTCTCTCATAACACTGTGGTTAAACTGGAGGAATCAAGATGCACCCCTGCTCTGACCCATTCCTACTTCTTAGCTCCAGGCAACAAGATGCTAATTGCGCTGTTCAGCATGCAAACATTTTGAATCTCATTCCAAAGTACATGATGTTCTTATTGGGTGATTAATGAGAGGCCAGTTTCTCTGTTTCTGAGATTAATTCTTTATGTACATTCTCTCTACTAGTGTAACATTCTTTTAATTTCTGTAGCACTGTCTGATAATTGGCTTCTTCTTGATCATTTTAATGGAAAACTTTTCAGCAAATCTAATGTCATGGGCTTAATAAGGATAATAATTGAAAAAAAAAATCCCGTTTTCCTCAGTTTTCTCTATAGCTCCTTTTCCTTTCATAAAAAGTTCAAACCCTTATATTAATCTCTTTCAAATGGCTGCTGTATGTTTGCAGAGTTCAATTTGCAATGGGGTCTTACATTGTTTCTGCACTTTTTTATCAACTATATATTTCTCTTACAAGAGCTTTCTTCACATGTCTTTCACCTCTAGTATCAGGTAAGCTTTACAATTGGTGGTGAAGAATCATTTCTTTGTCATAATTCTTTTGTACATGCAAAATAAATTGCAAATATTTGGAAGATCCTGAAAAGAAATAACAATTTTGTATGAATTAGCTTCTTAATGTCAGAATATCTCCAAGAACAAGCTAAATCAAAGCCAGTACAACACATACATACACACAGATATCCATATATCCAGCTTCCTCCTGTGCACTCAAAGGAGGTTCATGCCTTGATGCCAGATGCCAATGGAGGATTCAAATGCTAAAATATAAGGCCACCTTAACTTTTTAGTTGTCTAACTGCTCTATTAGTTCTGTGTCATAATGTATACAGATAGGACTTGAATTAAGGTTACTCAAGCAGCTTCAAGTGTGGCAGTACCTAACTGTTCAGTGTTTGACTTTGCAGCCTTGCTAATGTTTTTCAGTGTAATTTTGCCTGTAATCATCTAGTTTTTCAAAATGTGTAGTGACCTCCTCACCCCCTGTTATTCCATGGCATTATTTTGATGCTGGCGCTGACCCCATCCTGCTGATGAGCTGACCTAGACTATGCAAGGAGCTCAAAGGAGCCCACAGGTATGTATGGAGACTTTTGTCTCCCCATCCATAAACAAGAATGGGATGCTTTTCACAAGTATTTGCCAGTAACAAACAGAGAATAGAAAATTTTAATTTTTAAAAAAGCATAAACAAATGGCCAAATGTGAGTAGATTTAAATGGGATTGGTAAAAGCATATGTCTGACACAATTATACTGTTTTGCTGAACTTCAAGTCTTTGCAGCAAAGAAAGTGAACTCTAGATTAAGAAATTATCACAGAGAGGGTCATCATATTCATTTTTAGCACAAAAAGAAATATAAACATTTCATTCATTTTTTTAACAAGCGAAAAACACAACTATACTTTCAGAGGTGGCTGAATTCTCAGTTCCATACCCACCCTTGCTTCACTTTCCTATCTCATTTTCCATTTGTCCTGCCCCGTACCAAAAAGAAATCAGACAAATCTGGATATTCAGAATGAAAAAATGTCAGACCAGGGGTTAAAGCTGTGGAACCATAAGTACTGAAAACCAAGACCTTACTTAAAATGCCAAGAAATCTTCATAAGAAAATCTGTTACAGAGCAGTAAGATGTCCTGTAATTTAACCTTGGCACTAAAAGGGATAAGAAATGTACCTAATTTTTTATTTTTACTTTATTCCTATCTCAGTCTGCAACAAATAACTGGAGCTCAGAAAAGACAGAATACACAAAACCTATGAAGCTAAGAATTAACACAGTAGGAAAAATGTAGCATTTTTCCCAAACAGTAACACAAAGCTGACCTTAAATGACCATGGTAGATTTCAGTGATGATAGCTTATTTCTATTTGTATTTGAAATATTTTTTCTGGACCAAATTAATGTATAAATGTATATAAATATATTTATACATATATAAAATTTACAAATCAGATGACATATACAATTTAAAAATCAGATTAATTAGTACCAGACTATTAACACAGAGGGTTAATAAAAATCTATGGGCTGGATTCCTGTGTTTTTCATTAGGTCCTTTGCAATTCAATACTTTTTGTCATCCTTTCCTAAACTGAAACAACATTCTCTCCGGAGAGCAACGTGCATAGTAGTGTGTGAATTTTTCCTCAGAAAATATATTACTTGGTGGTCCCAGTATAACTAGTTTACTGCTTTGGCCTAAGAATTTCCTTTCTGCACCATGGATAAACACTGCATGGATGAGTCCAAACACTTTTTTGATTGCCCTTTCATCTTGACAGATGCAATGCAGGGGCACGTAAGTGGCACCTACTGAGAACAGTAATGGACTTATTTCCTGGATTTTAAATCTTGACAGAGCATTTGGAATCTGGATTCAGATGAAGACCATGAAAAATGCACAAATCCAGACATCTCACTCCGTAGGGTAATAACAGTAATAAAGAAATCACCTGCCAAGCATCTTTTGAATAGTTTACCTGCATTTCTCACATCAAAGAATTAAGAGCCTCATTTTAATAATTCTAACTGACTGGGAAAAGGAGGCCTCTTATTACTGCAGGCTGTACTTGTTAGGCTAACATCTTCAAACTGGTTTTGGCCAGTGTGGAATCATGAAATATATTGAAATTGGCCAATATATAATCACAAAGCCAATGACTGAGTTGTTGTCCTGTTTTTGTATATCTGCAGTATTATAACAAACAGATGCCTACAATTTTGCAGTGCAAGTTTGTGTCTGTATGACTGGCTTTAATGAAAGAAAATTCAACTTCAAGTGATTGACTTTGTAGTGAAGCTGCCCGTGAAAAGTGTTCTGCTTAGTTCTGGAGAAAGATTGTCTGCATGAGGTAGCATCTGATGAGCCTGAAGGCTGACAGGGAGACAAAGCCCCTCATTCACAGACATTTCCTCTTATATCCATCCCAAGTTTGAGAGGTTTTGTTTTGGTGCAAGATGATAATCACTATGAGAATGAGAGGTTCACAGGCAGAGCTGGGTAGTGTGGGAGAAATAAGTGACATGAGACGAGATAGAGGGAGGATGATGTCTGGCATCACAGTTGGTGCATAATTTGTTTAAAGATGGTACTGTAGACAACCTTGGAGGCCCCTATACTGATGTTTTGATGTAACCCTTTTGGTCGCTGCTTAAGGATGAGTGACAGGGGGATTGGACTAGATGATCTTTCGAGGTCTCTTCCAATCCCTAACATTTTGTGATTCTGTGATTCTGTGACAGGAATAGAAACAGCCTGTGTGCAGATGGAAACAGGGAATAAGGTTCAAGCCTTCATCCTGAATGCAGTCATGAACCATGGGCACACCTATATGTAAGCTCATGTAATAAATCCAGGTCTACAGGTGAGAAAAGACTTTTAGTTCACCTATTAACCTTTCCTTCTGTTCCTCCATCACTGGATCCACTATTCACATTTCTAAGCTAGCCCTCCAAGGACCCTAACCTGGTGCATGAGTCCGGGAATCAGAAAAGCACTGTGGTACAGGGGTAGGAACACGATCAGTGGTGGTATCTTAACAGGAGGTCAAGCGAAAGGGAGCTAAAGCCCTGGAGGTCTCCCAGTAACACTGTTCACAACCAAGATGACAGAGCAGAATGGTGTTCCTTGAATATATTGGGCTTGGTCCTGAGGATGTGATCTATACAGTTCTTCAGTGCCCTGGTAGGGGCAAAGCAGGAACAAAAATCAGGTCCAGATCATTTCGTGAAGTTGTTCCCACCTTTCCTTATTTTCTAGCATAACAGATGTCATGATCTTTGTCCTACATTCAGTTTGACTGAGAAATAAATTTAAGGTGTTTGCAGAGTCTACTATTCATAATTTAATGTATACTGTGTACATAAGCAAGAATGCATAAATCAAGCCTGGGTTATGCAAAATTCTCAGGACTGTTTTGGTGCAGCCATCTCTCAAAATACTGGATGAAATTTTCCTTCTTCTGAGATAACAATGGTATCACCTTGATATGCTTAACATCCCTGTAAATTACAGCTATTATTGTATCAACATTCAAGATTGCCTTCATAACTATGAAATTTTCCTGTGTCATTCTGCCTGAGTTCAAGTGAGTAAAGTAACCTGGGTCTGGTGTGGGCAGAGTCTAAAGGTAAGAAGAAATGAATCTGTGCTTTTGTGGTGGTTGCAGCTGAAATTTAACCAGCTGAACTTTTGAAAGATGGCAGACAGGATGGTTGAAATTTCAAATGGTATATTAGACTGAACAACCTTATATTTCCTCACTTCTAACATTAGAGATTTTACTAAAACCTACAAGAAACAAAACAAAAAATATATAAATAATGGATGCTCAGAGAACCAGTGACTCACGTAGAGCTGGGAGAATTATTCAAAGTAAATAAATGGTAGGATTTTTTTTTTCTTTTTTCTGTTGGCAAATTGTCTGTGAACAGTTCGTAGTTTTCTCAGATTTATTTATTTGAAATTAATCAATTAATTATTCATGTGAGTCATTCATGGCAGTATCTTATTCAGAAATAATTAATTGGAAATCTGTAATAATAGTGAATTATAGAGTCAAGATTGCCCAAATATTTCACTGAATTTGTTTCTTTTCTAGGTTAGCTGAGTGAAATTTCATCTCCAGTTTTCAGATATTCGTGTCTGTGAATTTTAAAATCCCTTGACAATAATATTCTTCAATATTTGCTTGTAAGTTCTATATATCAACGATCACTCTTATTAGTAAATCTCTCTATTTAAACTATTTGTAGAAATCAAATAAAATGAGTGAAACAAAAAGACTAGATATTAAAATAATATTTTCCAGGAAATAATGCTGAACTGGATTTTTAGTGACAGTGAATTTTTTAATAACCTTTGTTCATTCCAGGTACTCACACAAGCATGCACTTACAAAATGGTATTAACATTTGGCAAGGCAGCAAATGTGCTGGTTATGCTGTGACTCCTGATGGGAAGAGGAATATTATTGAGCTAAGGGACCAACAGAATGAGGCTTCAATTCATTAGTCCATCAGTGATGATTTCAGATGCTAGTACTAGAACTCCCTGATTGACATTCAACATTCATTGAAAGACAAGTTGAAGTCAAAGAAGGTACAAAAAGGGCAAAAAAAGGGATTTCATTTTGGAGAGGAGAAGCTTAAGGGGAAATACAACTGAAGATTATAAAATCATGACGATGATGCAGTAAGATTAGTGAGAATGTTTATTTAGCAAATTCCTAAAATCTAGAATTTCAGCACTCTCACTGAATCTATTAATAGTAGAAGGTCCTCTAAAATGGATGGAAGAAATTAATTTCTTTTACCAAAGAGGTAGCAAACTTTTGATATGTGTTGTCTGAAGACAGATGTTATCAGTGTTTAAAAAAAGATTAGACAGACTCAGAGACACAGTTCCATAAATTGATGCCCAAGACAATATTAAGGGATGTATACTCTATCCCATATCCATAAGTATCATGTATCCAATGGCTGTGAATCCCAGGAAAGGAAAAAGGCAGGTGGCCAAACTCACATGTTCTGGCTAAATATCCTCTTCCACTGCCAGTGCTAGAGATGGGGTACAGTGTAGGATGCTGGTCTTGCTCAGTGGGATGTTTATCATGTTCTCGTAGCATTTGAAATGTTTCTAGTATGCCCATTTTCAGTTTGTACATTTCTACTCAAAATTGACATTGGTTCCCCATGTATCATCCGTCAGTTTCTTGTGATCAGCTAGCATGAGGCGGAGATTATTAAAATTTTGGCACCTTCACAGAGCAAGAAAACCCTTATATCTGCATACATTCCTTAAAGATCCTGTAGGGACTTACTGAGGCATATTTATTCCACATCCATATAGAACTCTGTACGATTTCACAGTCTCACAAGACTCTGCATCTCTAGTTGTTAAACTTGATGTTTGTGAAAGACGAAGTCTTAATTTTGTTCAGTGAGAATTTTCTGTCTTTAGGAATTGTCTCATACTGTGGGGGTTATTTTGCTGGACACAGGAACTGCACGTGAACAAGTTCTAACCAATGTTCACGCATTGGTGCAGCTCTGCCTAAGAGCAAACTGGAGGAATTCAGAATTAACCATATTCTGACAGATAATATGAGTCTGTCACTGTTGAAACATACCTTAAAAGCATGATCAGCTCACCTGGAAGTTCCTTAGGAAAAAAAAAAAGTGTGGACAAACGCAATGGAACAAACTTTTTTTTTTTTAAATCACAAGGCTCAGAAGAAGCTTGCTTATACAAGCATGTTTAAAGAAAAAAGTCCTTCCAGGCTTCATAGCTGACATTCCCATGGCTGACAGAAAGAGAGAAAAGAGGCTGCTCTCTTTAATGCCCTACACTTTCTTCCTTATGACATAATCAGGAAAAAAAGGGAGTACCAGACAACCTTCTACCATCCATTTTTCTCATAGTAGCAGAAGAAAATAAAAGTGACTCTTGAAGTCTCACCCATCCCCAAATCTCTACCTTATCACAGGAACATGCAATTCACAAATTCACATACTTCTCAACAAAACAGCCAACCATCCTCATTTTCTAAAATTTACCTAACATTGAGGAGATGTCTACACTGTTCTGGGGCCTTTTGCTTGTAAAAAGTACTAATGACTTTGTTACTCAGGCTGCAAGAAAAACAAAGTTCCTTTCCTCCTTAGCCATGTGTAATGTTATCATACTAGATGATCTTTCGAGGTCCTTTCCAATCCCTAACATTCTGTGATTCTGTGATATCTCTGGAGGTGAAGTCCTGAATGCAAGCCTGCAACAGCAATGCTTCAACACAATTCATGCAGTTACATAAATTTCCTTTCTTGTCAGACAGTTGTTTTCAGTTTAAGACATACATTTAGGCTATGTAGCAACTGAGATGATCTCTCTGGGTTTATATTTCTTCAGAGAGATGCTATAACAAACTTTCAATACAGAGGTCAAGCATCAAAGGCAGTTACAGGTTGTTGCCATTCATTTGTCTTCTGGGTACAAAAGAGAACACTTACTCACTTTGAAGATGGAAGAGCTGAAGCAGGCTTTAAATCAGCGTATGTTAGAGGTTAGTTCAAAGGGCATGGAATATAGCATCATACTACTGGTCTATAGATGGGGGAAATACATAAGGACAGAATAAAAAGCTAAAAAAAATTGTCTGCAGAGATGCTGTTAAAAGCAAGAGAAGAAAAAATTTAAAAATATTAAATCTTTCACTGAAACTATAAATAAACATATATAGTGAAGATTAAACTGTTGATCTTGTGTAAAATATTAGCTGATTTAACACCAAAACTTTCTACAATCATGCTAACATGAGAAGAAAAATAATTAAGTAGATCCTTGCAATGTTTCTTCCTCTCCAGGCACTTTGCTTACTCATGACCATCAAGAGGGCTCCAAGCAGAACAATAGATGCAGAAAGTAGTACCAAAATCTAAATGCTGTCTAGAATTTGGATGCTTTTAGCGTTCAGTGAAAACTGAAGAGGCTTTTCAGCATGTCTGGACTTAATTTTAGAAATGGATTTCTAAATTCTGATTTAGGTCTATTCTAATTAGTTGCCTAAATTCCATTTTGGCTCTAGGGCAAAAATATTTCAGTTACTTCCTTTGTTTCTTTAATGTTCTCTGTTTCTCACAAGCTGAAATATGACATACTTCTAGAAGTAAAAATTATGTGCTTTGTTTGGAGGTAAACAAGGTGCTTGAACCTTTATTTCAATAAAATTTAGATAAATATTTTCTTCTGATCTTAAAGTCTAGTGATATCCGTATATTCACAGCTCTACAGCTTTGCCTATAGATACCTATCATTTTGAGGTCACAATCAAGTTCTTCTTTCAGGAATCTTGCAATTTGTTACAGAAATCTTAAAGTCTAAGCTTCAGCAAGAAAATCCCAGTGTTAATGATTTATTCACTAATGACACATTAAGTCCCATATAAGGAGTAATGTCCTGTGCAGTACTTTAAGTTCAATGACACCTATTTTGAGAACTGAAGTGTTACTTGTAAGTGATACATCATCTGTGAATACATCTTTTACTCATGGTTGAATTCACATTTGAAGGATATGAAACCTTCTGTTATCAGATCAAATAGAATCATAGAATAGTTTGGGTTGGAAGGGACTTTTAAAGATCACTTAGTTCAACCCCCTTGCAATGAGCAGGGACATCTTCAGCTAGATCAGGTTGCTCAGAGCCCCATCCAGCCTGGCCTTAAATGTTTCCATCTACCACTTCTCTGGGCAACCTGTTCTAGAGTTTCACCACCCTCATAGTAAAAAATGTCTTCCTTATATCTAGTCTAAATATACTCTTTTTTTAGTTTAAAACCATTACACCTTGTCCTATCACAACAGGCCCTGCTAAAATGTTTGTCCATATCTTTGTTATGAGCCCTCTTTAAGTCCTGAAAGGATGAAATCAGGTCTCCTCCAGGCTGAACAACCCCGACTTTCTCAGCCTGTCCTCACAGGACAGGTGTTCTAGCCCTCTGACCATTTTTGTGGCATCCTCTGGCCTCTCTCCAACAGGTCCATGTCTTTGCTGTACTGAGGACTCCAGAGCTGGACGCAGTAATCCATTTCACCAGAGTGGAGGGGCAGGATCACCTCCCTCGACCTGCTGGCCATGCTTCTTTTGATGCAGCCCGGGATACAGTTGGTTTTCTGGGCTGAGAGTGCACGTTGCTGGCTAATGTCCAATCTTTCATCCACCAGTACCCCCAAGTCCTTTTCCACAAGACTGCACTCAATTCCTTCATCCCCCAGCCTGTAATGATACCAGGGGTTGCCCAAACTCAGCCACAGAATCATGAACTTGGCCTTGTTGAATGTCGTGAGGTTCACATGGGCCCACTTCTTGAGCTTGTCCAGGTCCCTCTAGATGGCATCCTATCCCTTAGGTGTGTCAATCACACCACTCAGCTTGGTGTCATCTGCAAACTTGCTGAGAGTGCACTTGACCCCACTATCTGTGTCATTGATGAAGATATTAAACAGTACTGGTCTCAATATGGACCCTGGAGGGACACCACTTGTCACTGGGGTCCATCCAGACATAGAGCCATTGAACACTACTCTCTGGATGCAACCATCCAATCAGAACCTTATCCACCAAACAGTCTACTCATCAAATCCATCTCTCTCCAATTTAGAGAAGGATGTTGAGGGGGACCATGTCAAAGACGTTACAGAAGTCCAAATAGACGACATGCCCTTGTTCACAAACGTCCAATGATGACCATTCCCATATGAATAGGCTCTGCTTCCACTTGCCTCTCCAACAACACTGCACAGACTGTTGATTTATATGCAAAACTCATTTTTCCTTGTACATTCACGCCTATATATTTATTGTTAACTAAGCAACATAAAAAGGTTTTGAGTGTCTTTATGTGGGATTTTCATGCAATACCTCTTCCCATACAGCAGGCATCCTTGTGTTTGAAAACAAAGAAAGAAAAAGATACTTTTTATCCTCCTGTAGACTGTATGACAGTGGTGCTTTAAATTAAACAGCTCAGCTATCATGAATGAAGCTACTGTACTTGAATTTGTTAAGTTGAGGAAATTCATCATGACAGTGCTCCTAGGTTAGCCAGTGGACCAAAATACAAACCAAAAGGTGCCTAAGCCAGAGAGTTATCAAGAGCTCAAAGCTGAAGGTCTACGATCATAAAAGCAACCTCTTCTGTAAAGTTCAGCTCCACAACTTTTGAAGTTTGGCATCCAGATCAGGAAAGGAATTTACAAGGTCAAATGATGTATTTGAAACTCCTAAATACATAAATTAATTAGGCAAAGTTAATTGAATGGATTGGGATTTACAGGAAACAGCATGTTGAACACAAAGGTATTTAAACTAGCTAATAAGAAATAATGAAAGAAAGATCTGTCTAAAACTCTGCATCTTTGGCTCAGGCTCTTGCCTATGAAATGGAAAACTTCCTCAGCCAACTGAGAGTTTTTACACATTTATCTACATTATGCACCTATATAGGTATAACCTCACCACCAGCTAATCCAGTGTTATGGATGAAAATTTTCTCTAGTTAGTGAAATACTCTGCAATTCTTAATGCAAAATTCATAGGGGAATCAAAACTGTGAGACAGAACAGGCATGACCTGACTTAGTAAGCAGTAAGTTGGTCTGAGAAGCAAATTTTTAAGTATTATGAAACATACAACAAAATCGTCTGCATTTAGACATATTGGGCTCTGACATGCACCTGTACATTGGTTCAGTTGGTTCTGTAGTCACATGAATAGTAAGACAATTTCTCCACAAGATTACCATCTGTGATCAGCCTCAATGCAAATGGAGCACTTTTCCGTGTCAAAGAGGACAGTACAGCAGCCAATATAGTAGCAGAAACAATATAAGCAATAAAAGAAAAGCCACAAGCAGGAGTACATATGTATATGAAACAAAGTGCCTATGGTGGAGAAATTATTTGCACAAAGACAATATGAAAAGTGTTTGGGTGAATAGAATTGAAAAGGAGTACCCTTGCCAGAGTGTCAAGGGAAGAATATTAGCTCATGAAACCTTTCGAGTCCTGTAGGGCTAGAATCATAACAACTCACGAGATTCTAATGTCATGCTTCAGGGAATAAAGAAGTTAGACTATTTGCCCCAGAATACATGCATGTCATAGGAGAAACCATTCCATTCTACAACAGAGAATGGAAATGAGGTTTAATAGGCTCACAACTCTGGGAATTATAGCATGAGGAGAGAAACAAAGATAATAACATTTATATAGAGACCTGAATTAAAGAGAATAAATATTTGTCATTGTCCTAAAGCAGGAAGGGAAAGGGAAATTGTGGGAGAAATGGTTGACATAACTTTTTTCTAAATTTGATTAATCAGGGAGGTTCAACTAGAGTGTTTAAAAAATGGGACATATCTTCAACACTACTGTGAAAAACATCATTTCTTTAAATTGATTTATATACAACACCAATGACATTTCACAGGAAAATACAATATTTGCTGCACTAGAACTCATATTAAGGTCTACAGAAATTACATCTTGATTTGGGAAAAGTGGTTGAAGGCTGTGACTGGTGGCTTAATACAACTTTGCAAAGAGCAAGAGCAGTTGTGTCAAGAAGTCTGAGTAACAGAAGTAACATTTCAGGAAGATAAGTGAATATGGTAAACTGTATGGGTAGTTCACAACATAGTCTGGGACAATCCCCAAATCTGTCCTCCAGTAATCATGAAAGGGTCTTGTAGACTCGTTGGTACCATGAACTACACAGAAACATATATGCCCAGCTTCTTTGAACCAGCAGCAAGAAAATTACAGTATAATAATGCAGGATAGCTTAAAATTCTTAGTGATATGCTGGATGAACTGGAGGGATGTTTAAATACCCTAACAGAGAGGTACTGTGATAGCAAATGAAAATCAAAGCAGCACATAGGTAAGGAGAGTACAGATAAAACACCAATAATTTTTCACTATCTTACAGTATGGTACTCCATCAAAGGAAGAAACCCACAGGCTGCTGGACAAGTTCAGGACAGCCATAATCCTAATATTTAATTACTTCATTTAACAGCCTAGTTATACATATTTGAAACACTCCAGAATCCTGATATGGCTTGTAAACTGTTATTATTTTTGTACTTGATTAGGAATAGAAAATGTGAGACTGGACCTTTGAGAAGCTTTAGCAAGGAGTTGGAGATGACTATTATCTCATGCTGAGACTCCTGGTATATAACATTGATTGCTTAGGAAAAAAAAACAAACCACCTTCAGCCTCCTTGGCTAAGAAGGATTTCTGAACAAACCTAGCTTTCCCGTATGAGGTCATGGTTTAAAAATAGGATATATATTTACCACATACAGTTTTCTACAAGCGAAGCAGTGACATCAAACACAGTAGTTGTTGGCTTATTTAAAGCTGACTTCTTAACATGGACTCTCCACTCAGTATGACAGAACATAGTTAAAGTTGAGCAGTAAAATTCAAAAATTTTCCATGTATACAGAAAAAAATAATCGTAGGTTGAACCATTCCCAAAATTAAACTCATAATAATTCTGAGCAAATGACTGCTTTTAACAGTTATTTACTGTATTTTATAGCACAATGTTAACCTAAGCCATAAAACATAATGACTTGGACTGCAAAAGTGGCAGCACATTTTAATTTTCGTTCCAAAAATACTAATACATACTGGTTTTAACTTTTGCTCTAGTGCTTTGTATTTAATGTGCACGCATTTGTTGTAAATTGCAATAAAGATTGGAATTAATTTCCAAAGCAAAATAAAAATAAATTATTTCCTTCTGACCCCCTCAACCATCTCCTGGACCTATAAAATAGTTTCCTTTATAGAACTACTTATGAAAAATTTAGTCTTTTTCCAAAGTAAAGTTCTCTGCAGTGATGTGCCAAGTGATGTGATCATTATGAGGGAGCTGGGTAACCATGGAGTTTGTTTTCCATCTACTTCATAATTATATTGCTTATAGTTCATGTTTTTAGCTTGCAGCTACCATTAAGCCTTTTTCAGTGTGTCTGACAGCCAAATCAGTTTTTCTGTCCTTGGTCTCCACAGTAGCAGTGGTTGGTTGTAGCCTTTCTGATGGGTATCTAAGTGGTCTCAGGCATAACACCTTGTGCCTAATTGAAGCTAGAGTACCGTACAAGGTGAAAATCAATGTGTGGAGGGGAGAAAGAGCAGTAGTAGAAGCTGTCAAATACCAATTCTGACAAGTACTTTTGCCTGTAAATGAAACACAGGCCTTTCATAAGATGGAAAATTGTTGTCCCAAGTTGTTGTTTATTAGGTGCTTTCATTCTCAACTCCTAGGAAAATTAAGTAATTGAGGCAGTTTACTTTTAACAATGAGTTGGATTGCCTGAAAATGTGACAGTGACAATGGCCTTTACTCAGAGGTCTGCTGAGAAAAGAATAAACCAAGAACTAAATATCTCACAGCTTTTCGGAACACAAATAGTGAACAGAACAAGAAGCAGGGAAGGAGGACTTTCTAGATTCACCTCTAATGAACAGGGAAGAACTAGATGAAAATCTGAAGAAAAAAGGTAACTCTGATGAGCCTGGCAACAAAATGACAAAAGTGATTATTCTTAGAGAGAGGGGGAAAACAGAATATTAAGACCAAAAAAAAAGTTGTGGAAGCAGACTCCAATAAACTCAGCTTTGTAAGTAAACTTATGGAAAACAAAACTAATGAGGTAAAAAGAGAGATCTGAAAAGTAAAATATATCAAGGACACAAGTGTAAATTACACCATGGCAGATGAAGGATAGAAAGTTAAATCAGTGATAATGATTTTTTCAATCACTTACAATTTAAGAATAAAGAATAGAGAGGTAGAAACTAGGTAATTTATGAAGGAGCTTAAAATAATAGTTGGAGCATGAGGAAGAGAAGAGCCAGGGCTCAAAACAGATGACTGCTGGCAAGAGACGTAAGAAATAAGAACACCAGAAGAAGGGCTGGCCACTTCTCAAGGGAGCAGGAAGCTCTCCATATGATATCAAGAAACTGAAAGTAAATCTTATGTTGTTTTTTTTTTTTTTTCTCCAGTGTTCACTAAAAAGGTCAAGCTCAGTCAAACAGGAAATGCAGCTAATGCTCATGACAAAAGGATTAGGAGTCAGGCCATAGAAGGGTAAGAACAAGCCTGAGATTGCTCAAATTGTTTACACAATTTTAAGTTGGCTGGACATGCCCATTTCCATTCCAAGATATGCAAAGAAATAATTTCACTAATGTCAGAGGCATTAGAAGTCCTTCTGGAAAATTTCTGACAATAAGTGAAGTTCCAGAAGACCAGAGTGGGACAAATAATATCCACCATTAAAAGTGCAGGAGGAAAATAGAAATTACAACTTTACTCACAGAAATTAATTACAAAATTTGTAGAAAGAGGGAAGATAATATGGAGACAAACAAAAGCCAACCTAGTAATCAAAACATGTCTCATTTTCTTCTACAAGATGAGGAGCATTTGCATGTGGGTGAGATCCAGTGTCTTGATGTCAATAAAATACGTACAGTTGTAAGACAGCAAACTAGGGACCGGAGTGTGCTGAAATATTTTGGAAAATTGTATTTTCACTAGTGAATTAGAAGACAGATATTGTCAATTTCCAAAAGGCAAACAGCACACTAGGAGGGGTAAGGAGATGCCCTTTCCCAGAACATGCAAGGCCTCAGCCAGAGTAGTCTCTTATCTCTAGTATGGGGCATTGTCCAAACAGGCTTACAAGGAGAAGGCAATGAAGAACATCACAAAGAACATTTGAAACATTGGGCTTGTTTAGACTGAAGAAGATATACAGAGTAATAAGTATCTGATGTGCAGATGTGACTGAGAAGAGCAAATAGAAAAGTTGTTCTCCACACTGAGCATGGGTAGGGAAGAAATAAAGGCTTTAAACTGGGAGAAGAAATTGAGCTCCAGACTAGGAATAAAACTTCCTAGTGGGAAGACCAGATAAGAGCAGGAATCGGTTTCCCAGAGAGAGAGATTAAAAACCTTAGCTTTTAGAAGCAGATTAGCAAACATTTTCAATATTGCAAGTGAAGTTAACCCAATTTGAGATCAAGGAAATTGACTGGATGACCTCAATTTCCTTGTACATCTACCTGCCCGACTGTGGAGGGGAGCACAGGAGGGAAACACAAGAACACTTCAAGGTGGAAGATCTTATGGAATGAGAAGACTGGGTACAATTCATCACTGTGCAAAAAGTGAACATCAGATCTGTGCAACATGAAGGTTTCCTTAAATCCTACAGACTAAGTGGTACTTAAGAGCTCTACTGGAATTACACTGGCCTTCAGAACAGGAACTTTCTTGCCTCTTCCAAAACAAAGTGAACCAAACCTCTATTTTAATTTAATCTTGTTTGCTATAGTATTGTCGTGAACTAACCAAACCCAAAGCCCTGCTATGTTAGATACTACATAAGAACAGAAGAGTGCATAGTAGCTGTATCAGAGAGCTTACGGTTCAAATATATTATTCTGCAATATATTCTTCCTGCTTTCCTGATGATAATTCTCATCTACATGAAGGTGGAATTTTTTATCTTTGAGATCTCTGAAGATATGTAAATTTGTGTTTCTGTTAGTAAAATATATTACTTTATACCTGAAATCTCAAGGAAAAACTGTTATCACTCTAGTTTTCAGCATTTAGTCTTTTCTACAATGAGCATTCTAAAACCTGAACTGTTCCAGGACCGTTTTAAATAGGTCAGGTTTTGAGTTGTTTGAGGTTTGGGGTATTATTATTACAACTGTTTTCTCTATGTAAAATGTCCTTCCACTTGGAAAGGATTCTACCAGTTTGCAATTACTAATATTTCAAAACAAAATTAAGTACAACAGCTTTACCATGCTAGAAATTGTCTGCCATTTCTGAATTACATAACCTGTATCGTCTGAGTCTGATGCGGTAAGCCAATATGGTTTTAATCTGGTCCAAATGTCATTCATTTCTATTGTCAGACATTCCATATCTTTAATTTGAGCTAAAGAAAACAACCATTCACATGAAGAACATATTGCATGAAATGACTCTAGGGGTTTTGACTCTCTTAATTGTTTTATCTCGATGTTTTGTAAAACTGTACACATACTTTCAAATTACTGACATGGTTTACTAAATTGCTAGCATTTTAAAGTATATTCTTTCAACACAGTTTTGCTGGAGGATGGAGGAAATGAAAGCAACATTACAGCATTAGAGAAATGAGGCTCATGTGATAGAATGTATTTGCAGGATGAAACAAAAATGCAAATGTCGTGTTCCCTTTTCTAGAGAATTCATCACAAAACAATACCATGTACATGACTGTTGTCTCATAATATATAAGAAAATGTATCTGAAAAAAAAAACCCCACAACTATTGCTAAATATGGGATTTCTGTTATAAATGCCATTGTATTAATCCCAAGGGCTTTTTCTCATTGTGTACATTGTCTGAGTAACTGTGATGTGATCTTCCTTTACCTGTTTCTTCAAAGAACTAATGATATATGACATCTAAAAGTCATAGTTGATCTAACCTACAAATCATAGGGGGTTTTTAAATAATTCTTAGCGTTTTCCCACTACAGACAATGAATAACTTAAGCTAATACTAATCAAACAAGATCATAGCTTTTGCTGTTAAACTGACAATTTAATTCTTTAACAGTGTGTTGTAGCTGCATTTACTGTATGTATTGATATATGAACTTTGTGTTGTTTTTCTCTTACCCTTTTCTCCATCCCCTCTGTAATCAGCAGTCTGAATTTCTGCAATAAGTGGTTATTTTCTTTTTGTCAAGATTTGTTTGTGATTCTTCTTCTCTCAGTCTTAACATTTTCCTTGATATCTTTTATTATTATAATAGAGCTTGAATGATCAATATATTTATTCTGGGTCCAATTATTTGTCTTCGTGCATATGTATACTCTCCTTAACTTTAGAGAAGCAGTTAATTAATATAATCCACTGCACTGCTTACCACTACCCTTGTTTTGAACCTGCTTTGTTGAGTAAGGATGGACTGAAGCATTTGTGTTACGTTGGCTGTGTGCTTTAGTGATTTATTGAAGCAGGCTATGTGTGCAAAATTAACTATATTTGTAACTGTTTGCAAGAGAAAAACTTAGTTGTCCATAGTGACATCTATGCAATTAAATCCATGACACCACTAAAAAAGCCACAATGAGAGATATCTGAGTTCATGCAGAGCTTGAAATAAACTCAGTAATACATCAGGGTAACGGAAGCTTCTCCTTGGCCTGCTTATAAGTATTAGTAACAGTATGTACACAAAAATATGAAATGCATATAACATTAATGTTACGCATTTGACAGAGTATGAATATAGGCAGTAATTTGGTAGTTGCAATAGAAATATATTCTGAAGTAAAGCTTAGTATTTTGGAAAAAAAAAATTCAAGTGGAATTTCAAATGAAAACATTTTATCTTTTTATTTCCACATTCGACACTGTAAAAAACAGAAGGTATTTCAAAATTTTTTATTTAATTTGATTGACGACTTAATTTTAAGGCTTGTAATTTAATGGGCTCATTACCTTACAATGAACCCATTAATCCATGTAATTCATTTATAAAGCTGAAAATCTGACCAAGGATTGTTCTTATGAAACAGACGTAGCAGTTTCCCCTCATTTGATTCAATAATTTTTAATACATATATTTTTAAAAACTTGTATTATGCACTATGTAGTAGAATATATAATTTTATCATTTGCAATAGTCGTAGATTTAAATGTATATTTTATTTATTTGCAAGATTTACATTTTATTTTTAAATTGGGAAAATATATATTTGCGCAGTTTCCCCATGGTTTAGATATTCTTCAAAGATACTAACTACAGTGAAGTGACATGGCACAAAATCTGTTTGCACATGATAGTAATTAAAAATGATACAATATTGTTGCTTCCTTTATGCAAATGAGAAATGAAATAGCCTTGAGATGATTTAGATACACCCATAAATCAGACAAGCCAAACAAAGTAATCTTTGCTTTGCACAGATGTGACAGCCAGATGTGGCTCTGCTTTTTATTTCATAGCTGTAATCTGTACTGGATTTAAGTTATTTCCTGAAAAACAAGGCATGCACTCAAAGCTGAAACATCACTGGTAGCTTCAGATCGGTGCTTGTTTTTAGCAGGGATCATTTCTCTGTTTGGACTCTTTTTCTCTGGGGAAGAGATGGAATAGAAATTGTTGTTTCAGGACTTTTTCTTAAGAGTTCTTAAGAGAGGCCAGCAGATTTCATGGCATTCAGACAGTGGGATCATTCTTTAAATTCCTGTTTGTTTAAAAGATTCATTCAAATTGTTAAACAGTTTTTTGGCCAGCAGCACAAAATGTTTTCACTATAACAAGTTTGTTTCTACACCACATTAATTTATTGCTCTTTTAAGCCATAATTAATATATATCCCAAGATTAATAAGTTTTAGTGTAGAGAAAGTGCATTATTAGCAGGCTCCTTTGGTGAAACAGGAAGCTTTCATGAGTTTTAGTTTTCACATTTTTCATTCTGTACAGCTGGTAATGCCTTCTCTGGAATTAAGAGTTCAAGATTTGTCCTTGGCATGCACACTATTCTAATTAAAGATAATCGGTGAAATTTTGTCCTCAATTATGTGAGCATGATCTCCAATAAGCAGATGCCAATTTTTATGGAAATTATGAACACAAAATCTAAAATTGCAGCTGTGATCTCCTGTATGAGGTGCAAGAAAAGTGCTATCATGTCTCTGTGCACTGTACAGTCCATACTCCTGTTGCCTTGTTAATGAGTACTCTATATCTAATCCCTTGTTAACGGATGCTCTATATCTAACATCTGCATGCTCCAAATGAGTAAAAAATTGCTAGGTGCTTGACAGTGAGAACCAAAGACACTGAGGCCTTCAAAGTCAAAACAGTAGGCAAACACCTTCCACTTGCAGATGGATGAGGCAGAAAGATGACCTTAAGATACACAGAGTGTCAATTTTGTTTAAGCTTTTCTATTCAGCTGCTTTCTGTGGGTTTTTCCTCTATCCAGACACTGTTTTACCTGCATTGCCTGGCAGCTACTAGGCAGTCCTCACCTCTGAACCTCCCAGCTCTGTCTTGCCGTAAAGATGCATGTTCTGAGACAATGGATAAATACTCATATCAAACTGGATTCTGGTCATCAGGGGTTAGCCACTCTGGATATCCTCTCATTTCTGATAGCACACAACCAACTTTGTGGAGTTAACTGAAAAAATAATTGTTCTAGTCCTTTTTCTCATATATGGTATGTTCTAAACAAAAGGTCTGCCTGGTACTATGTTTTTAGATTTTCAAGGCTTACTTTAACTGTAGCTAATACAAGGCACATAAGCTTGTAAACTTTGATTCTTTTTAGGGGTTTATGACTCCTAGTAACTTATATGGAATCATTTTGGTAGGGTAGGAATAGGACTAGTTCTCTTTACCCTTTATGAGGACATATTCTTGAAAGAATACATAGTCACGCTGTTGGCCAGACCAAGAAAATAAAGATCTGGTTTAATGCCCTTCCATTAGAAAGTAACATAGGCATTAGGTGTGGTTGTCCAGCTGTCTTGGAGTCCTCTGTACTCAGATTATCTGATCGTGATTTTGGACATGGTCATGGATTAAAAAATGATAGCTTGGTTGCAGCTTTTTCAGTTGCAGTATTCAGCGTATTAAACTTATGGTCCAAGGTCTTTCCAGTGCAGACCTCTTTCCATTCTTTTTTCCTTATTTTTTGGGGAGTTTTTTTGGTTTTGATGTTTTTGCTTGGTTGGTTGGGGTTTTTTTTAATTTCATCATTTGATGAACCTTGAGGCTGATCAGCTGTTTACATCATCTATATCTCGTATTTAGTTGTTGTCAGATATTCTTATGTTTTATGGGTAGTTCCTGCTAATCTGGAAAAGCGAATAAAAATAGGCAGATGCAATTTGCTTATTCAGGCAGGCAGGAGGTTAGTGAGTAAAGAAATGTTGGCATGGGACAGTGCTCGAGTGTAATGACTCAGTGTTAATTTAAAACCAGACTTAGAGAGTGGTCAGATAACAATTTATAATGTGTCTAAATAGATGGGTCTGGAAGCCTATACTATTTTTGCTGTGCTTTTCCAAAAAGTGGTTCACTCTGTCACCCGGTAAAAGGGACGTCTATGGCTTCACTCTGTCTAGGATGATTCCCTGTTAAAGAAGTGTCTATTAGTTTGTCACGACAAGGATTACATTACTAAATTTATAATCCTAGGTTCATTTTGAAAAATTTGTTTATGTCTCACATAATCAAGTTAGAAATGCAACTGCAGACTTCCCTTTGTGATAGCCCTACTTAGTATCACTGCTTTTTACTTCAGTCCATCACTTGCATGCATTTCCACTATGGTGACAAATCTCCTTAGTTCATCATCTTATATATCAAAAATTTAAAACTTTTTAATATATTTCAACACCAAAAAATCAGGGTTTTTTTACAAATGGCAATCGTGGATGCCACTGAATATTTTGATCTTGGGTTTATGCTCAAAATATAGGATTTCAAAATACAGACTTCTGACTGGCTAGAAAAAGATGTACTTTAAATACAGAATGTGGTTGTTTTAAGTCACAGTATTTTTGAGAAAGACTACATGAGCCCTCTGTAGATGTCTTTATAATGAGCTTCCACATTAATTTTAAGAAATCAGTATGATGTGCTGCTTGCAGATTATAATGTAATTCTGTAATACAAATTAGATCAGCTTTGAATGTCTTTGAAATGTAGTGTGTTAAAAATGGTATGTACAGGTTAAAAGATACAGATTCAGAACACCGGGATTTACATGAAATTATCACACATGCTTTGATAGAGTCCTAGACTGATTCAAAAGAGCAAGATTCATATGAAGCTGTCTCATTTTCTTTGATAGCCACCTTGATCTTTATGCAGTCATCTATTAATTATATTACAGATAAGGTAAATAAAAGTGTTGAAATATTGAGATCACAGCCTCCTTTTTTCTTGTGAAGACTAAAGGTATGCTTCTATGAAGTCAGTGAGCAATGGGGGATGATAAAGGTATTCTTTAGCTGTCAGACTATTTATTTTGACACGTGACTGCAAGATCTAGAGTTGAATAGCTAAGAGCATATCTGAAAGAGTAAAACTTTTGTGTGATCTAGACCAAAGGTGCTATAAGACTGTCTACGGATTTTCCAGGGCCAATGCACTGGATAACACTATGAAGGTTTTCCTAGTGGAATTATATTCCATACAGTTCTTAGAAAATTGCACTGTAAACCCTGTCCTGCAATGTGCTGGTCACACCAGACAAGTGCCACTAACATCACTGGGCATTCAAGCCTGTTTTCTCTCAGGTTTGGCCTCTCTGAATTCCTCATACAAGCAGTTCAGATGGTTTAACCCTGCTAGTTCTAGAGGAGCCCATCATGGTTCTTACAGACTAAACATAGGAAATTTGCTTATTTTATCAGCGTCCAGGATTTAGCACTGTGGGTTTTGAACGTAGCAATTTTTCAACTTTTTTTTTTTTTGAGGCAGCAACATTTAGCTAATGAGCTCCAGTGTCACAGTTACACAGTCGTAGCTGCAGAGTGCTGTGTCTCAAGAAATTGGCTTATCTGCTTACTCTTTAATCCAGAACTTTCCAAAAGCTAAGTCCTTTGCTTTCAGTAAGCCTAAATAGAAATGTCTAAACTATAAAAGGTATGGAATTTTCAGCTGAAATAGATGCACTTGCTTACTTATTTCATTTCAGTGTTCTGCACTCTGTAGAAACAGGTAAGAGAAGCTGCCAGAAAAGAAAAAAAAAAAAAGCAATCAAATCATGGATATGTCTGCTAGAGCAATATCTTTATTTAAATAAACATACAAGTCTCTATACAATGCCATCTCTCAGTTTTAATTCAATTCATGGCCTCTACAGATATTGGTGTTGTGAGAAGATGACTTCGGAAGTCTTCTTTATTCTTTTTTTTTTTTTTTCCTTTAGGAGATGTTCACATATATTTAAATTTGAATCTGATATCAACATTGCTTTATATAGCTCATCATGACATCATCAAAAGTTAACACTGATGTCTCCATTGGTGTGTTAAAAATGCGAACTAGCAATCTGCTAATAAAAGACTCTAGATCCTCATATTCATTAATGGTGTGTTTCTGCTTTAAGGGATTCTTCTTCTACTTCTGTATGTTTCAGTCATAGTATTTAAAGGGTTTATTTTCCAAACATGCATATCATTCCTACCACCATTGATGATATTTATGCTACAAATGTATGAAGAAGGAAAACAGTCCTTATGCTTTTAAAAGTAGTTTATATAAATATTGCAATAATAAAAGTATTCAGATCCCTGTCCAGTATTTTTCTGTGCTAAAGTTCTGTAAACTCACTTTGTAGTCAAGACAGATGAGTTTTTTGTAAGTTTATTTTTCTCAAACCAAGGAATGCAATTAGGTGACTTTTATCTAAAACACAAACCTGCTGATTTGATGTTAAAGTTTGGAAAATGAGGAAGCAGGCAATGGTTACAGCAAGAATTGCCTAGACTGCAACTGTATTGGTGCTTATTCCTAATTATGTGCTTTATTCTATAGAATTATACGGGAAAATTGTGGAAAGCATACAGTAGCTATATGCAAGCAGAAAAGAGCATGGAGAATGATGGACACAAATCCCCTACAGGAATATATATAGAAAGCTATAAAAGCATTATTCTTCTTATAGGATGACCTGGCAGTATCCTCTGCTAGAGAGCTTTTCATCAAAGCCAATGTGATGATTTGTATGTTAAAATCATCTTTAGTACAACACAAAGAGCAGTAACACATGTGTTTGAAAAAAAAGTACTATAACATAGCGATGTACCAATATAGAGATGAGAGATGTTAGATAAGTATGTATGTTTTCCATAAAACAGAACTGGAGTATTGCCAACAAATGATGAGCAGTTTAGTCTGTGAGGAAGTAGCTTCAGCAGGTTTTCTTTCATAAGCTCAGTTTACTGTAAAATACATCTTCTAGTGGGTTTGAATGTCCATTGCTGTTCTGGCCTTTGGGTTATTCCTGTAAAATTGTCAAAACTGAAAAGTGATGTGGGCTTATATGTGCATGCTTGACATTTTTGAAAACTACACTCTGAACTACGTATCAGACCAGACAAGATATGCTTATATGGAAAGCTAAAAAATATCCAGGACCTTGCTATGCAGATTTACCCTTTTTGATTGTTGTTGTGTTGTTTTGGGTTTTTTTTAATAACGAGGTGAGGGACAAGAAAAAAAAGAAAAAAAAAGAAAAACAATTTATATAAATCCCAGAGTATGCCAATAGAAATACTTTAATTTTCACACACTTTGCTGTAGTAGGAAAGTAACGCATTCTTTTTTATTATGTCTGTTGAACAATTCTTTAAATCATTATTTTCTCTTCCTCTCCAGATTAATTCACATGTACATTAATTCATACATAAACCTCATCTGTTGTTTGGGTGTTTGGGGTTTTTTGTTGTTGGTTTGGTTTGATTTATGTTTTGGGGGGGGGTTTTTTAATTGTTAAAAAAAGGTACCTCCACTGAAGCAGCAAATTCAGATGCAAAGACATTCTAGATCACCTCCAAATAGTTCTGGATTGCCTGACATAGACCAGCATCTCATACAATAAAGGCCATTATATGGTCTAAGAAAAACACAATCCACAAACTAGCTAGGGACCCCAGAGTTGTAGCCACACATCTCTTTTGAAGTTCTAAATCGATCCTTGCCCTTTCTGCAGCTTCAAGAGCTGGCACCGGCACGCTACTTGCTGATGTGCACAGAAACGAAACTTGTGATAACACCATGAGAGTCATTAGAGGGGGGATGACATCAGGTGACCTCGACTGGCTGGCAAACCAATTTTCAGGCAGAATATGGGCCATCAAGGGCAAGCAGCAGATGAGAAGGAGGGGGGATTTTTTTCTGGTTCATAGCTCTTTTACTCCAGTACCTCTTTTCCATCTTTTCCAACCAGTTCTTTCATCTCCTAAGGCCTATATTGAATAATAAACAAAATCCACTGATTTTGTTTAGATTGACTGTGGCTGAGCCCTTAGAAGTAGAATACGGATGTATTTGTTAGCTTTTATACAGAGTTTTTTATCTTTAGTACAGTTTTTTTTTCAATATGCATAGTTAGTATTTTAAATGTAGGTCTATTGCACATGAATATATTACAGAACATATTTTTAAAGATAAGCTAACAGTTACTTTTTTCCAACTGTTTAAAAACTATGTGCCTTTGTTTGAAAATCAAAATAGGTGTCTCCTTGCAGGGAAAAAGCTATAACCACAACATTAAAAGACACAGCAAGATACGGTATCTAAGATCAGTTGGGGAATTCTGAGACAATGTTGTCTTGATAAGTTATTAGAAGACCTTGATTTATCATACATTTTGAAAGGTCATTCACCTTATGATAACACAGGCTGACACTTCAGACCCCAGCTTCCTCTTACAGATACCAAGCATCTGAGAAAACCCAGCAGTACAGCACACTGGAGGCCACTCAACAGATGTCTGTAACTGGTGTCCTCAGATCAAGCTTCATCTACTTCTTAGCATACCTTACTCCGAAGCTGGCATATAGGTATATTTGTATATACGTACGGTGTGTGCTATTTCTGTACATGCTTTTCAATAGAAAAGTAAGTTTCAGAAGGAATTTAGATCTGTCTCGCAATTCACATATATCTGTATTGCACAAATACGACAGGAAATCATCAGTTGTACCATCTTTTCTGCTAAATCTAACACAAAACAAAGAACATTTTTGCAGCAAGCATAGGTACATTTAAAGCTGGTTGGAAGGTAAAAGTGATACACAGAACCATCCATAATAATTATGCTATTTTTACAGTATTTCATTCTTGTCCTATCCTAATTTTTCTGCCAGCTACTCATAGGATGCCCCTGCAACTCCCATTGATATATTAACATAAGGCGTTCTGAAAGTTTGTCTTTCTCTAAAAATACACTTGAACTAACTGAACTTCCTGATCTACTTCTCTCCTCAAAATAAACAGTGAGTGAGATCTGTTTATATTTGAGAAGAAGGTGCTGTGAATATCCTTTAAGTGCTTTTGTAGAAGTGCATTTAAGTGCACATATTATTCTAAGTTTTGTATTATGCAATATTCCCAATATGAAAATTCCAAAGGATTCTAATTGGAACATAAAAAGAGCAATATCCTTAACCTGATATGTTAGGATTTCATGTTTATATTTAATATTTTAAAATTTATGAAAATCATGAATTACAATAGATTATTTTGGAAAAAGTCCAACGTTATTTGTTCTCTAATAGTCCCAAGGACATTATATCTTTTCCAAAAGAAATATAAATCTTATTAAAAAAACCTCAGAATGTTGGTGTGTATATGTCTAGAGAGAGGTTACTTTCCTTTTCAACCTTTTTCATCCACATTCTGATTTCTTTGCCTTTGTCAGCTTAAATTAGGCTTTTAATGTTATTTTAATGTTTTGTATTTAATATGTACTGAAAACGGTCTGGGCCTAATGTTAGCACAGCTGTGAAATTTGATTTTTATTCTCTTTGCTAAAAGACTTGCGGGAGTACAAAGATTTTTATAACAGTGCTTCCTAAGGAGGTAAAAATAATCAATATAATGCCACTTTAAAAAAAAAAAAAAAGTAGATAATTTGCACAGTACTCCTGACCATAGCAGTGATTAAATAAACACCAGGTAGGGTCACATGCTGCTTGTAAGCTGGTAAGTATAACTTAGCCATTACCATCCCCTCCTGCTTTTTATGTATCAAATTCTGGCACTGTGACAACAGCTCTAACACATTTCATAGAGTTATACAATAATTTAGTAGAATGAACCTTTGGAGGTGATCTGGTCCAGCAAAGCCAACTGAAATTGGGTTGCTCAGGGACATGTCCAGCTGAATTTTGGATATCTCCACAGAGAATTCAAAAAATCCCTGCATGTGTTTGAAAATCCTTGTGGAGAAAAGATGATTCATAATATCTAAAAGTTGCATCTTCCATCGCCTTTTATCCTGTCACTGTGTAGCTCTGGGTAAAACCTGGATCTGGCTTTCTGTGTCCTCCAGGGTAGATGAAGACAACAGTAAGATCTCCCTTTCCCACTCTCTTCGTACTGCTGAAAACAGACCTCGACCTCCCTGAGGGTGTCCTGTGCTCCAGCCTGGTGGCCCTCTGATGGGCTTTCTCCAGCATCTCACTGCCTAACTTACACTAACTAGGGAGTACAAAATGGACACAATACTCTGGGTGCCTCCCTCCCCTCCTCAGTGCTGAGCAGAGAGGAACAAACACTTGCGTTGACCTGCACCTCCCACAGTCGCCTCACCAATGCCCTTTGTCTGGAAATTATCTTCAGTTTTCTTCAGAAATGTTTTGGTTGCAGCTAAGAGATGATCCTAGCTGGGATATGCTGTCGGCTCCTGAATGGGACAGAAATGACTAAGTGGATGCATGCAGGGGCTGTCTTACTGTGTGACTAAATTGATTTCTTCCCTAGTTTCCCTTTCTCCCATGCTCCTGCCTGCAAAAGTCACCTTGCTTAGCCTAACTAAGACAGGAACTATGAGCTCTCAGCTTCTCCAAGATGATGGCCACTTCTTGTTAGCCCCCTTTGGAAACAAGAGCCTTCAGGTTGGAAACAAGCCACCCGTTATCTCTTGGCAAAGATGAAGGAGAACCCCAGCGTGCTAGCCCATGGCCTGGCTGCTTCTCACCATCTGCACTCTTTGCAGATTTCCATGGGCTACCTGGTGTACAACCTGCTTTCAGGGCACCCTTCTGCCTTTGCCTGCACTCCCTCAATCTAGTGGAGCTTACATCCAAGCTTTTACATCCCACACTGCTTTCTCTGAGGGCCTGGTCACAACCTTCTCTCTCCAGAACCAGACTCTGGGCAGTCTGAGGAAGCACCTCACATTATAGCACTTTTCACTCCCAAGTCAGGTTTGACTGGTAGCACATTATTTTGGCCAGAAGATCCCCTGAGTCTGTTACCCAGTGGGGATGGGGACAAGCATTAAGGGGGATGGAGACTCACATCTGCTGAAGCTAAAGGAATTTTGCAATATTGCAAAGCAAGCCAGGTCCTCTCCACCCAACTTCTTCCTCAGTATAGAATAGATCCTTCTTCTTCACTCTGCAAAGGCAGAAGCACTGCAGGTCACAAAAGATGTGACATGAGGCTTGAAACACCAGAATGGTATTTTTTGTCACCAGGAGACAATGCCAAGTCTGGGAAGGCTAATTCCTGCTTTATGCCTTCAGGATAACTCACTATCCTCCATCCCAGCTACTCACTGGCAGATGTCTAAGCCACCTTACGCTATTTCAAGGAACTGGCCCCAGGCTAAGCAAGGTTGTGGACTACAGATACTTCCAGTGCCTGCAGAAGATTGGAAGCAATGAACTTAGCCCTTCCGCAGGAAGTTTGTTGTGTCTTTCTGGAGGGAATCTCAGCCAGGGCCATGTATAGAGGCAGTGGTTATACCTCCTATTGATCCCTCACCATGTCTTCTTCAATGTCATCTTCATCTCCCGTGTGTTTGGGCCCTCAGTGACCTGGCAAAACCATTCTGTCCTACATGTTCTCCCCATGTGCTCATTTCTTACCCTGCTTCTCCATATCTTTCCTCCTTTAGACTTTCTCCATTTACTTTGTCCAGGCTTGACAGGCAGAGGAATCAGAATCACTTTTCCAGGAAGGAGTGGATGCCTACTTCTGTACCACAAGGGTGACTCTCCCACTGCTGATGCAGATGGTACAGCAACTTCTCATCATGTCTTTGTTGGAAAGACTTATCTGATGGGGCACATTCATGCCAATCTTTCCCAAGATGGACTGGGCTCTGGGGAAATGTTCTTTCTTCAAAAGGTCGATGGGAAGTCCTTCATGCTCCAATCAAAGAGCTGACAACAACTCACCTTTTCCTCCTTACATCCCTGTCTGCTCCAAGGCCCCTCAGTGATCACAGGGATGACACACTCAGTGATTTGAGGGGCCAGTCATGTGGGTGGACTTTTTTTAAGGGCTAGGGTACAACAGGTGGGCTGTCAGGTGGCCAGTGACAGCAGAAGGCTATTGGGAGATACTGTGCCTCTATTTCCTGTCTCCAGGACTTGAAGTCCTCCATCGAAGCTACCCACTGGGTGGCTTCTCCAGGAATATCTGGAAACTGCTTAGTATTCCAAGATAACTTTCACCCCATTTCAACAGGAAATCTTGCACATACATCTCTTGTTCATCATTCTCTCACTTGATGAGTTTACAAAGAGAAAATAGGAAATATCAGTAAAGATAAGTTTCTCATTAACATTTAGAATTAACCAGAAAGAGTACTTGTTCCACATGTATTCCGAGATCTCTAGGTGAGAGTGAAAATATGACACTGAAGTAAAATATATTTTACAATTACATTTTCAATTATTCTACTTTTAACTTTTATCACTTTCATTTTTTAATGTATTAGTGTCTATTTAGCATGCTTTTTCTCGGTAAGACAAATATTGATCACTCATGATCAAGACTTCTGTCATTTTGTACAGGTAATTTATAAAACACTGAACATAGCACAAGATCAAAATTATAAGTCACTTTTCTTATATTATAGTGTACTCTAACTAGTAATATTACTTAAGTCAATAATCTCCAGAACGTAATGGCATCGAAAATACTTCATATCAATGGCAGAATTGTTGAATAATATTAGCCTGTTTCATGTACAATTAAAGGTAAGAATAGAAGTTAATCCGAATGAATTGCAATAAATGAAAATATTTTCTAAACTGATATACCACACTCTTTACTTGACTGCTTAAAAGTAGTCATCTACCACGACCTGTACTTCAAAAGAAATAACTTTATAGAATTGTGTTTAAAATGATGTAGAGGAGTGTAAGAGTGCAGTTTCCATCATTACTAAGAAGCAGAAGCTTGAAAAATCACTTTCATATAAACCCAAAATCAAACTTTGATAATGTATGCATTACAATAGCAATAGAAGAAATATACTAATGCCTTAATTGTTATAATTGTACTTATAGCCATAGAGGTTAAATAAGAAGATTAGAAGAGAGTTTAAATAATAGGGTATTACTGTAACTTTTGAAAATTAAACAGTTACTCGATTATTTGACCGTTTAGTTAGTGTATGTAGGTGGTTGTCAATAGCACTTCAGCTTGGTTTTTGATAGAATATTGATATTTTTTACTAAAATAACCTTGGCTAAGCTAATATCAAGAAGTAGCTCTTCTATGTTACTAGAAAACCAAGATATTACTTGTCTACGTAAAATTAGTTCCAATAGATATTCAACTAGTAACACTGTTGAATGTGTTGCAACTAGCAACCAGAATTGTTTAGGTAGGATTTTGATATTCACTGGTATTGGTTCAATAGAAAAAGAAATCTCTGTGTGCATGTGAGCTATCCACTGGTATGTAAAGCAGATGAAAAAAAAATGAAAACAAAAACAAAACAAACACAAAAACAAAAACGAAAAAACCAACCTGCTAAAACTTTTTACATTATATATTTGGTGTACTTGGGGAAAAAAAATATTAATTTTAGTCCATTGTTTTTAACAAATTTTATCTGAGAGACAAATAACAGCCAGTATTATGAGTGCTTGTCTTCTGTGAGCCATGGATTGTCATGACTGTCTGTGCAGATGCATGGAAAATGAAGAGAAGTGAAGGAAGAACAGGAAGGTCAACATAAAAAGTTGCTAAAAAAGACACAGTAAAAGACCTGAAAAGAAGACCAAATTTAATTCAAGAAGAAACAAGGACTCAGTGAAAGGTTTGTGGTGCATTTTTTTACTCTCAAACAATTTCCACAGTTCTTTTTTATTATTCCAGCTGATACGGTGACTGTGGAGGTAGACTTACCAAACAGCGTACCACTAATAAAACTAAAATATGCATAGCTTTTGTTCATTACAATCAGTCCTTACTCTTAAGAAAATGTTGACTCATATGCTAGACTTCTTCCTTCTCTGCCTTGAAAAGCAGCACAGCATTGTTAGAAACCTCTTACAGGGCTGAAAGAGTTATATGGTTAATATCGCATTGGGTTAACTGGAAGATTTTCTTTACTGTATGAAGAAATACAGTATTACCTATTCTTCCATTTCATTATCAGCACTGAGTTTCTTCAGCTTTGAAATGAGAATTTATTACTGCCAGTCTAAAGACGAGTGCTATGTTGGCACACAGAGGAAAAACTATCAACATACACCTTTGTTTCATGTGCTCGGAAATCTCCGAATAGACTCTTCCTCCCTATTTAGGTAGCTGCTGTAAAACCCCATTTTAAATGGCATTGAGAATACAGAAGGTCTTTAAAGGGATACAGAAATACATCTGTGGAAACATTTTCTCTCCATTTAAACACCTTGAAGGTAAGGGAGAGAGGTCCGGAGTTCATCCCCTCAAAAAAAAAGCAAGAAAACATTAACATTAGGGACATAGCTAAAAAGTAATAGTTACAAATTATCAAACACGTTTGTGTGATGTTGCCATCAACATATATTTAGCCAGCTATATGTTGTCAAGATAGAACATCAGGGAAGGTAAAACTTCAGGCTTTCATAGACTCAAGAATCAATGCTTGAAATCCTCTGGGTTAAAAATGTATGGAGTGTGAGTGTACTACTCCAGTTTTACACAGATGAAACTTCATTGATTTCTGGCATGAGAGTATTGTACTGATAAATCAGACTTCTGCATTTCCTACAGGTCTAACACAATGTTTTCTAAGGCAACTCAAGAAAACAAAACAAAACAAAACAAAATCAAACAAACAAACAAAAAAACCCCACAAACACCACCACCACCTACCCTCTAAAAAAAAAAAAAGTTTTTATTTCATACTATGTACTGATTTTTAAATGCATCTCTTGAACACATCATGAAAGTGGAAAAGAAATAAAAGTTGTACTTATTTTGTAGTGACCTGAATTTAGCATCAGATGTTAAAATCAAGACATGAAATTTTGGTAGAGAGATAAAAGTCAGAACAGAGACCTGACCACATGCCGGATGATATTAGTGGCAGATGTGATCGTCAGAAGTGTGATGGCATTTCCTCTGAATAGGCGAATGTACTCTTCAAACTTTGATGTTAACATGATTAGCAATGAAAGTATGCTTTGTTCCTTTGCCTTCACATGGTCTCAATATTGGCAGTTATCGTTTACTTGTATTTTTAAATCAAATATTATCCTGCCCTGTATTCGTGTGCAGATGCTTTGCACAATGCTGCTTTTTCTGTTGGACCTAAAAGAAAACTGTGAACCAGTGTACTGAAGAGGGGATAAATATATATATTATTTTTTTTCTCTTTTCCTTGATACAAGCTTTTGTATCTCCTAGTCTTATACTGGAAGGCCCAACACCATGCTTTCCACTTCACACCAATATTCCTGCTACTTTGTCCATTGCCCCCAGACAGTCATTAATTGACTGCAAACACAACTTTATTGCAAAATGACTGCAGCTTTATTAAGGAACAAGATTTACAAGCAATAACATAATCAATATAACATAATATATCACATAATTAAGTAAGATTTTTACAAGCTCTGCCCGTATCCTGAAATTTATAGAACATCATTGTGACCAGTGATAGCAGTTGCCCAAAAAAGATACAAATCATTATTTCTAAAGTGGGAAAATACATATCTCCTCTGAATTGAAGGAAAGATGTCCTGTTTATACCACAAACACCCTCCTCAGTAACCTAAAAATTCTCGTCCATCTTAAAATATAACAGCTGTGTAAGAATTCTACTCTAATGAAAGTTAGAATAGCAAGCTATGTTCTTGAGTACATATTGGGACTGACTCTTTTATTCAGACTCCTGGAAGCCAGTGATTCTTCCTGTATTTGACGTTACTTGCCTGAGTAAAGATGGCACATTTGAACTCGGAGTGAGCGGGGGTGACTAATAAGTGAAATATGGAAAAAAGCGCCAAATGTTTCACTAGACTGCACCAAACAAAATAGATAAAATGTTAAGTCTTACACATTAGAACACCCTTGAATGTTTTTCAGCTGCTGCAATAAATCTGGGTATACTCACAAAGTTCTGTGAACCTAAAATAGAGCTTACTATTTCCATGAACTCTTATCTGTACGTGAATGAATGACTGAATCTATTCAAATAGTATCGATGTTGAAATGCCCTTGAACATATAAATTCCCAAAAACTTGCACAAATAGTCTTTGATGTTTTTCTGTTTCTTCTTTTTTAGCCAAAATATCATTTATTCTTACTACAGTGGACACATGCCAACCTGGAAAGCTATGTCTACACTGTCTTTTTTGTAATTTGGTTCTGCGGGTAGCCCTGAGGTCAAATTCCCTGGCCAAACTCCTTTACTGTTTCCATCTAGTTTTTAAATGTTCTCTGGGGCATGGTAAGCATGTTGCTGCTTGAACAGGGAAATAGATGGCAAAGAAACATGGAAGTGTCCAACACCTCCAGCATATACTCCCATACAGCCTCAATACCTGTTCTCTGCAGTGCCCCTCCTGAAAAACCTAATCTTATCCACACCTCTCTCTCTCACACACACACACAAAAAGCCCCTAAACAATTTTCTAGCATAAGATCATGAGTTCTTCATGTCATGTCCCTATACCTCCTTTCTGCACACAAAGTGTGTCTCTTCAAAAAGACATGGCACACATTGACCTTTTAATTCGAAGTATAGCAGCCAAGCAAATGACAGTATGCTGCCTCTGGGAAACCATCAAATTAGGAGAAAATCTGGACAGAGTTTAGGAGCATGGTTTGGTAACATCAGTTGCAGCAATTCTAATTCTACAGAGAGCACTGTCAGTTTGGACCAAGTCAACTTAATGTAGAGAGGAAAACAGTGACATATTAAGTAAGAAAAGCCGATGGAGCTTCACAAACCAATGGGAGTAACTCTGCCTGGAAGGGTGCAATGTATAAAGAGGTACGTATAAAGAGACTACTGTGCAGCTCATTCTGTTCTTGGAATGGAAGATGGGAAGACAGATCTCCAAACTAGTAAGTCAAAACATAATGGAGGAAAATGGGACAGAAAATGACATCTCCTAAAGAAGGATATTTCAGGAAAGACAGACAGCAAAATATCTGTCATGCACACAAGTCTATTAGTGACCTCTTGCCACAACTTCCTATTATTTACTTTGCAGGGACTTGCAACTAATCAAGGCAAACCCCTCAGCTTGTTTGGAAACACTGCATAGTGGCAGTGAGAGCTATTCCAAAGATATCCACTGCCCAGCACCGTGCTTCCAGGCTGGCAACCTCTTCCTTCATGCATCTAGAAGTTATTCTTCCTCCATACATCAGTGAGTACTACTCACAAGCCGGAGATCAGTTACTCTCTCGCACTGTGTAGGATACACTTCTGCTACCCGTACAGTCCTCTGAAAATCCCATATTGGGATATTCAGACTACCCCTCTACACCAGATGAGAGGGAATAATTTTTGTGTGCTGATTAACTGCTTCACAAGCTCCATTTCACAACTTTCTGAGGAAATTCCCTCAACATTTCTAGGCAGCAGGACGATAAAATATTTAAGGAAAGCAGATTTACAGCAAAAAACCCCAAGACAGCATTCATTCTGTAGAAGAGGAGGTAGAGGGAAGGATGGAGATCACTTTCAGACCAGAATTCACACAATTTCCCTATCCCTCAGAGGGACCCTCAATGTAAACATAGCACACTTCCATAACTAGTCTTGTCCCTGCTGCCTGAACATGAGGATGAACATGGATGTAAGCCCAGAATTCCCTCTGGCAGAGAACTGTGTATTATCAAACACAACAAGAAATAACCAGATCAAGAGCTGTGTCCCAGGAGAATCTCACAATCTTACCCACTCTGGACACTTTCTTATGAATAACCGGGCAAACGGCCCAAAGCCTGATCTGGTTAGAATTGCACATCAGGTTTATACATTTGACAACAATAAAATATTTTTTGAACTTTCCAACATGTGTTAGTTCTCTGGGCTTGAGGTCCTTTGGGACTGCCCTTAGCTCTACTGCTACTTTCTCTGTCTTCCCTGTGAGATCTGCACGCACATGCTCTGATTCTGGGAAATGAGAACCTCTGTACATTTAGGTATGGACTAGTGGACTCTTACAGAAGACCTGTAAGCCTCAAGTTTCATTCCAAGGGAAGGTATGAAAGAAATAATTGTCAAGTGTAAACATTCTCCCTAGGATCAGAGATACGAGTGATTGTGCTACTTCTGACTAGGAGGTGCACAGACAGCATTTTTCTGCCATTTTTTGAAACTGATGTAAAGATCAGCTTCTGTCAGACAAAAGAGCAGTATTCTTGTATTCCTCTGCTTGAATCAAGGCTAGCAGAAGACTGGACAGGAAAACAAGCTGTGATGTTTCTGGTGATGACTTGGGAGCAGCATCCCATTTTGTCACCCTCTCCCGAAAGTACAGTAAAATGACATCTGTATAACCTCAATAGTGAGTTGAGGAGTGTTTTCTGATCTAAAGGGGTGATGGAGGTTGGCACTCAGTGTGGAAATAGATTTTTTTCCCTTGTAGTTTCACAAGAAGTTTAAAAGTGTCAGTTTTACAAGTAAGAGAGGAGGAGAATGCTTTCAGTTTGGAGAAGAAAGGGAGAGTAGAGGCATGGAGACATGGAGGTCTGGTGTAGAAGACAAGAAGAGTCAGGCCATCTGCTGACAGCAACCTATTCTTACAGCCACACAAGGGAAAGCCTCCTATCTGCTGAGAGGGTACAGAGGAGATAAAAAGAGAATACTATTTTAGAGGGAGGACAAAGAAAGAAAGAACCAAGACAAAAGTCTTGAGGACAGCAAAAGGCCCTGAGAAGAGGGGCTGAAGATGACCAATGAACCCTTACACAAGTGGTCTTCAGCCACAGCCCTTCCACTCCAGGAGCAACTGACTGAGTCATGGTCAATGAGCCCAGAGTTATGACTGCTTATTGTCAGGAGAGACTGAGCAGATTGAGGCTCCAAAGATAAGAGCCACTTGTCAATCATGCAAGTGAGAACCTTCCATTTTATGTTGGTGATCATGCCCAAGACCCAAAAGACATGCACTGTGGGCACAAATATCATGTACTATCAAAGGGTGCTCTCCACAGAAATATGACCAAACTGAATCAGTTTCTCAAAGCTGGTAAGAGACTATCAAACAGATGTAAATAGGATCAAGTCCTATAAGTCTTTTTTTTTTTGGTAGCGGGGGAAGGAAGGCAAAACCAATAGCCTAGTAAGACCAAGAACATGCACACACCACTTACAATGGAAACGCAATTAAGACGGACAAGTTTGTTGATGAGAACAGCACTTCCGTTATGCTTTTCTGCTCCTCCATATACCTTGCATGAGGTGGTAAGGGAGGGCTTAAGCAGACTGTTGACTTGTCCTGCCTAAGACAGCCATGTATTTGGGCATTTCAAGGAGCCAAACCACTTAGCTTTCACGCTCCTTCTGAGAGCATCCTCATAACCAGATAGCAGCCACATAAAACATACGGCATCATTAGCTTCCTGGTGGATTTACCACAGATTACCAGAAGTATACAAATTTCCTGTGTTCACAGTAAATCATCTCCTCTTACCCCTTGTCCACATGTAATCACTTAGATTCACAGAGCGGCCCCTATGAGCAAGGCCTGGGGGAATAATTTCTTCGTTCTCCAACATACACATGCACACACATATACAATAGCAGAAGGCCATATAAATTAAAAAAAAAAAAAGTAGTTGGTGACATGAATTGGTTTCCAGTTCCTCCTCTGTTCTACTGCTTTTATTTCTTGTAAAGTTAGTAAGAAGATGACTACAGAGAAAATGTAACTTGAGAAGGAATTTACATGTTACTCTTCTCCAAAGGGAGATGTTGAATTAAAGCATCTATATCCATCTCCTAATCCCTCACACAACCTAAAACATGCCTCTCTCAGATGAAGAGAGGATCCATTTTCCCTTTTCCTCTGTGTATAGAAGAACCACATACATGGATACAATTATCATAATCTCACTTTGCAAAACAGTATTTTTCAAGGTTTACCATCTCTTTTAAAACTAATTTTCCAATTTTTAAAATTATCTTATTTTACGTATAGTTTTTCATGTGAAGTTGTAAATTATTTATCCTTGTATAAAAAACTTGAAGTATTTGCCCAGTATCTTTAGAAATTTGTTCATAAAAAAACCTGTTTGTAAAACAGTTTTCCAAAATATTGCATCATTTGGTGGGCTAGATTGTTTCCCTAAACATATAACATGTTTTTCAAACTGAGGAGACAAATTTTTAACTACTGAAATACATGGAGTCATTAAAAAATCTTTTTTAAAGTTAAAGAAAAAACACTTTGATCTTAAAGCCTTCTTTACAATTGTAACCCTTTCTAGGGCAAGCTGCTCTGATGATTCCAGCGAGAATACACAGAATTTGTAAATATCAAATTGCTTTCACTCGCATAACTGAGTATGGTTCTCAGTGTGTGAATTCAGATATGAGAGTCAAAACATTTCCAGTGACATCATGGGAGCTGATGACATGGGAGCTGTGTTAGGGAGCACATTATGAAGCTGTGGATGCAGTTTAATGGCACCAGTTCTGCCTCCACCACTCACCTGCAGACACTGCATATCTTTGAAACATCCCATTACACCTGAGTCTCTCTTAAGTGAAACCCCTAATTCTCAAGCTTGGATTCTCATTTCTGCCATAAACAAAGTAGGTAACTTGGGAAAAGCACTTGTTTACCTTTGTACCTCTGTCCTCCACAGGTCTCACAGAGACAGGATTTCTTTGTCATCTTCTGTGCAGATCTCATCTAGCACAATTTCACCTGTTCTAGAACAGGCGCTTTCTTCTATGTTGTATAGAGCCATTTTTAAGAAGATTCCAGGTTACTGCTATTGCAAGGCACAGAAAAATAATAATCATTTCCCCTGGGATTGTGTGTCTGAGCTGTTTGCTCTTTGATAGCCTAAAAAAAAAGTAAAATGCATACATTTGAGCAAAGTGTTACTATCATAGCAGAACCAAAAGCTGATGGATAAGAAAAAAAATATATTTTAAAAGCAAGATTTTGTGTGGTAGTCTGTGCAGTTTGTCTTGCCATTTGCTCTGAAACAGCTGGTAAAAGATTCTATGAAGTGCAGTGTGGTAAAACTGAACGCTGATCTGATCTATTCATGTAACTTACATGTTCCCACTGTTGCTTGCAGTTAATGTGTGGATTTTCTTGAAATCATGTTTGTCAGATACATTCATTAAGGCCTATGATGTTTTTCCTGTATGTAAATTCAGTGGGCCTAAATGCAGAAATTTAACTTGCCTGTGAATTTTTCATGTTGCACATACTTAGAAAATCTAATCTGGGAGGTTCATTACTATAACAGTTTTATTACTTCTGCTACTGTATCGTTATCAGACAAGGAACATCCTGAGGAGACACTTGCAGGTTTGTTGGGTTTCTTTTCATTTTGCAGCACCTAGAATTAATAGATGAAGGAGTCCACTTCACAGTCACACATGAAGAACGCAAATAGTTATTCCTAACACCACAGCTCCCACATTATATTATTCTAAACAGGTCTTCATTCGTATAACTGTTGTGAGGTGAATTGTTAATATTCTATTATCAATAGTGATGTCACTAGGCAAATGCAACTGTATCAGAGGGATCAGCCCGAAGTCAAAACTGAAGTTTACAAGGATTGAGATGAAAGAAATCAATATAAATAACGAGAGCGCAGTGCTACAAGGCTCTGCAGTGGTGGACTTGCTAACCCTAAACCCTTCCACCTGAATTCTAACAAGTAAATCAAAGCGCTCATATCTGGATCAAGGCACTTTCCAGCTTTGCTGTAGTGACAGGGGAATGGGCATTACCCAGAAGCTGCAGGGTGATGTTCAACTGCAGCTAACAAACCACCAGCTCAGCTTTTCTTTTCCACAGGGCAAGCACTCTAAATGCTCCTCCTCCCCTTAACTTGCTGAAACTTGCAGCTGTGATTCACAACCTGACCAACAGTGATAGATAACAAACCACTGACCTTGAGGGCAGCTTTGTGTGTCAGCCTTCTTATTGCATTGAGTCACCGCACTCCTCGTGTGTGTTATTTTAAGTAGCACATTTATCAGCCAGTACCAAACAGAATATGTGGCCATGTGTATTTTATTAGTGGGTTTTGAGCATTTAAAGAAAAAAAAAAAACAGAAAAAAAAAATCCACTTTATTTCAAAAAAGGCTTGAAGGCCCTGACACGCTTTAAAAATCTCCTTGTTTTCAGTTACAACATAAGGAATCTATATGGATGCTAATATGTTTGCATTTGTAGCTTTTCCAGACTTTTTTTTTTCCTCCCAGCACACTGCAGTATAGCAATGTCAGAAATACACCATTCCCCATAACAGGACACATCTGTGGTGAATCTGCACAGAAGCAATTAATTTCCTTGTGGTATTTTTACACTGGGGGCTTAATGCAAGTCCCCATTATACAAACAAAAAGCTCTAGACAGCTCCTGCTGCCTGATAAAAAAAAATAAAATAAAATAAGTCAGATTGAGAAGGGCTGTTTGGCCTAGGACTGCTACAGGCAATGACTTGTAATGAGGCATCCCAACACTAATTATGAAGCTTATTAAAGAGAATTGTCTAAGTTGTACTAAAGTGCACGCTATAATCATGTTAAGGGAGACGTGCGTACTGAATTGGGGTCCTCCAGTTTCTTCTCTTAGAGAAGCGGACCCACTACTTAATGAAGTCAATTTTGGTCTCCATTTATAGCAGCAACGTTATTGTGCTTGGCAGACTGGTCAAGATGAATTTGATGGAGAGGCAGGTGAGAATCCCAGCAGCTTGGTGATAATTCACACATCATAGCCTTCACAACCAACTAACATCTGCAGGCAAGTGGGCCAAGCAACTGTCAAAACCAAATACTTCCAATCCAGGATTTTATTATTAAACTTCTCCCAAATCTTCACTAAGGCTGAAAAAGCGCTATTTCAGCGTACTGCTTCAGGAAAGGAAAAAAAAAAAAGAAGAGGAAAAAAAATTAATAAAGATGTTAGGAGGCTGAACTGCTGTGAGATTTGTTTAATTATTCCCCACAGTACTGCCCCAGCAATCTGCTGACATTTAGCCCCGACCTTGCAAATCCTCAGTAAATATTAATATATCAACTCAAACAGGGACCGTTGTTTTATTGGTTCATGGAGCTCAGAGAGATTCGCCACAGCAGTGAAAAATAATGTGCAGAACTGAGGAAGAACGGCTCCTTTGATATCACCTTCTGCTGCACACATGTGCTGGGAGCATCAACAAAATGGAAATTCTGTTACTTTGCCACAGCTGTAGAGTGACACTTCAGATGCCTTTGCTTTCCTTTGTACAGCCTGCTGGAATAATCCCAAAACCACAGTGGCAAGAGATTAGAAAACACACACGCGCGCGCGTGCGCGTGCACATATACACAGACACACAGAGGGAGAGGGAGAGAGAGAGAGAAAAAGAGATCACATTTTATTATCTGACACAGTGGAAATTTTAATAATGGTAAGCTCCCATCTTAAAACCTAATAAGCTTTGTCCAGAACAATGAGCGCGCTAATAAGAGCTGAGGAGAGCTCAGCGCAATCCACTGGAATCTGTTTACTACGGTGACTTTGCTGCTTGCCTCCATAAGCACCGCATAAACTTCTTTTTTCTCCAAACAGTTGCCTCTATTGACGGCTTCCTAATGTATTTTATGTGCCTACCGGTCCTCACAAATCCTGACAAAATACCCCAAATTTATTTTCTCCCTTTTATTTGCTTGCCTCAAATGTAAATGTACATTATTAAAATATCTTCTCATAACTACACTGCCATTACTAATAGACGACTGTTTGATGTGGGTCAATACTGAATCCAAAATTCTTGGGTTTAGGGGAAAGGGCTGCTGTGCAACATTTGGCATTCAGATGTATTGAGCTGCAGAGTTAATGCGTGATTAATTTTATTCATAAAAATGTTAATCACTTCATTGTGAGATCTTTTTAACATTCTGTGCACCGAACACCTTTTAACTTCTTTTTCACACAAGCTCACAAATGTATTTAATATTTTCAAACATTCTGTTATTACCAATAACAGCAGTAATTAAACATACATTTAAAATGCAATAAAAAGCTGGCAAGTAACGGCACAGCACCGAACATAAATGGAAGCCCGTTGCCCACTGCCTCTCCCGTGCCCCCTCCTGCTTGGCAGCAACTGACCAATTTCTTTAATGTGCACTTGTTTGTAGAGTCCCGGAGGCATTTTTTTTCCTCAAGCTTCAACCCTCACTGACACAGCCAAATATCATGAAAAT
This sequence comes from Caloenas nicobarica, assembly GCF_036013445.1. Taxonomy (NCBI): domain Eukaryota; kingdom Metazoa; phylum Chordata; class Aves; order Columbiformes; family Columbidae; genus Caloenas; species Caloenas nicobarica. The sequence goes on along the minus strand of NC_088246.1, from coordinate 99,065,816 downwards.
AATACAACCCTGTAGTACATTATAGATGGTGCTAAAAACACTTCTTTTCTCAGGGTGAGAAGGATCACAGCACTGGGCACATTGCAGCAGGTTGGGAGCTCTGGGGGTTTTGGTTTGGGTTGGGATGGGGGTTTTTTTGAGACAAGCACTCAAGCCTCATCCATGAGTGGTGTCAGGCATTGGTGGGTGTGCCGGCTGCACTCCCTGACTTCTTGTTTCCAGCTGGGCAAGGCTATTGTGAGCGTATTCAGCCAATGCACTCATGAAACTGGATAAATGGATTAGTGGATCAGAGACACCATCGGCATCTTCAAAAGGAAAACAGCAGCCTGCAAAAAGACTGACATTTGTGTACTGGGGCAGAGGGTGTGTGAATGCTCTGCCTCCTCCAAAGGGACAAGACAGTGATAAACTTTCCACACTGACCACCTCACTTTGTGCTACAATTGACCAACAAAATAAATGGATTGCTTCATTGTTTTTGAACCGTAGGCAGCACAGGGAAAGCGCTACTTGTGCAGCAACAAAGGACAATGTATTGTGTGGGGCCAACAGCTCAAAATAAAACCTTTAATTATCTACGGGTCAGCCATAAATCTGGAGTAAAAATAAATGTTACTTTTTAAACCTGCCTTTAATTCTGCACGGAGTTTACGCCAGCGCTTTCTATTCTCTCAGGAGAGGCACCACCGGTGCCTATCGGTGTGCGTCCCACGTTTGCATTTTTGCATTAGCTTGGCTCCAAAGGCACATGTCAGGATACAAGTTTGGCTATCAGACGTGAAGGATGTCTGTAATGCTAATTAAAGTAAGTAAAAACAGATAAATGAGGTATTTTTTCTGCTTTTTTTTACAAACGCCCATGCATGTATTCTCTTCACATACACAAAAGAGAAGCCAAAACCAATATTAATAAAGGTGACGGGACTTGAGTAAATTAATTCCTCACAGAAGTACATTGTTTAGTTTTAAGAGCTCATATTTTCTAAGTCTTAAATTTTGAATACTCATTTCTATGGGGGTTTCAGTCTCCTGGTACTTCCAGCGATTCCTGTCCACATGGCTGGTTTTACAGGCAAGCTATGAACGGCACTGCATGGGGGCACCGCACAATGGGGAACACCAACCTCGCCAGGAGCCGTTTCTGTAACTTTTCACTGGAAAACACGCTACGCAGGCCATGTTTATTACATGTTCCAGCATTTTACTTGATTTGTTAGTCCCAGGTAAGATTTACTGCTGAAACGTAAGACTTGGCAGCTCCAAGCCTGGAATCGGGCCCCACGTCCCTCCTCGCCGCAGCCCCCACAAAGTCGGCGCTGGGCTCAGGCCCCGCCGGTCACCTCCATGGCCCTTCCTGGCAGAGTGGGACCAGTGGTCCCGCACGGCACAGCTCCACGGCAACCTTCTGCTCCCCACGGGCCAGCAGGGATCTGCCCCAGACGGTTTAGGCCCTGGCTGCCTGACCCATGGCAGGCTGCTGGGTTTCAGGGCCTGCTGGTGGCATGTCCAGGCATGGTGGGTCCCCCTCCATGTGCCAGCAGCCAGTGGGGAGGCGGGTGATGCCAAAGGTGGGACTTAGGCACAGGGTGGTCACTGAGGTGGCAGGGGGGCCTCCCCCACGAATTGAGCCCCGGGGGCCAGGGGAAGGGGGACACATGGCAGGGCCGGTGTTTCGAGGCTCCCTTTGGCATTTATGACTCATCAGCCCCGTGCCGCTTGTGTGCCGACAGCCTGCCCAGCGTGCCTCTGCCAGCCACCGCCATTCTTCACACCTTGCCTTTTATGGACATCTGGGAATTTAAAAAAAAAAATTAAAATAGTTTTTAAAAAAAATAATAATCATTAGACAGGCGATGGGGACTCCCTTTGACGCCTTCCCTCCCCAGCCGCAACGCAGGCACCCAGCCTTTGCTGCGACGCCCGGGCCTGCGGGCAGGCTGGGCCCCTTAGCCCAGGCAGGGCGCACCCCAGGTCAGCCTGAGCCCCTTCCCCGCCCCGGGGTGCCCCCCCGCCATGGCGGGCGCCGGGCAGCCCGCATTCCCCTGCCTCTGCCTGGCCGAGGGGGACGAGGGGCGAGGCAGGACTCAGGCAACCCTTCCCCCGGGGCCGGGCCAGCGGGGAGACAGCGTGGGGCGGCGGTGGGCGGCCGGGGCTGGCCGGGCAGGGAGAGCAGTGTCCGCGGGAGTCCCGCCGGGCGGAACGAATGCCGGACCCGCATTGTCCCCCATCGGTCGCCGGGTCGCTCCAATACGAGGCTGTTGAACACAGGGCCGGTGGCCAGCAGCGGCGAGCAGCCCTCTCTCCTGCCGGCCCCCGCCTCCCCGCCCCCGCCGCTCTCCGCTCTTTTGTAATAGTCTCATCTACAAGGACGATTGAAACTTTATAGTGCATGATTCATAGAGCGGGGCTGCGCTCGGAGCCGCGGTGCGTATTACATTAATCAGTGTCAGGCCACTAAAACAGAGATATGAATATGAATTCTCCATATTGCAGGGGAGATAAATGTGCTTGTGAATAATTGATCGGCGCCCATAAAAAAAAAAAAAAAAAAAAAAAAAAAAAAAAAGCTGAGGAGGGGAGGAAAACACGGCCACACAATGAAAGTTACGGGGAGATGTGCCGTGCCCCGCGATGGGGGCTGGGGCCCCGGCGGGACCCGGCGGTGGGGGCGGGCGCGGCCCGGGGGCGCCCCCGCCGCGGCTCCTGCCGGTCGCTGCCGGCAGCGGCTGCGGGGCTGGTCAGGCTTTGGAGCGAGAGCCTCAAAAACTCAACCAAACCAACAAAAAGAGATGACAGGAGCCGGGAACGACAGCAATCACAGGAACGAGCGTTTAAACACACGCACCCAGCTAATTTTCTTGTTCCCTTTCTCCGGCCTTTTTTCTTTTTCCTCCTAGTTAAAAAATAGACTTATTTTTCAGAATAACATAGAAAAAGAATGAAAAAAGAGGCATGTGTACCAATAAGCACGTTTCATAACTACGTCTCTGTGACAAAGCTAAATCCCCGTAAAGCTGCCGTTTGCTTTTAGTGTGTCCCTGCCAAATGCTAATTTCGGAGTTTGCTGAACTCGAGATTGTATCAACTTTTCAGTGTTCTCTCTTGACAGATTTCTGCCATTCTTCTGTTAATGCTAAGTAAATAATAACAGAAACAAGACAGGGAGCAAATTTTTACTGGGGGAGGATGGAGGATTATCCAAACGTGTGAAAAATATTTACTGCCATCCTTTTAAACAGCAAGAAAATGTATCTTGGCGCTCGGTCGCTGTTCTAAAAGAAGTATTACTCGATGCAGCTCCCATCCAATTCAATGCAAATTTTCCTATTGACTTCATTTATCAGTTTCGGGTTCCGTCATCTTAAAAAAAAAAATGAAAAGGAAACTAGGACTTTCCAATTTACTCTTATCAGCTCGAAGCATTCCCAATTAAGGCAAATCGTTTAGCTTAAGCTTCTCCTTTATTATTCTCCTTGCCCTGTGGTATTTACTGGTATACATCTGCCAGGGTGGATCTCAATGAAAACGGAAAATATGACAGAAAAACTAGAACTTATTTTCCTGCCAAGGTGACGTACACGATCATTCCTAGCGCGGCTCACGTGACAAGAGAAACCCAGGAAATATGGAGCCCCCGCTCCCTCCTAAAAGCGGCGCGGGGCGGCCCGGGGCGCGGAGCGGGAAGGGCGGTGTGTGCGCATCCCCCCGGTCCCGCACCGCACCCCGCGGCGCACCGGGAGCCCCCGAGGGCTCCGTGCGATAATGCGATGACCACTCGCATGCCTCCGCTCTCGCTGAAACTTCCTCCAGGAGGAAAGGCCACCCTCGGTGTGGCTGGTAGGGGAAACAAACGAAATCACCTCTTCCTTTCGGGTGACAGCCAGGCTAAGGCGACAACCCTCGGGGGCTGCTGGGCGCTTAGGCACGCACCCACACGAGAGCTTTGCTCACTTGAGCAACACGACATTTCTCAGTTGGCCTTATGACTTTTCGGCTTTGGCTTTTCTAAGGGGAAGCCACTTTGCCCTCCTCCTGTCTAGAAAGTTTGGACGCGGCACAAATACCCTCCGTCCGAGCAGTCCTCCCGCGGCCCCGGAGGCGCTCCTCCCGCCGCCAGCTGGCAGCCCCCCGGGCAGCCCCCGCCTTCTCCAGCCGGGGCGGAGGCAGGAGCCCGGCTGCTTCGTCCCATCCCCGGCAAAAGCTCCGGGCGGAGTGGGGAGAGGCGGTGGAAGGTGTCGGCTCGGCGCTGAGCCCGCGGGGCTTCATTCAGCCCCGTCGTAACCCCCTCAGCTGTTTGGGGAGGGAAACATCGCAACTGTTGGCGTTACTTGGGGGGGAGGAAAGAGGGCTGGGAAAATCAAATAAGCAGATGGAAAAAAAAAAAAATCGAGTTCTCCGGCAGAGTCTGCTCTAGAGATCCTGAGGCTTCCACAGGCGGAAAACTGCCAACCAGATAACTAGTGGGAATTATCACTCTCCGGAGCATAATCAAAACTGGAAGCACACTCCGGAGGATGTTGCTGGCTTTCTGGCTGAATTAAAGGCGGGCAGCCCCCCCCCAGCACCCTCACCTCCGGCTGAGCAGAGCTGCCGGTACCTCCGGCTGCCGCAGCTCCGGGCGAGGGGACGGCGCCGCCCGCAGCCCACAGAGGGCGCTGCGAGCCCGCCCAAAGCCCGGCCCGCGCCCCGCCGCTCGGCCCCGCTCCGACCCGCTCCCGTCCGCCCGGCGCTGCCCGCCGCTGGCAGGCGGGGAGCGGCAGTGCCCGCTTACACACGCACAGAGAACACATGCACACGCTCACACTCCATTGCTCTCCACAGTTAAAAGTCCCTTCTTGACGTTCATATGCGGCAAAGTAATCCCTTCTTCTCCCCAAGCCAATTTGGCACCGCCGCGTTCGCTGCGCCTCGCCAGAGCATCACTGCGCGCTTTTCGCATGTCCTCTCCCCCTTTTGGAGGAGCGGTGCCCAACTAGGACAGCCGGACTGGCGGCGGAAAGGGGGACCAGGGCTGGCTCTCGGCGGCAGCACCCCGAACCGCCGGGTTGCTCGGGACCGGCTGCGGCTCCCCTGAGGAATTTGGGAAGCCGGGCCTAAAGCGGGAGAGAGGTGGCCTGTGCGGGGCTGCAGCTATTTCTTCTGAACTGGTAGGAAGCAGAAAGTGATTCCATCACGTTTACATCAGCGCTGATCTGACGCGCCGTTTGTCTTTACAGGCGTGAAGTCTTTTTTTTCTCTTTTTTTTTTTTTAAGACTTTTTCCACTCCTTTTTTCCTCTCTGAAAGCTAAGTTATTACGGTTTGGTTAAAACTGTAATATACTCTTTTATTGGAACCGCTGCCAACGCAGGACTGCGTGTGATTTCGGAAAAATAAAGCAATTAAAGCCAGAAAGCAAACACATTGATGCTATGCTGGGAGCCGCAGGATGGCAAAAAGAGTCTCTTTTCAGAGAGAGACGGCGCGCTGTGCATTACAGCCCTTCAGATATCCCGCACAAAATCTATTTCTCGTCTGATCTGTTTCTCTGATCCATCTGAAAAACGCAAAAAATAGAAGCCTACCACTTCCACTGCTTTGCCAACAGATCTCTAAGCGACAGTTTACCTAGACCACTCTTTGCTTGTGATGATTTTGCAGCTAAAGCAAGATCAATATTCTGATATCTGACAAGGATTTTATTAATATTTTATTTGAAAATCTCATCTTGTTTCCGACAAGTCTTGGTTTGAGGTTGGTTCCGTTTGGATAGGGCGTCACCACATTATTTCTTAATGACTTTCCCAGCTGCTTCTTTCCATTTTCCACCATCAACAACCATCTGGTATCTTATTAGCACCTCAATGCTCATTTAGTGTTCTCATTTAGGAGAGAAAAGAAGTAAACACTCAAAATATTACACATTTTAACGGACCGTCTTTGGAAGATTAATGCCTTTATAAACCGATAGATTGTCTCTTTTTAACCAACAGATAGGAATCGCAGAACTTTCTTCTAGGAAGTGCAAGAGCTGCCATTTTTTTTTTCCTACTAGGATTGTGCTTAATCTCACAGGGAAAAATCTATCACAGTTATATTTTCTCCGTGTTTTTTCAAGTGCGAATCCTTACAAATAATTCTTTTTCCTAATTATTTTTTTTCGACTTCGTCAGGAATGCGTACCGAAGCACTAAAGCTCTTGATCCAATTTAGGAACCGGTTTGCACAGCAAAGTTATACACTAGGGAACTGTAAGAAAACTTGTCCCTTTCATTTTCAAGAATGTGGTTTTTAACGTAAGTGGAAGTCAGATTCATTTATGGATGGAAAATGGATACTACAGAACACGTCTGATTCATCACAATCGAAAAAATAACTTTAATTTTACTAGTCAAGGACCAGTTTCACTCATCTTTTTAAATTTATGTGTATGAAAAGGGAAGCTCGCGTCTTGTTTTTGACAAAATAGCTACAAGACTCACTAAAAGCTTGGATTTGGTATTTTAAGTTTCAGTTATCGACAAGCAAAAAGACTTGACTTTCTAGAAAGCAAATTATAAATGTTTGAATAGATTTGTAATATATGTATAAGATCTGCAGCAACAGAATACATACCTGAAGAGAGCTCATAATTTCATTTAGTTTATTAGACAAAAATATATGATTTAGACAAGTTTTGCTGACGCGCTATTTACAATCTGAAATCACTCTATATACAGAAAAAACACAAACACATGGGGAACATTTACCAAACAAATAATCCAAGAATGGTTAGAATAACACGATCTGAAATGGTACAATGAAGAAGGGGATCCATCTACAGATTTGTGTAATCGCTTTTATAGATTTGCACCACCTTATTGCAAAAGGAGATTGATGGGAGTCGTTTATATCGTTTCTTTTTTTTTTTCTGTCCTTAATAACAGTCTCTGTAATATTTTTCCACCAAACCATTTAATCAAGCGGAAGGGAGAGCTGTTAAAATTCTCGGTGTTCCCTCTTGCTGAGCCAAAGAGCTGCAGGGGGGAAAGGAGGAGGAGGGGGGAAAAAAAAAAAAAAAAAAAAAAAGGTAACAATCTTTCAGGAAAAAAAAAAGAGAGAATCCTTTCCTATAATTGCCTGTCTATTGCTATGGAATCCTAGTATTAGTTAATTGCACAGAAATCATTGTCACTGGTGTAATTAACACAAGATCTTTGAGGTCTGTTAAGTTTCAGAAAAGTTACAGTCTGGCTATGTACAATTGTAATTTAGCCTTACTTTGAAAAGATTACAGCAACTTCTATGTTGTTCTTGTTGTCTGTATGTATTATTGTGGTGATGATTAGGTGTTATAATTAGTCTTTATTATTCAAACACTCTGTTTCACATAAGTAACATTCCTGCAGTGAAAACAAACAAACAAACTCACTTGTCACGGACAGGCTGGAAGGGCGATTTTAGCAGCTGAGGTGGGGATTCAGTTCTTGGTACATTTTCTCTTTCTAGAAGGAGACAGAAGAAGAAAGAAAAAAAAGGCAAAAACAGGAGAACCATTTTAGAATAACAGCAGCAAAACTCTGGGCTCCGTGCAGAGAACAGACCTCCCTCTTCCCCTCTTGTTCAGGCATGTGTAGGTATATGTGTGTGTGTGTGTACAGCTCTATTCCTTACTTTCAATATTTAAGGCGTATGCAAGCTTTCTTGCCACATTTTGGACTGTCATTGGAATTATTTGGAGATGAGGGTCAGGAAGGAGGGAAGGAAAGCAAAACTAAAATTATATGTTTCACTGCACTTTTTCTGCATTCTCATCTTATTTGGTGGGCATATAGGGTCAGAATGTAATCACCCACGTAAAATGGGGTGCAATCAACACGTTTGAGGGAAAAAACCAACCAAACAAACAAAACAATGCTAGGGTAAACTGTCTTTAACTCCGTTAAAAGCAATCAGTTACACTAGGCCTGAATCTGACACCATTCCTCAAGTAGAAGTTCATGTGTATGTGTTGGGAGTGGAGGGGGAGGTGGGTGCCTGATGCGTTCATTACCTATGTGTTTGGGACTGGTCCTCTCTGAAGGTTTTTCACTGCTTAGGGCTCCCAGGGTCGCTGTTAAAACAGAAGGTTGTTGCTGGGCCTGGAGGTGATGATTGTGATGGGTAGCATGGTGGTGATTTACTCCCAAAAAAGACCTCACATTTAGCAGGGAACTCTGAGTGAGGAAAGCCCCATTTGTCCAGTTGTGAAATTTGCCAATCTGGCATGTGTAGAGTCCATGGCTAGGGAGAAAAGCAGGGTGCTGGATCTGTGGAGAAGTGTGGTTAACCTGGGGAGGAGGGGGTGGAGGGGGAGAAGATTTCAGGGCACCATCAGGACTGGTTGCTGTTTCTGCCAAAGACCAAATCTTGGGTTTGCTGTGAGATGGCATCTGTAAATTGTTCTGTCCCCCGGGACTGATGATTCGTGTGCTGTTGTCAGAGGCCTCCTTCACCATGGTCAGTGTGTCTTTGGGTTTCAGGCCTTCAGACCCTGTCAGTGCCAAATCCTTCTCCTTTTCCAAGTGCTCCTCTTCACTGCTTTGTCTCAGGAGCTCAGGCTTCTCCTCCTCTTCCTCATTGCTCTGCTCCCCATCATTCTCGTCGATTTTATCTATGTCTATGCTCTCCAGGTCGATTTCCTCGTCGTCTTCGTTCTTCTCCGGGTCCCCCTCGTTGTCGCTCCCGAAGATATTTGCATCTTCTTGGTCCTTACTCCTGGAGCCCCAGGTAACCTTGTTCTCCTTCTTGAGCCGCCGGCGGGCATTGGCGAACCAGGTGGAGACCTGGGTGAGGGTCATCTTGGTGATGATGGCCAGCATGATCTTCTCGCCCTTGGTGGGGTAGGGGTTCTTGCGGTGCTCGTTGAGCCAGGCCTTGAGGGTGCTGGTGCTCTCCCGGGTGGCGTTTTTGGGCCGCCCCGGGTCCCCATACTGGAACTGTCCGTAGGGATAATAGCCGGGGGCGGTGTGGGCAGCAAAGGTAGCAGGGTGGACACCCGGATTATCTTTCAGCTCGTACTGGGAGCCCTGCAACACATTCAGACAAGCGGAGAGGAAAAAGCACATCAATTACCTCGTTAGCGTCTCTAACAGACCTGAATAGGCTACTCCGGGAGCCGGAATACGCCTTGGAGCGGTGCAGAAGGTCTTCACAGGCAAATTCGGCCCTCCCCGCTCCAGGCTCTTCACGTTTAGATCAGACAGAGGTATTCCCAAATGATCCCCCCTTCTTGCAGGGGAAGGAAAAGAGAGGGGCTAAGCTAGGCTCTGCCAGACCTTATGCTAATTTTCTCCGCAAACCAAATCAAATCAAACGATGGAAAAGCAGCAATTTCGCAGTCGCCTCGGCGAGACAATTTATTGTGCCCTCGAAATTATCAGGCAGAGAAAGCAGGTACTACACCACGGTTATAAACTAATGCCTGCGCACAACGTCGCATTTTACTTGAAAAATATCCAGGAGGATATTAGAAATGCATGCAGAGCATTCATCTTTGGCCCCAGATCTGCCTTTAAAAGGACTTGGCGTGAGACGAGACTGGGGAGATGAATGCACAACTTCAGTACGAAGACACTTAAAATGTAAGAGATTTTCCACACACAAGCCAACACCCCCCCACCTCCAGCCCCTCAGTCACACACTTAGATTCTGGCGTAAAATATTAACTTCTAAGTATTGCAAGAGCCTTTAAACTCTGGAATTAAAACTAATTCAAACATTGTAGGATATGGATATGCAACACTTTATCTCATAAGTTTTACTTTGATCTGGGCAGGGCAAACACAAATTGTTTACAAGCGTTTAGAGACGGTGATTTATTTGCAATCAATATTCTTTTTATCATCAGTAGTAAAACACAGCAAGTCAAATTACCCCATCAGGTGTTTTGGTAAATAACATTTTATCTTTCTAGCAACCTCATTAGGCCTCATTATTGCCGCAAATTGTCCAGATATTAACTTAATATTTTAGCTCGTAATGTACAAATGCTCAGAATTTTAGAATTTATTTCAAAATATCACCGTCATGGTAAATCACTGTAGTAAAACACCAGGATACTTTGCGAGTAGGAACTGTTCCTGAATAGCTAACATTTAAAGAAATTTCCTATTTTTTTTCTTCTACTACAATATCGCTCTTTTTTTTTCAAGTCAAGAAACACCTTCTCGTTATTACTCTTGCGAAATTTTTGTCAGCCTTAAAAATTAACCTCTTCAAAATTGTCCGCGAAGAAACTAATCTAACTTTCCCAAACAGTTAAAAAGGATCATGTATTTTAATTTCAGAGACAAAGCTTATTCACAAAGAGACGCCCGATGTAATTTTTGTAATGTGTTACAGAGTAGGCTTTCTGCACTCCCTTTATTGCGCTGTCTGTTGTTATTGTTGCTGAAATGATATTTTTTTGTGTAATCTCTGTTGGGAATTCTTTTGAAGAAGCCACTTGTAAATCACTCATTGCTTCTGTGTCAACTTTTACAGCATTTGAAAAATCAAGGTTAAAAAAGTAGGAAATGCACGCTCTTAAAAGGAAATATTTACAGCATAAAATGATCTGTTTTCAAATGCGGACCCTGGTTCACGAGTGTATCTGCCTACTCGCCTACATATGTGTATTAAAAACCCTCACAAGTTATGTCTTGCATGCTCCCAGTTACAAATATTCACACTTCTGTGTTTCAGGGGCCACAAGAAAAACGGGCATTTAGAAAGTGGAACCTGTGAGTACCGTCGCCGAGAAATTTGGAAATACTAGCAACGAAAACGTTTCAACGACACGAGAGAGAAAAACAGTTAATTTTTTAAAAAATTAAAAGAAAAACAAATATGTTACACTTCTAAACTATTACGTTCTAAATAAAAGAAAAATTAAAAGATCCGAGGACAATCTGAGTGACGGTAATTTGTTTTAGAGTTAGCGCCAATATCTCTTTCTGCTCCGATGCATATAATGGGATGTAGATGCTCTCCTTCGCTTGATGCAAATCCGATCTATGATACTCGCCATGATCAGAGTTTGAAAAGTTCAAGGAACCGAACGGGCCATTTTTAAGGCTTAAGGAAAATGTCTTGAAATACACGGGCGTACCAGCTAGCTAGACTGCACTTTGGCCTTTCGGACAGAACCTGTTAATAGCTCGGCGGGAAAGCAAAGGACCAGGCAGAAAGAGGAGCGCGCTGGAAAGCCAACTGAAACAACAGGACCGACAATATCACCCGTCAACAACACCACCAGTAACAACAAGAAAAAAAAAAAAAGAAAGCCGAGTTGCTAGGAAAAGCCGACAAGACGGAGGCAGGACCCCTGCTCAGCCTTTCCACCGCCAAGAAGACAAACTCCGATGAGTTTTTCCCGTCTGGAACGACGGCGCGGATGGGGGCTGCGCCTGCAGACGGACTCCGCAGCCTCCCGGCCCCTTTCTCCCTCGCAGACCCGCCGACACACACGCTCCCCTCTCCGCGGCGAACCCCGCGCCGGGCGGGAGCCGCCAACCCACCGCCCCGCCGCTCCCCGCGCTCGGCTCCGCGGCCTCCGCCCGCCCCTCGCCCCCGGCTCCCTCGGCCACCGCGCGTCGCGGCCGCGCTCGGCGGGCCCGGTGGGGCGCAGGAGGCAGCGCGGTTGCTCACTCACCATTTGGGAGAAGAGCCCGAGGTCGGCGGTGTAGGGCAGGAAGGCGCTGTAGTTGGGGGCGCTGTAGGGGCTGGCGTACATGCCCAGAACCGAAGTGACAGCGGCCGAGCCGCTGCCCAGCTCGGCGCCCGCGGGCCGGCCCGAAGCAGCAGCGGCGGCGGCTGCGGCGGCGGCGGCGGCAGCCAGCACTCCGGGCCGGTCGCTCCCGTACACCGCCTGGCTGGCGCTGAGATACTGCGGGTAGCCCAGCTGGGGGAAGGACATCTCCGGCGCGCGGGCACAGCGGCGGCGGCACTGGCGGAGGCGGCAGAAGCGGCAGAAATATAAAAATTAAAAAAAAAAAAAAAGGGGGGGGGAAGGAATTATACCAAAAAAAAGGGGAGGAGGGAGCCTGGACAGCCGGGGAGGGGAGCAGAACAAACCCGGGCTTCTCTGGATCTCTCTCTGTCTTTCTTTCTCTCTCTTTTTTTTTTTTTCCTCTCCCCCCGCCCCCACCTCTTTACTGGAGTCAGGCAGGGCGAGAGAACAGAAATCGAGCCGATAATTTTCTTTTTTCGTTCTGATTTCTTTCTGTCAGAGATATATTGCAACCTAGATATGGAGGAGGAGGAGTGTGGAAGGATTCAGTGGGGTGTCTTTCCTCAAATCTCGGCTCTTCTGTGCTCCTAAATCCCTTAGATGTGATCTGATCAACAATTGAGCTCCAACTGATGTGTCTGCCCTTAGGTCCTAGGCTGATCTTTCAGATACAATTTGAAGTTGATGTTTTGATTGGCACCCACTTGAGCTGCAAGCACCGCCCCGCGCCCCCTCCCGCCCCCCTCGGTGCAGCACGTGGTGCACAGCTCAGCCTGGGCCACTTTCCTCGGTGCCTGCGTGTGCGTGTGTGTGTGTGCGCGCGTGTGCGTGTGTCCGCGCAGCTGCTGTGCTCTGCTCTGTGTGTATTTAATGTTTAGCAATGGGCTCCTTTCAGAAAAGCCCCCACTGCTGTATGACAACCTGTCTACACGATTTTACAGCTGTCCAACATTGGGGTTTTGCTGTTTCGCAGCCTTAGTGTGTCCCCTTTTAACAAAAACAACTGTGTTGCTGTTTTTTTCCACCTTTAACATTGAGTCCCCCTTGTCGTCGTTGGACTCAGGAACAAACGAGAGTGGCCGTGAGAGGAAAAGGGGGCTTTTCAGCTAGGAGACTTGTAACAATTTACCACTTAAAAAAAAAAAAAAGGAGGTAAAAAAAAAGAAAAAAAGGCATATGAATAAATAAATAAATGCGGTCTGTCTATAGCAACCCACAAACGCCACACATGTACAACTTTGCCGAAAGTCAAAAGGCTCTTAGCAGCTCTTCCCAGAAGGATCCTTAGTTAAAAAATTTTTTTAAAAAAGACCCGCAGCGATCTTCCTCCGTACCCTTTCTCCTCCTCATGCCCTGCCGACGGATTTACACTCAGGGACAATTATCAGAAGCTTTGGGACAGCTCTCGGAATATTAGCAATAAATAAACCCGCAAATGGACAGTGGCGACATGTATGCCGAGGGGCACAGAAGACCCCCAGACCTCGCCCCCGAGCCGGGGCGGCCTGAGGGGTTTCTGGATTGTCAAAACTTCCATCCTTCGGTTTCAACAGGGACCAAAGGAAACGCAGGGGGGGACATGATAGGACCAAAACGGGCTGTTGCTATTACCGTCATTAGCAGCAATGATTAGATTAAGAGATTTTTTTTTTTCCTTCTTATTCCCTTTTTCCCCGTGGAGCGGGGTGGAAGGTGCAGCGGGAGACAAAGGACCCCTCTGCGAGAGACCGAGGGACTCGGCCGCCTTGAAGGACACGAGTTGTCATCGCTGTGACCTGCCCGCGATGCTGCCCGCTTCCTCGACGTGAGGGGCTCACTCCTACCCCGCCGGGGCCGGCACCTACCGGCCGGCACCGCGAATTTTTCTTTTCCTACCGCTGCCGGGTCCTCTCAGCCCCGCCAGTGAGGGAAACGGGGAGCGGGAGAGCGGCGGGCCGAGGGCTGGGTGTTTCTTCCCCCGACACTTCGAGCCCCAGTGGGACTGTCCAGGGCCCGCTCTGCCCCACGAGTCCAGCCCGGAGCCCGCGGCGGGGCTGGGCAACCGCTTCACCGGGCGCGGGGAGGGCAGAGCAGGGTGCTGCCGGCCCCTCGGCCCGCCCCAGCGGAGCGGCCCCGCGGAGTGGCGCGGAGCGGCCGCTCCCAGCCCAGGCCAGCCCTCGCCGCAGCGATCCCCGCCGCCCGGGAGCTCCGTCTTTGTGCTGAAGGGGCGGCCGCGGCCGCCGAGCTCTTCCTCAAGGGACGGCGCGGCGCGGCTCGGAGGAGGCCGCAGAGGCGAAGGCCTGCTGCTTTTCGGGATGCAAGTGTTTGGCGGGGGCGGGAGGGAGAGAAGAAGGCGGGGGAGCAAGGGTGTCGCTCTTCTTTTGCCGAGCCTAGGGCGAGACACAGCTCCCAAGGTCCGCGCCCCTCCGCGGGGCTTCGAGCACCCTCTCCGAGCCTGCAACCGGCGGGTTCAGACCGACACCACGGTCCCCGGCCGCCGCTGGAGCGGAGGGAAATGCCTCTCCCCCTAAAAACGCCCCTGCGGGGTGTCTCTAACCCCGGCCAGCTCTTCCCTCCCAGCGCTCCACGATATCGCTCCGTCTCAGAGTTGGTTAAACTTCTTTCCCCCATCAGCTGGAAAGAGCGAGCTTTGCCCTTCCTATGTCTAACAGAGAGATGAAGATCTTTCCTCCCCAGCTGCCCTTTCCAAATTCTCACCCTCAACGCAGGAGTGCAACCCTCAGGCAAAAATGCACCGCCGTAACAAAGCTGAGTGGGGCTAGAAAAATCGCAGCGGTGTTTTGCGAATGGAAGTGTCACATTACAAGGGCTGCAGGTAAATAAAGGTGGGATAAGGCATCGACGCTGCCGAAATCTTCTTAGTGCTTTAGATCTGGGTGGAATGTGTATCCAGAAAAGGTTTCCACTTGGAGGCTTAAGAAATGTGACTCATCCCCTCCCCCACCCGCCCCCATCCTGCTCAGATCGGCTAAGGGGAGAAAAAAAAAAAGAGTCTCGCTTGCTTTTCTATCAGCCCAGCATTTTTTCAGGGCAAACTCTGCTATTCTTGACCTTGCGTGGAAATAGGAAAAAAAAACGAAGTGCAGGTTACCCGTAACAGTGATTTTTTTTGGGGGAAAAAAAAGGACAAAAAATATGAAGGGAAAAATAAATGAAAGAAAGAAGAGAAGGAGGAAACTCGCCGAGGACGGGGAAAGTTGCAAGAGTGGGAGGAGAGCTTTGTTGCTCATCTGCAAAGTTCCCGGCGCAAGGATGAGCAGAGTCCTGCGGACGGCATTAATTATGCACAATTCTGATCAGTAAATGCCAATCCCTCACCACGCGATTCCTGCTCCTGCATTGGACATTGCCCATTTTTCTGGTGGTTTATTAAGTCACTTTAGTAGGCTACCTTTCAAAGCCCTTTATAATTTTTTTTTCTCCCTTGTGCAAGTAAGCTGAGACCAGAGCTGCTACACTAAGCTACTTAGCTTGAAAATCAGTTTAGTGAAGGTCTGGGAGATTCTGGGTTTATTTCCCCCCATACAAGACCTATAGCAAGAGCTTAATAACAAAAGTGCAAAAAGAACGAAACTGTACGGAAAATTACAAACATCAGCAGCAGCTGCCAGAAGCACCAAGAAAATCTTTCCCTAAAGCCGAGACCTAAACAGTCAAAACGTTGGTGCCACCAACCTCCTTACCCATAAATTAGCTTGGAATTGTTCAGAGATGGAATAAAATACTTTTTCAAGGAAAAAAAAAGTAATTTTAAACATAGGTCGGGGGAAAAAAAATCTCTCTTCTTTTTACTTTTTTTTTTGTTTTTCCCTGAAATCTGTAGTTTAGTTACTCGAACGCCTCTTAAATTTTCGGCAAAACCTAACCAAAAGGAGTGCGGTGCCAACTCATTAGCAGACCTGCGTTTTTAAAGATGATAAAGAGTCCTGTAGCAAAAAAAAAGGGATTGGGCTCGGATTGAAAAGCAGAGTCACCTTCCCACTGGAGAGCAGATGCACGTCTGAAAACAGGCGGGAGAGAAATATATAGCGGCGCTGGGTATAATGTGATTATACCTAAGGTAATCGCTTAAAATAAATTGTATACTGTTTAAACTAAATCGACCTAAATGGCCACGCTCATATAATTCAAAGATCATTGGGCAGATAAACTTCTCCTTAAAGAGCTTTTCTTGAGAGGGAGTTTGCTAAGACGGTGTGATTCTTCCAGTTTCTTGAGGCGATGCATCCACTGCCAAGAGATTTTCTCTTTATTATTAACAAATCAGTTTAGATAGGGGTCCGATAAGAAATGCAAATCCAGACATAGGGGTCGCTGCTTGGCCGAATTTTAACTAAAGGCTGGTTCTGCAGGAATTGTCTAAAGGGTATGTTTGCGAAGAGGGTATGCGAAGCTTTAGCACTGACTCTACTAAAAAATGAACTCAGTGATTCTGATCTGCTCCAGATGTCCTAAGAGTGGATATTGCAGTGCTGGGAATCCGCACCAAATATCTGAGGGCACTGATGGTAATCAGCGCAACACATCAGCCAGAGGGGACTGGCAATTGTGATAACCTGCTGCAAATGTGCAGGGCTGGAGATGGCAGTGATAAACCGCTGAAAATGTCTTCAAATGGAGATGACAGAGATGTTGAAAGGAGACACCTAACTATGGGGAGAGAATAGGATACTAAGCAGAGCACAATCTGAGAGTGGAGTTCAGATATTTAGTAGTCTACGGTTCTCCCGTGTAATTTCCACGGACATACCGGCGTTTGTGCGCCGGCTCTGCATGCAAACGCGCGTATATGGACCTGGTAGTAAAATTCGGGGTTTATGCGGCGTTGGTAATAAGATCTACCAAAAGAAAAGGAGGCTTAATCGCTAAAGCCCCTTGTTTGTGGCTTGGGAAGAAAAGTTTTTCATTTAATTCTGTGACTGCTTTGAAGCATCCTGGTAACGATTTATTTCGCAAATCCTCTCTTGATTTTCAGCTCGCACCGCTAATAGACAAAGAAATTTAGGATGACCTCTTCAGTTCATAGTCTGTTTCAATTTTCTTTCCTGTGGAAAGAACGTGCGGGGATGGGGGGAAGTGAAAAAAAAATAGATTATCCGTATGTTGTTAATTTTCTAACTGTTCTCGGCAGGTAGTTTCACCGTCTTTTTTTTTTTTCCCTCGGTTTTTTTTTTTCCTCCTCCCTATCTTTTTTATGTGTAAGTTTAAAATAACTATCCCATGTTAAGTATCAATCCTATACATTTTAATGATACATCTGTGCAGGACTGAATCCATTAATTTAACATATCTCGCCTAGATTCTAATTATGCACCGAGTGTCGGCTATTCGGATCAGTTGACTGAGTTTTCATTAAGTGTATTATATTTGATTTAGCATGGGACCGTGCTTCATTTGACGACGTATCCCTTTTTTGGGGTGCCGGTAGCACTGGCGGCGGCTCCGCAGGACCTTGGCGTTGGTTTCCTCCCGCTGGTGACCCTCTGCCAGGCCCCGTCGCCTCCGCCCGTCCGTCCTGAGCGCTTCTCATCAACCCTGATTTATGAGCCTTGTTAAACACTCATTATTACTTTGCACCTTTTTTTTTTTTTTTTTTTTTTTTTTTCCCAGCAGGGTCTGGGAAACAACCCTACTTTGTGACAACAGGGCATGTGTCAAACAATTATAGGCGAAGAGGTGATGTAGCTCTGGAGCGCCACATTCCTCCCCTCCTCCCCTTCACGCCCAACCAGAAGAACATTTATGTTTAAAAAAAAAAGGTGAAAGAAAAAAAAAATCTCAGTCTCTATTTGTAAATCTAATCCACAGCAACAGCAGCCTCCAGACCTCCGACCGTGCAAACGAATGGCTTGGTTTGTACACATAAACACAAAGTTGCAATAAGGGATACCCGGTCGATTCCCTAAATGTGAACGTGCACGTATCCCTCGTACAGGTAGTACAGGAAGGAATCCAAGTCTGAACAGCTAATGTACTCAAGGTAACAGCTAATAAGACAATAAGATCTTTACAAAGATTATTTAATTCAAGGATAGCGCGCATTTAAAAAAGAGTAATATCTCTGCCTCTTTTTTTAATTCTTAAATTCAGATATATTGATTTTTTTTTCCTCGGCACCCTGGCGGTGACTTTTTATTAATCCGTTATCAGTCCACCTCAGTTGCAACTTACATTTGTTTCTGATAGCAATGCGAATACAGAGATGCTCTCTTCCTTAGCGTTTTTGCAAATGAAAGCTCTGCACGCAGGCCTATATGAACAAGCTCACAAATCTATAGAATAAATCATCTGCCTCTCTCTGCATTTATTTGTCCGTCTGTCTGTCTACCTATCTATGAATATTTTATGGGTCTCAACTTAATTAACAAAATAATTTCCATTTTGTCACCAAAATGATCAACAGCAATTATGTGAGATTTTTAAGGTTTATAATTTTGTGTCACCAGACTGTTGCTCGGGGGCAGAGGCACAATTGCCGTGCCAGCTGCAGTTGTATTTATTTGTTTTTCTGTCTTGTTCCTGTAGGGCTGCATTATGCAGTTTTTAATTAGTTTGTGTTTGTATTTCACCCATCCCAAATCAATGCCATCCTGGAGCAATGCAATGTAAATTCCTGCAGTACAGGTGTAGCTGCTAGCTCTGGAACACTAGGAAACTCATGTCTTACAAATGAAAGCAGTGAATGCCATTCAGCCAAACTGTCAGCTTTAAACAGCCAAGAGGAAGGAGATCAAAGCAGAGAGCAGGAACTTCTACTCTCCAGATTAGTCTTTATGGTTTGAACGCCTAATGCTATTAAAGGGAACCAGGACATATAGCACATCATTGGCTACAAAGTTACTTCTAATTTTGCTAAAGTCCTGCCTTATTTTGGCCAATGTAAGCCTTCAGAGCATTTCAAGATGCACAGTTTCCTTTGAGGCCTAGTAGCTACTCATCTGAAATTATGCAGAACTAATACCTTCTGAGACACGTTTCTGTTTGTGCACATATTTATATAACTTATCACCTTTCGAAAGATAATTTTGATTTCCTCCTAGGTTCCACAAAGTCTTTTAATAGAACTCGCAGCAATAAAACCTGAAATTCTAGTATCTCCAGACATGAAAAGTCCCTTTATGTTGTGTTCGGTGTCTCTTCTTTCTTGAAATGACCTCTGTATGGTGGTGTATAAATCTATTATTCCAGTCACTGGGGAATTCTTTTAAAGCTTTCCTTTTTTTTTTTTTTTTTGTCAAGAATAAGAGATCGTTCATCTTTAACTAGGCCACATAGAAATTATGATTCAACAGCAGTGTATATTTAATTAGAGTAATCTCACTCGAATTTAATTACCTAATGAATTATTTGTTTAAAAGGTAAAAAGGCTTGTTTGCCAAGTACAGTGCAACCCACTGATAAGAACTTCCGTTATAAGAACATTAATATTTTTTTTAAAAAATTGGTTTTATGTTTTAACTCTTTGTTTCTGCCAGCCGTCGGTGGGCACGCCGAGCCCCACAACCATCAGGGTTTAAACCCGGTCCCTTCAATTGCCCGGAGTGAGCCTTCCGCAGCACGCCGCCGGGGACTCGCGTAAGTAACGCGCTCCACCGCACCGCTCCGTGCCGGGGCAGGCGGGGTGGGGGTGCGGGGGCGGTGGCAGGGAGGGAGAGATGGGACACGGGCGGCTTTGCAGTCTGAATTTCGAGGCGAAACGCGGGCGCGACTCAGCAAGCGACGGCGAGGCCGCCTGGCTGCTGCGGCGAGAGGGGCTGCGCGCCGCTGCGCGCCCTGCGCACCGCCGGGCAGCCGCCTGGCGCGGAGCTGCTCTCCAGGGATGTGTCTCCTCCCTGCAGTGCCGTGCCTGGAAGAGGTACTGGACAGGAAGGTGTCAAAGCGCGGAGTGTCAGGCTACAAAACAGGCTTTTTTTTTTTTTCTCCTTTTTTCTTCCAGTCTTGTGGACAGTCCATCTCATGTCAGTCCTTTGATTATTTATAATTCTTCAGCTAAGACAACAAAAACTGATCAGCCTCTACCCTTGATCTCTCTCCTTGGTTCCCAAGTTTTCCAGCTACCACACTGTTTGTTTCCAAGATGCAATGTATACAGCGTCGAACTGCAACACTTGACAGAAGATTCGTCTGAAACCACCACAGCTCGGGGATTATCAGCCTCAAAAACAACAACAACAACAACAACAAAACCAAAACCCACTAAACTCGATTTTTTTTTTCTTATGCAGTAGTGAAAGCTCTGCTTGACGTATTCTACTGATCTGCTGCAGAAAAACTAGGTCCAAAATATATATATTGTTAATCTGTTTTGGTTTTGTTTGTTTTCTTCTGGGCTGGGAATTCTTCTTGGCGTTTGGCAATGAGACCTCTCGAAGTTACCACTCTGCGGCTACCTGCCGTTCAGACCGAGAACTTTCGGTCTGTCCTCCCCACTTCCCCGGAACACAACGAGGCCATCAGCAAGGCCTGTACCGGAGGGCGGGGAGCAGCGAGGGGCCGGATCGACCTCTCCTTCCCCTCCCCCAGTGATGCTCTGGCACCACGCAGGAAGCCCGATCGCTGTCAAAATAGGGAACAGGAGTTAAACCATCTCTGGAGGTAGCGAAGGCAATCAGGGGATGTCAAACATGAAGGGGTATTTCTCCCTTACCTTCCTTTGGTAGGTAAGAACCTCATAAACATTTCTGCTTGCGAAGCATCAGCAAGAGGGAAAGAGGAGCATGTGTGTACTTAAACAGTGTGTAGGGAGAATAAAAGAAGAAGCAAGCTTAAAACCAAGCTTCAACAACGTTGAGGCATCAGTTTGAGCCAAAGCCGTGTTTGGGGGTTCCCTAACAGGTGACACTGAAGCTCCCACTTGGGCACGCCTGCGGTGAAGGACCACACCACTAACTAGCCCGTGGGTGCACACGCAGAAGAAGAACTGGAGGTGCACCCACAGCTCAAAACACCAAACTCACCTGCTCGGCAGGGAAGTCTCCCTCGCTCCCCGGTTGCCCCCCGAGGCCAGGCAGAAGGTAACCCGCCGGTCGCCCTGCGGAGGCAGTGGGGACTGTGTGTCACAGGGAGTCCCGCTGCCACCGGCTGAGGGTGCGTGGCTCCCGCGCACCTCCGCGCAGCCCCGCGCAGCGTCCTCGACCCGCTCCTGCGCCTCTTTCGGCGCCGGCGTTTGAAATGACGATGAACTCACTACGGTTTCCACAGCATTTGACTGCTTTGCTGCAGACATGCCTGCTCAAGCCCTCAGTCAACTGCAGAGCAGCTTGAGCGGCTCTTAATTACACCCCAGCGCAGCCGGGCTCGGTCCTAGCCAGAGCGGTCGTGGGGAAACCCGGAGAGCCCCTCTCGGACTCCAAAGCCGACGTACGGAGTTCTGGGGGTGTTCTGGACGCCAGGCAGGAAAGGAGTGGCGGAGACAAGCCTCAATCTTTGCTCTTCTCTGTCTTCCCATTTCAGGACGGGGATGCGGGGACTCTTTTCCTTTTCCTTTCCCTTTCCCTTTCCCTTTTCGTGATTTCTGGAGGTCTGCTGAAGAGAAGCAGTTTTTATGCACAGATTGCACAAGCTACTGGCACTGTGGCAGCAGTAGAGCTTACCCACTCACCAGCACCTCAACTTTTATTTCTCGGTGCCAGAAGTGCTTGAGTCTGATGCTTATTTCACACTTTCAGGTAAATATGCCAGGTCCTGAACCCAAGAGTAGCCCCCGTTCTGTTACAGCAAGAATGGCATATTGAATTTAGAACACCTGAAAACTCACAATTATATTAAAAATGTTTAAGACATTCAAAGCTGAGACTGCAGTCATTTTCAGATCTTATATAAAAATTATCAGAATATCTCACTGTTTAGAGCCACATAAATAAGTTGGTGTCCTCTACTATGCATTATTTGCACACAGTATTATTAGAATCAGCCGGCAACTCCACTGAAACATTAGTAAGACTTAAAGATACTATAGGAGTTATAGATTTGTAGGCCTGGCATTTTAATTCTTGAGGGCCTATGCTTTTCCTGAAATTATGAGTGCAGTTGTCACAGCACATCTACATAATGTAGTTTACTCCATTAATTTTGATAACCAAATCCATATATTAACAGATGATATTTGCCTTGGTTTTTTATTCTTAGCCCCTTTGGAAAATGTATGCATTTCCACTCTATTATTACTGATAAAGTACAGCTGTATAATTTCAATCATGTAGTTATGGTAGGAGAGACTATTAAATAAATCTTAGACTGGAATTTGTTGAATTAAAATTCCTCACAAAAGCTCCTCAGATTCTTTTTAATATTCTATAAACAGCATAATTTACGATGTCATTCTATCTCTTCTATAGCTTTCTTCTAATACTTCAGCATTAGTAGCAGTTAGTGTATTTTCTTGCTTTGGTTTCTCTTTTCTTAGATATATAATAACTCTTTTTGCTAATATAATTGACTTACGTATTTATTGATGTGTGCTGCATTTTAATGACTGTTTTTTTTGTTTATTTAATAATACTTTTAAATAAGATTTTTTGGATTGTAGTGTAAGGACAGGTGTAAACTGTTGATTTGGTTTTTAATGGCCAGTGTAGACTTGGGCAAGATTTTTGTTTGTGGACAGATTTGCACTCAAATCAGACTGTACATTTTTATGCATTTATACACTTACATACATTTTCCACTTCAGGCTTACTAAACTGTAATTAGCTTCCTGTTCTGCTTCTTTCCTCTACATTACTATGGCAGTAAGTCCGTGAGGCCCATGTCTCTTTTATATTTGTAATTTCTTATAACACAGGAGTATTTGAATGGCAACACAGTTTGAGCTTGGCCTGTATCAAACAGTGCTAGCCCACTGAAAGCATTCTATCAGGATAACAGTGAGACCCGAAATAAAGTGGATTTAAAAAAAATTGTAGTAACTGAATGAAAATACTTCTACTGAAACACAATATTATGCGGAAATCCTTCATATGTGGTGCTTAGAACAAATATTGACTGTTGGACTAATAATACAGTTTTTCTTAACAAGAAAGTTAATAGTGTCCTCTACTGAATCATTAGTCTAGATGCTCTAAGAAACAGGAAACCAGACTGTTCAGTTTTTTTAGATGTGTGTCTTTGTGGTAGTTAAATTACTGTGACAATGCGTAGAACTTAGTGTGCAGTCATGAGCTGCATCATTGTACTCTACGAAGTAGCACTGAGTATTTTTATTGATTCACTGTAGTTTTTTCCCCCTCAGACTGCTGTTCCTCATCTCATATGTTTCACTTTACTTATGCATGATACTTCCTTGCCAAAGATGACAATTTTTAGGATTTTGCCTAGGGTTGAGAACACTCAAATAATAATAATAATATCACATCCACTATTAATTCTTCATGCATAACTAGACTGCTTCAATTTACAAGACATTTTATACAATATGGATAGATTTTTTTTCCCCCACATGTATTCTACTGTTGCCTCATATGTTTTGCATTGCACACAGACGAGATAAATTTTAGAAGTCTAACTCATGGTGTTCGGAGACTTACAGTCATTATTAAGAACACTAAAGAATTATGAGCATTTATAAACACAACCGGCCCAAATTAAGGGCCTCAGTTGAGCAGCTGGAAGCTTTTTGGGGTTAATTACTACATGCAAAGAGAAAACATGCAAGGAACTACGTACTCAGTATATTCTGAACCCTCAAGTTAAAGAGTTAGCAATGGAGTAAAATATTGGTTAGCTTGAGTAGAGATAGTGGAACCTGAAGTTTTTTATTGTGTTCACCTGTGTCTATAAGTTCAAATATTTAACACCTGGATGTTTTTTGAATGCCACAGGTTACTTGATTAAAGTCAGATACAAAATAAATCTAAGCCAAGCAGATGATTTGAAGACAAAGAAAGTAAAAGGCCATATCCTGCAAAACTGGGCTAGTATCAGGCAGGGAAATATTTACCCCTTCCCTTCCCTTCCCTTCCCTTCCCTTCCCTTCCCTTCCCTTCCCTTCCCTTCCCTTCCCTTCCCTTCCCTTCCCTTCCCTTCCCTTCCCTTCCCTTCCCTTCCCTTCCCTTCCCTTTCCATGAAGGTCAGAGTTACACAATAGCATGGTCATTCAGTTGTTCACAGATATTTTTTCTCTCTCACTTTGTCTCAGGCCAACAACTGCAAGCATTTGCTTCACACTGTGCTGTCATCACTGCTGTAATTCCACTAGTCCAGAACACTGTTACCATAAACACTTTTATACTAACCTTAATAATTCTAATGCTACGTGGAAGCAGTCTTGGTGCAGTTGCATTGATGTAGTAGATAGTGCCAGCGTAACTCACAATAATCTCGCAATCCTTACAAAGCCTGCTCTGTGCAATTTCCTTCTACTTCACATTATTTACTTGGTCTAAACTATTTGCTGTTTCATATAGTGATGAATACCAGTTCATTTAGTTTAAATAAAATAATCTCTTCAGATATTGATTGGTGCTCTGACTAATCCCCACTTCAGTCCATCTTGGGACCTGTTTGGAAATTTTCCCATAATGATGTGTCACTGCATTGCTGAACAAACTTCTGTGTCAATATAACAAATTTCCAGCTATACAGAGGTTTGATGTGGATTTTTTACATTGTTACAAGTTCATGCATTCTTTTAAACCATGGTCAGCTCTACAGGTATAAAAAGCAGAAACTGGAGCATTCAGCAGAAGAATGTGGTCAAGAGTCTCAATTCCACTGCTCTTTTGTTTGCTTGTTTGCTTTTATTGTGAATTGTGACTGCAGCACTGCCTTGAAGTCCTGGGAGCAGGACACCTGAGTTTTTCTCATTTGCTAGGGCATAGAAGCAGCAGAATACCCCTTCTTGGGCAGGAAGGAACAACTAAGTGTTGAGAAGGCTGTTGGATTCCTGTATCTCCACTGACCAACAGAGCTGCTAAAAATGTCACTATGCTAACATATAAAACTTGGGTCCTACCAGGTAGTGTCTTTTGGATGACAGACTTTCTCTCCTAATTCGGTATACTTTATTTTTCATCATTCTTTTTTAGGTCTTCTCACCTTGCTTTCTTATCCTCTGCCCATTAATTGCCACTTTTTTCTTTCACCTCCGTCTCCTATCTTCCATGTTTTCCATCTCCCCTGGCTCAGTCTTGTCAGCTCCATATTTGACTCTACACTAAAACCACTCCTGCTCTTTCAGTTGTTCTTATTAAAAGCAGCAACCCTATATTCTTCATGTTTATCTGTACTTGGTAGTTGATAAAGACTTCAGAGGACGAATTGTCTTTCTGCATGTTTATGTACTGCTTCCTCCATCTGAGACCCTAAAGCCTAGGCAACAATAAAAAAAAATGCATTTTCCACTGATGTGCCTACTCTGCTTAAAAGTGATAAGTTTAAGCAATTAGGGACTCAGGTGACTCCTCATGTAACTATAGTTGTGTGACTAATTATGCTACTCTTTTCACTTCACTAAAACTTACACTTGAAAGAGCATGTACATATGCAAGAGTGAAAAAACATTTCTGGATTTCTTTGCTTTTGTGTTCCTAACAGTTGCTCATTAACGTGAACATGTTTTTGGGAAAAAATGGTGGCCTGTGGATGTAATCTGACCTTCAGCCAGAGCCAATATCAAGTAACTTTACAGTTTGTTATCTGACTGTTCACAGTGCTAGACAACAGTATTGGTGTATGTGCCTTTAACTGTGTGTCATGCTTTGTGCATATGGTACTTGTACTGTTTGCCCAATAGTAAGAGAATTAATTCATATACATACAATTTGGAACACTTTTTAAAAAAAAATAGTGCTACTATTTTACTTAACATTTTTTATGGCCAAGAATAAAGGAATAAATGTAACAAAGGAAATAAAAAGCATTTAAAAACACCTAAAGGATCACTTCAGCTAGCTAGACAAGCCCATGGGACAAGCGAGGATACAGCCAAGACCATGGAGAAGCAGATGAAGATATTGCAAGGGTCACTTTCCAGTTCAGGACCTAAACCTGAGAAGTGAACTTCAAGGTGGGTGGATCACTGATTGGCCTGTGAGACTTCAAGGGTTGTGACCATGGTTCAAAGTCCTGCTGGAGGAGTTACTGGTGGGTTCCCTCAGCAGTTCAGGTAGGAACCTGTACTGTTTCTTACGATTCTAGGAAGTAGGATAGAGCGTACACCTAGCAGGTTTGCTTCTGTTATTCAGAAGAACAGTGATAGGCTAGAGAAAGAGTCCAGCAAGAATGTCATGAGGTTCAGCACAGGTGAATGCAGAGCCCTGGCCTTGGTCTGGGAAGATATCCTGCTTCCATCCAGGCTTGGCATCAACCAGCTGAAGAGCCATTTTGTGAAAAAGGACCTGAGGGCCCAAGTGGACAACAGAGGGAACATGAGCCAGCAGTGAGCAGGAGTTGCAGTGAAGAAGACCAGCTGCATACTAGGCAGTAATAGTGTTTGTGTAACCAGCAGGAAGGAAGTGATTATTCTCCTCTATTTTGCACTTGTGAGAGTCCATATGAGGGACTCTGTCCATTTTTGAGCTTTTGAGTGCAAGACAAGTATTGACATGTAGTAGTCAGTGTAGCTGAGGGCTACCAAGATGATTAGAAGCCCAGAGACCATGATGAGGAGAGGCTGGGAGAGTTAAGTTTGTCCAGCCAAAGGCTAATGGGAGATCTTATTGCTACTTTCAGGTACTTATTAGTAACATGCAAGATAGATAGAAACAGACTGTTCGTAGAGGTGGCAGGGTGAGAAACAGAAGACACAGGATATTATATGGGAAATTATGATTAGACATGAAAAAAAAAAAGAAAAAGAGGAAAAAACAAAAGCAAGCTGTATGTGCCCAGAGAGTCTCTGGACTCATCATCCTTGAAGATATCCAAAAGTGAACTGGACAAGGCTCAGACGAATCTGTCATAGTTGGACTCACTTTGAGAGAAGAGCGGCACTAGATGACCTCCAGAGATCCTTTCCAGCTGAAAATATTTTATAATTTTGTAGCAGTTGGACTCATAGTAATGTAAGAGCGGAGTTAACATCCTTGTCCACATTACAGGGCCATCGTGGCAGCCTACAAAATATGTGGCAATAATGCATATGTCTGTAACATGTCAGTTATATTCACTACAGATACATTTATTTAACAGCTTTGAATTCTCATCAGAATACACTGTGTAACAGCACTGATACTCCTCTCTCTTATAGGTGTATAGTACAGCTTATATATAGCCACGATAACTAGTAAGATGCTACCTGATACAGCAAACAAGCCATATTAGCAAGCTGGAGAGATATGGCAAGCACTGTGCCATCTTTATCAGAAAGCCTTTTCTGTGCCCAGGAAAGAGTAGAGAGGAGGAAGAAAAGAATGAGCAAGACCTGAGGAATAGTCCTCATCCAGCCGATTAGCTGAATTTCCAACCCAGCTGGGGCTTTAGTAGTCTGCTCCAGGAGACATAGAAGTAGACTTGCATGTAGATGTGCAGGATCGTTGTGGTGGGTTGATCCTGGCTGGATGTCAGGTGCCACCAAAAATACAATGAAAGGCTCATGGGTCGAGATAAGAACAGGGAGAGATCACTCATCCATTACCATCACAGGCAAAACAGATTTGACCTTGGGAAAAAAAAAAAATATTACCAATCAAATCAGAGCAGTGTAATGAGAAATACAATCTAATTCTTAAAACACCTTCCCCACAACCCTCCCTTCTTCCTGGTCTTAACTTCATTCCTGATTTTTTATACCTCCTCCCCGTCAGCAGCTCATGGGGACAGGGAATGAGGGTTGTGGTCAGTTCATCACACGTTATCTCTGCTGCTCCTTCGTCCTCAGGGAGAAGACTCCTCACACTCTTCCCCTGCTCTAGTGTGGGGTCCCTCCCAAGTGAGATAGTTCTCCATGAACTTCTCAAATGTGAGTCCTTCCCGCAGCTGCAGTTTTTCATGAATTGCTACAGTGTGGGTCCCATGTGGGATCACAAGTCCTGCCAGCAAACCTGCTCCAGCGTGTGCTTTCTGTGAGGTCACAGCCTCCTTCAGGCATCCGCCTGCTCCAGCATGGGGTCTTCCGTGGGATGAAGGTGAATATCTGCTCCATTGACCTCACCATGGTCTGCACCATAGGCTGCAGAAGAATCTCTGCTTCGGTGCCTGGAGCACCTCCTGCCCTCCTTCTTCGGTGACCTTGGTGTCTGCAGAGTGCTTTCTCTCATATGTTCTTACTCTTCTCTCCAGCTGCAGTTGCGCAGCAGTTTTTCTCCTTCTTAACTATATTATCCCAGGGGTGCTACCACCATTCCTGATGGACTCGGCCTTGGCCAGTGGTGGGTCTGTCTTGGAGCCGGCTGACATTGGGTCTGTGAGACATGGGGGAAGCTTCTGGCAGCTTCTCACAGAAGCCACCCCTGCAGCCTCCCTGCTACCAAAGCCTTGCCATGCAAACACAGTAAAATAGTAGTGTAAGAAAGCAGACCTGTCAGTTATTATCAGATATTATACTTCTGAGGATAATTTCTCTGAGTACACAGGTAAGAGTACTTCCTAGCTGAATAGCTTTTGTTTATGGCCTGGCTAACATGATTTAGCTGTTGTGTTTTGTGACTTCCTAGGAGAGCCTCTTGGACCATTCCAAGATTAAGATTCTTTGTCATTTGTTACAAAATAACAAAAAACCAAAGTCAGTGAATCTAAAGTGCATGATGGGGAGCAGGAATGGCTTTAAATGTGTTTTGTAGTGTTGCAATGGAAGTGTTCTCTGAACTTTCTTAATCCTAATTATTGTTTACGAAAGAACAAGTGCTGCTAAATAAAAGATATACTCTTAATTGTGGAATTAACTGTAATTACATGCCATTCTGAAATATTTCATAATTTTGTAATTGCTTAAAGTGTGGGAATTTAGTGAACATAATTTACAGTAATTCCTTTATTCTTTCTTTGTCTAACCAATAATCATCTTTGTAATAGGTAATAGAATCATGAACTGAACAAAACTGTAAATGTAAGTGTTCAAAACATTTCTATTTGTCTTTTGTTTCAGTAGGAATCCAAAACAAAGTTAATCTGATCAACGGGGATCAATAGAAAAGTGAGTGAAGATTCTTATTTCTTTGAAGCCAGTGAAGGCAACGAAATAATCCTCCTAAACAATGAAGGCCTTTAATTCGGAGTCTTGAACACTGAAAGGCATTGTGAAGTGGGATTTGCAATGTTTCTGTTTTTAATTTAAACTGTACAAGCAGGTGCAGTAATAAGAGGTGAATTACTCTTATTACATTGTTGCAGTACCATAAGACAAAAAACACAGAAAAGTCCCAGATCTGATTTATCAATGACTGGAATAGTAAAATAGTCTCAGAAGAGCTTCCTTCTGTCTTACCCTCCATGTCCCCACTCCCAGTTTTAATGTATCCATCTTCTTGCTTTCTGTGTGATTGCCTTATGGCTACAATCTGAAGGACAACCATGTACTAGGGACTCTGCACCCATGTGAGCTGGCCACCTCTGCAAGCAATGTCAGCTAGTCCATCAGCCTCCTGCTACTTAGTGCCTTCACCTGAAATGCCAATAGTAGACTGGTCTACAGAGGGCCCTTCTGTGAAATTTTGGGGCTGAGAAACACATAAGACAATCCAGAATGGGTCTGCCACTGTGAGTTATGTGTGGTTGGTTCATCAGGTGGGTAACACATGGCCAGCAGGGCAGGGACTTGCCAGCCAGGACCCTATCCCACTGTTCCCAAGTGAGGGGAGCAGGGCAGGCCCAAAGGTGGCAGCAGGGTTCAACTGAGTCCAGAACACTTGGCATCACTTGGTGATGAGGCAGGTCCAAGAAAGGTAAGTTGGCAAAGCAGGATCAGATCTGGTGGCAGCAGCCAGGATCCTACTCAGCCCAGTGGCCACCAGGCAGGTCCCCTAATGAGGTGGCAGGTGTGAGGTCAAGCTGGGAAGTCAGCCCATGGGTCAGGGTCCTGTCCAGCAGAGTGCATACTTGGGCATGGCTGTGATGGACCTGGAGAGACCATAATGCAGGCAAGGATTGATGGCCCCCGAGTGAACTGAAATGAGGGCCCTGGACCATGGGGGCCATCCAGATGGAGTTATTAAAGCCTTTTAGTGCCCTTGTGGCCTTGAAAAGCATATCAGACACCAACCAATTAGTAATCTAAGACCAGGAGTAACAGGTGGATCTTTGCTGGAAGGTGCAGTTTTGGGCAGAAGACAGGATGCAAAGAGGGGACTGGCAGAAAGCCAGGGTAGCCAAAAGAGAGGACGAAGGACTCTAATTATGGTGAAGCTGGTGGCAGTGCTTTTATGGACAGCAGGAGGATGATGATTTCACCCTTTACATTTCTGTCTGCTGCACGGGCCTCCAAAAATGCAACAAGCAGTAGGACCTCTGTTGTCAGTCACTGTTAACTTATTTGGGGTGAAAAGAGTGATTTCTTAGTCATCTTCTCCTGACTTCTTCTACCTCTTCTCCTGATTCCCTTACTTCATGTTTAGTTAGAGTCTAATTGGGAAATAAAACATTAATGTTGAATAATATCAAATATTTATATTTAATATTTTTGATTTCATCTCTCTTACAGAAGGAATTGAGAATTGATTGATTGTTCTCCATGCCTTGATCTTCCACTTCTTTTTTTTTTGGTCTATCTTTCCTTTTCCTGTAATATGAGAGTTAGTTCAACTTTTGAACCTTGGTTTAAAATGTTTGTCTTGGCTCTAGGCTGAACTTGCTGATTTTGATACTTTATGCTTTTGTTTGTAGAATCTACGAAGGTATAGATGGGTAAAATCAGGCTTACTGTGGGCTTACAACTTTAATCATGTTGACTGCAATCATTGTGAGGACCATTTCAAATGTATTTAGTTCACATGTTGTCTTTGGGATTTTCTGTCTACCTGCAAGAAAAAATACTGTCCTCCAGTGCACCGACCTTCAGGAACTCAGGGACCCACAACCATCAAAGCTGTCACAGAAGATTGGTTTCATGGCACTGGGGGTAGAGGTATGATGCCAGAGTGCTGTTCTTATCTTCAAATATCATCTCCCTCAATAAGGTCTTCTTTGTTTCAGGAGCCATGGGTGTGTTTTGTATGCACTGTTCATTTATTTTTCAGTTGCATGTTCAGAGATAACATGAGTTGCACTAATTGCCTCAATAAGATTTTGGATTTAACAAATAATAATGTTCGATAACATAATTTTCTTTGACAAAAACAACACAGGTAATACTTCCCTAGTCTGACAGCACTGAGAACTAGAATTGATTCAGAAGTGCAAGAATGAGATTCTAATAGCGTAAAAAAAATTAAAAATGCTATTTATCACTGTTTCAGTGTCACTAACTTGTTATTTTTATTGTTCTTCAGAATAATGGGATTTATTGAAGCAGTTTATCCTCAAGTCACATTATACATATTATGCATGAAGAACTAAGAGGATTCTAAATAACAAAACATAAAAAAGCACCTTAAATTTAAAAGAAATCCACAGTGAGGAAAGTTACACTTTAAAAATTCTCCTATTTCTATCTGGAACAAGCAGAAAACAAGTGCACATGTAAAAGAAAAAGTTCAGTTATTAAACCCACACAAATCAAGATATTTGCATAGTTACTGCCGCGCTCAAATGAAAGAAGATAATTGTGTATACTAAGGGTTTTCAACAGCTGTCTTCGGAATCAAAAAATTAGATGAACATGTTGCTTGCTATGCATCTGGGATATATACACCCGCACTCAGTATTCACAAATCGCTAAATGGTTGTTGGACACCTGAAATTCTAATGATTACTAAAGCTCAATAATGTCTGGAAGACTTGTTCAAAGGAGTAGGCAAGCAAACAAGCAATTACATAGTATTGGAACTCAACATATATGAAATTCACTACAATAAGAGCAAACATTCTGACCAGATAAATAACCTTAGTTCAGCATGGCAGCAGCCATAACAGGAAACATTTCAAATGGTGATTACATAAAATTAAGGATGATACGATGAAAAAGAGTATTGTAAATCAGACAGCAGGGAATTTCAAGGATCACAAATTCTTGCCTAATATAAATTACAGCAATAAATTCTAGCATGGATTGTTTCTTTTATAACAATGGTTACCAAGAAAACAGGAATTGTGAGCTAAAATTCCAGGACATTTAAGTCATGACAATGCCTAGAAGTGTAATTTTTTTATTTCGTTTCAAGCTTGCTGAAAAGTTAAGACAAGCAATAGACATAAAACTATTAGATTGTATAAATTAATGTGTTTGTTTAGATTCTATGTTAAGTCAGCAAATAACACTTTTAATGTAGTTATTATGGTAATTGGAAATAAATAGTTAACCTTATTCCTTCTCTGATAGATTTTTGCATGGCCCTAGTGATATGCATTCATGTATCAAGAATTCCATTGAAAACTGTGGAAAGATACCAGTATAAAACTGGCGTGTGAGTCAGTCTTAGCACTTGCCAGAGATTAGTGTCCCCTGGATCTTCTCATTATTACAAAACACTCAAAAACCAACTGCCTGAAAGATGAGAACAGTAATTTCAAAAAATTTCTTTTAAGATTAACTCCAAGAGTGCTGTGCCTTGCTTTTCATCTCACTGGAGTTATTAGGCATCTCTCAGATGGCTTAATGGGGCTGGCCATTGTAACCCTAGTCTCTGATTGTGGGGATGTCCTTATGTCATAATTAGAGAAAAGATATTGCCTCAGAGAAAACAGTAACATAAACATGAACTGCTCTGGCTAGCATTAATCTATTTTGATATGAAGTGATCTGGCATCATGGGAAGCCAAAGAAGATTTTCTTCATGTGGTTTACAAACAAAAGAAGAGCTCTGCAAGGCTACGGAAAAACAAAGCTCCAACAATGTTTATAATTTGGCCTGTGGTTGACTCCACAATACCTGCAGGCAATTTCATGCAATGTGAAATACCACTACTGAATTCGAGTTCTCTGTAGAAGGCAGCTCATAATGGACATTGGCTAGTCATGTTGCCTTTATGACTAGTTAAACCCCAAAGCAATGTTTTGCATGAATTAACCTAGGTTCCCATATATTTCTGGACAAATACTCCCAAAAGAAAAATTATTACGTTGCACATAACATATTCTTGTCCTTTGAGAATAGTGAAAAAAAAAAAAAAGTCTAGAAGAAATTTTTTATCTTTGTTCTTAGGATTAAAATTTCACTGCCCTTAAAGTCTTCAACAGATCCTGTTCAAAACGAGAACTTCAACTCTATATCCAACCATATAAGGAGTTGAGTGGTAAAGAGTTTCTGCAATTTCCCCACAGAACAATAATGGTTTGGGACCAGTCTGTGACTATTCTGTCCAAAGAGGAATAAGAATGACAAGTGTACAATTACACAGTGTCATCTGATGCCACTAACTGTGTGATAGAGCTGATTGTCTGTGAATGTAGATTATACATAAATGATGTCCCTGAATTGTTATGCAGTTTTTCAAGGAACTAGAAGTGAATATTTAGGAATTCAGTACTATTTTATTCAACATACTTTGGGGCTTCATCTAAAGTGGAGCCATTTCTGGAATAAGATAGAAACATTAATAGTAGCTCTAATGCCTTTGAAGTCAAGCAAGAAGAAAGCAGAATTCTTATGACTCATGAGATGGCTTTATTCAGGACTGGTTGTACTGGGGTTTGCTGGTGAGCAGTGGTGTACAAGCTAATCTCTCAGAAGACTCAGAGTTATAGCTTTCAGTACATCTTCTGTTTAGATGACACCAACATTGTCTGATTCCAAGGGCACATAAAAAACTCATCTTTTATTTTTCTTGTAAATGATGGGAGCTAATGAAAGTATTAGGACATGAGCAATTTCTTTGCAGAAAGTTGTTTGGTTCTGTTACATCAATAAGAAATGAGGTATTAAAATATATTAAAAGATAAATACCACAATTATTCCCCTCTTTTTTCCAGCTTGCTTTGCCTTCAATGTGTCTGTCATTCAGGCAGCAAAGACTTCATGGTATAGAAGATGGGTTTTTTGCATTGTCAGCATCTAAGAAATGGTAAAGTATGAGCATAGAGATTAAATTAATATGAAATTTTAAATATTGTATTTAGGATGGTGGAACTATACCACATGTTCTGCAATAAATTAGTTATTTATATTCAATTTATCTATTACAAATCCAGGAATGCACTTCTACCAATTCTTGTATTTTTCTATCATACACTCCAGGTCAGGGCCTTAACAAAAGAGAATTAAGTATTGCACTGCTGGATAGTCTCTCGTTTTCACAAACCAAAGAATTATATTTCTAAAAAATCCTCAAGCGAACTTGCGATACTGAATTCTGCTGGCTAACCTTCACTCCTGTGTTTTCACCAAGGAATTGCAGAGAAAAATGGAATCACATCCTCCTCAAATCCCTCCTCTGTGACTGAGCCCAGTGTCTGAGTTCCCAGTTCTCACTTGCAGAGCCTGGCAACATTCAGTCTTCTGTGTTTTTTTTTTTTTTTAAGAAAACAAAGCTGATCTCTCTAATATAAATAGATGCAGATGGTAATAATAGCACTGGTAAGCAACCAGGTGAATGCCAAACCTTCCTTGAAATGCCCCAGCCTCCACTGATGAGGAGGCTTGCATGCGACACCATCTGTCAGGGGTGTTCATTTATCATTAACCAACTGGGGAGACAACACGAACTCAAATGCCACCAGAAAAGAGACAACAGCTCTGTTTCAAATGCTGTACATTTGTTTCAAGGAAAATTTGTGAACAGAAAGTAGGGCTAAGTGTATTAAATAAATAATTTGCTCTGAGTCAGATTCTGCTATGTTTACTCACACAGAAAAATACTTTATTTAGCAGCTGAGTGAGCATTTCACATGGAGTGAAATATTATTCAAACCAAGAGAAAAGATCAGAAATTTGTGTTATGTCGTGGGAAGTATCAGAAACCGTTTAACCATGGGAATCTGTGGTTAGATGTATTCCAGTAATAGTGGGTAGGTCACTTCATCTTAGTGTAATCTGTGCAGAAGGACTGTTTGGAGAGCTTACTACCCAATTTCTAAGAAGTTCTCTGTTGGCAATATTCAAATGATGATTTTCAGAGGCTTAAATCTCAGTTAAGTTTAAATGGATTTTCAAAGGGACAGCAGGCCCTGGACTGGCCCCCTGTTGCATTTCTGCTTCATGTTCCAAAGCACATTTGAGGATCCTGTAAGATATGACACTAAGTAAGAAGAAATGCATATAATACATACAAATGCAGGATAGCATGGGTTATAGCAGATCCCAGGAGACCTCTAGTCTAACTTCCTGCTCAGAGCAGGGTCAGCTATGGGATCGAATCAAGCTGCACAGGGCTTTATACAGCTGGGTCTTGTCAACTTCCAAAGGCAGACACTGACCAGTTTCTGGGCAACCTGTTCCACAACTTAACTGTTTTCAAGGCAATAAAGTTATCTTGATTATCAAATCCAAGATGACATGTTTTTTGTAGCTTTTCTTTTTTTCTCTTGAGTGACTGAACAGCTTCAAATAAAACTGTTCTTCGTGTAAATGAGGTGTTAGTTCCCTGTACCTTGTTTTGTGTAGGATTTGATTCAGAGGGAATTTTCCAAAAATACCTATTCGTCTGGGCCTGCCAAATGAAGTAAATGGATATTTAGACACACGGGACCTTTGGGTACATCTAGGTTACAATGGAGGTAGCAGAGGTTCTGAGGATCTTGATTCTAGAGGACTCACTCAAAATCTGCAGTAGGTATTCCAGGCCTTTTGTAGCTCTTTTCTTGTTCTTAGGCAAGTAAAGCTTATACTTAGTAACAACATCCTTAAGTTTTGTGGGGCTGGTGCTCTTAAGAGCTTGTTTGTGATATGAACAAAGAGAGTTTTAGAAGTGTTGATAGCTTGTGTATTTTCAGTTTCGCGATGGGAATCACATTAATGAGAACATCTGACTCAGAATGTTAATGCTTATTCTCATATGAGATAAAACAAGTAGACAAACCGATAACAGCACCACATTCGTGTAGCTGATATTTTCTCTTTTACTTTAACACAATGCACTATTTCCAGGGAAAACAACAACAGCTATAAATCTTCCTCTGGACAGTTAATTAATAATTCTGTATCAATTAACTTTAAACCACTGTCAACTACAAAACCAGAAGCTTAAATCATCAATAAATTCAGTTGTATATTCCATCCCCACGGTAAAAAACTGTAGCTAAGGATTGTTAACAGGAGGTGATATGGAGACTGGAGACATCATATAACACATTAACTCTAGTTCACTGTTAGTACTGAGCAGAGCATGACAGCTTTTGAAAACTGAACAGAAACTTCAAAAATTCTTACTTAGCAGCCAGCTATGTAAGTAAGCTATTGTACCACCCCTCATTGTCAAATCCCTTCACAACTGGTCCTGTATGCATTCTTTAGGGAAAATTGCACTCTGCCACTTTTGCAGTTAGAATATCTGGTGTGCCAGATACTATGGAAGCTACATGGAGATCCCAGAGACTTAATCTGAACCATCAGTGCTTGAGAGGCAGCCACTACTTCGCCATTCAGCACAAAAGTGACTCTGGATGCATCTGGATTGGCAGTGCAAACAGGGGTAGGTACCACACAGTGGGAGAGTAGCAAGTGCTGTTGTGAGGAAGTTACCTAGAGGGGAATACAGCACATACTCATGTTACTGTATGGACAAATTATACTGAAAGTAGAGGACATGGGTGATCTGAGGTGATGTGGTTATGGATAAGGAGGACAGAAGATATGGGGAGGAGCTGCAGATGTGTACTTATGGCTAAATTACCTTTACCAACGCACCTGCAGACCTGGGTTGGGTAGCACAGGTTTCTTCTGCCCTTTGTCACTGAAGCATATCCACAAGCTTCAGCATAAAGAGCGTTATCAGATGATAAGCTGGCAAGAAATACTACTTTTACTGTAGCCCTAACCAATGCTTTCCACATTGACTACCATGCTACAACATAGTTACAAGCAGCTTTACCTCCATTTTCCTGAATTTTCCTTCCAATTCACTTGTGAACAGTGTTTAAAAGACCCACTAAAAAGGGTGTTCTGATTGAAGTGATAATGTTGACTGTGGTTCTTTACAAAGGCTCTAGGTTCATTTAGGAATACATAAAATATGCCTTTTTGCTTTGTCTACCAGGAATTATGTGGCTTTCAGATGTGGTTTAATTTAGGCCCAGTCCTGAATTCCCTTTTGGGTCAAAATTTGAATAATATCAAGGGGTGTTTTGGTCATGCAAAGATTGTTAATTGTCACCCCCTGGATGTCTGGGCTGGCATCTTCTGAAATGTTGATTTGGGATATAAGCTCCATAAACAACTTAAATTTAGAGTATTTCCCTCTTACTATCTATCAAATATTTTTTTTCCTGTGGCAGAGAAAAATCAGAAAATCAAAAGTGATTAACATATTGTTAAAATCTCAGTTCTGAAAGTGGAAATACACCATGAAAACTCACCCTCAGAGTATTAAAACCACCTGTAAATACCTACACATTTCATTCTTGAAACTTTTACTGTTTTTCAAGTAGGAAGAATATCTCATTCACTCCAGTTGTCATAAAATTTAAGACACAACCACAGCCCTATGATAATGTACCTTCTTAAAACCCAGTCTCTCCAATACATTTTCCTCCTGCTTGCCCAAGTTACAACGTATTTTGAGACAAAAAGGCAGTAACAGACAACTGTCTTTCTGTAAAATATAGTGAGGTTATTCTGTACAAATGGAATGAACCTCATTTTTTCATTTCAGATCAAAGTAGAAATCTTTTGAAGTTTAGCTATTTGATAAAAAAGGGCTTTATAACAAGCAGATACAGAAGTTAATAGGACATAGAGATATTTTATTAAACTGCAAACCATTATTAATATTGCAGTTTTAACTTGAAAGAAATATGTGAAATGACACCGGAAATTAATTAGATTATTTCATCATTCTTTTACATTATAAACTTTGATACACTTGCATAGATATATAGGTACATTGATAAAAAGACACAAAGACAAACAGAATTTTAATGAGTGGGGAGCTTTTATCTACTATCACTTTGTGACTTAATTTTTTCTGTTTATACTGCCTATTGATTCCAGTTGAATCCTGCTGTTTTAATGTTGTTATTGATATTCTCTCTGGGTTTTCTTCTAATTCTGGCATTGATATTACCTTGATCGGATTTAGTTTATTTGAATTGCCTGTAGGTTTCAGTCTCCGGAGTTTTTCACTGCTTATAGACATGCAAAGATAAAACCTCTCTTTTTTATCTAAAAATCCTTGAGAGACTCTGAAAGATACAGCCGTTTTCCGAGAACATTAAAAAGAAAGAGACAACAATCAAAAGGAATATACTTCTCACCCAGCCTATTCAAGACATTATTTCTATACACCCTGCATATTCTTTGACATGTACAGACTCCTCATCTAGTCAGTTCCATTTTACATTTGGAAATGACATGTAAAGAAATTGATTTGTCATAAAGCCCAAAATGGTGCAAGTTCTGTGTCACAGGCTGCTCCTTCACCTGACAGTCTCTGGCCCTGGCTAATTTGGGAAGTGGACCTGTGTAGTGGTCCATGTTATTTATTTTTGCATCCTGGTGAAAATGTAGGCTTTGGCACATTATTCAAATGTAAAAGAAAATATCTCTTCTCAATGAGAGAAGTCAATGTGTGGGCGTGGGTGGAGTAAATGAGGGAAAATTTACTAAGTGTTTGGGCTAGGAGTAATTTCTGTACATTGTTCCTGTAAGTTGCTATTTCTGTAATTTCCCTATGACACTTAGAAGCAAATAAAAAACAATAATTCAATTTAAAATATTCTAAATAGATTTACCTTTCAAATTGTTTGGTTTCCTTTCTTGTAAAAATGAAACAAAAAAGGAAAAATACTCATACCTCACCCTTCTGCCTTTTTATCTCTCTGTCTCTAATTTGTTTGCTTTATTTTCTTTCTCTTTTTTATTTTTTTCTCTCTTTTCTTTTGGATTGAGTTCAATCTTCATTCCTTTTTTTTTTTCTTTTTTTTCTTTCCCCTGCTTTCTTCTTCCTGTAGGCTTATATTTTATTTTCTTCTCTTTGTTCTGCCTCTTTTGTCATCTAACAGTAAACTTTTTTTGGAAATAATTATTTTGCAGGAAATAATGAACATTTTCAAGTCTGTGATTAAAGCCAGGTAAAGACTACAAATATATGTGTAAACACGTGCTCTATTTGCATGTGATATATTTCCTCTGTCCAGGCCAGTTATATTAACAATTTGGCATCCTATAGAATTCTTTAAGATCTAACAGTCATCTTGTGCAGTGCAAGGTATCCATAAACAGGAAGAAGGCTGAAAATTGTTCTCATGGTTTAGCATGGAATCGTGCAGGTATGACCATAAATTTAATTTTATTAACATTAATACGGAATGGTGATAGAAAATTGGAGATTGTGGAAAAAAAAAGATTATTCCTCTGAGGTAGAGAGTGGGTGGACTGTGATGGTCTATTGGAAAGCAGCACAGAGGAAAGGGAAGCAGTGTTTGCCTTTTACTACAGTCTTCCCCATGGATCACCTTTATAGGGCCACCAGCAGCACTTTCTACAGCCTGTATGGACTGTATTGATAGAGCTATTCTGCTTCTAACAGCGGAACTGAAAATAGGCTGTAGCGGTACCTGTCAGGCCTGCGTGGAGAAAGACAGGAAGGAAGTTGCTCACCTGGGGCGACCTCCCGAACCACAGCCCCTCAAATCTTACAGCTCCCCTACCTCCTGCCTGTATCTCCAAACACTTTTCCTTCAAAATCCTCCAGTGCCTTGCAGCCCAAACTCCTGGCTCCCCCATCTCAGCTGTTTTTTCCATCCCCAAATCACTTTACTGCTCTTACTTATCCAGAGTAAAACTTCTCCTCATTTATCCAGGGGCTTTGTTTTTTTTCCCAGAACTTCTCTTAATCTCTCTCTTGCAAATCACTTCCCAGTTTCTGCCTCAATCACCCGATTCTTCTGACTCTTGTCACACTGGATATCTCCCATCCTTCAGCCCACTGTCAGTCACACACACCAAACTTTCCTTCCCATGTTGCTGAAGACATAGCTGAACTTCTTCTCTCGAAGTTATTATACATTCTTCTTCCAGCACCACAGTCACCCTGGGGGTCTTTCACCCCTGGGATCCAATACTCTTTAGCAATTTCAGAACCTGCAGTTCTGCTACCATGCCAACCCATGCTTTTGATGCCAGCCTTCACTATTGCACTCCTGTTGGTCACTGCAAAGAGCAGTGCCTTTTTGGCCACTTTTTTTTTTAATTTTCTCTCTGAAAAAGCACACTGCTGGCTCATTTTGTCTTCAAAAGATAAGTAGAAAAGTAGAAAAAGTATCTCAACTTTCCTAGGCATGGTAGCCCTGTGGCTACTCTGTTTCCTGGAGAGAAACATCTGAAGTTTCTAGTAAAAGGCAAGGCTTATAGGACTACCGGTGAGGAGGAGAGAAGTTGTGGCGTTTGGGATATGTATAGCTCTGTTGCAGCTCTTTGATCTTCATTCTGTGCCAGTTTTCTCTGTAGGGGTAGCCCTCCTCTAACATGTGTTCAAGGAGGCACGTGTGCATACCTTGGCATCCCAGAAACTGGGATTCTATGTGGTTGCTGCAAGGCAATGATCTCCCCATAGCTCCAACCAGGTATACAAACCATAGACAAGAATGGCTGGAGTCTGTTGGAAAGGCGTCATGCACACATTTTACAAGAAAAATCACAAACGGCCCACATATATTTGCCCGAATTGCTAGAGGAAATTTTGGCTGAGATGGTTGCAAAAGAATACAGCATAAAAAAAGTGAACTAGCATGAGCAAAATCTGGGGGAGTCACATTGTGCTCTTACTGAAAAAGGGGATATTGGTAAAAGTGCTGCTAGTGTGTTCAGTTAATTTCTTGTGGTACAGATTTGTTTCTGATGAGGAACGCGGATAGCAAAAAAAAAATAAATTATTAAAACGTAAGTTTTAGCCCAGGAACTTTTGTTGTAGACAAAATCAATGCTGTATAGTCATCAGGAAATAATAGGAGGCAAAGAATGTGCACTTGAGGGAGTAGGTTTAAAAATCAAGGAATAGTATGAAAAGGCTGTTTTCTGCCTTAAAAGGTTTATCCATATCAGGAAGTGACAAGAAAGCACTGGGGAATGAGAGAATGCCTGTTTTCAGGAGTCATGGAGTCAAAATGAGGTGGTATCTTACATTGAAAGTGCCACACCATCTCAAACATAAAAGAAGGTAATGATATCCAAAAACGTTTCTGCAGCAGACTATAAAACCTGCTTATTACATTGACTAAAAGGAGGACAAAACACAGCTGAATCCTGCAGTATTACTTTGCATGGGAGACTGGAGCTGCCAAGACTTAGTATTTTCTCAGTAAAGAATCTGAACATTCATATAGAGAGACTGTAAGCAGTGAGCAGCAGATAACAAGTGGTGGTCATAGAAGTGAGTACTGAGTGAGATTCTGACTTATCCTCAGCTTCCAGGAATCAGACAGAGACACCATACAAACCATCATTTTCAATGGCCCAATGCACAATGTTATTCTCAATAATACTTTTTGAGCTCATTTAGTCTTTGACTTACTGTGGGAATAAGTTCCACAGCTGAAATATACATTTTGTAAAAATTAGCTCTTTCTGCTACCTGATAATTTCTCTACATGCCCCCTTGCTCTTCTGTAATGAGAAATAGTGGATGATAATTTTTTTTTATTCACCTTGTTCATCTGCTTCATAATTTGTAGACAAAGTTACATCTTTTCCAAACTGAAAAGTCTGTTATGTACTCTTTCCCATATTGGAATAATCTTGTACACCTGACCATCTTTGCTATTCTTCTCCAGCTTTTCTCATTCACTCTTTTTAATACTGCATACAGCATTCAACATTTTGGTGTAGTATGAGTTTGCAAAGTGTCATAATGACATTTTCTGTGTTGTTTTCCATTCCATTCTCAATCTTACTGACAGTCTCTGAGCACAGCACATACATAAGTATGCACAGTAACTTCAGGATCTCTTTTTTTGAGATCCTGACTTCAGGTGTTTCTAGTAATTATCTAAGAAGTAATGTAAACTCTCTCCTTGTGTACAGTTAGCTATATTTTTCCTATGTGTATAATTATATGTTTATTAGACCTAAGTTCATATGACATTTGAGAACCCAATTAGTCAATATCTTGAATTTTCCATTTCAGATTTTGCTATCCTTTATCTCTGTCTTCACCAACTTTGTTTTTCCTCCTTCCTTTCCTTTTTGTCCTACTGTCTTTCACCTCACTTACATGTATTTGATGACATGTATCTCAGTACAGATCTGTATTCGTCACTGGTAAAACTTGGACTGGTTCACCTGATGAAGTTTTGAGACTGAATACTTATTTTTATTCTTTGTTTACTCTCCTACAATCAATTATTTATCAATGACAGGACCTTATCTTTTAACTCAAAGCAGCTTAGTTTCTTAAAAAGCATTTGGTGAGAGACCTTGAAAAACCTCAGGTGTGCTCTCCATCAACAAGGTTATCTTACCTCCCTAGTCATTGACTTCTTCAATAGTTTTGGGAATCATGACTTCTTTTTATGAAGTGTAAAATATTTTATCTCTTAAGCACTAATTCTGTTTCTTACTAAGGTTTCTACCAATTTGTCCACTGGGCAGTCAAACTCACTGCTCTGTGGTTTCTTTTTAAAAGCTGACATCATCTTTCCCGTCTTCTGTTCCTTCAGAACAGAGGTGCATTAAACAATAGGTTACATGCTTGACTACCAAACTCTTTTCCAAGCCCTGCTCATTCTCTGACTTGTCACATTTATTTTCATTTTCTTTATTTTGATCTGGAGATTTCTAAACTGATAGTCCTGTTTGGGGCTTCAGTTTAGCAGCAATGTGAGTCCACTGACTTTCAGGGAGCTGCTCATGTTTTGCTGGTGTGTCAGAATACTAATAACTTATACCACATGGAAACTCTTATCTCCAGCCATTCCCTCTGAATCTGAATTATTTAC
This sequence comes from Caloenas nicobarica, assembly GCF_036013445.1. NCBI lineage: Eukaryota > Metazoa > Chordata > Aves > Columbiformes > Columbidae > Caloenas > Caloenas nicobarica. The sequence goes on along the minus strand of NC_088246.1, from coordinate 99,023,047 downwards.
TTGTTCTTCTCTGTTTCATTGTCATTTCAGAAGTTAATTGCTGGCTTCCTAATAGGTAAACACTTAATTTCGGGTTGGCAGGCATTGAATCAACTAATCTCAGACTCTACGGCACTAAAAAAGTCTGTTGCAGAATAGTTGGCAGTTTTTATTTGCTGACTGGCAGTTAAATATTTAATTGTTGGATACATTAACAATTAACTGTATTACACAAAAACATTGAATAGCTTTTAATTTTCATATCAATTTACTTTTCACTTCTCATCTGTATTCTGGTTCTTAAGAAGAGTTAGAAGCCTCAGATGTATCAAATCCAAGAAAATTATTGAATTCTGACATCTTATAAAGAAGTCAGAAATATGCTATAGTCCAAATATTCTCAAACTCATAAATGTGTTATTTGATTCCTTTCGAATTTTCATACAAAAATAACCCAGTCTGAGATGATGTTGCAGTCTTAAAATCAGAAGGCATTATGAGTGATGCCAGGCATCTTTGATGAGCTTTGCTGTTGGAAAGATCACAGAATCAGAAAGTTGTTGAGGTTGGAAGGGACCTCTTCAGGTCACGTAGTCCAAGCCCTTGCCCAAGCTGGGTCAGCTAGAGCAGGTTGCCCAGGACTGTGTCTAATTGGGTTTTGAACAATTCCATGGATGTTTTTCTCCGGTCTTGCCTTTGCCTTCAGTTCTCCCTCTGCTGGCTACAAGGCATGATGGAAAGGTAGAAGTGCAAGGAGGGACTATCAGGAGTGCAGGACTGAGTAGGAGGAGGAGAGAGAAGGAAGGACAGAAGAGGTCTTGGTATGAGCAGAATTGGAGACTACAGGTGAGGATGTGGAGCCATAAGGCAGAGGTCTAGCAGATGGAAAGAGCAGACACAGGAATCTGGGGAGAAATAAACAGAAAAAAAATTTTAGAATATTCCCTATCCAGAACCTGTCATGGAAATCAGACTCACTAACCTCTGTATTTCCTGTGGTCAGTGAATAGGCTTGAAATCCATGGGTTAAAGTGTGCATTGTATCCATTTTTTAATGGTTAATCAGTATACTCAATCTACTTCACCAGCACTTTTGCCGTTAGCTTGATTTGAGAGGTTTGTGTTGTGATTACCAAAGTCCGAATCCTGATGATGGCCCAAGTATTAATGTTAATATCATCCTAAACAGCAGAAGTTTCATTATTACAATCCTTTAAAATCTATATGAAAAAAGCATTGAGACTAAAGTCAGAAATACAGATACTTGAAAATGCTGAGTAAATATATGTACTTGCTCCTACTTTTGTCCTTTTCCCCTAAGCATTATGCTGCAGCCTTTAAAGACAAGGTCAGACACAGGAGTGGCAAGACAAGGCAGAATTGTGCAACCTCACTGAGTGCTGAAGATGTCTTCTCTGAGGGTGAACCAGGTTTGTGTGCCTGTTGTCTGTAGCGCTGGGGTCTCACATATTGCAGTAAATAAGGCAGGGTATGCAGAAGGAATTAAGCACAGCCTTACAGCCAGAGAGTGTGGGTTTCTGTGCCCTTACTAGAGACATATATGAGATATGAAGAGTGACATGTAATCATTCTAGTTGAGAAAAAAATCCTGTATTTCTCACACTGTGTGGATACCCATGCAGGACTCTGAGACCAGATATGTGGAATTGTTACTTCTGGAAACCAAAGTAAAATTGACTCTTCTAACCCCACCTGGTTTTGGACAGTGGGGGAAAAAAAATTAAAAAAAGAAAAGTAGGGTCTAAATCTCTCAGGTGAGCTTGTATCATTTGGACTATTTTTGCCTTAGATGCCCCACCTGTAAAAGCATAACACTTTTCCTATTTCATACACATACTGTAAAGAAGTGTAACTAATTACCGTTCATGAACAGCTATGCTCATACAGGAAGTAAGTGCTCTGTATATAGTGTGTATTTGATTGCTTTCACTGATACCATGCATGGAGCTGAGCACTGAGAAAAGGATTAATTCAACGTGACTATATCAATCTAAAAGTTAGGCATTTTGTCTAAGTTCATGTCAACACAATGATCAGATGATTCATCCTATTCCAAGCAGACACTTAGACAGAACAAATCACCCTCTGTATGTGCTGGACTGTCTATCGTTGATGATTGAGGAAGCAGAGATGACTAGTTCAGACCAGATACCTAAGTTTATAAGCTTGTGATGAGAGCGAAGGTCAATAACCACCGTGACAGGTACCCATGATCTGGGAACTGGACGAACTGTTTTTGGCTAAAGCCTTTCAAATTAAAGTTTGACACAATTATAGGCAATTTAAGGAAAAGGTCTTGTCTTGTGCTGGGTAATACAGCGAGAGGAATTGCTCTCTGGTACAAACTAATGAAAGAAAAAGGTAGAAATAAAAAAATGGTATTTCAGTCATATAGAACTTCTGCAAACAAATCAAAGTGTTTCAGCTGTTTGACTGTAACGATGGGGTGGGCATCTTAGGCTGATACATTTCTAATGGTGTAAAATTATCAGTTTATATTATTTGCTGATATTAAAGCACATAAAAATCAGAGTATTACCCGCTGTGTATAGTTACACAATGTATGTTACATATGGGCTGGATATCATGTCTGATGATGGAGAAAGTCTGTTTGTGTCTAATACTGCTCCCTGGAGAAACTGTTCAAGAGCTATTCATCCTTGTGAAAAGATTACTCTCATATCAGTAAGACTTATCTGCTGTGTAAGTGCCAGTCAAGTTGTAAAGCTACTCTAGGGTATTTTATCAGGTGTTCTTACTCAGCAACGATGGTCTCTATGAGAAGAGAAAGAGCCAAAAAACAAGGCTTGGTTTTCCCAGTTAAAAATCAATGAATCTGGTAAATGTTTTTTTAAAAAAATATTTTAGTGTGATGAAAAGTATACCCATCCCTTCTCTTCTTTGCTTTCACACAGACATTGAAACATACAGCATTTCTGCTTTACTTAGTTTGTGCTCTCCATTAATGCTGACTCTTACTTCAGAGGAAAGAAAAAAGATGTGCTAAAAAGGATGTCCTTCTAAGAACTGGTTTTCTTGTGCTAATGACAACAATTTCATCTGGAAATTCTTCAAATTCTATCCTCAGACAGATTTATATATGGGCCATTCACATATGTTTCAGTGAGGGTTTCACACTTTTATCTTACAGAAGAATTTGACCTCTGGGTTTTGCCTCTCTTAGGAATAGTTTAGGAATATTCGCTGTACTATGCCCTGAAAATATTTCATGCCCATTGCTGCCTGACTGAGAATAATTCAGAAACCACTTTGTAAGAGACTGAAAGTGGATTTTGTAATCCATTTGAAAACTTTCTTTTTCTTTTTTTTAATGCCAGTTTGTTAATCAAATTGAAAACAAAATGTAGAAAAAGTCAAGACTGTTACAGTAAAATACAGGGCTGTTAGCTAGTGGTTGAGAGTGGAAACGGAAGTCAAAAGATAAAAGTTCTCTATAGCCTCAATTACAGATTTTTCTTTCTACGGCTTGAAAAATATCTCTTAGGACCTGAACTGTTTCTATTGTAACTAGAAGGAAGAAATACACTTTTTAATGGCTGTTTTTTCAGGTATCAAATGAGGTGCTAATTTCTCCCATCTACTGGTGTGTGAAGGTTTTTAGATCTCAATTTGATTTACTTTGAGAGTGTTGAGTGGGTAGAGTATTACATTTTGTGTATTTTTGTACTTTTATTCTGTAAGTCGTTTTATTGGTGTAATGTGATTGTTCACAATTTTTTACTGCTTGTGAAAGAAGGCATCACAATCAGTCTTTAGGTGTGATTACAGTAGCTGATTTTTGTCTCTATTGCTCTTAAATGTCAAAGTGGTTCTGAGGAGAGTGAAATGAGAGATGTTTCTCTAAAATTTTGAGGAAGAAAGAATTAGTGTTGGCTTAATAGTAAAGCAGAAGAAAGAAACAGGAAAGAAAAAAGGAAGCTGAAATAACTTCTTGCTTTATTTTTTCTTTCCAGAACTGCACAGCCTATTTTCCAGCTAGCAAAATAAACAATTAAAGACATTTCTGTTTGATATATTTTTCAAGTTAATGAGCAAAAGCACGTTTGTCACTATCATAATGGAGCTGAGAGAAGGAAATCTGGTTCAAATGTGTCATTGTTTGATGCAAGGCTGAGGATTAATATTCTTATTTCAGATCAAGAGTATCCCATTTCAGTACAAGTTCCTATTTTGTGAACTTATGCAGAAATCAGAGTGTTCACAAACAGGATTACATAAAAAAAAGAAAGATATGAAACAAAACCAATTTAGTAATTTCTGAACTAACTTTTGTGTATTAAATCCTAAGGAAAAAACCCACCACAGAACACCCCATAAAAATGTGAAATAGACCTATATAAAACTGAGCAAATGAATTAAAAATGCCGATGCAACATAAAATGTATACAAAAATAATTGTTGCAGTTACAGTGTATATTGGTTTTAGTTTTTTTCTGACCTACTTGGTTCATAATACTTCCCTAACCTCCTAGATAGCAGACCTGACATTTTTTGTATTAATCGAACCTTTAACTCTCCATTTCCTTCATGAGCTTCTGTGCACCCTTCTTATCAGCATCTGAACTCATACAAGCACAAGCTGTACTTTCTAACGTGGTCCTCCTGTGAGTCAGACTATTTGACCACAGTTGCATTAGCCAGTTGTAGTTTCTAGATTTGACTTTGAGAGAACAACTAGCCTAAAGCAAGTATGTGCTTTATGTGTAGAAAACAGGAAAAAAATATTTCTGCTCATTCAGTCAGTTAGGCAGATAGTAACTGAATATTCCAAGTTTAATATAAATTTAGAGAGTCTTTTCCACTTTATCATTTGTCTGTTACGATGGGTGGAAATGAGTAAAAAAATTTTTGGTGGCTAAAGTTTAAATTGCATTGAACTATTTTAAATAATTGTTTGTTTGTTCGAAGATATGGTAGACATCTATTAATGATATCTAACTCCTAAATGTTATTTCTGGCATCTTCTGGTGTTCCTGGACTTTTGAGTTCTGGCTTGAGTTTTAACTTGTTGATCTGCACAATTTTTGAAAGAACAATCCATAGCTAATTGAATATCTTCTCAAAAAACCTGTAGTGTGTGTCTGAGAAGTTTTGAATTGAGTTTTTGAAACCCTTCCTTTTTCTGTGCTATCTTGCTTTGTAATGCTATTTTTGTCGTATTACTGATCCCAAAAGAAGTCTTCCCATGGTATATTGACATCCACTCTTGGCAACAAGTTTTAGGACTGCATTGGTCAACAGAGTTGAAGAGCAAGTAATATTAATAGCTCTAATTACCATCCTTTTAGGCTAAATGGAATGGAAGGATTCCTAATTCCTCTTTGGAATTTATAATAATTTACCTACCGGCTGACCTGAAGCATTTAACCAGATGACTATTATAAATGAGTCTCTCTTATTAGCGTTTGCTTTGTGTAGGATGAAGGAATTATTTACTATTACTGCTTATTGATAATGGTGATTAGACTGCATGTCCTACTTCTGTGGAGAAGTCTACAGACAAGAATTTTACAGTAAATGCACCGGTGAGCTTCAGAAGTTACACCAAAGCACCTGAAATGTCCCTGCTCCTGTGACATGTGAATCACCAGACCTGTCCCTGTTCCAGCTTCCCACCAGCTCACAGAGCCACCAGTCTGGACAGGAACTTTTAACTTTGAGAATCTTAGGGCTGATAAAATGGTAGTAAGTATTCACTGTGCTTAGCAGTCTTTGTATTTTTTCCCCCATCTTTTTCTTTATATAGAGTAAAATACTATGCAAATAAAATTGATATTTAATGTGTTCTTGCTTGAGGGTTTTGGTTTTGATTTTTTTTTTTGTACTGCTTGTAGCATGTACCTAAAATTTATTGTACACAGTAATTTTAATTTATTTGCACTGTCTGCAAACTCCTAATTTTTATGTAAGTGTAAGAGCAAAGTTTTGGTCTCATTGATCCCTTAATCAGGTGTAACTACTAAGTATTACTGAGAACGGGACACTATTAAGCAAAACTCAACATGTTATAATCCCTCAAAAATGTGTACTTGGGTGCAAGGTAAAAGGGTACAAACCAAAGGTGTAATAGTATTCCAGAGTAAGAAGCCCAGGGAAAATAATCGCTGTCATGTAAAAGCAGAGCTGGGCATAATCTATAACACTAATGCTTTTTCTATTTAGGTTACTGTACTTGAAATGTTACAGTAATTGCCTCCTTAAAGTATTATCTTGATTTCTCATGTAAAAACCAAGCTGTATACAGTAGCATGAATAAATGCAAATGGTTTTTTTCAACATGTCTCTGGAAATGATCATGCCAATTATCTCTTGCTCTTAAGCTGAATTTAGTCGTTATTCAGCATGTTTTTGTAGCGTGTCTGGTGGTGTCATAGAGGATTTCCATCCAGAGACAGCATGCATTTTTTTCTAGGGCTTATGTTGAAACCCAAGTTATTGAGACAGAAATTCTTCTAGTACCTGGTGCCAAAGAACTCCTACTGCATTTGATTATCAGCCAGGTAAGCGTCTGAGGATTTCTTTAGGAATTACAGCTCTCTGCTTTCTCCGGAGTGCCGCATCCCTTGGAGATAACTAGTGTCATCTACAGATGGGCAGCCTGGCAACGCAGGTTGAAGGAAGAACTGTCTCACCTGCAAGAACTGTCTCACCTGCAAGAACCAGCAGTGCAACTGAGAACTAACAAAATGATGTTAAAGGGAGCTTAATTGCTTGTAATAAGGTATATAGATTATACTGCCCTCACTAGGGAGGGTGACATAAACTTCTTGATAGGAACTTGCCTCTCTTGAGAATTAATATCCCACTGTAAGTATCCAGGCTGTGTGTTTGTGTTCGTAAATCTGAGTGGGTGCACAAAGGCTCAGATTTTGATGTCCTTAAGCTTGTTTACACAGATGAAACTTATTGGTGACAGTGAGAATTAAGGGTTACAAATCTGTCTCAAAAAAATTGCCTAACCAGGTTTCTTTCCCAAAACTGACTGAAATCAAGGGAAAGAGTTTTGCGTCAGGCTTATGGCTTGAAAAATGGAAAGGTGACCTGCTGGTCATTCGCTTCTTCCTTCAGGTAGTTTTATTTAACATATTACTGAGAAGAAACATTGCCAGGGTTAAAATCAGAAAGATCACTTTTGAAAGAGATTCTATCCCAATTCATTTTGGGACTTGGGATCTGCCATTCATTCATTCATTTGTTCACTCATTCATTCATTTGTTATCCAAGTTCCAAAGTAACAGCCAGATGGTAATTCAGCAGACTTTGTAAGGCTTTTCAGCCCATGTCTAAGACCAGGCATGGGAAAGTTCGGATGGGTATGCATTCCAGAAGCCACGTTTGTGTGAACACAGCACAGCTGGAATGAAGAGGCCCCTTGCAGCACTTGTCTAATGTCCAGCTGCCCAGGGGCAGGCAGGGATCATCTTTGCAGCCCCTCTGCAGCTGCCATGATTTCAGCCACCGTGTCTGTGTCATCCTGTATCTAATTATTGCACCAGAGGGCTGTAACATTCCCTGTGCAAGGAATCTTTGAGCCCTAGCCCACAACTCATAAGGGAATCACTTCCCACAGCTTCTTTCTGCCTTGGAGGATTTATATACTCTGAAGACATCACTTTAGTTTTTTTAAGATTAGGAAAAGTATTTTTTGAAAAGTAATAGTGTTTCAGAATTTAAATAAGGATGCTATTAACAAAACAGAAATAATTTTTTGCTTTGCTTGCTTCCTGCCATCCTGCTTAGTCTGGAAAGAAAAATATTCAGCTGCTGTTCTAATTGCTCTGCAGGGGCAAATAACTTATATATGTGTGATTGTTTAAAGTGAAATGGACATTCTCCATCTTACTGTTTCCTATCTAGGCTCTAGATCACAGTTGAGATTGCATTCCCTAGAGAAGCACTGAGCACATCTTTAAACTGTAATGGATTTTAATTAAAAATAACTAAATATGTACAACTTAAAAAAATATTGTTTCTAAATTAGAAAAGGTAATTGTTCTTCTCTCTGATGCCTCTTGACGAAATATTTGGTTGTGAATTTGATATAATCATCATCTGCTGTCAGGTGACAACTTGGAAGATGGCCTGTGATATCCTGCAGACACGTACTGAATGCAGCCATGCAGAATCCTAACCCATGTTCTTCCGAAGTCAACTGAAGTTCTGCTGTTGACTCCAGAGCCACAGAATTATTCCTTCCCAGAAAAGAAAAAGTTTATTTGTTCACCCTCTTCTAATCAGTGGAATAGTTTCAGAATAGATAATAACATAGACAAATTAAGAAATTAAATATGTATTCTTTTATTCCTAACACGTGGCATGCACATTAAACATTGAAATAACTGTTTTCTTCTTGTCGACTTTTCCTCCTCAGTAATGCAAAATGCATCGTAAAGTCCCATAAATATTGTTGTGTGACCCAGCACATATTGAATTTTTTCTAAATTTTAAAGCTTTCTATTGTTCAGGGTGGCGCCGAGCTCCCACTGCGTCAGCACTCTTCAGGAGACACAGACGGGTTCAGGGAATGCAGAATTATATATTCTTATCACTACACCTGAGGTCATATCTGTCAGTGCTAGAGGTTGTTAGGCCATTATCAGCCACTGATTCTTCTCGAGCTGTGAGAATAATTTGGATTCAGGGAGGAAGCATAAGCTGATCTTCTTTCACTCATCCACTAAGTTTAGGATTTTTCTTCTCTATACTGTTGGTTAGTCCATTAATACGCCAATGTTACTGTAACAAGTGAATTATTTTAAAATTTCCTTTTCTGTTAGACTATCAACTCTGTTATGACTTATGGTTGTGATTTTAAGCCATTTTAAGACAGCTGGAAAACTCACGTTGACTCCATTGGCTTTAGACTTCTAGGCACAAGCTCATAATTTAAAGGATCACACTGCCGAAGCAGCAACTCCAAAAGGTGTTTGCTTTCATAGGCAAGATGTCTTCTAAGCCTTCAGGATATAAACAGTATTGGTTGCTCTTAAAAGGATGTATCATGTGCATGATATTACCTTTTAATGGCTCTGAACATATATTCTGCTACTTCTCTTTCCCTCTCAGTCTTTTCTTTATATATATAATGTTTATATATTTTTATATATATATACATGTAACATCAGTGTACTTAGGGACCTTGTAGAAATCTCAGTGAGATATTTCCTGTTTCATTTATGCTTGGGTAAGGTATAGAAGTAGGTAAACAATATTATCAATGCATGAAGTATCACAGTGATCTGCAGACTTAGATTTTAACAATTTCATTTTATCGAAGAGTAGTAATTACTAAGGTAACTACACCATCTTATGCTATGATAACCATTACAAAGAGAATAATATAAGAATATTAGTAGTAGTTTGATATGTATTAGCAACTATTGCAAACTGCTTAAATAACTTTAGCTAGAGTTAAACTATTTGGAAGTCAAATGAGTAGTAGACCTTCGGTGTGAGAGTAGAGATCAAAACAAACCCAAACCAAACAAACTCAAAAGAATGGTCTGGGTAGCATTTTTCTGATCATGAACATGGATTTGTGCAGACATTCTTATCTGCAGGTGAACAAAATCCTTCTTAAAGCAGAATGTCCTAATAGCATTCTTAAATATCCTTTACTTCTGATGTTTAGGTATTCTCTTTTCTTGCACTTTTTTTTTGTCCAAACACTTTTCACCTCATTATATAACCTGCATTTTTCATGCTGTATTTGTGTTGCACTGTTCTTTATTTATGCAGTCATATTTTTTTTTTCATATCTATGGAATCATATCTTTTAGAAAGACTTTAAGAATCTATGTATTGAACCTGGAAGATCCAGGCATAATAGCAACATTAATGAGCAATACTGTAGCATCTCCATTACTCTTTTTACTTTAAAATCTGTGAGTTATTTTGAAGTAGGAATCATAATTGTGAGATATTTGGAAGTCCTTTTTACTTTATTTTGCAGATGGGAACATCAAATGAGACTAATGTTTTTCAGAACTAATGTTGGGATGCTTCTATTTTTGGATCCCCAAACTAAAAATCGACTCCTCCCCACTAAAGTCAGCAAGAACATTTTTGAAAACTTTTGGCTGTGAAATTTCATGAAACCTCAGGAAATATTCTTGTGAGAGTCAGGAATACAGTTACAGATTTTTTTTACAGAAAAAACGGCATACCCTAATCATAAAGTTTCCTGTGTATGAAGACAGCACACAGAGTCTTTGAATCATCTGCCTGTAAAGACAGGTCCAGGTACTGGATGGCTGTCAAAATATGTGACTCTGTCCCTTGAAAAGTTGCTAGACTAGTCTTGTTCAGTCTATTGCAGCACAGGGAAAATTAATATTGTCTCCTGTTAGTAACCATTACAGATTTTGACTACAATGGCAAAGTAATAATAATTGTTTCTCTATAAAATGATTTATAACCTATGATGAAAATACATTATTGTATAAACATGTCATATCCTCTTCATGCAACAAAATAAAGACTCTTCAAGCCTTTCTTGTGGCTGATGCTCAACTCTGTAGTTCTGAACTACAATTGAATATAAGAGAGAATAGAAACTGTCACCTAAAACATACCACAATGTACAAATAAAGCTATCAATCTGTAACATTTTTTAAAATAAAATATCTATAGATTATTATTTAGAATGTGACATATTTATACAAAACCTTTATATGATCACTGAAATTGCATGCCACTTCTGTGAACTCATAAGAATAACACTGCTGAACCTGAGATCCCAGTTCACAGACTTTAATGCATTTGTGGAGAGAGCATTGTAAATGATCACAGAATTAAAAACTGTCCTGATGCATGTTCAGAGACCCAAGAAGGATAAAGTTTCATTTACATCACTTTAAATCTGCTTCTTCCTAAAGTGAGTGCTTGACTTTGTAAATGAAAGTGTTTAATTTTTTTTTTTTGCACATAATACATATAGTTCATGCTCTATTGTAGCTGATGCATTACACACATTGTTATTGTAGCTGTTGTTTATGTATTAAGTAATATAAATGCAAAAACTACAAAAAATCTTGAGAAACGCTGACAGAGAAATACGTATTAACAATCAAGCAGGACAAATAAAAATGCTTCTTCCAAACATTTCTGAAATGTTTGCATAAAATTCCTCTCTGCTTATGTTCCAATCTCTCCACACAGCCTTTTTATGAAAATTCATGTGAGTTAAGTTTTGTTCTTTCAAGTGTTCACGGTAAATGAATTTCAGGCTCACAGCCAAGATACATTTAATCACGAAACAAAATTAGTTTAATCGTGAAACTAAATTTGTTTTGAGAAGAATTAGAAGTATGCAACTTAATATAATCAGGGAATAGAAACAATAGTCTGCTTTAGGTGGCCAAGGAAACAATTCAGACTTCAGACTGATGATCATGCTGTGCCATATGTGGCTACGGGCATGGTAGGCAAGTTGTGAAACAGCTAAAATGCACAAGCGGATTCCACAGCTGGGCAGTTCCAAAGATTTTGAAACTGAATACAACTGCCTGAGCTCCTGAAGGTATTTTATATTTCTGTAAATTTTTGGGCAATAGACGTGGACCTGGCAAAGTTGAAGTCTAGAACGGATTTCTACTCTGTGAGAGCTTTTATAAGCACTTCTCAGTTATGTAGCACTTGCAAGTAAGAATTAACAATTCTATAATGAAACTTATAAATGTTAAGATTGAACTTCTAAATTCTGGAGAAGTATGTAAAAGCTCAATTCTTCTAGTATAAATATATTTTTTTTTAAATTGAAGCTTGTCAAGAAATCGCTACTGTATAGAGACCAGGTATTCCAAATTTTAATCCCTAAAATGAAGAAAAAGCAAAACAACCTGTATAGCCATAAGTGGATGAAAATGTAGGAATAGAATATAATAAAATAAATATAGAATATAATATATAGAGAATATAAGAATACAATAAAATAAAAGTTTGCTACTGTTTTAATTTGTCATAACACAAATAATGGGTCTGTCCTTACAGAAGTGAACTCTCTTGATGTAAATATAGCAGAATTTCTCTTCACTTCAGCCACCTGATATCAGTGACAAAAACGCCTCTGGAGACGTTAGTTTTCTCTGTTGACTATAGGAGTTAAGATGATCACTATAGACCAGGTAATCTCTCCTACCTGTGCTATGATGATAAAAAAATTTAATGTTAATGCTCTTGTTGGTAAGTGGTACTGCAGATACATAAATAAAAATGTTCCAGGGAACTGATGTCCCAAGAGTTGCCAAATAAACTAAACATACAGATAAGATAACATACAAAGGAATGATTATGACAAGCCAAGGTTGGCAGGCATAGTAGGAGATTTCCTTCTAATTAGAGTCAGAATCTAGGTAAAGAATGGCAGGAGTAAGGGACTTCATTGAAGTGAGGAAGTACGGAAAGGAAGATGGAGAATTAATCAGTGACGATAATCTGATTTATTAGGCACCAGGGCTACAAAGTTGGATTTAAAACTAGTTTTAGCGGAGGGTAGGGAAGGAACTTAATAACCTGTCTACCTCTGTTACCTAAGTGAGAAAGTTATGCAGGAGAAAACCCTAAAGTGTTTCAAGGAGAAGGCTGAATGGTCTGTGAAGGCTTCAGTTGCTGGCAGAGTAAAATCAGAGGCCAACTTTATATAAGTTGTAAAAAACCAGGGAGAACTAATAAGGATAGGGAACTAATTTGACAAACCTTAAGCTCATGCAAGGTGTTACATGTTAAGCAGGCGAAGAAGAATCTGAGGGTGGAAGAAAAAGGTGACATTTATGTAGTTAATAATGAGCAAGAAAATCTGAATAGCAGCATGCTGAATATGCTAGAGCCGAGGAACATGTTTGCAGTCATTAAGATCAGAAAAGTGAGAACTGAAAAAGGCATGATATGAAATGGTGAAAGATTTTCCTGTGAATAGTAGTAGAAAGATCAACAGTTTAAAACTGCAGGGGGTGAAATTTAGATCCAGTTTGAATATGCTGCTTTAAAGCAAGTATTGAGCAAAAAGTGATTCCCAAGGTAATGTCTTGTCTGACCTTGGGCAATGAACCACATCTCTGTTTTGGAGAAGATATTCAGAAAAAGCAGAAAAAAACCCAAAACAAAACACCAACAACAAGGAGAGGGAATAAAATATATGTATCGAGAGAAAAGTCAGTCAGGTAACTTAGGAAAAGTGGTGGTAGTGTATGAGCACAAACCAACGAATGTGATGCTCTCAGTTGTGGTTGACACAAAGAACAGCAGGTGGGAAACTTTTTTGCAGACAGTCCCCAGATGTAGTAAAGGCGTCTAAGCTAACTTCCTGAATCATTTCCCTCCTCTTCTTCTCCAACCTACTTGGAGTGCAAATACTGGACAAGCAGGAAAATTTGTCAATCAAATGAGATGTTTTTAGGTATCACAGTGTTTCAGCTGCAGCATTTTTTAAAAAATGATGGCTGATTTTACGGGGGCTGGCACAGGATTTCTTTGTGGAGGTCAAGAAGTTAAAATTTTGACAGGGACAGTGATGAAATAATTTAACGCCTCAGCTGTGTGGGTGCAGATGGTCATCCACATGGGGTATATTTTTCCAGCAGGTTATTGAGTCACTGAAGCTGGCTGCCTGCAGTTTGGCAGTTATCCATCAATATGTAAACCAAAATTTCGGACTATGCAAAAATTGGGTGTTGAAGTCCATTTTATGTTGTGCCAGGTTTGCTTCAGTACCTCGTGGTCTTGGATGAATGGAGGATTAAGAAATGGAATTTTAGCATTGGCACACTGACTAACAATAGATTGGGAACTACATTTTTGTTAGCAAAGCACACAAAGATGAATTGAGAACGACTTGCGTAGTAGCTCCCAGTGTTAATTTTGTTTGTTACTATTAAGTCCCATGTAGAAATTTGTGGAAGTGGAGTTAATTCTATTCCTGTTCTTGAGCTGTAGTTTTGTACACTGTACTCATGTTTTCAAAAAGTAACAATACATAAGCCCCGCCACCTCTGATCAACACAGTTCAGTCAATGACTAATGTTAATGTAGCAGAGAAGCAGAGTATATAAGAGCTATCCAGGCAATAGAAGAGAAAGTAGATGAGATAATAAGAAAAGCTATTTTGGCAGTAAGAGTTTGGTGGCTCGACGGAGAAATGCATCTGCCTAACTAATGGAGGATGTGGGTGGGGTCAAACTAGAGTTAGGGTCAAGCTTTTTATGTGACTTGAAAAGACTTAAGTCCAAATAACAATTCTCTGAGAAAGATGGACTCCTCAGTGACTGCCTTTCCTTGGATGAGCATGTACGCCAAGCTGCTACCAAACAGGAGTTTAGGTAACATACACAATTAATGTTGAGGGCAGAACTCTTGTGTCATCTCTCTATATCCTAAACACTATGTTAGTTATCTCCTGCCTTGTGTTCATCAACCACATATAGATGTCTCTTCTCTATGTTGTTAAGTATTGCTCTTCCACAAAAGCTAACTCTGCATTCCCCCATCTCAGGTAACTCGCCTTTTCCTCAACATCCATTTTACACAAAGGACTTAAAAACATTGAACTCTGGATTTCTGAATGGCACATAGAAAGCCAAAGACCTTAAAGCTGCACATTGCAACATGCAGGTTCTGCATCCGCAGTTCTTTTATTGACTATATCGCTTTGGTAGCTGACCTCGAAGGCAAAACTGCTCTACACACCAGTGTAGGAATCAAGAAAGATTAAAATGGGATCGACAGAGGATCTGGCCCCGAAAGTTCTAATACCTTGCAGCTATGAGGACTGCCAAGTGTATGGAAGAAAAGAGGAAGGAATGAGTGGCAGAAAAGAGAAACAACATCTCAAAGATATTGTGCTGTTTTATAGTATGTGTTAACAGAGTCTGGCTGAAATTAATTGAATTTTACGTTTTGGACAAACTTACTTTCAATTTTCTTGCTAAAACTTTTAAAGGATCATTAGAATCTAAATGCAAATTATTCTGGAATACCTTAAGCTAAACTTGTCTGATGATTCATCAGGAAATATCCTTTATCCCTTGCCAAACATTAAGAATTCTTGAGCATAGATACAACTAAAAAAAGCACTGAATCTTACATCAGCTAAAACCAACAGCATTTTCAAGTTTTCTGAGATCATCATCTGAATAAAGAGCAGCTGGCAGAACTAGAACCTGGAAAAAATTAAAATGATCTTCATAGGAATAGGAAATGGTCTGATAAAATCTCCTCCACTGAGAAAATGATACGAAGAACTTCCATATTTTCTCTTGAAATTGATGAGACAGAGAAAAAAAAAAAAGGAAGTGGTAATTAAAAAGAGAAAGAAAAAAGAGAAAGAAAAAAGAGAAAGAAAACAAATTTTAAAATGTAAGGCTATAAGATGAATCTGATGAAACCAGAACTGGATAGGATGAGGACAGTTGAGAAGGTACCATATAAAGAACCTGAAGAAAAAAACTGTGGATGTGTTGTGAGGGAAAGATGGTAGAACTTGATGCACTTTTATTACTATGTGCTGCTCTGGTAAAGAAAAAAAAATGAGAGACAGGAAAAGATTTTCTCATCTCTGGTTTCCAGCTGCTGATGAAAGCAAGTTCTGTATAGCAGAGTGAAAGCTGAAATCAGCTAAACCTGAAACCCAGCAGCAACTCTACAAAGTCCTGGAAACTCACCAGGAAGGAAGTTGTTGCAGTAGATTTGGGACTGGGATATTTTGGTCCACAAAAGGAAAATCAGAGCATTTTATTTGCAGCACACCAATCATATGGATTTAATTTCAGATAATGGTATCAATCTATTTATGCCACCACACTTCTTGTGCTTTTGTGGAGACAGTAGCTAGAACTTGATTCTTAAACTAAGTTGTGGTGTTTCTACCTGTTCAAATGGAAGTGTTGTGGAAACGACTTGACTATAGTCTGATATCTGTCCTCTTTTGAAATACATGGTTCTGGTTAAATGAAAGAGATTAAAATTAAGCAAATAACCATATGTCAATATACTATTACTACAGTGCTTACAGCTGCTTGATTCTGTATCCCTTTGTGTACCCAAGCCCTCTGTTTTCGCTTATAGAGTTAGGATTTCTGTCTTTATTAGTACCACTTTTTTCCCTCCATTGCCTGTAGCCTCCAATGCTTTACTGCCTTCAGGTCACTGTGCAGCACGCTTACTAATCTCCCATTTCTGTGTCATTGGTAAATTTGATCACACTTGAAAGTATAGCAAACAAACACCTGACAAAAGAAGAGACTCATTAACAGCTTCATTTCCTATGCAGCAATCCAAGCAAGCACAGGCATACACGAGAGTTCTGGCAGGAATACAAAGGAGCTGTGCTTGAAGACTGACAATTAAAACTTTCTTAGGAAGCAGGACCGCCTCCTTGTTTCAGCTGTGCACTGGGAGAGTGAAAACAACTCCCTGGACCACCTGCAGTTACTCCACACAGATAGTCTGGGGAGTACAGTTTGAAAACACCTGCCAAGTGTCGGTCTCTGAGCAGGAGTCTCACACACTTGGCAGGCTTCTCATTCATTGCAGCGCTCAGCAACCAGATGAACTTTGCTGAAATTATTTACCTTGGCCCTTTGGAGCAGATGTAACACAGGGAGAGAAGATGAAGATGCTACTTTGCTAGGAGCTTTATCTGGCATCCTTACATCAGATCTGTTATTAAGGCTCAGTGGACTTTACACCTTGTTGGATTACACAAGGAAGTTTTTAATCTCATCTCCAAGAAAGAGAGAGAAATAACTGGCTTTCCCTGATCCAAATGGTGGATCCATACCCCTGGAGACCAGCAAGTGACCAGTTGCCTTGAGGACACAGGTTGCGTTGTCACTTGCTCATAGCTGTCCCCAGCTAGTGTGACAGCCACAACATGAATTGGAAGTTATGCCTGGTGTGCTGCTTCTGCCTGTGCAGGCCATAGGAGAGGTGGGAGGTTTGCTTCCTCAAGCCCAGGCTCAGCAGAGGTTCCTATGACTGTATCCAACAGGCTAGTCCAGCACTAAGTCACCAATCCATTCCTCACCCTCACTCATCAGGAACTGCACTATTATCTTCATGGCATGCCATGCTTACAAGCATAGCAAGGATTTGTGTCACAGGGAGAAAATTTAAGCCCTTTTTTCCCTTTTCCCCTCCAAAAATCCAGTTGTTCTCCTGCCACAGTGCTGGCACCTTGCATGATGCTAATTCATTACCATGACTTCTCCAAAGAGCAGGAGAGCTACTAGTGCAGTGGTAGGACTGTGGCAGGACAGCAGGAATAAATTATGTTAAAGTCACATATGACAGCTCTGAAAATTCAGGATTAAAATTGCTAATGTTTGTTCATAAGAGGAAGGGTTATTACAGCTACACAGAGAAATGGTAATTGATTGCTCTTTCCACTTAGTGTTTTTTCATTTTTTCTTAGTATGATTATTGTCAAGTATTAAAAAGTTAGAAAATCTAGTGTTATGGTTAT
Source organism: Caloenas nicobarica (assembly GCF_036013445.1). Classification (NCBI taxonomy): domain Eukaryota; kingdom Metazoa; phylum Chordata; class Aves; order Columbiformes; family Columbidae; genus Caloenas; species Caloenas nicobarica. Next base: position 99,005,568 of record NC_088246.1, on the reverse strand, counting down.
CTAACATGTTATCTCCTGGATAGTTGTATTGTGATACTGTCAAGTAATCATATGCTTTTACTTATTCCAAAAAAATGTATGCACCTCTCACTGCACAGCAGGGATGGTGTCTTCTAAGCAAATTAGAATTATGCAGTGAATGAGGTTGCTTGGAGGATTCATACTTTATTTCTCTTAGGAGACGCAAGGTGAACACAAAAATGACACGTGACTGGCAGGAGAAGTACAGGTGAATGTCACACTCCAGAGCACAGCTCTACTATTTCCCCTTCTACCATTTTTCACAGCTCTTTCATGTGACATTACACAATAACTTAGTTTGATCATCCTGGAAGTTGGCTGATGTTGTATATTTCTTGCAATCAAGTTACAGTCAGATTGTGAGGAGATGAAAATACAGCCAAGGCTATTAAGAGAGAGATCTGAGGCTGATAACAGTGATGGCCCTGTTGTGATTCAAAAAATTAGCAAGATTCAGAAAGATTGCAAGATTAAGAAAGATTTTTTTTTAATTTCCTTTTTTGCTCTTGTCTCTGTGGCTTGTCACCTAAAGCATGTGTTATTGTTACTACCTATTAATTGACGTACAGCAAGTTTTTGTAAAACAGAAAAGCGAAAAAATCTGTTATTGTGGGAATAACTGTTTTTCTTAAAGATCATTTATGTTATAATTTTCAGTTTCAATAATATTTTGTTTGTATACTTAGTAGATGAGTAGACAAATGTGATTAAGGAATAGAGTTACCTGTAGAGCTTCTATAAAAAAATATATTATTTGTAGAAATATTTAAAAATAGATATGGGGTCTTTTTTGCAACCTGCATGGTGAGCACATTTGCCTTCTTTTTCTCACATCTGAAACTCATGACTGTAGAGATGAGGGACCGAATACTTATATGTCTTAATTTCAGGTTGGATCATGAGTGAATTTTGAAGGAAATGTGGACAATTAGGGAAGGTGCACACTGTGAAATTTCGACAGTATTTTTCATTTAAGACTGTTTGCCTCCAAGATGAAACTGAACTCGAAGGACTGCCTCTCTGTGTTCCTGCCATTGACAGCTGTTGGATTCTTGCCACCAGACTAAAGCTAAGACAAAATAACTCTCCTAAAATGAATGCAGTATGGAAGTCAGGTTGTTAGGAGAAACTCTTTCTCTCTATGGTCTGCTCC